>NC_133507.1:101841210-103152638 GCF_049354715.1 Callithrix jacchus | reverse complement strand
GGAGCGGTGGAGGGTACATTGTAGGTCTGTGTATGCAAGAAGAGGCAACAGTGCCAAAATGTCTACACTTCTGTGCAAACCAAGACTGCACCATGCCTACATCTCTTTGGTTTTCTCCCCATACACTTTAAAAATGTGACACTCTAAAATTCCAGTGTCTTTTATCTTCAAGACCATGAGCATTTTCCTCTTGAATATTTCTATTCTTTTCTCCCTCACAGATAGGGCTGATTGTAGATGGAGGCTTCCAGTCTGCAGTGTATGAATGGTGCAAAGAGGCTGCCTCCAGATGTGTGGAGCAAAGCTTAGGAGTCAGGAGGTTGGTCTCTTCTCAGACCTCCAGCATTGGCTTAGCTGTGTGACCTTTGGTAAGTCATTTAACCTCTCTGGACCTCAATAATTTCATTTTTTTGTGGAAAAAAGGGCCTAGATGCATTTCCAAGGTCTCTTCCTGCTCCAAAACGTAAGCCTTTTGAAAAGAGTATACTGAACATAAATCATTAACCCAATCTTTCCCTGAAAATATTTAATTCTGGGGACTATCAATAACAGAGTCGCTTTTTGTGTAATAAGGAGGGGAAATATATCCCCATGAACTAGTCAAAAGATGTGTATGCCACCCATAATTTGGCCAACCCGAGTGCAGTGACTTCACTGGTACAGAGGGGAGTAGATGCAGTTTTATTAGTGCAATTTTATTGCCGTCGCCAGCTGCACTCTTTTCTCTATAAAAGGTAATTACTTCCAATAGTAACAAGCTAATTGATTGCTAATTAAATCAATTGGCACACTAACCGCTGTCAGAAAGTGACAGATTAGCGGGTCATGTGATGGCGTGTTAGTAATGAAAAGTGGACATGGTCTGAGGGTGATTGACACATGAGATGAAAAGCGATTTGGGATCTCCGAGGTGGTCAGAGAGAGGGCAGGGAGAACATGATTGATTCAATGGTGACTGTCAGAGAGGAAATGAGAATTGAATGGAATTCAGGGTCTGCCTGAATCCTCACCACATGATGCTCCAGGTTTTTTCACATGTAAATAAGGGAGATGGAGACTTCTTGCAAATGAAATGCCAAAATAGGAGGACAAAAAGGGAGGGGCTACAGACAGTGAAAGTATAGGAGCCTTAAAGGAACAGGGCTTTTTTTTTCCATGTAGAAAGTTATGAAAATATAAAAAGAATGATAAATATTATTTATAACTCACCCATGAATCTGGGCAACGTGGCTGTCTGTCTACTTGTTTAGGGTGTCTTTTAGAAGAAGTTTGTGTTTGGTCATTAGCAAAGAAAGTGTTTATTGTCTGCATTTGCCACGCATCACAACTTGACTAAGTCAATGAATGAGGAATACATTTGGGGTGCGGAGTAAGTGCACCATGACTCAGCTGCAATGTTATAAATATGTTTCAAAGTAAGTGATGAATTCAGACTGTTGGCATTTTACACACTTACTGCCTAGTCTGTAGCAGGCACCGAGTTCTTAGGTCACATTTGAAGTTCAGAGCTGCCCTTGTACAGAAGAGTGAGAAACCACCCACGCTGTGACTTGAGGTCAATAGATTCCTATCCTTACACCTCCTGGAGCCCCAGATACTATCATGAGTCATTTATCCCTTTGGGGTTTGAAGTCCTGTGAGTCCCCTCAGTAATAAATTGTCAAGTGAGGACCTGAGGGCAAGTCCTGGCTCTGTATTTACTGGCTGTGGACATGCAATCCCAGCCTAACTTCCCTGAGCCTAACTTCTTTTCTCATCTGTGAATTGGCTAGAATGTTACTTGCTTCCCAGGGCTGTCATGTGAACTAGCTGACCTAATTCATGCAGAATACCTGTGTACAAAGAGTGTTTGATAAATAAGAGTTAGTAACATTACTATTAGCAGTAGATACTTTATTAAGCATCAACACAGATCTCAGCATAGCCTGGTGTGGAAAAAAGACCAGATTCTGGAGCCAGAAAGAGGTGGGATGAACAAAATTCTGAAACTTCTATCCCCTTGAGAAGTGTATGTAATTCCACGCATCCTCAGTTTAACATTATAAAACAAAGTCAACATCCTTTTATCATAGAAATGGGGCTAGTTTGAGGATTAAATAATTTAATATATGTGAACTTTCAAAGACAGATGCTAGAAAGTGTTAGTTCTTTCTGCTACACACTGGATACTTCAATAAAAATGGCAACATCAGTCCTATTTTGGATCCTTGGAAGGCTGGTTTTTCTGAGAAGAAAAAGAAAGGCACATGATAGAGACTTGGGAAATCTCTGGCCATTATATCTACAAGTCCCTCTACTGTGCACCTGCACCATTGAAAATGTTTCTGAATGCTCGAATTGTAATTTCAGTATCCAATGGGCAAGGTGTTGGTCCCATAACAAAGCAGTCCTAACACAAGATCTACACATCACCTGTCCTTGCTGGGCTAGATTCCATCTTGTTCTAGCAATGATCTGCGGGGCTCGGCTTCAAAATTTTGCTGGTGACATGGAGTTCTCAGACATGAGTATGTAGAGAAGCAGAGAGACAAAGGTGTGAACTGTTGCCCTCCTCCAAATGGGCAATCTCTGTCACACCCACTGCTCTCCTGGATGTTGCGGAGGACCAGCTCATTGGAGGTCAACAATTTCTCAGCAGTACAGCTTTCCTGTAATATCCGGAAGCCTGTGTTCTCATCCCTCACAGGGCACACACTCATATACATTCTGCTCTGCCTCTGCTCAGACTACACCACTTCTCTGCCAAAGGAGAGTGTTCTAACAGCACAGAGAAAGATCTGTCAATCCACAGAAATTGGTCATGATATTTAGAGCTTTCCAGAGTGACTCAAGGAGGCAGATAATACGGACATAGTTCAGTGTTTCAACCTTGGCCGTCCATGGTAGGACATGCTTTTCTGGGCTCTCCGCCTGAGATCCTGATTTTAGTGTCTGCAATGCTGTATATGAGTGTTTGGTTTTTTTAGAGCTCCCAGGGGATTCCATGACAGCCAAAGTTGAGGACGATGACTAGGTTAGACAAGATAAACACTTGTGTGGAGCAAGAGAGTGCTCGGGGAGTGAAGAGCATGCTTCATGGAAATGAGGAGCAAGCCCAAACCTCTCGGTTTCCCAGGAAGAGCTCATTGTGTAGCTGGGTGCTAGGGAGCCTCTTTATTATGCTGAGTTCCAGGCCTTGCTGCCAGGCATGGATAGTGTTTTGGGATGTTGGGCTGTTGCTCTCTTCTCTCCCTCTCTCTTTTATCTCCAAAGTTACAGTACCCCATAGATACCATGGACAGAGCACACCCCCTCCTCATGGATCCCTCTTCCTTGTGTCCAGACCCTAGAGAGGGTAGGCCTTTGGTGAACTGTCAGATGTTCAGAACCTTGGGCAGCTTCCATCTCAATACTTGGGGGCTGTGATAACTTCAGCAGGCAGCTTTCCATGTTTGTAAAAACATGTTCACAAGATAGTTTCTAACAAATTGTCATTTTCATTATCAGCTTGGGAAAATGTCAGAAGTCTTCATAGTTGAGCTCCCTGGACAGAGGGAGACTAACCAGCGTTAGAGAATGGATGAGTTCTTCCCAAGTCACCTTGTCTGGGGTTGCCCAAGCAAGTTGCCATTATCTAATACCATTTGTCCACAAAACTCAACTCATCACCCAGGTTTTCATCCAGTTACAGAACCATTGTCTTTACAGACCTAATTGCTTTTCTCAGCACATGGGGCAGACTCAGTACAGACTGTATGGAATAATGGTTAAGGGCACAGACTCTGGGGCTCCATTGCTGGGTTTAAATGACTGACTCTGCCACTGTCTAGCCATGTGACTATGGACAAGTCACTTAAGTTGTTTGTGCATATTTCTTCATCTGTGAAGTGGGTATAATGACATGTATGTACCCCCATAGGATTGCTGTGAGCATTAAATAAGCTAATATATCTAAGAGCATAAGCTAGTGTTAACAGCATAAAAACCATCAGGCAGAGAACTCTCAGAGAGAGGACCCTGCAAATATAGAATTTTGTATACGTAACTGATTCAAATATAGAACTCATTTAAAATTATTGGAGGCTGATGTTTTCCACAGGCTATTGGGGAGAAAAAGCCCTCCTTAAAATTAATAGTAGTAGTTGTTGATACGTTTGAATTGGGCAACTTCAGATAAAGATTATAGCTTTTCCATTTAATTATTTGCTATTTTATTTGAGGAAACAATCAATTTTAGCCTAGGTTACAGAGCATTTACTCCACCCTGAGTGAACCAAAACATGGAGCAGAGCTCTTCTCTTCATTCTCTCCTAGATATTTTCTGCATAAGGAATGGCGTGTGATAGGCTTAAGACAATGGGGTGGGGTATTTTACAACTCAAAACTGAACTTCGGGCTTTGATGTTGTTAAAAGTTCTCAGCTTTCCTACCTCAGCACCTGTTTCCTGGAGTTTTCTTTTATTCACATCTTAGGCCTTTCCCCTGGTGACAGTCTCTCCCTTCCCCTTCTCTTCTTTCCACGTTTTCAACTTCTCTTTTTTCTTCCTTAGTTCCAGTCACTCTTAGCACCCACCTCTCCTAGGCTGTCCTGGACATTTCCAAGTGCTCTTATTTTATGACATATAAGAATTTCACATGTTACTTTTGCTTTCTTTCTCTGTTTTCTGACAAAATTTTCCCCAAAGAGAAATTTTGTCATAAGCTATGAATCTCTTTATATAGTTCGTTCAATCCTGTATAAGGTCTAGTCTTCTATGAATGTATTTTTACAACTATCATTTCATTTGTTCTTCACATAACCCTTCAGGCTGACAGAGCCAGTTCATAGATGAAAAAGCCAAGGCCAGGAAAAGTGATATGAGAAGTCTCTGATTACCCAGCAAATGAACAACCCAAGAAACACAGGCCTGGAGATGGAAAAAAAAACCTTTTGATGTCACCATGTCCAACCTTTCATTAGACATGGGAATCTCTTTGTACAGTAGTTCCTGAAAGTTCTAGGAATGTTTATCTGACATTTGTTTAAGAGAAGAAAAATAAATACTGACATTTGTTTAAGTGAGGAAAAATAAAGACGTCCTCATGTATATATACTGATATGCTCATTGAAGAGTACCATCAATCATTGTTTGATGGACATTTTCAACAAGGATTCCTGACACCTGAGGCTTCCTTAAGTAGTAACACTGTCACACACAGGGACTTGAATTCATACTTCTTACTTTTGTGAAGTGAGTGTAAGAAGAAGACCTTTTTAAGCCAACTTGGAAAGAGTTCCTTGGCTCTTAGAGGAATGGAGGCAGGAAGAGCCAGCCCTCACTCTGGTAGACTTCCTACCAACCTTAAATCTGACCACCGTTTTCAGGCTTGATCTGGCTTCCATTTAAGTTACATTTGCCTATTTTTCTCACCTTCCTTTCCACCAAAGCTAGGTGATTCTGTGATATTGAATAGCAAATTAGCTGGGTCTGAGTTCACCCTGCAGTTAGAGTTTTCCGTAAGGGGAGGTGGCGCTGCCTTCTTCTGAAAAGGAGGTATAGGTGGGTGACTTGATGACTGCAACATGCCAGGGCAATGGATGATGCATGGACTCCTCCACAGATGGGGGCTGAAATGGGAATCTTTTGAGTTCAATGCCCTGCTAGGGTATGGAGTGGAGAAAGGTAAAGACAAACAAACAAATTGGCCTGGACCCTTGGATTTGCCAGTAGGACTCCTCACTTCCTGCTCTTCTAGGATAATCTCCAGAATTCTTCCAAGCCATGGTGTCTTGTCTTGGCCCTCTTTTTGTGACAAAAACCTGTGCCTTGTCCATTGGATCCTCCCTCACTAAGCCCACCATTTTTGCCCCCCCCATGTGACAGCAGAGGAGGATCAGATACTGTTCTGTTCAACCATAATCAATTAGTGAGCCCTAAAACTCAAGCCTTTGGCTTTTAGGAAAAAGACAGGAGAGGAATAAATTCACTGTTCTTTTTCTTTCTTGCCCTTATGCTGAGCTACATGTGGTCTTAAAAACTAAATTCTCAGCTAGTGGCTCATTCCTGTAATCCCAGAACTTTGGGAGGCCAAGGCAGGTGGATCAGTTGAGGTCAGGAATTTGAGAGCAGCCTGACCAACACAGCAAAACTTGATCTCTACTAAAAATACAAAATTAGCTGGGCATGGTGATTAGTGCCTGTAATCCCAGCTACTTGGGAGGCTGAGGTGGGAGAATCACTTGAACCTGGGAGGCAGAGGTTGCAGTGAGTGGAGATCGCACCACTGCATTCCAGCCTCGGCAACAGAGTGAGAGTCCGTCTCAAAAACAAAACAAACGAAGAAACCTAAATCCACAAACTTGCTAGAGCATCTTTTACAAAGCCTATAGATCCTTTCTGTGTTCTTTACCCATTTCCTTGGTACATACTTTCTATTCTGCTGTCTTGCAGACTTTTGGGCATTGTGCCACATTTTTTTGTCATATTTCTTGACCTAAGCTTGGACTTTTAACTTCAAGAAGAGCAGCCAAGTGTCAAATTTGGCCTTTTCCAAGTCTTGCTTACAAAAGGTCCAGCAATCCCCTGAAGTGATTGGCAACACTGTCCTTGGGCCAAATGCAGAAGTCAGCTGCAGATGGTGCTATAGAGAGATACTGTGCGGAAGGCACCTCCTGCCAATCCTGGATGCCCAGGCCCAGCCAAACCACCAGACTCCTGGCTCCTAGTCAAGACTCCAGCCTTCCTCCATGAAGGCCGTATGGGATTGCATCCAGATACCTTAGGAGACTGTCTGGCAACCTGTTCCCCCAGCATGAGGTGCCTCCCTTTTCTGGCCCTGGAGCCAGCCAGCACCTGAGGGAAGAATGCCTAGCAGAATGAAAGTCTAAGGACCTGTTTGTATCTTTGCAGCCTTCAGTAGAACCCACTTCTCTTAGGCTTTTAGGTGAGGCTTTCTGCTTTTAAGTTCACCTTCTGATGCCGAATATGTGGACCTTGGGACTGTCACTTTGCTCTGTGAGACAGGCCCACAACAACCCTCTGGGGACACATTTGTGGTTTCAGTCTCTTCAGCATGCATTATCCTTTCTTCCGGAGATAATACCTCAAAGTTTCTTTGTCTGTTCCTATCTCAGTCCATGTGGATCTGGTGAGGATACTGCCTCCATAAGGAGAGTACAACTTGTGACTGGCCAGCCACCATTTTGCACTCCCCCAGCCATGGTGAACACAAAACCCAGGCCTTTTCCTTCAGGTTTGAACATACAACTCAAATTGTTGTAATTAGAGCAAGTTCTGCAGCTTATTATTAGCTCCTGGGGGAAAATGCTCAATTTTAAATTGGATTTGAAGAAGGACTAGAGCTGTTGGCACCGCTTTGCTACCACATGATGCCTGAGAATGAAACCAACATGGTTAAGCAGAGCCAAGAGAGAATGGCTGGGTCCCAATGGCATAATTTCAGTTCTGAGATAAAACATTAAAAATAAAACTGTTTCTACCCTTAGACTTTTCTTTTCTGTTACATAGGACAAAAACTCATTTTTTCTTACTAAAGAAGTTTGGTTTTGATTTAAAGAGCCCTAGAATCCACTGTGTATCTCCTCCACTATCAAGCTAGATAGAAGGCTTGATGTATCTAGCCTTGTTTGAGGCAAGATAATACAATTATTCTTTGTGATCCATGTCAAGATTCTGGAAGCCAAGTTTAGGCAAGAGAGTAAGATTGCTAGGTCCAGGGGTAAGTAAAAGTTCAGCTTTAGTATTTATTGCAAAAAAAAAAAGTACCTGTTCAAGTGTTTTGCTCATTTTTCATTAGATTGTCTGCATTTTGGTATTGATTCATAGGGATTATATATATATTCTGGCTACCAGTTCTTTGTCAGATATGTGTTTTGCAAATATTTTGTCTATACTTTCCCTTTCACTTTTTAAATGGCCTCTTTTATAAACAATTTTTTAAAATTTTAATGAAGTCCAGTTTATCAGAGTTTTATTTTATGTTTTTCCTTTCTGTGCGCTGTTAAGAATATTTTTTCCCATTCCAAGCAAAGCTATGAAGATATTCTTCTGTTGTCTTTTAGAAATATAATTGTTTTGCTTTTCCTGTTTAGGAAACCTATCTGGGTTCCCATCTGGAATTGATTTCTGTGTATGGTGTGATGTGGGAGTGAAGTTCACTTATTCTCACAGGGATAATCAATTGATCAAGACATCATTTCTTGAGAGGGACACTCTTTACTCCCTGCCTTTCAGTGGCACATATAATTCTATATATACGGGTCTGATATTTGATTTTTCTATCCTATTCCATTGGTCTCTTTGTAGTTGTGCCAGCTGCATGCTTTTTTAGTTGATGTTTCTTCCTAATAAGTCTTGATATCTGGCAGTATCAATTCTGCAACACTATTCTATTTCTTTAAAACAGTCTTGCCATTACTGGCCATTTTTGTATATTCCTTAATTTATATAAGATCTCTTAAAATTTCTCTCAGTATTTTAAAGTACTTTTTGTGTACAAGTCTTGTACATCTTTAATTTCTTTAATTTTATTTGTATACCTAGGAATAAATGGTTTTATTTTAATGAAATTAAATGAATAAAAATGTAAATGCTTTTTAAAAATAATTTTCTAATTATTTCTGCTAGTATAGAAGAATATCATTTATTTTGTATTAACTGTATGTCTGAAAATCTTTCTAAATTCACTTATAAATTCTAATTATTTGTAGATGCTTTTGGGTTTTCTATGTGGAAGATTATATTTTCTGCAAATATGGTAAATTTCACCTCTTCCCTTCTAATATCTATTTATTTGTATTTATTTCTCTTGACTTACTGTACTGGTAAGGTCTGCTAGTACAGTAATGAATATGCATGGGGATAGCGGATATCCTTAACTCTCTCCTGTTCTCAGGGAGAAAGTTGATTATTTTAACAGTATGTAAGCTGTTTGTTAGATTTTCATAGGTACTCAAATTAATAAAGTTCCCTTCTATTTTTATTTTGCTCAAATTTCTTTCTTAATCATGAATTAGTGTTGGATGTTCTTAAATGCTCTTTTCACCTCTATTAAGGTGATAATGTATTTTCCTCTTTTATTTTATTAATGTGATAAATTATATTGCTTTTCAAATGTTAAAACCAATTTGTGTTTCTGATTAATTATCTCTTCACATGTTGTTAAATTTAATTGGCCAGTATTTTGTTAGGGATTTTTACATCTGTGTTCATGAAAGAAACTAGTCTGTAAATTTATTTTTACAGAATGTCCTTTAAGGGTTTAGTGTTAAAGTTATGTTGGCTTCACAGAGAGTTTGAAAGTGTTCTATTAGTATTTTTTACTATGGTCTAGGAAAGATTGTATAAAATTGGTATCCTTTTTTCATTTAATGTTTGGAATAATTCAGTGTTATACCTATTTGGGCCTGGAGTTATTTTGAGAAAAGTTTTATATAAAAATTTAATTTTTTAATAGATATGGGAATATTTTGAGTTTTTGTTTCTTCTTATGCTTTTTAAAAAAATTATTACCAGGAATTGTGTCAATTTTATTTTTAAATTTATTGCCATAAATTTGCTTATAATATTCTGTTAAAGTTTTCAGTGTCTTTGGACTCTGTAATTATGCTCCATTTTTTATTTCTCACATTTGGTATTCTTCCTCTGTTTTTGGTCATTTTGGTCATCTTAGGGGTTTACTGGTTAATCTTTTCAATTTGGCTTTATTGATATTTTCCATTATAGGTTTGCTTTTTATTTCATTAATTTTTTCTGTTCTTATTTTCTTTGTCTTAGTTTCTGTGGCTTTAACAGTTTATTCACTTATTTCAATGAAGTAAGGTTACAGTTTCCTAAGATGGGTCCTTAAATCATTGCTCTTCATCTTTTTTTTTTTTACTAAAATATGCTTTTAAGATTATAAATTTTCCTCTACTGCTTCAGCTTTATTCTGCCATATTGATATCTTTTGACTAAAAGATATCATCTTTTGACTAAACTCACTTCAAAATATTTTCTAATATACATTGTGATCTATTCTTTGACCCATGGAATATTTAGAAACATGTTGTTTCATTTCACAACACTTGGAGAATTTTTTAGTTATCTTTGTCTCTGATTTCTCACTTAGATTCATTGTTGTCAGAAAACTACATTGCATTAAAGTCTGCTTTGTCTAATAACCTCATCAGTTTTCTTTTGGTAAATGCTTTCATGAAGTATATTTTTTTATCTTTTCACTTTTAAACTTTGTTTCTTTAAATTTAAATCATATGTCTCATATGAAATACATGGTTGGATTTTGTTATTCATATAGCCCAACAGTCTGTCTATTCACTAGAGTGCTTGGTCCATTTACATTTAATACAACTGGTACATTAGGGGTTAAATCTACAATCTTGCTATTAGTTTTCTGTTTATCCCATTTATTCTTTGTTTATCTGTTTCTCATTTTTTAATCTTCTAAGGATTAATACATATTTTATTAGTGAATTTATCTTATTAGATATAAGGATATAAATAGATATTACAGTAATTAGATTTTACAATACTAAGCCTTGACTTAGGTAAGAGTCTGTCTTAAATCAGATCTTTTATTCTCCTTATGCCAACACAAAGATCTTAGAATGCTTCGTTTACGTTCCCCTCCCACTGCCTTTTGTGTTAGAATAGAGTATTTATTTATTTATTTATTTATTTATTATTTTTTTGAGACATGGTCTCTTTCTCTGTTGCTTAGGCTGTAGTGCAGTAGTGTGATCATAGCTCACTGCAGCCTCAAAGTCCTGAGCTCAGGTGATCCTCCTGCCTCAGCCTCCAGAGTACTTAGGAATACAGGTGCTTGCCACAATGCCCAACTAGTTTTTAAATTTTTTTGTAGAGACAGGTTCTCACTATGTTGCCCAGGCTGTGATCTCCTGGCCTCAGGTTATCCATCTGCCTTGACTTCCCAAAGTGTTGAGATTATAGGCATGAGCCACTAAGCCCAGCCTGCATTGCAATTCTACATAAATTTTAATCACCATAATATATTATTATTAATGCTTTGAAAATTTAATATTAACTTGGATTTGCCCAAATTTTTACCATTTACTGGGCTTTTTATTCTTTCCTAATTTAATATGCTTTCATCTGGGATAAACTTTTTTTTTTGCCTAAAGAATTCTTTTTAGTATTTATATTAATAGTGATGAATTCCCTCTATGTTTGGATAAAATATCTGCCTGTCTTTAAAAAAAAAACCAAAACTGCAGAACATTTTTACTGGTATAGAATTTTAAATTAGCAGTTACTTTCTTTAAGCACTTAAAATATATGATTTCATTGTCTAGTGTCTTACTTATAATAGAAAATTATTTTTGCCTTGTTTCTTTGAAAGTAATATATCATTTTAATTTGAATACTCTTTTTTAAAAATAAACTTTAACTTTAGAATATTTTTAAATATAAAGAAAAGTTATACTAATAGTACAGTTATTACATAGTCCATGCCTAATTTTCCCTGATATTAACATCTTACATTAGTATAGTTGATTACAACTAATGCACCAATATTGATGTTATTATTAACTAAATTCTGTATGTTATTCAAATTCCTTAGGTTTATAATTTATTTGCTCCTATAACCCATCCAAGATGTCACATTATATTTAGTTAATTATGTCTCCTTGGGCTCCTGTTAGCTGTGGCAGTTTTTCAGGCCTTTTTTATTTTTGTTTTCGATGATCTTCAGTTTTGAGGAATACTGGTTATGTATTTGGTGGAATGTCTCTCATTTGGGATTTGTCCTAAATTTTTCTCAAGATTAAGGGTGCATGTTTTCAAAATGACATAACTGTAGATGTTAACCTTGCCCACTTGGCTGAGGTAGTGTTCTCCAGTGTAAAGTTATTCTTTTTCCATATTGTACTCTGGAAGAAAGCTGCTAGTTGCAGTCCATACTTAAAGAGTCAGGAGTTATGCTCTACCTCCTTGAGCTTGAAGCGTCTATACAAAATATTTAAAAGTATTTGCACAGATTTGTTTCTTCTTATATGTCTTTCAGTCTGTCTATCTGTCTGTCTGTCTGTCTGTCTGTCTGTCTGTCTATCCATCCGTCAATCTAATCATGTATTTTAATCAGTATGAATCCTTGGATATTTTAATACTTTCAGTATAATCCAATACAGCTTTATTTTTTGCTCAGACTATTCCAGCTTTGGTCATCAATAGCCCTTTCTGATGGCCCCTGGATTCATATGTTCTTTTGCCATATCACCATCAATGTAGTTTCTTTTGTCTGTTTGCTTGCTTTAGCGCCTGTTTATTCTCTGGACTACAAGATGCATCTATAAATGTTTCTACATTTACTCATATACATGATATCACCAACCTAATGTACTCATATGAACACTTTTAAGACTTTTTTCTTTTTCTTTGATTTTCAGCAGTTTATAATGTACTTAATTGTGGTTTTATTTTATTTAATTTTGTTGGATTTTAGGTTTTGGGGTACATGTGAAGAACATGCAAGATTGTTGCATAGATACACACATGGCAGTGTGATTTGCTGCCTTCCTCCCTATCACCTATATCTGGCATTTCACCCCATGCTATCTCTCCCCAACTCCCCATCCTCCCATCCCTCCTCTGTTCCCCCCGACAGACCCCAGTGTGTGATGCTCCTCTCCTGTGTCCATGTGTTCCCATTGTTCAACACCCACCTATTAGTGAGAATATGTGGTGTTTGATTTTCTGCTCTTGTGTCAGTTGCTGAGAATGATGGTTTCCAGGTTCATCCATGTCCCTACAAAGGACATGAACGCATTGTTTTTAATGGCTGCATAATATTCCATGGTGTATAAGTGCTGCATTTTCCCTGTCCAGTCTGTCATCAATGAGCATTTGGGTTGGTTCCAGGTCTTTGCTATTGTAAACAGTGCTGCAATGAACATTCATGTGCATGTGTCCGTATAGTAGAATGATTTATAATCCTTTGGATATATACCCAGTAATGGAATTGCTGGGTCAAATGGAATTTCTATGTCTAGGTCCTTAAGGAATCACCACACTGTTTTCCACAATGGTTGAACTAATTTACACCCCCACCAACAGTGTAAAAGTGTTCCTATTTCTCCATATCCTCTCCAGCATCTGTTGTCTCCAGACTTTAATGATTGTCATTCTAACTGGTGTGAGATGGTATCTCAATGTAGTTTTGATTTGCATTTCTCTAATGACCAGTGATGATGAGCATTTTTTTCTCCTCACATATGTCTTCTTTTGTAAAGTGTCTGTTCATGTCCTCTGCCCACTTTTGAATGTGCCTGTTTGTTTTTTTCTTGTAAATCTGCTTTAGTTTTTTGTAGATTCTGAATATCAGCCCTTTGTCAAATGGGTAGATTGGAAAATTTTTCCCCATTCTCTTTGTTGCCGATTCACTCTAACGACTGTTTCTTTTGCTGTGCAGAAGCTGTGGAGTTTGATTAGGTCTCATTTGTCTATTTTGGCTTTTGTTACCAATGCTTTTGGTGTTTTGGTCATGAAGTCCTTGCCTACTCCTATGTCCTGAATGGTTTTGCCTTGATTTTCTTCTAGGGTTTTTATGGTGTTAGGTCTTATGTTTAAGTCTTTAATCCATCTGGAGTTAATTTTAGTGTGAGGTGTCAGGAAGGGGTCCAGTTTCTGCTTTCTGCACATGGCTAGCCAGTTTCCCAACACCATTTATTAAACAGGGACTCCTTTCCCCATTGCTTATTATTGTCAGGTTTGTCAAAGGTATTCTGTTTGGTATTTTTAGCACTACTTGACTGTATGGCTTGATACCTTTCAATGGTTTTGGAATATCTTTGGTCATTATCTTTTCTTTCTGTCTCCCCTCCATTATTGGAACTTGAATTATATATATATTAGATTTTCTTACATAACATCTTATATATATTATTATATATTAGATTTACTTATATAACATATACATCAGATTTACTTACCCAGTTTTGTAGGTCTCTTATGGAAATGTCTGAATCTTTTGTTCTCTTACATCTATGGACTTCTATCTACATATTTTTTTCTTTATCTAATCTATCTTTTAGGTTTTATAAAGTATAAAGAATACTGAGTCAATAATTTTTCAATTTACAAATTCTTTGTTTTGCATGTTCTAGTTTTATATTAACACCATCTCTTAAATTATTTTTTAGTGATTTTATTTTTTCCTCAACTCAAAAATTATTTTATTTTTGCAGCCAGATTTCAATATGTAAGGAAGTGCACCATATTTTCATCTATTTTCTTGAATTTCAAACTATGATCTCTGGCATCTTCTCAGACTCTGTTGGGAATTCGAATGAGGAGAGAAAAACAAACAAACAAAAAAACATGGATGAGGTTTTTACTCCTTCATCTCAATCAGAAGAGTTTGCAGCTATCTCTTTTATACTTGAACAAACATTTCCATAATTAAAAAACATTTAAATACAATTGCTCTCAGGGATGATTTGAGTTTGTCTCTGAGACAATTATCTACAGGTGTTATTTCTCATCACCAAATCTTGATAGATTTTGGATAAAAGTGTGTTCAAGTTTGTTGTTCTCCTCAGCAAAAGTATGGGGTGAACTTTTTCCAAATTAAGGGGTACATCATGTATTTTGATAACCAACTTGTTATATTGGGTTAAAGTTTTCTTTTGAATATGGAACTTAACCCATAACTGCATCCAAAAAAAAAAAAAAAAAGACATTCCAACTCCACACTACACCAAGGAAGCTGAAGGAGAACCTGCAGACTGGGTCAACACATTCCTCAAAGATTGTTTGGAACTTACTGTAATGCATTAGACTAGTGGTTGAATGAGGCTCCCATATGCCCTGCCCTAGAGAGCCACAATGTGTTTAACCTGAAAAATCCTCACCGTAGACATTAGCAAGCATCCATCCGGCTTATAAAAACACATTGAAGTCCCATCATATATCTAACTGTGAACAATGTTGACTTCATTCTAAGACTAAAAAATAATAATGCCCACTCAAAGAAAAGGATACACTAAAACATTAAATCTACATGTTTGTTGTAAGACATGCCCCATTTTCTCAGATGTTTATAATTTTTTAAATTGCATCTTAAAATCAAGGAAATATGGCATCTCCAAATGTGTGCTCATAAATAATACATAGAATACAATAAGCAATTTAATATTGAACGACATTTGTTGGACATGATAATTTGGGCTTTGAAATAACTTACCTTTAATTGTTGGGCAGTATTATCTGTTGAAGTCATCCCTGGAGCAATACATAAGATTATATGATCATTGTAGAGAATAATATTTATCCTTCTAGATTAGTTTGTAAGTATCTAGTTCACTTAGAAATTAAATTTAATCATCGAGAACAATCACTGTCAAAAGAAAAGTTCTCCAGTTCCTATAAGCTGATTATAATTCATGCTTTCCCTTTTTTTTTCTTGCATCTCTTCTTTTGATTTTGTTCTCATTTTGTTCCATTGACTGGAAATTCCAGAACAATGTTAAATAATATTGTTGAATAGAGTACATCTTCATGTTTCCCTAATTTTGATGGAACTGTCTTTATAGATTCACCATTAACTATGACACAGTGGTTAGTTTGAACATTTTCTTTATCATTCTGGAGAAATATCTATCTCTAGTTTAGTAAGACATTTAAAAAGTAGAAATAGAAGTAGAATTTAGTCCAAAGTGTTTTTTTTAGCATATATAGCAATCATATAATTATATAATCATATTTTTATTTATTATATTAGCACCTTACAATGTTAACAATTTGAATATTAAGTTACACCTAAAATTTATAATTTTAAAAGCGCATAGAACTATTCTGCAAAGGGAATCAGTTACTCTCTGAATTACCTATGACAAGTTTCTAACCCCAGGCAGCCAGTTTCTATGCGCCAGCATGTGGTTGGTGTCTCAGGGACCAGAGACTAATTACAATAGTGTCAGCCTGGCCTGGGCACCATTAGGAGGCCAAACCTGCCAGAAGAAATCAATTATAAAAGATGAACCTTCCTTGGATGTGTTTGGTGCTACTGCCCACTCCAAGGTCCGAGACCTTGCTTGCTGGTGCAAAGATCATGAATGCCAGAGCCTGTCATTTGTACACTACTTGGCACTGACTTCCCTCCTGCTTGTCTTTGCCTTTCTGTTCAGCACAGAATTAATGATGAGATGAGGGGAGGATGTGGAGATAATGACTCCTTTTTGATAGTGATGCTGGCTTCAGCCAAGAAAGCAGATTGCAGATAATTTCAGTAATCCCCCAGCAGAAAACAGGCGTGTGTGCACATTTGCACAAATATTCTCAGAGATTACACACACATGCTTATATCCTTCCCCTCACATTAAGAGATGAGTCGAGCATAGTCAGGGCTTACTATAGGCTTGTTTCATGAATGAGTGAATGAGTAAGTGAACTCAGTTGTCTAAAAATGTCCTCATACTCACTACTCACACGCACTTATAGATGCAAAAGTAGGAGGATACCCTCCCCACAGCTTCCCACACACATGCCAAGGTTCTCATCAACCCCTCTAAGCCAAGCTAGGTATCCTCAGAAGTCTGTGCAACAGTTAGGTTGCAGATTTCAAGGTTTTAATTTTGTATCAAATCTCAATCTGAACGGCCTCAGTCATAGACAGATTTATTGCTGCATGTAATAGGAAGTCCAGAGACAGAGCAAGCTTCAAGCTGATCTGGAGACTGTCAACAAGGACTAAACTTCATCCTCTGCCATTTGCGGGGTCATTCTCACTCTTTTTTTTTTTTTTTTTTTTTTTCTGAGACGGAGTTTCATTCTTGTTACCCAGGCTGGAGTGCAATGGCGCGATCTCGGCTCATCGCAACCTCCGCCTCCTGGGTTCGGGCAATTCTCCTGCCTCAGCCTCCTGAGTAGCTGGGATTACAGGCAAGCACCACCATGCCCAGTTAATTTTTTGTATTTTTAGTAGAGACGGGGTTTCACCATGTTGACCAGGATGGTCTCGATCTCTTGACCTCGTGATCCACCCACCTCAGCCTCCCAAAGTGTTGGGATTACAGGGGTGAGCCACCGTGCCTGGCCCCATCCTCACTCTTAATCCAGTTCCCCTGTGGCTGCAGGATGGCCTCCAGCAGCAGTCAGCTACACATCTTCTAGTTCATGTGAGGGAAGAGAAACCAAGAGGCCTTCCTAGGCTTTCTTAGGAGCCAGGAAGAACTTTCTAAGGCTTCCCTCAACTTTCTTAAGAGCAAGGAAGAACTTCTAAAAATCAATGGCAAGCTTCTTCCTGCATATTAAAGACTATAATTAGGGCAGTGCTCTTATACCAGGCAAGTCTACCTCCTGAGGCGGTCACAGCCAAGGGACAGATGCTGAGAAGTCAGGTATCAAAATCACAATAGTCCGGAAGCTGTCTACAATCAGTGAGTTTCCAGTACTAGCCTCATGTATGATAATAGGTGGTTAGAATGCAAGGTAGAGATTTATGGGCATGGCCCTCTCTGGCTCCCCTGAAACCACACCACCCAGGCAGTTGCCTTTCATAGACACAAGGAAGGCAGCATCAGCTGGTCCAACCATACCTCATTATTTCTTTTACTCCTGGGACCTGTGCATGGAGGCTGCTGAAGTGAGAACAGAGTCACACATGTGCAGTGAGCGAGTTCAAAGTGATATCTCGCCTTCATTCCTTCTTCTCTACTTTCCTCCTCCTGCTCTGGGGAAAATAAAGGAAGACAATTGTGTTGGTACAGAATTATATTAATCCTTGGCTATCTCTCGGTTCCCTGTTACCGCTGCTACAACCAGAAAGCCAGAGTAGTTGATGGGTATGAGTGTGTGTGCATGCACATGAGTGTGTCTGTGTGTGTGTGCATTTGTACATCTCTGTGTGTGCATGTATGCATGCAAGTAAGCACCTGCTGATCAAGCCATTGGCTGGTTAGCATAAAGCACAGGATACAGAGGCCCTAGGAAAAAAAACCTTTTGAAGAAAAGACAATCTAAGTGGAGGGGGCTTTAGATTTTTAATTTTTTAACAGCTTTATTGGTATGTAACCCCCTATCACGCAACTCACATATATGAGGTATAAAAGAAATCCAGTGGCCTAGTATATTCACAGAGCTGTCTATCCATTACCACAACCAATTTTAGAATATTATCATTCCCCTAAAAAGAAACCCCACATGCTTCCGCTATCCCTCCCAATGCCCCCATCCCTCCAAGCCCTGGGAAATCAGTAATCTATTTTCTGTATCTATAGATTTGCCTATTCTGGACATTTCAAATAAATGATATTATACGGTATGTAGGTTTTGAGTAGCTTCTTTCACTTAGCATAATGTTCTCAAGGTTCATCTGGGTTGTAGCATGAATCGGTACTTCGTTCCTTTTCATGGCTGGATAATAGTTCATCATATGAAGAAACCACATTTTATTTATCTATTAATCAGCTGTTAGCCATTTGGTTTGTTTTCACTTTTTAGCCATTACAAATAATACAGTTACGAACATTTGTGTGCAAGTTTTTATGTGGACTTATTCTTTCATTTTTCTTGAGTACATACCTAGGAGTAGCTTTGTTGGTTCACATGGAAACTCTAGGATTAACTATTCAAGGAACTGCCAGACTATTCTTCAAAGCAGCTGTACCATTTAATATTCAGTGGCATATGAGGGTTCTGATTTTCTGCATCTTCACCAACACTTGTTGTCCATCTTTTTTATTACAACCATTTTAGTGGGTGTGAAGTAGTATCTCACTGGGATTTTTCCATCAGGGAAATTTGCTTTTTTCTGATGACTGATGATGTTGTGTATCTTTTCACTTGCTTATTGAATATTTACAGACCTTCCTGGGAGAAGTGTGCCTATTTACAGGCTTACATAAGTGAATTCACATTTCTGAACCTCAGTCTCACCTAAAATGAAAATGAGATAGGTGGACTGAGTGATCACGAAGGAGCCTTTTCATTCTGGATGTGTCTGGCTTCATGTAGGGGCTTTGAGAAGAGCTCTTACTTTGTCCTTCTCACTTCTTCTGCCTGAGTGACCTCCTTGCTTTCACTCTGCTTCCTGAGGAGGACTCATCTTCGGCATTCAACTTACACTCTTTAAGAAATTCAAGTGTCATTCACTTTGGTTTCGAGAGAGTGCTCACAAATCACAATACATCTTCTCCCTAATCTGTAGGGACAATGTTAGTATCTCATATCCTGGGTACTAGACGTCTCCTCCTGGCCTGCCATCAGGCATACAAAATATTATATTTATATCCACCATCAACAGCCTCTTATTGGAAAAATGAATATGAATGGTGCTTCCCAAGTATAAAAGGTAATAGTAATTCTTTTCATGATAATAAGTGCTGTTCGGACTCATATGCAAGAGAAATCTTCAACAGCTCGTCCCTATAACTTCAAGTTTTACTCGAAGATAAAAATCAAATATATATAGACATTTGATAAAATACCCAGAATTGAAATCTTAGGTCAAACTACCTTTTTTGTTTTTCTTTTACTTTAAGTTTTGAGATATATGTGCAGAGCATGCAGGTTTGTCACATAGTTATACATGTGCTATGGTGGTTTGCTACACGTATCAACCCATCATCTAGGTTTTAAGCCCTGCATGCATTAGGTATTTGTCCTAATGCTCTCTCTCCGCTACTCTCCAGCTCCTGACAGGCCCCAAGTGTGTGATGTTCTCCTCCCAGTGTCCATCAAACTGCTAAGTACTATAGAATGTTTCAAAATGTTACGGATTATACAGCTATACTAGATTTTGTAATTTGTAAGCCTTTTATTTAGAAATTCATCTTTATATTTGGAACAAATGAGACACTCTTAATGGTTTTAACATTTCGATCAGTATTTACTTTCCACCTTTTCTTATCTTTGAGGAATGCTTCCACCTAGACATCTTTATGGAAAAATCTGAAAGAGAAATATACCAAATCATTTTTCCTTCAAATTGCTTTAGGCAATTGCCACCATCTTACTAAGGTGACTTAATAAGAAGGTGAAGACTTTGCTAAGCCGGGTAACCATCTATTAAGTAAACAGAGACACACTTGGTAGCAGGGAATATTTAATTGCTGCAGGCAGAGTTCTGAATGCTTTTCTTAAAGAAAAAACATTTGATTTATAGGCTGAGTTTTTTTTAAAGTTTTTCCCTTTAGATATACAAGCAGATAATTTTACCAAAAAAAATATTTACAGTACAGCGTTGCTTAGTAACAAACACTCATTGTCACCTCTATGACTCCCGATCAGGAGAGCTCTCGTCCTAGCTTTGCCTGCTGTGTGACTCTGTGCCTCTCACTGAGCACCTCTGGGCTTTGCTTTCCTCTTCTATGTGGCTGCTCTGCACCAGGTGCTTTACATACACTATCTCATTAAGCCAATGCCTGGAAACAAAATGCTAAGCTTTTTCCAGAGCTGCTCTCACCCTTCTCTTCTTTCCCCAAGCAGTGAATAATGTTGGAATGCATAATCTAGTATTTAGGCTTGTATCTCAGCACTATCACTATTGGCTTTGTGTAAGTTAATATGTACCCGAGCCTCAGTTTCCCCCAGGAGTGCATAGCAGTGTTCTTAGCTTGAGCCTAATCCATCCTCACTCTGTAAATCAAAATGATTAGTACATGTCTACAAGGGTCCACTGGATTAAGGAGGAGATTCTGCATTCAGTATTATACCTTCCCCCCGATAGTCCTCTGATGGTAGCTTGGCAGATAACATAGAAGATTTGCTTCCCTTCCTTATTTATATGCTTTCTTTATCTGGAAAAGCACTATCTATGCCAATCAAATGTTGGATATACAACTAAGCAGTCTGTATGGGCTACATATGAGGAATTTAATGAGCCAGCACTGTTGGTTTCAGTTAGTTGTATCAAACACTACTTCCTGCTTAACCGATATCCATTCTTTCCAAATAGTACCACAATTTTATTCAGATTTCCATGTTTATCTATGTGGCCTGGGGGTTCAGAGGAGGCAGACTCCACCTTCTGGGTATAAATGCTGATTGGTCTAAGCCAGTTACTGTAGCATCAGATTCCTTGTCACTGATTGGCTGGAGCATGAGGAAGAGAGAGAATTCAGATTAGTGAATCACTGGAGAGATATATGCTGGGGGCTTCTTCTCATGACAAAAAGAAAATAAATAATAGAGTGGGCTGATGTGGTGGCTCATGCCTGTAATCCTAGGCTGAGGCAGGAAGATTGCTTAATCCAAGAAATTCAAGGTCAGCCTGAGAAACATAGTGAGTCCTTGTCTCTACAAAAGAGAAAAAAAAAATTTAAAAAGAGTAGCCAGGCATGGCGGCACAACCTGTAACCCCAGCTTCTCAGGAGGCTGAGGTGGGAGGATTGCTTGAGTCCTGGAGGTTGAGGCTGTAGTGAGCCATGATCACATCACTGTACTCCAGCCTGAGTGTCAGAGCAAGATCTTGTCTCAAAAAAGAAAAGAACAGAGTAAACATGATAAAGATGATAGGACAGATAGATGCACAGGACTTAGGTCCGTGAAACTCTCATTGTATTGCTGAATCAACAAATATTATGATAACAGATAATCCTAATTGATTAAGCCATCTTATTTTGAGCTTTTAACTAAGCAGAAAGTGGCTTAGCCAACACAGAAAGCTTCTGTCTAACCACTTGCTTTAGCCCTCTCCTGCAAGACAGAAAAAGGGGGGCTCATTTTTTTCTTTTAAATCCATAAGCCATCTCTGCTCCTGACAGCGCTGAGGATGTTGCTTAACTTTGCCAGGGTAGTTGAGGAGGTTCATCATGTGAAAGGCAAAGTATTGGTCCAGGTGTGACTAGTCTAGAGGGTCTATCTTTGGGTTTCTTTAGGTAAAATTGAAATATAATTCATGGAGTGAGGACAAATCACCACACTGATGGCATGAAGCAGTTGCAGCTTGGGGATAATGTCTTATCTCCTTAGTGAATTCAGAATCAGATACACTCAGGGTAAATTCCCTATTCTATTATTTTCATAATGTGGCTTAATAAATATCACATAAAATTGCTTGGAAAATTATTAGACTGACACACTACCTACTGAACTACCGAGGCACCTAGAATTGCCTTGAATATTAATTGAGATAAAGCACATAAAGAGAATAGCGTAATAGTCAACCCATAAGAATGCTCAGCACCTGTTAGTTATCATCATCACCATCGTCATCATTCATCATCATCATCACCACTGTCATTTTCACAATCCTTCTCCCCCTCCTGCTTAGGTTGAAATTGGACTTATGTTCATAAATAGGCAATGCTGGCTAACAATGTCTTGAAATGTGGTCACTTAATGATTCTATTTCTATGGCTTCTGTCTTCTCCAATAATAATAATGACTACATTTTGTTAAAAGCTTACTATGCACAAAACTTAAGGTCCATGAAGATGATATTGTACTGCTGAATCCACAAATCTTATAGGATAACTTATTACAGCCCACACTGTTATACGTGTAGTATGTGCATTATCTCATTAAAATTTTGAGGAGACTGAGATACTGAGGTGAAGTAACTATCCCAAGTTCCCACGGCAGTGAGTGGCAGAGTCAGGTCTGAGCCCAGGCAGTCAGACATCAGAAGCAAGCCATACCTAAAGATATGATGCTTTCTGCCTCATTAAAGTGATTCTTGCTGATGCCTACCACATGCTGCACACCAGTCAAGGTCTGTATAATATTCACCTAATTAACCTCACAGCCTTTATGACATAGGTATTAAGAAGTGAGAAGGGTCTTAGATTCACCCTTCTTGGAAGCTAACAAGTTACTCTGCCACCCTTTTGTGGATGCTGGTAGAAAACACAAGATTCCTTGGTCAGAGACAAAGGACATAGCGATAGAAGTAGCCAGAGTATCAGAAATTGCATGGCAATTCCCAAGCTCCATTTCACACAGAGTGGGATGAAGAGGGCCAGATGACACCCATACACATAGTGGGTTGGGATACAGAAGATAAACTTTCAGCTTAGGGAAGTTGAATCTTTCCTAAGAGGTAATAAACCTGCCTATCATTTGCTGTGGAGGGAGACATAGTCTCTCTTTTCACTTGACCAAGCCTCATCTTCCAAGACTATACAAACATTCTTGTAAAGAGAGTCCAAAACAAAGGGCAAGCAGTGCCTTGCTCACAAGATAATGCAGAAAGTCAAGAGACCCCTGGAGAGCTGTCTCTCAACAGGTATTATTATTCTTATCATACAAATAAGAAGACTGAGACCCAAGTGATGCAACTTGCTCAAGGTCACATGACCAGGTTTGAATTTCTGCTCTGCCTCTTCTTTGCTACGTGACTTTGCTTAATTTATGCAACCTGCAGGTTTTACCTCCTTAATATGTTTGCCATGAGTCCCTTCTTCCCCTTCTCTAATCCTTACATCAGACAGTGTGACTTCTTACCTGGGTCATTGTACCAGTTTCTGATAACCTTAATATTACTTGCCTCCAGTCTTTCTTACAGATTTCACCAGTCTTCTTTCTAAAATGCAAACCTGATTATATGATTCCCTGTCCTTTAAGTCTTTTAATGACTAGCTACTACTTATAATGCTTACCATAGCATACAAAATCCTTATTCATTTGGTCCCTGCCTACTTTTCTAATAGTCACTCCTGCTAGAACTAATTACAGTTCATGCTCTTTCAAGCTGCTATACACTTGATTTCCCCTGCTTGGAAAATCCTTTCTTTCCCAGTGCATCTGGCAAGTTCTATCAATTTTTAAGAATCTCACACATGGCATCAACTCTGTAAAGCTTTGTCAGAACTTCTCTCCCACCCACCAGACAGACTCCCTCCTTCTTCCCTCTTCTTTCCTTTTCCTGATCCTTGCCATTTGACTTTCCTTCGCTCTTGGGTCGTATTCATTCAGATCCCACACACTTAGCCACCCATGTCCTGCCAATGGTGAAGACCTCTGATGCCCAGGCCATATATGCATTTCACTGCAGTTTCTGGAGTCGTTATCCTCCACTTCTTTTTTTTCCCTTCCAACTTTTATTTTAGGCTTATGGGATGCATGTGCAGGTTTGTTACATAGTAAATTGCATGTTGCTGGAGTGTGATGAACAAATAATTTTGTCACCCAGAAAGTGAACATAGTACCTGATATATCCTCCACTTCTGAAGTGGGACTTGGCTTTTCTCAAAATTGAGTGCTGCTTTGACTCCTCAAAAATGCAAAGGTCAGTGGTTGCCTGGGGTAGGGAGTAACATTATGGATTGACTAGAATAAGCACCAGGGAAAATTTTGGGTTGATGAAAATGATTTATATATTGATTATGGTGCTGGGAACAGATCAGGTCAATAAGATGTAAGCTGAAGTTGCCAAGGCAATTGCCTTAAAATGAGAGCAGACTTAGCTAGCACATATCCTTCTGTCTCTTCCTTGTTTCTGCCTGGATCTTGGAAGCAATGGTGAAGGCAGAGCAAATATCTTGTCCCTATAAAACAGTAAGAAAATGGGAAGGATAACAGAGGAGAAAACAGGAGTCTGGGTCTCCAGTGGCACCATGGAGCCTTTTGAGCAGCCGTTGCCTCCCACTTCATATATCTCATTTGTGCTTAAATTGTTCAAGTCATTTTTTTTTCTGATTCCAGTTGCATACACCTGGGTGCAGCTCCCAACTAACACATTTTTGAAGCTGTGTGTCTATAATGGCAAAAGCCAGAGAATCAATGAGGAATACATCCAATCAGTGCAGGTCACCCAACTGATAGGGGATTTTGACTAAAAGCAGTCATAATCATTTGATTGCTTCACCCTGTTTGTAATTGGTGGAATTCTACTTCTCAACAGCCAGATATTTGCTTTAAGTTTTCTTTTCCTCTGTTGGTGTGAATGAGTCTTCTTCAGTCTCTAGCTTGCCACTCAGATGGAAATCAGGGCCTCCCCAGCTCCATAAGGTAAAACAAGTTCTAATATAATCAACCCAGGCCAGCCCTGGAGAGTCACATTGTTGTCTTTATATAAAAATCTGCCAACTGGAACCTAAAGAAATCAATAGTGGCTAAACATGGAGGTTCCTCTTTTTAAATTTCTTTGGGCCCCACAAGAAACCTGAAAACAAGAATGAAAGTGATTCTGTCAGGAGTCCTCCCTGAGGCTGAGAGGAGGATTGGAGATGCTCTGGGGGAAGGATCCCAGAGAAGCCTGCCTTCTTCTTTAAGCCCGCCCTGTCTGCCTCACCATGCTCACCTCGAGGCCCTGGCTCCATCCCACGTACGGCAGGGGCAGGCCTTGTGTCCAATCACATGTGGTGCAGCCCACTGTCCTTGCCAAAAGACCTACAACTTGCACATGCTGGAGCTGGGGACTAGTCTGAGCAAAGACATCACCACATTTCCTCCCCTGTGAGTGGAATCCAAGTGCTGTAGCCTTTTCTTGATGATGCCCTAATTACAGCCTCTTTATCTTTTTCTCTTCCCTGAAGCCACTTCTGTCTGTTTCTCCTGCCAGCTCTGGGCCCCTATTCTGTGCCAGATGAGTCACTAAGGCTGGAGACCCTGAGAAGAGGCATTCTTGGTTCCATCCTCATAGGCTTCTGGGCTATTGGAACTTCTTGGGCATGTGGAGGGCAGCTGCTTGGGCATCACATTGGCAACACTTCATTCTAGGAGACGCTGATGCCTCAGTCTGGTAAAAGGGGTGGCTGTGAGTTTGTATCTTGATCCCTCTCCCCATTTGAGTCTGATGCAAACTTAGATTGAGGAACTTCATTTCTAAAGGGCACAGAAGGCTGCAGTGGATTCTCCATTCCCCACTCCCAAAAGCCCTATTCTTGCCCACCTTTGTTCATGGCCTCCTCTTGCTCCTTCCTATTTAAATCCACTGTCCCATCAATACCTAGTGTCAAATTTGTTCCTCATCAACTTTAGGAAACCATCAACAGTAACTGGTTTACAACGGTTCCTCTTTCTCCACACAGTTTAATGTGGGACCTTCCCCTCATTTGGCAATGGATTCACAGAGGCTTGACAATTTCTCTTGTCATGAGTATATTTTATATCACCTGTCAAAATGTGAGCCCTTATAGGCTGCACCTCTGTGGTACAGTGTATGGACTCATAGTGCCTGGCACCATGTATCACAGCAGAGGTGCTGGGCCTGGTATAGTTACCACAGTCGTCCACGCTATGAAGTTTGGTATCATGCAGGCACAAGTTCAAATCTCAACTTGGCAATATCTAACATCTATGACTTTGGTCAAAGTCCTAAGTCCCTGGGCCCCATTCGCCTCAGTTTCAGAAAAAAAAAAAAAAAAAAAAAAAAAAAAAAAAAAAAAAAAAAAAAAACACAAAGGGGTGGTTTAGTACAAAAACAGACTCCCAACAACTGTTGACTAAATGTTGGTTGTCAGGATAGCCTGGGTTATTTCTTTTTCTTTACGTTCCCTTTGTCTCCTTCACTCTTGTGATACACTTCCTGTTGTTGGTGTAAAAATAATGCTAATTTTTACTAACACAAGACTGATGTGTAACTTACACCAGCAAGCATGTTTCAGTTGCCACAGACCACAGTCCATGCAAGGGCTTTGAAAAAGACACAGTCACACCATAGGTGTTATATAAGCTTAGTACTTAAGAAGCTATCTGTTTCTCCGTAGGTCCCACACATACAGTCAGACCGTTCTGCTACCAGGTAAGCAATGTTGACTTGTTTATAGTTTCTTTAGAAAGACAGTCATATCCATGGTAAACAGAAAGATTAACATATTGTCCCCACTGAATTGTGTATCTACTGTGCAAATATAAACACTTCTAAACGCAGCTAACCAGAGAAAGGGAAATGTAAAGAAAGGTCCTACAGATCTGTGCTACTCAAAGTATAACCCGAGGACCGGCTGCATCGGCATCATCTGGGAGCTTGGCAGGAACGCAGAGACTCAGGCCCCACCCTAGATCCAGTGAATCAGAATATGCATTTTAACATGATCTGCAATGATTTGTGTACACATAAAGTTTGCAAAAGGGCTCTCATGGAGAACATTGAAAAAATGACAACAAATGGCCTAAGATACAATTTGATTCATCTTATGAACCTGAACTGATGTTATGCCCTGTTTGTTAGCACTTTACTCCACGTTAAAACAAGGGAGTTCCTTTACTTCTTGATTTATGCTTCGCAAGAATCCTTAATACAAGTGGAACAGTTACTGTTCACATAGTCCATTCTTTAATATCTTCAGCCGCCACGCTTTAGATAGTCAATTACAGAGGGATGAGATTGTGATCATGTTAAATACATCAACGTTTATATCTCCCAGTGGCAGTAGAAGTAGACAGGCTTGCAATTCATTTATTCATCAATGATTTTACTGTGCATTTAGGCACTGGGCTGGCCCCTGAAAATAGAAAATGAGCAGAAGATGGCCCTTGCTCTGCTTGGGAGAAAGGCAGATGTAAGAAACTTCCTTGCAGTCCAATACGGGCAAAATGATGTAAAGGCAAAGAAGAGGGAGCGGCTTTGATCTCTCTAGCGGTGTTACTGAGGAAATGTCCCCTACCCCTGTCCCACACTGTAGTAAGGAAGACAGACCTGAGGAGGCAGGAGCTGGAATAAAAAGACACCCATGAAAGACCACTGGGATTTCAAATCACAAAATCCTCTCTCTTCTTTGTACAGCCTCTCAGGCAGGCACAATTGCTTCCTACATCTTTATTAACCCTTAATTCCAGGGACAAAAAGCGATGTCTTTAAATTTGTCTCCTCCTGAACTGAGATCAATAGCTTGCCTTGACTTTATTCTTACTATAATTTTTCTACTGAGGTTTCTTTATAGACATTTTACAGCATCTCCACTACAATTAGATCAGGAAACAAAGAAATAAACTCAACCTAGTAAGTGATTTATGCCGATATCTGGCAATACTGTGGAAGAGATGTTTTGATTAGGCAATTTTCATTACTAAAAACACTATGGCACAATAAATTAATTCAATGTTGTGCACTTATCTATTAGACACCTTACTATAGGAGTATAAAAATGTTAATTATTCATTATCATCACTCTGATTATTTGTTGTGGCTGATAATTACATTGAATATATTTTATATCAGTAATAACCTTCTGTCTACATTTACAACATGTTGTATCTTGGGGGCTTGTCAAATTTTTTCCCCAAGCCTTTCCTTTATTAAGACACAGACCTCAGGAGTACATAACCTTTATGTTGAAGGCTGATTTTCTTCTTTCATATAAAGAGCAAATATTATAGATTAATTAATCCAGGATGATTATAATTTAATCACTCTTCCACTGGCTTCACGAGGGATTTGGCTTTTATTCAGTTGCTCATTCATATTGTTATGAAGAATAAATGCAGGCATAAAATATTTGTGTGCTGTGAATTCACAGAACAACTAACTTGAGAACCTGGAGGGGGATGTGTGCCAGCCGAGCACTCACTAATATCCCAGGTCTTGTGGCCTCAGCCTCGAATGCCAGCTGGTGACCCACAGATGAAGACACTTCACACCAGTGCAGGAGTGCTTGGTCCCTAATTCGACCTAATTTGGTGTAGTTCAACTACAAACAAAATATTTCAGTCCCACAAAATGTACCTAGTTCCTACTATGCACCGAGCACTGGGTTGGACTCTGAGAATACACCCCTTATCAGCTGCTTGATCTTGGGACCCTTATTGAATCTCTTTGTGCCTTGGTTTCCTCATCTGTAATAATGGAATCTTCTTCACTGGGTAGTGAATATTAAATAAGATGATAATACCCATTGAGAGGCCCTTAATGGTATCTAGCACTGGCAAACCTCAATAAATCTAAGCTGTAATTATTACTATTATTATTACAGTGATTGAGGTCTACTGAAAGGCACAGATGAAGGATGTGGTCAGTCTCCTTTGGGTGCAGTGAGCTGGGACAGACTTCAGAAAAGAAGAGACCGTCATAGCGAATTCACACACTGAATATGTCATGTATATCCACTGAGATGGTGGTGGTGGGTGGGGTCAGGGGGCATTCCAAGAAGAGAGTGGTCAGTAATGGCTGTGAAGCTTGTTGGTCTCTGTAGGGATGCAGTCAGCAAGGACCAAGTGGGGCCAAACATGATGGGAGGGCAGCTTGGATCTCACCCTGAAGCCACTGAAGAGCCATTAAAGACTTTCGGCAGGAGAGTCACACATCAGATCTGATTGTAGAAACGTCTTGCAGCCGCCAGTGTGGGAGCCAAGTGGGACAGGTGGTTGGCTGGGAGTCCATACAGGGAGGATCAATGGCAGGATGCAGGTGGGAGCTGTGAGATCTGAGCTTGGCAGGGAATGTGGGCTCACGGTGCAGAAGTTATACATGCAACTGCACAACTGGTCCAAGGATGCCTTCAGAGAGGAGGCACGGACGGAGGTTTTTGAGTTTGCTTTAAAATAGCAGCTATATTATTGGTGGGGTACCCCATTCCTACAGGACAGGAAGGAATAAAAGAGAATTACAGGTGAAAGGTACAAGCAGAAGACACTTGTCTTCTACCACCCACATTTATTATGCACCTACTGCATGCCTGCCTGCCAGGTACTATACAAAATGTAATAGATAAATTTTATTACCTTGTTAAATCCTCAAAGCAGCTCAATGAGGAAAATGCCATTATGATTCCCACTTTACGGATGAGGAAAATGTGGCTCTGATTGTTACATATCAGGGCCACAGAGTGGAAGGCGGTAGCTTTGAACTTAGGAACACTTTCCCCCTTGATTCTCATTGTCAAGGAAATGAGCAATATATGTCCTGTAACTTTGTGCTGTTTCATTCCATATCTTCAATGGGAACTCTCAGAGCCCACATATTGGAATATTCCCAGGTGGGCATAGTGTGGGGCTCGTAGGAGAATATACCAGGTTTTTGAGTAGCCATGGCTACATGTTATGTAAAGTTTACATTGCAACTGCTCTAGGAAAGGGCTGCTCCTTTGAGGTGAGTATTCTCCTAGAAGTGGAGAAGGCTTGGCTTCCAGTGCGGCCGCATCCCGCAGCTGCAGAAGACAGCATGGACAGTGACTGCAAGCCAGCAAAACAGGTGGCTATTCAGGGGAGGCTGGTGCAGATGAGGGGGCTCTCTGATTCATGAAGAACAAGACCCGGGAGGAGATCTCAGGCATAAGAAAGGTTCCAGCTGAGAAGACACCTGAGACATCTTGGCTCAGGGCACTGAGGTAACAGGTGGAAGAACATGGTTCCCAAGTTCCCTATTTCTCTGGACCTCAGTTTTCTCATTTGGTAAGTGGAGTAACTCCTCACAGGACTGCAGTGAGAACTAGTGAAGATGCTGATTCACCAGTAGAGTGACAGGCCGGGTATGCTCTGCTAATGTTCTTTTCTGTCTTAGGGAGCGGGCTCCAGGCAACCAAGAGACAGCAAGATGCACAGTGAAGATCCCAGGCATGGCATTGCCACCACCCAGCAGCAGTGGGAGGGGTGGCTGTGACCCAGGGCTTTGGACAAGTGGGTTGGCCTCCGGCAGAATTTTGAGGAGGAATATGGAGGACACTTTTGGAAGACAGCCAAAAGAGGTTAATTAGCTTAAGAATGCCATTAATAATCAGTTCCCAGCCCTGGCTGCATGTTAGATTTGTTTTAGCCTGCACCCTCAGAGACTGAGAGTCAAGTGGGCCTAGGTACACGTATATTTTAAAATCTTCCCAGGATATTCTTAAGTGTCCCAAGGATTAAAATTCCCAATTCAGGGAAAAGGTGAACGGTGCCTACTTAGGCTCCACCAGGCATTAGCATGGTCTCCAGAAAGGCTCCCCCAAGCTCAGATATATTAACAGGCAGCCTTGTAAAAACAGCAGCAAAACTTATCAAGCCAAGGAAATGTCAGAGGGCCAACTCCTTAGAAGCCTCTCCAAGTCATTCAATGCTTCCACTGGAATACAGTACAATCTAAATGCTATAGTTTGGGCCAGTCATAAAATGTAACAACACTTCCTTCAGAATCTCCATTGTCTAGCAGCTCAGGGATGGGAGAATGAACAGGAAAGCTCATGACCTCTGGCCCAGCATTTCATGCCTGTGTGGTAGAATGTAGTATTGTCCTTGAGCAGAAGGGATTGCTGCAGAGATAATGACTTCAGTTGTGTTCACAACCTGAGCTCCCCAGAGTGCAGGGCAGGCCTACACTGGTTTGGCCTGGTCTGCATCTAGGTAGTCAACTCTCAATTCTGCAGGAGAGGATTTTCCTGTTTGTGGATTACGTTTGACCGACTTTTAATTCCAGCCTGTTTTTTTCCACTACCCCACCCTCTCTGGATCTTCCTCCCCATTTTCTGGATGACATTCAGACTCCTACAACTTTTACCTGTGTTACTATAGCTGGAATGTCAAGCTGGTTTGCAGTGTTCATTTTTGTGCTGAACCTACCACAGGCACCAAATGTCTATTGATTGATTGATTTTCTCACCAGAACTGATGTGTAGCTCAAAGCATGGGAGAATGATATTTGAATTGTCTTCTTTCCTACATTGTACTGATGAGCAAGAGTTGACTGTGATACTTTCTAGACTGAGTAATTGCCCTTTCTACAAATGACCTCTAAGTCCAGAAATACAGAACAGACAATTTCTCTTTATTAACATGGTGATACCTTTATATAATTTCTTGTTCAGGGCACTGAGCCAGAGAAAGAAGGATTAAAAAGTTATGTTTTAGACCTAATATGTAATCTAGCAGAGTTTCCACAGTGATCCAACCTGAAGTTTATTTTTACCATTTAACCATTGAGGAACCATATTTATTAATTTTTATATCCTGATTAAATGTGTTTCCAAACATTTAGAGAGAAAAGACAAAAACAAGGCATTTTAAGAAAGCTGATGTCCAGATTTTTTAATGATCGCCATTCTAACTGGCATAAGAGGGTATCTCAATGTAGTTTTGATTTGCATTTCTCTAATGACCAATGATGATGAGCATTTTTTCATATGTTTGTTGGCCTCATATATGTCTTCTTTTGAAAAGTGTCTGTTTATATCCTTTGCCCACTTTTGAATGGGCTTGTCTGTTTTTTTTTTTTTTTTCTTGTAAATCTGTTTTAGTTCTTTGTAGATTCTGAATATTAGCCCTTTGTCAGATGGGCAGATTGCAATAAATTTTTTCCCATTCTGTTGATTGCTTATTCACTCTAATGATTGTTTCTTTTGCTGTGCAGGAGCTCTGGAGTTTAATTAGGTCCCATTTTTCTATTTTGGCTTTTGTTGCCAATGCCTTTTGTGTTTTAGTCATGAAACCCTTGCCTATGCAATCATTAAAAAATCTGGAGACAACAGATGCTGGAGAGGATGTGGAGAAATAGGAACACTTTTAGACTGCTGGTGAGAGTGTAAATTAGTTCAACCATTGTGGAAGACAGTGTGGTGATTCCTCAAGGACCTAGAAATTCCATTTGACCCAGCAATCCCATTACTGGGTATGTATCCCAAGGATTATAAATCATTCTATTATAATGACAAATGCACACGAATGTTCATTGAGGCACTGTTTACAATAGCAAAGACTTGATCCAACCCAAATACCCATCGATGATAGACTTGACAGTGAAAATGTGGCACATATACACCATGGAATACTATGCAGCCATAAAGAATGATGAGTTCATGTTCTTTGTAGGGACATGGATCAACCTGGAAACCATCATTCTCAGCAAACTGACAAAAGAACAGAAAATCAAACAGCGCATGTTCTCACTCATAGGTGGGTGTTGAACAATGAGAACACATGGTTACAGGGAGGGGAGCATCACACACTGAGGTTTGTTGGGGGGAATGAGGAGAGGGACAGAGCGGGGTGGGGAGTTGGGGAGGGATAACATGGAGAGAAACGCCAGATATAGGTGACGGGGGGAAGGCAGTAAACCACATTGCCATGTATGTACATATGCAACAATCCTGCAAGTTCTTCACATGTACCCCAAAACCTAAAATGCAATAAAATATGTTTTAAAAAAAAGAAAGCAGATGTCTAGTCTCAAGTGATGAAATAACTTCAGAAACCATCATAATTTAATGAAGGTTTATTAATGTTTGATTTAAAAAGTGAGGGTAAAGTAGGCTGATGGGCACAGGAGAAACTCCTAATTTTGAAAGTTATAACAGGGTTTGATGTATACATCTGGGAATCAGTCTATAGACTGATGTTTCTTCTTAGAGAGTAAGTTTGAATTTTAACAGGAAAGAACCACATGAAAAACATTCTCTCCTAGAAAAGATGTGGCAGAATTTTTAGGCCCTTAGGATGGGCAAAATGTAACCAAATATAAGGTTGTATTTTCAAGCCATTATTATGGACAACAAAACCAAATGTTGTAAAGACTTTATAATTTTGCCATTGCACTCTTAGTATTCCCACTAAGCTCTTCTGTAGCATAAAGTACCTGTGGGGAACCTGCTACTGTTTCTTCAGTCATATCTTCTTCCAGACTGGGTTCTTCATCTGCTTCTTTGCAGGTTATATGTGTTTTTCATTTGATTATCAGTTGTTGTTGTATTAGTGTTTCTGGTGTAGTATGTTTCAGCGGTTCTCATGCCATTTTTCTTTTTTCTTTCTCAAGATTAACCTAACCATGTTTGTTTGAAATATTAAGTTCATTCTTTTAATCCTTCTCAACTTTTCTGTCTGAAACCATCCCCACAAGAGTTTCATGCCTGGTTCTGAATGGAAATATAGTTATAATGAAGCACTAATCAGGCTGCACCTTGGCCCACTTCCTTGTTGCTGAAAGTCACATAACACTGGATAGTGACTATTTTCATCCCCATCATTCCTATAGGTAAGATTTCTGACATAGGGTCGTAAGACTATTTAGGAACTAACAAGCATCCTCATTGTTCTTGTAGACAGGATCTCTGACATTAGAATCATAAGGCTTTTGTTTAAGGATCACTTAAGAAAATTTTTTCAGGCTCCAAATTGAATCAGAAAGTTTAAAGACCACCCACAGAGGAATATAATCAGCACGAGAATACAAATTCTTGATCTACCTATCCAGTGACTTCACACCTGCACTCTTTAACCAATCAATGATCTTCACTCTTTGGCCCAGTCCAAAAGTCTTAAAAATCCTATGCCTAATCTCCTCGGGGAGATGGATTTGAGGATTTCTGTCATCTTCTCTCTCAGTGACTCTACGATTGAATCTCTTTCTGTGCTTCAACTCAGTGTCTTAGCATATTGACTTGCTGTCAATGCATTGGGCAAGGAACCTATTACAGTTATAGGTCGTTCCTTAGAGCTGAATCTTGAGGTGAGAGTGTGGCTTATCCACTTGCTCCTTTGTGGCTCAATAATGCAGAAGTAAAGAAAAAAGATTAATGTTAGCTGAGTACAGCTCTGACTGGATGGTCTAGGTCTGCTTTCTTTTCTGAGATCTTTTTACACATCCTGTAACATCAGCCATTCCACTCAGCCAAAGGTGCATCCCATCCTGTGGGATTAGCTGAGCCCTCTTTCCCCACCTGGCAGAGTGATCTGCATTATGGAAAGCTCTGGTGGCCTTCCCTGCCCTGGTCTGACCCTCCTCCCTTTGACAATAGCAGCCCGTCAAAGTCCCTACTCTCAATGACTCTTTCTTTACTTTCCTCAGAGCTGCTCCACTCGATTCTGGTCCTCTTCTTTTCAGATAGGAAAGCACTACTGAGATTTCTCATGACTTTTAAATTGCCTGCACTCTGTTTTGGGGCACAGAGGCAGGGCTAGAGGCCCTGGCATGATGCTCAGTCATAGACAATCTTTTGCTTGCTGTAGCCACTACTTCCATCAGTTACAGTATGAGGTGGCTCCCCTTTCACTGTTTGGTTGCTCTTGGTGAGCTAAAGTTGAAATTCCCAGTGCAAGTTGAATGTAGGATCCCAGTAGGAAGGTGAACACAAGAAATCTTCTCTGGAAACCAGAGAAAAGGTAAGCAGTGAATAATTATAAATAAAAATTTGGTGAGCATTCACTTTGAATTTAGGTGTTTGCATTTATTTAAAATCCTCTAAATTATTGTTTGTTATTTCTAGGTAGGCATTGTAGTTTAATTAAATTCATGCTTTTTTCTTTATGAATAAATAGATTTTAATAGAAAGCACGTTTGCATCATTTTTCATCTTGCTTTTCCTCAGTTGTCAGAAGCAAATCTAATTATTTGTTTATGAAACTAAAATCAACCACCACCTTGTGGAAGCTATCAGAATTGCAAGCATATTGTAAAACCTTAAAGGATGGTTCTCAACCTTGGTGGCACAGGTGAATCACCTGTGAAAATCACAGTACTTTGAAAAGTACTGTGACCTGGGTCACATCTTAGATGAGTCTGAGATGGGACCCTTCACATTAGTCTTTTTGAAGTCCCTCCATCTGCCTCTTCTTGTTCTTCTCTTCTTGACTGCCATTCCTCCCTGGCACATCCTCTCAAACCAACCCTATGCATAGGTTCTCCAGGATCTTTACACAAGTCCCCCTAAATAGTCCAAATTCGGTAGCCCTCCTTCCATCAAAATGCTCATTCTTTTCTAACTCATGAGTTAAAATCTAAGTTAAGTCTATGCAGGATTCTTGCACTGTGAATGATGCTTCATGCCATCTTCCAGTCACTAATCTATGTTGTCAATGTAGACTGGTACAGAGGACTCCATACCAGCTAGACAGGCATCCCTCCACCTACTGGGCCTTCTGATCTTTTCCCAGTGTTCCATCATTTGTCAAATGTCTCTTTAAGTTTATGCTTGACACAAGATTTTTCATCAGAGTCACAATGCAGTAAGCCCATATGAGCAGTCCTACAATTAAAATAAAATTTTTAAAACCTTACTTGTTTCATTCAGCATTTTTCTAGATTGTCAGCAGAACCTCTCTTTTCTAGAATGCTTATTAGCACTGTGATGAAAAACTCTTTAATAGACAACGTATGCTGCTCTAGATCTTTCACTTATAAGGATCCACTTCTTGCTTCTCTATCTTGTGGTCCTGCCTTCATGCAGAAAGCAGCTTTCAGTGAAATCCTCAGGGATGCATTCTGCAGTCCTTTCTCTCACCTCCACAACAGCTCTGAACATTTATAGGCCTTTCCATGTCAGATATTTAAAATCTTGATTAATATTTTTAGCCTGAGTTGAGAAGCCATAAAACATACCTAGGTTGGGAAAATCTTATAAAAGTTGCTTTACACCCAAGAAAGAGGAAATGCAGGCACTTCTATTTTGAGAAAAAAAATGACTGCTCTAGTTGGTGTCATCATTGGTCACTGGTAATTGGGACCTGAATGTTTTAACTTGCATGAGTCACCCCTGGCCATGCTGTACCTCTGCATTTTCCCAGAGCTGCCAAAGGTTTGTGCATGAGGAGCAGTCGGAGATGAGAGTCTAAAAGTGTTTTTTCTTCCTTCCTCCATTTTCTGGCTGTTCCCTGAGGAGATCGCACCTGTCTTAATCCTTCATTTTCATCTTTCTCTAGGCTGCTTTCTTAGGATTAAAAGGTGGAGGGCCTATGCACAACAGACAACAATTCCTCTTCTTCTGAACCATCCTTCTCTCTTCTTCTTTCTCACCCTCCCCTGTGCCTTAGCAGCAATGCCTATAGTGAATTCCTCAGCAGACAACACAGCCCATTCTCAGACATCAGCAAAGACAGCATGCCAACGAAACGAAGAAAACACCATTATAGGTAGAATTTGATGTTTTGAAAGTCTGTAAAGGTATTTGGGGAGAAATCCAAACTGTATTGGCTTTTTTTTTGCCTTTACTTTATGAGCTGATATAGGTCTTTTTGGGGAATTGCTTATGTAAGTACTGTAACCTATTTCCATTTTGGTCACCCAATGGTGCCATACTGCCTGTCGTGGTACTGGCACAAGTTGCTCAAAGAAAGGAAAGATAAAAAGAGACAGTGTACCTGGGAAAGGCCACTGAAAGGACACTAGTTTGATCAGGGCCCTGAGGAATGCGTTGAGTTTAGCCAAAGGAAGAGGGATAAAAGAGTTAAGGCTGTCTTCCAACCACTTTGGTTTCCTCAGCTCTAAACACAACTGGAGCAAAATAGGATGGGCCTCACCCCTCGGCCTTGACCTGTGGCAGACTGCTATTCTACCTGGGCCACCAAAGTCCTTGACATCTCTCTGGAACATGGAGAAACACCTGGTCCCACTGAATCCACAGTGAAAATAATTCCCCAGCTTAATGACAAAGCCCTCATGGAGTCAAAGCAGCAAAGTGTCTGAGGCTAATGCATGGGTTGCTTTCAAATCATTAATAACAATGACAATGCTAATAACATCAGTGTGGAAAAAAGGGAGTATAAGAATGGGTCTTCTAATCCATCATTTGGAGCCTTCCTGTTTTATAGTCTGTGGAAGATGGCTTTCCCTGCTCTGTTTCCTCATCTCTGCGTCCCAGATACAAATGTGAAGAGAATGGGCACATTTCCAGGTGGGTTGTGGAACCTGGGTCCTACAGACCTTCAGGACATTGCCTGAGAGCCACATAAGTCCAAAAGGCAAAGGAGCATGGCTTGAAAAGGGAGAAATGGGCAGCATAAGCACCAGAATCAAACTCACTGAAGCAGATGGAGCCCCCAGGCTGAAGCTAACACTGGTAAGCAGTCCATTAGCATAAATGTTTTGTGGAATGGCTAAATCAAGCTAACTACCACATGCATTGCTTCATATACTTATCTTTTGATTGTTTGTTTTTAGAGACAGAGTCTTAATCTGTCACCTAGGCTGTAGCGCAGCAGTACAGTCATGACTCACTGCAGCCTCAAATTCCTGGGCTCAAACAATCCTCCCACCTCAGTCTCCCTAAGTGTTGGGATTACAGGTTTGAGCCCCTGTGCCCAACTGATTTTTGTACGTGTTTAAAACACTTAAAATCTATTCTGTTGGCAATTTTCAAGTTTACAATATACTGGTATTATCTGTAGTCACCATAATGTACAATAGATCTCTTGAACTTACTCTTCCTGCCTAATTAATATTTTGTGTCCTCTGTCCAATACATCCCCAATCTCCCCACCCCAGCCTCTGGTAACCACCATTCTATTCTGCTTCTATGAACTCAACTTTTATACATACATCAAAATATCATGTTGTACACCATAAATATACACACTTTTTATTTGCCAGTTAAAGAAAGAAAGAAGTGTTCACATTTAAAAAAACAATAATTGCTTTGGATCAAACCATCACTCCAGCCAGCCTAGAAGCCCTGGTCTGGTGCAAAATTAAAAAGTAGAAGGCAGGCTCTTCAGCACCCTCTCCCCAGGCTAGGGAGATCCTCATCCTCCACATTCTTCACCTCCTCTGCCCTTGCACCTTCCTCGTGATAGTCTAGACTCAAAGTTTGGGAGAGTCCTTGAGGTCATTTAGTTGAAAGCTCTCATTCACAGTAGAGGAAGTACCAGAATCACTCCACTAACTAGGGGCAAATCAGGACTAAAACCCAGGACTTCTCGCCCTGAAATCTTTCCACTATGTTGACTCACTTTTGTTCTTTTTCTCTTTCCTAATTTATCTTTAAGGGATGATTTTTAAGTCTTTTACTTTAAAGTGTAATTTACCACTGTCTTAAAAATGTAGTCCTTCTAATAACCTTATGTGAAAAGAATGGTGTTGCTACGATAAAGTAACAGAAAATGTTTTAGAGAAGTTGGCTCTTGAGCAACATCTTACCGAGGGCAAGGCTTTGATAGCGAAGATCAGGAAATGCATCCCTGACAAAGTGAGGGGATTGAGCAAAGGTGAAGGGGCAATAAGGGGTCTGCCTTAGAGATGAGGAAGAGAATGAAACCTGGTTTAATTAGAGTGTGCGCGGGCAGGACATAAATAGATGAAACTGGAAAGTCTGAGAACAAATTCTTGCCCTATCAACCCAGGAACATTTACACTTATTTTATTTTTATTTTTATTTTTTGAGACAGAGTCTTGCTCTGTTGCTCAGGCTGGAGTGCAGTGGTGTGATCTTGGCTCACTGCAACCTCTGCCTCCCAGGTTCAAGTGATTCTCCTGCCTCAGCCTCCTGAGTAGCTAGGATTACAGGCACCCACCACCACACTGAACTAATTTTTGTATTTTTTAGTAGATCCGGGGTTTCACCATGTTGGCCAGGCTGGTCTCAGACTTTTGACCTCAGGTGATTCATGCTTCGGCCCCCCAAAGTGCTGGGATTACAGGCCTGAGCCACCATGCTCAACCAACATTTATACTTTAAAAAGTCTTCTGAAGGTCAGTCAATCCAAGGAAGTCAAATCTCTAATGGTGGCAATCCCAACCCAGTGCCTGGCCAGTAAGGAAGATGTTTCAGATAATTCCCTTCTAGTCTGTTATAAAGCTCCCTCCTAATGTCTCTTTGCTGATATGTTTTATCTGAGTCTAATGGGCACTGAGGCCTTTGGACCTCTTGGCAGGTGGGGAGGAGGTCTGAGAGGCTTCCCTATGCAGGCGAATTTTAGGAGACTGCTCAGGGTTGTGGTTAAAAGTACAGACCCTAAGGCCAAGTAACCTGGGCTCAAATCCAAGCTCTGTAGCTCTGGGGAAGTTGCTTAAGCCCTGTGTGCCTCAATTTCCACATTTGTAAAATGTCAATGCACATAACAGTACTTAGCCCCTTGAGTTGTTCAGAAGATTAAGGGTTAATACATGTATCGCCGAGCATGGCATATACCTAGTGCCAGGTATGAGCAACTATCATGATGACTGCTACGGTTGCTGATGATGCTGTTCTCTTTCTTCGCAGCCCTTCTTTTCTTCTATGCAGAGTAAACAAATAATCATCTTCCTATATGAACAACACTTTACAGTTTGTGACTACTTTCATATACATTTGATCTTTAGCAGGGGTTGCTAAAGTAAATTAAAATGGGGAATCCCTGAGTGGAGAAAACCAGTGAGGCCTCATAAGTAACCTAAGCCTTGCTTGATTTGCAGACATAAGGAAACTTAACTAGAGCTATTTCTTGTAAACCCTTGTATTTAAAAAAAAAAAAAAAAGAGAATTTAAGTTCAACCAATCAGAAATAGCCAACTAATTTATAACTGTATAACTAGGGACTTTCCAATTGGATAAGCCATGTGCAGCAACTGTATAACTGTAACCAATCAAATATGTTCTTTGCTTTACATCTGTATCTGTTCTATAAAAGCTGCACTCCACTCCACCTCCTTGTATTTCCTCAGTGGTGCACCTGAACTGCTTCTGGTTTACAGCTGCCAAATTCATGAATCATTGCTTTATCAAATAAACTCTTTAAAAAAAAAATTGTATTATGCCTCAGTTTACCTTTTTAACAGGGTGTCAACCCTTTTGACATATGAAGATGAGAAAAATAGCCCCAATAATAAATAGACTTTTCCTAGGTTACCATGGCACCAAATGGCAAATGAACCAGATCTGGCGTTATCGATTCATTTTTCCATTCATTCATGTGTTGTTATTCATCCGCCTCACATTTTTTTGACCACCTGCTCTTCGTCAGACATTGTGTAAATTACTCATGATATGGGTATTAGACACTCAATCCCATTTCTCCAGGACTCATGGGCTAATGAGGAGCTGGAGATAATGTAGACAGTTGGGAGGTGTGAGTAGCGGAGAACACAGGTTGCCCCCAGAAGACTTAGAGGAGCTGGGAGGGAGTCAGCAGAGGTTTCAAGGAGAAGGAACCCAGAGGTAAGTCTAGAAAAAGAAAAGCAAATCTCAAGCATAGAGAGCAGGAAAGGAAGGCCACCTCTTCCTTCTCTAACCCCACCTGTACCCTAGCACAGGTCCTCCCTGGGACTGGCAAAACTCTTGAGTTAAAAACAAAGCAAAGCAGAACTCCCAGTACTTGCTACATGCCTCATATGTGCTCAGAGTGTTGAGGTTCAGTCCACAGGTGCTCAGCATCTAACTCAGGAATTGAGAACTCAGCAGGGCAAATGATGAGAACACAGGCAGCAGGACGAGGGCAGGTACTGTGTGCAGTGTGGCCTGGAAGTGGAACTGGTCCCAGATGATATACGCAAATGCCCAAAGGGGATCAGCCTGCTGGGTGTGTCTCTGACTTGTCTTGGTCACCCATAATATAACAGCAGCTCCCTTTCCCACACCACACACTGTGCAGAAGGCCCTTTACAGCTGGTACCTTTTTCATTTCAACTGTCAACCTTCAAGAGCAGACTTTGTAGAGAATTAGAAAACTGAGGCAGAAAAGGCTGACTAATTTGCCAAAGGTGGATGAATTAGTTATCTTTTGCTATTCACAGAAAACCCCAAAATTTAATGCCTTAAAATCACAGTAATGACTTATTATCTCTTATAATACCTGTGAGCTGAGAATTCAGCCTGTACACAGAGAAAATGTCTAGTCTCTGTTCCCACAATACCTAGGAACATGCAATGGCAGGGGACTGGAATCATCTGCAGGCTTACTCGCTCACATGCCTGGAGGTTTGATGCTGGCTGCCTTCAAAGCCCAAAGCCCTTTTGTTGCAGCTATTGGCTGGAATACCTATGAATGGCCTCTGCATATGATCTAGGCTTCCTCACAACATGGTGGTGATATTCCAAGAACAAGTATCTAGAAAGAAAAAGAGTCAGGCAAAATATATTGCCTTTCATGAGCTTATCTCAGTGGTCATGGTACGCCACATCCACTATATTCCATTTTTTTTTTTTTTTTTTGAGATGGGGGAGTCTTGCTCTGTCATCAGGCTGGAGTGCAATGGTTGGATCTCGGCTCACTGTAACCTTTGCCTCCTGAGTTCAAGTAATTCTCCTGCCTCAGCCTCCCAAGTAGCTGGAGCTGGGACTATAGGCACCCACCATCATGCCCAGCTAATTTCTGTATTTTTAGTAGAGACAGGGTTTCACCATGCTGGCCAGGATGGTCTCAATCTCTTGACCTCATGATCCGCCTGCCTTGGCCTCTCAAAGTGCTGGATTACAGTCTTGAGCCACTGTGCCCAACCCATCATATTCATTTAATTGAAAAAATTATAGGCATCCATCCAGACCCAAGGGTAAAAAACCAAACAAACAAAAAAACAGACCTCTCACTTTTCCAAGATCAATGTCAATGTTTAATTAAAAAGAATATGTGGAATGGAGTATGTGCTGGAAATCTTTGCAAAAACAATCTTCCACAGTGGCATGAACTGGGGTCCTATCTTTGCTGTGGCTGTACCAAAACACCTGCCTTCTCTCAATACCAGCTCTGCTGCTGGGAGGGGGACACACTTGTCCACAAATGTCTGGGTACCCAGAGGCTCCCATGCTGGGTGACCTTCCGTTGATTTGGAGGTGGCCATTCCCTGAGCCTTGTCTTCTTTTGACTCCCTTGTCCTCTGAGCCCCAACCAGAGTTTTCAGAGAAATGCAGGTGAGAGATCAAGCTGATCAAGCTCAGAAGAGTAGTACCAGGGCAAACAGCCAAACAAGTTTGCTTTCCAGCCTCTGTGTTTTTGGAGCGGACATCCTTAACCTTGTTTCCAGCTGTTTCTGTACTTCTATGCTGCCTATCACCTTTTAGACCCAGATGCGATATGAATTATTCATTTGATTTGGGGCAGGTGCACCCATTTCCTTCCAGGACCCCAGGGGCAGGCATAGGAAATTAATTCACAACGTCTGTAGCTGAAGTCACTTGCAATTTCCACACCAAGGAAAAAATAAAGTTATGGGACTTGAGAAAGCTCCAAGGTGTTGAGAATACTCATCAGCAGTTCTTCACTGCCTCTGCAGAGACAAAAAACGGGTACCGATTCCCCTATGAAAGGTTTATGTTTGTTATCAAAAAGATTTTCTCAGTCTTGGAGGTTACAAGGCCCCATAATAGTGACTAGGGCGTGTCACAGTAGCTCTTCCCTAGAAATCTTAAAACAACAGTGGCCAGCCACATAATCCCTGTAATCCCAGGCATTTGAGAGGCCAAGATGGGAAGATCCCTTGAGCTCAGGAGTTTGAGACCAGCCTGGGAAACATAGACCTCATCTTTACTAAAAATAAATAGCCAGACTTGGTGGCATGTGCCTGTGATCCCTGCTGCTCAGGAGGCTGAGGCAGGAGGATTGCTTAATTCCAAGAGATAGAGGCTACAGGGAGCTGTGATCATGCCACTGCACTCCAGCCTGGGCGATGGAGCAAGACTATGTCTCAAAAGAAAAAAACAATGGCACAAAATTGCTTAGACACAGAGGATGTGCCCTCTGACCACTCAAGGTTCCCCTCAACTTGATTCTTCTGTTATTGACCGGGTATTCCAGGACTAATGAGTTGAGGCTCTGTCTCTAAAGAGGGTAGAGTTTTGGGGTTTCTTCACCCTGGGTGTTAAATGAGCCTGAAGGACGAGCCTTAGAGATGGATACCAGTGGTGCCCTGACTGAAGCCCAGCCCTCACAGCTCTGGGCTTCCTAAGAGCTTAGTTGTTACGTGCTCTCCATCAGTAGAACTGCCATTTAAGCTGACTTTTTCTCATTAGGAACTTTAAAATATTCTGGAGCAGTCCTGATTCCTTAACCATGTTTTCAAACGTGGGAAATTTCTGACTGAGAGATTGCATTTGAACATAATAACAAAACTATAGACTCGGGAAAGGAGAGGAAGTGTGTTCTGATGGTCTCCATCAAATTCCAGGGGTTCTTCTAGGTGTCCTTAGGGCCTCTTGGGTGGAGGAGAGGGCAGCTAGTGAATGGACTCCAGAACCACCCAACCCAGATCTCACTAGAGCAAATTCTGTTTATCTGTTTATCAGGCACATACTGAATCAAGGGGTCCTCATTAAAAGGAATTTAATGAACACTAACCCAACTTGTCGGTTTGTAGAAGGCAAGATAGATGCCAGAGAACGGCCATTTCTTACCCACAATAATATTAAATGGCTTTTACCTAAAGAAAATTATCTAGAAAGTCAAGATCCCAGCTCTGTCACATTTCCTTTCAGGAAAGGCATCTTTGCCTGAGTGTTTGGACTGTAGATCGTGCAGCTTTTCATGACTCAATGCCATTGTTTGTGGAGGCACTATGGACACAAAGTTCACAAGGTCTAAACTGCCTTCCCAGCATTACCTTGATAGGAGGGGTCTTTTTTGTTTTTCCTCTTTTGCATTTATGTTTGTTATTTCAGTAATTGCTCTATCTGGACTCTTGGGACAGTTAGGCACCTGGCTAAATTGATTCTTTTCACACTTCAATTTGAAAAGAATCTTATGCCATAAAATACATGTACCCTGATTCTCTTCTTCATTGCCATTTGATCTGGGAACTGTTTGGCCCTAGCAACCCCTACTGATTGATAAGTGTGAACCACAAGGAAGCCATGTAACAACAATTCTAAGTGGTTATGGTTATTTATGGCATGAAATTTAGCAAATGCATCTGCTGCTAGAAATATTTGACATAAAATATCCAGAAAAAAAAGTCCTCTTAATACTGAGAGCTGAATTTTTGCTAAGAGTCTTTTATTAGGTCATCCCCAGGATGATAACTGATGGTATTAATATTGCTATAATTCTATATATTAGTATTATTATATTAGTATTATACACTCATATATAGAATTATATGGAACTATATATTGCTATAATTCTATAGATTTGTATGCTATGTAATGGTATTCATACTATTATGGTGATGTTGAGATTGGGACATTCAACATAATTGAGTTTGCCAGGTAAAAATAGTAAAGGGCTTTTGCTACTAAATTATACACCAAGCACCTTATTTATATAAAACCTTTGAATCTAATCCTCTCCATCAACCCCATTGTTTACTAGGTGAATAAACTGAAGCTGCATCTTGTTTTGTCATATGTTTGGTGGCTCACAGCTGGGTGAGGACTTGGGTTTGGACCTGACTTTTTCTGACTCCAGGATACATGTTCTTTGTCACCTTATTGGACCAGCTATCCCTTTATATGGCTTTAGAGTGCCTCTTGGCTAGACATCACATCTTTTTCTTTCAAAAGCATATTCAGAAAATCATTTAAGCTTTTCATGGAAATGCTGAGCTATTAATAAGAATTTCAAGTTGCTTAAAAGTTAAAAGGTGAATGAATACTAAAGAGCTGTGGGATTTTGTAAGGAAGTTGATCTCTACCTCAACTGATCTCCAGTTAGATATTTTTAGTATGCCTTTTTTCGATTTATATTTTTAGTAGCTTTTCTGCCTTCTCTCTCACCTTTTCTTTTCACTTCTAGTTTGAGAAAATAAATTCCTGTGTATATTATGATAAGGTACAAAGTAAGAGCTAATGGATTCCAAGTGGGGACAATTGAGCTCAAACATATTGAGCTCTAGGACAGCCATGTCATCCACTCAAGCTTTTTGTTTCCTCTTGGGTCCTCAGCTGCATTTCAGATCACTGCTTGCGGGGAAAGCAACTTTTGGGCTAAGGATATTTTACTGTAATTACTATGACTGCTGCCATTTCAACTGCAAGAACTTCTGTTATATCTTGTCAAATATTCAGATGCTGCCTAGTATCCTTTACAGGAATATTGATTTGCAAAACCAAAAAGGCTCTGTTACATGGTAAGTTCATTTATAGCATATTCCATTGCAAGTATATCTAAAATGGTCATGGGACTCTCTGGTTTTATGATAAATTATATTAACTTATTATTGGCATTACACAATTATTGATTCACTGATTTATCAAATATCAATTGAACACTTACTCAGTGCCAGGTACTACTCTAGGGTGGACAAAACATTGTAGGGGACAAAACAAAGGCCTCGCCTTCATGGAGCTTATATCCTATTAGGATTTTAAAATTTGGATTGCAATTTAAAAATGCCTACAAAATTTAATCACGCTCATCCTCATGTGACCTTCAAAAAACTTTGAGAAGTAGGCAGGGGGGGTACTGATCTTGCATTTCACAGATGAAGAGACTTACTTGGATTTTCCTCCTTCCATCTGGTGGAACCCAGGAAGGACTGAACCGTTCTACCCAACGGGAAGAGGAAAATCCAAGTAAAATCCAAGACTGATGGCAGGTTGTGAGGAGCATGGCGGAGCAGCAGGCTGCCCTAGCCACCCACTCCTTGGCATTCAGCTTCCATATCACCTCCCCACTGAGGACACTGGCAAGGAGTCTTCCTAGCAGGCAGACAGGGCAAAGGTCCCTTCCTGCAAGAAAGACAAAAGGACTGAGCATGTGAGTGAATATGCAGATTTTGTGCACACCTAGGTCTTTGCCCTGTGAGGCCTGAGGACTCTGAACAGAGATGGATGTGGATTCATAGTGCTTTGGAGTGTCTCCTTTCCCTCCCAGATGTCTTCTTCCCGTTGTCTTCCCACCTCTGCAAGAAGTTGTGTGGAATGTGGAAGAAGGATCTGCTGGGCCTTGGCGTGTCCTTCCTCTCCAGCTATCATGCTTAGCAGGTTAGGGGAGCAGCACCTCCAAGTGGGAGCAGCTATCCTCATGTGTGTGGGCATAGTGTAGGAGCAGAGCAGTGACACAGCCATTTACAAGAAAGGACATGCTCGTCACAAACAGCACATCACATCTCTGCAGAAACTCACTGAAAAAACATTTACCACAGGACACGAATTACATGCGTCTCTTGTCAGGAGGCATTTCTTAAGTGTTCCGATGCTCATTAGCTCCCCGCAGTGGGATGGCAGGTTGTGAGAAGCATGGCAGAGCAGCAGGCTTCCCTGGCCTGCCACTCCTTGGCATTCAGCTTCTATATCACCTCCCCATTGAGGACACTGACAAGGAGTCTTCCTAGTAGGCAGACAGGGCAGAGGTCCCTGCCTGCAGAAAGCCTCCAGGGCTGGAGATGAGCAGGGAATCTAAGGGAATCCCAGGGAACCCCCATAGAAACTGAGATTTACCATCTGCATGGGCCAGCAGCCCCTGCATCCCTGCTTTCCACCCTTCCTAGAGCACTTTACATTTTCTACTGTGAATGTTTCAAAATATTCATACATGAAAACTAATATTTTACTTTTATGGTTCTTCATGTTCTCAACTCTCACATGGGAGCAACTCTGTTACCTGCCCCAGAAGCTCCAAGGATTGAAAAAGCTGCTGTGAGAAGGAGCGACAGAGGGCATAGTGTGCGCTTGTCTGCCTGATAGTGGCTCAGCACCTGGGCAGGCTCCATGGCTGGACAGGGCCAGGCAGACCTGGGCTGGCACTTCAGTTCTGTATTAATGGCTCTGAATTTAAGTCTCTTCAAAAATGTATGAGGACATCTACTAACACCTGCTACATAGGGTTACAGTAAGGATCAAATTAACACCAAGCATGTATGGTGGCCCTTCATGTCCATGGCTTCTGCATTCGTAGATTCAACCAACTTGAAAATAAAAAAATATTTGAAAATAATGGACAGCTGCATCTGTGCTAAACAGGTACAGATTTTTTCTTGTAATTGTTTCCTGAACAATGTAGTATAACAACTATTTACACAACGTTTACGTTGTATTAGCTATTCTAAGTAACTTAGAAATAAATTATGCAGGAGGATGTATGCGTAGGTTATATGCAAACACTACTCCATTTTATATCAGGGACTTAAGCATCTACAGATTTTGGTACTTACAGGGGTCCTGGAACCAATTAATCCCCAACAGATATCAAAGGACAACTGTATTCCCCAGCATGGGTTCCAGCATGTAGTAAGTGCTCCAGAAATGAAAGCTGAGGTTGGAGATGTACAGACCTCAGAACTTTGGTTTCATCCACAGACCATGTGGAATAAAGATAAGATAAATTAGCCAGCACATTAGACACCTGAAAGGGAAGTCATATCCACTATTTAGTTAGTTTTTATCGTTTTTAATGATAAAGGATATTTATTCTTCATATTCTTCACCCAACCAACCACAAATGTTTTCAGGAACATTCAATTATGTGTTAACACAAAAGCACTACCCGAGGTTTTTCCATCAGTAATCCAGAGGAAGAAGTCCACGGCATCATGACCACTGGAAAGTGAAGCTGAAAAAAACCCACTGCCAAATGGTTGGTGACGTCCACGAGGACACAGTCTGGCTAGTCACAGAGCTGTTCCTGGACTGGGGTCTATCGAACCATCACTTCACTGCCTCCCTTTGACTGCCACCTGCTGCCTGGGTTTATCTGGATTCCTTCAGATGCAAAAACAAAAACAAAATGAGAATTCATCAAATCCGTAGTGCTCTCTTGTATAAGTGTTATAAAGGTGGTCGGCTCAGGCGCCCTGGAAGTGGGTGTTGTAATGAGAGCCGCAGCATGCTAGTCTGTCCTTGCTAACCAGGGAGCTGGTAACAATTCACTACCCATGGGAGCCTTTAAACACAGTTTATGAAGACCTTGCATCTTAGTTCCTAAAAATGAGCATTCAGGAGAGACATCTGACCACCTGGACAGAAAGCAGAAAAGATGAATTTTATGTTTGTTCAAAACAATTTTGAATTTGCCTTTGGGCCTCAAAATCAGGGTTAGCTAACAATATTCCTATTTAAAGAGCAAAGCCTTAAAGAGACAGCTCTCAGGTTAGCATTGGGGGGATGCAGGGTTGAGACAGCCAGACTGAAAGTCTGTATTATTGCAAACTGCCTCAAAAGCCTATTTTTTTCCAGCTATCTTTCGGAACTTATTGGTTCTAATTTGCTTAAAAAGGCTTCCCTTTGGGAGGAAACACCCAATACCATCTGCTTCATTGTTTTCTGGGAAAATATATGCAGTTAAAAGGGGAAAACAGTATTTGCCTAGTCTGAAGCTTTTGGTGATCTCCCTCAACTATTTGACCTGAATATATTAAATATTGTAATGTTTTGTTACATGTCCCAGGGCAAAAAAAAAAAAAAAAATCCAGGCTATCACTTATTAGCTTTCTCTTCCTGGATCCTTCCACAGTTGATTCGATAGCGCAAAAGATAGTGGGGAAATCCAAAGGTAAAGGTTAAACTCTGTTTTATTATGTTTACAGGATTTAAAGGGTAAGTCAGGAAGTGCTTACATAACATCAAGTGAAAGTGGTGGATTAGTAACCAGAGCGAGACTTAAAAGCAGCCTTAATCCTCCGAATCTCCAGGGGTGAAAGGTCAACCTCTAACACCAGGTTGTGTAAAGAATGGAGAAGGCACAAGCTTCTGTTTCATCATGGTCCTGCTAATCCACTGAGGAAATGAGCAGCCGGGGGCTTGGGGAGAGGTAAACGCCTCCTCCAAGAAAAGCCACCTGTGAATTCAGCCAAGGAGGACGTAATTAAAGTCAGAAGGGCCCAGTGCAGGGGGCAGGCAGGCAGACGGACACAGGCCCCCAATGCAGTGTTAGACGGCAGGGAGGGGGCTTCCACCACCTCTGAAGAGTCAACTGTGTTGGTCCCTCAGCCAGACCTGCACAAGGACCATCGCTTTTTCCCAAGAGGCTCTTGCCATTCTGAAAAGTGGACTGGCAGACCAATGACAATCACAAACACACACACACACACACACACACACACAGAGCCTCATCGGTAAGTCTGGAAGAGGTTGGTTGACATACTAAAAGAGTCAGCTGCCAGGCACAGGGACCCAAAGAAATATTAATAAATCAGGCCTGCCTTGCTTGCTCTCTTGCTGGCCTGTGCTCTCTTCCTCATCAAAAATGGAAAAAAAAATTCTTACTCATGAATATGAGATTTAAATAGATCCTCTAAAATTATATTCAGTCTTATCCCCTAGGATTTTAAATACTTTTGGAAGTAATTGCCTGTAATATATTGAAGCGTGTTTATCTTGCTCTCTGAGCTGCTGACTGTCCATCTCCATATCCATCTCACTGTCTACCTGCTTATTAATTGGATGTGTGTTTAAAGCATCTTAAGACACAAAAATAAACCTGAGGGCAAGGGTGACATCATATAGACATGAGCACTTAAAAAAGAGAAACCTAATTCTAAGGACAGCAATATCCATGATGCAGATACCTTTTTCTCCTCTGGCTCTCTTTGCAGCCATTTCCTGCCAAGAAAAGTAGAGTCAACTTTTGAATCCTCAGCCCCTGGCTTTGCCCAAGAAAGCATCTCTCCCTAAATTCCCCATAAAACCACAGTGCGTTATCTGAAACACTTAAAGTCCACGACTTAGTAAACGTCTTTTTTCCATGCGTGGACAAATCGGAACTTTGGATACAATCAATTTATGAAAGAAAGTTTGAACACATTTCAGCACAAAGCTAAAAAAGCTTTTAGAGTAGCCGTTCCATATTTATTCTGAGCTGGCCTTTATTAAATCACTGGTGAAAAACACGGAGATTCGTCTCAGCTGTAGTTTCATCATCTTAAAACAGCAGAGGCATTTATCTTATGAAATTGCCGAAGTCGAGCCCCGTGCAGACTGATGGCTCCAAGGTGCTTTTGGCATTAGTATCTGATTGTCTCGCCTAAGGTGTTTATGACGCGCACGGCTGTTAATAGCTTATGCTGTTCATTTTTTACAGAATTTGTGGTTTAAGCATTATGCTTAGAATATCTAAAATATTTCTTTCCTTCTTTTAAAAAATGGTATCAAACTGTTTCATGTGAAATGTGAAAAGTGCTTAGTTGCATATATTTGATTCTTTGCCACCCATTACCCCCGCTTCAGAGCTCTCAGCTCTTTCCTTGGTGTTTCAGAGCCTGACTCATTCCCTCCAATGATTTTCTTCATTAAGTCAAAACCAATAATCGAACTGCATTTGGAAAATGAGGGTGATAATTAAGTATTTGCTTCTCTTGGGATATGGGTTTTAACAAATAGATCATATACAGGATTCAGGTGCACACCTTGAAGGGGGTCTAAGCCTGCTTGACACTGGAGGTGGACTGAGGATTGCAGCCTTATTCTGTATCAGAGCTCCAGAAACAGCTGCCTCATGACATTGACTTGGCTCCACCAAGGGTCCAATTTTGTCTCTTGATACAAGCATCTGGTATAGTCACATTAGATGCCGAAATGGTTCCCCTACATGGCAGGCAATGCAGTTCACCTCTACTACAGCATGACTTCAGAGGGGGAAAGAAGGAGGGACAGGCGTCTTTAAAAACTAAAGTTGAAATCAAAGCGAACTTTAAACTGGAAATTCCACTCACAAGGAAACTGATTAGGAAAGGAACTGGTTATGGTAAATGGCTACAGGGTCAACAGTCAAGTCACAGTGACTTACTTAAAAACTGAGTTTTGACCCCCAATCTTAGACAGAATGAGGGACCCCAAAAGGAAGTTGTGTCTAGTGTGTTTATGGGATGAAAGTCATGGGAGATGTGAGGACACTGCAGCACACCAGCCCAGATACCCAGTTGGACTATGGCAGGACACCAGGGCACAGGGAATGTGAAGGAGAGATTAAGTCCCAACTCGAAACCTGTCAACCCTCTTTCCTCAACTGTGCATTTGGAGTCTGGTGCCGAGATGAAGGCAAGCCCTATGGAAGAGAATTTGCATATTTTCATTTTGCCTAAATGCAATGAAATAAATTGAAAGACAAAATAGCTTTATCTCATTAAATCCTCCATTTGAGGCAAACTTCAGCAAAGCCCAAGCAGAAAACAACGTCTCAGACCAAAAGGCTCAATATCCACATTTTGAGACTGTCCCAAACCCCAACATGCTAGACAGAATTTATAACAATCCAAGAAAGCAGGATCCAGTAGAATACCTTATCTCATAGATGAACTGGGCGTTTTGCTCCAAGTAATACAGAGAAGCCCCTTTCCAGGGCTGAAGCTCACATATAACTTCTATCTCTCATGAAGGAGAAAAACGAGAAATTTGGACAGAGCTCTGTGGTCCTGAATAGGTCCACACGTAAGGGTGTGGGGAAAGGAGTCTTGGGCTCAAGTTTCAGCTCTGCCCCTCCTTCATCTTGTGAGTCCCTGAGAAATGGGGGTAATAACGACCTCTCTGCAGGGTTGCTACAAGGGATTTAAAGGGATAATGTGTGCAAAACACTTAACTCTGCATCTAACACAAAGTGAACCCTCCATAATGACAGCTGTTATTATCAATTAGCCTGGCTCATTTCCTTTGTAAGAATCAGCGATAATGACCCAGCAGAAATCTCTAAGCCAGAGTCCTCTGTTCAGGGGTGAGTTGTGCCACCCATGCACAGAGGCCAACCACATATCACAGACCTAAGTCACCCTTTCAGTCTCCTCTCAAATGTCCCTCTAAGGTGATGGAGTAGTCCTTGGTACCTCCACTTAGAGCAGTCCCTGTAGCCTCTCGCCCCTTTCAGTCTTTGCCTTGTGGTTCTGAGTGGAGGCATAAAGTAGACGGATAAAGAGTGGAAAAGGGCTAACTCTGAGACTTTAGGATGAGGAGGGGAAGAGCTGAAAACTTTCCAGAAATTTAGCAAGCAATCCAGGTGCTAGCATAATGTCCACATTTTAGGAAAAGAGTTTAGAACAGGAAATGCAAATACAGCTATCATCTTCACAAAGCAAATTTCTTTTATAACAACAAATTCTCTGAAACTCTCTTACATGTCCAAGAAATAAAAGCATACCCTTGTATCCTTTTAAATAAGGACATAAGCTGCATAGAGGTTCGGCTTTACAACAGATGCTGAAAGATTATCAGTTCTGTATAACAAATATCCAGTTTCTCCAGGAAAAAAAGCCCAAAGAGACTTTAAGTCATACTAAGTTTTAACACAGGAAGTAAACTGCTTTTTTATAGTATTTGTGGCCATGACTCCATCCTACCTGTATCAGACCAGTTTCTTTTCATTTGCAGAGAGATTCAGGAGGACACTTAAATGTTTTCAGAGCAAACAACTCTAATTTTGAAGTTTTGCTTTCAAGATGCTGGCCTAATGAAGTTAAAAACCTAGAGAAAGAGTGAGTGTTTGCATTCTTGTACAGATTCCAACACATGACCAGCAGTTATTCTGGCATCCACATGTTGGCATTGGTGGTCAGTGCTAAAAGCCTTTCACTGCCTCATTCTCCTGCTCTGAAAGACATTCATCTGAGCTAATCAAATAAGAAGAAGAAGGAACACTTTCTATGCCCCAGGCACTGTTCTAAGCACTTTGCATGTAGGGACTCATTCAATCTCTCATAACCCTCCGGGATAGGTACTACCCTGAGTTGGTTCCCGAGCAGCGCTCTGGCTTTCTTCGTGCACCAGAGGAGAAACAGTGCTTGCACCCTCAAAGCCTGGGGCTCCAGGTCACAGCACCATTCTAGTTCCAGCTCTGTCACTAATAGCAGGTGATTCTGGAAGGCTGTTTGAGCTCCTTAGCTTTAATTTCTTCATCAATAAATAAAAACCAGAAAACATATGGCTTCCATTGTCCTTTGTAATTCTGGTTATGATTTTCATAAAACCCCAAAGCCAAGAGCCTTAAAATAAGTCAGTGTTCATTTCTCCAGTGAAGTCGTGGCTTGGATTTCAGGCTTGGGTATCTTCTCTACCAGAGAAGTATAGCTCCAGTGATTTGGAGCAGTGGATGGGTGGGGTCTTGCAAGCTGGTTTGCTGAGAAAGAAAGCAAAGAATAAAAATAGAAAGCTTGGAAAAATCTGCTTGGCAAATCTGATTTTTATCACAGATGACTCCAGTTACTTCAAGGAGTGTCAAGAGAATTTTAAAGTAAAAAAATTAATTCATACACATGTTAAAGTGTTGGTGGAGGTGAGAGGAGTGGTTCACAGAACTGCCAGTAACAGGGGTCTGGAACAAAAGAGAGGGTCCTTGAAAAAGTAGATCGTGTCACAGCCCAAGAGTACAAATATTTCTTCCTTTAAACTGCCATTTATCTTTGCACCTAGTAAATTTATGGAGATAAACATCAACCCAGACAGGCACATGGCTCATGCCTGTAATCTCAGGATTTTGAGAAGCCAAGGTGGGTGGAGTCCTGGAGATCATGAGTTCAAGATCAGCCTGGTCAACATGGTGAAACGCTGTGTCTACTAAAAATACAAAATTAGCTGGGCATGGTGGTGTGCCCCTGTAATCCCAGATACTTGTGAGGCTGCGGCAAGAGAATCGCTTGAACCTGGGAGATGGAGGTTGCAGTGAGCCAAGATCGCACCACTGCACTCCAGCTTAGGCAAAAAGAATGAAACTCCATCTCAAAAACAAAAATGAAAACAACAACAAAAAAAAACAAAAACATCAATCCACCATAGACCCCAGTTCTGTAATTCTGAACACAAACCCTTTGAGATAATGAGGTTTTGCAGCTGGAATTCTAGTTCAGTCCCGGTGCAGGCGTTAAAATGTGGGAAATAAGGTACAGAACTGGAAACTGGGTAGTTCTCTAGGTGGTTGCAGCAGGGTGGTAACTGGGGAGGAAACACATAAACTTTGGAGGCAGGCAAAATCCCACTGTCCCACTCACTAGTCTCATCTGCTCTTCTTAGGCAAGCTGCTTCCTGTCTTTTAGCATTGATGCCTTTAATTTGAGAGTTAGTGCCTACATTATCAGGTTTCCATATTAATCAAATGTGAGCACATGTGTGCAAAGAGTTTAACGGACGAGTTGAATATTTGATTATTAGTTTTTATGTCCTCCTCCTTTAAAGAAAAAATTAAAAGAGCATTTTAAATTTTTAAAAGGCACAGCCCAACCCCTCCAGCTAGAGAATGCTCCTGGGTTGACTGATGCAGGTCTCTGTAAACAAACATCAAAAAAGCATTAAAATATTTGTGCAAAGTCTTTGGCACAAACACTATTCCATTTCGTTTTTGCCTTCTGTCTGTTAAAAAATAGCATATTTCACATTTTTTAAAGGTAGAGCAAAAATACTCAAGGCAGGAACTGTCCCTTGGGTGAGTAACATAGGTCTAAAGAGTTGGAAATTAGAGGCTGGGGACCGTGGGAACCCAAAGAACAGAGAGTCAGAAAGCCATGGTTCTCTCTAAGATGGAACTAAAAGGTCAATATCTTATCCTCCTTTATCAAAGTAGTATCTGCATTGTTGTTTTATTTTTCAAATGATAATCTTTTGTCTTTTATTTGTGCTCTTTCAACATGTTCACCTAAACTATTTTTAAAACAGGGTTGTTATGTCTATAATGACCTAGAAAGAACTCATATCCAAGAAGCATTATCACTCCCAAAGTATGTCATTCTCTCCTGTACCACACCCTAATAGTGAAGACAATAATTTACTCATAAAGACTAGTAGTTGGCATTTGTATGGAATTTATTCAGCTATTGCATGAGAATTAAAATAAAATTATCTTCTCACCAAAAGAGTTAGTAATTACCCCAGGCTAAGGCTGAGGTAGAGTTCAGAAGAACCTGAGTTCTGTGGATCTTCATTTCTCTATAAAATTAGTAACTTCCTTGCACATTAAATGAATTACGTACAACCTTAAATACCTAGTTTCCAAAACACAACCCCGAAATGCCCAGCCAGGTCTAAAAATAGATTTTTTCTTTCAAAAATCGGCCCATTTTGACCACTTTTGGCGTTTGTCATTGTCAGAAACATTTTGCCAAAGTCCTGATTGCATCTTCCCAGCCAGAAAAATGCTCATGGATGTTGTCTTTTGTGGCAGCAGTCCCTGGGGCTGGACAGCTCATGCAGCATTCAGAGAAGAGACAGGAGGAGGGAGAGGGAGGAAAAGGGATGTTGGGCGGGGTCAGAGCCTGGGAGATGAGAGTGAAAGAGCAAGAGAGAATCAAAAGGAAGAGACTCGTACATATCTCTGTTGTCTCGTTTCTCTCCCAAATCCTCAGTTCCTTCCACAGAAAGGGTGTGTTTTTGGTAGACTATCCTGGACTCTCTCGGTTCTGTAACACACCTTTGAACTTGTGAGTACACACTGAGAGTCTAAAATCTCTGTTCTATTCCCCATCAGTCTAGCCACCTTCATCTCCCTTCATGCTAACTATATCTCCTTCGTGTGTGTGTGTGTGTGTGTGTGTGTGTTTTTCAGAAGGATATACACATATGTGATAAGTACAGACTCATGTTAAGAGTATTTGCAGAGATTCACACAAATGCACCCAAAATATATTGTATACAATACATATTCAGTATCTTGTAAATTATTAAAATCACAGGAAAGAGAGAGGATTACCAATTATGGATAATCCAGTAGGTTTCATAAATTATTTCTAGAAAATACTTTAATCAATGTAGGTATGTTATACAATTTATAATTTCATTCTTTTTCCATGATAAAAGTTGCTCATGGTCATTAGAAATTTTGAAAAATAGTGTAAAACAGAAGAGAAAAAAATATTCATAAATCTAGGATTTGGAGCAAGCTACTAGTAATGTCTAGTGTGCTCCTAGCCTTCATATATAGCTTTAGTAGTTATAATGTTAGGGTTTATGAAATTTTCTATCATTGTCTTTTTCACTAAATATAAAACAAAAATAGTATTCCTTTGTATAAAGATTTTTGTAAACCTAATTTTAAATGACTATAAATAATTACATTGAATGAAGTATCACAATTGACCTAACCATTTTTCTACTGGTGTATATATAATTTCTTCCCAATAGTTTCTCATCGAAGCTTTTTCTATCCAAAACCCCACACCATTTCTCTCATCCTCCTCAGGAAGCCCTTCTACATTTCATCCATTTAACAAATATTATCAAGGCAGCCGCCATGATACCTGGCTAAACAAGGGACACACAGGAATAGGTAAAAAGATAAACATCCCTATAGCCATAGGACTTGCGTCCTGCCTGACCTCATTTTCAAACTTCCCATGGGTGGCCTCAATGCTTCTGGAATCTCTGTGCTTTGCTGATAAATCCTGTGCTGTGCTCTCTCACTTAGGCTCAACCCCAGTGCTAGCCCCTGGGGCGAGAGAACATTTCAACATGTTCCTTCTGATACCCTCTAGAGCATGTAGCACAAGGCTTTGTGGACTGTGAGCATGCAGTGCACAGCAAATGCGGAACGAGGCTCATTCCTATTATATGGATCAGCCTCCCTAATTGTGTGATCTCTAGCTTCGTACTTGTTCACTTCATTCCACATTTTCTGAGCATCTATTATGTTCCTGGCCGTGTGCCAGACACCACGGAGAGAACAAAACGTGATTTAATAACATTCCTGCTCTAATCCCTCATCTAGGAGAAAGAAAAAACTTGGTCCAATGGTAACTGTAATATGAGAAAGCCTTTGTCCAGCAATAATGATTTTAACAGGCACCACTTATTAGGTGCTAATTGTGTTCTGTGAAAGTTAAAGAACTTTACACAGCTTGCATACTTTACACAGTTCCTACAGGGTGAATGTTATTATCCCCTTTTCTAGGTGGCAAAGCTGAGCCCAGGGCTCTAGGAAACAGCCCACACAAAGCCTGGGAAGAACAAAGGGAAGAAACATGACTCACACTGGAGGGAAGTGATGAGATTTCACAGGATAAATTCTACTATACAGGTGGGGGCTCAGAGGCTCCCAAGTTTCTGGAAACCTGGAAATAGAAGGAAAAGGCATCCCAGCTAGAGGAAAGGGATGCCTCCTTTTTCTATCTCCAGGTTTCCAGAAATTGGGAAGCCCTTAAGTTGGAAAAGCCTTTGAGTCAGAGAAAAGCCAGTGAGTCAGAAATCTCATGGGTATTTCAGAAATGGTGACCACATGTGGTGTGAACTAACATATCTGTAAATAATGCTCAAAGATAGTTTGGTGGGACTGGGATGCAACAGCCAGGGATGTTTGGGCATATACAGTATTCCAGAGACTTTACCTGTGTTATCTCATTTTGGCCCCTTCAGCACCATGAGGTTGGTATTACCACCTCCATTTAAAGGATAAAGAAACTGAGGCTATGAATAAGTGGCCAACTCCGAATTCAAACACAGCCTTACCTGGCAGCTCTGCAGGGTGGTTAAGAGAACAGGCCTGCCGCCTTGGCTTCCCAAAGCGCTGGGATTACAGGAGTGAATCACAACCTGGCCAACATAGTGAAACCCTGTCTCTACTAAAACTACAAAAAATTAGCCAGGCGTGGTGATGGGCTTCTGTAATCTTAGCAGCTGAGGAGGCTGAGGCAGGAGAATCGCTTGAACCTGGGAGGCAGAGGTTGCAGTGAGCTAAGATCCCACCACTGCACTCCAGCCCAGGCGACAAAAAAAAAAAAAAAAGAAAGAAAAGAAAAAGAAAACGAACACAGGCCTGAGTACTTAACTTTCTTGTGTCTCAGTCTCCTCATCTGTGAAATGGCCATGCAGTGGCACCTTCCACACAGGGATGTTGTAAAGACTAAACAAATAGATACATTGAAGTGCATGGATGGACGAAATGCTCAATACGTAGTAGTGACTGTGACGACCTTCTCTTGCTCTCTGAATGTCTGTCACCTGGCTCTCTGCCATCATGGCTTACATCCATGACCACATTAGGGCCATTTCTTCCCTTCCCTGTCTGCTCAAGACTTTCACTAATGGGGCAAGGCACTTGGAATCTGCATACACTCTCGTTTGCTCTATTGACATATTCTCGGTTGTACCCAATATCTGGATTTTTTTCTCCTTTCAACTCTTTTTATCTCTTGGAAAGCAGTAGAAAGTCAATTTTTTTATATAGTTCATAACATACTACCATACCAGCTCAGTATTCCATAGGTTCCAGCACGAATTTTCATGCTTATTGAATGACATCTATTTCCCAAGATCTTTGATGCAGAAGGGATCCAGTGAATAGATAGTTCATCCTCCGTATCTGTGTATTCGGCACTCATGGATTCAACCACAATTGTGTGTGGAAATAAAGCACCTTTGCTCAACATGTACAGACCTTTTTTCTTGTCATTATTCCTTAAACAATAGAGTATAATGCTTACTTACATAGCAGTTACATTGTATTACATACTATAAGTAATCTAGAGATGATTTAAAGTATATGGGAAGCTGTGTGTAGGTTGTATGCAAATGCTATGCCATTTTATAGAAAAGATTTGAGCATCTGAGGATTTTGGCATCCACAGTCACCCATGGATACCACCCCATCAAAAAAAGACTGCATGGGGGGGTGAAAATCTCTTTCATCATTTCTCAAATTGGGTCTCAAGTCTTAAGACGGCCCATAGGTGGACTAGTAGGTGGGCTGCTTTTCAGGAAGCTGGCTGAGGAGCAGGGTGTCCTAGACCCTGCTAAGATGATAGGAGGAAGTCTGAGTCAGATCTTTCAGAAAGGATGGTGCCTACATCAGGGCTCTTCTCAAAGGCCAAAAGAGAGATGGGTTATGTGGGCAGGATGGCTGGCACCAGGTGGCTGATATCCAGGCTGGCAGAAGTGGAAACAACTCCACTAGAGATAAATCACTTATCACCAAAGCAGACCCTCTGCCAACAAGGACTCCATCAGCTACTGGCTGCACCGGGCCCACCTCCACCCAAAGGAATATAAATCTTCAGTTTTGGGGAACCTGAGCTTATGGCTGCTGATTTTATTTATGGCTCATATCCCTTCATTGTTCACCAGAGGCTTGTGTGTTTTAGTGTAGTGTGTGTGGGGGGTTGGGTAGGGGGAAGTATTTTATTTGAATTTATTTACCAATTCTGTTTTTCTGTTCTTAAAATTCGTTTTCTGATTTTGTTTCATTATTGCCTCCTACTTGCTTTCCCTGGGTTGTGTGCATGTATTTTTTATTTTGCTATTTTGGATTTCTTCAATAGGATTTTTGTTATCAATAACACTTTTAAAAATATTTCTTCTCAAAAGAAGACATATAAGTGACCAACAAACATGAAAAATGCTTGTCATCACTAAACCATCAGAGAACTGCAAGTCAAAACCAAAATGAGATACTGTTCTCATACCAATCAGAATGGATTCTGTTAAAAAGTCAAAAAATAACAATGGAAATGCTGGTGGTAATATAAGTTAGTCCAGTCACCATGGAAAACAGTTTGGAGCTTTCTCAAAGATCTAAGAGTTGAACTACCATTTGACCCAGCAATCACATTACTGTGTACACACCTCAAAGACCAAAATAATTCAACGCAAAGGGCACATTCACCAGTATGTTTCTCACAGAATTATTCACAATAGCAAAAACATAGAATCAACCCAGGTGCCCATCATCGGTGGACTGGATAAAGAAAATGTGGTCCATATACACCATGGAATACGACATAGCCATAAAATGAAACAAAATCATGTCCTTTTCAGCAACATGGATGCAGGTGAAGGCTTTCATCCTAAGCAAACTAATGTAGGAATAGCAAAACAAATGCCACATGTTCTCCCTTATAAGTGCAAGCTAAACATTGGATACTCATGGACATAAAGATGGGAACAATAGGCACTGGGTATTACTAAAGCAGGAGGGAGGGAAGGAGGCAAAGGCCGAAAACTTACCTGTTGGTTATTATGCTCACTACCTGGGTGACAGGTTCAGTCACACTCCAAACCTCAGCATCGTGCAGTATACCTTTGTAACAAACCTGCACATGTACTCCCTAAGTCTAAAATTAATGTAAACAGTAAATAGTTGATGCACAACAGCAACATGTTTATACCACCTACAACATGTTTATACTACCTACAATGTGATGAGCCTTCAATAGCACTTTGCATATATTAGCTAATTTAATTCTTACAACAACAATGATGCAGGTGCCATTATCATTCCCATTTTCCAGATGAGTAAACTGGGGCACAAAAGGTTAAGTAACTTCACAGAATCATGCAAACAGTACTTGACAAAGGCTGGATTGAAACCCTGGGCACTTTGCCTCTAGAGTTCACCTATAGGTCACTACCTGTGTGCCAACCCATAATAGTAACAGCCAACATCACTTGTGGGCTTAGCATATGCCTGGCCCTTGTTAAATGCTTTGCATTTGTTGCTTAATTTAATCCTGAAGCAGAGAATGTTATTATCCTTATTGACAAATGAGCTAGCTAAAGCTAGAAACTCAAATCCTGATTTCATCCAAGTGTGTATACTCCAGAGGCTGTGTCCTGCAGACCCTCTTCTTGGCTTCATATGTTTTTGAATAGTAAAAAGCTTTAAAACTATGAATTTTTCTTGAGTCATATTAAAGGAGAATAGTAAAATTCCAAAGGAAAAAAAAAGCAAGCTAAATTCTCCCAAACAGCAATATGAATAAGATCTTGCCCTGCAGTTCTGGTAGGAGAATCAAAACAGGTACTACAGACTGTCTCCACCCTCACAGGGCTGGGACTGCTGGCGCTCCCTAATAGAGAGCTTAGGTTTCCCAGCTCTGGGCTCACAGAGGACTTGGAACTTTACCCACCAGGTTCGATTGAACTTTAATGACTCTTTTCTGTTTGGATGCTCACGCCCAAAGCCCTGCAGGTCATAGGCGTGTGTCTGTAAATCAAGTGATGAAGAAATAAGAATTGGTGAAGACCAGGCTCACCCCAGGACAGCCTGCAGGGAACCCATCAGCCACAGGGATTGCACAGCTCCCTGAGATTGGGCACCTCATCATGGAGAGACAGATTGAAGAATTAACTCCTCTACAGCTGGAGGATGTGAGGCTGAAGGCTCCTACTGCTACGTCTTGTCATAAACCTAAGCATCACATTGGGAGGTGATGCTTAGGGTTATGACAGCAGTAGCCTTCTTTCCCCTCTCCTCACCACCATGAGAAGAGGAAAAACAAAAATGAAAAGGTAAACAAAAAGCAAAGGAAAGCAAGCATTTCTTGAGCACCCTCTCCTCACCACCATGAGAAGAGGAAAAACAAAAATGAAAAGGTAAACAAAAAGCAAAGGAAAGCAAGCATTTCTTGATCACCTACTGAAGTAATACATGACTTCATTTAATATCCAGCTGTGGCTGGGTCCAGTTAATCCAGACACAGCAATTCTGCACTTGTGCTGGGACTTGGGCAGAGGAAGGGAACCTAAGACCATGATGGACGGGGAGCCACATGTTTGGAAGAGAAAGGAGCCAGAGAACAAGCAGGAGCCCCATGGCATCAGGGGACTCACTCTCCTGAGCATTGCCTTGGCTGTGGTCATCACACTGTGCCCTAAGTAAAATTTCCTAACTTAAAAATAGAGATAACAACTTTTTAAAGGAAACAAAAAATAACCTTTAATCCCACAGCTCAAAATAACTCCAGTTAGTGTAGGGGAAAAATGAAAAGAAATACACAAGCATGCTTAGAAAATCCAAAGTGTAGAGAAAGGCATAAAATGGAAATTAATCTGCCCCTCTTTTTACTTTCAACATTAGTAACAGTTTTTGTTTTTTAAGATAAAGGCATGCATGTATCAGTATTTATGATTCTCTCTGTATATGTAACACATATTATATATATTTTTGCACAATATGCTTATACATTATATTCACACAAAACATATATTTAACACAAGACTATAATATGCCACAATATATCGTTCATCTCTGTGTGATATTTCATGCTAATATCACATAAGCATAAACCTTATAGTTCATTCTTTTCACTGTTTGCATATTTGCTCATCATATGGATATATCATAAATAAGTTTTAGTGAGCCCCCTATTGATGGACACTTTGTTTCCACCTTTATTTGCCTCCTCTTCCTTCAAAATTACAAACAACATGGCAGTAAATAAACTTGTATATCTGTTCTGGAATTGTTTATAAAAGTATGCATATATTCCAAAGATACATTCCTACAAGTGATCTTAGCAGGCACAGGAAGCAGGCATGCATTTCCACTTCTGGTAGATATCACCAGATTGTTGTCTACAAAGATTATACTAACTTACATATCCATCAATAGTGCATGAAGCCAATTTTTCCACACAATTGCCAGCACCAGATACTATGAAACTTTTTAAGTTTTGCCCAGCTGATAAATTATAAAAATTTCTGCTGCTTTTATTAAAGTATGAGAAAAATTGTTCATTGTTTCCATTGGTTGCTTATTCACAAACTTTGCACATTTGTTTCTGTTGGATGTTATTTTATTTCTTATTGATTTTTATAAACTTTTTATTAATTATAAAATTTAGCCCTTTGTGATGTTTGTAATACATCAGGTTTTTTTTTTTGTCTTTTTACTTCTGCATATAATTTTGCTTACAGATTTATTTATTTATTTATTCTAATAGAAAGGATCTCATTAGGTTACCCAGTTTGGAGTGCAGTGACTATTCACAGGAGTGACTATCCCTGAACTCCTGAGCTCAAGGGATCCTCCCGGGTTAGTCTCCTGAGTAGTGGGGACTACAGGTAGGTGCCACTAAGCCTGGCCAGATTTTAAATTTTAAATCACCAGAAAAATCACTTGATTATTTTATGATTTCTCAACTATGTATCTGCTTTATTATAAAAGCTTGTTCACTTTTTGTTTTCTGAAATTTACATAGCTATGTATTGTCACATGTTTAAATATTCACTCCAACTGTAATATCCTTTGTTAAAAGGAATAATCTTATTTGTTCTTGCAAAATCATTTAAAAATAATTTTTCTCCCACTGATTTTAAATGTTATTTTATCTTATATTTAGTACCCACATATGTTTGTGTCTATTTCTGTTCTCTTCATTCTATTTCACTGATTTTTTTTACCCCTGATATTTATTATAACTGCAAAATGCATTTTAATATCTGGTAAAAGTAGTCTCCTCTCATTTTTCTTCTTTTTCAGATGTTTGTTTTTTCAGATAAATTTTGCTACGTTTCAAAAAGATCTTGATAACAACAAAAATTCTCCTGGTATTTTAATTATGTTTCCATTGTGAAATTAATTTTGAGATAATTGGTGTCTTTATAAAATTGAGGCTTTCTATCCCAAGACATTAGTGTGTCTTCTGTTGGTACCTAACTATTTTTGAGACCCTTGTGTTTAAAGGTTTCTTTATTTAGGACCTGCACGTATACTAAATAAATTAACGTGTAGATGTTATATTTTTGGTTGACACTATTAATGGAATTTTAACTCTATTTATATTATTATATAAATATAGTTCATATGACATAGTATTTATATCTATTATTTCTTTATTTTGTCTAATTATAATGGTTACCACTTCCAGTATAATATTAAATAATAATTACAGTGATAACCATTCCCAGCTTTAAAAAAACATTTTACTATTTACCACTAAGCATTATTCTCACTTTTGGTTTGGTACACACACACACACACACACACACACGCACACAAATTTATCTATTCTCATTTTTCTAAGACTTTTTTGTTGTGGCTCTCATAGTTAGAAATGAACATTACTTCTATATTTTATCATATTAAAGACTTACTTATATATTCCTACGTTTGAGTGTTTTTCAAAATAAGGAATAAGTATTTACTTGGTCAAGTTCTTCTTCAGTACATGTTGAAGTTATCAGATTTTTATTGACATAACAATGTAATGTATTACATCAACAGATATTCAAATTTGAAACTCTCTCATTCCTTCTAGCATTGAATCTTAGTGGGTTGAAGCAAATTACTCTTATTTTTGTAATCCTGAATACTTTACAATCGGCTAATATATTCTTAATTCACATTATATTTATATTTATACTCATATTCATGAATGACATTTACCTGTAATTTGTGTCTGTGCATGTGTATCTAGATGAGTGTGGGTGGGGTGAGGTGTCAGAATCAGGATGTACATATTTCAGCCATTTACTATTCTCACCTTCGCTAGCCTCGCACCCCCTCAGGTGAAAAACTGCATCTGATTCATGCTTGACTCCCTGGCTCAGCACTGAGATGGCACTAAATATTTGTTGGTAGAGTAGAGTTGGTGGTACATAAAATAACATGTTAGTATAAGTCTATTCCTAAAACCAAAGAAGGCACACTTATACTGAATAATTATTTACTGCATATCTGAAATGAATATTTTAACTGGATGTCTTGTACTTTTATTTGCTTAATCTGGCAACTCTAGTTTTCAGAATAAAGAAAACAATACTGTGGTCAACATCGTACACTAGAATGATAATTACTGATACCACCAATTACATGCATCTCTCAGAGGGACTCTGAAAGGCACAGCAACAAAGGCTTGCTAGACCTGGGAACCTCTGGGGGTGCCCGTGGAGGAGCTGCTGGTGGTAGTTTTAACTGGCATCTCTGGATATGTATGATAGGACTGTCTCATGACTGGAGTACTCACCTGGCTTTGGAATACTAGTACAATACAAAGAAAATGAGACCACGCCGGGTTTATAGCAATGACTAATGCAATAAAATAGAAAAACAAGTAAATGGGCATGTTTAGTGAATGAAAGTAGTGATTTTCTTTTTGTTCATTTTGCCTTTGGCACTTGGCTGAGACAGCCAGACTAAAGCTCCTAGCCTTGTCACGCTCAGTGGAAACAATAGCAGGCCAACAAAGACTTAAGTGTAGGTTTGTAGACATCAAGTCATCCTTAATTAGGCCTGGAGAAAACCATTTGCTGGGTGAGCCTGGTGGAGGCCTGGCTGGTGGCTGCCCTGCCCTTTTCTAGCTTCAGCCCGGGGTGGTGTCAGACTGCAACTCGATGCCGCCCTGTCCTGCCTGGTGATGGACAGAGTGAAGGGGACACATTTGGTTCATCATGGGTTAAAACCTTTCATTGGAGGGGATTTCCTGTACAAGAAAAAAAATTAGTAACCTCAGGAATGAGAAAGAAGTAACAATGCCAAAGCTTCCTGTTGGCTGGCAACACTTGGAGATGATAAACACTCAATCTCTTTAGCTTTGTTTTATAGACAAAAAAAGCCTCATTTCTTAGTCCTTCATAATCTGTCCCCTTGCTACCTCTCAGCATTACTCACCTTGCAGAGCACACTCTGGTTACGATGAATTTCTTTCAACTCCTAGGAGGCACCAACTTCACAGCTCTAGACCTTTGAGCATACTTTGGCTCTGCTTTGAGGCCTCCCTGGCCGTGATTGCCTCAGTAATGATCATTGCTTCAGAGAGACCTGCCCTAACTCCACCTGATGCAGTGGTATGGATGTCCTCCTGCACTCCCACAGAAGACTAGCTGTGCCCCTGTCTGGCGTTTAACACAGCCTTGCATTGTAATGGCTTAGATGTCTGTTTCTCCAACTGCTCTATGACCTTGTTAAAGTAGAAACCATGTCTTAGTTTGCATACCCCTGGGTCTCATCCCTGAATAGAGGAGCCTCAGGAAATAATAAATTTTAAAAGTTTAATAAATAATGGCCCAGGCTTTTCCCAAAAGACAAAGAAGGAAGGAATTCTCCATGAATTGGGCACAGCCGTAAACTGAGTGTGTTTGTCTATGGTGGTGAACCTTTTATTTCACCCATTTGTGGACTGTGGTCAATTGTGAATATTTAGAATGGGCTCAGCCCTGTACTGGCTGCCATGGGATGTATGAAGACAGTGATGAGGTAATGACATCCAGACATTGTCATCCACAGTCCAGGAGAGTGTATATAAGCATGGAAAACAACTGTTAATAGTAAGGTAACCTGTTTTTAGAAAATTATAAGATAATACATTTACTCAGACATCAATCTATAAGAAAATACTCAAGGGCTGGGCGCGGTGGCTCACGCCTATAATCCTAGCACTTTGGGAGGCTGAGGTGGGTAGATCACAAGGTCAAGAGATCAAGACCATCCTGGTCAACACGGCGAAACCCCGTCTCTACTAAAAATACAGAAAAATTCGCTGGGCACAGTGGTGCATGCCTGTAGTCCCAGCTACTCAGGAGGCTGAGGCAGGAGAATTGCCTGAACCCAGGAGGCAGAGGTTGCGGTGAGCCGAGATCGCACCATTGCACTCCAGCCTGGGTAACAAGAGCAAAACTCCATCTCAAAAAAAAAAAAAAAAAAAAAAGAAAGAAAATACTCGAAGGAATAGCTGGGTGCTTTTAAAGGAAGAATTGTGTATTGAAAAGAACTACAACTGAGGTTTGAATATAAGATCTACTATTCACACATTGTGTGAATTTGGACAAGTTAAGAAACCTCAGTTGAACTTCAGTTTCTTAATATATAAGATGAGATCATAATAACAGATGAGGCTCAAATGAGACTATGCCTATAAAGCACATAACACTATACCTGACATTTAGTAATATCTCAAGAAATGGCAGTTGATGTCATTATTCTACAGTATATTCAACCTCGGGATATTTGTGAATGCTCAGTCAGATATTTGATGTTACGTAAATAAGAACATTAGAATATGAACATTTTCTGGGTTTTTTTCTGGTGCTTCATTTTAAACTGTGGGGACACAATGTGGGCTCATCTGCCACACCTTTGTGATAGAAGAGAGTCGTCTTTAGTACTCATTCCTGAATCTTGCAAACTGTCTTAGTTCCTAGAGGGCCAAGCCAAGGCACTTTACATCTGGATAAATGTTACCAACAGCCAAGTTCAAGTTTCCACAAGTTCCATATGTCTCATACTTGCTCATCCACTGCCCTCTCAGGGAGGTGGGGAGGTGGGAGTCAGAGGATGGCAGGCAGGAAGATCTGGTTTTCTAAGGAAGATGCAAACCTGAGAGTTTCCTACCCCTGTGTGCCCCCAAGACATAGATTCTGTGCACGAATCTGGATTTTCTTCTTATATTTTGTGAGAGAGGCTACTATTCCCTATCTGTCTTTAAGGAAAACCAGAAGGAAGCACCTCTGGATATCCAGGGTTGCTCAGAATTCACTCACTCATTACTTCAGGGTGTACTGTTGCATCATCCCTCCTGAAGGGGTGCCGTGAGTATCTCCCACTCTTCCTTGCTTACTCATTAACCATTCTGTCTTCTCCAATGGATGTGAGCCCCGTTGGGACAGAAGCAGTGTCTGGGTCACCTATATATATTCTCAGCACCTATTATAGTACCTATCACAGAGGAGGCACACTAAATATCTGAAAAACAAATGAAAAACATGAAAAATAAATTAAGCACCAAAGAAATATTTAAATTTTTAAAGCATGGCTTTATTCTCTTTCTGGGAGATTATTTGTATCTGGGAACAGTCAATGTAAAATTGTCCCCATTTCGGTCTGTTATGACACTTTGGACAACACTTGCTTTTATACCAGAACGAGTATCCATAAAGCTTGCATGGGATTCCCAAGGCATTCCCATGCTCATGCCACAGACAGCTGTGTCTTTGGCCAGGCAGTTGAGGAGGAGCTGAAGGATCCGAGCCACCCAGCTGTCCTGATGCGGTGACTCCCAGAGCCTGGATGTACACATATGCATGGAAACACCTGCCATGCACACACTTCTTCTACTGGCTCTGGCTTTGGTCTCCCTTTGGGAGATTCTCACTGATTTCTTCAATTACATGGACATCTTCACACACATGCCTGCATGTACCAGCTGCTCTTTTCAGATGTTTCAGGTCAGAACTGTTTCTCTGCAAAACTGTAATGTTCCCTCTACTTTTCATTTTAGAGTCCTCCTTCTTAACTTAGGTGTTTTATCTTCTGTCTGTTCCACTGAATGGTGGGACCATCTCTCAGCAATGCAGGGTATCTTCATGGGTCTCATAAATACCCTACTTTGGACAGCTCCCCTTCATGTTCACTTCTGTCTCACTGAAATCAAGGTTAAATTCATCTCCTGGGGCAAGATGGCTGAATAGGAACAGCTCTGGTCTGCAGCTCCAAGCAAGATCAATACAGAGGTGGGTGATTTCTGCATGTCCAACAGAGGTACGCAGCTTATCTCATTGGGACTTGTTAAGAGAGTCGGTGCAGCCCACGGAGGGTGAGCTGAAGCAGGATGGGGCATTACCTAACCCAGGGAGTGCAGGGGGTCAGGGAACTCCCTTTATTCTAAAAAGGTGACTGATTTAGCCTGCTTGAATGATGCTGAGACTTCTTGAGTACACAAAAGAGTCACTGGGAGGTGATGTCCTAGTGTGTCCAAAGGAACATTGTGTTTACTTGCTATTTAAAGCCAAAAAACATTGGCTAAAAAAAAATTTTAAGTCCAACTTCTGGAGAAAATTGTGTTGTAATGTTAAGCTTTGGTCAAGGCCATTTACTCTTAGCTCAAATATATAGCTAAGATGCATAAAATATAAAAATTACAAAGATAAAGCTATGCTCAAAAACCTGATAGATATTTTCACAAAGCAAAAAAGAACAGAAATACAAAATTCAAAGCAGATAGAAAGGATGAAGCAGGCACCTACTGAACCTCAGGTCTAGAAGAAGATAAAGGTGAGAAGAAATTTGTATCCTGTGGCTAACAGGCTGGAAACATTCCCCTGACTGCAGACACACACACACACACACACACACACACACACACACACGAAGCAGGAATGCAGAACTAAGCTCCTTGGTTGGCAGCAGACACTCAGGCACATCATCCCTGTCCATAACAGAAAGCCAGAGAAGCTGTCCACGTTGACCTGGGGACAGAAGTCTATAGTCAAGACTCAAGATAAGCATTTTTGCTGGCTTATTACTTCTAGGGGAATGGGAACCGCACACCATCAATAAAAAATAATAGTTCTTGTCTAGGGATTGCCAAAGGGAGAGAGAGAGGTAATTTCAAAGCCACTAGATACTAAGTGATGAGCAGAAAGAAAGAAAGAGAGAGCAAGACTGAAAAAAAAATCTTATCCAAATGAGCTTGGAAACCAAAATTACCAGAAATATGAAGAAAATAAATGATAAAAATGATTATTAAAAATTAAATTAGACTTTTTTACCTGGATAAAATGAAAATAAGAAAGATACCTGAAAGTGACTTTAAAATACAATTATGTTTGGAGAAAGATTGTAGTTGGTAGTTGTAGACTACCAATTTTACTGCAACAGCTCAAAATCTGGATAGATTGCAAAAATTGTGCTTTTAAAGATACTAGAGAGCTGTAAAAATGAAGAGAACTAAATGAACTAGAATTCCAGAGAAGGAAACATCTTTCTGATGAGAGTAGTCAGTTATTGGCTGTTTCTTTCCTCTGGGTGCATTTGCCAATTTTGTATTTGGTTGAGGACCAGATTTACCAAACACGAAGGGATTTGTTAGAGAAAGGAGAAATGAGAAAAGCTTTTGGAAGTTGTGCAGGGCTGGCATAACAATTTAGAAAGCTTGGGAGCCATTAATTCACAGCTGGCTTTCCCTGTGGTTCATTTTCCAAAGTCTAAGGCTGTACAAAAGACTATGGGATTTTGACGAAGTGGGATGGATGAAATATCTTGATCTCACAGTATTTAGGAGAAATGTTCCTGCTGGAGGAGTGTAGTCCACCTCAAACATATGTCTATTCTCCTCTCCAAAATATTTTCCAAATTCAGAAGGGACAAAACTCCAAACCTTTGAAGGTTGAGACTGAATTTTTCCCAATGTTTTAAGATTGAAAAGATAGAAACCAGCATCCTGTCAATCAAAAGTTCAAGATAGAGACATCCAAGAAATGGAAAGGAAACAGAGGTGAATGAAATAAATCTTAGCAAAACTGCAACCAGCCTTAACTTAGCTTAAGCTGTGATTAGATCAAGGTGGTCAGCCTTTTATTAATATGCCTAACATAAGGGAGAGGGAGCTCTTGCTTGTGAAAGATATTATCTGGAGCCTCTACAATCTGTTTTACTAAAATGTCTGGCATATAACGAAATAATTACTAGATATGTGAATCTACACAAATGAACCAAATGAACACTCTAGTACTACAAAATACAATATCTAAAATTAAGAATTTCAGAAAGAAATTTGAAGATAAGTGAATAGAAATATTCCATCCGAAGCTCAAATAGAAAAACAAATGGAGAATCAAAGTCAAGCATAAGAGGCATGCAGGAAATAATGTAAAGGACTGAAGTAGCTGTAACTAGAGTCTCACAGGAGAGGAGAGAGAGAATAAGGGTAGGCACTAATTTTAGACAAAAATTCGCAAAGCTTACGAGAAATATTAATCTATGGATTTAGAAACCTTAAGCAGTGTAGACACAGAGAAAACCACACTTCAGGTTATCATAGCGAAGTAGCTGGAAAACACAGGCAGAAAGAAAAATATCAAAGCATGAAGAAACGGTGGAAAGGGTGTGTTCCTTTCAAATGACCAGCAATAAGGCTGAAGGGTAACTTTCTAATCAAAACTATGAAAGTCAGAAAATAGTAAAATAGCATATTTAAGGTGCTAAAAAGAATTTGCTTCTCACCAAAAACATTTTTTTTTACAAACTTGAGCTGAGAAAGAACCTACTAGAGATCTTAGAAATGAAGTATAAACATTCAAAGACAATACTTAGTAGAAAAGACTCCAAAACAAACTATAGATTGGACACAAAGAACAAACTGTAATGTAAGATAGTTCTGAGGACTTACCCCAGACTCAGCACAGAAAGATAAAGATATTCAAGATTGTAAAATGAGGCTAAAGCTATGCCTATAGGGAAATGGATAGCCTTAAATATATTTATTGAAAAATGATGTTTCACATGTTCTCACTCAAAGTGGTTGTTGAACAATGAGAACACTTGGACACAGGGAGGGAAATATCATACACCAGGGCCTATTAGGCGTGGGGGTGCTGGGCGAGGGATAGCAGGGGGTGGGGGATTGGGGAGGGATAACATTAGGAGAAATACCTAATGTAGGTGAAGGGAGGATAGATGCAGCATGTGTGTATCTATGTAATAATCCTGCATGATCTGCACATGTATCCCAAAACTTAGTGTAATTTTAAAAAATGACGTTTCAGTTCAAGAAATTAGAAAAGCAATAACAGCCTAAAGAGAATGAAGGAATTAATAGTTACATCAGCAGAAACTAAGGGACTAAAGAACAGACAGTAATAAATCCACCAAACAAATCAGCAAACTAAAAGTTAGTTCTTAAATAAAGACAAACTTTAGTGAGCCCAGTCAAGCAAATAATAGAAAATACAAAGCGAGAATATTAGGGATTACAAATAGGACAAAGCTACAGACACAACAGAGATGTTCTGTGTGTGTGCGTCTTACTGTATATTCTCTTTCAATGTGTATATTATGTATGCATCTTACTGTATATCTCTTTCAATGTATATATCATGTGTGCGTCTTACTGTATATCTCTTTCAATGTATAATCATGTATGCATCTTACTGTACATTCTCTTTCAATGTATATATCATGTATGCATCTTACTGTATATTCTTTTTCAATGTATATATTATGTATGCATACATATTTGTATATGTTCATTTATATTTATATATGATTATACATTTGTTTTTATGTAATTGATATGAATATCTTTTTTAAGTGAATTTTACAAGTTAGAATAGTTAACTGTCTGGAAAACATAAACCACCAAAATTGACTTGGAAACTAAAAACCTAAGCAATTCATAATAATTAATTATTACAATATTATTACAGTAATTATATAGTAATTACTTTTATATATGTTAAATATAGTATAAATATTTCTTTCAGAAGTCAATCATTAGCGTAATTGACTCTGCAATAATATGCCTTACCCCTAAAAAATATTAATAAATACTTTTAGGTGACATTTTACAATCAAGGAATAGATAAGTTCTATATTTATAAGGTGTTTCAGAAAATCTAAAAAGCAGGAAAATGCCCCAACACATTTTATGAGGCAAAAACTCAAAGTTGACATCAAAACTGGACAGATGTAGGCAAGAAAATAATGTTGTTCAAACTCACTTATGAAAATTCATACAAAAAATCCTCAATAAAATGTAACACATCAAATCCACAATTTTAAGAACAGAAATGTTTCAAGACTAATAAGGCCTATTTAAAAAATTCAAGAATATTTAGACATCAGTATGTATACATATATTTATATACATATTTATTTATTTCTATTAACAGAAGAAAAAATATACTTCCTCAGATGCAAAGAAAAAGCAGTTGTAAACCTCAACATTCATTTTCGATTAAAATTATGTTAAAGATTTAGAAATCTCTTTAACTTGATAGACTTTATCTATCTCAAGAAAGACAAGAAGGAAGGAAAAAGGACAGAAGGAAGGAGGGAGGGAGACAGGGAGGGAGGGAGGGAGTGGGGAGGTAAGGAGGAAGAAAATGAAAAGGAAGAAACGGAAGGGAGAAAGGAAAAGTTCTTAGAAAACAGTAGCAACATTTCCTTTAAATCAGGAACACAAGGAGGCCTATGATCATCCCATATTATGTTTGCCCATGGAGAAAAAAGATAAGAAAAATAATAATTGCTATGACATTTCATTTTTTGATTTATTGAAGTGTAGGTGATATACAATAAACTGCACATATTTAAAGTGTTCAGCTTAATAAGTTTTGACTACATGTATATAGTCAAACCGTCTATGAAACCATCATTACAATAAAAATGATGAGTATGTGCATCACTCCCCAAATTCTTCTTCAATCCCAGATTTCTTCATATTCCTTTGTAATCTCTCCCTCGTGCCTTTCCTGAACCCAACCCCCAGCCCTAGGTAATGGCTGATATATTATTTGCCACTGTTTATTAGGCTGCAGCTTCTAGAATTCTATAGAAATGGGATCATGCAGCATATACTCTTTTGGCTGGCTCCTTTGACTCAGCATAATGATTTTGAGATTCATCCATGATTTTGCAGTTATCAACATTTCATTCCTTTTTATTGCTGAGGTAGGATCCATCATATGGATACACCATAATTTGTTTATTTATTAACCTGTTGATAGACATTTGGGTTGTTTCTAGTTTGGGACTACTACAGAAAAAGCTGCTACAGTCTATGTGTTAAACATAATACCAATCAAAATCCCAGAACATTTATTCTTTTCAAAAATAAGCTGATTCTAAGCTTTATATGAAAATGCAAATGACCTAAAATAGCCAAAACGATGTTTAACAGAGTACTTAATAAACTGGTTTCGAGATTTATTTTAAAGCTACTATAATCAAGACAGTGTGGCTTTGGCAAAAAGATAGGCATATTGATCAATAGAATGGAATTTCAAGTCCAGAAGTAGACTTCATAGTTATGGCCAATTGATTTTTGATAATGGTGCCATAGCAATTTAATGGAAGAAAGGATAGCCTTTTCAGCAAGTGGTGCTGGAACCCTTTTTGAGAGGAAAACATTTTAGTGACCTTTGGTTTGGCAAAGATCTCTTCAAGACAGCACACATGCAAAATGAACTAAGAAAGAAGAAATTAATAAATAGAACTTGATAAAGTTAAAGTTTTCTTCTTGTCAAGGATACAGTTAAGAAAATGAAAAGAAAGCCACAAACTGGGAGAAAATATTTCCTAAATATCTGCCTAAAAGAGGACTTTAATTTTGAATATATAAAGTACTTTTACAAGTTAATTATAAGAAGACAGATAACTCAGTAATAAAGACTGGGAAAAAGATGTGAACAGACACTTTATTAGAAAAGTTGGCCAGATGACAATTAAGTACATATGAAGTACAAAACTTCATAAAGCATTAAGTTGGCAAGGATGTGGCACAATTGGAAATTATATACCTGGCTAATTAGACTTGAAAATCATAAAGCCTCTTTAGAAAACAGATTGGCAGTTTCTTAAGTTAAACATACACTTACCACATGAGCAAGCCATTCCACTCTTCATCCCAGCTTTGTGCATGCAAAGATTGGTAAATAAATCATCATCATAACAGCTTTATTTGCTATAGCCAAACACTAAAAGAATTTGAGAATAATAAAATGGTTTTTGTATTTATACTATGAGTATCAAATTTATATTTATACTAGAAGTATCAAATGAAAATCTAAGCAAAATTTTGCAGCAATAAGATAGTGCATAAGGATTTCTAGCTTGACATTAAAAAATAGTATGCCTATACAACAAAAAAACACAATTAGGAAATAATATAGAAAAAATAATATTCTAAAAGTTTCCAAATTTTAAGTTTTTTAGGAGTAATTTAACAGAAAATATTTTCAATAAATTTGATGGAGAAATATTATAAAATATTATTAAGAGAATAAAAGATAATCTGAACAAATAAAAATATAGACTATATGAAACAATTTGAAAAAGATGTCAATTCTATTTAAATGAGTCTATAAATTCAACATAGTTCCATTCAAATAACAAAAAGAATTATCATGGAGTTTTAAAAAGATGCTAAAACTCATATGGAGGAATAATGGGCCAACAGTAGCCAAGTAAATGCAAGAACAACAGGGAAGATTGGCTTTTTCAGATATTAAAACCTACTATAAAACTATGGTAATTAAAACAATTTGGCATTGGCTCAGAGATACACAAATAGGTCAGTGGAGCACAGTAGAAATCTTACAATGATGCATAGAAAAACCTTGTAAATGATAGGAATGGCATGGCAAATAAAAAGGTAAAGGAAGTACTATTTAATCAGTGGTTTGGGACAACTGGGGAAAAATTAATTCAATTTCTATCTCTTCATATGTCGGAAAAAATACTTACTTTTCATATAACTAATAAACACAGATGGTTGGTATACAGAATATACAAGAAATCTTATAAATTATTGGTAAAAAAAATCACCTAATAGAAAAAGAGACCAAAATATGAATAATCATTTCACCTATAAGAAAGTCTGATTGAACAATATATGTGGGAAATAATATTCGATTTGATTAATAATTATGAAAGTGAAATGTTAAGCAATTTCAAGTGCATCAAAAAATTTTAAAAGTTTTGGTATACCTGGTTTCCAAGTATGTGGGGACTTGGGAACTCTCATGTGCTGCTACTGGTGAGGTACATTGGTATAACGTTTTTGGGAGTAATTTGGCAACATCAAGTCAAGCTGAAGAAGCTAACAGCCTATGACCCAGGATATGAGTCATAGACTGGGAAAATAGCAAGAATTTCAGACCTTGTAGTGGGGTTCAGAATGGCATGTGGCTAGCTTTGTACTTTGATCTCTTTCCAAAAGCATTTCCTAAAAAGGAAAGAAAGAAAACAAAAGGAAATTTTAAAAAAGAAAAAGAATGACAAGAAAAAGTTTGATCCTTCACGTAAAAGTACTGTAATCTATTGTTTTTCAAACTGCTGGTCTCATTAGCATGTGTCAAAAATCAATTTTGTAAGTTACAACTAACATCTTTTAAAAATATTATTTGTAAATATGTGGTTTTTCTACTATACTTTTTACCTTTTATCTTACTTAGCAAGAGTATTATTTTATGAAACTTTTGTTTCAGGCATATATGTGTGCATGTATATGCACATGTGTTTGTGTATATGCTGATTTGCAATGTAAAATATATTTGTTTCTGTGAGTTGCAAACAAGGAAATTTAAAATGCTTTGCTATGAGATCCCACTGTAAGTCATTTCCTTATAGCAAGAATGGTGCCCTCTGGCAAACTGTCTTTCTTTTTTAAGTCATGGACTCATATGGAGAAGGAACCTCACCACTGTGTTGCCATCTGCACTACGCTCTCAGACACTGAGCTAAGCAAACAATGCTGAACAAGAATACTGATCCAATAAGGTCGTGTGGTCACCAGAGTGCAGTCCCACAGTGCTGAGAGAGTGAGCAGGCAGGTGTCCAACTGACACCCATGTGGAAGAGACACTATTTGGAAGATGATGAACGCTGAACCTATCTGCATTGACGAAATTAGTGTAAATCATTTACTCCTTGATGTTACCGGTCCACCATTGCTCTTACAGCAAAGAGAGGCAACGAATCCTAAGAACACTAATATTTTCCAATTGTATAGCATTTCCATAAAGATGAAAATAAACTAAAGAAAAGACATTATTCTTTCCTGTCTCCTGGCTGGTTATAATTTCTTGCCATGAGAATATTGCATGTATTTCTGTCTGTGGCATCTAAAAGAGGTGGGATAGAAGTGAGAGGCATGAGGATAAGCAGTGGGCTCAGGATACTGTTATACAAAGTCTAATTGAAGGGCATAGACCTCTTTACTCCTAGAGGAAGGGCTGAAGAGGGATTAAGTGGGCATTTATAAAACCAAAAAGGGCTTGGCCACTCATTCCCTGAGTTCTGGAGTTACGGTGCTTACTATCAGCATTGCAGGAAACATAGAGACCTACATTATCAACATGGATTAAATGAATGGGAGCTTATCTAAAAGTTGATACAGAAAATGTACTATTTGAAAATAGGTCTGGATAAGTCATGAGTGATAAATCTACCCCTGATTAATAAAGGAAACCAGAGCCATTTAAGACATATCCCTAAACTGACTGGAGGAGAGAGATATATTTTTCCTTGGTGACCTTCATTGGGAAAAAAAAATCCTGGCTGGAAGAACATGAACTAACTTAATGAGACACTTCTAAGGCCCTGATTCTCACAAAAGAGATACACTTAGACCAATGACATCAAGCCACTAACCAGTGAAAACCCCACTGCTTCTCTGCAAGTGGAAGAATGGCGATCTCATCTGTATTCAGCCTGACTCCAGGTGTACTGAGAGCTCTTTTCACTGCTATCCTTTGGTTTTTCCAACAAATTCCCAAAGGCCTACCAAGACCAGATGTGAAAAGAGGTGAAACACAGATGCAAACATAAATTCTTCTCTCTGTGACAAGTGATTGCTCAGCCATGCATGCCACCACCCATATGAAGTGTATGGTTCACTCAGAAAAATCAAGTGCACATGGAACTAACATTGTTCAGGTTTCCGGAGATGGAGCTGGGATCACAGGTAATGTGTGCCTGTGTGACTACTGGAATGACCACTCACGTGGTGTGGCTCAAGGAATGAAGTTCTTTTCCTTGTGTGACTCTATGAAAATTAATTTTTCCTTATGGCCATAGTATGAATTGAAAGTCACAAGAGAAGTTAAGGGTTATTTTGAGATGAAATTCAAGGCAATAACATTGGCCTGGAGTTAAGGGGGCATGAGAATATGTACTCACTCCGTTATTACTGCATGGCTTGAGGGCAATCAGTTGACCTAAGATCTCACTTTCTGTTGGTATTAAAAGATAGAATGGGAATGTTCTGACCATCCTGTGATTCTGTAATCCAGCCTGTGCCTAACATCAGAAAAACTCAGCAAAATGCTGGAGTGCAAAAGCAAGTGTGTATATACCCAATCTAGTTAAATAATTCCCAGACAAAAGATGTGCTGCTCAGAAAAAATTGATTGGTTAAATCTAGTGGGGCAGTCCGTGCTCCTGTCTCATGGTATTACACTTGTTACCTTGCTCACCTTTCTTGATCTTCATCCTTAGTTCCCAATCCCTGTAAAATGAGCTGCTTCTCAACATGTCTTCCTACTTCTCCCAGTGACCTCCCAGGAAGCAATTCTGACTGTCTGAAGACCATGTCTCTTGGAACCCAGAATGATTCTGATGCTACTTTCTGCCCTATCTCCCTCTTTGTCCCTGCCTTGTCTGGTGTTGAGTTAAGAGCTAAAACTTGGGAGAGAGCCAACCAGTACAAGGACTTGAGAAGAAACCCAGGCCTTCACATCCCATCTCAGTAGCAAAAAGATTAATCTTTGCTTTTTAACAGGGTAAACTAGATTAGCTGTCAAATAACTTTTCCCCAGATTCTAACTATATGACAAGAGAAAAACTAAATTGCTTTCAGGATTTAGTATCAGAAAAATTGGGTTCTTACTTCTCAAAATGAGATGGTTAGAATCAGTGCTCTCTAAGATTAACATGCCCTTTTTTCTCTCTGATTAGTGTGAATATCACCACCAAACAGCCAGTCAACAATAGAATAATTACACAATGAAGCCTTGATGATGATGGCATTTATTGAACAGTTACCATGTAGTCTTCAAGCACGTTACATGTACTAGCACACTTATCCTCTCTCCAGCCCTCAAAATAGCTATTGTTGTTATTCTCCTTACTTCACAAATGAGTAAAATTAGGGGCACAGAGGGGTTAAATAACTTGTTTAAGATTACACAGCTAGTCTGACTCCAGGAAAGTTCTATGCCTTTGGTACCTTTATTTCCTGCTGTAATGTACCTATTCAACAAATACTTATTAAGTTCTCATTATGTGCAAGGCACTTGCCTAGGATAATGGGTTACTGCCCTCATAAAGCATTTTGTCTGGTGAGAGAGACAGAAATCAAACAAATGGTTACACAAAGCATTTGAATTATAATCGTTATTGGTGCTATGAAGAAGAAGCTGAGTGCTTCCTGAAAAAAAACTGTAACAGAGAGAATGGAGCCCTGCCAGGGAGTCAGGGAATGTTCCCTGAGAAAGTGTCAATGAAGTTGAGAGCTGAAGGGTGAGAAGGAGAAGAGGAAACATGTACCACATCAAAGGAGCAGCGTGTGCAGATGTCCTGAGTCAGGGACTAGCTCAGTGCTGGGGAAACCAGAAGGGCAGGATGATGGAGTCAAGCAAGAAGGGAATGAGAGAAGAGAAGGGCAGGAGCCCAGTGGTGCAGATCTTTGTGAGCCAAAATAAATCTTTGGACCTTTAACCCCAGAGCTATTGACAGTCCCACTGGTTATCTCCTTTTGTGCTCCAAATCCATCCTTTACCCTTTCCCAGTGTGCTCTGGGCCCTGGGGGCTGACCTGGATAGTCTATATCCACAAGTTCCCCTACCTTCTGGCTTCTAATTGGGTTCCACCAATAGGAGGAATGCACAGACAGATGATCAGAGGACAGGTAAACATGGAGGGCAAAACATCTGCTCCCCAGGCTCCCTCTCTGTGGGTTGTGGCTGCAAAAAATTCCTCTACATAAGACCATAAACTTTGTTCAGTCGAGCGATCCTTTAGTTATTGCAGTGTTTCTCATCCTTTTCTTTTCTTCATTAATTGCTCCCCCACCCCTGGAACCTTGTGATGCATTTTGTGTTCCTAATGTGTCCCCAGTGAAATTAGTTTTATGTAGACTATGTATATCTGTGCTCTGTACATAACAAAGAACATTTTTTAACAATGCCCCAAACCAATTTCCGCCCCCTCGAAGGATGATATTACCCCTGTTGAGAATGCCTGAGTTACAGCTGCTCCCTCACCTTGACCCTCAGTCAAGGGGCGGCCCTGGGGATGCAACATCATTCTTTGTTGGTTTTCCTCACCCCTGCCCATGCTTTTAAACATTTTCTATCTGAGTGAGCTATCTCCTTTCAACCAGATTGCTAACTGGTACAGTAGCCATTAAAAAGCTTGAAGAAGGAGATTCGCTTTTTACTCCAACTTGCATTTTAAAATTGTGTTGAGGCCAGGCGCAGTGGTTCATACCTGTAACCCTAGCACTTTGGGAGGCCGAAATAGGAGGATCACTTGGGGTCAGGAGTTTGGGATCGACCTGAGCAACATAGCTAGACTGCATCTCCACAAAAAATACTTTTAAAACTTAACTAAGCATGTTGGTGGATGCCTGTGGTCCCAGCTACTTGAAAGGCTGAAGTGGGTGGATTGCTTGAGGCCAGGAGGCTGAGGCTGCAGTGAACCATGATTGTGCTAGTGTGCTCCAGTCCAGCCTGGGTGACAGAGACCACATCTCAAAAAAAAAAGACAAAACATTAAAGTGGGAGTGGGTGAGGGCAGACCAATTCCAAGGCCATTAACATAGTGCCAATTGCAGGGAATGGTGTTCAACATACTAGAGGACATATTTCAAATTTAATGCAAATGATTATTGTCACTACAATAAACTCAAGTCCCTGTGTCTATCCCACCAATAATGACCACTTAAAGGAAAACACAGTGTCAAAGTGCCCTCCAATTCATATTATTATCTAAACCTTTGTAAAACTTACAAGGAAGCTGAGGAAGGGAGCAGATGAAGTTTCCTCAGCATTTTAGAGTGATATTTAAAGACGAAAAGGCATAAGCTCAATTCCATCTGTATGCAGGGCCACAGACCAAATGTGTTCTCAAGCACTTCAAGGTTCAAAGCAAGTCGCAGCAGGAGCTGCCATTAATTGAATGCCCCAAGTACACTGCAAGGCTCTATAAATATATTGTCTGATTAATTACTCCAATAAGGCCAAGAAGGGTGGCTCATGCCTGCAATTCTAGTGTTTTGGTAGGCCAAGGTAGACTGTCCCTCGAGGCCAGAAGTTCAAGATCAGCCTGGGCAACATAGTGAGATCCCATCTCTACTAAAAAAAATTAAATCAAATAAAATTTTTTAATCACCCCAATAGCATGCAGGATTTGAAATTATTTCCCCACTTCAGAGATGAGTAAACCGAGGTTCCAAGAAATGAAGCAATAGTCCTAACATCAAACAGTAGTATATAGATGGTACTTTCTATCATTTAAAAGTCAAACTTATTTTAGCTACTTAACAATACTAAACTCAACATGATCCTGTCTATAGAAAAAGCACAGTTGGCAAATAAGTTTCATTCCTCATTTCAACTCCATTTGATTGGGAATGACTGCCTGTAAAACTGTAATGAGAAGAATTCTGAGACTCAACTAGGCAAAGTGGGAAACATTGCTATAATTCGTTAGTGATGTCTGTCAGAGACAAAAGAGTGGGAAATGGGGGATATGTGCCACTTCTTATAGTCTTCTGTTACCCAAGGAGATTTAAAAATCAATAGCTCTTACCTCATGCTCACACCCGGCCAGGCTCCAGCTTGCACTGACTGTTCTCATGGTGTTAAGTCTACCTCGAAGTGTGATACTATATTTTCAAACAAGATTTATGTCTATTACTCCATGAGTTAGGCCAGTAATCCTGTAAAACCGATATGTGGGAAAAGTCCTCTTTCATTACCTGTCATACACTCAGCATGCTGACATTTCCAAGGTTCAAGGATCTATTTTCAAATCATATCACTCAGCCAAGGAGATATGAACTACGTTCTCTGGCATATTCCCCGATGCCCTCCCTCAGATGGTTCTAAGGTCTCTCATGGAACACAGACTACAAAGAGAAGTACTTAAAAGCAACTGTTACCCCAGGCAAGCAGCCTAGGATTCCAGTGGGTACTGGTGTTTTTATCTGGCAGGGGAACATGAAACAACATAAAACAGCAAAACCACTATCTCCTCCAGTGGAGGAAGACAGTTGAGAATGGAAATCACAAACATTTAAGTCATAGCTAAATATGAACAGATCTAGTAAATCATGAAATATTCTCTGATACACAATTTATTCATTTATTAATTCACCTAAGACATGAAGAAGACAGTGTAATAAGAACAGAGTGTTCTTCCTTGGTTGCAACTGGGGCAATAATAGGTCTCTGCAAACAGAATAGAAGCAAGAGAAAATACAAGTGCAATGACAAGACCATATGGCATCCTGGCCAGCTGAGTGACAGCAATCACAGTCAGTGGGATATGTTCACAGGCAGAAGGAATTCTGCAGCCCTGTGATCACAGGGGACTTCACAGAGAGAACAGGGCAGCGACGAGCTCTGAAAGTGCACAAACATTGAGTTTGTTCTGCTAAGACAACTTTACTACAGAATGTCTCTCAAATCTCCAAATCTGTCATGGATGAGCCAAACTCACAGTGGTCGACCAGTGCCTGAAACATCAATGCTCAGTGTAATTTTACGATAAAATGAAGATAGCAAAGTACATACCTTGGAGGCAGTTGTAGATGGTGAAAGGAATTAATACAGTGCCGAAGTGCATGGTAAGCACTCAAGAAACATTAACTTTTATTGGCAGTATTACTATTATAATTTCTGGTATTATATACATGGCATAAAATAATCACAATTATGATTATACAACTCCTGATGACATTCACAAATATTGGAGCAGCTACTGTATCTGGATGTCCAATGCTAACATCGTCTATTTCAATTGTGTTTTCTTGTTTATTCCACACCACAACTCTGCAGATAGCTATTACTCTCCCCAGTTTACAGATGAGAAAGGTGAAGCTCAAAGAGCTTAAGTGGACTCAAGTCTGATTGTCCTAATTATTACCTGATACAAAAATCAAAGCACAGCTAATGTATGCACCCCCAGCCCAGACCGGTGAGAGGGGAGGGAGAGAGACTTTCTCCACACTGTTTAAGTATTCAGAATAGCCCAAGTACGATTTAAAGTTTTAAACTCTCCATCTTGATTTTTAGGTTTCTTCCAGCTTCTCTCAATACCACGTGGTGATCAAGAGTGCTGGAGCAGGCTAGGCATGGTTGCTCATGCCTGTAGTCCCAGTTCTTTGGGAAGTCAGGAGTTCAAGACCAGTCCTGGCAACACAGTGAGACCCAGTCTATGCAAACAAAAATTAAAACTAGCCACGTGTGGTGGTTACCCTTGTAGTCCCAGCTATTGCAGAGGCTAAGGTGAGAGGATCACTTCAGCCCAGGAGGTAAGGCTGCAATGAGCTATGATGGCACCACTGCACTCCAGCCTGGGTGAAAGGGCAAGACCCTGTCTCAAAAACAAAAAATAAAAATGAATTGCTCAGGGCAACTACTTTCCTCATTGGGTCACTGCACGCATCTGCCTCAGAGGCCCTTCCTGACCCCTCCTGGGTTTCTTCACCATCTCTCAGCTCACCCTCCAGCTCAGGAGTCCTGCATCACCCCACCCTGCAGGCGACTGAACTCTGGCAGCAGCTGTAGGCTTGTCTATTGTTGACCTTTGTCCTTCCCTGTCCCCAATCCCACCATGACTACTTTCTTTTTCCCTCAGTGAGGCTGGAATGCCTGGATCAACCACCACAACAAGCACACATGACTCCCTGAAGCTCCCCTTGGCATTCCTTACCTCCCTTCCTTTCTTTTCTGGGAATTTTGAGTCAGGTGCTATTCTTGTCTCTGAACACAAACATACAATTCACATCTCTCCCCTTCAGTTTTCCCATCTGTGAAATGGGCTGCATACACCCTCCAACAGCTACTCTCAGGGCTAAATGATAAGACGTATCTGAAGAGCTTAGTATACTGCACTTCACAAATGCTGTGGTGATTATTGCCCCCCAAAGTGGAACCAGTGCTTCAGCCACCCGTGCTTAGCCTGGTTTTCATCTTTCCAGACACTGTTTTGCAGTCTTCTCTCTCTCCCTCCTCCAACCACACCCCAAGGGTACCTCACACCAAGAATCACCCCAGTGATCTAGCAACATGTCAAGAGAACCAAAAGCTCTGCAAATAAAATTTTTAATATTTTTTAGCATCAGTGAAATTGTCATGCAAATGATGCATATGGCAGACCTGCAAAATCAAACCAAAGAAAAGATGCTACAACTTTAAACATTGCACTTTTAAGAAAAATCTGCATCTTTGGAAAAAATAAACACTAATGTTGAAAATCTACCAAAACTAAAGAGGTAACAGCACTGGCTGCCAAGAGGTGGTCCTAAAGGAACAATGAAAGAGGTTTTGCAGTCTGGAGACGGAGGTGGAAGGCAGAGGGCTGCCAGAAGAGGGGAAAGGGAACTCTAGAACATCTATTATCTTGGGAAAAATAAAGATGATTGTGACTATCGGCTTTCAATGTAACCATCCTCCAAAACTGAAGTGAGTCCATCATGGGAAGACCTTTCACTGTCAGTCAGCAGATATATTTTTAAACAAGGTCCACACATTAGATTTGTCCCTAGCCCTCAGTTTGACATCCATTGTATTCAGTTGCAGTCATCTTTCACTTAATGACAGTGATACATTCTGAGAAATGCATCATGAGATGCTTTTGTTCTTTTGTGAACATCATACAGTGCACTTGCACAAAACTAGATTGTGCAGCCTACAATACCTAGGCTATACAGTATAACCTATGGCTCTTACATTATGTACCTGTACAGATGTTACTGTGCTGAATAATGTACATTTTTGTAACACAGTGGCTCATATTTGTATATCTAAACATATCTCTGTGTAAAAGGTACAATAAAAATACCATTGGTCACCTTCTAGATGCAGTCACGCATTGGCTGAAATGTCATTACAGTAGGCATGACTGCACTTCCCCTACTTGAAAGGAAGTTGAATCCATCTGATTCTGATTCATTTAGACCTAACACATCACAACATTATACTGAGATAGCTTTTGGAGAGTCAGAAAAATTCCAATCCTTCTTTCATTTTCTCATGTGGCTTCCTCAATTCCCACCTTCCTCATTTTGTGGACCTGGACTCTTCCTTTGGTCAGCGATAAATCACCTTCACCTCAAAGGCTGCAGTTGATTCTCTCCTTCCAGCCCAGGATATTTCTTTGGGTTTGCAATTTGGCAAACACAGTTTCTTTCATCCCTATAAAATGGAAATCCAAACATGTCTCTTGCAGAAACCCCCCACCTCTCGCCCCCCTCCTGCTACCCCCTGACCAGCCACAGCCATTACACTGATATGAAATAAAACAGATGTGCTCAGAAATGCCCCATGCTCACTTGCCCTTACCCACCCCACCAACCCCAGCACCCATCGACAGCCAGTGACTCCCACAATGTGAGCCAGTAGAGGCTGTCGCTCAGGGTTTCTTCACTGTTGGTTCCTGCTAGATAGAGATCCACTGGGCCATACAATGCCTCGCTTGTACTGCAGGGTCAAATGACAGCTGCCAAGAGGTTAAAAAAATTCAGCCCCAAAGCTCTTAGAGTAAGTGCAATAGGTAGGTCAAGGGTAGAGCAATGCAGGAAAACATTAAAATGGAAAATTTAATGCCTGCGATTTGTGGCAGTCAGAGCTCATCTACTCAGCAAATGTCTTATTTAAAGCTAGGGGAGAGAGAGAGAGAGAGAGAGAGAGAGAGAGAGAGAGAGAGAGAGAGAGAGAGAGAGAGACTGCGTGTGTGTGTGTGTGCGTGCGTGTGTTTTAGTTATTTTTAAATCCTGTTCCCAAAGACCCATTAACATATCATGCAGATACCCTTCTAGGAATAAGTTATCAGTTTCATGGTCTAACCATTAAACTGAGAAAAACAAGTCATTTGTAAACCCAATACAATTCCTAAGTTCCCGGTTATGAAGTAATCCCTGATATCCAGGCTGAAGCTCCTGGGACAGCTCAACATAACCACGTTTTGGTGATCTGGTGATGAAAGATATATTATTGAAATCCGGGAAACCTTGGGAAAAAATGTAGAGCAAAACTATCTAAATTGAAATGAAATGCAGATCGCTTGGCTGCCAGCAGAAGTTTCTTCCTTCCTTCCTTTCTTTTTTCCTCCCAAAAGTCAGCCTAAATGTCTCAAGGCTTAAGGCATGCAATTAAAAGATTTATATGCAGCACTAGATGTAACACAACTGCATGGTTTCAGGGTCTGTGGCATTTTGGAGATGGATTAGAGGGGCTTGTGGAGGACAGGGACTGACACGTGACCCATCTCCTGCCCTCCCAGCCCTGCAGCTCTGCAGGTGACACTTTCAGTACTCATTTTCCCAAGCTGTCTAAGCCTGCTCAGCTCTCCCGTATGACTAGAGTTACTAGAATGTTCACCACGTATGGTGGTTGGCCCAGGGTACCTTGTTCCGAGTGGCATTTTTTATTAAATGACATCATTTGAGGACGGTTGGGGGAAAGAAACCCTATGGGAAAGTCAGATAGCTTAAGAAGACAAAAGACAGCCTGTCTGGCCCAGTTGATACAGTTATTGCAGGATTTCACACTTTTAGCTCAACTCCCAAGTCCTCTGCAAGCCAGACTTACAATCGCAGACTGACTGTCCCTATTCCAACTCAAACAGGAAGGTCTCCAGATTCAGGAGAGACTTCTCTCGCAATTGAAGCATGTAAAAGGGACATAGACTCGTCCGTAACAGTTACCAGAGAAGACAATATTATTCATTAAGATTACCAACCAGCAATGAGATCAGTGGTTTCTCTCCCAACTGCTTCCCTTTTCTCATCTGCCAGAATTAGAATTTCAAATATTTTTGCTCTTTCTCCCTGGGCATTCTTTCCTTCAATGCCACCTCCATTATCAACAATTCCCCAGATTGCCGTAATGAAACCCCGGTGTGGAGTAGATGCTTTCTGAAAGGAGATGTTATTAACAGAGAAATGTACCCTGACTGGTTTGGTGTCTGCAGAAAGAAAAGTCGGATGTGATTCAGTGGCCATATTTTAAGAACACTCTGTCAATGACAGTTGGAAACATATGTTTTTTATAAATTTCTCATTCCAAAACAAAGACTGACAGTAAAGCCCAGGGCTTTGATATTTATATAAATTGTTAAGTGGTTCACTGGGGAAAGTACATTTCAATTAGCATGTCACTGCTCATCATGCAGGCTTCAGGAAAGGCGTTTTGATTAAGCTGACTGTTCAGCAATACATCAAAAATTGAGGCTTACCTAAGAGTTGTTCTCTTCAAGGCCATTGGCGTCATCTGAAGCCCAGCTGATTTTCTGGGTTTTTATTTAAGATCAAATGAGACATTCAAAATCCTACTATAAAAGGCATCAATTCAAAAAATCACTCCATTTTAGTTCAATAAACAGGAGCCAGGCAACTGCTCGTTAGAAGGCACCAGGCTTGGTGATGTACAGAACAGACCTGAGTCAGGCCTGAGGAAGTCCTGGCTTCTTAGAGGCTATGATCTGGGATTGTTCTTGATATAAATAATGCTGGTTATCAATTTTTTTTACAGCTATTTCTGGTTTTGTGTTCTTTTAGGGGAGAAGACGTGAGCTATAGTCAAAACCAAATGAAAACAAACTGTCTCTGCTTGTGGCTTTAGAAAACTACAATTCTGTATGCTCCAAATAAGAGATTTTTTTTTCTCAGAACCTCTTCCCATTCATCTTTTTAGGCTGAGATTATGTTCATAAGCTATAGGTAAACCAACAACTCATCACTCAAAAGTCTTGCTGGTAGCTGTTACTCCCCTCTCTCTTTTATGTACTCTGCTGCCGCCCTTAGGACAACGTTATACGTTAGGAGGTTTTCTGTTGGGTTTTGTTTTTGATGTGTCACTGTTTGCATCTCATTAGCTTATGCAGATGTCCTAAAGATTGACTGTGCAATTTTGTTCAATTCAATCCAGAGGAACATTCCAATCTCTCCCTGTCTGAGGAGTTCGGGAAAGACGAGGGCACCAAATTTGTTCCCCTTATCTATCCAATTTAGTAGTTGTCATTGTCAATTAGTCAAGAGATAAATAATTATCCATGCCTCGCTTGAATTTGGGAACAAAGTCTGGTTGGCAGCAACAAAGGGAACAATGGAACAATCAGTTCATAGGAGAAGTGTGAGGTGAGTAGGTGGTTGTAGGATACAGGGGAGGTCTACACCCGAAATATCTCTGACTCATGTCTGAAATTCTGACACTGATGATTCATCCCTTTGTGTTGTGCATTGCTCTCTTCCTGGATTTGTTTTAAAATATCCAAAGTCCAAGAAAGCGTAACAAAAGCAATTTCTAATTCAACCAATGTATGTTTATTGAGCCTGTTCTATGACATTTCAAAAAGAAGTAAGATGTGGTCATTGCCTTCAAAGAGCTCACCTAGCAAGACACAAGAAGTTTCGTATCTTAGAAGGCACTCTCCTGATATGACACCTCTAATTATTGCTCTCCTCCTTCCTTTTTACATACGCACATTGAGAGTTTCCTTTCTCTAACTCTGCTCCCATCCATTACTTGTATTTCCCCACCTTCAGTCTCCTCCCCCAGCCAGTTCTATGAAGGGGGTCACCAGGGACTTCCTCAACACCAAATCCAAAAATAATTTTTTTCTGTCCATAGCTTATGTAATCTCTCTAGAGAGGTCAATTTTTCCAAATGTTTCTTTCTTAGAATGCTCCTCTCTCGGTTGCTCGCACTATCTCCTCTTCTTATCTTTTTTTAGATGTCGGTGGACTCCAGGGTTCTGTCCTTTGGCCTCAAACCTTTATTCTATGCAAAGGTTTTCAACCAGGGTGATGATGTCCCCCAGGGACATTTTGCAATGTCTGGAGACCTTTGTTGGTGGTCAGAACTTGGAAGGGGGAATGCTACTGGTACCTGGTGGGTAGAGGCCAGAGATGTTGCTAACTATCCTGCAATGCACAGGCAAATCTCCTACAACAAGAAATGCCCCATCCAAAATGTCAGTAGTGTCGAGTGAGAAATCCTATCCTATGATATTGTTAAGTGGCATTGCTCCCATGCATGGTTTCTGTGACCACTCTTGTGCAGATATCACTCAAAGCATTGCTTTTGAAGAAGATGGAGAGAACAGAAGCTCAGAGCTAAACATCCAGTGGGCCGTACTTTTTTCTACCTGTGGGTCCCACAAGCACCAGGCCGTGAAGTGAACAGAGCAAAAGCTGAGCTCATCTTCTTCTCTGACAAAGCATCTCTTCATTGATGATAGTATCCAGTCCCCTAGGTTTGAACTCTGGGAGTTTACCTCGTCTCTTCCCTTCTTGATCACTGAGTCCTTCTGATTCTACCTCCTAAGAAGCTCTAAGATCACTGCCTTCATAATCACTACCTTGGTTCAGGACCTCCTCATTATCACTTGCCCTCAAAATAGACCTAGAACTGACGTTCAATCTCCAGACTCACACCCCTGCCAACCATCCCTTACACGTATGCAGACAGCTTTCCTATAACCCCTTTCATTACCACCCTACATCTTCTTCACATAAAGTTAATTGTCATGACAATGCCTGATGTGTATTGAGTCTTATTCTAGGTGCTTTATATGAATTCTCTATTTATCTCGTATACAGGATGGGGCTGTTATCATACTCATTTTATATATGGGAACGTCACAATTGGGGAAAGCTTATGAACTCAGCTAGGATCACATAGCTATAAGAGGCAGAGTAGAGGTTAAAGCCTACAAGTGTCAGATTCTAAGTCTGACACCCGTAATGACCATGTGCTACCCTTTCAGATATCTTCACAATGGACATACTCTTCTATAGAAGAGGAGTCATTGAACATATCACATGTAGTGGAGTGCCAATTTAACATAAACTAATATATTCTTAGGTATCAGTTGTCCTTGTTCAAACTTCTATTATAGCCCTTACTACATCATGGTTTTTGTTTGTTTAATTCAAATCAATTGCAAAAATATACATTAAATCTATATTTAGTACATAATAAATATGAAAATATAAATGTATAAATGCATACATATTACACTCTAAACATATTCTCTGCACTTGAAACGGAGGGCTTATTGCCAAGTCCCTACACAGTAATGTAAATGACTGGCCTGATTTTAGATCCTTTGTGTGCTGATCCAGAATTTTTAGTCTAATAAAGTGCCTCATCAGGACAACTTCACTGACTTTTCAGATTTTCCTAAAATTAATCTAGGCTTTGCACAGACAATCCCTAATTCTCAAACTTCTGATTGCTAAAACAAAAATAGTTAGAGCTGACTATAGTCACTATCTTCAATTACTCTCCTTCTATTATATCTTGAGCCTACCCCAGTCAAGCCTCCCTTCTCTCCCTCCACCATCACTACCTTATTTAACCTTAAGCTTTTAATCCAACAGTCTCCATTTTACTTGATTTAGCAGTAGCATTTGACCTTAAAGTTCAGATGCCCTAAATGGGAGAGATACAAGATAGAGAAAACCTGCATCATATCCACTAGACCTTACAAAAGCAAGAAACAAACTTTTGTTGTGTTAAGCCACTGGGATTTCAGGGTATGGCAGGCAGAACAATGGCCCTCCAGAATTGTCTATACCCTAATCCCCCAGAACATGGGACATTTCCTTACACTGCAAAAGGGACTTTGCACATGTGATTTAGGGTATGGGCTTTCAGATGGGTCATCTGCGGAAATCCAGTTGAATCACATGATTCCTTGAAAACAGGGAACTTTTTTCAACTAGATCAGAGAAATGCCATGTGAGAGGGACTCAACATGCCATTGGCGACTTTGAAGATAAACAATGGGGCTGTGAGCTAAGGGATGTTGTGGCTGCTGGAAAGTGGGAACTGGGATCTCAGTGTATAGTCAGCCAGAAAATGGAAACCTGGCTCCTGTAACCACAGGAACTAAGTTTTACAACAACCCGAAGGAGTGAGGAAACAGATTCACACTTAAGTCCTCAGGAAGTAACGCATCCCTTCCAGCACCTCGATTTGGGTCTGTAAATCCTGTGCCAGAATTTAGACCTACAGAACTATAAGATAATACATTTGTATTGTTTTAAGACATGAAATTCGAGGTGATTTAGTATGACAAAAAAGAAATGTATATACAAGGTAAAATTGTTACCATAGCATACCCCTGCCTATACTGACTAGTGCGTACATGTAAAGCACTGAAGTGTATAGCAAACTCAGTAAACCTGATCTATAATAACCACTTTTTTAACTTAAAACATTTTTTTAATTTTAATTTTTATGTATACATAATAGTTGTACATATTTATGGGGCACATGTAAATAATAATTGTTTTTATTATATGATGTAACTGTTTCATGTAAGCAGACCCTCAAAAAAAAAAAAACTACATTGAGTCTTACTGCATAGCAACATTTTTGGATATTTCAGGATAATTCTGATGCTGATTGAGGTGGCTCTAGGCACAGAAATTCTCCTAGAAGGGCCAAACTTTCAAATTTTCAGTGGAGAAAAAGTATAGTGGCTCTTGTTACCTCATCAGCATTAGAGCTGACAGGTTGGAACAGGTATCTCCCTTTCCCACATCAACATGGTTCACCCTATGTAGTCTCTCTAGAGTCTTTCTTGTAGCAAGTATCCACAGCACTGATATCCTAAGGACTTCAGATAAATAAAAGTGAATAAACAATACATAGAGACTATACAAATGTCAACCTGAACTTGAAACTTGAAATTACTAGGGAGAGAGTTAGAATATTCATGTAAAGAATGTCTATTCTCTGAAGTGTTAGGGAAACAAATACCTAGCAGTACCATTAAAACAACACCACCAAAAAGAAAAAGAAAAAAAAAAAAACAACAGAAGCTCCAGGGATCGCTGATGGCTTAGGTCTTGGTTTTCTCACTCACCCAAGGCCTCACTCTGTTTACGGAGTGAGGAACACTTCATTCCTCAAATGAAACATCCCAAATCCTATTTTAAACTGCTCAACTCAAAATTTGACTGGAGACATTTGAATGTCTCATTTGGTAGGAAAGTAATTTTTGCCACTAAGGTCTGGTCCTCACTTGAGTGCCCGGCAGGGAAGACAAAACCTGAGAATTGCTGGTCCCAACCTCAGGTATTACCTTATTATGTGGTGTCCTGATAAGGAAGATCTTCTGGGCCCACATCAGACCATTTGGATTCTAGTCCTGGCTGTCACTACATCCTGTGTTACTTTTCTTTGCCAGTTCTTCTTTCTAAATCTTAATTTTTCTCATATTTCTGTGCAATGTAAATAATATTAGTCTTTTCCCTACCAGCTGTACTAGTTATTGTGAATCTCCAGTGAAAACATCAGTACTTGCAGCTCTATGATTCCAGGTATAAAAGGGAAAAACACTGCAGCCAGGGTGAGGAGGAGGGTTCCAGGGACACTGGGGAAAGTCAGAGCCATGCCAGGCAGAATGAGGTGACCTTTTCTACCATCAAACTCGGGATGTGAGAGGAGTCTAAGGCTCCCCACATTTCTCCCTTCCGTTTTGGTTGGCATGAGAGACAGAAATCCCATTTCTCACAATCACAGATGAAAGCTAAAAAAATTAATCCACCTGGGGTAATAAGCACAGTTATTTATTCCTGTTGAGAGGGGAGTGGTGGACAGAGGCTGGTTTCTTAAAACCAATTCTGGATGAAGCAGAAGTACTTCAAAGGGCTTAGGTACCTGGGAGCAGGTGCTGTCAGCCAGAGGAGCATGAGAAGGTGCACCTCAAAGACAAATATTGCTGACATCTCAGATGGAAGCCAACCCTGGGAGGCTCTCCTGGGTGAGATCAATCAGAGGGTGCCATCCGCCACCGCATGGCGGGCCAGGTGAGTAGAAGGGCCCTTTCTCCATCATCCCAATAGCTGCTGCCTTCCCCAGTCTGAGGCATTAAATAGATTAACAGATATCCATTCTCAGTCCAAAATAGTCAATTAATTATCTCTGCTTCTTTGTGAAAATCTTCAAACCAGCCCTTAAGAATTCAGGCCATCACTAATAGAACCAAAGATTGTCCTCGCAAGGTAAACTAGAGTACTTGGGATTCTTCCTCAAATTCATTAACAGTGACTGTCACTTCCTAGAAACATGCGCTATTTCAGGGGACAAGTTTTGGGCTTTTCCCAGGTAGTCTTCTAAGGTTTTTAATATTACTACCACGACAATAATAAATAACACCATGGCTTTTCAGTTTTGTTCCATAGCTATTTATTGAGAATCTATGATATGCCTAAGCCAATGTTTGGGAAAATGAGAGAGTTACAGAAAGAATAAAATATGTAATTTCTTCCCCCTGCAGCTCTGATCTCTGGCTGGAGAAGCAAGAGTAAGTATTCCACAGAAAAACCACAGTGACCCCTCTGGACAGTGAAGCAGCAAGATGAGGTTGGGTCCAGTTTTGAACCAGTCCCTATGCTGATGTTAACAAGGCATCATCGTCTGGATTGGTGTTTGTACTATTTCACAATGATGGGAGGGATTTTAAAAATTTTTATCTTACCTTTGTCAGGGAAAGACTAGAGGGAAACATTATCAAAAGTTAACTAGTTTTCCCTTCAAGAGAAACAATAAGAATGCCTTTTCTGTTTTTCCACTTTTGTGTGTTTTCCAAGTTGTTTTAACATGTAACGGGAAAGTAGGATACATTTTATTTGTAAAAGGCAAATAAAGGCAGTTGTCCATATGGATGTTGAGAGGCTTTTAATGCAGACAGCCAGTGTTTACTCATTGGCCATGGGTTCCTTTCCATGCAGTAACTGTATGACTCTAAGTTCTGGCAGGATCTCCATCTTACCATTCATGGAGGTTTGGGGGCTACAGGGAACATGCAATCTTTGTCCAGAGCCACACAGCTGGTAAGCAATGGCAATGGCAAGAAAAGCCAGGCAGGCTGGCCCTGGAAACTGCTCCTGACCATTCTGCTCTACTAGAGACTTTTTCAATAAATAGGTGAGCACACTGGGTTTTGTATGTAAATCTCTAAAACATCTTTCAAATATTATTTGAAATTTTTTCAAAAGGAAAAAAGAAAAGAACTCACAGAAAGAAATAGGTTCAGCTTCAGCATATTCCTCAGCCATTTCACCCGGGGTGTATCTAGACTATGGGAGTATGTCCTGAGCTGACACATTCCCCCCAAACGTGAAATTGTGATATAGGAGGGCTATGAACTGTGAAAACTGGCAGGAGCCGCCGAAGCAAACACAGGCTCCCCAGGAATTCAGGCACTAAAGGCAAGGTTTACAGTAAGTGATGAATGCCAACCAGTGTTCTGATTTCAGCATGGGCTTTTGTGAAATTCATACTCCAGTGTCTTAAAATGCTTCATGCATGAAATGCACATTTCCCTTATTTTATAATTAGTTTTTAAAACACATGAACCAAGGGCTTAAACACTTCCTCTATTTTCCACAACAGCTATAAAAAGGGGGATTGAGCTAGTTTAATGTGGTGAAATTTTCTCACCATACTTTCTCCCCCCATTCCTTCTTCCCAGACACAACAGGGCATTATGGAGGGGTGAGAGAGAAAAGTAAGCCTCTTTCTTCCCAGGGTTACCTTGCCTTGACATGGGCCTGTCTACCAAAGCAGAGACCAGATGAGCCTTTGGGATGCAGATGTTAATTTCTTTCCTACCAGTGATTTCCTATTAATGGAGCCACTCTCTGATGTGATTTGAGGCAGAAGATTAAACTAACCTTTTTCTAGTTGGAAGACACTTATCACCCACCTGTGGAATGCTACCTCTGGTTCCACTGAGATGTCATTGTTGATGCCAGTGTCTGTCATGCCTGAGTCTCTTGGTACTAAGATACTCACCTTAGTACCTCACCTCCCACCTTATTGTTGGCAGTTCATTTCACAGCCACTAGATGCAAGTGCATGTTCTAAAGAGATCGAAGTCATGAAAAAAGCCTTAGAGCTATAAGAGAGAAAAGACAGAGAAAGAGACTTTTTGACTGAGTTTTGAAATTGGCTTGGGAGAAGGTGGATTGCCTATTTATGAACTAATCTCCCATTTATTAAGGAGATCTATTCTTTGCTGAGAGAAACTGAAGGCCAAAGATGGAAGAAGGCAGGTTAGATTCCCCAGAGTGCAATGGTTTTCATGCCAGACCAAGCAGAGGACTGCGGATGTAAAGATACAAGTAATCTCCTTCATAACATAAATTGTAAATCATCCAAGTGTACGATAGAGCGAACTCGCTGGCTCAGATGGGACAGCAGCCCATTAAGGTTGCTACTTTTGTTATGTTCCGCAAGATTCTCCTTCCCTTTGGAGAGCTCTCAGATGGCCGCTGCTCCACAGCACTGACCTCCGGGGAGAAGTGAGACTTCTGTCAGCATTTTGTTCCAAGGGTGTGGAACTATGGCCCTTCCCACAGCATAGCAGAGCTGAAGTAAACTTCATAAGCAGTAGAACTTCATAGCAGAAATTAATTCAGAGATTTAGATGGTGGCTCTCAAGACAGAAACTCCTCACCTTCATTCACTAACCCTAGCCAACTGCTAGGGTCTCCTTCTCCTCCAGCCTGTCTCATGTAGCAGCTTCTACCTAATCATTCCTCATCCTCTCACCCATACAGTGCCACCAGGAGTGCTTGTCAACATGTCTGCCGTGCTCAAGGTTGAGACAGAACACAGCAGGAAAGGCTCAGAGGCGCTGAACATGTCCTCTCCTGCCTTCTGCTCTGTCCCAGTGCCTGGCTGAGCCTCCACCCCTTCCTGGAAGGACATGCTTTGTAAATGAAAACCCAACCTATAGAGACCTGCCAGGTCCTAGTATAAAAAAGATCATTGTGTTGTAAGAAATATACAAGGAGTGAGGGCCATTTTTGTATGGGGCATTAGAGTATATTCTTTGTATTTTTCATGGGGAGTCAGAGATGTTAGAATTCCCCAACTGTCAACTTAGAATTTTTCTTATTTAGACTTTAGGTTTGGTTCCTGTATTAGCTAGATATGCAATTTTAGCAAGTCTTGTCACCTTTCAGAGTTAAAGTTTGCTCTTCAAGAAGATACCGGAGTTGGATCAGGTCATCTAGAAGGTTATTTCCAGGGCTTTCTCTCTGTGAGTGAAATTACAGAGACAGCTAGCATTTATTATATATAAAGAGGTACTGGATTTGTTTCTTTCTCTCCAGAAGATTATAGTACCAGAGAGTTAAGATTGGGGTGCAGATAACTCTCAAAATAAGTCTATGCTGAGGGAAAAATTAACCAAGGACGAGTGCTGGAGATGAGCAATTCAAGGTGGATGCTGAGAGAAGAAAGTGCTTAAATAATGTTAGTGTTGGTCTCTTTCTGGCCTCTATGCTTTTCTATGAGTATGTTAATATTTCTTAATTACTTATGCTCTTGTCTTAATTGCTATAGTTTTATATTGTCCTGATATCTGTTTCTTCAAGAACTACATCTTTGTTGTTCTTTTTCAAGTTTATCTTGATTATTTTTGGTTCTTTGATTTCCATACACATTTTAGTATCAGCTTGTCAATTTGTGTTTTAAAATACCTATGAAAATGTTGATTTGGATTTCCTTGTATTTATAGATCAATTTAGGAAGACTTGACATCTCTTTACATATTGAATATTTCAATCTATGAAACATGATATGCCCCTCTAATTATTTAGGTCTTCTCCAATTTCTCTAAGTTGTAGTATTTGCCTTAGAGGTATTGTATGTCATTAATCCTATTTATTTCTGTGTATTTGGTGGATTTCTATGTTATTGTACAGGGTATCTTTTAAAAATTTTATTTTCTAGTTGTTTGCTGATTGTACGTCAAAATGCAATTATGTCTGAATAATGCTTTGCGTCGAGCAACCTTAGTAAATTCACTTATTTTACAGTTATATAGAGATTCTCTCTTTGTTATTTACAAAATCGTGTCTGTAAATAATGATTATTTATTTGTTTTCTGTCTGCAGTGGGTTAAATGATGGCTATACAAAGGTGTTAAATCCTAATCTTTTGAACTTATAAATATTCCCTTATTTGGAAAAAGGCTCTTGTGGATATGATTAAGCTAATGATCTTGATCTGAGAAGATTGTCCTGTATTGTTTGGGTAGGTCCTAAATGTCATCATGAGTGTCCTTATAGGAGAGTTGCACAGGAAGATAAGGAACACACAGGGGAAGCATTGATATGAAGACGGAAGCAGAGATTGGCGTGATGCAGCTGTAAGCCCAGGAATGCCAGGTCAGTCATCAGAAGCTGAAGAGACAAGGAACAAATTCTCCTCTCTGCCCTCCAGAGGGAGCATGCTTCTGCCATATTTTGGGCTTCTGTAGATTTAGTATCATATTTACTCCAAAACTGTAAAGAGAACAAATTTCTGTTTAAGCCACCAAGTTTGTGGAAATTTGTTACAGGAGGCATAGGAAACCAACACACCATCCTCAGGGCTTGTATTTCTTTTTCTTGCTGTCTTGTGCTGGGTAAGACTTCCAGGACAATGTTAACAGTAGTGTCATAGCAGGTATCTTTGTTTCGTCTCTCAGTGATAAAACCTTAAATATTGTGGCATTAATTATGACGTTAGTGTAATAGCAGATATCTTTCTCTCATCTCTCAATTATAAAATTTTAAATACTTTAGCGTTAATTATGATATTAGCTGAAAGAATTTTTGTAAGAAATCTGTTAATTAGATTAGGGAAATTCTTGCCTATTTTTGGTTTGCTAAGAATTTTGAGAGGAACGGATGTTAAATTTGATCAAATGATTTCCCTGTAATCATTGAAATGATGACCGTTTTTCCCATTATTCCATTTATGTGATAATTGTACTGATTAATTTTTTAATGTTAAATAAACATTGCTTTTCTGGAATAAACCCAATTTGTTCATGTTTTATTATTTTTCTATATTTCTCTAGATTTGATTTGTTAATATTTTGTTGAGGATTTTTGTGTGTATGTTTATGAAAGAGATTGATTGGCTAGTGATTTTTTTTTACAATATTCTTTGCAAGTTTATGCTGGCCTCATAATGCTAGTTCATTCAAGTTGTAGTATGTATCTGTATTTTATTCTTTTTGTTGCTGAATAATACTTTGTTGTGTGGATATGCCACATTTATTTATTCATTTCTTAGTCTTTGGACATTTTGGGCTGCCTCCAATATTGGCTGTTATGAACAATGCTGTTAGAAATATTTGTGCATAAGTTTTTTATGTGGGCATATTTGTTTATTTCTCTTGAGTATGTACCCAGGAATGAAATTGCTGTGTCTTATGGTAACTGTATATTTAATTGAGTAAAGAACTGCTAGACTGTATGCCAGAGCAGCTGTATCATTTTACATTCTTACCAGCAATGTACAAAAGTTCTGATTTTTCCACATCCTGTCCAACACATGTTATTATCTAACTGATTCTAGCCATCCCAGTAGCTGTGAAATAGTGTCTGGTAATTTGATTAAGTAATGATGACAAACATAATTTGATGTATCTGCAGTTATACTTTAAAGCAATTAAAAATAAGAGAAAATGTGTTTTTTTATTTTTCCTCTTTTTTATGATTTCCATTGTATTTCATTTCTTTATCTAGAACCAAATTCCTTTTTAGTATCATATTTACTCTAATTATTTCTTGTAGTGAAGGTTAGTTGGCAGTAAATTCTTTCAGCTTTGTTTGTCTGAATAAAAATCTTGATTTCTCTTTCTTTTTGTAAAGTATTTTCACTGAGTATAAAATTCTGAGTTGACGCTTGTCTTTAAAAATGTCACACCATTGTCCTCTGGTTTGCATACTTTTGACTACATGTCTGCTGTCATTATTTGCTGCCCTATTTGTAATGTTGTCTTTGTCTTTGTCTACCTTGAAGATTTTCATTTCAACTTTGATAATGATCAGTTTTATTATAATCAGTGTGTGAATTCTGTGTGTGTGAATGTGTGTGTGTGTGCACGTGCGTGCACATACAGACTTGAAATTCTCTGAGCTGCTTAGATTTGTGGTTGTTTTCTTTTATTAGGAGAAAACTCTCAGCAATTATCTTTTCAAAAAATATATATATATATACACACACACACATATATATATATACATATTTCATTTATTTTCTCACTCTTTTCCTTCTGGGTCTCCAGGGACCCATATATTGGACTACAGTTCTTGGAAGCTCTGTTTATTTTTTGTCTATATCTTCTTTTCCTTCTTTGTTACCATTTGAATAATTTCCATTGACTTATTTTCAAGATCACTTATCTTTCCTCTTGTGTGTTCTGTCTTCAAGCCCAACACAGAAATTCTTAATTTCTGATATTTTGTGTTTGACACCTTTTCAGTTCTTCACTTTTCTGCTGAAATTCCCCATTTATTCATGCATGTCATTCATGTTTTCACCAGCTCCTTTGACATACATTATAGTAATTATTTCGAAGTCCTTGTCTGATAGTTTCAACATTTGTTTTATTTCAAAGTATGTTCTTGTCTCTTGAAAATGGGGTAATGTTGGTTTTAATCTATTTTTTTCCTGCTTGCATGCAAATCTCCTAATTTTTATTACATTCCAGACATCACATATAAGAAGACAGCAGAGGCAAAAGCAAAACATGTTTTTGCCTGGAAATAATGATTCTTCTTGTATCAGGGCATTAGTGTTGGGAAATGGGGTTGAATGGGGAAGTTGAGTCAATCTAGATAGCAATTGACCTGAATTTCTGTTTCATTGTTGCAAACTAACCACAAAGTTGAAGTTTCTCCCTTATTGTGGTACCCTTAACTTGTGCTTACCATGAGATCTGGGGTATGGAAAGATTTTTCTCAATGTTCTTGGATCACCCTCAGCTTTTAGCAGTCTCTACACATATGCACCATGCTCTTGCCTCTTCCACAGGAATATACTGACTGCTATTGTTTGTTACTCAGTGCTAAGTGAACTGTGGCCACAGAAAGATTCCTGGTTCTTCTGGTCTTGTCTGAGTTTCATGCAGGCTATGTGCATCTGGGCCTCAGGGGTAGGCCTCCAGGGCAGTCAAACTATTTATTGTATCTGCGGAGGCTTTGGACAAGAGATGATTTTCTGCCCCTTTCCAGGTGAAAGCTTACTCTCCTCTGTATGCATACAGGATCCTGGAGCAAAGAACATTTTCTACACCTCCTCTGGTGGAAGACAGCTTTTCTTTCACTATTTTTTCAGATTTTGCTTGAACCCTAAGAAAGAACACTTCTACCCCTCCTCCATTGACTTAAGTCTTTGCTTCACGTGAGAAAAGGGTTCAGGGAAGTGCATGGTGTTTCATACTTGTCTCCCCACCTCACAGTGCCTCCTGTACTCCTGCACCATGCAGGGAGGTCCTCTGGTCAATCTTTGTTGGTAGAACCCAGTGAAGGCTCATAAAAATATTGCTTGTGAGTGAATATAGCCTCTCGTGTCTGAGGGTTTTCAGTTATTCTAAATTTCACTCTAGCCCACATTGTCCTTAAAGAATTTATTACATTTTTTAGTCTCGATTTCTTGACCTCGTGATCCACCCTCCTCGGCCTCCCAAAGTGCTGGGATTACAGGCTGAGCCAATGCGCCCGGCGAATTTTTTTGTTTTTTATAATTTAGTTCATTTGGTTGATATCAGATCTATGATGGGTTCGTGGAACATTTAATTTTGTAGATTATTCAGTTTTCTTATTGTTAGGTTGTAAGCTACTATTTCTTCTAGATTCTTGTATTCTAAGAGTACACACATACACCATGCCAGGTTCTCTTCTAGAAAAGACTGGCAAAGCCCATCTTTTTGAAGAACTAAAGAACTTGTATTCTGGTAGAACAAGGTAGACAATAAGTACATAGGTAAGTAAATAAACAAGTAGAAGACATGTGATGATATATAAAGTCTAATCAGTGGAAAAAGCTTTAAGAAAAAATGAAGCACAGTGCAATAACAGGTAGTGACTATGAAATGCTACTTTCCAGTAATTATCAATATAAAACATAAGAATTAACCAGCTATTCAATTATGTGGGAGAATATTCCAGTAACAGTAAATGGAAAGTGAAAAGTACATGAGTTAGGTGAGGTGTGGTCTTTGTATTTGCAAAGAATCAACAGAGAGCTCATACAAAGAGCTACTCTGAATGGAACATGGAGAGTGCTGGAAGCAGTGGCAAGAGATGAGCTAGGAAAAGCCAGTGAGGGACATGATGTAAAACTTTAAAACCCACATCAAGGAGTATGAATTATATTTTAATGGTGCTGGGGCTGAATAGAGTAGTTATAGCATGTAAACATTATAACATAACGTACCATCACTTGAACAGATATAGCACTTTTAATCACTGGGGACTAAAGGAAGTTGGTTTCTTCCTATGACTAGAATCTCCAGTGGACTTTGGCAATGAACTCAAATGCAGAATTTGTGAAGTGAAAAGGATAAAGGATGTTGGAGTCACCAAGTCTCACTTCAGCAGTAGAGCATCTTATCAGCTTTTTCTGTTAAAAATGCTGGTTTCTTTATTCCACACATGAAGTGCCATGCATTTTTTTTGAAGAGGAAAAAAATATCAAAATTTATTTTGTAACCTTGAATTCAGAATTCTTGGAGATCTGGATGAATTTCAGGTCACAAGAAGATTCCCTAGTAAAATTGCAACATTTCCTGATTAACTTCACAATATGGTTCCCACAGGTTGGGGCTCAAAGTTCAATGCTATGTATCAACTTTATAATGGTAAGGTACTTTTACCCTACCCCAACCTGAAGACTTCTACTGGAATTTGCACTTTCCACGGGATTTTCCTTCTTTTCTGTCCTTTGAATGAGAAAAAAAAAAAGGCATTAGTATTTATAGACTTGATTTTCGAAACCTTCAAGATTCAAATGCCAAAACTATTTCATCTTTTAAATGCTGCTACCAGCATTAGGAGCCACTTACCAGCTACACATAGAATTCTTAGAAAATATGAGGAACAGATTTTCAGCGAAAGCATGCTTTTGAAATACCACAAGACCCGCTATAGTCATTAAAAGTGAGAGAACTGAAAACTGATGCTCCCTTAAGAGAATATCTCATTTGTTCACTTGTTCACTCTCTCATTTGTTCTTTCACCAAGTATCTTTGAGCATCTATTGCAAACACTCTTGAATGTTCTGTAGAGTCCAACACAGTCCATGCACTGGAAAAGCTCATGCAGTCTAAAACAGGAGATGAAACAGGAAAGAATAGTTATAGATCTAACATAGGAGACACGTCCAAGCTGCAAAAGTCTACAGAAATGAAAAGTACTTACCTTCTGGGTCACTTACTGAAGTAAAAAGGGCTAATTTTGTTTTACTGTGAATAGCATTGGAATATCTAGGACTACTTACTGCACGGATTTTTTTTTTTTTTCCAGATGGAGTTTCACTCTTGGTGCCCAGGCTGGAGTGCAATAGCGCAATCTCGGCTCACCACAACCTCTGGGTGGCTTCCTTCTTTAAAGGTGCCACTTGTAAGAGTTCAGAGGGAAACATAGTTTAGATGGTAATGGGACTTATGTGCTTAGATAGTGGAGACAGTGGAAATGTGGGCTGGATACTTCATCTGGGCCTCAGAACTCATGCTCCAGAGACAGGCTAGCTATGGAAGGCTCTCCACACTGAAGTAGTAATTAAAGTCGTGAGGCAGACGAACTCTCAGAAGGAGAAGGTATAAAATAAGAAAACCAAGAGCCAACCCTGGAGCTTTGGGAAAATACTAATTCTTGCATAAAGTTTGTAGCCAGGGCAGAGCCTGACCAATGTGGAAATCACATTCAGAGCCCTGAAGTCATTAACACCAGCCTCACTGATTGTGCTCTGGCCCAGTATGGACCAGTACTGCACAAAGCATTACTGCACCAGTGACTCAGCTGGATGCCTGTGTGATGGCTAGACATGGATTCGAAGTTATTTAACCTGACCCCTTGTGTACAAAAAGCACTGTGTCAAAGGTTAACTGTTCATTTTTATTTAGCGTAAGGCACAACCTTCACTGTGAGGATCTCTCCTTCTTATTTTTCACCCTTAGGTAACTTTATCCTCTGTCCTCTGGGGATTCAAGTAGGTAAATGGACAAAACACATAAACCCAAACTGCCTGAATCAAGTTTTGGTTTCTGTTCTTTCTTCAATTATAAGTAGCGATCTCAGGAGGGCCTGGGGCTCAGAAGACAGATAGAATTTATCTAACTGCTGCCAGAATGTAATTTAAAATGAGTCCAGGAGGAAAAGAGCCTTCCCAAATATTCCCACTGTGGGACAAGGGGTGGGAGGGAGCTTGCCAAGGCCAGGCATGAGGGGTGAGGAGCCTCAGCTTGTGAGGATGTTTCTGCTAACATCCATTCCAGGGACTTTATAAAAAGTCAATACTATGACTGGCTATACCTTCTGCCCTTCTTCTCTTAAAAGCAGTTTCTTTCTCCAAAAGTGACTTTATCTGTTGTATATTTAGCCCAAGTCATGAGGGATTTTGCAATTTACAGATCAGCAGCATTGAGGCATGGTTGTAATGCAACTTTTCTTGCAAAGACAGGTTTAGTAAATGACATCTCACGAATGCTTCCCAGCTGCTTTGGGATGTGCCAGGACTTGAATCCAGGTTCTGTACCTTTTCCAATGCTCTGAGCAAATTAACTCAGAGCAACTTGAAGCATTTGACATAGGACAACGTGCAAGTTGCAGATAGGAAAGTGGCTAAAAAATAGTATCCATTTTTAATCTAGGTCACTGATGGGGCTGGAGAGAGGAGAAAGAAATTAGCAAGCCAGGAAGTATGCAGAAAAGCTGAGGAGGGAACAGGAGAAAGCAAGAGGGGAGGAGAAATGCCTAGACAGGTGAACAGCCATGAAACAGGGCACTTGGAGGGTGATAAACCCTGAGCATGTTCCACAGTAGCAGGAAACCTGTAGAATCCTGATGTGAGACCGACTGATGCTGTGGACCAGGCAAGAGGCTCCTCTCCATAGTTTAATGAGGAATTTATTAAGCCAGAGATGCTCAGAAAGGAGGAGGTGTCTACAATGAAATTTGTCACCCCTTTTTGTCTCACACCAAGATAACCCAGATGGGGAGAGAGAAAAGGGGAGAGATATCTTGATGGCTTGTTAGAAAAGAACAGAGGTCAGAAAACCCAAAAAATCAAATGAAACCTGTGCTCTATACTTCCCTATGAGGCAGGGATTGCCCAAATCAGTCAAAATGAAATTCAGAGAACAAACATATTGTAAAGGGAAAGCTTCTCTCCCCTTCCCACAAAGAGTGGGAAGTGAGAATAGGCTTTGAGGCTCCTTTTGAAGGGTTGTTCTTGAAATTCTGTAATGGGGCACACACAACTCAGAAGACCAATAGGGTTGTCCACAGGCACAGCCCAGGCACCCATTCTTGCTGTGACAAATAGGGTAATCTGGCCTCAAGAGAAATTAACAAGAAAAAGAGGGAGTATAGAGAAAGCAAATGTGACTAACACCAACCCTAAAATCCCCCTTACCTCCCATCTTCCTCCAAATCCCACCCACCCCAAATGTGACTTTCTTTGGTCCAGCAAAGTGTCTTTACTCATAGACTTCAAGGAAAACTCATGCCTAAGTAGTCGGGTAAGTGAAAAGAGGACAGAGAAGTGGGACAACGACCTCTCATAAATGACTGTCTTATACTATGTGCTTTATCTTTTAATTCATTAAGCCCTTATGACAGGCCTTAGATACAATATCATATTCACTTTACCAGTGAGGAAACAGGGTCAGAGAGATTGTCACTTGCTTAAGGCCACATAGCTAGGAGTTGCAGATTCAGGATTTTAACCAGTGATCTTCCTAACAACTGTGAAACCTAAAAGGCAATTGACTGCACAGTTCCTGTAAGCCTTGGAACCCAAAAGCGAAAGAGAACTATGTGACTAGCCCTGAAACTTCAGAGTAATCAAAGATAAGACAAGAACTTATCACTGCAGTAGATTACAAAAGGGTATTTGATGGTTTAATCCTAGGTCATTTTCTTCTCTCTACCTGACAGATCTCTGAGCCTTATTTATTCTTGCCATCTGGTATTTATTCACTCACTCACTCATTCATTCATTCTCTCTTCTTTCACCCAACACACACTTATTGATCTATAAAAACACCGTCTTCAATAAATTCATTATTATTTTTTAAGACACAAAACTAGATAAACAATTTGAGGATTTGGTTGGCTCTCTTTGGATTCAACTTAAAATGCTTTACAGAATTAGAAGAAACAAAATGGTAGCAGCAGCATGATGGTTAAATCTTCACAGTCTCCTCAAAAAACAAGAACAATTAGGATAGCAAAAGAAAAATCTCAGAATAACACCAGCAAAAATCTTTTGTCTGTGACAAAACAACAGCACAGAGTCCAGAATACAAATGAGCATCGTTAACAGCAAGAGCCCTATGGGAACAGCAGCTGTGCAGAAGCAAGCACAAGACGGACAAATTTCTGATGTTCCTAAGGGCCAAGGAACCCAGGAACCACTTGTGTTCATTATCCCAAAAGAAGAGGTGTTCCACTAGAAAGGAGGGTTGACCTGACCTCTCTGAGGACAATGATCAGAGTGGCTGGGAGGGAAATTTGCAGACTTCAATTTGTGGTTAGTCAGGAGGGTTATGGAAAGGTAAGAGGTTGCAAAGCAACCTGGACGCTATGCACTCAGAGACAGAGGAGAGATTTGGAAATAGGACTAAGGAGAGATTTCTGGGAATAGAGCACAATGAAACTGGGATAAATAAAAGAGAAAACTGAGATACCAGCTGGGGAGGGGCCAGAATTCAAAAATCAGGTGAACGAGCAAAGCACTAGGGGACAGAATTTAAGGAGGTCTTCATTCTTGACATCATTCAAGGGTAGTCAGGGCCGCATGGTTCTGGAGTGAATGCTTCCTCAATTTGGTGTCCTAGGTTTCTCACTTGCCTCATCCTTCTCCTGCTGTTGGGGAGGGAAGAAGAAGAAGCAGACCTCGGAAGATACTGGAGAGGTAATTTTACTAAGAGGCCACACTTTGAATAGGGTGGCTAGGAGCCATGGAGGTAGGAAAGCCATCCTTCTTTACACTCTTTACAGAAAACTTTCCCAAAGAACAGAAAATCCACCTCACTTCAACATGAACAGCAGGAATGAACTGAATTCAGAAATCGCACAAAAACATTGTAAAAATGAAAGAAGATAACAATGATAAACTGAATAGCATCCTTAGAGAAAATATAAACATGTCAGAAAAATATGGCCACCAACAGAGAAGAGCTACAAATTAATTAAGCTAAAGGAATATAAGGGAATGGCAGAAACTATGGAAGAAGGATGTAAATCAGCCATGAAAATGTTACTTTTCATATATTTTTTAAAAACATGCTAAGCAGAAGGAAGATATTTAAAAGACTTGAGGGAGCTTAAGAAAGAATTAGAAATTTAAAAAATACTTTTCAAAAATCAATGCTAGATCAGAAGGAGCACAAAATAGAATAAACATGACAAAAGTACCATATAAGATTAGAAATATAGGAAAAATGTTAAATAAACACAATGGAAAATATTTTTAAAAGAAGGATTTGAGAGTAATTAAAGGCAAAGAAGATTCAATAGATGCATAATAGTAATCCTCAAAGAAGAAACCCAAAATGGTAAAACAGAACAAATACTTAAAACCGTAATCTAAGAAACAGTTCCTGAAACAAAATCATCTTGAATTTACATACTAAAAATCACATTTGTACATGGGAAAACTAATCCAGAAGAATCTATACCAAAATCTCTTTCACTAAATCTACTGAAATTATGCGGACAAAACTTCCAGGCAGGCAGGAAAAAAGGCTGTGACTTAAAAGCAGGGTGGCCATATAGTTTATTAGGTAGGCTGGGACAGTCGTGAGAATAAATGGGGAACCATCAGTAATTACTCTTGGACAAAATATGCAAACCAGAATGAAGTGGAACTTGTAGTCACTCTATACGGAAAAGAAAATCAGATTGACATCAGTCTTTTCAACAACAACATTTTAGAATAGAAAACAGGAAAAGAAAATAGGATTCATCCCGGGGATGCAAGGCTGGTTCAACATACGCAAGCCTATAAATGTAATTCATCACATAAACAGAACCAAAGACAAAAACCACATGATTATCTCAACTGATGCAGAGAAGGCCTTTGACAAAATTCAACAGCCCTTTATATTAAAACCCCTCAATAAACTGGGTATTGACGGAATGTATCTCAAAATAATAAAAGCTATTTATGACAAACCAACAGCCAATATCATACTGAATGGGCAAAAACTGGAAGCATTCCCTTTGAAATCTGGCACTAGATAAGGATGCCCTCTCTCACCACTCCTATTCAATATGGTACTGGAAGTTCTAGCCAGAGCAAGCAGGCAAGAAAAAAAAATAAAGCATATTCAAATAGGAAAGGAAGAAGGCAAATTGTCTCTATTTGCAGACGACATGATAGTATATTTAGTAGATCCCATCGTCGCAGCCCAAAATCTCCTGAAAGTGATAAGCAACTTCAGCAAAGTCTCAGGATACAAAATCAATGTGCAAAAATCACAAGCATTCCTATACACCAATAACAGACTTAAGGAGAGCCAAATCAAGAACGAACTGCCATTCACAATTGCTACAAAGAGAATAAAATACCTAGGAATACAACTAACAAGGAATGTAAAGGACCACTTCAAGGAGAACCACAAACCACTGCTCAACGAAATAAGAGAGGACACAAACAGATGGAGAAACATGCCATGTTCATGGTTAGGAAGAATCAATATCGTGAAAATGGCCATACTGCCCAAAATAATTTACAGAATCAACGCTATCCCCATCAAGCTACCAATGACCTTATTCACAGAAATGGAAAAAAACACCTTAAACTTCATATGGAACCAAAAGAGAGCCTGCATAGCCAAGTCAATTCTAAGCAAAAACAACACAGCAGAAGGCATCACACTACCGGACTTCAAACTATACTACAAGGATACAATAATCAAAAGAGCATGGTACTGGTACCAAAACAGAGATACAGACCAATGGACCAGAACAAAGGCATCGGAGGCAACACAACGTATTTACAACCATCTGATCTTTGACAAACCTGACAAAAGCAAGCAATGGGGAAAGGAGTCTCTGTTTAATAAATGATGTTGGGAAAACTAGATAGCCATGTGCAGAAAGCAGAAACAGGACCCCTTCCTGACACCTTACACCAAAATTAACTCCAGATGGATTAAAGATGTAACATAAGACCTAACACCATAAAAACCCTAGAAGAAAATCTAGGCAAAACCATTCAGGACATAGGAGTACACAAGGACTTCATGACAAACACACCAAAAGCATTGGCAACAAAAGCCAAAATAGACAAATGGGACCTAATCAAACTCCACAGCTTCTGTATGGCAAAAGAAACAGTCTTAGAGTGAATCGGCAAGCAACAGAATGGGAAAAAATGTTTGCAGTTTACCCATCTGACAAAGGGCTGATATCCAGAATTTACAAAGAACTCAAACAGATTTACAAGAAAAAAACAAGCCCATTCAAAAGTGGGTGAAGGATATGAACAGACACTTTACAAAAGAAGACATATATGAGGCCAACAATCATATGAAAAAATGCTCATCATCACCGGTCATTAGAGAAATGCAAATCAAAACTACATTGAGATACCATCTCACGCCAGTTAGAATGGCGATCATTAAAAAATCTGGAGACAACAGATGCTGGAGAGGATGTGGAGAAATACGAACACTTTTACACTGCTGGTGGGAGTGTAAATTAGTTCAACCATTGTGGAAAACGGTGTGGCGATTCCTCAAGGACCTAGAAATAGAAATTCCATTTGACCCAGCAATCCCATTACTGGGTATATATCCAAGGGATTATAAATCGTTCTACTATAAGAACACATGCACATGAATGATCATTGCAGCACTGTTTACAATAGCAAAGACTTGGAACCAACCCAAATGCCCTTCGATGATAGACTGGACAGGAAAAATGTGGCATATATACACCATGGAATACTATGCAGCCATCAGAAACAATGAGTTCATGTCCTTTGTAGGGACATGGATGAACTTGGAGACCATCATTCTCAGCAAACTGACACAAGAACTGAAAATGAAACACCACATATTCTCATTCATGGCAGGTGTTGAACAATGAGAACACATGAACACAGGGAGGGGAGCACTACACACTGGGGTCTGTTGTGGGGAATAGGGGAGGGACAGCGGGGGATGGGGAGTTGGGGAGAGATAGCACGGGGAGAAATGCCATATATAGGTGAAGGAGAGGAAGGCAGCAAATCACACTGCCATGTGTGTACCTATGCAGCTATCTTGCATGTTCTTCACATGTACCCCAAAACCTAAAATGCAATTTTAAAAAACCAGGAAAATAACATAATTAACATAATCTAGGAAATAGAATGTAAGCAGCCCAAGATTGTATATCCAAATGAAACAATATTCAAGTACAAATAACATGAATAGTTATTACCGATAATTATTTAGGAAAAAAATTGTTCTCCGAAAGCCAAAAATAATTGGAACAATTATTGGCATGAGGACTCATGATAAGCATGGCTACTACCACCACAGAGTAATAAAGGTAAAAGTAACATAATGTATGTAATTGTCACAGTCTAGTCTAACAATATAGTTATAACACAAATATCAAAACTAGTTGGAGTAGGGAGAAGCATACATAAAGTTAAATAAGCTTGCTGATTATCTTGTTGATGTCAAGTAGTAGTAGAATATTTGCTGGTGTGGCTGGGTGCAGTGGCTTATGCCTGTAATCCCAGCACTTTGGGAGTCTGAAGCAGAAGAATCGCTAGAGGCCAGGATTTTGATCATTTGGGCAATATAGTGAGATCCCATTTCTATGTACACAAAAATACTTAGCAAGGAGTGGTGGCACACACCTGTAGTCCTAGCTACTTGGGAAGCTAAAGTGGCAGGATTGCTTGAGTCCAGGAGTTTGAGGCTGCTGTGAGCTGTGATGGTACCATTGCACTCCAGCTTGAACAACAGAGTGAGATTCTGTGTCAAAAAAAAAAAAATTGCTGCGATAGGGTAAAAAGAGAGAATAAGATGTAAGCTATTACTGGGTTGTTTTAATGTTGTTCATAATAAGAAACAAATAAACAGTATCTAATAAAAGGAAATTAAATATATTAAGATATTTGTTAAAATATAATGAGTAAAACAACAACAAAAAATGAGGTTTTTCAAGTAGGAAGAGAAATGTGAAAGAGAGAATGAAACCAATTAGACCACATAGTATAAAATATGCACATACATACACGTGTATAAAACAGCAGCACTGAGAAAAAACTTACCATTGTTATTAATAATCATAATTAGTTTAGCTTATCTACTAAAAGAAAAAGATTTTCAAATTTACTAGCAGGAAAATTTTATGCTGTATACGAAAAACTCATTTAAAACAAAAAGATTTTTGAAAGGTTAAAAATAAAAGAATGAGTAGACACATCAGGAAAGTAAAAATATAAAAAAGTGAATGCAGCAAGATTAAATAAGATATAAATAAACCAAGAAGCATTTTGTTAAATTACATTTTAGAATGCTAATTGATATAATTCACAATAAAGGTATAATGAAGTAAAAGGAAGAAAAAGAAAAAAACAAAAAGACATAATATCTATGCATCCAATGAAATAACAACTTGCATAAAACAGAAACCATAGGAGAAGCAAGGAGAAATAGACAGAAATATACTATTCATAGATAACTTTATTATATTTCTCACAGTTCAGGACAAATTTAAAAAATTAGTAAAGATGAAGACCTAACACAATAAGTAATGGACGTCTTTTGGCGTACATCAAATTCTGAATTCCAGTAACAGAGAATAAGCCTTATATGCACATGAAAAATGTTTTAAGAAGGGAGGAGTTATTTGCTGACTCATGCACCTGAGAGATTTAGGGGTTAATCTGCTTTGAGCACATTTAAATCCAGGTGCCTAAACAACGTTAAGATTTTTTCTTTACCATTTGTCCTGGCTTTGCTCCATTTGGGCTTGATTCCTAGGTGAGCTTCTCCCACGAGGTGGTAGAGATGCCCACCAGAAGCTCTCACTTGCATTGCACAAGTAAAGAGACCATGACTCTTACATCCTCAAATATCCTTATCAGTCTCTGAAAACTGATAGGTCATTTATTCATATGCATGTTACAGCCCAATCACTGTAGATGAGGTACTCTGGTTGTTAAACCTGGGTCACACGCCAATATCAAAAACAAGATCAATCCATGTGATTAAAAACCTATCTAGCACCAAGTAAACTAGCAGAACAGGCTCCTAAAAGGAAAACAAGTGGACAAGCAAAAAAAAAAAAAAAAAAAAAAAAAAAAACAGGTGGACAAGTAAAGCAAGTTTGGACAAGCAAAAATAAGAGATGTTGGCCTTACTTATAATTCAATGTGATAAATATTATAAGGAAACAGAATGCAGGGGTGGAGCTCATGAAGGACTGATAAGCTCTATTCTGGAGAGGTCTAAGAAAGCTTTAACATAGAAGATTAATGAGCTGGGTTCTGAAAGGTAAGTTTAAGTTCTCTAATCACATGACGGACGGACATTATAAATGAAAGGAATAGCATGTGCCAATTCATCTATGAAACTAGGAAAGAGAATGATACACTTGGGGAGTTCTGAGTAGTTGTTCAGTATCCCTAGCGGGGAAGGAGAAGTTGAAGGAATGGTGAAACATGGAAATGAGATATCAGTAGAGTTAAGACCTTGAAGGTCTTTAGATATTATTATGCTGGTTACTTTTCTCTTTGCCTTCAGTTCCATTTCCACCCTTTTCCTGCTCTTCAGAGAACTACAGAGTAAGATTCTTTGCCAGCTGGCTTCCTAGGAAGTTTGAATAATGAAAGACTCAAAGAAAACTGGAGGGTGAAAGCAGGGCAGAAGCCGGGGTATTGCTTTGCCTTGGGGGACCTCTCTGGCAGCGGCTACATCATCTTTTTTGTGACTGAAGCTCCTAATAGACCCCCTACCTCAATGATGACAGCTCCCACCTCCTGCTCATTAATATCTGCATTGCCTTATCATCTTTCATTAGTTACATAACCAGTTTCCTCTAGTAGATTCCACTTATTTGAGATATCTAGAATAGTTGATTTTTCACTGGACTATGACCAATATAGTAACATTATAGAATTTGGACTTTGCCCTGTATGCAATGAGAAGAATCTTATGCGGGAGAGCAATATGTCAGATTTGTGCTTTAGAGAAACACCGCGGACAACAGTTGGGGAGAAATTAGAAGAAAGAAGATGAGTCAGAAAGCAAATATTATATAAGAGGGGAATGATGAGTGTTGGAACTAGAGCAGTGATTGAGAGGATGTGTTGGATTAGTAATGTACATAGGAGGAGTCATTGTCAAGTGCTAATGACTAATTGAATAAGAGAGTGTTTGCACATAAGCATCAGCGACTTCATTATGCGTCTGTGGGGTCTGTGTGAGAATAGCACATTTTCTCTCTCATCCCCAGTCTTTTCATCCATATCATACCCCAGAATCAAATGATGTGTGTCTAGGCTCACTTGAAGAGCAGTCTGGGAATGCAATACATAGGAAGTTCTCAGAGCCTGCCAAGGGAGCAGTTCATTACTTAATACATTCATTGATGTAACATGAACAAAGAGAAGAACCCAGATAAAGAAACTGAGAAAGAAGTTACAGGTATAAAGGAAGGAACCACTGACTCATTGGAATACCATTGAGAAGTCCTGTGTAGGTAGAGGGCAGAATCATAAAGGAAATGAATCAGGCAATTGGGTTTTATGATATCGGTGATCAGTCCTAGCTAATCTGTCCCTTCCAGAAATTAATTTACATCACTATGACTTATTTTCTCCCCGTGGACATAAAGACATCAGAATATTTATTGGATGTTCCATCTAATCCACAATTATATCTTAGAGAGACCAGCCCCTTGTGGTAGGATAATGTGATTCATTCCTTGATGTCTACATCAGAAGATTTAGGTTCATGCACAAGACAGTAGCTCTGCCTCAGCCTAGCATATCCATATATCAGGCAGGAAAGGTAAGGTATGACAGTCCAAAAATGTTCTCATTTCCAAACTGTTCTCCCTCTGTTCACATTTTTGCTTAATGCTAAACTGATGACTCATTTATCAGATCGAAATATACTGCCAATCTGTTGGTGTTCCCAGACTCTAACTTTCCCTAGTGAGTCTGTCCTTCTAGCTTTGGATTGTCTCAGAGGAGACACTCAGGTTTCTCTTCTGCAAATAATAATTTAAACATCCCTATCCTGATATATCCGTTCCTATGCAACAAACTAACACCAAACTTAGAGGTGTAAACAACTGTTTTATTATTTCTTAAGATTTTGTGGGTCAGGAATTCAAGCAGGGCTCAGCTGAGTGATCCTTCTATTCTACATGATAGCAATAGAATTATTTTGGTGATGATATTCAGCTGGAGCGTAATTTGGGTCTGGCAGATCCAACATGATTTCACTTACATGCTGACACAACTGGAGGAGATGGCTGGAGGAAATGGCTGGGCTTAGCTGCTAACCACTGCACCTTGATGTGGTCTCATCATTTTGGTAGTCTCTGGATAGTTAGACATCTAGTGGCATCATAGTTACATGGTGGCTTGGGGCTCCAAATGCAATGTGGCAGAAGCTATGTGGGCATGTGTATCCAGACACAGAGCACTTCTGCAGGACTCTATAGGTTAAAGTAGTCATAAACCCACCCTGATTCAAGGAGAGCAGATATAGACCCCAACTCTTGAAAGAAGGAGTGTCAAAGAATTGGAGGTCATGTATTGAAACCACACACCCTGTATTAGTTCTTACACTGCTATAAAGATGTACCTGAGACTGGGTAAATTATTAAGAAAGGAGGTTTAATTAGCTCACAGCTCTTTAGGCTGGGAGGGAAGGCCTCAGGAAACTTACAATCATGGTGGAAGGCAAAGGGGAAGCAGGCACAGTCTTCACATGGCCAGAGTAGGAGAAAGGAGGGGGAGGTTTTCTCCTACACACATTTTCAAACAACTAGATGCTGTGAGAACTCTATCATCAGACACAAGGGCAAAGCCTGCTCCCATGATTCAATCACCTCCCAACAGACCCCTCCTCCGAAACTGGGAATTACAATCTGACATGAGATTTGAATGAGGACACAGAGCTGAACCGTATCACTCCTTTTATAAGTGATAGCAATGGACAAAGCTATCTTAAGCAAAAAGAACAAATTCCATATTTATATTCAGTTCTAGAAATAACAACTTAACACATGTACCAAATATACCTTGCAGTGTGGTAACTTGAGTTTGGTAAAATATAGTTATGCAATATTGAACAGTTTTCTTCACCTACCAGGATTCTCAGACCCTTTAAAAAGCTTGGAGAAAGGCAATTGCAAATCAAACCCAAAATTAGTAAAAGAAAAAAAATAATAAAGTTCAGAGCAGAAATAAATGAAATTGAAATGAAAAAATACAACAGGATTGATTAAACAAAAAGTTGTTTTTCTGAAAAGTTAAATGAAATTGACAAATCTTTAGTTAGAATAACTAAGAAAAAAGAGAGAAGAATCGAATAAATAAAATCAGAAATGAAAAAGGTGACATTAAAACTGATACTTCCAAAATTCAAAGGATCATTAGTGGCTGCTATGAGCAACTGTATGCCAATAAATTGGAAATGGACAAATTCCTAGATACATACAACCTACCAACATTGAAACAGGAGGAAATCCAAAACCTAAATTAACAAGTAAGAACAAGTAATGAGATTGAAGCTTTAAATAAAAAGTCTCTCAGCAAAGAAAAGCCCAGGACCTGACACTTTCACTGCTGAATTTGACAAAACATTTGAAGAAAAACTGATACCTATTGTGCTCATACTATTCCAAAAAATGGAGGAGGGAATACTTCCAAACTCATTTTACAAGGCTAGTATTACCATGATACCAACAAAACCTGACAAAGACAAGAAGGAAGGAAGGAAGGAAGGAAGGAAGGAAGGAAGGAAGGAAGGAAGGAAGGAAGGAAGGAAGGAAGGAAGGAAGGAAGGAAGGAGAAAGAAAGAAAAAGATGGAAAGAAAGAAAGAAGGAAGGAAGGAAGGAAGGAAGGAAGGAAGGAAAGAAAGAAAGAAAGAAAGGTAGGTAGAGGTCAATATATGTGATACATATTAATGCAAAAATCCTCAACAAAATGCTTGCAAACTGAATTTAACAATATATTAGAAAGATCATTTATCATGACCAAATAGGATTTATCCCCAGGATGCAAGGATGGCTCAACATACACAAATCAATATGTGATACAGCATATCAACAAATGAAGGATACAAGCTATGTGATTATTTTAATTGATGATGAAAAAGCATTTGACAAAATTCAATATCCCTTTATCATAAAAACTCTCATAAAACTGGAGATAGAAGGAACGTATCTTAACATAATAAAAGGCCATATATGATAGACCTACTCCTAGTGTCATACTCAATGGGGAAAAAATGAAAGCCTTTCTGCTAAGATCTGGAACACAGCAAAGGATGCTCATTGTCACCACTGTTATTCAGCATAGTACTGGAAGTCCTAGCTAGAGGAATCAAACAACAGAAAAATATTAAGTGTATCCAAATAGGAAAGGAAGAAGTTAAATTATTCTTGTTTGCAGATGGTATGATCCTATATTTGAAAAGACCTGAAGATTCCACCAAAAATCTATTAGAGCTAAAAAACAAATTCAGTGAAGCTGCAGGATACAAAATCAACACACAAAAATTGGTAGCATTTCTATATGTCAATAGTGAACAATGTGAAGAAAATAAAAAAGTAATCCCATTTACAATATCCACATATAAGATTAACTACCTAGGCATTAACCAAAAAAGTAAAAGATATCTACAATGAAAACTATAAAACACAAGAAACTAAAGAGGACACCAAAAAATAAAAAAAGTTTCATGTTCATAGATTGGAAGAATTAATATTGTTAAAATGCCCATACTACCCAAAGCAATCTGCAGAGTGAATGCAATCCCTATCAAAATACCAATGATATTCTTCACAAAAATAGAAAAAACAATCCTGAAATTTATATGGAACTACAAAACCCAGAACAGACAAAGCTATCTTAAGCAAAAGAACAAAACTAGAGCATTATCTGACTTCAAATTATGCTACAGAGCTATAGTAATCCAAACAGCATGGCATTGGCATAAAAACTGGCATGGGGCAATGGAACAAAATAGAGAACCCAGAAACAAACCCACACGCCTTAGGTGCTAAGAACATACACTGGGGAAAAGACAGTCTCTTCAATAAATTATGTGCTGGGAAAAATGGATATCCACATGCAGAAAAATAAAATTAGTCCCCTTTTTCCTATCATATACATAAATCAATAAAAATTGATTAAAGACTTAAATCTAAGACCTTAAACCATGAAACTACTATAACAAAACATTGGGTAAAATCTCCAGGACATTGATCTGAGCAAAAATTTCTTGAACAATACCCCACAAGCACAGACAACCAAAGCCTGTTGGACAAATGGGATCATATCAAGTTAAAAAAATTTGCACAGCAAAGAGTACAGTGAAAAAAAGTGAAGAGATCATCTACAGAATGGAAGAAAAATATTTTCAAACTACCCATCTGACAAGGGATTAATAATCAGAATATATAAGGAACTCAACTCTATAGGAAAAATACAATAATTCAATCAAAAGATGGGCAAAAGATTTGAAGACGTTTCTCAAAAGACATACAAATTGCACACAGCCACGTTAAAATGTGCTCAACATTGTTGATCATCAGAGAAATGCAAATAAAAACTACAATGAGGTATCTTCTCACCCCAGTTAAAATGGCTTTTATTGAAAAAACAGGCAATAACAAATGCTGGCAAGAATGTGGACAAAAGGGAACCCTTGCACACTGTTGGTGGGAATGTAAACTAGTACAGTCACTATGGAGAACAGCTTGAAGGTTTTTCAAAAGACTAAAAATTGGGCTACCATATGATCCAGCAATCCCACTACTGGGTATACATCCAAAGAAAGGAAATTAGTATATCAAAGAGATATCTGCACTCCTATGTTTGTTGCAGCACTGTTTACAATAGCTAACATTAGGAAGCAACCTGTATTAGTCCATTTTCATGTTGCTGATAAAGACATACCTGAGAGTGGGCAATTTACAAATTAAGGAGGTATATTGGACTTACAGTTCCACATAGTTGCTCAGGCCTCACAATAATGGTGCAAGGTGAAAGGCACATCTCACATGGCACTGGCAAGGGAGAAAATAAGAGCCAAGCAAAATGAGTTTCCCCTTATCAAATCACCAGTTCTCATGAGACTTATTCACTACCCCAAGAACAATATGGGGGAAACCTCCCCCATGAGTCAATTATCTCCTACCAGGTCCCTCCCATAATACATGGGAATTATGGGAGGACAATTCAAGATGAGATTTGGATGGGGATACAGAGCTCATAGAACCAAACTATATCATTCTACCCTGACCTCTCCCAAAACTCATGTCTTCACATTTCAAAATCAATCATGCCTTCCCAGCAGTCCCCTAAAGTCTTAACTCATTTCAGCATTAACTCAAAAGTCTGAAGTCCAAAGTCTCATGTGAGACAAGGCAAGTCCCTTTCACCTATGAACCTTTGTAAATCAAAAGCAAGTTAGTTTCTTCTTAGATACAATGGAAGTACAGGCATTTTGAAAATACAGCCATTCCAAATGGGATAAACAGGGCAAAAGTACGGGGTACAGTCCTCATGCAAGCCCAAAATTCAGCAGGGCAGTCAAATCTTAAAGCTCCAAAATGATCTTCTTTGACTCCATATCTCATATCCAGTTCACACTAATACAAGATGGGTTCCCATGGTCTTAGATAGCTGTGCACCTGTGGCTTTGCAGAGTATGGCCCTCCTCCCGGCTGCTTTCATTTGCTGGTGCTGAGTGTCTGTGACTTTTCCATGTGCATGGTGAAAGCTGTCGGTTGATCCACCATTCTGGGACTGGAGGACGGTGGCCCTCTTCTCACGGCTTCATTAAGTGGTGTCCCAGTAGGGACTCTATGTGGGGACTCTGACCCTACATTTCTATTCTGCCCTGCCCTAGCAGAGGCTCTCCATGAGATCACCACCCCTGAAGCAAACTTCTGCCTGGGCATCCAGGTGCTTCCATACGTCCTCTGAAATCTAGGCAAAGGTTCCTAAACCTCGATTCTTAACTTCTGTGCACTGGTAGACACAGTACCACATGGAAGCTGCCAAGTCTTGAGGCTTGTATCCTCCGAAGGCATGGCCCAAAGTCTACGTTGGCCCCTTTCAGCAATGGCTGGAGCAGTTGGGACACAGGGCACCAAGTCTCCAGGCTGCACACAGCACAGGAATTCTGGGGCTGGCCCACAAAACTACTTCTTCCTCCTAAGCCTCTGAGTCTGTGATAAGAGGGGCTGCCATCTGCCATGAAGGCCTCTGATATGCTCTAGAGATATTTTTCCCATTGTCTTGGGAATTAACATTCACCTCCTCATTATTTATGTAAATTTCCGCAGCGGGCTTGAATTTTACCTCAGAAAATGGGTGTTTCTTTTCTATTACATTGTCTGGCTGCAAATTTCCTGAACTGTTATCCTCTGCTTCCCTTATAAAACAGAATGCCTTTAACAGCACCTAAGTCACATCTTGAATGCTTGCTGCTTAGAAATTTCTTCTGCTGGATACCCTAAATCATGTCTCTCAAGTTCCAAGTTTCACAAATCTCTAGGGCAGGGGCAAGATGCCTCCACTCTCTTTACTAAAACATAACAAGAGTCACCTTTGCTACAGTTCCTAACAAGTTCCTCATCTCCATCTGAGACCACTTCAGCTTGGACCTAATTGTCCATATTGCTATCAGGCGTTTGGTCAAAACAATTTAACAATTCTCTAGAAAGTATCAAACTTTTCCACATGTTTCTATCTTCTTCTGAGCTCTCCAAACTGTTCCAACTTCTGCCTGTTACCCGGTTTCAAAGTCACTTTCACATCTTCGGGTATCTTTCTGACAATGTTCCACTCTAATAGTACCAATTTACTGTATTAGTCTGTTTTCACCTGCTAGTAAAGACATACCCAAGACTGGGCAATTTACAAAAGAAAGAGATTTAATTGGACTTACAGTTCCAAGTGGCTTGGGAAGCCTCACAAACATGGCAGAAAGCAAGGAAGAGAAAGTCACATCTTACATGGATGGCAGCAGGCAAAGAGAGGAGTGCTTGTGCAGGGAGACTCCCCTTTTTATAACTGTCAGATCTCATGAGTCTTATTCACTATCATGAGAACAGGACAGGAAAGATGTGCCCCCATGATTCAATTGCCTCCTACCAGGTTCTCCCATAACATATGAGAATTCAAGATGAGATTTGGGTGGGAACACAGCCAAACCATATAACAACCTAAGTGTTTATCAACAGATTGATGGATAAAGAAATTGTGGTACACATACACAGTGGAGTACTATTCAACCATAAAAAAGAATGATATCCAGTCATTTACAACAACATGGTTGGAACTGGAGAGCATACTGTTAAGTGAAATAAGGCAGGGACACAAAGACAAACATTGCATGTTCTTACTTGTGGAATCTAAAATCTAAACAATTGAACACATGAACATAGAGAGTAGAAGGATGGGAAGGGTAGTGGGGGGATCAAGAGGAGGGAGAGATGGTTAATGGGTACAAAAAAATAGAAAAAAGGAATAAGACCTACTATTTTATTCACCACAGAGTTATTGTAGTCAATAACAACTGTACATCTTAAAATAACTTAGAGTGTAATTGGATTGTTTGTAACTCAGTGGATAAATAAATGCTTTAGGGGATGTGTATCCCATTATGTTGATATGCTTATTTCACATTGTATGTCTGTATCAAAACATCTCATGTACCCCATAAATATATACACCTATTATGTGTACCCATAAAATAAAAAAAAAAATCTTAAAAATCATGGGAATCAGCTAGGTGCATTGGCTCATGCCTGTAATCTCAGCTACTTGGGCAGCTAAGGTGGGAGGATCACTTGAGCCCATGAGTTTGAGGCTGCAGTGTGCCATGTCACCCCATGGCAGGGTGACAGAGTGAGACCTTGTCTCAGAAAAAAGAAAACTAGGAAATGTCCAAGAACAGGATACAGTATGTACCACTCCCAAGGTATTTTGACCTCGCAACATCCTAGGATTAGTTTTCTGCATAGGACATCTTGAAAACAGGGACTTAGAGAATGAATGAAACCAGAGAAAAGGAGCAGTTTCTCTCTTATAATCTATGATTTAAAGGGGGCCAGATGCAAGAATACTCTCTCTCTCTCTTTCTCTCTCTCTCTCTCTCTCTCTCTCAATATATATATATATATATATTTGTTGTTGTTGTTATACTTTAAGTTTAGAATAAAGAAGACACAATTTCCTAAGAGGACCTAAGCAACTGAAAGTCACCCATAGACTGGCTGGCCATCAGAGTAATATCATGGGTTAAAGAAGCAGACAGATGTCCCAGAGTTAAGATGGAGGTAAAAATAAGTCCCTGCATCAAGAAATATTAGTCATAAGCTGCCCAGAACTTTTTACAGGCTTTTCATTTTTTCTGAACATCTTAATTAAAAGTTAAAGTGGCTGACAATGCTGGCTTTCTTGAGAACTGAAGGAGCATCTACAGAATGTGCAATGTTTTGCAATCATTGCTGAGGGCAAAGCAACCTCATAAAACCATAAAATATTAATTATTTATTATAGGGCTATGGAAGAAGCCAAAGTATAGGGCCTCTTTCACTTTGGGGATTTGGGTTTGCAAGTTACTGGACAAAAGGGAAATAACTCTGAAATTACAGGAAATCAGAGACAGGAAATCTTAGTTTTGGTCAAAAGCCATAATGCCTTTTGGTGAACTCCATTTGATGACCCTCTGCAATAACTGGAGGGGGTGAGGGAGTCTATTAAGCTGTTTCAGGATATATTCATCTGGAAAGATATATGGCTTCATATTACTTTCAGCATATTAAGGTGCCATTCACAAACAAGATGATCTATGGTATTCATCATTCACAACTCACTTCCATACAGATTGGGAACAGTACCCCCCAAAGATCCCACCATCCAGCCAAAATCCAGCACAATACAAAGACCTGAAGGGTCTGGTTTTGATTTGGGAACAGGATGAGGCTGTAAAAGGCTGCCTGGACGCTGTGAGGACCTCTGGGTTGGGTCCCGATGGGTCTGGCATGGAGAATGAGGGAGGGCCCAGGGCCACAAGGCTGGCAAGCACTGTGATCCCAGGCCATCAGCCCTTTTCTTTCTTCATTCTCGCTATTGTGGACAGCTTTGCTCTGCTGATCCCATTCAAGCCATGAGTGGGGAAGTGAAGCAGGAAAGCAGGGATGGGGAGCCAAGCAAGGTTTTTGTCTTCCATTATTTTCTTTGCTAAATGAAGATACTTCTACATATTCCCCTCTTCACCATGCATTTACTTTCCTTCCTCCTACCAACCAGGTCTAGGGAATGATAAGATGGATGTGTCTCAGGTGTGGGACAACCCACCCTAGGCTTTGCAGGGTGATTTTAGTTGGTACGTAGGCAAGGTGTGGACTCGCATTGGATTGCACGATGAGGAAGTCCCTTTCCAGTCCTTTTTCAAACTTCTGATCTCATCAAACATGAGGTCTTAGGGCTTGCTTATGGCCCTTCCCTTCCCATAAAAAAGGATCTAGCCAGGATAGAATCACATTGTTTTGTTTACATTGTATTTGTTTTGGCAGTTGTCCCTTTATGTTGCAAGTGATTCTGATTTTTCATGTAGAGTAATAATATAATGCTTCATTATGAAATAAATTTGTTTGAAAAATGGAATCGGGTTACATATATAATAATTAATGCCCTTCAAATGGTGTGAACGTATGGCAAAAATCAAGATGGGAGGAAGCAAATAACTGAAATGAGGGAAATACAAAACTGGTATGACCCTCCAAGTTAACATTTAGGGAAACTGAAGCCTGAGAGTTTAAATAAACTGCCTACCATCACCAAGGTATATTTTTATCTCCTTCAGTTACCAGTTTGTTTGCTTATTTATTTGATTGTTTTAATATGAAAAGGTCTGACACTGCTACAGGGAGTGTTAGACCTCAGGTCTCCTGCCTCTCTGCCTGGGCTCCTCTCCATCCTCAGGAGACTCGACCACCCCTTGCACAAGGAGGTAAAGGATCTAGGAGGACGTGGCTGCTGTTTCTACGCAGAAAGACAATATGTGTGTTATTATAGAATGCCTGTGGCTGCAAGTAGCATAATAGCCACCTAAAAGTTGCTTAAACAATATGGAATTATTATTTCATTATCTGATAAGAACTTAGAGTTAATCAAGGATTCTAATGCAGAGAGTAAATATTGACCCAAATAAGATAATAAGCTTTAAAAACATTCTTACTAAGAACTTAAGTGAGAGATGTTCTCTTGCATCTTAGAGGTTAAGCCAAATGAAACAGGAGCAAACAGGTACCCCTCCACACCCCCATGCCCCAGTGATCCTGCTTATTTAGAGGCAGATGTGGAGTGTAACACCTGGTACTGACAGGAAGCACTTCGGCAAGGGCAGGTACTGAGAGAAACTGCTGGCTGCTAGCAGACCATGGGATCTGGATAACAGGCGCTGGGCAGAAGGTAACGCCTCATGTGGTTGTGGGGCTGGCTGTAGAGCTGTGGTCAGTTTGCGGCGTGGGACCTGAGACTCACAGGCAGGTTATCAGGCAGGTAATAGAAGCTGGAAACACCTTCAAAAGAGCAAGGCCCCTGGTTCTTGGTCAGGGGCACCAGCAGGGTGAACTTCAAAATCAAGACCAGACCTATTAGGTCTATGCCTGTCTGTCTAACCTCATTTTTTAAACCTTTAATTGCAGTTATAACCTACACAAATTAAAGGGCATATATCATAAGTGTGTAGCTTTATGAATTATGCCAAACTGAACACACCCATGTAAGCAGCACACAGATTCAAGAAACAGGATATTGGCAGCACCCTAGTCATCCCCTCATAACAGCCTTTTACACATGAACCCTCCAAAGGGGAAGCACTACTCTGTTTTTATACCTTCTGTAGACACAGTCACGCACTATAGCCACTCTGATTTCTTTCCTGTATACAGGGTTATGTCTGTAAGACTCCATCATCTTGTCGTGGATAGTTGGGGTCCATTCACTCTCATTGATGCATGGTTTTCCAGTGTCAACGTGCCATAATGCGTTTATTTCCTCTTCTATGGATAGGCATTTAGGTAGCTTCCAGTTTGGAGATATGACCAATCCTGCTGTTATAAACATTGGAGTGCATGTTTTTGGCACACAAATGTGTTTCCCTGTGAGGTACACACCAAGGAGGACAAGGCTGAGTGTTCAGCCTCATGGTACCCTTTGTCATCCTTGCTTGCTTTGTTTCCCTGCTTGAGGCCTTCCCATGAGTGCTGTTTCCTTTTCCTGGAGCACAGTTCCCCTCACTCTTCACCTGGAGATACCCCACTTGTCACTGAAATTTGGAATGAGATGCTGCTTCCTTGGGGAATCCCTCCCAACCTATTGTGCACACTCACCCCTTGCTGGGCTTTTGCTTTGCTGCACTCAGCACAACTCCACCTGAACAGCCACTGTGTCATTCCTTTCTTGATGCTACCCCCTGTGTAGACTCTAAGCTTGATAGAGGAGACATCTCGTGTTCTGCACTGGGTTTCTAGGCCCTAGCATAGTGGGTGGCACAATAGTGGATATTAAAAAATTATTCAATGCATAAGTTGGCAGCACCCAAGGCCAGCACCGATCTAACAAACCAAGCCTTCAGCTAATGGCGTACATGTAATTAATTGCTCAATGGAAGCTTCTCGTGCCCTTGCTGTTGCCAAGCCCTCTGTCGATTAGTTCCTCAAATCCCTGGCCATAAGCAGGATTGACTCCAGAGCCTCTGATAGAGTTGGGTAAGCAGGCAGGAGCCAAATAACCTTCGTGTGAGGGTTATGAGGTAAGGGGGAGGTCTAGGGCTGAAGACATGTGTTGACAAGTAGTTTTCAAAGCAAGTCTTGCTTCTAAATGAGATAAGCTGAATTTGCTGTATGGAAGGTGTCTCTAACCCCCTTCCTCCTACTTCTTCCTTTTCTCTTAGGACACTTTCTGCTTATCACCACTATCCAGCCTGGAACAGTTGGGTCACCCACCAAGCTTGTACATATTACAAAGTAATATGAAGCCATATATCTTTCCAGATACTGGCATACCCCTACCCCCAGATCATGGACATTTTATTTCCTTTTGCCATTAGGACACTAATCTGTGAAAGGACATTCATGTCTTATACCTCTTTCATGTATACAAGAATCAAATACAATTTCAGAAATGCCTTTCTGAATTATTATGCAACCCAACTTAATTTGTAATACATATCAGTGATTGGTATAAACAACAACAATAGAAACACATATATAAATTCTAAATACTCACGCCTATAATCCCAGCACTTTGGGAGGCCTAGGCAGGTGGATCACAAGGTCAGGAGATCGAGACCATCCTGGTCAACATGGTGAAACCCCATCTCTACTAAAAATACAAAAAATTAGCTGGGCATGGTGGCACGTGCCTGTAATCCCAGCTACTCAGGAGGCTGAGGCAGGAGAATTGCCTGAACCCAGGAGGCAGAGGCTGCGGTGAGCGGAGATTGCGCCATTGTACTCCAGCCTGGGTAACAAGAGCGAAACTCCATCTCAAAAAAAAAAAATTCTAAATAAAATGTTTATTTGTTGGCATGTTATATCTCCCAAGGTAGTCATAGCACTCACTTCTTTGTCACAAGACTTTCCAAGGGTGCATGGGAGTGGACATCAGAAGAGGAAGAAGAAGTAGAGAAAGATTGTGATTGTGAGTGTGAGACACTCTCGCTAACTCCACAAAGCCTGGGAGGTATGGGCAGAGTCAGAGAGTGGGGGCCGCAAAGTTTAACCAATGAAAATGCTGTGGGCTGCCTCTTCAACATTTCTTTACAACTATGGTTTCCATACCATGAAGGCACCATTGTGCTATCTACATTAAGTATAAATAACCAGGTCATGGATGATGACAAGACTCTCTGGTCAAGTCAGTTTGAGGTAGAGAAAACATTTTTGTTTTATGAGAAAATATAGGTATTAGGCCAAGAAATAAAGTTATACATTTAGATTCCATATACATGAATATTTGTCAAAGTGCTAATACTTGATTATTTTTAAATTAAACATCAATCCACAAAAGGCAATAGAGAATATAAAGGATTTTAACTTTGAGGAACAAAGAAGAGCTCAGAACAGACTGCCAAAAGCATATCTTTGTATTTCCAGCTCAGAAAGTCTGTTGATTGATTTACTAACTCTTTTTAAGAAAGTGGAATACAAGGAGACAAATTTTTCCTTCTTTCCCATCTTGTAGGATGTGTATTCCCCTCCCACTTGGCATGAACCTGTTATGTCAGAATTTGACTGTCTCCTCTATCCTAGCCATTCACTATAACAAAATAAGCAATGAAGAAAAGTTTATTTCTAAGTCATTTCAGTTGGATTTTTGAGCTACATGGATGGTTCATCCGAAGTTCTCTTGTTATCATTTGTCACTCATAAATTTTAGCAAGAAAAAAAGACTTAACCATCTTAAATTTAGGGAATTCAGTAAATACCTCTGTCTTAGTTCATTCTCATGCTGCTGATAAAGACATACCTGAGACTGGGAAATTTACAAAAGAAAGAATTTTAATTAGAATTACAGTTCTACATGGCTGGAGAAACCTCACAATCATGGCAGAAGGCAAGGAGCAAGTCACATCTTACATGGATGGCAGCAGGCAAAGAGAGAGAGAGAGCTTGTGCAGAGAAACTCCCATTTTTAAAACCATCAGCTCTCGTGAGACCCATTTACCATCACGAGAACAACATGGAAAATAACTGCCCTCATGATTCAATCATCTCCCACTAGGTCCCTCCACAACATGTGGGAATTATGGAAACTACAAGATGAGATTTGGTTGGGGACACAGAGCCAAACCCTATCAGACTCACAGAAGGAAAAAAAAAATCATACATTAACAAAGAGGAAAATTTTTGCTCATCAAAATGGGAAATTTCTTTTTATTGATGAATAGATCTGAACAATTAGCACAGAATTTGACACATGGTGGATACTCAATGACAGATTTCTTCTCATCTTTTATTAACTAATGCTTACTGTTTTCACTCATTCACTCATTCCTTCATTCATTTCTTGGTTTGTTCTTCCACTTACTATTCATTAGATTCTTAATGCCTATGAGTTGCTGGGTCAGGAACTGAAGATGAAACGAATTTGAGCTTTTGTCCCCAGGTTGCTCACAATTCACAATTTTTTCTCTTGATAATTGTGATTTTTGCTTTACACAATTTTTCTCCTTGAATAATCAAATGGAGTTAAACTTTTCTGAATTGGTAATGGGTCCATCCACCTCCTGGTTTGAGCCTTGTCAGTAAATATATCATGAATCTTTTTCCATAACACCAACATGTCTTGGAATGTGGTCACACTCACATCTCAAAATCAAAAGAATGCACTTGAAATTAAACATGGAAAAGTAACTATAAACGGCTAAAAAGGTGCCAATGAATGAATGTACCAGCCATGGAAAGGTGAGAAGAAGCGTTATTCCACAGATAGCTGTTGATCTCATACTACACACCAACCTATTGTAGCTCTTGGGCAATTAGCAGTAGACGCAACAGATAATAATTTCTGTTGTCATGGGCTTAACATCTGGAACAATTTTTGAGTACATCCTATTTGCCTGGATATTTGCTCATAATTTCAACTGTGTTCTTTGACAATCTATCTGAGGTTCAACTAGGTGTAACAACTTGCCTGAAATCTGACAGCTGAAAGGCAGCGGAGCTAGAATCAGAATCCAAAACAATACTCGGTCCACTTGACCCTGAAGTCTCACAAATCACAGGGTTGATTCGACAACTGTCCTGGGAAGTTAAAATGGGCCAGGTCTATTCTCCCTCCACCTCCTGCCTTTGGAAACTTTGTTAGCCAAGGAGGTCTAATACCTACTTGAAGGTATTAGAATCCTACTTGAAGGCAGGACCACATATTAACTACTCGAGGTGTCCTTTGACTCTAAGAGATATCATTTGTGAATAAATATTAACGTTCTCTAAAGACCTTTCCTGGAAGGGAGGGTAGGGATGTCCCCTTACCCTAACTGTTGAACTATCCCTTTATCATAAACATGGCTAGGAGGATTAACAGCTACTGAAGATACCCCTGATAGCCTGCTATCTAATATACCACAACTATGCCACGGCTTTAAACTTTCCATGTCTTTGCACTTCCCCCATTCTGGAACACTCACCTACCCCATTCATTGTCCTGACTTTTGTATCTATTTAAATACAGCAGTTCTTCAGGGCCAGGCAAGGGTATTTCTTCACAAAGCCTTCCACAATTACCTTCTTCATTTGTCTACCAGGACCCTTTGCTTGGATCCCCTACCCCAATTTCATTCTGTTTTGAAACCCACGAAGGCTGGCTTTTTGTTGGTTTCCCCAACTTGATTGAGAGCTGCAGAGAGCAAGGATGTGTCCCACTTGTCTTTCTTTTCTCAGGATCTAGCCTTGGGTTTGGGACAGATTGGTTACTAAACATATATTTATTGAATGAATGATTATATGAATCAATGAAGTAAGGAGTAAAAAACCAATGAGTAATTAAACAAGTAAATAAATTACTGAAGGAGTGAATGAGGAGTGAAGAAATGGAAGCCACGAGGGGTCCTGTGATAATGATCTATGTTAATCCCACTAGCATGGGAAAGAAGGTGATTTTGCGACCTTGCCATGAGTGGTGCCTTTTTTCTTTTTCCTTGTTCTTCTTTTAGTACACTTTTTTAGTACATTCAAGTGGTGGGCCCTCTCTGGCTTGAACTGTGGCCGTGTGGAAGGTACACAGATTCTCACCTAGGTCAGAAAGTGTTGTGCAGGCCAAAAGTATGGCCCAAAATATTTTATATCCTCCATGACACCAAGCTGGACATATATTAAATTATCAAAATTTATAAATAGTAAGACTGTCTGGACCTGAAGGCAAGAAGAAACATATTTACTGAGCCCATGGACTGAGCTATTGCCATTCCATAGTTCCTTACTCACAACTCCAACACTGAAAACCCAAAAAATCAAGTTTTACCACAACTCACTCTTTACTGGTTTCACTTAGTGGGAAATCATTTTAGGTTTTGCTACAGAGATGCTTCCACGTTTAATTGAGGGTGATGTCCAAACCCTGCTAAGGTTGTTACTTAATATGAAAAATATAGACCACATGACTTTTCTAAAATCCAAAAATGATTTCTGAAATGCATCAGGCCATAGGATTTCAGACAAGGAACTGTGAGACTGTCCTATACCCAGGAGCCAAGTTATCAAAGTACAGTGGATGTTCAAAGTTTGGAGATTCCAAACAGAATTTATTAAAAATCTAGAACCATTTCAAGAGAAAGAAATCAGGAGAGAGAGAGAAAGTAGGAAAACAAAAGCTTCAAAACCAGACAGTACTCACCTCCCGTGGACCAGATCCTATCCCAGAACCATTGGTATTTATGATTTCTCCAGACCACTAACAAGAAATGGCTTCCCTCACACCATGCCTTCCAGGGACCTCATGAAACCAGGATCATCACCACTATTTCTGGCTTGCCTGCCTTCAGATGTTTATTATTAATCATATTGACAAAAGTTGTGTGCTGAGAATGCATTGAGTGTGTGCTGTATCTTCAGTGTATATGCCCAGTGCCTAGCTCAGGGCTTGACATAGAAGAAGTACTCAATAAATGGGCCCAACAAGTCTTTAATGAGCATGTTCAATATGTTACTCTTCGTGATGTGCTTTTATATGCATTGTCTCATTTAAAATGACCCAGTGAGTCAGGCAAGTGGAATGCGTCCCAGGGAGGTTAAGGTACTTGCTCAAAATCATAAACAGTTCTGCTGGGACTTGCACCAAAGTTGTCTGTTTAAAAATCTTATTCTCTTTCTCTGGCATCAGTGTGCCTCCCTTCTGTGCAGTCTGAACCCTCATAATTAAAGATGAATAAAAATACCACATCATGGGAAAGCCCGGCCATTACAAAAGCAACTGATGAGCTATAAGCTCTTGGAATGTCATCAGGGCCATCTGTAGGTGATGCCCTCTCCTCTGTCCATCCTCTTGTAAGGTTAATCCAGCAAAAAGTCCAGACATGCTGGGAGAAGGGGGTACCATGAATGCACAGAGGGGAACAGAGCCCCTTCCAGAGCTCCGCAGGTCCCAGGACTGCTGTTCTCCTTGTCTGCCTGTGTCTGGAGCTGACCTGAGGTCCATGAAGAAATGCAGCCTTCTGAAGGTAAAGCTTGCTACTGAGATAGACACTGGGTCAGCAGCCAGCTCAGGTCATGAGAAGCTGAGCTCTCTGTAAGAACCCTATAAATGTCTGCAGCAGATGGACCTGCCCAAGGTAAGGGCTCAACTTTCCCCTGTGAAAACAAGTTAGGGAGGTACTAGCCCTGCATGAAGTCATCCTGACTCTCCTCCGAGGGAAAGATGATTCAGCCTATGTCCTTGTTTTCCTCCACAGCCTTGGCCTGACCTCTGGAAAACAGGTACCGGGTCAAAAGGGAGCGAAGCATGAGAGTAGGGTGGGGCCCAGCATCGGGATCCTGCACATGTCTCAGTAGTGAGCAGGGTCTGAGGAGCCACCCCTTCCCTATGACCTTCCACACTAGGGAAGGGAGCATGTCTTGCATATTTAATATGTCTCCATTTTCCAGCAACATTACATGGATATTACCCTCACTCTGAGAAGCTCACAAGTTGGCCAGAACAATGCTGTAAAACTCCAGGCCAGCCTCTAATTCCCTGATGGCAGCACCAGAGAAACAAGAAGAGGCCATGATTGTATCTCTGATTCCCAGCCTGGCTTCGACCCTCAGGACACACTTCATCCCTCAGGACACACACATCTTTCCCCTCTGCTTATGGACTCCTAGACGTCTCTTTATTCCTGAACTGTTAACTGTATTTGCCTGCTGGAGTCCTGCTGACCCCAGGGTTGTGTGCCTTAGAGAGGCAGCTCACATGATTTGGCAGTAGGAATTGCCTGATCCCCAGGACAGCTTGATAATGTGAAGTCCTGATAATGTGAAGTCATTCTAGACTCATTAAACCAGGAAGTTGTCATGGGGGTAGGGTTCAACCAGTTGGGTTTTAACCAGCTCCCCAGCTGGACTCTGATGTAGATGATGCATAGAACATTCTTTGAGATACACCTGTATAGGCCATGGGAGTCACACCTGAGCTCAAACACTCACTCCCATTAGATGAACTTGGATGAACTAATTTATAAAGAAAAGAGGTCTATTTAGCTCATGGTCTGCTGGATGTGCAGGAAGTATGGCATCAGCATCTGCTCCCAGATGGCTTCATCAAACTTCCATTCATGGTGGAAGGGAAAGGGGAGCCAGCACATCACATGGGTGGGGGAGGAAGTTGCTGGTCTCTTTTTAACAATCACATCTTTCATGAACTATAGAGTGAGAACTCACTCATCACCACAAGGATGGCACTAAGCTATTCATGAGGAATCTGCCTCTAAGACCCCAAATACTTCCCATTAGGCCCCACCTCCATCATTGGGTATTAGTTTTCATCATGAGATCTGGAGGATCAAATAGCCAAACTATGTCAATGACTCTGTAATATATAGTGTTTCTGCCATTATTGGGGCCCAAGTGACTGAAGGTAAAGACAGGAATGTTGTCTCTAGGTGAACTTCCATCCCACCTGGGGCTAATACTAACAATTGCCACAGGGAAAACAGTTAGAGGTATTAGTGCTTGCTGTTGGCTGATGGCTTGACATCTCATTTCATTATCAAAACCATCTATGAGATTGGTTCTATTACCAAACAAATTTTACACAGGAAAATAGGCTAGGACAGGCACCTTATCCAAAGGCACACATGAGTAGGAATCAGAGCCTGGACTTTAAGCCAGGTTTGCTGCTCCCTTGGCCTAAGCTACCACTAACTACATCATTAAGCAGCCTAGTTCTGCTTGCCTGCCAATGGAGGAGGCAGTCTGTTCTCACTAAATCTCAAGTTGAGCTGTCTGCTGAATCTACCCATATTCAAGAACATGCCTCCTGCTAGGCTGGCAGCCATGACCTCTAAGGCTTCAAAGGAAAGTCTGGGAGGGCTGGACATTAACAAGACAATGCTTTGGAGCCATGCTCTCACCATGGTGGGTGGCTCCAGGAAGAGGAAAGTCCAGAAAGCCAACCCGAGAATTCCACAGCAGGGCACAAGGATGGTCATGTCAGGCTGCTGCAAGTGCTCTGCAGAAGACACGGGACTAGCAAGGCTGGAGCCCAGACTCTTCTCCGTCAGCCACTGATATGCTTTGAGACCTTGAGCGAAGCTCTCAACCTCCTCCCATTGCCCCTGAAAATAGTTGCAAATTGCACCCAGGCTTCCCCACCTCATCTGGGTGCTGTGGAAATCTAATGAGATCATGTATGTGAACATACTCTTGAAATTGCAAAAGCAGCACTCTTGCAGAGTCTTAGAATGGCTATTATTTAATTTTTTTATAACTCAGGGTGAATGTGGTTTGTTATTGCTGTGATTAGTCATTCTGATAGTAAACCACACCAGAGAGGAGAATGTTCTCCCATTGGCTTCTTCAGCAGGATCTGTGGTATCTTTCTTAAAAAAAAAAAAAAAAAAAAAAAAAATCTACAAAGCCGTAATGCTCTAGCATGTCATGGCACAGATTTTGTTTTTTAAGTTTGAAACAGAGTTTGGAAAAATACCACCTTGAACATTAGGTTAAGATCTGCTCCTACTCAAAAATGACTTTCTTACACAAGAATGCCCTCTCCAAAATGGCTTTCTGTCAGGAGCAAGAAAGCAAGTGCAGCATGGGCCCAGTGGTGATTCCAACGGAAAATGAAAGGCAGGCATAGCCTAGCGATCAACATCAAAGGTACCTGGAGCACCCCATATGCAGGAGGAGTCACCCACCACCGAAATGGTGCAAGGCCATTGTCAATTTCCCTGGCACTGCCAGCAGCCTCTGGGATAAAGCCTTAGACCCAGGAGTGCCTGTCTTATACCCATGGAATGAAGTCCCTGCCCAGCAAGTACCCACCAGTCTCTCCTGAAGTCTCTCTACAACACTACCACCACTAGCAATTTCACACACCATTTCATGGAAGAGTTAAAATGTTAGGGCACAGTGGTCTCCAAGTCCTTGGGGGAAATTACTGGGCCAGATTTAAACCCCACTGTTCCTTAATTTTGTTCCTTTCTCCCTTCCTACCTCTCTCTCTTCATTCTCACTTTTCTTTTATCAGTCAGTTGGCTACCTTTAAAGAGAACCTACTCTAATACTAGGCATTGTGCATGGATGGGTCAGGTACTGTTCTCCCTCTCAGTGCACAGACTAGTGTGGAGACTGACATTCCAACATGTTATACTTTTTAATGGCTTCATGCTTGTCACAGCATTAAGTATAGAGTGGCAGGCAAACAGAAGGAGGCACGGAGCCAACCAGGACAGGCAGGGGTCTTCAACAACTCTGTGGAGTAATGTATGAAACCAGGGAAAGGAAAAACACAAGCTGGGGGTCAGACTCAATGGGGTCAAGTCTCAAATCTGCCTGCTCACTCACTGGCTATGTGACCCTGAGCCTTGGTGACCTCAACAGTAACATGAGGATAATGTTCATGTCATGTTGATGTGGTACAGTTCCCCATGCAGTACAGCAACACCCAAATAAGGACACCCAGAGGGCACACCTTGCATTAATGCAGATGTGAAAATCATGCAGCTATGGATCGACTCCCTGCAGCCTGCACAGGCTTGCCCCAATTATTTCATAAACCTTGCAGTCATGCAATCCTGTATTATGTTGGAAGGGATATTTAGGACTTCACCTCTGAGGCTATGACCACCAGGAATCATAGTAATCATAGTAGAATCATGGTAGGGATGCTGCTCCTCCACCGTGTTTCCCTCCACTGTTATAAACTCACATTTGGAAGTGAATGTCTTCTGTTTCTCTGGACTTCACCAATACAGTGACTGGGCAACTGTTTACATGTTATGTCCTTGTAGGTTATAGTGAAGTTTACAGAGCAGTTTATAGTGAACCATCAATAGTCCCACACTTAATACAAAATAAAAGATCTAACAGGACTTTTTAAAATTCTGGTGAATGTGGGGATAAATGAACATCCTCATGTACTGCTGGTGGGAAAAGGTTTGGTGTAAACTCTGGAGAGCAATTTGTCAATGTATGTTAAAAATCTTATAACATTTATGTCTTAATCCAGTCACACTACTTGTAAAACTTTACCCTAATATCCATTTATGTGCACAAAGATTTATCTTCAAGTAAGCTTATTGTATGATCCTTAATAATAGCAAAAAATTGGAAAAAACATAAATGCACAGTGATAAAGTTTCATTGAATACATTATGATACAATCAAAGCATGAAATATACTTACAACCACTAAAAATTACATTTTAGGGGAATATGTAACAACACAAAATGTGTTTATAATATATTCCTAAATGAAAAATAGTTCAAAAACAGTTTCTGCAGTCTAATCTAAAAGTTGTAAAATTTTTTAAATGATTTAAAATGAACTAGATATATCTAGTCCAAAATATTAGCCGTGGTTATCTCCCAGTTGTGGAATTGTTAATTATTTGCGTGTATGCATGTCTAAATTTTCCACATTTTCTACAATCAATGTGTTTCTTATGCAGTTAAGAAGAAAAAAATGTAAAAGCTAAAACTTAAAAGTCAGCAGGTTTAGATTTAAATTATTTCTTTGTAGTCATTTGTCATAGGATGAACTATTTACCATTCTGTGCCTCATATTTTTTCTTTCTATAAAAGATAGATAATAATACCTTCCCATAGAGTTGGAGGAGGGTTATATTAGATAATGTACATAAAGTGCTGTGTATGCAACATGAACTCAATCTATGTTCCACTCACTTCTGCTTATGTAAGTTTAGTGACAGGAGACATGACATACTCAATACCATGACTAGTTAGGTAAGGCTAATGCAGGAGATCAGACCAAAGCTTAGGCTTGAAGCTGCCCCAGGTGTGATAACAGGAGGTGAAGACAGTGAATGACAGGAGGGCTTATACAAAGGCCAGGGAACACACCGTACATGACAAGCAACCTAAGGCACTGGTGCTCTGTTCCACTGCTGCTGCTTCATTGGGCAGGTTCTAAATGATATCCAATTGTTGACCTTTCATCTTTAACACTTAAGCTGAAACTTATTTTTTAATTACTAGTTATCTGAGTAACAAATTGCTCTAAGAATTGGCTTAAAAATACAAACAGCATTTATGCTCTCATATAATTTCAGTGGGCCAGGAATCTGAAACTAGCTTAGCTAGATGGTGATTGTGGCTTGGGGATGTCTCATGAGTCTGGAGTCAAGATACCAGCTATGAATGGGGTCATCTGAAGGCTTGACTGGGGCTAGGGGATCTCATTCCATGATGGTTCACACATTTGATTGGCAAATTGGTACTGGTTTTTGGAGGCCCCAGTTCCTTGCCATGTGGACCTCTCCAAAGAGCTGCTTGAGGTTCCTCGTGACATGGTATCTGCTGTCCTCCAGAATTAATCATCAATAAGGGAGGAAGGGGGAAGCTGAAATGCCTTTTATGACTGAGCCCCAGAAGTCACATTGTCATTGCCATGAGGTTCTATTGGTTACACCTGTCAGCTCTATTCAGTGTGAAGGAGACTACACTAAGGAATGGATACCAAAGGTGAGAATCTTTGGGGGCCATCTTGGAGGCTGATTACCACAACTGCCCGTACCATGGCCTCTGCTGGAATATTCCTCCTTCAAATGTCTGGTGGGCTCTCAGCCTCACATCCTCCAGGTCTCTGCTCAAAAGCCATTATTTTTTTTGAGATGGAGTTTCGCTCTTGTTACCCAGGCTGGAGTGCAATGGTGCAATCTCAGCTCACCGCAACCTCCGCCTCCTGGGTTCAGGCAATTCTCCTGCCTCAGCCTCCTGAGTAGCTGGGATTACAGGCACACATCACCATGCCCAGCTAATTTTTTGTATTTTTAGTAGAGACGGAGTTTCACCTATGTTGACCAGGATGGTCTCAATCTCTTGACCTCGTGATCCACCCGCCTCGGCCTCCCAAAGTGCTGGGATTACAGGCATGAGCCACTGCACCCAGCCCTCAAAAGCCATCTTACCAGATGGGCTTCCCTTGAGCTCTCTCCCAAAATGGAACCCCTTCTAATGTTCTATTACTCTCCTTTTACCCTGTTTCATTTTTCCTTAGAGTACGTATAACATCTACCACATTACACACTTACTTGTTCGTAATTCATTCCCCTCTCCAGTAGAATACACGCTTTATGAAAGGTTTGTCATCTTTCCACTGATACAGGAGATGCTTATAAATAATTGTTAGCTGAATAAATGATTCAAGCATGGCATCACCTGATACTTCTGATGCTTGTTAAATTTCTATATATATGACCCACGAACCAGTTAATAATTCCCTCCTTGGTACCATTACCCTTGCTTGTAAATCCTTCTAGAATTGATGATGCTGACCTTCTTTCACCATCCTCTTACCTTGCATCCCTCCCAGCCCTTCCTCTTGTGTCCTCCTTGCCTGCTCTGTTCCTCCTAGTGCTTGACCTTCTCAGGCCAGGTCCTGCTGTCCAGGCTTTGCCCTTCCCTGGCTGCCTCAGTGCTGGTCCTCTGACACCCACACTGTTGAGACTTCCTTGTTCTGGGTACCACCTTCTAAAGCCCTAAGAAAAAGGATGACAACTAAGACACATATATGACCCTGCTCCTTTCTCCCATATCCACGACGAGTATTGCTAAATGATCAGACCATCTCTAATTGTATCTGGGCCAAGGAGCTACTGACACTTTACTGGGGACCACTCAGAGACAATTTTCTGGTCTCTGTTGCTGGGTACACTGGCAATTCTAACATTAGGCACTGTGGCAGGCAGATAATGAAGATAGAGTTGACCTTGAACAACACAGCGGTGAGGGGAGCTGACCTCCCATGCAGTTGAAAATCCACATGTAACACTTGACTTTCCCAAAACTTAACTACAGGTAGCCTACTGTTGACCAGAAGCCTTACAGATAACAGAAACAATCTATTAACACATATTTTGTATGTTATATGTATTATATACGGTAACCTTACAAAAAAATAAGCTAGGGAAAATAAAATGGCTAGTGTTCCATTATTGGAATGCTAAGCATGTGGGAGTTATTTATATCCTACTGTTCAAGGTCATCCCCAAGGTCTAATTGCTATAATTCAAAAAATTGCAACTTTAGGCATAAATGGGTTAAGAAAATCATAAAATATATATATATATATATGTGCTATTCATTAAGTAGAAGAGGGTCATTATAAACGTCATCTTCATCTTCTTCACACTGAGTAGGTTGAGGAGGAAGAGCGGTTGGTCTTGCTCAGGGGTGGCAGAGGTGAAAGAAAATCTGCATGTAAGTGGACCCTCACAGTTCAACCCAGGCTGTTGGGAGGGGCAAATGAAACCATACAGACAATTTTATCTTACATCTACCACACACCAAGTATGGTCTCAAGCAATTAAAGTAGATTATCTCTAACATTTATTTTTCACAATCATCTATAAGATCATTATTCTAATTTTTTATGGAAGGGGAAGTGGACTCAGAGAAGTAAACAACTTCCACAGCATCACTTCGCTAAGAATTGGTACAACCGGTCCAAATTCAGGTGATTGGATCTGGAGCTCTCTCTTTAACCATTATATGATATCATCTTAAGGTCTTCAATTACCAATTGGTTCATGGAGTCTTGGGAATTAATATCTAGTTGTTAGGCCTAAGTGAAAGTTCTCAGGAAATTTCTGTCTGAAATGGCAACCATCTTGCTTAGAGACCCAATTCACTTCTTACCACCTCCATGAAGTTCTCTCCCAGTCATACCAGCACTGCTTCTGTATGATTATTTTACCTACCAGCCTGTATTGCAAGACCATGTCTTCTTGGAGGTCTTCACTGCTGCATCGTGACTACCTTTGGAGTAAAGTTTCATAACTTTTCTCATTTCTTCATCTTTATAGGTTAGCAAAGTACCTGGCCTGTGATAAGCCAGGTGAATAAATATTGTCTCTACTTCCATGATACTCTTTGGCAGGCTAATTTTCAAAACTAAGCACTTCTCAAAGATTGGCTAAGTTGTACTTGTTTATTGAGTGGATAATTACGGTCTTAGGTAGACTCTGTTTTCATATCAAAATGGAAACATTGAGCAAATAGTGGCTTTCTGGAAATGCAGCACTGAAATTTTCTCCAGGAGTTTTAGCCCTGAGAAACAAGTGTGAACATTCAAGTTCTGTCCTGGTAAGGTAATGACATGCTGTATTTAAATACAACTCATGATTGCATCCCCAAGCAGAGTTTCTCTAGCTTCTGAGCTCCTGCTCTTCTAATTGCTTTGCTAAAAGGAGGTTTAGAGAGGCTCTCTTTGAGAGGTAACAAAACCTCATTAAAGACAACAAGGTAAACCAGCAAGTAGCAAAAAATTGGTGTTAATTTCCACCAACCCTTTTGAACCACAGGGCTCTGAGGGATTCAGAAATGCTCACAGGCTTGCCAGGAAAGTTGGACAGACACAATAATGCAATGGGAAATCTGTGAAGGGTGAGAGAGTTACATTCTTTTAAAAAGTGGGAAAGGCTTTCAGACTTTCTGAAAGACAATAGACTTAAAACATAGATGAATATGGGATTAGTGCCAAACTGCCCAGGCTAGACCATCAAGAGACATAATATGGGGTCCTGTAAGTTGGCACCTATGTGGAATAAAAAATGCTGTGGCCTAGAAGACAAACGATGTGACCTTTCCTAGGGCTCTTCCCATCTCAAGACCTTGGTTTATTTGTTGTAAAGGGAAGAGACTGGAGCATGTGATCTCCTCACCCTTTTCGTCTTCAAATGTTCTAACAGATTTGAATACTGTCTGAGTGGCAATATTCAAATGAGCTGTTGGGTTGTATGTGTTAGTTTTAGGGAGAAAGGCTGAAAATATCAACCTTGTAATAAGTATTTTTTAAGAAAAACTTACATAATATGTTTTCCTTGTTATTTTAGCAACAGAATTGAGGGAAAAAAAAAACAGTTAAATCTTAGCGAAGGCCCGTAGAATTATTTATGATGCCAGAGCTGCAATTCCAGCTACAGCCCTTACCTCAGCTTGGCCCAGTGGGGTCTGCACCTCTCTGCTTTAAGATGTGTATTGACTCACCTTTGTGTGTGTCCCTCACTGTACCTTGGGCAGTGCTTGACATAAAATGTGTGCTTAATAGCTGAATATTGAATTACACTGGATTGAATTGAAATCTGCTTAGAAACACTCTTTCTTATCAGAGAAGCCAATGCATTTCAGATTTGCCCAAAATATCTATACTATATAAGTTGGCTCTCAATCATGAGGTGCATTTGATGGAAGAAGATGGGGGAGGGCTCTGTTATCCCAGAAATATAAAGATAAACAGGGCATTAAGAATACCTAGCCAATAAATGGTAGAATGAAATTTGTTAAAGTTCTGCCAGACTCTAACACCTGTGATTTTCCTACTATACAGAGGGACACTTCCATACACATAGATATTCCAGTGTTCTAAGTGTAAATAAAGTCTACAGAAGCAGTTTGAAGATGCCTGATGCTTGAGTGACTGTAAATGGGTTCTCCATTAAAATGTAGAACGGCATTTGGCAATACCAAAATGATCATGGGGAACAGAACCCCGGAGTTCTAAATAATTTTTTTGGCATCCTCCAGTGTGAATAAAAAGGTCCAGCCCTCTCCTCTGCACATGTTCTACTCTTTCTCTGGTCTCCCTTGTGATACAAAAAGGGGGGCCAGACAGACAGCTTTCCTAATAGCTTTTTGTCAGTTATGATGTCAATATAATGGACTGTGGACTCTGTTTATTTTCTATGTACGATAAAGCTCATCAGGAAACAAGGCTATTGGTGGGTGCAGATGAAAGCTGTGTTAGGAAATGATGGCCAGTGCTGACTGTGATAAGCAAATATATGGCATTGAGTAAACGTGGCCTGAGGATCTTAAAGCAACAAGGTCTGAACATCCTCATTAGCACGGAAATTTGGCCTAGTCATCCAAACTTTTTTGGAACAATGGTTTCCAATGTGTTTAAAAGTCATGATGCACATTTTCAAGTAAAATCTTAATAGATCCCCGACATAAAAAACAAATGCAGAGGTCACTGAAACTGGAAGGGAAATCTGCGGCTGCATCCCTTCCTTCATTCTCTCCCTTGGAGACAGTCCCAAGGTATTTCTTTGAAAATCTAGGGCTTCACAGAACACAGTAAAAATTCTTGGCCAAAATACCACAGCTGTCCACTAAAGTGATTTCTTTTTTTTTTTTTTTTTTTTTGAGACGGAGTCTCTCTCTGTACACACTAGAGTGTGTGGGGCAATCTTGTCTCACTGCAACCTCTGCCTCCCAGGTTCAAGTGATTCTCCTGCCTCAGCCTCCAGAATAGCTGGGATAACAGGTGCCCGCCATCATGTCCAGCAAATTTTTGCATTTTTAGTTGAGATGGGGTTTCACCACGTCAGCCAGGCTGGTCTCAAACTCTGGACCTCAGAGGATCCACTTGCCTCAGCCTCCCAAAGTACTGAGATTACTAGTGTATGAGTGTGAGCCACCATGTCTGGCCCATGATTTTTTTTCTTATCAGGAGTTAATTTCTCTTGACCATTATTATAAAATTAGAGATGTGTTCTTTGGTAAACAAACTGACATAATTATGGAAAAACAACACCTTTTAAGAATGGACCTAGCCTTTTCTACTTACATATTAAAAGGGGTTAATGTGAAACAGAAACCAACTATTGCATAAAAAATATGGAAAATTGTCTGGTGGCCAACAGTTTAAAGGTCTAAGGGTGACAGGATAATGCCAGCTTAGCTAAAGCATCCACTCTGGACAGGAGTCCCTTGGCATCTAGCCATCTCTCTACCCAATATTCAACAGGGGGGAGCATAAAACGTAATCTAGTAAAGTGTTGACAGAATTAATCAGGCTTCATTTTCAAGCTTTCTTTTGTTCCCTGGGCTAAGAAATTAGAAGGCTCTGGCTAAAACAGATACCCTTTGAGCTTTCCCCAGAAACACAGTTTTCCTGGAGAAATAAAGCTAATGAAAGGAGAGGTTAACTATGTTTGATTTCCTCAAAGCCCAGTGCCTAATTTTATGCGAACTGCCTGATTTCTTTTAGACCTTTAACACATGGCTCAGTGACACTGCAGTGTTACGAGTGGACAGAGGGAAAAATTTGTGAATAAATCACAAAGCCAAAGTACTAATGCCTTCTGTATAGATGACACTCATCTGATTTCAAAGTGCTATCACTTTCAGTAAGAAGTGAAAAATATCTACCATTAATTAGATTTTATTTGTAATCCTCATCATGACAGGTGAGTTAGAAATTAGTCTTTGATTTTACTGAAGAAGAAATGGAGGCAAAACAAGAATAGGTATCTTGTTCATAAATACCAGACTTGGAGTTTGAATCCAGAACTCAATGACATCAAAGCCCTGAGTCTGACTGCCTCTGTAGGCTGCTTTGCAAATCTCAGTCCTTTCCAGGCATAATGCAACATTATAAAATCACCTGGAGAGCCATGGGTCTGGACCTAGCCAAAACAAGTTCTCTTCATACAAGAAACTGCAGAAACGTGCTGATCTTTGGAACTCACAGTTGCAGCTGGTGTGATTTCTTCGCAGGGAAGAAGAAACTAGCAAGTTTAAGGTCATGGGGAGTTGGGCAGTTGGAGTGGGGCAGTAGTCTGCCTAAGCAGATTTCAATTTTAGGTAATGGTTCTGGTGACAATGCTAAGGGTTTATTATACAGGAAAGAAACTAGAATCAGAGAAACCAATAATGAGGAGGTTGTTGTAATAGTCCAGAAATAATACATGTGATTAAGACAGAGGAAGGGGGGATCAGGAGAAGAAGGAAGCTTCTGGAACTTGGTGAAGGTAGGAGCAGCAAGCCAAAGACAGAATTTCTCCCAAGGAACTCCAACCTAATTGTAGAGGTGAGTAGGGAAATGGTTCTTTGCAGCATAGGGTAACTTGGACCCCACCGAGGTCAACAAAGGTGCAGGAAAGCATGAAGGAGGGTCCCCTTAGTTGTTTTAGAGGCAGGGGAGAGCAAGTCAAGAAAGGGGTTCTATCGGAGGTGATGACTGAGCAGAGGATTGAAAGAGAATGCGAGGAATTGGCCCTGTGAGACGAAGTGAGAGACCACGACTCCGGTAGTATGTGCCCTGCACGGATCTCTAAGAAGCTGCAATGAGGGACTGAGGCAATGGGAAGGTGAGGATGGGAGTCCAGGCAGGGCCTGGATCACTGGATGTTCTAGGAGGATAGATGAACCTAGATGAGCTAGAGGAGCTTGACCCTTAAAAGGCCATAGAGAGAAACTGAATCTTCTGTAGTATGTTACAGAAGTGGAAATCTAAGGTCCAGAAAGGCTGAACAGCTCGTCCAGTATCTCTGGTCTCCACCTTGGCTTCCATAAGTGGTCCACAGTCCTGCAGTGCGAGCCTGCTCATTAGAAATGCAGAATCTCAGGCTGGCCTCCGACCCACGGATGAGGAACCGGTTTGAACAAGGTTCCTCGGTGGTGATGTGTAGGTGCACTGAATTTGAGAGGCACTGCTCTACAGTATGCACACTTTCCTGGATGCTAGTCCCTGCCTACCGCCAAATATCTACGCAGTAGATGGGGCTTCTTCTAAGTCAAAGAGGCGCACAGGCGCTGGTCTGGAATGCCGGGTCTGGTTGGGCATGGCTGTGAGGGCGCCGTCCTCTACAGATTCCGCCCCCATTAGCCAAACCATAATCAGCGCCCAAGCAGGTGGAGCCGGAGCCCCCAGATTGCTCCACTTGTGGTACAATGCGCGTATGATTAATCACTGTTTCCAGAGACGCCTCATCAATCATCACTTCCGAGCGCCCAGGACAAAGGGGTCATGGTAGATGAGCGCTGGGCGCTGAGAAGGACCGAGTCTCAGGTCTCTGATAAGATGGGCTCATGGAGTTGGGATGGAGGAGGTCTGGACTAAGGAGCATTAGGCATTCACCCCGGCTGCTCTGATTGGTAATTAAGTGACTCGTCTACTGGCCGACAGTCCTGCATGTTCCCCCAGGCATCTGTTAGTTCTTCGAAAACCACTACTGACAAAATGAGGTTTGCCCTTGGTACACAGATAATGAGACTGAGCTTGACAGGTATGGCGCGATTAGAAAATTTCTACATGAAGCTCATTCTGCTAGCCACTCCACAGTAAACAGACTCATTAGAACTTGCAGGTCCCTGGAGGCAAAGCATGTTTGACATTATTAATTGGCTTTTCTGTATAAGGAGTCAAATAGATGAAAAGGTTTATCAAGCTGAAATAATTAATTTTGCCTGAATTCGCTGACAGTTCATTTCTCCTGTAAAAGACCATTTTAAGGTCCTTTTTTTTATGAATTTCAAAGTTCAAAAGACATAATAGTGGCAAAAGTGAAGCTTTTTAGTAAATGATAATTAAAGGGAATTTAATTAACTTAGACCTGGGGAAGGGGAAAAAAAGGAATTGCTATCTGTGTCTATACAGAGGTCTAGATGGTTGAACATATCATGACTTAATAATGCATTAATTTTAATCTAATCAAAGTATAATAAAAGAGGTAATTATATGTTTAAAAATTACCAGGCTCCAATAGTGGGGTTTTTAAACACTTAATACTTACCCAGCTTCTCGTTAGCAAAGTTACAATTGTTGTTCTCAGATCCTGCTTATTTAAAGATGGGGGCTTACAGGCAAGAGGTTAATTGAATAAATCATTGTAAGAACCCATGTTGAAACTATCATGAACTACAAAGTTTGCATTCCCTGGCTGCAAAAGATTTTTCTTTTCTTTTTCTTTATGTCTTTCTGTCTCTAAAAATAGCAGATTATTTCCAGCATTCCTTTATCATGCTCCTGAATGCTCCCACGCCCACTCTTTGTCACACAAAGCCAAAATCCAGTTCACATGAGATTCTGCAAAGTTCTTCCTCATGTTCCAGAATTTACCACTTTCATCTCCAACAAGGAGTTGTGTAGTTCTGCTGTTAGCCTTCCCCATCTAAAACAATTGGCAATAGATAAATAGGATTTCTGAGATGAGGCTTGGTGAAAAGAACCATGAAAAGTCATAAAACAATGGGATTTCAATTTGCATATAGGCCAGTGATTCTGGTCACTTCATTAATAAAAGACTGAGACTTCTTAGAATGTTCTGAAAGAGCTATTTTGTAGCAAAGAATTATCTTGCCACATAGGAATTATACTAATTTTGTAGCTCAAAGATGATCCAGTATTTCCCAAGTTTCTTTGACCCTGGAAAAGTACAATCTGGTGGGGCAGGAAAAGGAAGGGGTAGAGGAATCATGGAGAGTGGTTCTTCCATACCTGGTAGTATGTTTTGAACCAGTTCCTCAAGGCCTTTACCCACATCCCCGGCTTAGCTCAGACAGTGTGAACACCACCCTGGCAATGAATGGCCTCCCAAAAACCTAATGATGATGGTGCTTCTTTTCAGTTTTTCATTGAGATTTTTCTAATCCAGAAATGTCTCTTAACTACACCCAAGTAAACAACAGGGGCAGTTTTGGAGCAATTGGAGGCAAGGGCTTGGTTCCTCGAGACTTGTTTTTATCATTCCTTCAAGTAGGATCTTTAAAAGAAATGATTCAAGTAAAAATCCACACAGAAGGTGAGTGTGGTGGCTCAAGCCTGTAATACCAGCATTTTGAGAGGCTGAAGCAGGAGAATCGCTTGAGCTCAGGAGTTCACGATTGGCCTGGGCAATGTAGGGAGACTCCTTGTCTACCAAAAGAAAAAACAAGTTAGCTTAGCATGGTAGTGCACGCCTGTGGTCCCAACTACTTGGGAGGCTGAGGCGGGAGGATCACTTGAGCCCTGGAGATCAAGGTTGCAATGGCCTATGATGGTGCCACTGTACTCCAGCCTAGGAGACAGAGTGAGACCCTGTCTCAAAAATAAATACATAAAAATTTTTTAAAATCAACACGTAAAAATTTAAACCCTCATTGCATTATTTTGGAAAACACAAGGTCACTCTGTCTTTTGCCAAAACATCCTCAGGTCCACTCTTCTGAGTAAAGGAGAGGAAGGGTATATACAGTGATCACTCGGTGCACAGCATCTCAATTCCCAGTACAACTAAATGAAGTTATCCCATGTTAAAGATGAAAAAACTGAGGCTCAGAGATCGGGAGAAAGTTACTTAAGGTCACTCACTTCAGCAGCAAAGCTGGCCTGCCTAACCTTAAAGCCCATGTAATTTCCATTAGAAAAGAACAACCCCAAAAAGTAACACATATCAAATTCCCAACCCATAAATACTTGTAACATTTACCAGAGAGTTAACATTTGGGGTAAGAAATGTCATAACCCAAAAAGCAAATATCTACTTCCTTGCACTGAGGAATACTCGAAAAGATATATATTTTTTTCAATCCTGGGAAACTTGAGACCTTCTGGTCCAGCACTCACAAACTTACTGTTCATCATATTTCCCACTCCTGCTTCCTCATATTAGTTCCTTAATTAACTATATATTAATGTCCAGGGGCCATTATGATTAAATAAAGGGTAAGATATGACTGGGGCTGAAAGGGGGAGGAGGTTACTTGAGTCAAAGTTCAGGGCTGAAGCTGTCATCACTCACCAGCATGTTTTCTTCTGAAGTCAATACGTTGTTCCATTTGAAACATGCTTAAAGAAAACACAAATTGATCTCTTTGCAATTCTGAACTACTTATCAAATGGTAATGATCACTGTGTGGTAAATCTCAGACTGCAAGGCAATGCTTAGTCATTCTGTGGATGAAATTATTAATTCTCCCTTATTCTCTCATTCTCCTCTCTCTCTTTCTCTGTCTCTTTTTATGTCTTTCTATAATTCTGCCTGATAAGACTTAGCAACCCAGAAGGGCTCGGTGTTAGTGTGGTCAGTTCTGAAGACTCCAGAGAAAGCACACATCTACCCAGCACCTCCCTTTCATTCATTAACCCACCAGGGGCCAAGACTAATTAGATCAGCCTGCTCATTTTGAGCTGATAATTGATTTAAATAGATTGCTCATTTAAAAGAGAAGAAAAGCCTGCTAAACATTTGGTGCTTGATTTTTTTTTTCTTCTTTCCCTGCAACTTTCAATTGCTTGTGCAATGTAGCATAAAATGTAGAGGTCTCCCTTTTCTTTTCTCTCTCTTTTTTAAAGGGGCCATAAAATTAATTACAATAAGTAGGCAATGGGCAGGGGCAGGGGGTTAACTGATGGCTTTAATGAGCAGCCCAGCTTTGGGAAAGCTGAGCCACTCATGCTGTTTGTTGGCTGCAAGGGGGCTGTGACTTCCAAGAGGAGCACAGCCTGACACCCTGAAACAGTCCATCGTACTGATTCTGTCTTCATAGCAACCAAAGTAGCTTTGCTAAGCTTCAAACAAAAGGAGGCTTCCTTTCCAAAGGTGGGGACACTTTGGAATTGTCTCCTTCCCATTAGACAAGACAGGAGGCCATTCCTTGGTACTCTCCTCACGCCATAGTCCCCGTTTTTAATACAATTTGGGAGTGAGAAAGCTAGGGAAAGACTTGGCACCATTCTGTATTCTGAAGACCTTTCTCTTCTCAAAGAGTCTTTCATGATCCATCCTGCACCATATTGATTTATTTCAAGTGTGGATCAAAAAAGTTTAGACTAAGCTACTCTTTGGAAACTAAATCGTCCTGCTAGTTTATACTGTTCGCCTGACTGTATCCCTTTGACACAATGAAAAGAGCTTTTGTCTGCAGCCTGGAGGGCAAGAGTGGAAGAAGCACTTGTAATTTGCTCTGCAAAATTTTCTTGCAGTATTTCCTGTCGCTGAGAGAAGAGATTGCAGGACCTGGTAAAGGAAGCCAAGGAATGTTGCAAAATCTTTAAAGGTAAATACAATTATTGGAAATAGAAAGTTACCCACCAAAACTGCATATGCAGTTTTAGAAGTTCATAGTTTCCAACCCTATACAATAGCATGATCCCTATAGGAAGAACATGGACTTCAGAGTTAGACAAACCTGGGTTTCCACCCTGATTCAGTCACTTACTACTCCTGTGTAAGTCATTTACTCTCTCTATAACTCTGTTTCTTGCCTATATGATGGCGACACTAACGTCTATTTTGGAGGCATAAGGGAGGCATAGTGGTTAGAGACGATGTAAGGGCTTAGCACTGGCTCGAATGAGTGCTCAAGAAATGGTGCCCGTAACGCAAAATTTGGTTCCCCAATAGCCAAGAGAAGTCATTCATCCCTGTTTGAGGCTGAGCATTTAGGGAGAAGGTAATAGTATATTGCATTCAAAACCAGCTTCAATCTAACCTGTGTAGTAGCACAGAGCCCCACATTCAGTCAGAAAGATCCTCATGTTGCTGTCTTGAAATACTTAATTTTTGAACAGGTGTGCTAAGAGGGGCTCCACATTTCCACATTTTCATTTCGCACTGGCCCTGCACGTTCCATAGCCCGTCCTGACTGTATATTCCCTTCTGTAAATGCCTGAGCCATTCCTGGCATCTTGAAGAGCCACTTATGTGGGGTCGTGTCTGAGTGGTGGCACAATACTTTCACACTTAGAAATCACATTCTTTCTGCCTCTTCAACAAATTAGAACCAGAGGTATAGCCTCTCAGTTCCTGTGGGCCCAGGGCCTGATTGCCACGAAAAGCTATTCAAGAGCACATGCTAGTGGCCGAAGGTCAGAATCGCACCTCTGCAGTTCCATCCACTGGCTCACTGAAAAAATCCATGCCTTTTGAGTAGATGATGGAGCCCCTACCCAGGAGATGACAAACAAGCATGAAGCATCCCTCTGTTAATTCAGCGTTCATGTGGCAGATTGTTTGCACCATTAATGACATATGAATTTAGTCTCAGGTAATTTTTTTTCAAAGCAACCAGTTGTGAAATATATTGAGAAAACACTGCCAATTTCCAATCCTAATGACAGACACACTGAAGGTAAATAAGATGAATATTTATGGGATACCTGATTGCCTAAATGAGTTCCCTAAAGTATGAATAATTGAATGTGCATACGCTAATTAATTGGGAAAAGCCAGTAGGTAACTCCTTTTTATTTACATTTGCCTCATTTTATTTCATTTCTTACAACTATTACTGTTCCCAGTTATTTCCTATGCTTCAGTAAAATTGAGTGTCATTGAGAGAATTTTTAACAGACATCATGATTCTTCATTTCAATGGATACACAAGCCAAGGTAGAATATGTAGTGATGATTGTCAAAGCAGAGTTACTTGGTTTTGTGTAACAATAAAAGTGATTGTTCATTTGTGCCTACTGATCACCAATCCTTTTACATATATCTACTCTATTTAATAATCCTCACACCAACCTTTTGAGGTTGGGTATTGTAGAAATTATGTCCATTTTACAGATGACAAGACTCAGACTCACAACAGTTATGTCAGCTGCTCATGCTCATGCGGCTATAAGCATTAGGGTCCAGATTCTAATTTAGCCTACCTAAAAGTCATCTTTCCAGAAAGGGAATGCAATATTTAACCTTGACTAAAATGCTTTAAAACACTGTCTTTTGCTAATCATGTCCCAAATATGGTCCACTGGAATGTCCACGAGGTATCTAATCATTCTCACATAGACACCCAAGTGAAAATCTCGTCAGAGCAACCACTCATACTTTATTGAGTCTATGTTTTAAAATCAGTTTTATTTCTCAGAGCAGGTTTAGGTTTACAGAAAAATTACACAGAAAGTACAGTTTTCATATGCTCCCTCTTCCTCCACACTCAATTTCCCCTATTAACATCTTGCACTAGTGTGATACATTGTTCTAATTGATGAACCAATATTGATACATTATTATTAACTAAAATTCATAGTGTACATTAGAGTTCACTCTTTGCATTATGTAGTTCCCTGGGTTTTGACAAATGTAGTATCAATCATTATCGTATCATACAGAATGGTTTCACTGCTCAGAAAATTCCCTTTGCTAAACTTTTTTATCACTCCACCCACCTGCCTCTATTATCCAAAACCCTGACAGCCATTGATCTTTTTCCAGAATGTCATATAGTTAGAATCATACAATACACAGCCTTTTTAGGTTGGCTTCTTTTGCTTAGCAATGTACATTTAAGTTTCCACCATATTTTCATGGATCATCTATTTTCATTGATGAATAATATTCCATTATATGGATATACCACAGTTTGTTTATCCATTCACCTTTTGAAGGACATCTTGGCTGCTCTCAAGCTTTGGCAATTATGAATAAAGCCATTATAGATATCATGTTCTGATTTTTTTGTGTGAATGTAAGTTTTCACTTTGTTTGCCTAAATACCAAGAAACATGATTGCTAGATTAAATGTTAAGAGTATGTTTTGCTTTGTAAGAAACTGCCAGATCTCTCTTCCAAAGTGGCTGTATGTATTGCATTCCCATTAGCAATGAATGAGAGTTTCTTGCTCTACATTTTCACCAGCATTTGATGGTGCTGGTATTTTAGATTTTCATTCTATTAGCTCTACAGTGGTATTTCATTGTTGTTTTAATTGACTGTTTTTCATGTACAACTGAGAGTGAGCAGTGGTCTCCAAAGTAAAATGTGTAAATCCCACAGTTTTTGTCAAAACCCAGGGAACTACATATTTCCATTGAAATACCCAAAGAAAAACTACCAACCACTACTTTTATTTATTCATTACATTACCATTTCAGTTTTATTCTTAATGTATATTCTGCTGTTGGATGTTTTCTGGATTTTGCCACATATTTTAGTGTTAAAAGTTAAATTATTTTTACATGTAAGTAGTGTGAATAATTTTCTCCACATGGGAACACTGATTATAAAAAGATGACATCCCACATGGGTTAAGTGTCTTTTTTAATTGAAAGGCTAACAAACTGTCCAGTTACATTTATCCCAAAAAACCACAAACTGAGTAGTAACTGAGTCTCTAGGCAATATAAAAGCTAAGATGATTAAAAACAAAATTAAAGAAAAAGAAAGCAAGTCCTCAGAGACGGTGAAGGGAGCCCTGCTACATACAAGCTAATCAATACAGTGATACTCCTTGACTGCAGGAGGCTAGAAGACATCCTAGTAACTCCACTCAGAACATGCACTTCACGAATCCTTTTTCCAGTTTCCAACTCATGAATAAAGATGATACTTTGTTAATTTTATTCCAGAAAACTTTTTTTGCAAGTTGTTTTATTTACAATGCCAACTTTTAAAAGGTCACTAAAGTCAACTGGACAATAAGCTAGGCAGGCATTGTTTTACAAAAACAGTATACTTAATGTATATTCTTAATGAAGGAATTCCTATTCTTAGTGTATATTCTTAATGTACATATTATTATCATAGAAAATGTGTATATATATAAATAAAAATATTTTTTGAGATTCCTGCACCCCACCATTTCTTTGACTAATGCAAGTGTTCCATCAAAACAAGATACACTACCATAGAGAACCCTACATCTGTCAAGACACCAAAAACAGAGATCTATTTCCTCCAAAAATTAAAGGTTGATTTCCATTCAATACTGAGTTTAAAGTTCTAAAATGTCTCAATTATGTTTACACTGAAGTTTAACTGCACTATTTTGAGCTGAATATATCTACTAGTGTGCTGAAATGGCTATTCCTGAGAGTAGCAGTTATCTGAATTCATATACATACACATGGTGTGTTTAGAATATTGTCAGAGTAGTCTTAGCTTTTCAAAACACTTTTATCTACACAATTTAACTTCACACAATAACACAATGACTATTGCTGTTTTAGATTCAAAACCAATTTTTTAGGACGGCAGTCAGGGTCAATGTCAAAGTTGTCTATTTATGTCCTTGATTTACAGATCAGAAAACTGAAGTTTAGAAACTTTAAATAATTTACCCAATGGTCTTTCAGTTAATGGTTGGCAGAACCATGATTCGCACAGGTTCAGATGCCAGAGCTCGAGTCTCACCCCTTAGAGTACCCTGCCTAAATACTCACGTGCTTTATGAGGAGTCCCACATGGCCTAAAGAAAAAAAAACTGCCCAGGTTAGCAAAAGGAAAACCAAATTGTGGGGAGCAGCATTAATGTAGACCTGAGCTTTAAATTGCAAATATATTTATTTTTTCCAAAGTAATAGATCTACATAACAGACACTGGCAAAAATCCTAATTGGCACACATTCTGTACATTGGATGGGAGATGCTAAATTGTCTCTTTTACACAGAGAAGATGTAAACCATAAAGATCATGTCTATAAAAAGATGACTTTCCATGTCATGGAGGCAGTGCAAAAGCCTGTTTAAAAAAAAAAATCAGAACAAGTTGATACAACTAGTAGGAGAAGAAATGTCATTTTGGAAACTACTAATAGGCCTAATTCTTTAAAAGAAAATCTTGGAAAACACTGTCTTCAGTGTGACAACTGGCACTCCAGAACACTTTAACAATAAACAAAGTTAAACACCTTGAATAGGATTTTTCCTCCCCTTTTTCTTACTTTCCACCCTCTTTTTCTCTTTCTCTCTACCTTTCTTTTTTTCTAAAATAAGGAAGTAAGAGAGGTTGTCAAGGCTTGTATAAACAAGATAGTTAATTCTGGCCAGGCACAGTGGCTCACACTTGTAATCCCAACACTTTGGGAGGCCGAGGCGGGTGGATCACTTGAGGTCAGGAGTTCGAGACCAGCCTGACCAACACAGTAAAACCCAGTCTCTATTAAAAATATATTTTAAAAAATTAGCTGGGCATGATAGCAGGTGCCTATAATCCCAGCTACTGGGGAGGTTGAGGCAGGAGAATTGCTTGAACCCAGGAGGTGGAGGTTGCAGTGGGCTGAGATCCCATCACTGCCTTCTAACCAGGGATGCAGTCCTAGACTCTGCCTCAAAAAAATTAAAAATAAAAAAAAGATAGTCATTTCTAGAAACTTTGAAAAAGTTGATCAAGAATAACAGCTCTGAAGGAAGTCAAGGAGAAAGGTACTTTAACAAATTTGAAGATAATCTTTTTCCTGAGATATGTAGTTAATACCTGAGCTGGTCAAAATTTTAGATTTGAACCTACTCTAGAAAATTTGATGAAGTATGGTGATATGTCAGTCAGCTCTCCAGACGACCTCCAGTGGTCCTCACCTTCTTTATGTTCTTCATTGTAAAGTCCCCATGAAGGCCTGCCGATGTGCCCAACAGAATATAGGGGAAGTGATGGAAGAAGTTTGATTCCCTAGGCTAGATCACAACACACATTGCAGTTTTTTCTTTGCTCTCCTCGATCTTTTGCTCTGAGAGAAGCCAATTACCACACTATCAAGAGACTCAATAAACTCTGTGAAAAGGCTCACCTGGAGAGCAACTGTGACCTTCTACCAACAATTAGCACTAAGTGGTCAGTCATTGAGTGGCCATCTTGGAAGTAGATTCTCCAATCTGGTCAAACCTTCAGATGACTGCAGCCCTAGCCGACATCTCAATGTAACCTCATGAGAGATCACAAGTCAGAACAGTCTAGCCATGCTGTTCCAAATTTCTAACCCACAGAAACTGTGACAGATAATAGATGATTATTATTGCTTCAAGTTACTAAGTGATTTATTTTGCAGCATTAAATAATACTCTAAGTAAATCTGAAAGTTTGGTTGAAAAAACAAAGGATCTAAAGCCACCACTGAGCTCACAGTATCCATGTTACTTAGCAAACGGCTATTTCATGGGGCATTTAAGATATGTGGAACTCTGACCTTACAGCAAATAAATGAAGTCAAGGTAGTTTTGAAGACTGTAGATGAAACCCTCTATGTTAAAATCACAAGTCACCAGGTGTGTTGGCTCACGCCTGTAATTTCAGCATATTGGGTCAAGGTGGGTGGACCACTTGAGGCCAGGAGTTAAACACCAGCCTGGCCAACATGGTGAAACCCCATCTGTACTAAAAATATAAAAATTAGCCAAGCATGGTGGCACATGCTTGTAGTCCCAGCTACCTGGGTGGCTGAGTCATGAGGCAGAAGGTGGAGGTTGCAGTGAGATGAAATTGCACCACTGCACTCCAGCCTGGGTGACAGAGTGAGACTCTGTATCCAGTCAAGTATTTATTCAGGTCTATGTTGTTCAGACAATAATAATAAACCCATTCTATTGCTTCAAGGAGCAAAATTTTCTGAGATAGTGGGGAGGCATGGTTCATTGATGGTGTCAGAACAAAATAAATTCATCTATTGGGTGTAGAATACAGACTTGTGATGTTACTGCTTTCCCTGTGGGAGAGAGATGAGTCCCAAAGATGGTTTACCAGCATGAAGGCACCAGGACCTAAAACAAAACCTGACACAAGGCTCCTAGGTGTGACCAGAGGGATGCTAGGTAAAGCCACCTGCCCAAATAATAGCAGCAGCAGCAATAATAACAATAAGAATTATACTCATTTGATTATGATTATGTAGACAAGCACTGCTCTAATTCCTTTACAAGTTTAAACTCATGTTGTCATTTAATTAATTACCTGAATACCTATCACATTGCCTCCTTCGAGTTCTGAGAAAATGTCAGTATCTAAGAACACCTCTCTTAGAAGAAGGTTCCTCTAATTACCACCATTTGCATGCCTACTGTGTGTTAGGAATTGTGCTTCATATTTTACATATGGACCCAATATCATACCTTAGTCTCCTTCAACTTCCCGAAAACCTATATCAGAATTCTTCATTTCACAGAATAATAAACCTTGGCTGAGAAAGGTGAAGTCACTTACCCTGGCCTCTAGTTTACAAAAAAAAAAAACAAAACATAATTTAATACCCAGAATTGTGTATACCCAAATGTATGCTATTTCCTCCCTAGCATAGAGAAGTTAATGAAAGAAGGACATGGTATCTAAGGAGTCTCATTTTAAACAGAGGCTAATTTGTAAGTCAGTTACATAGAAGAAAATTGCTAGTAATCTAAATTACTCATTAAAATCAATTAAATAGTTGTCTCAGATAAGTAGTGTGGCTATCCTACATAAACCACTTCCTCCCCTTCCCCGACAGCAAATGTCATAATAACTTAAAACAACAACAGCAGCAATAATTTTGTTTGCTTATGATTCCACAATTTGGTCAGGGCTCAGGGGAAAGCTAATATCTGGTGTTAGCTGGGCTCAGCTGTGTGACTCTTTGCTTACCCAGGGTAGTGGGTGTCATGCATGTGACTGCATTTAACTGAAGCTTAGCTGGGGTGTCTTGGTGCTCTTCTATATAGTGTCTCTCTCCAGGCAGTCTATCACAAAAGAATTTTTATGTGATGGCTGAATTAGAGGTTAAAATTGGAAGTTATAAAACCTTCTCAGACCTTTGCTTAGTAGTCCAAGAGCATCATTTTAAGAGCACTCTATTTATCCAAGCAAGTTATAAGGCCATCTTAGATTAATGGAATGGGAAATACACTCCATCTCTCAATGGAAGAAGGGGTATGTATGTAGAAGAGAGAGATGTTCTTGTTGGTCATCTTTGAAAAGAGTCTACCATGGTATATCCCCAGGCAGCAACATTTCATATCTTTCCCACATGCAAAATACATGCACTCCTCAATTCTCATTTTATTATGGCAACATCTCAAAGTTCAAATCTCATCATCTGCATCAAGTTTGAAAATATAGTTATTTCTTGTCTTCTGCTAGGTTTTGAGTTTTTTTGATCTTGGTCCTCTAGCTCTTTCAATTTTGATGATAGGGTGTCAATTTTGGATCTCTCCACTCTTCTCATGTGGGCACTTACTGCTATATATTTTCCTCTAGAGACTGCTTCAAATGTGTCCCAGAGATTCTGGTATGTTGTGTCTTCGTTTTCATTGGTTTCGAAGAACTACTTTATTTCTGCCTTCATTTCATTGTTTACCCAGTCAACATTCAAGAGCCAGTTGTTCAGTTTCCATGAGGCTGTGCAGTTCTGAGTTAGTTTCTGAATTCTGAGTTCTAACTTGATTGCACTGTGGTCTGAGAGACTGTTTGTTATGATTTCAGTTGTTTTCCATTTGCTGAGGAGTGATTTACTTCCAATTATGTGGTCAATTTTCGAGTAGGTGTGATGTGGTGCTGAGAAGAATGAATATTCTGTGGATTTGGGGTGGAAAGTTCTGTAAATGTCTATTAGGTTTGCTTGTTCCAGGTCTGAGTTCAAGTCCTGGATATCCTTGTTAATTTTCTGTCTGGTTAATCTGTCTAATATTGACAGTGGAATGTTAAAGTCTCCTACTATTATTGTGTGGGAGTCTAAGTCTCTTTGTAAGTCATTAAGAACTTGCCTTATATATCTGGGTGCTCCTGTATTGGGTCCATATATATTTAGGATCATTAGCTCTTCTTGTTGTATCGATCCTTTTACCATTATGTAATGTCCTTCGTTGTCTCTTTTGATCTTTGTTGCTTTAAAATCTGTTTTATCAGAGACGAGAATTGCAACTCCTGCTTTTTTTTGCTCTCCATTTGCTTGGTAAATCTTCCTCCATCCCTTTATTTTGAGCCTTTGTGTAACATTACATGTGAGATGGGTTTCCTGCATACAGCACACTGATGGGTTTTGGCTTTTTATCCAATTTTCCAGTCTGTGTCTTTTGGTTGGTGCATTCAGAGAATATTACAAACATTTCTATGCACATAAACTAGTAAACCTGGAAGAAAGGGATAAATTCCTGGACACTTGTGGCCTCCCAAGCCTAAACTGGGAGGAAGCCAAAACTGTGAATAAACCAATAACAAGGTCTGAAGTTGAGGCAGCAATGAAGAGCCTACCACACAAAAAAAGCCCAGGTCCAGATGGGTTCACAGCCGAATTCTACCAGACACACAAAGAGGAACTGTTACCATTCCTTCTGAAACTATTCCAAATGATTCAAAAAGAGGGATTCCTTCCCAAATCATTTTATGAAACCAACATCATCCTGACACCAAAACCCGGCAGAGATTCAACAATAAAAGAAAACTTCAGACCAATATCCATGATGAACATAGATGCAAAAATCTTCAATAAAATACTGGCAAGCCGATTGCAACAGCACATCAAAAAGCTTATCCACCATGATCAAGTAGGATTCATCCCAGGGATGCAAGTCTATAAATGTAATTCACCACATAAACAGAACCAAAAACAAAAACCACGTGATTACCTCAATTGACGCAGAGAAGGCATTTGACAAAATTCAACAGCCCTTTATGCTAAAAACCCTCAATAAACTCGGTATTGATGAAATGTATCACAAAATAATAAAAGCTATTTACGACAAACCAATAGCCAATATCATACTGAATGGGCAAAAACTGGAAGCATTCCCTTTGAAATCTGGCACTAGACAAGGATGCCCTCTCTCACCACTCCTATTCAACATAGTACTGGAAGGTCTAGTCAGAGCAATCAGGCAAGAAAAAGAAATAAAGGGTATTCAAATAGGAAAGGAGGAAGCCAAATTGTCTCTATTTGCAGATGACATGATAGTATATCTACAAGACCCCATCGTCTCAGCCCAAAAACTCCTGAAAATGATAAGCAACTTCAGCAAAGTCTCAGGATGCAAAATCAATGTGCAAAAATCACAAGCATTCCTATACACCAATAACAGACTGAAAGAGAGCCAAATCAAGAACGAACTGCCATTCACAATTGCTACAAAGAGAATAAAATACCTAGGAATACAACTAACACAGAATGTAAAGGACCTCTTCAGGGAGGACTACAAACCACTGCTCAACAAAATAAGAGAGGACACAAACAGATGGAGAAACATTCCATGTTCATGGTTAGGAAGAATCAATATCGTGAAAATGGCCATACTGCCCAAAGTAATTTACAGACTCAATGCTATTCCCACCAAGCTACCAATGACCTTATTCACAGAACTGAAAAAAAACACCTTAAACTTCATGTGGAACCAAAAGAGAGCCTGCATAGCCAAGTCAATTCTAAGCAAAAACAACACAGCAGGAGGCATCACACTACTGGACTTCAAACTATACTACAAGGCTACAGTAATCAAAACAGCATGGTACTGGTACCAAAACAGAGATATAGACCAATGGAACAGAACAGAGGCATTGGAGGCAACACAACATATCTACTACCATATAATCTTTGATAAACCTGACAAAAACAAGCAATGGGGAAAGGATTCCCTGTTTAATAAATGGTGTTGGGAAAACTGGCTAGCCATGTGCAGAAAGCAGAAACTGGACCCCTTCCTGACACCTTACACCAAAATTAACTCCAGATGGATTAAAGACTTAAACATAAAACCTAACACCACAAAAACCCTAGAAGAAAATCTAGGCAAAACCATTCAGGACATAGAAGTAGGCAAGGACTTCATGACCAACACACCAAAAGCATTGGCAACAAAGCCAAAAAGACAAATGGGACCTAATCAAACTCCACAGCTTCTACACGGCAAAAGAAACAGTCTTAGAGTGAATCGGCAACCAACAGAATGGGAAAACATTTTTGCAGTTTACCCATCTGACAAAGGGCTGATATCCAGAATTTATAAAGAACTAAAACAGATTTACAAGAAAAAACAAGCCTATTCAAAAATGGGCAAAGGATATGAACAGACACTTTACAAAAGAAGACATACATGAGGCCAACAAACATGAAAAAATGCTCATCATCACCGGTCATTAGAGAAATGCAAATCAAAACTACATTGAGATACCATCTCACGCCAGTTAGAATGATGATCATTAAAAAATCTGGAGACAACAGATGCTGGAGAGGATGTGGAGAAATAGGAACACTTTTACACTGCTGGTGGGAGTGTAAATTAGTTCAACCATTGTGGAGGACAGTGTGGCGATTCCTCAAGGACTTAGAAATAGAAATTCCATTTGACCCAGTAATCCCATTACTGGGTATATATCCAAAGGACTATAAATTGTTCTACTATAAGGACTCATGCACACAAATGTTCATTGCAGCACTGTTTACAATAGCAAAGACTTGGATCCAACCCAAATGCCCACCGATGATAGACTGGACTGGGAAAATGTGGCACATATACACCGTGGAATATTATGCAGCAATCAAAAATGATGAGTTCATGTCCTTTGTAGGGACATGGATGAATCTGGAGAACATCATTCTCAGCAAACTGACACAAGAACAGAAAATGAAATACTGCATGTTCTCACTCATAGGCGGGTGATGAACAATGAGAACACATGGACACAGGGAGGGGAGCACTACACACTGGGATCTATTGGGTGGAATAAGGGAGGGACAGTGGTGGGGGGGAGCTGGGGAGGGATAGCCTGGGGAGCAATGCCAAATGTGGGTGAAGGGGAGGAAGGCAGCAAATCACACTGCCACGTGTGTACCTATGCAACATCTTGCATGTTCTGCACATGTACCCCAAAACCTAAAATGCAATAAAAAAAGAAAGTATATGACACTTGATGCAATTTTTATTTAGATATTCATAAACTAAAAAGGCAAATTTTCTGTCCTAAAACACCACACATAGTGGTGTGACTTGGATTGGATAACTTCATTAGATGCTGTCATTTAAAAAGGGGTAAAATATAGTTATGGCAGTAAAATGGTAGATGGAAAAGTTCAGAGTCTTTGTTCCCCCATGGAAACTTCAGAAAACAACCAGAAACTGGCTGCACTAATCTTATAGGATCTCTGGAATAAAGGAAAAGTCTACAGTAACCAAGCAAGTATTCAATAAAGAAAAAGCCACATTCAAATTGGTAGAACATTTCAAGACATTTTTATTCACTTCTGCCCCAGCCCCTGTAGGGTATGGCATGATCTTGGTCATGAGAAGACTATAGCCCAATTGAACCAGAGAGAGCAGAGCAGACCATATTTTCAAAGTTCTAGCCTTTCTGGTGTCTACCTGAAGAAACCAGTCTCTGTCTTGCCTTAATCAGATCTCAGGTGGGAAGAACCAGCAGCTACTGCTTGTGAAAGCCACCAGATGACTATTAACCCACAGATTCCTGAGGCCAGAGATTATGGGTGGAGACCAACAGTAGACCATCTAAGGGCCCAAGGAGAAAGTGAGACAAGAAATTTAGACATTCGAAAGCAGCTCTGTTTACAGGAGAATTGAGAAAGCCAGACATAAACCCAGGCAAAATACATTCTCAGAAAAGACCTGAGAAGACTCCAGGGTCTCCCCTTAAGCTGATCCTTAGGCCTAGAGCATAATGACTACTTCTGTCTGCAAAGACTGCGAAGAGTGGCTGTGTTTTAAAATGCCCATTTCCATAAAAAAATCACAAGGTATATTTAGAAAAGAAAGTAAAACATGGCATATGCAAAGGAACAAAATACTCAGAAGAAGAAGACAGAAAGGGACAGGGTGATTATTTGAAGAAGTAATGGCCAAAAAATCCTAAATTTGATCAACTCTATTAATCTATGAATCCAAGAAATTCAATAAGCTACAAGTAGGATAAATTTAAATTGGCAGAAACAATTCCACTTCAAGTACAACATTGGACTTTAAAACAGCTGTCTTAAATATTCTCAAAGAGGTAATGGAAAACACAGACAAATAACTAAGTAAAATTAGTGAAAGAGCATGAGAAATGAGAATATCAGTAAGAGATACAAATCTAAAAATTCTGGAGCTGAAAAAAGCAATAACTAAATTGTAGTAACCACTACAGAAATTCAGCAGATTGAACAGACAGAAAAATCAGTGAACATGTAGACAGGAAAATTCAAATAATCTAGTCTGAGGGACTAAAAGGAAAAAGAATAGAGCAAAGTGAACAGATCCTAAGGGATATGTGAGACTCCATCCAGCAGAACAACGCATGCATTATAGGAGTCTCAGAAGGATAGGATAGAGAAAGCAGAGAGATTATTTGAAGAAATAATGGCCAAAAACTTTCTAAATTTGTAAGCATGTTAATCTGAAGGTCCAAGAAGCTCAACAAGCTACAATTAGGATAAATGCAAAATAACCTATACTGAGACACATTGTAATAAAACTGCTGGAAGACAAAGAAAGACAAAGAGAGAATCTTAAAAGCAGCAAGAGAGAATGGGTTTGACAGATACAAGGGATCCTCTAATATTATCAGCCAATTTGTCAGCAGAAACCTTGCTGGCCAGAAGGCAGTGGGATGATGTATTTAAAGTGCAGAAAGAAAAAAAAAAAACTGTTAATCAAAAATTCTACATCTAACAAAACTGTCCCTCAAAAATAATGGAGAAATTAAGATATTTCTAGAAACACAAAAGCTGAATGTGTTCATTACCAGTCAATCTGTCCTATAAGAAATGTGAAAAGGAGTCCATTTTGAAACGAAAGAATGCTAGGCAGTAACTCAATCACATGAAGATATAAAGATCTTTATTTGAGGTAAATACATGGGCAAATTTAAAAAAACAGCATTATTATAATTTTAGTTTCTAACATCACTTTTTATATTCTACAGAATTTAAGAGACAAATTCAAAAAAGAGGTAAGTCTCTGTTAGTGAATACACAATATGTGGAGTATGTCAGCTGGTTTGTGCTGCTATGAAGGAATATCAAGGCTGGATAATTTATAAAGAAAAGAAGCTTATTTGGCTCACAGTCCCGCAGGTTGTATAAGCATGGCACAACACCTGCTCAGCTTCTGGTGATGGCTCAGGAAGCTTTTACTCATGGCAGAATGTGGAAGGGGAACAGGCATGTCCCATGGCTGGAACATGGAGAGGGAGCAAGAGAGATGCCAGACTCTTTTAAACAACCAGCTCCTGTATAAATGAACAGAGCAAAAACTCACTTATGACCATGGGGAGGGCACCAAGCCATTCATGAGGGATCCATTCCCATGACTCAAAAACCTCCCACTAGGCCCCACCTCCAACACTGGGATCAAATTTCAACACGAGATTTGAAGGGGACAAAAAGCCAAACTATAATCATAGAGTTACAATTGTAATATCAATAATATAATGGAGAGAGGAGCTCCATGGAAATAGAGGTTTCATATGTAACTGAAGATAAGTTGGTATCAAATCAAATTAGGTTGTTATGATATTAGAATGTTTTATGTGATCACTGTCACAACCACAAAGATAATATCTAGGATATACACAAGGGAAAATGAGAAGATAATAAAAATGTGAAACTATAGAAATGAACTAAACACCAAAGAATGTGGTATTGGAGGGAATGAAGGATAAAAAAGTCATAAGACACCAAAAACAAATAATAAAAAATAGAACTTCATTCTCAGTAATTACTCTAAATACAAATGGATTAAACTTGCAAATTAAAATAATATATTGGCAGAATGAATATTAAAAACATGATATGACTAGATAACCCCTATAAGAGATTCACATTAATTCTAAAGACATATATAGGTTGAAAGTGAAAGACTGAAAAAAGATATACTACGCATACAGTAACCAAAAGAGAACTGGCATGGCTATAACAATATGAGATCCTTAAACTTCAAGTCAAAAACTGTTAAATAGACAAAAAACATGTTATATGAGAAAAGCATTAACACAGCAAAAAAATACATTTATAAACATATATGCAGCAAACATCAAAGCTTCAAAATACATGAAGCCAACACTGGCAGAATTGAAGGGAGACAAAGACAGTTGTACAATAATAATTGGAGTCTTCAATACCACACTTTCTATAATGGATAGAATAACTGGAGCTAAGATCAATAAGAAAATGGAGGATACAATAACACTATCAATCAATTGGATCTATCAGATATATACAGAACACTACACCCAACAACAGCAGAATATACATTTTCCTCAAGTGTACATTGAATATTCTCCAGGGTAGATAATGTGTTATACCACAAAGCAAGTCTTAACTCAACTTGAAAATGTTTTAACAATACAAAGTACCTCTTATAATCACAATAGAATGAAACTAGAAATGAAGAATGAATAACAGAAGAAAATTCACAAATATGTGGGTATTAAGCAATACACTCTTAAACAACCAGTGGGTACAAGAAGAAATTACAAGAAAAATTAGAAAATATTTAAGATAAAGAAAACAAAACCCAAACATAACAGAATTTATTGAATGCAGCAAAAGTCATGCTAAAATGAAAACTTCTAGCTCTAAATACATTAAAGATGAAGAAAGATCTGAAATCAACAACTCAACTTTACACATTAAGGGAACAGAAAATGAAGAGTGAACAAAACCCAAAACTAGCAGTGGAAGATTAGAGCAAAGATAAACAAAACAGAGAATGGAAAAATAATAAAGAAAATTAACAAAACCAAATATAGTTTCTTTGAAAAGATCGCTACATTTGACAAAAATCTTAGTTAGATTGACTAAGTTAAAAAAAAGAGAACATTCCAATTACTAAAATCAGAAATGAAAGTGGGGGCATTACTATTAATGTTGCAGAATAAAAAGTATTATAAAGTGGCATTATGAACAATTATAAACAAACAAATTATTTAAGCTAGATGAAATGAACAAATTCCTAAAAATATGCAACCTACCAAGTCTAAGTTACGAAAAAAATAGAACATCTGACTAGGCCTATCTACCAAGATTTAATCAGTAATCAAAAGTTAAGGAACCAAAATCAATAATCGGACTTCACTGAATTCTACCACACATTTAAAGAAGACTTAACACCAATCTTTCTCAACCTCTCAAAAATTGAAAAGGAAGGTTGGGTGCGTGTGGTGGCTCATGCTTGTAATTTCAGCACTTTGGGAGGCTGAGGCGAGTGAAACGTCTGAGGTCAGGAGTTTGAGACAACCTGACCAGTACGGTGAAATGCCATCTCTACTAAAAATACAAAAATTAGCTGGGTGTGGTGGTGCACACCTGTAGTCCCAGCTACTCAGGAGGCTGAGATGGCAAAATTGCTTGAACCTGGGAGGTGGAGGTTGCAATGAGCAGAGATCATACCACTGTACTCCAGGCTGGGCAACAGACCAAGACTCCATTAAAAAACAAAAACAAAAACTGAAAATGAGAGAACTCTTCCTATTTTTTGAGGTCAGCATTACCCTGATACCAAAGTCAGACAGAGAACTGAGTTCCGCAGCATAGTAAAAGTGTTATGTACCCATGACTAAGTGAGATTTATTCCTGGATTGCAAGCATGGTTCAACATATAAAACTCAATCAACATAATACACCACATTAAAGAATGAAGAAAAAACATACACGATCATCTCAATTGATACAAAAATGTATTTGACAAAATTCAACACCATCTCAGAATAAAAATACTATAGAAACTAGGAGAAAACTACCTTGACCTAAAAAAGGCTGTGTATGAAAAGTACATAGCAAATACCATACACAATGGTGAAAGGCTGAAAGCTTTTCTCAGAAGATTAGGAAAACAAGAAGTATGCCTACATTGGCCACTTTTATTCAATATCATATTGGAAGTTAGAGTCTGAGCAAGTAGCCAAGAAAAATAAATAAAAGACACCCAAATTAGAAAGGAAAAAGTCAAATTATCTCTGTTTGCAGATGACACGATCTTATATGTAGAAAACTCAAACCATCCACACAAAAATTTCTCAGAATGAATAAATTCATCAGTTTCAGGATATATATACATAAAATCAGTTGTGTAGACTAATGTAAAACAATTCAAAAAAGGAAACTCAGGAACCAATTCCATTTACAGTAGCATCAAAAAGAAAAAAATACTTAGATATGAACTTAACTTAACTAAGGAGATGAAAGGCCTGTACACTGAAAATAAAAAAAGAATGTCTGAAAGAAATTAAAGAAGACGTCACTAAATGGAAAAAAAAATCTTGCTTTTTACATTGAAAGACTTATTATTGTTAAGAGAAAAATACTACCAAAGTGACCTATAGATTTAACATTATCTCTGTCAAAAATCACAGTGTATTTTACAAAAATATATTTAAAAATTCTAAAATCTACAGAAGTCTTTCAAACTTCTTGAAAAAAAACAAAGTTGAAAGATTCACGCTTCCTGATTTCAAAACGTAGTAGAAAAATTCAATAATCAAAACAATGTGACACAGCCAGACAGACATAGAAACCAATTAGATAGGATAGAAAGACAAGAAATAAACTCTTGCATATATACTCAAATGATTTTTGAAAAAGGTGCCATTACCATCCAATGAAGAAAGACAGATTTTTGTTTGTTTGTTGTTTTTTAACAAATAATGTTGAGAAAACTGGATATCCACATGAAAAACAATGACGTTGGAACCCTACCTTATGCCACATACAAAAATTAACTTGAAATGGATCAAAGACAGAAATGTAAGAGTCAAAACTATAAAACACTTAGAATAAAATGTAGAGGAAAAAGTTCATAGCTTTGGATTTAACAATAATTTTTTGGACATGACACCAAAAGCAGAGGCAACAAAAGAACAAAAGAAAAAAGAGATAAATTTGACACATTAAAATACACTATCCATAGAGTAAAAAAGAACCAACAGAACCAGAAAAAAACATTTTCAGATTATATATCTAATAAGAGATTAATAGATATTACAATTCAACAACAACAACAAAACACCCAATTAAAAATGGACAAAGGACTTGAATAGACAGTTTTCCAAAGAAGATACACAAATAACCATAAAGCACATAAAAATATCTTCAACATCATTCATCATTTGAGAAATGCCAACCAAAAGCATAATGAGATACTACTTCATTAGGATGCTTATTTTTAAAACAAAAGCAGACACAGAAAACAAGTGTTGGTAAGAAGGTAGAGAAACTGATATCCTTGTGCATTGCTGGTGGGAATGTAAAATTGTGTGCCTGCTGTGGAAAATAGTATGGCAGTTTCTCAACAAATTAAACATGAAATTAACATGATTCACCAATTTCATTTCTAGATACATAACCAAAATAATTGTAAAGCAAGAACTCAAATATGTGTACCCCAATGTTTATAAAAACATTATTCAACAGCCAAAAGTGGAAATAACCAAAATGCCCAATAATAGACCAAAAAATAAACAAAACATAGTATGTACATACAATGGAATAATATCCAACATTAAAAAGGAATAAATTCTGTTACATGCAGCAAGATGAATGGACCTTTGCAACATCACACTAAGTGAAATAAGCCTGACGCAAAAGGATAAATATAGTATGCCTTCAGTTATATGAGGTACCTATAATAGTCAAGTCATAGAGACAGAAAGTTGAATCATGGTTATCAAAGTTTGGGGTAAAGGGGACATGGAGAGTTATCATTTAGTGGGTGCAGAATTTCAATTTGGAGTAAGAAAGCTCTGGAATGGATAGTGATGATGGCTGCAGGACAACATGAATATAATCAATGCCACTGAATTGCACACTTAAAAATCACTAAATGGCAAATTTTATATGTATTTTACCACAATTATATGTATGAAGGGCACATAGCAGTTTCTGCCTAATAATTCTGAAATCCACTGGGCACATGTCAGTTCCCCAACTCAAAGCAGGGTATATCCTTTGATTAGTACCAGTTCTGTTCCCTGTGATCAGTTCCCTAATTACTCTGAGCTCTCAGCTGAATCCTTGTAAGAAATGGCCCTTATTTACAGTAGAATAGCTCTTTTATCCTACTTGTAGAAAATCAGAAGTCCAAAAGCTTCTTTTTTTAATAAACTGTCTGTCCCCTTTAGTCCATGCTGGTGATATTTTTACAAATACAATCCTCTTAAAGACTTTGTGGATTTTCTATGAATCTGATTGAGTTTATCCCATGCCTCAAAACCACTTCCAAATTCATTATGAGGCTTATTTCTGCTGAGAGAATTTACCTTAAGATTCTTAAAAGCTTTTTTGTTTAGCAGAGTGGTCTACCAAGTACCACTTTAAAACTTTCACAGGTCTAAACAATGAGTCTTTCAGCCACACTCTTATTTCATTTTAACCCTGAGGCTACTCTTACTAACAATACTCTAGATTTGTTATTTTCCATGAGATTATTTATTCTTTGGAAACTTTTTTTTGACATCTGGAAAAAGTTGCCTGAATTCTCTATATTTCTTCTAAATTCTGCTTAAAACCCAAACAGTTTATTTTTAGTTCAATTTTCTCTTGCAGCACTTTATTATATGCTTCTTAAAAAACCTCAATAATATTTTTAGCAGTTTTCTTGGAAGTATTCTTAGCTAGATCCACACGTTTACTAGGTAATTTTTTTTTCCAAGTTATCCCAGATGGCAGTCTTGCTAATTACGCTGACACTACATAACATCGTTCCCTCTTTTTTCCAGTGTTCAATAGCAATCCCAGCACTAAATGTTCACCATTTTTTCTAGCATTTATACACTGTGTTTTTGCTGTTTTCTCATCATCTCCTTGCTGCTCTTCATAGCCCCCTCCTGAAATTCAATCCCAAAGCCAATACCACAAGTTTGAAATATTTGTGATGACAACACATCCTTTTAGGACAAACCCTTGTTTTAATTATTTACCATTGCACGAAGTACCTCCAAAACTCAGTTTCTTGAAACAATAATGTTTTAGTATTGCTCATAATTCTGTGGGTTGGCTAGGCTCAGCTGGGTGGTTCTGAGCTGAGGTTACCCATGCAGCTGCATTCAGCTTGGCTGGAACAACAAATTAGGCCTCTCTCACATGTCTGGCATTGGTAACTGTACTCTTCACAATGGGTACCACACAATGGTAAATGTACACTTCACCATGTGTACATTTACCATGATGCTGGCAATCACCTGGGTGCCTCATTCCTCTCCCATGTGGCCTCTCTTTTCCAGTATTCTAAATAACTATTTTTATAGTATGATGTCTGCATTCCAAAAGAGCAAAAGTAAGAAGCTCCCAGGTCCTTTTTTTTTTTCTTGAGATGGAGTCTTGCTTTATTGTCTAGGCTGGTGTGCAGTGGTGTGATCTCAGCTCACTGCAACCTCCACCTCCTGGGTTCAAGTGATTCTCCTGCCTCAGCCTCCTGAGTATCTGGGATTACAGGCATGCACCACCATGCCCTGCTAATGTTTGTATTTTTAGTAGAGACAGGGTTTCACCATGTTGGTCAGGCTAGTCTCAAACCCCCGACCTGGTGATCTGCCAACCTTGGCCTCCCGAAGTGCTGGGACTACAGATGTGAGCCACCACACCCAGCTGCTTCCCGGTCTTTAAGAGCTAGAACTGAAATCAGCACTTCTGCTACATTCCATCCCTCAAAACTAGTCACAGAGCCACTGAAGTTTCAGTGAAAGGATAAACCACAACCTAATAAAAATAATGTCTATTACATCAAATATAGGATATAACTTTATTTATATAAAATAATGACAAAGTGTTTACCACTTATTATTTATTTTATAAGCTTATTGAAAGAGATCTTTTAGACATAGCTAGCCAGATTTTTATCAACTATCACTATTACAAAGAGAAAAAAACTTTCAATAAATTATTCAAGGCATTTTCAAAATAAAAATGTATCCATGTTTTCCTCTATGATGCATAATTTTTGTTTAATTTTTTTAAGTACTTTACTGCCGAATATTTTTCCATATCTTCTAATTTTTAAATTGTGGCTTTTCACATTCATCTTTTTGATATATCTGGGGTTTATTTTTGTGTATGTTATGAGATAGGAATTTAATTTTTTCATATGGAATGATCAATTATCTCAGGATAGTTTACCAAAAAGTCTACCCTTCTTCACAACATCCCTGATTTGTAGGTACCTTCAGTTAGAGTGCGTAAAACTCCAACTTCTTGAAAAATAGAATTTTCTCTGGAGAATGTAAAATAATTATTAAATTATATTATGTAAGGGCTGAAATAGAAGAGGGATATACTTTAATGTGTACTTTCTTTACCTTTTGATGTTAGAGATAAATTCTGATTAAAACTATGGGTCTCTCTCTAAAAGGAAAAAAGAATGCACAAACACATTTAAAAGGTTGCATGACATTTCAAGTGTTCCCAGACCCCTTGAAGCCTATGCATAAATACCTCCTTCTCAATTTAGAATGAGGAAAGTGGGAGGATAGTGGCATCTTACACCAAAACTCAGATATTGTATGACAGAGCCTGAAGGAGAGAGAATCCAGGAATCCTATGTCTCTTCCCAGTATCATTCCACATGTATACTTACAGTAGATCACTAATGCAGAACGAAGAAATATCACAAATTTGTGATCATGCACTCAAAAGAATCAAATAATTGATGCCCAAACATCCAAAATAGTATCATGAGCTTAATTTTTTATCTGAATCTAATGGTTAATTGTAGATGAAACATGGAATTGTGTAGTTATAAAGAACAGGTTGAATTTAAGAGAAGGAATTTAACTTTGATTTGTTAAGTTCTGTTCCCTTCTTAGCCAGAAGGCCTCTTATAGCAAATTATTTCTCAGTTGATTTACGGCTTTGGCACCCTATAAATAATCATTGGAAGACCTAATTTGTTTGTTATATGCAAATTACCTAGGTGAGCTTATTAAAGATAAGGTTGGACTGGTATCAAATGTAATTCAAGACAAGTCAAGAAGGATTAAGGTGTTTTGTGATTGATTGAGCAGGAAGTTGAAAGTCAGCAACAAGACAGATTGATGTGTTGGGCAGGACATTTTGAATCAAGAGCTATTACATGTAATATAGAAAACTCAGTTAAACTAACCAAGAAAACAATGATTTGACTTTGGAGGGGCAAAATAATAGGAACTTAGTCAAGGAAATTAGAGAAATTTGGGGTTAAACGTATTTTTCTTTCCAAGATAATACAAGTTAAAAGCTATGGAAATGAACCCAGTTAGTCAGTGATTAAAGATCAACAACTGTGACAAATGTGCTGGTGGTTTTGGTGATGGTGATAGTGATCCAGGTATTTCTTTAGCCTCATCACTGTAGGGAAAAAAGTCAAAACACTCAGTTCTTGTTTGAGCCAAAGCTGCCGAATCTGTGAAGCTCTAGCTCCCATCCAAGTTGGTTTGATGTGAGGCTGCATTCTAAAGCTCTTGGCCTCCATAACCCCTGAAGTAGTTCCTAATTATTCTAGTGAACGTGAGTAACTGAAAAAATTATGCAAGGAGATAGTTTTGTGGACTTGACAACATGGCTTCTCTGAACTAGTCATAAGGCTTGCTCTTGGGCAAGTAGTCTCTTCATGTTTTATAAAACTGGTAGACTTACATGTCTTTTCCTCTCATGAAAACAAATTACATTACACCATCTTTGTGGTTCATTGTCTTGTTTAATTTCTTTTTTATTCCTAGCATTCTACCCTATCAGGAAATGAATTTCAGTCCCACTTTCTTTTCCTCTCTCAGTCTTCTTTGCTCTCCAACTCTATGCCTTTCACTTTTCTCCTGCCTTTTCAGAAATTCTTTCCTCTACCTGCTTTTCCCACCATCACTTTAGAGTCTTCTTGCTCCACAGGCTCACTGGAAAATTCTGCTCCAGTGTTTTACTTTGAGGCCTTCATTACACATCGGTGATCATAATAGTACTAAAAGTGGCAGGAGTACAAGTGGCCATGGTGATGTAGTAGTAATAGCCATAGTATTTGCTATTTTTGTAGATATGTAACAGGAATAACATCATGCTCTTATGTCAAGCTTTTAGCAAACCTTCCCATTGCCATCCCTTCAATCCTCCCAAAAAATTAGTCTCACAAATATTTGGAATTTTTGCCATTAATTAATAAATTACCATTTGTTGAGAACTAAGTCACAGAAATGCAAACTATGACCACCAACCTTAAAGAGCTTGCAGAGCTAACTGAAAAATCACTTGACTATAAGCTAAATAAGTGAACAGACTTCAGTGCTGTAACATTTTAGAGAAAATAGAGACATTGCCCTGGGGTGGTCAGAGGAGACGTCTAGAAGGTGACAGAGCTTGGCTAGGCATTGAAAATGGGATTGGGCATTAAGAGGGACACAGTGAGAAAGGACATGAATGTGGGGGAAAAAATGAAGCAGAAAAATAAAACAAGGATCCAATCCATCATCAGAGGAAATTATAGAAGGTATGTTATGAAAGTGAATTCTTTTATAATGAAGCCAATATCTTACATAAAGAAAAAACTATATATGTATTCACATACATCATTTTAGTCAACAACTCAGTTGTACAGGAAATGCTATTTGAGACTCAGAATAATTTTTCAACTCAGGGACTCAAGTATTTCTTTGTTACTGGAAAAATTACACAAACCACTGCAATCACGTTGTTTTATCTTCCTAGAATTCCTATTATATCTTTTAACTTCTTTTTTCTACTTTGCATCATTTTAGTTCTTTTTGGTTTATCTTAAGTAATTTCTTGGATCTGGCTCCAAATTCACTAAGAGAGTGTGTGTGTGTGTGTGTGTGTGTGTGTGTTAAAATATGTATGTATACATACATAATAGTCTACTCTTTATCCACTGAGACTTTTCAAATTTAAATTATTTTTTATTTCTAGAATTTCTATTTAGTTTTTTGTTCAACTATGCTTTTCTTATGAAATCTGATTATTATGTTACATATTTAATCCTTTATCTTTTTGAATATTTTAAACACATTAATTTTAAAGGCCCTTTCTTCTTTTTCTATCGCCTATTAGTTTGGGCTATGATCCTTCTTTTCATTCACCAAATATATAAGAAGTCATACACTGGCTTTTCTTGTGCACTTTGTAATTCTCACCCATCAGCTCATCTTCAACATAGATCATCTTCTAGGAGGGCGTTGTCCTAAGGACCCAGGCTCATGCTGATAGACCTATGGGATAGTTTCAATTTTGTTTTTGTCAGATAACCAAAGATTTACCATTTGACCAGTTTTTATGTTTGTTTCTCAGTTCAGGGGCTTTTGAAACATTCAGTTAAGCTGAGAATCAGATCCCCCATATTCCTATGAATGTATGCTTAAGAATTGAAGTTTTTGAGTTTCTGCAGCTAACCAGAGCCCAGAATTGGAGAATAAATTTTAGGCAATGTCCTCAAGGCAAATGCTACTGCCTTTTCCATCTTTTCTTCTTTATTCTATCCCTTAATGGTTCTTATTTTCAGCACCATATTGGTGTGCCTTAACACAACCACCACCATTTATCACCTTTCATGAATCTGTGGGTTGACTGGGCTTAGCTGGGTGGTTTTTCTGTTCTAACTAGTATTAGCTGGAGCTGTAGTCATCTGGAGACTTGATGGGTTAGTACTTATGCGAGGACTCACTCACTCATCTGATGCTTTGGGTGGTGTCATCTGGAAGTCCTGGCTCAGCTATGTGATTCTTTGGTTTGATGTGGTATTGGCAAGGGCTGCAGTTATCTGGAGGACTGACTAGGTTGGAATATTCTAGTAGGCTCACGTATTTAGCTACAAGTCAGTGCTGTCTATCAGCTGAGAGTATAGTTGAATCTGTGAATTGGAGTGTCAGTTTTTCTCTCTGTGATCTCACCATGTGGTTTGGACTTCTCACAGCATAACACCTGGGTTCCAAGAAGAGATGCTCTCAGTGGCTAAGGTGGAAACTGCAGACTCCTCACGGCCAGATCCAGAAGATGTACCGTAGAACTGTTGTCACATTCTTTTGGTCCAAACAGGCCAGTAAACTAGTCCAGACTTAAAGATAAGGGAAGTAAATTCTACCTCTCTATGGCAAAAGTTGAAAAGAATTTGTAGTCATCTTTAAGATACCTCAGTTAACATAATAAAAACTCCCAAAACAGTTTCTGAAAGATTTAAGATTTAAGGTTTGTTTTTCACTCTTAAATGATAGCTCCAATGATGTACTATCCAGAACTTGATTGCAGCTTTATAATGTCATTAGCAACCCAGACTCCTGATTACAGGGCGGCTGCAAAAACTCCAGCCATTACAACCAAGTTTCAGGCAGAAACAAAGGGATAGAACAGACAAGCAAAAGGGATCTAACAAGTAAGTCAGTCCTTTGAAGAACATTTCTTGAAGATTCCCATGACTGCTGTTTATATCTGATTGGACTCCCCATCTACAAAAGAGACAAGAATAGTATCATCTCAAAGAAAGCATAGCATCACTTCAGAGATGTTTGAAAACGTTTCCTTGTTTAACAGGTGGTGGATATGAGCTCAATGAAAGAAGGCAATGAATCCCAAACAAATCTATTTCAGTCTCTTTCCTTTCCATCCACCACCCTCTTGTTTGCACTTGGCAAGGATTCTCACTGTGGCATTGTGAGAGTGCATTTGTGGCAGGCTAATTTTGGTATTTTATTGAGACAGATGCATACAGCATCATGATAATAAGGAACATGCTTTAGCCTGCAGGCTGCTGACATGATGGTTGCAGGGTACTATTTAGAGAAGAATTTTAGTGCTCCTTATTAATAATGGTCCATTTGTAAGCCTAATTACACCCTTGCCAAATAATAGAGTTGATTTTTGTGCCACTTCCTCTTCTGTTTAAACTGGAGATGTTCTTTATCAGCAGGTTTCTGTTGTCAGCCAAGTTTGTGCTCAGGGCCCCTGCTGCACACATTTATAGAGTCCCTTCTTTTTAGGTCTGTACCCCTATCTCACCTCCTTGTCCTTCTAGGTTCAGCGACTACAGAAAATCAAGAATCCCCCTGAATAGAGAAACTCATTCCTATATAGGTAGTGTTCACTAATAACAGCCTTATCTTCCAGCCCTCTTGTAGAAATGTGGTCTTTAGAGGAGGACTGGTCAAAGCCATGCTTGACATTCCCCAGGATTGTCCTTCCATGGTGATACTGGAGGCACCACACCTAGCCAATGAGGCAGAGGACTTCTTAGGGGCCCTTCTCACAGTCTACATGTACACAAAGCCCCGCTGCCTGTATGGAAGGCCAGTCCCAAGCTGCAGAACACAGTGACTGTGTGGCATATTTAAAGAGGGGACTCCACATCTGCTCACTCTGCATTTTCCCTGTAGCTTGAGTCAGCAAACTACAGCCTGGAGGGCAGCCTGTTTTTGTAAATGAAGTTTCACTGGAATGTGGTAGTGCTCATTTGTTTATGTATCATCCATGACTGCTTTTGTACTACAATGGCAGAGTTGAGTTGTTTCAACAGGGACCAAGTAGCCCACAAAGCCTAAACTATTTGCTATGGACTATGTAAACAATTTGCTGTTTACAGGTTGCTGCTCTACAGTGTCCAAGATAGAATTGGTTCGCTCTGAGCCTGTGGTTCTTAAGCAGAGGGGTGGGCAGTGACTGGAGACATATGGCAATGACTGGAGCATTTTCAGTTGTCATGATTGTGGGGAGGAGAGTGCTGCTACTGGCATCTAGTGGATAGCAGTCAGGGATGCTGTTAAATATTCTACAATGCACAAGCCAGATGCCAACAACAAAGAATTATCCAGTCCAGAATGCTCATAGTGTAAAAGTTAAGAAATCTTGCTACATGAAAATGGGTATTCTAAGACTATTACTGTCTTTCATTCATTTTTTTTCTACAAATACATATTGAATATGTACTATATACCAGGCATGGTTAGGAGATAGGTAGATTGTAAGCAAATAGACAGACAGATGATAGATAGATAGATAGATAGTCATTTAACCCACACAATAGATTACAAAATTAGTACTATTATTATCTCTATTTTATAGATGAGAAATCTGAAGCTCAGAGAGATTAATTCACCTAAAATGATCTAATGAGTAATAAAATGGGAATTTTACGTGATGCTTGCCAAGTATTCCTTGCTTTAACAAAGAAGTATTTTAATGGAGGAAAAAGTGGCATTCTGAAGCTAGACAGATCTGCATTCAAATGCTGGTTTTCCACTTCCATGCATGTGAAACGGAGACAGCAAAACCTGCTCTGAAGGAGGCAAGATTGATTGAGACAGTGTGCTGAAAGCACTCTATGACAGAGCTTGTAACAGTGGGTACAACAAAAATGTTAGTTTCTATTATTTTATTTTCAGTCCTTAATATGAATGTCCTTGGACATCTGAAAATCAACTCATCCAGCCAGCCACATTTGAGAATTATGAGTGCTGAATTATGAGTGAGAATTTTTTGTTCTACAAAAAAAATGTGCCATTTTCTCTACGAATACATGAACTGACTTTCTCAATTATTTCAGCCCCACAGAGAAAGTGGCATCTTCTGTAAATGGCAGGACCCGTTCTTTAATCCAGGCTCTGGAGAGAAAGCCTATCCCATTCTGTCCAGCGCAGCTTCTCCCTGCAGAGCTGCTGGAGCTGGGATGACCCCCGGGAGTGACAGTCTGTCAGCCAGCAACGCAGGGCCTAATCGCCATGCCTGCACAGCCCTGCTCCAAACACTCCTGCGGAGCACTTGCAACTGTCAGGAAGGTTTCTCCTGACAGGAGAACACAATTTCACATTTTCAAAGTTAAGGAATAAACGCATAAGGCAGCTGAAACTGGGAAGCCAACTGCACTCAGGTGGACTTCACAGCCCATCAACAGATAGGACTCTGTTTTTAACCAGCGAGCTTTGTCTTTTTTATTTCTCCTTTTGCCCAAAGGCTTGACACTTTACAAAGTTAAGTCTATTGCATTGGCCATGCCATTTCTAGACAAATAAAACAGTTTTAGCTCTGAGACAATTAGCGAATTACAACATCACAACCTGAGCCTCAAGGAAGAACTCAACAGGTTCTTCTCCATTCAGCTCAGCATAGCACCCAAGTCTTTGCTCTCCTCTTCTGGTCCCTTCGGTGCTCACCCACTCCATAATTGCCCAGTCTTCTTGTTCCCTCCTTTCTGGTGCATTTGCTGAAATTCAGTTTGGCATCAGCATTATTGGCAGACAGAAATAAAGATGAAAAACTTACTATCTAACCTTGGGAGATCCAGGTCCAAAAAGAGAGTCCAGGCTATGGACAGACCATACAGTACTCTTTTTTTGTGAATACAGATGTTAAATGATAACTATTCACATTGTCTCCAGTTCCGTTGTTTTCTGACTGCAGCTGAGAGCACAGGCATAAAGCCCCCCTGCACCTCTGCCACATTGTAAAGAGATAAGCCACACTACCTATGAAGAACTTGCTGAACGGCAGCCCCCAAAATGTCCATCAAATCCTACCTCACAATCCATTTAGAGAGGGCCCTAGGGAAGGATACAGAATTGATGAGGGAAAACTGGATAGAAGGATTGCTTTAGTGAAATCAGAGTTATTCCAACCATTCTGTATGCAACTATGTGAAAAAGCATAGTTTTTTATCCACATGCCAAGTGGGCAGAGGCACTGGCAGCAGCAGAGTTCACTACCTACATAAACCAGAGCACATGGATTGTGTAGACATGAAAACATACCTGAGCCAAGCCATGACCTGAAGGGTGGATGTTTGCATTCCAAATAAGTTTCTTATTTTGGCATTTCAAAAGTGGTGACATATGCTCCCATGTCAAGAGCCCCAGTGTAAAGCCTGCTATGGACCAGCCACCCACATATCAAACCTTCCAAGTAGCCATCTCATTTGGAGGTGACCAAAACATCTCAGAGAAACAGACCTGCATGACAGCAGAGGAAAGGCATACCAACCATTCATACAACACGTCTTGTGTTTAATTCGCAAATTCAAAAGACCACCAAAGATAAGCAGATGTTTAAGGAAATCAGCAGTTCAGAAGAAAATGTCTCTGTTTTGTGTTGCTCTGAAGGAATAGCTGAAACTGGGTAATTTATAAAGGAAAAGAGCTCACAATTTGATGGCTGGAAAGTTCAAGATTGGGCATCTGCATCTGATGAGGGCCTCAGGCTGCTTCTTCTCATGGCAAAAAGCAAAGGGAAGCCAGCCAGCTGTGGAGCGATCATGTGGCAAGACAGGAAGCCAAAAAGAGAAAGGGGGAGGAGGTACAAGGCTCTTTAATAACTAGCTCTCCTGGGATCTAATGGAGTGAATAATCACTCAGCCCTGAGGAAGGGCATCAATCCATTCAAGAGGGATCTGGCTCCACGACACAAACACCTTCCAGTAGGCCCCATCTCCCACACTGGGAATCAAATTTCAATATGAGGTTTGGAGAAAGCAACCACTGAAGCCATAACAAAGAAGAATCAGAGAATATCTGACTTCAGAGGAATGGGAGATTTAAAGATTAATAATGAAAATATGCTCAGAGAAATTTAGGAATATACATATATATATATATATCCACATATATGTGTGTGTGTGTGTGTGTGTATGTGTGTGTGTATATATATATATATATAAAATAAGTTACTACCAAAATGAGAGCAATAAGTTGATTTTAAAAGTCAGTGTTAGGGCCAGGTGGGTGGCTCATGTCTGTAATCCCAGCACCTTGGAAGGCAAAGGTAGAGGATCACTTGAAGCCAGGTTCAAGATCATCTTGGGCAACATAGCAAGACTCTATCTCTACTTTTTAAAAGCATTCGAAATTAAAAATATGATAGTCTAAAACAAATCCAATGCATTAAAAGAACTTATTAAGGAAATCTTCTAAAAAGTTCAACAAAATAACAAAGAATTAGAAATATGAAATTTTTTCAAAGGAAGTAAGAAACATAGAGGATAAATCAGCAAATCAATAACTACCTAATAGAAGTTCCAGGTAAAAAAGGAAAAGAATACATGAAGAGGAGAAAATAGTCAATGAAAAATGGAAGAAAATTTTCCAGAGATTGGCAGATTGACAGGGCTTAACCACAACCTAGTAGGATTAATTTTTTAAAGGCCTTAATTGAATGCTTATGAATTTAAGAACACCAATGATAAAAATGGTATCGTAGAAGCCATCAGAGACAAACAAAAAGCAGGTCACCTACCAAAGAAAATTTCAAATCCAATTGCTAGCAGTCTTCTCAGCAACAATATTGGATGATGAAAGACAATGGTGCAATGCCTTTGATGTTCTGAAGGAAAATGATACCAAAACTAGAATTTTATACCTAGCAAATCCACAGAGAATGAAAATAAATATTCTCATTATATACATACAAGGCCCTAATATATATGCAAGGTCATAAAGTTTACCTATCACACACTATGAAAAAAATTATTAAAGAATGTAGTACTTCTGTAAATAAAAAAGGAATCCAGAAAATAAGAAGTCAGTCAGGCATGGTGGCTCCTTCCTGTAATGTTAGCACTCTGGAAGGCTGAGACAGATGGATTACCTGAGGTCAGGAGTTTGAGATACCAGCCAGGCCAATATAGCAAAACCCTGTCTCTACCACAGAACCTAAAGTGCAATAAACTATATTTCAAAAAATGAAAAAAAAGGAGAATAAATTGTAAAAATAAAATAAATTAGCCAGGTGTGGTGGCATATGCCTGTAAATCCCAGCTACTTAGGAGGCTGAGGCAGGAGAATCTCTTGAATCCAGGAAGCAGAGGTTGCAGTGAGCTGAGATTGTGCCACTGCACTCCAACCTGGGTGACAGAGGGAGACTCCATCTGAAAAAAGGAGAAAAGAAAAAGAAAGAAAATAAGAAGTTTCTCTAAAAAACAAGGCGACTACTACAGAGTGAAATAAAGAAAAATACCAACTTGACATAAATTAGAACCAGCATTTAGAGTTCCAAGGAAAGTTTCTTCAAAGCAAATACATCTTATTCAACAACTACTATGATCTAAGGAAAAGCTGAAAGATCCAAGTGTTTTTCTAAAAATGGTATAGCTTCTTCTCCCAAAAAGAAAAATAAGAAATGCAATTAGAAGCCCCATTAAAACAAAAAAAACACAAGAAAGTCGTGAATCAAAAGCAAAGCACACTAAAATATGCAGTAATTTAAGCAATTTATGGCTTATGAAAAAAACAAAATCCCATTGGCAATGGCACTTGGCACATTCTCTTACAAGCAGCACATTTAATGACATAAAATTATATTTATTTTCTCCATGGGCCTAATCACACTATTTAGTTCTGTTGTGAATAATATTTATATACCATAATGACATAACTTCTATTTTGATTTATAGTATTTTGAATAAGCCTGTGGACAATGTACTTATATAATTACATTACTCAATATCAATGTCAAACTTTAATAATATAAAAAAAAAGCTGAATATAATAATATAAAAATTACAAATAAATTTGTAGATTTGCAGAATTTACAAATCACAGACGTGAGAGAAAAATTGTCAAGTAATATAGAGGTTTGAATTTATTTCTAAATAATGATGAATTAAGAGATGATCTCTAAAGCAGATAAAAGCAAAAATAAGGGTTTCAGTATATTATTTAAAATTATAAAGATCATCAATAAAACCCAAAATAATAATTTAGCCAACAAGTTCAAGGGAGACATAGAAAAGAAGGTAAAATTGATATGCATACGTGAGTTAAACTGAAATTTTCCAAGCAAGGTGTCTCTAAATCAAGAGCTACTCATCTATTACTTAGAATCAGGTGGTAACCAAAGAAAAATAAAAAGCTTCTAAGAAATGAGAGTGGGGATAAGAGGACCATGACTGTTGTTGTTCTTGTTGTTGTTGTTCTTGTTGTTGTTGCTGTTGTTGTTTTTGAGATGGAGTCTTGCTCTGTTGCCCAGGCTGGAGTACAGTGACACAATCTTGGGTCACTGCAATCTCCACCTTCTGGGTTCAAGCGATTCTCCTACCTCAGCCTCCGAAGTAACTGGCATTACAGATGTGTGCCACCACACCCAGATAATTTTTATATTTTTAGTAGAGATGGGGTTTCACCATATTGGCCAGGCTGGTCTCAAACTCCTGACCTCAGGTGATCTGCCCACCTCGGCCTCCTAAAGTGCTGGGATTACAGGCATGAGCCACCATGCCTGGCCCATGAGGACCATTATTTTTTAAACCATTGTACCCTGTACTATTTCAATTATTCTTTTTCCTAGGTGTATTATTTTTATTATTTATAAAATAGGAAATGACAACAAAACAAGTATACTTCCTAAGAAACAAATTTGGAGACATTATGGATTAGTGCAAAATTCAGGTTACCTAGCATAGCTTTTACCCACATATTTAAAGTTCAATACATATTTAACTGAAATTGTATTAATCTGGCAACAAAATAAAATCCTGCTAAGCCAAGACCAGGACCTCAAGTACGTACAATGGCATAGCAAGAAACACCTCCGTGATTTGCAAAGTTAACATAAAGGCTTTGTATTCATTCTATAAGTACGTTACAAAACATTGGCAGATAAGAAATTATGAACTCCAATGTTGGATTCAGATGACATAACTTAAGTACATAATATGCATCAGACTAAACATTATTCTTTGTTGCTGTCAATAGCAAGTGCCTTAGTCCTAGTAACCTTTAATTGTTCTCTTTCACTGATCAGCTAACATCCAGATTTATAATAGTCATTTCATGCCTTCTACCATCTGACAGTACTCAACCCCCCTAAACTCATCGCCTACTGCACGCATTTCCAGCTGGAGGTAAAACTAAACCAAAGCAGCTGCCTCCAGAAACTTGGGCAATAAAAAGACATAAATATGACTTTTTTTTATTTTTTTGGTATTCTCCAGTGCCCAGATTGTGGTTTTTAAATAGCACTTCCCACTAACAGGAACCAGAGCTGCTTGGGGAAATGGCTAATGCCAGGTTTAGGGGTCAATTACATTATATATGAACCAAGCACATCTTATCATACACATTTCTTTTCCCTTCCATGTAAAATCTTGGTTCCTGATAATATTGGCATAATTTATTTGCTTTACCTCACATGAAAGTTAGTCTTCAAAAATATAATACCAGTGCTGCTTCTAATGTAAAAATACTAACTAGAATCAATGTTATTTGTTCTTAGAATATGCAAGCTCAGTTAGAGAACTGTGTTCATTAGTCACTTGAAGTTAATTCTTCTCTTTGATGTCACATACAATTTGATTAATTTATTCCAATTTATTTTCAGCTTTAAAGTTTGCTTTTCTTTCATTAGATTAAGATATTTACAAAGTTCAACTAACATCCAGCAAGGATGTAGGAGTGACATCAGCAAGGTGGAATAGAGGATTCCAGACTTTGCTCCATACCTTCCCCCCAACAGAGAGATCAACTAGCAACAATCCACAGACTGAAACAACTTAGTGAAAATGCCAAAATGTGGAAGTAAGCCTGAGTCACCTCTGTGTTCCATGGAACTGAATATGCATGAAAGCATATAAGAAACAGTCTTTTTTTTTTTAGAGTAAGTACAATGCAATATCTAGATTGCACAAACAAAATCATTGAAAAAAATCCTTTCAGACAGACACCACAAAAAAAGTCAACCTAACAAAATCATTGTATCTCATTCTATTGTTTTGCTGTTAATGTGACATTTAACATTGTACAGTGGTATCTTGATCCTTTATTTTCTTTTGCTTTGGTTTGTCTCTCCTAAAATGTAAGATGTATGAGAAGAGGGAAAATAATAATAACACATAAGTGGGAATATGATCTATTCCACTTTCCCATCATCTGTGTAAAGTGCTGTATATATGCTGAAGTACACTTAGTTACAATTCTCACTACTTAGTTCTACTCCTACAAAAAAAAGGAGTGTATTTCACTTCATAAAACACTGCCAATCTTTTTTCAAAGATATTTTACCATTTTGCATTCCTGTAGACAACAGTCTTATTTGTACCTATTTTTGCCAACAAATGGAACTATCATTCTTTTACATTTTAGCCTATCTAGTGTGTGTTACATAGTATCTCATTGCAGTCAATACCCTCATTCCATATAACACAGAAACTGTAATTTAGAAGTGTTACCTTGTTCACATTCATACCACATGCAAATACCAGAATTAGCATTTTGAAGGTGCTTTTAACTATAATGCATACTGTTCAAAATATAATTTCTGGGTCCTGAAAAATATGGCACCCAAATGGACCTCACATGGTCACTGAGGGGAAGCATGGGTTTGAGGAGACAGAATCAAGATGGTATGAGTGACCAGGGAAATACCACGAAAAGATGCCACTGAAACCGGACATCTAAGGCCAGGACAAAGCTCTAGCAGTGGAAGTAAATTCCAATCAGCATGTTTGTCAGCTTGCCCCCTTTCTGCTGTTCCCAGCTTAGACTAAAGGAGAGTGTTTAAGATTTACAAAAATGCCTTAAACTATTTTTGTAAATGATTTTGTTCCCCAAAAAACTATAAATTCTGCATGCATCAGTAATAATGTCTCAGAGAAACAGTCTTACTTTGTCTTCCAACTTTATGTGCACTTAGAATCAGAGTAATGTTTTGGAAAAAAAAAATCCTCATATCCAAAATATTTTCTGAACTTCTAGTAGCTACAATGTCAATGTCAGCAACAACAAAAACAAAATGGTCTTGGTTTTAGAAAAATAAAAATAAAAAACAGTCTTGCGTGGACTGCATTGCCTTTCCCGGCCCCACAAATCAGCATGGTACCACATGGGGAGGATTCCCAGTCACTACAGTTGGAAAAGAGAACTAGGAAGGTGAACATCCAGTTTCCCTAGGATTCCAAGATGCTTCCCAGAAAGCCCACTTCACCTCTTAAGGAATGTAAATGAAACTGCATGGTTAGACCAAGTGGGATCAGGTGAAAACAAAGCAAGGAGGTGAAATCTGCAAAGATCAGCATGCCGATTTTGGTGAAAGCTCAGTGTATCTGTCAGCAATGCCACTCAATCAGAGGTACCAGCTAACAGCAGGCTAACCCTCAAAGCCAAGCTAGTTGCTCCCAGAAGAGGTGGGAAGTGCTGCCTGGCTTCAATCCCTAAACAGGTAGCCTCCAGGCCCAGCAATAGACCCTAACCCTGACCTCACCCAGGAAGTGAGATTACCACCACAGCAAATGTCAACAAGAAGCAGGCACTAGTTCTGCCACATCCTGAGAGTTAATCAGCACTTCTCTCAGCCTCAAACTCCACTCCCAGATCCTGGGAAATGATTCTCAACTGTGCACTTCTACTGAGCACAGCAGTTGGTCCATTTAGCCTGATTCACTTAAGCTCGAGGTTCCTTCTGAAACCCTGTCCAATTGCTGGACTCAAATATCAATAGCTTCTAATCAGGGAATACACCCTGTGGTCTAGCCATATCAAAGGTGATTTCAGTGCCCACACAGCAGCTCAGACCGGTAGTAAAGCTCAGCTAGTGGTCTTTTTGGATAGCAGAGCCTAAACAGCTGCTCCACCCAAATTCAGAGGAAAGGCCACAGCCCAGCCATCTAAACAACCTGAAAGTAAGCTCTACCTGCCCAGGGCCATTACCATCTGGCCCATCTAAAACCACAGGCTAGAATAACCAGTGAAAACCTATCTCTGCCAAGGAATTCCTGTAAAAGCCAGAAAACATGGTTGTCTCCACCAATATGCAAACACCAACACAAGGACACAAGGAATGCAAAGACTCAAGAAATCATGACACTTCCAGAAGACATTAACAAATCTTCAATAACAAACCCTAAAGAAAGAAAGATCTATGAAATGCCAAGAAAAAAATTCAGAATAATTCTCTAAAAGGTTCAGTAAACTTCAAATATATATAAATTTTAAAAGCAAATAAAATTTGGAAAACAATACATGAACAATGTAAGAAGTTTGACAAAAGAATGGGAACTTTTTTTTAAACCAAACAGAAATCCTAGATATAAAGAATATAATGACCGAACTGAAAAATGCAGCAGAAGGCACAAAGAGCTGGCTTAATCGAGCTGAAGAAAGAATCAGTGAACTCAAAGACAAACCTTTTGAAATTACCCAATCAGGGAAGCAAAAATTTAAAAAAAGAATTTAAAAAAATGAAGAGAGCCTGTGGGAATTATGGAACATCATCAAGAGAAATAACCTATGCATAATGGGCATTCCAGAAAAATAAGAGAAAAAGAGGTAGAAAGCATATTTAGAGAGGAATAATGGATGAAAACTTTTTTAATCTGAGGGAAAATATCAAGGTCTATGTACAAGAAGTTCAGTGATTACCAGATTCAATCAAAAGAAGGACATCATATAATCAGTAAAAGGGTCAACTAATCAAGAGGATATAACAATTATAAATATATATGTACCTTGTAGTGGAGCACCTAAATATAGAAAGCAAACATTCAAAGATCTAAAGGGAAAGATAAATTATAATGCAATAATGGTAGGGGAATTTAATATACCACTTTCAATACTGGACACATTATCCAGACAGAAAACTAATAAGAAAACATTGGACTTGAACGACACTTTAGACCAAATGGGCCTAACAGACATATACACAGCATTCCTTCCAACAACAGAATGCACATTCTTCTCAAGTTCACATGAAACATTTTCTAAGTTACATATGTTACATCACAAGACAAGTCTGAGCAAATTTAAGAAGACTGTAATAATATTAAGTAAATTTTCTCTGACCACATGGTATAAAACTAGAACTGAATAACAGAAAGAATTTCAGAAAATTAACAAATATATGGAAGTTAAGCAGCATATTTATGAATAATCAATAGGCCAGTGAAGAAATTAAAAGAGAAATTAAAAAAATCTTAAGACAAATGCAAATGAAAACAGCATATTAAAATTTATGGGATGCAGCAAAAGCAGTTATGAGATCCACATTTATAGCAATAAATGTCTATATAAAAAGTAAAAGTAAACAACTTAACATTATACCACAAGAAAAAAACATAGAAAAAGGAGAACAAACTAAGCCCAATGTTAGGAGAAGGAAATCTTAAAGATCAGATCGGAAATAAGTAAAATATGGACTAGTGAAACAATACAAAAGATCAAGAATGCTAAAAGTTGATTTTTTGAAAACGTTAGCAAAATCAACAGACCTTTAGCTAGACTAACCAACAAAAATGAAAAAGTTCAAATAAATAAAATCAGAAATTAAAGTAGAGACATTACAATTCACACCACAAAAATACAAAGTTTCATAAAACTATTACGAACAACTGTATACACCAACGTTGGATAACCTAGAAGAAATGGATAAATTCCTAGTAACATATGACCTACCAAGGCTAAATATAAAAATATGGAAAATCTAAACAGACTAAAAATGAATAATGAGTTTGAAAATGTTTCCCATTTAAAAAAAAAAAAAAAAAGCTCAGGACAACATGACTTTTTGGCTGAATTTTACTAAACATTTAAAGAACTACCAATTGTCTACAAGCTTTTCCAAAAAAAAAATTAAAAAGAAAGAATACTTTCAATCTGTTTTTTATAAGGCTAGCATTACCCTGATACCAAAACCAGACAATGACATCACAACGAAAAGCAACAAACAAAATATAGGCCAGTATTCTTGAATATAGATGCAAAAATCCTCAACAAAATATTAGCAAACTAAATTCAGCAAAACATTAAAAAGGATCACTCACCATGATCAAGTGGGATTTATTCCTGGGATGCAAGAATTGTTCTACATTCACAAAGCAAAATATGTGCTATACCACATTGATTGAATCAAGGATAAAAATTATCTGATCATCTCATTAGATTCAGAAAAGTCATTTGACAAAATTCAGTATTCTTTCATGATAAAAAAAATAAATAAAACACTCAACAAATTAGATATAGAAGGAATGTACTTCAACACAATAAAGGCCATATATAAAAGCCCACAGCTAATATAATATTGAGTGGTGAAAAATTGAAACGTTTTTCTCTAAGTTCCAGCACAAGACAAAGATGTCTGTTCTGATCATTTCTACTCAATGTAGTATTAGAAGTTCTTGCCAGAGCAAAAAGGCAGGAGAAAGAGATAAAAGGCATCCAAATAGGAAAGAAAGAAGTGAAACTGTGTCACTATTTGTGGATGACATGATCTTTTATATAGAAAATCCTAAAGAAGACACCAAAGCAACCTATTAGAACTGATAAACAAATTCAGTAAAGTTGTAGTATATAAAATCAACATGGAAAAATCAGCAACATCTCTTCACTAACAACAAACTTTCCAAAATATAAATCTAGAGGGTAATCCCATTTACAATAGCTACATAAATAAAATAATTATGAATACATTTATCCAAAGAGGCAATAGATCTGTACACCCTAAATTTTGAAACATTTGTGGAAGAAATTGAAGAAGACACAAATAAATGGAAAAAATCTGGTGTTCATGAATTTGAAGAATTAACATTGCTAGAATCCATACTACCCAAAATGATCCTCAGATTCAGTCCAACCCCTATCAAAATCCTAATGTCATTTTTATAGATATACAAAAAATAATTCTAAAATTTATATGAAACTACAAAAATCCCCAAATAAGGCAATCATGAACAAAAAGAACAAAGCTGGGGGTATCACACTACATGATTTCAAGCTATACTACAAAGCAATAGTAATTAAAGCAGTATGGTGCTGGCATAAAAATAGACACATCAACTAGTGCCATGGAATAGAAAGCCCAGAAATGAACCCATGCATCTATGGGTTCAATTGATTTTCCACAAAGGTACCAATAATATACAATGGGAAAAGGACAGTCTCTTCAATAAATGGAGTTGGGAAAACTGAGTATTCATATGACAAAAAAAATGAAATCAACCTTTGTTTCATACCATATACAAAAATCAATTCAATGCTGGGTGCAGTGGCTCATGCCTGTAATCCCAGCACTTCAGGATGCCAAGTTGGGTGGATCATCTGAGGTTGGGAGTTCAAGACCAGCCTGACCAACATAAAGAAACCGTGTCTCTACTAATAATACAAAAACTATCCAGGCAAGGTGGTGCATGCCTGCAGTCCCAACTACCCAGGAGGCTGAGGCATGAGAATCGCTTGAACCCAGGAGGCAGAGGTTGCAGTTAGCCAAGATTACACCATTGCACTCCAGCCTGGGTGACAAGAAAGAAACTCCATCTCAAAAACAAACAAAACCACAACAAAAAAAGAATTCAAAATAAAGACTTCAACATAAAACCTGAAGCTGTATTTCTACTATAAGAAAACGTATATGAAAAAGAAACATGTAACGTTGGTCTGTACAATATTTTTTTAGATTTGACCACTAAAGTGCAGGCAACAAAAGCAAAAATAGGTAAATGGGATTACATCAAAATAAAAAGCTTCTGCACAACAAAGAAAGCAGTTAACAGAGTGAAGAGATGACCTGCCGATTGGAAGAAAATATCTGCAAGCCTTACATCTTAAGGAATTAATATCCGAAATACATAAAAAACTCAAACAACTCTATAAAAGGAAAACAAATAATCTGATTAAAGGCAAAAGATGTTTCTCAAAAGAAGACATACAAATAGCTAACAGATACATTAAAAAAAAAGCTCAGCGTCACTAATCATTAGAGAGATGCAAATAAAAAACACAGTGAGATTTCACCTTATACCTGTTAGAATGGCTATAATCAAAAACAATAAAAGATACGAATTTTTGAGGATGCAATGAAAAGGGAAGACTTATAGCTGTTGGTAGGGATATAAATTAGTGTAGCCATTATAGGAAACAGCAAGGACGTTCCTCAAAAACCTAAAAATAGAACTGCCATATGATCAAGAAATCCAAATTCTGAGTATTTGGATTGAAAATGTTTGAAAAAGGATTTGAAATTGGTATGTTAAAGAAACATGTAGGCCAGGCATGGTGGCTCATGCCTGTAAGCCCAGCACTTTGGGAGGAGAGGTGGGTGGATCACCTGAGGTCAGGAGTTGCGAAACCCCAACTCTACTAAAAATACAAAAATTAGCTGGGCTTTGTGATGGGCACCTATAATTCCAGCTACTTGGGAGTGTGAGGCAGGAGAATCACTTGAACCTGGAAAGTGGAGGTTGCAGTTAGCCAAGATCATGCCATTGCACTCCAGCCTGGGTGACAAGAGCAAAACTCTGACTCAAAAAAAAAAAAAAAAAGAAAGAAAGAAAGAAAGACATCTGCACGCCCATGTTCATGCAGAACTATTCATGATAGCCAATTTATGGAATCAACTTAAGGGTCCATCAATGAATGAATGGATAAAGAAAATATGGTATGTATACACAACAGAATACTACTCACTCTTTTAAAAGGAAGAAATTCTGACATTTGCAAAATGTGAATGGGATTGGAGAACATTATGCAAAGTAAAATAATCAAAAAACAAAGATAAATGTTACATGTTCTTACTTGTATATGGAATCTAAAGCAATTGAACTCATAGAAACAGAGAATAGAATGGTAGATACAGAGGCTGGGAGGCAGGGTAGTGGGGAGATAATATCCAGAGGGTACAAAGCATCAGTTAGATAGGAGGAATAAGTTTAAAATATTTTTGAAATCTATTGCACAGCATTGTGAATATAGCTAATAATTGAGTACTGAATATTTCAATATTGCTAAGAGAATACATCTCAAATGTTCTCATCACAAAAAGTCAAATATTTGAGGTAATGGATAGGTTAATTCACTTAATTTAATAATTTCATGTTATATTTAAAAAGGCATAACATCACTTTGTACCCCATAGATATGCACAACTATAATTTGTCAATATATAATATTTTTAAAGATACAATAGGTCTTATTTCTCTCCCCACCACTTTTCTCCTCTATCTTGCCCCAAAGACAATGATTTTTCTTGGAGGGGGCTATTTTCCAGTTTTTCTTTTCAGAGTTCCTTATTTAATAGCTGGCATACTACTATTCTGCACATTGCTTTACTCGCTTAAGACTATACCGTGGAGATTCATTTATATTAATTCACAGAGATCTTGAGATGTTGCCTTTCAGAATCTTTCATATGATAACGTATCTTTTATTAAAAGTGTAAGTATAAACTTACGTAACAAAATTGGCCTTTTTAGATGATATCTTGAGGATACATGAGGTTTTGCATTGGAGATCTTTTTTTATAAGCCATAGATGAGAACATTCCTTCTGACCCAGCTACTCTATTTACTATAGATCAAGTATATTCCATCCTCTATACCCCTGTTCACACTCTTCCCTATAATTGATACATGGTTCCATTTTTCTTCATTTGAGGCAAGACATTTCAAGTAGATATTTCAAATGCTACCTCCTTGCTCCAAGAGAACTGTGTCTTTGCATTCCCTGTGCCTAACATGACAGCCAGCACATATAAAATGTTTGATAAATGTTGAGAATGAGTAGAGGGTAACACAGAAAGATGGGTTTAGGATCACATAAGTTTTCAATTCAAATCCTAGCTTACTCATATTCTAACTGCATTAGTTACCAATTATTATCTAAAAATTTACCCCAAAACATAGAAGATTAAAATGGCACACATTTATTATCTAAGTTTCTTATAGAACTCAGGAAATTGGTATGGCTTAGCTGGATGCCTCTGGCCCAGGTCTCTTAAAGGCTTCCATCAAAATGTTGACTGGGGTTGTGATCTCAGCTGAAGGCTCACCCGGGGAACCCACTTCCAAGTTTATTCATGTGGTTGTTGTATGGATTCAGTGCGTTGCAGGGTGTTGGACAAAGGCCTCCCAGTCTCTTATGAGCTGTTAGCTGGTGGTCTCCTTTGGTTCCCTGACACATAGGCTACTCCGTGAGGCATCTCACAATATGCTAACTGACTTCATCAAAGTGAGAAAATTAGAAGGCAAAACAAAGTACCAGAAAGAGAGATAATGAAGAGAGAAATCAGTCTTTTATAACCTCATTGTGAAAGTGATTCCATTGCTTGTACCATATTATATTCCTTGGAAGCAAGCCACTAGTCCAGCCCGTACTGGAGTGGATGGCCAGAACACTTGGAGAGGAGATCATTGAAAGGCATGACAGAAGCTGCCTACCATGGTAACTTTATAAACTTAGGCAAGTTATTCTAACTCTTTTTCATTGCCTGCAATATATAAATAACAATGTAACATTGCACTATTATTGCAAAAAATAAATTAATGTATGTAAATCACTTGGCATTACAGATGTCAATATTGTACAATAGTTTCAACTTATAATAGGCTTATTCAGATGTAACCTAGTCAAGGAGCATACTGAATGTAACTCACTTTTGTACCATCATAAAGTTAAAAAACTATAAGTTGAACTATCATAGTTTGGGGACCAGTTAGAGTTCAATATAGGGTAATCATTACAACAACATTGGCAATGCTGTCTAACCAGCAACAACTCTTCTTCTCTTCTATGCAATCGTTACTCTTCCTGCTTATTCTCTTTTGACCTTAAATCTCTTTACTTCTTCCCTTGCCAATATTTTGTTAGCAAGATGCTTCAAGTGACCAATGTATTCCGTCAGTTACTAAGATAAAATGGATAAAATGTGTTTGTGCAGCTTGGATTCACCTGTTCAGTGTTACAATTTAATTTTTCTCACGACTTCCCATTTGAGTTCATTATCTTTGGAGAAAGACAAACCAAATTCACCAACATCCTCAGAAACACTGACTTACAAAGTAGAACAGTCCTCATTTTTCTTGTAAACATAGGGGGAAGATGTATCCATTATCAACTTGTTAAAGAGCTTATGGTTTTGCAATAATATATTATTATATTTCAAGATTTTGAAACATTCCAAGAGACTTTTGCAAGTGTATTTTTTCCTTTCCTCTTTTTTCTATAGAAATAAATTTTCCTGTCAAGTTTTAGCATTTTACCTTTGTTAAGGTAAAGAGAAACTTTCAAGAAACACACTTTAAAGGAAGAAATTATTCCAACCAAAGTTATAGGAAACTATCCTTCCCTGCCTAAATTACTTACAATGTGTTCTGAAACATTTTGGTTGTGAAACATGTAGGATACTATCACCATTCCAGTTCTTTTTCCTGGTCTCCCATGTATCAGAGTGATGACTCAAGGAATTAGGATGGACAGGTGTTGTCCTCACTCTGCCCTGAATGTGTGTGACCTCAGTCCACTCACAAGACCTTTGCAAGCCTCAGTTATCACCCAGATAATGGATCTCATCATTCTGTCCTCATGGCCTATCACCTAATCCCTGTAGTAGGACAAGCAGAGCCTGAGAAATGCTTCAGAATCACCTGAAAGTGAGGGGCAGGAGTCCCTAGAACCCCAGGAGGGAAAAGAGGGTACCGTGTCTTGTTTAATTATGGTCAGGGAGACTGATTTTGAAAAAAAATCAACTTAAAAGAGTAAGCATCAAGTTAGAGACTAGCAGACAGTTAGATTTAAATTTCTAATCATTGGGGATATTGGGAAAGAGAAGAAGCCCAGATATCAAACCCATATGAAATATAATGAGGAACAAAACAAAGAAAAAAAGGAAAGATAAGTTAGTTCTAGGACACTAGAATGGACGAGAGCTGAAGGGCTAGACAACTTCAGTGATTCCTTTCAGTTTCTTTATCTCCATGCGGGCCTGCTGGAAATACTTACAGAGAAATCTTTGGAACAGACACTTACCACCTGCGGCTATTGGAAAGATATATATCATTTAGATACCGCTGCGTGGAAAAAAAATGCCTTAGAAGGAAACATCTTGACTAACAGCAAGGTGCAAATTTATTTCATTTTGCTCTGCATTTTTGGAAACAATTGACTTCAAGCTCCTATAACTTTATGCTTTAAAGTCTCCATCACAGCTGTTGGAAAAATTCTTCATGTTCTCTACTATGACACTGAGATTTTTGCAGCTGTGAATGGACACAAAAAGATGTCAATCATAGCAGTAATGAAAAGTTCATTTCTCACTCCCTATTGTGAAGGCAATGCCTTTGTGATGGCCATTGTGTGAGACTGTGTTCAAGCTCATTTACCTTCACACACAGAATATCTCTTTTATATTAAAAGTTTAGACTACAGTCACCCCAGATCACACCTAATACTTTAGAATTGTATTACCATTATCCTCTATTAAATCTGTGACATTATAATATCTATGTCAGAAATAATGAAGAGATGAATGTGGAGTAAGAGATCTCAGTGTCACCTCCTTCTGCATTCGAAATCAAATACTGATGGCATAAAAACCAGTGTCTGTCAGCCAGCAAGAAGTGGGCTTTTGACAATGGAGAATCCATCGAGAGATGTGAAGAGAATTTTCCCAGTCATGTAGACAGCTACTGAAGTAATAACTGAATAGAAGTAAAAGTCCTTCCTTTTTATCTCCTTCTAGAAAAATCTATATTTATTTCCTTCACTTCACAGAACATACTCTCCTCAGGGGGCATAGTATATGCTGAGAAGAGCTTATTTGAAGTGGTTCTTCCACAGCTGGATGAATGGATGGATGCAGAGACACTTAAGAAAAAAGTCAGTACTAAGCATACTGGTCCCAGATTGTGAGACAGCATCCCCTCAAATTCAAGGGACTACAATGTGTCTCCCCTACTGCTTTGCTTGCCTTCCCCATCTGGGGATGTTGAGCAGGGAACAGAATGACAGAAGCAACCCACTCATCAACAGATGTGTCATGAGCAGCAGATTTTCATTCCTGACTTCATTAAACACTTTATATTTTACATATTTGATGACATTTCATCTTTGTTACAAAATAGGAAGGGTAAGTGTTATCATTTGCATTGTACAGATGAAAAAAGAAGTCTTGGAATAACTTGTGTTTATTTATAAAGCTAATAAAGAGTAGCCCAGAGATAGGAACTCATGCTTTGAAGTTTGAGCTTCATTCCATAGTCAGTTAGGGCCAGTGATGGATTTAAAGTAGGAGTAAAGGATTGGAGTGGCATTTCAGTCACTCGCTCTGGCTTCAGAATGCAGAGCAGGTCTCAGTGAGAAAAGACAGGAGGCACAAAGGCTAGTTCAGAGGCTGCTGTAGTAATCCAAGCAAAGACAGCAAAGACACAAGAGAAGCAACTAAGGATAGATTGAGGAAGCTCTTAGTGACTAGTTGGAAGCTGAAAACGAGAGGATGAGGAAGAGGGAGCTCTCAAGGCTGTCTTGGGTCTGTTGCTTACACATCGAGATGTATGACAGTCATTTTCTGAGGTAAGAAACATGGAAGAAAGAGTACTATGTGTAGTTTAAGGAAGCAGGTGGAAATCACTGGTCAGAGGTTGGGAGCTCAGAGGCGGCATCATGCTTAGGTTGAGATTTGGGGGCGTCAGAATATATTAGGAGGAAAAGTCCTGGGTGCTCAACGTATGAGAATTTCCAGGGAATGACAGAGGTAGAAATATGATTTCAGGATAGGAAAAGAAAATGCCATGAGGTTATACAATGTAAAAACTGTGACTATGAAGAACTAGAAGAAGGGCTGTAGCTGGAGGGAGAATGGAGTATAAGGAAGGTTGCTTTATTTTTTTAAATGAAAGGGTGTGTTTCAGTGTTAATGGTAAATAACAGATTGAGAAGGGGAGATGAAAGACAGAGGAAATTCACTTAGTGAACGAAGAGCTATTGAACAGCTGCTGTGCACTGGAGGTCCAACAGTATCCAAAAATGACAAGGTTCTCACAAAATTGCATTCAAGTAAGGAGGTCAGAAGTAAACTCTTAATAATAACTTCTATTAAGTATAAAATGCAATGTGAAGCTATGGTACTTAAAACACAGCATTGGCACAAGAACTGACAAATGGAGGCACAGAACAAAATAAAGAGTCTAGAATTTATAAATTTAGAATGTGGCAAAGTTAACATTTTAAAGCAGAAGATAAAGAATAAATAAATTTAATAAATGGTGCTGAGACAAGCAGATAATTTTAGAAAAAAATGAAAAATGGTCTTTAAAGGGTGGGGGAAAACTGCCCTTAAAAAGGAAGACAGACAGCTCTTGCATTTTGATTGCAGAAAAAAAGAGCTAGTAGGAGGATTATCAATGCAAGGACATTTGTGCAGTGTGATAGCGGGAAAACAGAAATACTTCACTCACTGGCTTCCCTTTTTTTCTTGTGGAAAAAAGGCAATATCTTATGCCAAAGTAAAGGGGCATTTGGAAAATTAGAAATCTGGAGGAGATGGGGGGGGAAATAAAAGAGAATATAATAAATGAAGTTCAAGGCACAGCCGGAAACTGGTTGTTTGGGGTAATTGAACTAGAGCATGAAAGTGGGACCTAGCTGAAGAGTTTGCAAGGCAGATGGTAGATAGAATTCAAGAGATTGAAATTACTCCCCAGCTCTGCAGACCTACATGCCAAATAGGGCCATGACACTCATATTTAAAGGCCAAACAGGAATTATATTCACTAGAGCTCTGGGCAGCAGGAAATTTATCCAGGGAAGAACAGGTGTGCCACAGTAGAATGTGATCAGAGCAACAGGGTAGGTACACAATAGGAAGCTGGGCTGCACCTAGAAGCAAAGGAGGGACAGCTGCCCGCCATTCTCAGACATACCCAGATGGCCTATTTCTGGCCAAAGGCCACATCCAATACGGAATCCCACTCTGGCACCACTGTATCAGTACAACATAATTGAAAACCAGGACAGGTTCCCTCACCAAATCTTGCCATCAATGTCTTCCTTGTTATTTATTAGTTTGACTCCATAGTCCAGAATCTGGACTCTATTGAACATAATCTCTCTCCCTCATTTTCAATGGTAGGCCCAACAAATGAAAGTGGGTATTGGTGGAAATAAGGGAATCAAGGAAAAGAATCAGGAATTAAATTAGGGAAGATATAGAACTGAGTCAGGGAGGAGGTTGGGCCTAAAGTTGGTGGTCACTGCAACCCAAGGATTTGGGATCAAGAGCCAATTTTCTCAATGTAGATAAGAAATCTATAGGCAAGAAAGAGACCTGAAAGTTTAGGCAAATAAAATTCCAGGTTGTCTAGTGATAAGAAGTAGAAAAATTAATATAGCTGATTTGTCATAAACAAAGAATCTAGATAAATGCCTAGAGAACTTGTGGTAGAATGAAGATGGACACCAGGCCATTGACTGTCAGAGCCAGCAGTTGCAAACTTACTGTCTTCTCTGCCCGGAGCAGTAATAGTGAGCACTGGCCACAGCTGGACCAAGAAAAGAGTAGCTTCTGGCATTGACTTTGACTAAGGAAAAAAATGACAATTGCAGATATACCAGCAAGACGATAAATTACGAAGCTTGTGGAGAAGAGCTAGATGTATCCTTCACAAACATGATAGGATTGCTGGAAAACTCTAAGACTTGCTAAAGATGGAGGGAAGTCACCTTTGTAATCTACAGTGGAAAAGATTCCTAGGCAATGGCAATCTTTCAGAAACATCAGTATAGCCATCTAGAAGCTAATCATCATAATGCATTCACCCTAACAAACAAATATGTTGTGGGGGAAGTAGGACACAGGGTGACTGCATTTGAGAATATCAATAATCTGGTCACTTCTCACCTTTTCAACTTTCAGGCAAGCATTATTCCCTATTCCCGTGGTTTCTTGAACTCCTAACCTCAGGTAATCCACCCACCTTGGCCTCCCAAAGTGCTGAGATCACAGGCTTGAGCCACCATGCCCAGCCAGTCCCATGGTTTCTTATTATGCTATCTTTATCCAAACTGATCAGCATCTTCTAGAGTTTAATCCCCTAAGTAAAGAAGACAATCACATCTCACAAAGTCCTTGGCTCTCCACTCTTGTGCTTTATAATTCTTGTTCGAGTTCCAACACCTGAAGCCTCTCACTTCATCTCACCAGGTCTGGTGTTCCTCTGGTAGCCTGTGCTAGTTTGCACATTTGTGTTGGGATACCCACTCATCCTGAGATCCACCATGAACACACCGTGCTTGCTATACCCTCAACCTCCAGATCACTCCATCCTGGGCATACTGTAACATGCCGCACCTCTGTGCGTCCCCACTTAGCCAGGACAAGAAGTCAGATAATATTCAGCCCCCTTCCCAATGCCTTTACTTCCTTTCCCTGCTCTATTCAAATTGCTCTGTAATCAAAGGAGTCACTTTCTCATAGACTTGATTCCATAAGGCCCATTTGAGTAACAGCAGAACATGTGGGCCAGAAGTTAATCTGGTGTTCACAGCTAAACTGTGTGATTATCCTACTACATATAAACAATTTACAGAATGCCACCCTCAGACAAGAGCATCTGGAGACCATGATAAAATGAGACAAAGTAAGACACATTTCATAGTTGTGTCTGAGAACCAATAAGATATTCAGTTATAAAATTATCCCTACTTTCTGACAGCAATAACTCACTTCCTTAGACTTTCCTCCAAATCACTTAACTAACGCCCAAGTCCTAAAACAAGCTTTTGAATACGCTGTTACTGAGAAGCCCCATGGTTTCCCAGTGGATGGGTTCTCTCCAGCATCATAAATAATGTCTCCAACTTGCTTTACTACAGGTTTGTTCCTGGGACCTTTGGCTAAAGGTTATTGACAATAACCAACATGCATTGGTCCCTCCTGTATGCCTGGCACTGTGCTAGGCCATGTGGATACAGGGGCAAATAATGACATGACCTCATTAAATCCTGGCAGCAACTCTGTGAGACGGATTTTGTAATATTCACCATACTGACGGAGAAACCCAGCCCAACATTGTACAAGCAGGAAGTGGCAGGGTCAAGATTAATCGGCCTATCTCTAGGCCTCCAAAGCTCCTAATTAAGATGGAGCAGCATCACTGACTTATTTTCCATCACTTGGAAATGATGCTATAACAGAAGCAGATCTCACCTGCCGTACCCAGGAATAGCAAAGAGTAAAATCCAACAGGGCTGGCCAGTCAAACAAAACCACAAGAACAATAGGCTGAGTATGGTCTGATGGTAAAGCCAGGTAGAGTCATTGGAGGCCAGGACACACAGTTCTTAAGAACAAGGACTTGAGAATGAAACAGAACTCCACTGCTTTCAGGTTTTATATCTCAGTTAATAAAAACAAAAGAAGTCAAAAAAAAAAAAAAACAAGGATAGAATCATGGCTATGGAGTATTTAGAGCAGTGAACAGAGCTGGAGAATCAATGCTCCTAAGATAATGAGAGCAACTGACACAATGAGAAATAGAGTAAATAAAAATAAATAGCAAGGGGAAAAAAATCATCATTATCATCAACTTATTAAACCAGTGTTTTCTCCAGACCATGGGCACAATTTCTGCCTGATGGTGTATTGTTGGGGGTCACCTCATGCTGACAGGGGACTGTCTGTGAGCACATCACTGCTGGTTCTGCCTCTGGGACTGAGGATACTGCAGTCTGAATTCGTTTTCTCCTGGAAAAACAAATTTGTCTGCTCCTAGGAGCAGAGACAGAGCTGGAGAGATGGCCTAGAAAGCTTATTGCATGTCACATCGCTCTTTAAAATCACATTTTTATGAGCATAAATGAATCAGAAACATATGGGTGAAATTTCTTGGTCTGATGTGAGCAGCCTCATACCCCAAGTGGTGCCCTCAGAGAGGATGTTTGGAATGTAAGCGTTGGTGCCAGAATCCTGGATGGAAAGGTCAGGAGAGCAGACCTCTCCTGCCCGTGTACCCCACCCCTGCAGCACAGCCTGTGCACAGACCTCACCAGACGGGCAAGAGATTTTCCTGTGCCAGACCACCTTCTGCTTCATCTCTGTGCTTGTTCTTTTCCAATAACAAAGGCGGAGTGTATGTGTGTGCATGCACATGTGTGCACACACATGCACATACACACATGCACATGCATATTTTTACTCCCCCAATGAATATTGTGAACTGAGAGGCTAGGGTAAAAAAGCACAAAAGGTTATAAAATGTCAATGGATTTCTACTTTAAATGATGAAATCTTTCTATAAGGAAATTGACTTCTTAAATATCAAGATAAATATTTGCACTAGATAGTTCGACAATTGCAAAAATAAATTAATCATTGAATTGCGGCATCACATTCATGGATATTAATAGTGCTGATTGAACTCCTGTTTAAAACCCTGAAAAAAGGTACCAGTTCTTCCAAAGTTTTGAATCTAGCCTTGTATTCAGCACCTACATTTCAGGCCAGAGTGAGGAAAGATAACCAGCACTGTGTTGTATTCCTCACATATGGGTTAAATAATCAAGAGTTAGGATGTTTGGGATAAAAATACACACAGATGCCTCTTGTCAACACAATGAAAATTCATAGGGACATAATGTAGGTGAGTGGAGTGTGGGCTTTGAGATCAGCTGCACAAGGACTGAGTCCTAGTCTGGCCATTTGCTAGCTATTTGACATCAGGCAAGTTGCTCAACCTCTCTGAGCAGTTTTCTTATGGATAAAACCATTAAAACTAATACACATAATGTAGCCTGCACACAGGAGTCCAATCAATGATAGCTATCATAGAATGAAAAGCTTCTCACATTTTAAAACTAGACCTTCAGAATAGATTTTAGGCCTCATTATTGACATATTTATTAAGTTCATATGTAGGCATAGTCCATCCTAGACACAAGCTCAATGTTCCTTAACCCATTCTCTGTCCCTCATCCCCTACTTAGTAACCTAACTGGGCTATTCAAAGTAGTGAAGTCCAACTGTGCTGGACACATTCAGAATTCTCCCTTGGTTTCCCTCATTGCACTAGTTCACATTAGGTCAACTCCTCATAGCACCTTGCTTTGAGGAGATAACATAGCTATCTGCATTTTGCTCTTAACAGCTTGTGAACATACCACCCCAAACATGGCCTCCCCACTGGGTTCAAGGGCCATATCTTTGACATTATTTCTCAAGGAGTAGCAAGTTGGAATATTTTTCCAGTCTCTTGCCACTTTATGTTTTGCCAGCAGATTGTACTATGCTCAGGTTGACTGCCAAAGTTCTACTGGTCTGATATTTGTTTGCTCACCAAATAAAATCCACATTCTTTGTTCTGCTATGGCTTCATCTTCACTTCCTCATTAGTCTCCTCTCAAGATCCTTTCAACTGTAGCCAGATAACTTTACTCATCTTTCTTCACCACACCCAGTTCATACTTATCCCAGTGCCTTTCCTTGGGCTGTTTTCTCCACCTCTATCCTCTTCTGGATGTTTTCCTAAGTTTCAGTCTTCCTTCAAAGCCTCAGCCCCTCCCAGTCTCATCTTGTCTCTTTCTAATACGAGGAGGAGGATTCCCAGCCTCCTCCAACCGACGACAGTCCTCCCTTCCTCTGACTCCTCTAGCCCATCCACTATCAATGCTGGTGTGTAATACAGTATCCAGCGCCTGCTATAGCCAGTGACTTTTCCTGTGTGTGGTCTAGCTCCCCACTCTGAGTGTAACCTCCTCGAAGGCAGGAACTGTACCTTCTTATAATGGCAATGGACAATTACTCAATCTCTGATTGTCGTGAAAATAGACTAAAGCATGCCTGTACCCCAGCACTTTGGGAGGCTGAGACAAGTGGATCACTTAAGGTCAGGAGTTTGAGACCAGCCTGGGAACTCCATCTCTACTAAAAATACAAAAATTAGCCAGGCATGGTGATGGGTGCCTGTAAGCCCAGCTACTCAGGAGGCTGAGGCAGGGGCAATCACTTGAACCCGGGAGAAGGAAGTTGCCGTGAGCCAAAATCATACCACTGCACTCCAGTCTGGGTTACAGAGACTCTGTCTCAAAAGACAAAAAAAAAAAAAAAAAAAAAACAGAGAGAGAAAGAGATAGATGGAAGCAGTAGGAGGTTGACATGAAATAGAACTTTTCTGAAATATTTAGTCTGTTCTTTTGTTCTTTTTCTTTTATTCTGTATATACCAGTTGGTCCTTGAAATCCCTGTTGGGGAAGGAAAACCTGTAACTTCTCCAGCTCTGATTGAGCCAGAACACCTGAATGGACACACGGTGCCCATCAGAAAGTGCTGCTTCTCTTCATCAACTTCACCTGCCATGCCATGATCCCAGATCATTCTGTAAAACCATGGAGGCTGAGGAGGCCACTGGAGGGCTGAGGGATTAGGAAGGGTTAGGGAAGCCTCCTGGAGGAAGATTGTGGAGTCTCGAAGTGGAGACTGGGGAGTGCTCCTGTGCACAGCCTGAGGGAAAACCTGGTGTGATGTACATGTGTGTAACCACATTGTGGTTACAAGGCTGGACCATCATCTACATGGAATGGACAAAAAAGCAGCTTAAACTGAAAAACAGATACAAAATGATTATATTTGGAAAGACATTTCTAAAATGTGACCTAAAGTGTCTCTTAACCTTTCTATGGCTCAGTTTACCTGTGGAGGTTATGATTATACCTACCTCATAGGATAGTTGTAAAGTTTACCTAAAATAATCAAAATGTGCTATATCCACACAATGAAATCTTATTCAGTCATAAAAAGGAATGAGGTGCTGATGTGTGCTATAACATGGATAAGCCTTACAAACATGCTAAATGGAAGAAGCCAGACATAAAATGACACATACTGTATGGTTCTATATACATGAAATGTCCTGAATAAACACATCTTAGAGACAGAAAGCATTTGGGGTTGTCCAGGATGGGGAGAGAGGATAATGGATAGTTACTGGTAGGTATATGGTTTTGGGGGAGGGCGAAGAAAATGTTCTGGAATGGACTAGTGGTGATGTTTGCACAACATTGTGACTATGTGAAAAATACATTGAATTAATGTACACTTTTAAAGGGTAAATGTTATTGTATGTGAATCAACCTTAATTTTTTTAAGTGTAAGCAAATAGTATAGACAATTGGCTTGGCACAAAGCCTGGCAGATATAAATGCTAAGCAAATACCATTAAGATTATTGGAAAGGGCAAGATAACAGAAAACAGTTAGATATGGCCTTAAACCCTGGCTATTCCACTCACTGTGCTGAGTGACCTTGGGCAAGTTACTTGAACTCTTAGATTCAGCTTCGGCAAAGGTTACTGGGAAGGTTACATTCTTGTTGTAGGTTTCAGGTAATATATAAAGCTCCTTTGCACAGTGAGCAGCATGGAGTAGATGCTCAGTAAACCATATTCCTTTTCCTCTTTATTTCCTATTAACTCTCATTCCTGTAGAAACCCTTAGAACACAATTCTACCTGGCCATGGGTTGGGGTTCCATCTCTGGAACTAATGAGAACCCACCAGGGATGCTTATTGGAATCATGCAAAGTGCTTTCCTACAGAGTCCCAGGGCAGAATAACCAGAAGAGCAAGTGAGGACTCCACTCCGGTTGTGACGGTTGTGATGGGAAGGCAGAAGTCACAACAGGGAACACAAATCCACACCCTAGGTCTCAGCTAGGCTGCAGAATAAGTCAAGGAGTCAGAACAAAACAAAGCAAGCAAGATCTGGGTGCTAAGACAAACCGTTCAGAATAAAAGCCAGGAAAAATGCAACAGTGTTAGGGCCCAAGGCAAAACCAGGCCTGTTTATTTAAAAGATATTAAACTAGATTGAACCTAAGACCTGATATCTGTTATTCCAACTAGTCAGTAAATCATTCTCCCTGCCTAGAAGCCTATGAAAAGGGGAAGGAGTCAGAAGACAGAGGGGGAAGGGCAGAGTGGGTCCTAGGGAACTGGACATGATTAATCATCACCACCTCTCCCTGGACAGTGCAGCTCAGTGTGCAGCAGCTGGGGGTGGGAAATCTTTTCTTAAAAATTCTTCGTCTTCTTATCCCACAGTCCAACAATCCTGCCAAAGCGTTGCCACAGGATAAATTTTAGGACAAAATGTAATGATTTGTTAGATGCAAAATCTCTGAGATGGGAGGCTTTTGCTAAAGAGTTGAAATTGTTGCACTGATAAATGTTAATGTTGTCTACTGCCGGCTGTCTCGGGAGTTTGGGGAAAGAGGGAGATTTTGATCCCATGAAGAAATTTTTCCTAGTTGTCCCTTAATCTGTTCTGTGATCAATATTAACACTGTCAGAATACTTAAACTCTCTTTCCTTGTGGTCACCCATCTGTGTATGAATTCATTACAAAGGCCAGATACAGGACAATAAAGTGTCTGGAAATAAAACAAGGGAAGATTATTTTATTATAATCCATAGAGAAGGTACACAGTCAGGAAAATAAATGACACCAGACACCTTCACTGCTAATGGTGGGGCTGATTCAGTTTTTTTTTTTCTTCATTCGTCAGCAGAGATCCATTTCCTTAATGGCTGTCGTATTCTGAGGCAGAGGTGTGCACATGTGTTTTTGCTTAGGGCCTGTGTCTGCAGTGATGTCCAGACTGTTTCTTGGGGACCTGGCCAGCACAACTTAGTAGACACTCTGTGTTTCAATAATTTCTGCTTTCAGAAGAGTATACTGTACCTCCAGGCAGAGTCTGAGGTTTGGAGCCTGCCGGGAATGCAATGATAACAGTCTTGAAAGCCTTTGGCTTCTAGGACCATGCAGGTTCTTGTTGGCAGCACTCCACTTACTGATTAGCGCATTCACCCACTCCCTGACACACATACCCACTTACTTCTACAAATTGAGATGCACATATGTGCAAATCCGTGTGCATCTCACACACTCACATACACACATACATACCCAAACACCCTTATGCACACAGTTGAAAATATACCACTTGCACACATATGCATTGCTCGTGTATATGGGAACAAGCATAAAAACTCATGGATGTACATATGCATGTGCACACACACGCACACACACACACATTCTTTATGCGCATGAACATGTTGGTCCTCATACCCATGGCAGGAATTCTGTGACAACTTTGTGGTGTCCAAATGATAGTAATATTTATAGTCTTCTAGACAATTGTGCCCTGCTATAAAAGTGACATTTTTAGGAGACATAATGAAAACAATAACAGCAATTGTCTCACCAATTGTAAGGCACAGTCTGTAAATCACTGTGCCTTACTCCCCAACAAAAGAAGTAAAGCATTGTTCAGAATAGAACTGAAATGTGACCAGGTATTAAGATTGGAAAGACTTTCGAGCGGAAAAATCAAGGCACCAACATTAAACCAAGCCAGTAAATAAACAGAGTCTGATTTGGCCACCAGCAACTTGAGGAACTTCTGGTTTAAGGTGGATAAGGATCTGAGAGTGATGTTCTGGTTTGTCAACCCACACACATCTCTGTGGCTTTCAAATAGAGACAGGCTTCTTGAGCTTCTTCCAGCTTGGGGATACTATTTTTGCTAATGGTGTTTTTAAGGGTCCAAACAGGCCGTTTGCTTACATAAGAAATGCAATGGAAAGAGGCAACATCCTTTTTGCTGTCATTTTCCAGTTTGGCAAAACCACATCTTGGAAGTAAAACAGAAATTTTGGAGGCAGTTCACCTAAGACCTCAAACCAAATTTACAGACAGCTGGGTGAATTCTTTAATGGGGCTATATTTGTTCCTAAATAGCTGGCAATGGGAAGTATAATTTTCTTAAATTCATCCCTAACAAACATTGACTCTTCCACCTTCTCCCTATCCTATGTGTGACCTCCCACATCCCCCTGCCCATCTCAAACCCTAATAAACAAATCCCTGTCTTACGCCATCAGCTTCAGAAACGTGAAGTAGTTGTTCTTGAGTTGAGTTCACAGCTGCTCTCTCAGAGCCACAGTAGTGTGCTGGGAGAGCTGGAAACCTGGTGGACAGAGAAATCAAAGTGGGAGGAGATTAGGGTTGGGTTGGAATGTGGGGGTGGGGGGAATTTGGGCAAGAACTTTGAGTCTGAGAAGTCAGAGCCCAGGGTGCTGCCTGGAATTCCAAAATGGGGAAAGAGATCTCAGCTGCTTTCATATGGAAATTTGCCTGGAAGCAGACTTTGTCTCTGCTTGGAACCGAAGCCAAGACCAAGTTCAGTGAACCTAACACACCGTTCAATCAACCATTGAAACCCAGGAGAAGAGAAGGCAGGAAAGGGAGGGCAGAGGGTCACAGAGGCTCGCCTTTCATTTGGACTTGGTTCCGGAGGTGACAGTAAGGAGGAATTAAACACTGGAAACAGCTTGAAGGCAAAAATCCCTTCTATCAGGAAGGTGCATTCTGCCTGGCTTTAAATGAAAGAAAAGAAGGGGAGAGAAGAAGGCACTTGAAAAAGAAAGGAAGCAAGTAGGCAAAAAGAGAGAGAGAAAGAAAGATGTAGACAATAACAATCACTCAAAGCAATGATTCTGCAATTGACAAAATAAATGCAAATACATACACTGGGTGTAACTTAAAGAAGGAAAGAACTGGCCTATAGTTGGCCAAGATTCCCCCCTCCTCACCCCCTTAGATAAAGGCTTTCAGAGCCCTGAAGATTGTTCAAGCAGATACTAACTGGACTTCTGAGTTTGCTTCTGGACTCGCTCTAACTTTGTTTTGTTTTTATTGCATCTTGAAAAGAAAGTTGAAGAAGGCCCTACTCTTTGCAAAAAGAAGCTGCTATAGTTTCTTCCTAGATACTTTTTTTGGGGACTAGTTTCCTGTCTTTTGTCCTTGATTTATTATTGCCTTTATTCGTTCTCCCCATTTGGTTCATTTTATTCTGATTTTAAAAGAACAGCTCCAAAGACCCTTCTATTTTCATGGAAATTGCTCAGTAGTAACAATTTCAGATAGCTTCCAAAAGAATAATCATCACGCTGGCTGTTTTACCCAATATGCTTTGCAGCATTTCACATAACAATTTACTAATTAATGACAAATTAAATGGAATTTGGTAAGAAGAATCAGAGGTTAGAGTGCTGGTGTATATTGTGTGTAAAAAGGTATGCAAATATCTTCAACCCATTTGTGGTTCATCAGTGGGAAATAATAGCTATTCTACTCGACAATTTCACATGCAGGAGTGCTGCTGCATAGAAGCAGAATTTGGAAACTATACATCATTTTAACTTTTTAACAGTTTTTCAGATTAGATACTGTTCCTTCATTTGAAAGACACAATGAACTTAATCTTTTTTGTTTTAGTCGATGTAAAATCATGGAAATGCGACTATACTTTGCTGCTTATATTAATTACATATTTGCAAGCAAGAAGCAATCTTTGAAAGTTAGTGACTAAAGTTTTCATCTTTCATAGGACAAAAAAAAGGCACTGACCCCCATCTCCTGAAGCAACTTCTGGAAAACTATAGCCCAAAGACCAAGTCCAGCACTCTACCTGTTTTTCTAAATAGTTTTATTGGAACACAGCCACATTCATCTATCTACATAACGTCTATGGCTGCTTTTAAACTGCTACGGCAGAGTGGCAAGAAAAATCTTGTGGCCCACAAAGGCTAAAGTATTTACAATCTGTTCCTTTACAAAAGGTTTGTCAACCTCTGTCCTAGAGGGTAGAGCTAGGGGGAGAACATTTCTCAAAAGACAAAATGAAAGGCTTTAACTTATAAAATATCAAAATTAATTTAATGTATCCTGTCACTACTTAAAGCCCACAAATGGTCGCCATCACTCCAGCTGTAACAGAAATTTGCCAAATGTTCTTTCTTGTTCAGTGCACATGTAAGGAGACATGCGGTCTCTCTGTATGCCCCAGTTCCTGTGTAGCCCAGTGAACAGGCCAGTCACCTCAGGGAAACACTGGTCATGCCTAATAAGAAAAGGCCTTGCAAAGAGTGAAGTGTGTCTTCCCTCCATGGAAGTTCTGGGACAACACGGAAGGGTTCCCATGTCAAATACGATGATTGCTTTGGACACATGTCAATTAATTTAGTTTTATTGCTTTTGAGAGTGAGACAAAATATCTTACCTGTCTTTATTATTCATCTTTAACTTATCTTCTTTTCAAAATATTAATATTCAAAAGGTATTTGGGATCACAAAAATGTATTATATTTAGAACATTCCCCCCTGGGATATAGGATGCTACACCCACAGATTCATTCAACTTCTGAACATTCTATTTGTGTTGAGGAGGCAGAGACACAGCCCAATACAAAACATTTCTTGCAGGCTCCCAACTTGGTACCACCAACAGCACCTGTCAAATCACAGCTGAACATCAGCTTAAAGAGACAAAGTTGGTAAGTCAACTTGATGGAATATTACTATTTCTCCCCATCAGTAGGTTGATAAGCATCTGAATTGGCTAGCTGCTCCAGCAAAATCTCAGTCTCTCAGCACAGTGTCAGCCTCTTTCTCCTGCAGCTTCTAATCTTTAAAATACATCTGTGTGAGCTGAGTATGGCGGCTGACACCTGTAATCCCAGCACTTTGGGAGGTTGAAGCTGGCAGATGACTTGAGGCCAGGAGTTCAAGACCAGCAGAGCCAGCATGATGAAACCCGATCTCTAATTAAAAAAAAAAAGCAGGGTGTGGCAGTGGTGGCACATGCATGAAATCCCAGCTACCTGGGAGGCTTAGGCATGAGAATTGCTTGAACCTGGAAGGTGGAGGTTGCAGTGAGCCAAGATTACACCACTGCACTCCAGCCTGGGCAACAAAGTGAGACTCAGTCTCAAAAACAGAAAAAAAAAAAAAAAAACCAAAATTTGTGTGCATTGCAGAACTGACATTTTAAAGAAAAAGCACAGAACTAGGAGTTTGTAGCTTGACAGACTATGTGTTCCAGGTGTGTGACCTAACCATTCAAGGTTAGAAGAGGAAATTGGTTTAGCTCAGGATGGCCAAACTCACATCTCTCAATCAGTCATTCAACAATTCTTCAGCACTGTCCTAGGTACTGGGTAAATAGCTGGGAAGAAATAGACAGGGTCCTGCCCTCAGGAAGCTTGCTGTTATATGACTGTGTTGTGAGAAAAGGGTGAGAAAACAAATAAACGCATACATATAATGGCAAATTATGAGGCATGCCACCAAGAGACATTAATGGAAGGGGTTTTGCATCAGGCAGGGAAGGCCTCTACAAAGAAGTGACATTAAAATTAAAACTTAATGGATGGGATGGGCAGTGGATAATGCCTGTAATCTCAGCACTTTGGGAGGCTGAGGCAGGAGGATCACTTGGGGCCACATGCTCGAGATCAGCATGGGCAACATAGTGAGATCCTGGCTCTACAAAAAATTAGCGCAGTGTGGTGGCATGTGCCTGTAGTCCTGCCTACTCAGGAGGCTAAGATGAGAAGATCACTTGAATGCAGGAGTTCAAGTTTACAGTGAGTTATGATCTCACCACTACACTCCAGCCTGGGCAACAGAGAGAGATCCTGTCTCCAAACCAGCTAGAAAAACAGTGGTGAAGTGGGGAAAGTATTCCAACTAGAGTGTACAGCATGAGAAAAAGTGCTAAGACTGGAAAGAGCTTTGCACATTTAAATAATTGAAGTAACATTTGCACTCATGACAGACATCACTAATTGATCACAGCGCTCTTTTTTGTTGAAAATAGACAAAATCTCAGGATTCTTAACACAGCACTCCAGGCAGCCACTACTAATGCGTTGGAGCTGGCAAACACTGAAACCTATTTGTAATTCCTGGAACACCTGGTTAGAGAAGGCTCTCCCAGGCCTGGAGTTTCTGAATCTATGATTCTCATTTATTCAGTATTTGAATATTAACTCTTGATCTAAACACTCTTCATGTGCCTGTTTTCTTTCAATGTTGTTGACTTCCTGGAGATGATGAGCCTTCTCTCTCATCCCATTCCATTCAATTTCCACAGGCAAAGCCCCTTTCCATACATGCATTCCAAGGGCTCTTCTTCCAATTCCCTTTCCCTAGTGGAATCTCACCCATGTGTATCAATCATCTATTACTGTGTAACAAACCATACCAAAAGCTAGTGGCTTTAGACATCAGGTTACCTTTTCCAAAGATTCTGTGGTTGACTGGTCTGTTCTCACTCACAACAGATTTCAGATGGGGCTGAGTTCATCCAGGGCAATAGGGAGAGCAGAAATGGCTGGGCCTCTCTCTCCTTGGTCTTCATCCCAGCTTCTTCCATGCATGGCAGTCTCAGAGTAGAGTTATAACAGGGTGAAAGGAAGCTGCAAGGCTCTGTAAGCCATAGTCTCAGAACTTTTATCAAACGGCTCCTTCCCATTCAGCAGGGCAAAGCAAGTTCACATCAGATCCCCTTCCTTTTTCTTGGGAAAGGCAGCAAAGACACATTGTAAGGGGTGTGCATCCAAGGAAGGGAGGACTTTGTGGACATATTTTTTATATATTGTCCAATAAGAATCTATTTCAAAATTGCAGAGGTAGACCAAATGGCCTAGCTGCCTCACTCCTACCTCATTGTTCTCTCTCTACCATTAGACCATTAAATACCCCTAGACCTTAAGGCACTATTTGCAAGTTGGCATTAGGAGGTCTAACAAAATTGTCAAAATTTTACAGAGCACGGCTGGCCAGAGCGTGATGCAGCCAACAGACAAACAAAAGCTTCCATCCTGAAATAGGTCTGTTTGCTTCTCTGGTGAAATCAAGTCACTGATGTTCAAGTTCCTAATTAGCTCAACTCCTCAAAAACTCGACCTTTGAACCATCCAGTGCTTTTCCTTCATGACTTAACTACTTATCACTTTCTACCTTACAAAGATTGTGTTGGATTCAAGGCAGGTGGACAGACTGGAATCCCAAATGCACCTCATACTACTAGCTGGGTAGCCCAGAGAAAATTTATTTGCCTTGGTTTTCTCATCTGTTCGATGGGCCAAGAGTAAACTTGCAAGGTGGATGTGAGAATAAATGGAAACATATGCAAAGCCACTAGTAAAATTGCAGCATACATTAGGTACTCAATAAATATCAGCTATTACTTGTTATTAATGGTATTTGATCAGGGAAAACTTCATGTAAGAGACAAGCTTGGACTGAGTTTTGAAGAATGGGTAGAATTTGGGTGCTGGCAAGCTATCAGATGGAGAAAGTAGCCGAAAAAGAAATGCATACCGGCCAGGCGCGGTGTCTCACGCCTATAATCCCAGCACTTTGGGAGGCCGAGGTGGGTGGATCACGAGGTCAAGAGATAGAGACCATCCTGGTCAACAAGGTGAAACCCTGTCTCTACTAAAAATACAAAAATTAGCTGGGCATGGTGGTGCACACCTGTAGTCCCAGCTACTCGGGAGGCTGAGGCAGGAGAATTGCTCGAACCCAGGAGGCAGAGGTTGCGGTGAGCCGAGATTGCGCCATTGCACTCCAGTCTGAGTAACAACAGAGAAACTCTGTCTCAAAAAAAAAAAGAAAGAAATGAATACCATAGGTAATTTAAGGGTAAATGGACTCACATGGCTGAAGTGGTCTTGTTTTTACAGTCAGCCTTCCTCCACTGGTTTAGGAGATACAGTAGGGAAGGAGACTAAGGCCAAATATGCAAGAACTGTGAATGTATGGATAAGAAGCCTGGGCTTTTCCTAGCACAGTTGAGGGCAATGGAAGGAGAGAGGGACAAACCGAAAAGCAGGCTAGCAGGGCATGATCAAAAAAATTAGTCCTGTCATGATGGCAGGGTGGCTAGACTGGAGATGGATCAGAGACAGAAAAAACCACTGGGAAGTGAGATGGTGTACGAAGGTCAAGTGTGTTTGATCATGTCTTCCAAACTAATGCTTCTCATCTCTTCAACTGAGGCTTTGGGCAGTTTGAAAGTATGTCCACAAATTCTTTGACACTGCTCCTATGGAAAAACAGAGTCTATTCCCTCCCCTTGAACATGGGCTCACCTCAGTGACTAACCTCTAATGAGTAGAATGTGGCAAAAGTGGCATTGTGGACTTCAAAGTCTAGATCATAAAACGCAATACAGCTTCTGCCTGGTTCTTTCTCTCTTAGGATGCCTGCCCTTGGAACCCAGTCCCCAGGCCACGAGAAAGCCAGGTAGACCCATGGTGGAAAGGCCACATGTTCCAGCCTCAACTCCAGCTGGGGTCCCAGCTGACCGCCAGCATCAGCCTCCAGACATGTAAATGAGAGAGCCTCCAGATGACCCCACCTTCAGCCTTTGATCCCCACAAGCTGATGCTAAGTGGAGCAGAGATGAGCTGTCCCCTCGGAGCCTTGCCCAAATTGCTGATTTGCAAGCAAAGTAAATGTTGTTGTTATTTTAAGTCACTATGTTTTGGGGTGTTTTGTTACACAGCAATAGTTAACTGGAACCAGCTGTTCTGGGTACTGGCTTGGTGTTACACATACACTGGTTGCTCTCGTACTCGTTCAGAAGGTCGGTTACCCAGAAATCATAATTTTTGGGTGGAGTATTCCCTATCACATCACCCTCTCCATTTTCTTCATACCATTTGCCACAATTTGCAATTATAGTCTGTATTTGCTTGTTAGCTTGTTTTCTTTGCCTCTCTGTCTAGAATAGAATCTCCCTAGGTACCCTGATCTTGTCTTATTCACTGCTGTATCCAATTACCTATTCAGTGCCTGGCACATGGTGAGCACACTATAAATATTTGTGGAATAATGAATGAGTAGATAAACACTATGAAACTCAGATATATTCAATTCTATTACACAAGAACCACTTACAGAAGACACGTGCCAAAGTTTCAAGAAAAATAAAAATGCATGTAGTTTAGGATTTTTTCTTTTTTTTTGAGACAGAGTCTTACTATGTTGCCCAGGCTGGTCTCAAACTCCTAGACCTTGGAACCCAGTAATCTTTCCACCTCAGTTTCCCAAAGTGCTGGGATTACAGGCATGAGCCACTGAGCCTGACTCACTTTAGGATTTTAATGGAGGAAATGATTTGCATTCACTTTTTTGTTTTTTATGAATTGGTACCAAGTAACCACTGGGCCATTGTTACTACACCATCTCAGCTGGGTTCACAGAAAAGGTGCTTTTTGGATGCTTCCTCTGAGAACCATTACCCACATCATGTCGTCAAACCCTCAATAGCTCGATGTGGCAGATATTCCTATCTCCAATTCAGGGATCAGGACATTGAGGCTTAGAATGATTCAGTACCTCTCTCAAAAAACACAGCTTTGAAGTGAAGAAGCCAGGGTAGTATACACTCAGGTATGACTCCATACTGGCATCACATGCAGTCAACAAAATTCAGGTGGACCAAGGAAACCTGAATGGATATTTCTCCCCTATGAGGGCAACCCATGGATGTGCATTAGCTGTTCACAGGCCATTCTTCAGCTTCTGCAGGGATGAGGGGGTAAAATAAGATACCGTTCCTTCCTGTCTTTGTCTGTGAGGCTGCTGCACCAGAACTCTTTAGACTGGGTAGCTTATAAATGACAGAATTCATTTCTCACAATTCTGGAGGTTGGGAAGTCCAGGATCCAAATACTGGTGGATTTCATGTCTGGAGAACTGTGGCTTTCTGGTGCTTCTCACCATGTCTTCACATGGCAAATGGGATCAGGGAGCTCTCTAGGGTCTCTTCTATAAAAAACACCCATTCATGAGGGCTTCACTCGCATGACCTCAACACCTCCCAAAGATCCCATCTCCAAATATCATCAACCTGGAGATTAGGTTTCAACGTATAAATTTTAGGGGGACACAAATATCCAGACCATAACACAGCTTTCATTCTTTTAGTCATTCAACAAACCCTCTCTGAGCACATACTATTATCTATATTGCAGAGGCCAGGCTTTATCATAGGCACTGCCTGTGGAAAAATAAGATGCACCTCCCCCAAGTCCAGAAAGGGAGGGAAATAAACACAAGCACGGGGAGTGAGGAGGTGATGTGGCAAATGCAAACCAGACACCTACAGAGGACTGACAGACTCACAGAAGATGGTCTGTGGCCTTGTCCCAGGGCTCCATGATAAATTTCGTCCTTAATCCTAGCTTCATCTGCACAGACTCCCCGTTTCTCCTGAAAGGGGTGCATATCCAAGAAAGAGAGGACTTTGTGGACATACTTTTTAATATAGCTAGGGAAGAGTCAGTAGGACTGAGAACAAGCCTCCCAAAAGAGGCCACGTGGGCAAGAGCCAGTTTCTGCAGCCCACCCCAGGTGCCCCACAGCCCTCCCAGGCTGCATCCTCCTTCTCCTCAGCCCCCCACTTCCTCCTGCCTCCTGGGCAGGACCGGCCCATCCCGGGAGCACACTGACCTCGCCCAGAAGTGGGAAACAGAGGTCCCAGGAAGCCCACCCAATGAGATGGTCAAAAGCAATTTTAACAGGGTCCAGTGACAGGGTGAAATATTTCTGTTGTAATATTGTCTCAATAAAAGGTATTGTAATATTTAAAATGTAGTATTGATCCGCCTGTGAGCACCATAAATCCTTGCAGGGTTTGAGAGCCTGACCGCAGTCTGGGCTCGCCGGGTCGTGGGTGTGGGTGTGTGGGAGGGGAGGGGACCTTGGGAAATGCCGGGCCTTCAAGAGCCCAAAGTCACCTACAACAACGGGGCGAGCTCGGGGGCCCGGGTGTCCCTCCAACATCAAAGCGGGGATGCTGGGGTCCCTGGGCCGACGCAGGAGAACCTGAGAGAAACTGTTTAAACAAAGGAATCAAAATATGAAACTAAATCACCTGCTAGTGTTTTATTAGGCCTTGTTCTGAATCAATACAAGCCCCGGGGCCCATGATTCCTCATGCTGAAAGGGAATACTTTTTCATCCTAAAACGAAATCAAGCTGCTTAAGTAAAACAGATGTTACCGTTGAGTGCCAGCACCCCGGCCCCTCCTCCCTCACCCCTTCTTCCAGCGCTGCCCCGAAACCCAAGTCGGCTGGGGAAAACCGGAGCCTTGGAATTTCACCCTCCTTCGCCCACAAAAGTTTTCTTTTCTGTTTACCGGGGAGGGAGCCCGGAGGGGGCCGTCGGGGGGAGGCCGGGCTGCTCGCAGAGGATTTGAAGGCGAGGTGGCGACGTGAAAGGCGGAGAAGATTTTCATTTCCTGTGTTGCGGGGTGCAAATAATATCAGTATGAAAAACCTGGCGGGGAGATCGGAGATAGCAGTTTTTACATTGATAAGTATTTGTTCATTTCCTGACAACAAAAAAATATAAATCTCTTCAGAAATTAAGCGGCGCGGCTTGTCGGGCACGTTCGTGGAGCGCGGGCCGCCCCCGCCGGCGTAATCGCGGCATCAGCCATCAGCGCCATCGCGGGCGGCGGCCGCGCGGCGCCCACTTTTTGTGTCACTTATTTTCTCGGCGGGCCCGATTTGCATTTTAATGGAAGTAGTTTATAGACTTCTCCGCTGCCTTCGGAGTGCCACAAGTGGCATCATTAAGTGAGCTAAGCCGGATTAATGCTGATAGTAAAGTCAGATAATACAATAACAGAGGCCTCCATTCCATTTGCATTAGGTGAGGAGCGCGGGGCTGCCTGGTGGCTGGCGATAATTTGTGAGCGCGATATGTTGTACTTGAGAGGATAAGATTAAATTTAGTGGGTTTAACTGTCATCCCAGTAAGTCAATTACTTCATCTTTTCAGCCTTTGAATTTCTTTTATAAATAAAATAAATGGAATATTGAGCTGCTCCGCGGCCATTTCGAGCTCCCATGAAGAAGAATTACACAGGCAGAGCCAAAAAAATAAAAGGCTTCGGATTCAGCTCCATAAACAAAATATAAACTCCATTCAGGTGCCAGCATGGCAGCGGCCCCGAAATATTGTCCATCTCTCATATCACAAGCATGACAGACTCCATTGTGACTTTAGTTTCTCCATAATAGGAAATATTTATGTTGTGCCTGGGTGTTTGCTATTCCTTCCCCTCTTATTGTGGGAGGCAAACAGGCCAAGGCAGGGCCATGTGCTTCCCCCATTCCCTCCCTCGCCTGCCTCTCCTTGCCCTGCGCTAAATATTTAGTGTTGGGGGCGGATATGAAAGCAGCCTCCTGACCCCAGGAGATGCCTCAGATTTCAAGTGGGTCTGAGATCAACAGAAGGGGCCAACTTCTTTCACGCCCTCCCCCTCGCCCCCACCTTAGCCTGTTGCCCCTGTAGATGGCTTCTCTGCATGAAAAGTTTAGCTATCTAGCATCAGCAAGCGGAATCAATAGAAGAACCTCAACATCTTCATTTATTCAAAGAGAGATGGGGGGCAGGGGGAACAAGGAAGAAAAAGGAAATCAAGCAGTTGAACCCCTACAGGTGGCACCAGCCAGTGCAAGTCATGTTTTAGGAGACTCCAACTCTGCTGTGTTCTCTACACGTTAATAAACATGTACTCAAAAAATATAGGTGTCTTTCCTAATCATTCATTCATGTGTGGATGGCTGGATGCATGCATGCATGCATGAGTGAGAGGAAGACACAGACAAGGCAAAATCTGTGTCAAAACCCTATAAACTGGCAGCTAAAGAGCTCAGCACAAAGTGCAGTTGAACCAAATGGTAAGAGTCAGGAGTCCAGCCAGACAGTCTGACTGTGTGCAAGCTCCATGCCCTGCCCCATATGGGTCCTGTCGAGCAAAGGGAAGTCATGACGGACTGTCCTTGAGAGAATTAGCCACATATACTTTGCAGAGACCCAGGAAAATATTCAACAAGCAGCCTTTAATAAAGTGATCCACTGTGATGTATGGATACGAATGAGAGCATGAAAGGCTCTCAGGTTCCTGCCCATCTTCCCTCCCTCATCTCCTACTCCTCTTCCATGAAAACACTCTCTTCAGATTGCACCTGAACATGCCATGCATTTGCAAAAATTATTCCATTTTTTGGAGTGCTTTTCTTTTCTTCACCTGCTGAATTCTAGCCTTTTAAAGACCCATGGCATCCATTCCTCTGTGAACCTTCCCCAGGCCACACAAACAGATGAAGGCTCTGTGTGTAATCTCTGATACAGCAGCCCATGTACTGTTCTTCAAGCATTTACTGATAGGCTGCCTCTCCTACCAAGCTCCAAGCTCCTTGAGAAAATGACTGTTTTATTCACCCATTCATCTCCATCAAGTGCTGAGTTCACAGCTCAGTGCTATACTGAGTGCTTGGAACACAAAGATGAACAAGATATAGTTCTTACCCACAAAGAGCCTAGTCTAGGAGATGAAATAGGCCTATAAACAATTATGATACAACCTTAGAGTATCTATTTTCCTGCTCTTTGGCACAATACTTGACCTGTAAAACATGGTAAGCAAATGTTGGTGAAATGAATGAAGTTTCAATGAGACATGGAGATTTCCTCTGAGAGATTCTGAAAACCCTTAACACAGTTGTGAGGCTGCTATCACATCTTTCTCTGCACCTTCTTTATCTCCAACCCTCTCCACTTTTACTATCAATGTCAGATGTTTCAACAAAAAAACCAGAGTAATGTCTCCAGAACAGGCAATGGGTCTTAAGAAGGTAACAGCCTAAAACCATCTCAGATGAAATGGAGCTGCTCAGTGACTTTTGGGAACGCTCAGACTTGGTGGAGACCTCTATCCCAAGTCAAAATGTAACACTCACTCCAAGCAGAAATCTCCCTAAAGACATTCACACTTTCAACACTTTGTGACCTCCCACTATGTGCCAAGCACTCTTAGAGACTTTAGAGGAGTATAAAAATGAATTATACTTCATCTTCAATCTGCTCAAAATTCTCTTTGGGTGGGCAATGTGGAGCAGCAGAAAAGTATGTTATTTGTTACAAGGGAGTTGTGGATAAAAACAGCCTGGCTCCTGTATTCGGATTCTTTCCTTTAGTCACCTGTCAATAATCTGCAAGAAAACTATTATTAATAACAGTAATGACAATTTTTGTATGTCATATATTTTAAAAACGTTTAAATGCTTTGTATATCCTGTATATCCTTTGTTAAGTGCCAAGCGCTCCCTTCCCCCACCTCCTATCCTTAGAAAGGCTCCAGAGGCCTCAATAGAGATCCCAATTGGGAAGCCTTTGCCAGGACAGAAATGACAGATATGCGTGTTTGTGTGTGTCTTTCTCTGACTTCATTCCAAAGCCAAATATATAAATGACTTTTAGATTACCCCTTGTTTTGTATTATCCATGCCTCTGCCCTTCACTAGTGCGGATAATGGAGAGTTCACTGTACTGTGATTAATTATGCAGCCCCGGCTGAGAGCCAACAGCCGCAAAGTGTAAGGAGTTTCAAGCACTTTAAGACGGATGAGGATTTTGTTTCTTGGCTTGTTTAATTGTTTAGCTTTTATCTGGTATTGAGGGATTGCCCACTCTGTTCCAGGCACTCTACCAAGTACTTTTATACACGCTATCTCATTCAGGGCTCACAGCAATCCTACGTGGTGGGCACTATTATTATCCCCATTTTATTGTTTTTGTGTGTGTGTAACTATATGTTTTAATAAAAAAATTAAAATTTGAAACTTTCCATGAAAACATATGGAAACAAAATTTAGAGGTCATATTTTTATAAAAAGGGAATTCCATATCCTTTAAATTATGAAGATTAATTTCTCATCACTAACAATGTCACCTAAACTAATACACAGTGTCTTCAACATTTTTAGTTTATTTAAAAAGTATAAAATACTAAATTGAATTATTTTAGGAGTGTATTTGAAATTATACGTGCTATTACAAGCCCCCATTTCTGTAATTCATTAACTCTATAAAGAATTCATAAGTTATCCCCATATTACAGCTGAGGAAACAGGGTCAGAGAAGGTATGTGACTCTCCTAAACTAATAATGGTTGGCAAATATCTTACAAAATATGATAAATGACTTGATTAGTAACTGATGCATTATCTAAGTATCACAAATATTAAATGTGTGTTCTCTTTTAGCCTAATTGCCCTAATAATTTCTCTTTAATGTCTTCAACATAGGATCCGAAACACTGCAGGATTCCATGTAAAGTTTTCCTGTGTCCGTGGACAATTTAGTAAAATTAGTTCTGATCTTTCAAATCCATGCTCAATGCATAAATCTTAGAGGTCAGACCTGAGGCTGTGGCCTGGCTGTTGGGTAGTGACAACATATCACATTGTAAGTTTCCTTCTTTATGTATGTTCTCCTTAAAGTAAAGGAGAAGACAAGGTACTAGCAAGCATGTAATATGTGCCAAGAGGCTATACATGCATGGACTCATTAATCACGGCAATCTTGAATAATCCTAACACTATTATTCTCTTTTACACAGAAGGACCAGGGACACAGCAAAATAAAGTGTACACAAAGCCGCAGAGGTCAAAACCAGCTCTGTGGAGTTGCAAAGTTCATATTCCTTCCAGCCCTCTTGGAATTAAGCTTATAAATGATAAAACTACACTATTAATAATGCACTGTCAGGGACCTTGATAAGATGTTAGTCTGCATCTATGAGACATAACGCATTTTTGGTCAAAATATTTCCAGACTGTTATCCCTAAGACTAACGATGAATTTTAGTTCTTCTCATGTGACTTGGACTTAGTCAAAACAAGCAAATAAACTTTGTGTTATTCACTCTGAGCCTATACATTGTTCACTTTTTATCTGCAACTCTACCATTTTTTTCTTTTCTTTTTTTTTTTTTGTCTCTTAACCCTATTCCTGTTTCTACTATTTCCAAGTATGATTTTAAAACCATTCCATTGTTCCTATTTTCAAGAATAACGTTTCCAGTTCCTCTGTAGAAGCTTTTCCCTAAATAATATTTGATTACCAATTTCTGTATCCCACTTTCTGCCCACAAGATTTTATATATACATATATGCTGTGATCTTTCTACTGCAGCTTTCTTTCCTTTTTAAAAAATATCTTTCCCTACAACAAATGAGAAATACTTGGTCAGCATATACCATGTTCTATAGCCCTTCATGGATTTGAGACGTTCACTTCACTAATTTATTTTTACATTTTAGCCAGAAAGGAATGTGCCAAAAGAAAACAGACTTCAAATAGAATTTATCATTTCAAAGCAGTTTCATAACCAATTTGACTTCAGTTGTTTTATTATTCCAATTAATCTCTTTAAACCTCTCTAAAGAGTTGGCATTTACATTTTTCATTTCCATCATTACGAACATTCTTCTAATAATAATATTTCCTAATGCCTACACCATTTCTGGGTTTGATTCTGTGATACGTGGAAACGTTAATCAGCAACCTAAGCCTGAGTGTTCTTACAGATATCAGTGTCCCATTTTCTCTAAAATTAGCAATGTCACGCAAGCTTTCAGATGCTGTAATTACAACAGCAACAGAGCAGAAAAGCTCCCGACAGCCACCCAGGCTCCAGCAGCCTCGGAATCAGCCCACCCCATCTGGAAACATAAGTATTTCTTCCTCTCTTTCACCTCTGGCTACTTGATCCCTTCTGCTGGAGTCCTCTGCTCTAAAACCCCCAATGCAATCCAAGTTTGTTTTCAAACTTGCCACTCCCTTCTCCCTAAATGTCCATGCATCTTAGCTTCCAGACCAACCTTGGCTCTTTGTCCAAGACCCCAGGTCACAAGATTCTCAGTCCTTAGTTGCATGGGCCAGGAAAAGGCCAAACCAAATCTTATAGGAGGCAGAGAGAACAGCTGTCTGAGCGGATGATGTGAGGAAGGCTGAAAACATCCTTGTCTTTAGACACTAGGCCCATTTCCCCTACCTAGGACACCCATGTTGCTAACTCCTTGGTTCGAAGGCTGTGGAATTGGGGATCTTATCCTTCTGCTTTCCAGAGCTTCAACCCAGTGGATGTTTGCAAAAATGTATGGCCTTTTCCCTTATCAAATATTTTCCTTCCATCCCTTCCTCCTACCTCCTTTCCTTGGCAGGGAGCAATACTGAACACCCAAGCAGAAACCATTTCCCTCCCTCTCTAAATTTGTTACTTCTCCTTTGATGAGAGCAAGGTAAAGTGGCTTACTCCTGTGCAACCTTGGACATGCATCTTGACTTCCCTTCAGGTACCTTCCACAAGAATGGAAACCTTGTGTGAATCAAAGTGAGATGAGGTCAGATACCATGTCTTACTCAACAGTACACCCTGGCACCCAGCATAGAGACTAAAATAGCATATGCACTTGATAAATATTTGTTGAATGAATGAGTAAACTGAACTGCATGCTTTTATGATCTCCTTCTGAAATATCATATGTATTTGGTAAATATTTGCTGAATGTAATGAATAAGTATATGAGGACAATATCTCAGTGAGTGTTGAAGGGATAGCTCTAAGGATTAAATAAGATAATCTGCTTAATATAAATTTATTCCCATTTCACACAGTGACTTCTAAGCAAAAAACACATAGAGAGATAAGGTGAGTAATAGAAAAAGAAAAGATTAAACCAAGATATAAAGATGTCCAAAGGTTAAGCAATTTTTTAAAAAGCCCGTGTGGTGGTTTTAAATGTCCACAAATTCCTTCATATTTCTTCCTTCCAAAATAGAACCTAATTCCCTTCTTCTTGAGCAATCTGAACTTTGTGATTTATTCCTAAGGAATAATTACAGTTGGATCTTGAACAACAGGAATGTGAACTGTGAGGGTCTACTCATATGCAAATTTTCTTCCACCTCTGCCACACCTGAGACAGCAAGATTCACTCCTCCTCTCTTGAAGACAATGAAGATGAAGACGTTCGTGATGATCCACTTCCACTTAATGAATAGCAAATATGTTTTCTCTTTATTATGATTTTCTTAGTAACATTTTCTTTTCTCTACTTACCATATTGTGAGAATGCAATTTATAACATATAAGGTATGTGTTAATTGACTGTTCATGTTATCAGTGAGGCTTCTGGCCAAGAATAGGCTATTGGTAGTTGAGTTTTGGGGGAATTAAAAGTTATAATCAAATGTTTGACTACGTGATGTAGGAGTTGATGTTTCTCACTCCTGTGTTGTTAAAGGGTCAACTGTAAAGTGGGAGTGACAGTGGTCAACTTTGGAGACCAGATCATAAGATGCATGGTGGCTTCCTGCTTGTCCTCATGGATCACTTGGTCCTGGAACGCTGTTGTCATGTCATGAAGAAAGGCTTACTTTGTAAGGAGCTGAGGCCTCCAACCAACAGCCAGAGAGGAACAAATTCCCTAGACCAGCAGCCATACATGTGAGTTCAAAAGTGAATCTCCAGCCCCAGGAAAGCATCCAGATGACTCCATCTTTGGCTGACAGCTGGTGTGCCAGCTCATAAGGAAACATGATTCAGGGCCACTCAACTAAACTGCTTTCAAATTCCTGACCCACAGACTTTGTAAGATAATGATCATTTGTAGTTTTAAGCCAATAAATTTTGGGATAATTCATAACACTGAAATAGACAACTTACAACAGCCCCATAAAACCTCTTGCCAAGAGGCCTGTGAGGCACTCTTGGGCTCAGAACTCCTTTGCTTCCTCCGGCAGATTCAGTCTTATGTCTGTTCATGTCAGGTCTTGGGCAAGGAAGCATCAGCTGACCCTCTCCTTGTGGAGTGGACCTCTTCTTGCATCACCTCTGTAAGTTTCCTCTCACCTGGAAATGTACTTTTGAATTAACATGATTGACCAACCAGATGTATTTAGTTCTTATCCTTTCAGTTTTTCCTGATTCTATTGGCAGCTCCAGTTTTCATTGCTGTGTCAGCTTTACATCCCTTGCCTCTGTTTTTGCCTACATGGTAAATCCTCAGCAGAGATCAAAACATCCACAGGCCAAAGAGAACCTTAAATGTTCTTTGTTTGACCTGCATTTTGTTTGGTTTTAAGATGTGAGCTGTGATTTGAAAGCTGGAAGGATACTTTTTCTTTCTTCATTTATTTCTCTATTTTCATTTTCTGCTCTTTATCTTCATGTGTATTTACTTTTCAGGCGATTATAGCATTTATAACCACTTTATTGAGGTACAATTGACATGCAAAAAGCTGTAGATATTTAATGTATACAGTTTGATGTGTTTGGAGACAAGTACACACCCACAAAACCATGAAACCATCATCACTTTTAATATCATAAACATATCTATCACCTCCAAAAGTTTCCTTCCACCTGGAAGTGTTCTTTTGATTTAACATGATTGACTGACCATAAGTATTTAGTTCTTCTCTCACCCAATAAAAATAACAGCAAAAGAAAATATAAAAGATATCAAGCAACAAAGACTAAAATAACCAGAGAGGAGATAACAGGATTTTAACAGACTTTTAGATGCAGGTAGAAGAGTGACAATTGGCTTAGTAGAGTGGAAAAAGTCCAACTTGGGAAGCTCAATATGGGCACAGTTCAATTGGGTGATCCAATTAAGAGTAAACACAATTTTCCCTGAATATCCTTGGAAAAGCTGAGAGCTTTTGAATGTGAAGTTTTATAAAGGAGACATGAGATATGTATTAGGGTTCTCCAGAAAAACAAAACCAATAAATTGGATAGATTGATGGAGATAGATAGATAAATAGATAATAAATAGATAAAATAAGAATAGATAGATTATGGGAATTGGCACACACAGTAATGGAGGGTGAAGTAGTCCCATAGTATGTTGTCTGCAAGACAGAATCAAAAGTGCTGATGTCCAGGAGCAGAAGATAGATGTCTGCCATCTTTCAGCTCAAGGAGAGACAGCAAACCCACACTTCCTTTGTCTTTTTGCTCGATTTAGACCCTCAATGGATTGGATAATGCCTGCCCACATTGGTAAGGACAGTCTTCCTTACTCAGTTTACTGATTCAAATGCTAATGTCTACTGGAGACAACTTCACAAACCTCCAAAATGTTTTACTAGCTACTTGTGTATTCCTTGGTCTGTGAAGTTGACACATAAAATTAACAATCACAATGTGTAAGACTGAAAACAAGGCAATTGATTGGATAGTTGTATACAGAACAATGGAGCCTCTGTCCTCCAACATTCTGAGCAGCCAGGCAGCCAGCCTGCCCCATCATTCCACACCCTTGGCAAGAGACTTGGCCTTCTCTTTGAGGAAATTGAACCTGATAATCTCCAGGTTTGGGAACACAATCTCAAGTTTGTTGTGGGAGACACTGAGACATAAGAGAAAATAAGAGATTTGAGGAATAATCTGTCTACTAATGATTGTATTCTCACTTTTCCCTGCCCTGCTTAAGGAATTCTAGTAGCTTGACTTATGAATAGAAGGCAGGAGCTTGGGGGATAATTCTTAAACTGAATGATCCCATGGAGAAAACATGTAAATAGCTGACATTAGACACTCCCCACCACAACCAGTAAAAATGTGGCTTACTGCTTAACTGCTCTCAGAAGAGCCCACCAGTTAATAAGTCTCCTCATATACATGGAGCCGCCAACTAACTTTTAGTGCCCTACTTCTACACTTTCACAGCCAACTAAGGATCACAAGTAAAAATCACCAAGAGAAAAGTCAAGGATAAAAAAAAAGAAGAGGAAGGAGAGGAGGAGGAAGAAGAAGAAGAAAAAGTAGAAGAAGAAGGAGGAGAAGGAGGAGAAGGAGGAGGAGGAGTAGGAGGAGGAGGAGGAGAGGGTACCTGAAGAAAAAGAATACATGAATTAGAAAAAAACTATAAGAGATATGATCAACAACTTAGAGGAATAACAGAGGTATGAAAAAAGAAAAAGACACTGTATTAGTTTCCTATAGCTGCCAGAAAAAAATATGAAAAATTTGGTAGCTTAAAACAACAACAGGGCCGGGTGCAGTGGCTCGCCCCTGTAATCCCAGCACTTTGGGAGGCCAAGGCAGGTGCATCACAAGGTCAAGTGATCGTGACCATCCTGGTCAACATGGCAAAACCCCATCTCTACTAAACATACAAAAAATTAGCTGGGCATGGTGGTGCATGCCTGTAATCCCAGCTACTCAGGAGGCTGAGGCAGGAGAATTGCCTGAACCCAGGAGGCGGAGGTTGCAGTGAGCCGAGATCGCGCCATTGCACTCCAGCCTGGGTAACAAGAGTGAAACTCCGTCTCAAAAAAAAAAAAATTATTGTTTCACAGCTCAAAAGGCCATAAGTCTGAAACCAAGGTGTTGGGAGGCTATCTGGTGGAAGAAATTCCCAAGCAGCAAAGCATTCAAGATGTGACTTGGGTGCTGTTAAAGACATTCAGTCTCATAAGGGAAGCAGAGCACAAAAGTTTGGAAAATTTGCAGCCTGACAATGTGATAGAAAAGAAAATCTCTTTTCTGAGGAGGATTTCAAGCTGGCCACAGAAATTTGGATAAGTAATGAGGAGCCAAATGTTAATCCCCAAGACCATGGGGAAAATGTCTCCAGGGCATCTCAGGTGTCTTCATGCAGCCCTTCCCATCACAGACCCAGAGGCCTAGGAGAAAAAAAATGGTTTCATGGGCCAGGCCAAGGGTCCCTGTGCTGTATGCAATCTAGAGATTTGTTACCCTGCATCCCAGCTACTCCAGCCTACTAAAAGGGGCCAAAGTACACAGCTCAGGTCATGGCTCCAGAGGGTGCATTTCCCAAGCTTTGGAAGCTTCCACGTGGTGTTCTGTGCAGGTGCATAGAAGTCAAGAATTGAGATTTGGAAACCTCCACTTAGATTTCAGAGTATGCATGGAAACACCTCGATGTCCAGGCAGAAGTTTGCTGCAGGGGCAGGGCTCTCATGAAGAACCTCTGCTAGGGCAGTGCAGAAGAGAAATGTGGGGTCAGAGACCCCACACAGAGTTTCCACTAGGGCACCATTTAGTGGAGCTGTGAGAAGAGGGCCACCATCCTCCAGACCCCAGAATGGTAGATCCACTGACTGTTTCCACTGTGTGCTTGAAAAAGTCACAGACACTCAACACCAGCCTACGAAAGCAGCTGTGAGGAAGGCTATAGCCTGCAGCGCCACAGGGGTGAAGCTGCTGAAGGCCATGGGAACCCATCTCTTGTATCATTGTGACCCAGGTGCAAGACATGGAGTCAAATGAGATCATTTTGGAATGGAACTTTAAGATTTGATTGCTCTGCTGGATATTGGACTTACATGGGGCCTGTAGCCGCTTTGTTTTTGGTCAAGTTATCCCATTTGGAATGACTGTTTTCACTCAATGACTGTACCCCCATTCTAGATCCCCATTGTATCTAGGAAATAAGTAAACTTCTTTTGATTTTACAGGCTCATAGACAGAAAGGACTTGCCTTATGTCAGATGTGACATAGGAGTATGGACTTTTGAGTTAATGCTAAAATGAGTTAAGACTTTGGGGAACTGTGGGTAAGGTATGATTGATTTTAAAATGTGATGACATGAGATTTGGGAATGGCAGGGTTTGGCTGTGTCCCCACTCAAATCTCATCTTGAATTGTGATTCCCACAATTCCCATGTGCCATGGGAGGAACCAGTGGGAGGTGATTAAATTATGGGCAAGGGTCTTCTTTCCTGTGCTGTTCTTGTGATAGTGAATGGGTCTCATGAGATCAGATGGTTTCAAAACTGGAAGCTTCCCTTCACGAGTGCTCTGCCTGCTGCCATCCATATAAGACATGACTTGCTCCTCTTGTTTCCTCTTGCCTTTCACTATGATTGTGAGGCCTCCTCAGCCACATGGAACTGTAAGTCCATTAAACCTCTTTTTCTTCCCAGTCTCAGGTATGTCTTTATCAGTAGCATGAAAACAGACTAATACAGTCCCTAACTAGCCTTCCTGCAACACTAGGGCAGATGGATAAGTTGAAGACTTCAGGGACATCTGGATTTTAGATAATGTTCAGCTGCTGGCATAGGGCTGTGAAGCACTGCTGGGGTACACATTTTTGGAAGAAGGCTACCTCCTCTCCCAGTGCCAGCTTCTGTGATCACTGATGGGCAGCAGGATAAACAGTAGGGAAGAACAGCTGGACACAAAGAGGGAACAGCATGTGGAGCAAGGATCCACTGACACCTCTGAATCTGTCACCACCACTCACCTCCTCTAATTATGGTGATGTCCAGCATGTGACGGCTGCTGCTTCATGTCCACCTCTCAATCTTACACAGATTTCTCTTAGGCTGGCTGTAACTCAAAACTATACAGGGAAAGAGATTTGGAAAAACGTAGTTTCAATGTAGCTAGGAAGACCAGTAGAAAATCAACACCATGGAACCACTCATGGAAGAGGATTGTAGAAAACATAGTTCTGAGTTAAGCAAGCTGATACAGTATGAAACCACTGCAAGAAATGAGGAAATAATGCAGAAGGTAAAACCAAAGTGTAAAGAGAAAAGAGGGAAAAGTTAAAAGTTTAAGATTTAGTCCAAGAGGTCCAATATCCAAATGATAGAAATGTTTGGAAAAAAAAATAAACTAGCAGAAAAAAATTTTTAAAAATGCCTCAGAAAGAAAATAATTATCCTCCAAAGTGGTAGGCACATCTGGTATTTATGATGAAAGGCTCATTGGGTATGAAGTGCAAGGGATACAAGAGAACCAAAGCACAGAATTAAAATTTTGAAACACCATAAGCAAAGATAAGATACCAAAAGTCTACAGGAAAACAGCATAAGAGGGCAAAAAGTAGGGATTGAGAATCCAAAGTAACGATACGGGAGATTCAAACATAATTAAACAATGCCTTCAATAGTCTAAGAATAATTATTTTTAATTTCCAATCTAGGAGTCTATACTTAGTAAGAAGAATCAATTTTATAGACAGAATAAAGACATTTTCAGACAAATAAAACAACAACAAAAAAATGTACTTCTTAGGTACCATTTCTGGGAAAGCTACTCGAGTATATACTCTGGAAAAAAAAAATAGGGAAAAAAATAAAACAGAATACAGGAATTCAATGCTGGAAAGTAGCAAAGGAAAATCTCAGGGTGACAATTATGTAGCATATCTACAGTGATACATTTAGACGGGAACAGAGAAGTCCACTGTCTTCAAGGAAAGAGTGGAATCAACACATTGACATTTTAGAAAATAATGGTGTGTTTTTGATAGAGCTATTGGAAACTTTGGGAGAAAATAAAATAAAAAGCCAGGGAAATGGAATCATAAGGCAATTGTTAGTTCTAGGAAAGATGAAAATGAAAGTTTGAAAAAGAAAATGCAATCTAATGAAATACCTAGTCCATTAATTTTTTTGTATAGTGGTGATACAAATTTTGACTATCAATTTAACCAACAATTCTGCCATGATAATATTGAGATGACAAAGAGGTGAAAGTGTGAATGGAAGTTCATGTAACTGCACTAACAGAGTGTTATTGCTATGAGTATAGATTATCTTCTTTTTCAGATAGCTCATTGTTAGTGTACAGAAACCCTACTGATTTTTGTAAGTTGATATTTTTATCCTGCAACTTTACTGAATTCATTTATCGGTTCTAATGGTGCTTTTGGTATATTCTTTAATGTAACATTATGTTGTTAGCAAACAGTGACAGTTTCACTTCCTTTTTTTATTTGGATGCCTTTTATTTCTTCCTCTCATCTCTTAGCTCTGGCAAGAACTTCCGATACTACATTGAGAAGTGGTGACAGTGGGCTACTCTCGCCATACAATCATCTGTTGAGATGATCACATGGTTTTGTCTCTTACTGTGTTAATATGGTAAATCACATTTCTTGATTTGCATTTCTTGAGCCACTCTTGCATCCCAGGGGTAAATCAGACTTGATCATGGTGAATGATCTTTTAAGGTACTGTTGAATAAGGAGTGCTAGTATTTTCTTGAGGATTTTGCATCTGTGTTCATCAGTGATATTGGCCTGTAGTTTTCTTTTCTTGTATCTTTGTCTGGTTTGATATCAGAGTAAAGCTAGCCTTTTAAAATGGGTCTGGAGTATTCCCTCCTCTTCAATTTTTTGGAAGAGTTTGAGAAGAATTTATTAGTTCTTTAAATATTCTGTAAAATTCAGCTGTGAAGCCATCTTATCCTGAGCTTTTCTCTGATGGAAGACTTTAATCACTCATTGAATATCTTTACTCATTATGGTCTGTTCAGATTTCCAATTTCTTCATGATTCAGTCTTGTATGGTTATGCATTTCTATGAATTTATTCGTTTCTTCTAGGTCAACGTCTCTAATTATCAGAGAAATGCAGATTAAAACCACAATGAGATATCATATTATACCTGTTAGACTGGCTATTATCCAAAAGATGACAGATAACAAGTGTTGGCAAGGATGTGGAGAAAAGGGAACTTTGTATACTGTTGGTGGGAATGTAAATTAGTACAGTCATCGCGGTGGCTCAAGCCTGTAATCCCAGCACTTTGGGAGGCCGAGGCAGGTGGATCATGAGGTCAAGAGATCGAGACCATCCTGGTCAACATGGCAAAACCCCGTCTCTACTAAAAATATAAAAAATTAGCTGGGCATGGTGGCGCGTGCCTGTAATCCCAGCTACTCGGAAGGCTGAGGCAGGAGAATTGCCTGAACCCAGGAGGTGGAGGTTGCAGTGAGCCCAAATCGCGCCACTGCACTACATCCTGGGTAACGAGTGAAACTCTGTCTCAAAAAAAAAAAAAAAAAAAAAAAAAGGAGCAGAGAGTAGAATACTGGCTATCAGAGGCAAAGAGGAGGGAGGGTGGACAGGAAAAGAAGAGATGTTGGTCAAAGAGAACAAAATTTTGGTTAGTCAGAAAGAATAATAAATAATCTATTATCCAGCATAGTGACTATAGTTAATAATATTGCATTGAATATTTCAAAATAAATAAAAGAGTGGATTTTTAAATGTTCTCGCCACAAAGAAATGAAAAGTATTTGAGGTGATGGATGTGTTAGTCTGATTTGATCATTCACAATGTATATACACAAATCAAAACACCACTTTGTACCCCATAAAGATATATAATTATTAGTTGTCAATTAAAAATAAAATAAAACTTAAGAAAGGGATTATGTCAAAAACTGATAAAGCAAGAAATAGGGCAAATGCCAGAAGAAACAGCTGTATAGTGGTGGGCAAGAAGGTGGCAGGATTGTGCTATGTTTTTTAGCATAAACTGTTAATACTATTAGAGTTTTTTTAACATGCATATGAGTTACCTTAATACAAATATTTTAATAGAAGATTCACATAAAAGTCTGTATTTCTGATTTTTCTTTGAAAAACAGAAGAACTAGCATCACATGTCTGCATTCCAGAAGGCAGTAATTTCTGAAGCCGAGCAAGGGCAGGTGCCCTTCAATTTGCTGCAGTCCCCACCACTTCCATATGTCTGTCTATTTGCTTTCCAGGCTTGTAATAGTCTGATTTGGGGCCTGTTAATGTAGAGTATGAGGGTGTCCCTGTAAAGTTACTCAAGAAGGAGAAAAGGAAGAATCTAGAGAAATGAAGCAGCCTCTGCCAGCAAGCCTAGGCAGGACATATAACAAGGGAATCCTGGAGCACTGCGAGGAAAGAAAAGTTTCACTGGACAGACAGTCAAAGAGTAAGAGAGAGCTGGAGGTGAGGTGCCTCTGAGGAGGAAAGCAAGGTACGCCCTGGAGGGCAGAATGGAGATTGAAAAGCAATGGGTACATGTGAGTCACAGGATGCTGAGAAAGCCAGCAGTAGGTCTGGAGGAGAGCTCAAGTTGGCAAGGCCAAGGGGTCCAGGAGAAAGGCTGTGATGTAGAAGAGAGTGCTATGATCTGTCCTGATTGGCTGCTGCCCCATGCTTCAAGTCAGAGCACCCTGCTTAATGGCCAGGCTATGCAATGTTCGATTGTGTCCAGACCCTGGATGCTCCTGTGGAAAAGTAGCTCCAAGAAATGACCAGCTTTTATTTTTATGTAATTTTCATTTATAGTCCACATTTTTCTTGTGGTAGAAGGCAGAGATCTGAATAACATCCCAGATGTCTGAAGCATGCAAGGCATTCTCAAGCCTTGAGAATTGCTTAGAAGGGGAGGCAATGGGTGGGCCTCTCAGACCAGATGTCCTGGGAGGCCCCAGGTGATCATCTCAGCCTTACCCAAAGCTCTCTGGGAGCCAGGGTCTGCTTTAAAGCATCTTCTCCTCTGAAAGTGATGCCGAGGCATCATTTTCCGCTCTTGGCAGCAGCACAAACCTTTCACTTAGACCTGATGTACTGTGTGAAAACAGGAGTTTGCAGGCCATTTATCCCCAGGCCTGTCAGCCAGGAGAGAGGCATTTCCCTGAGGAAACATCAAGAGGGAAGTTGTATGTTCAGTTCACCAAATAGTACCAAGGCCCCAGCCCTGAACCCTTCTGACCAGAGTTAGCTTGTTCCTTCTGTGAAACGGGCTGGTGTATTCTTCTCTGTCCCTTAACATAACCAGATTCACATAGGTTGATACAGCTGTGGGACACATGGACATACTGAACCTAATTACCCACAGAATCTCCTGCCTTGTTGTTACAGTAGGAGAGAGACTAACCACACTACAAAAAAAGACATCAGGCCTCAACAGGTCTGAGGGCAATGGGGGATGCCATCATGCCCTGAGTAGTCAGCATACTGAGTACTTTTACAGAGACTTTGGGGGAAAACATTGCTCAGAGAATATTGCAATGTGTATTTTTTCCAGATGTGAGTGCGAGCTGGCTCCAACATCTGCCACCCAATACATATTTGCAATGCTTTATGGCACTTTTTGTTTACAAGCCTGATCTTCCCCTTTGGATGGCCAGCCCCTCGTGGGCCAAAACCATGTCTCACGCTGAGCATATGGTGAGCAATCAACTAATTGATTTATTAAGTGTGGCAAGGGTCAGCGTTTCCGGGGGAAAACAGTATGCATTCCCATTTAGAGAATCTTGAGATACTGGGTTAAGGTTCTGAAGTCATCCTTCTGCATCCAACACTTGGCCTCCTGGGAGAAATGACAGAGGATTTGGAGATGCTAAATTTGGATTCCAAGACTGAAATTTGGTTAAAATTTAAAAACAAAGAGAGGGACAATGGAAGGAGGAAATTGAGTTCCTAGTGAATACCAGACACTGTACACTTTGGATTCTGAAATCCATGTTATCATTTCTGTTTACAGGTGAGGAGAGAGATGCTGAGAGAATTCTGTCTCCTTAGTGAAGGGAGCAGCAGTGGCCATCAGCACTGGCCTTTCCTTACCAGTCACAAACTCAACCTTAGTCTCTTCTTTCTGCCAATGGTGCTGGCCATCTAAGATTAGGTTGGGACCACCATGGTGAGGAAGAAAGACTAGGAAGGTGGCGCTGACTAGAAGAGCCATCTGTGCACTACTGCATGACACACCTAGAGATTGGGGGGAGAAAATAAAGAAGGGCTTGGATGTCCTGGAAAGACATTGGTTGGGGCACCTTAAGTCAAAAACAATTAGGATTATTACCCATGCCCTTAATTGTGCCCCAAAACTGCTGTTACATAGAAGAGCAAAGGTACACACACACACACACACACACACACACACACACACGAACATATATGTAGCCCATTATCAAATATGAGTCCCCTTTCTGAGAAGAGCATTCTTCTCACATGAGCACCCTCTTCCAAAGAGATCTGTGCTGCCACTAGGAAATAAATGGATTCTAGCCTGGTTCCTTGTTGGCCCTGATGTTCAAGTAGGACACACATTTTCTCCCATCCATATTCAGTCAGAAATCTTCCTGAATATTCTGGGCAAAAGCATCCAGAGACCTTCCCAAACCTCCACATTTGTAATGGTAGAAATGTTATCTAGGCCGTTGGCTTTATTTTGAATCACATTTCCAACATGTTTTCTGTACAAAGTCCCAATCAAATGTTCATCACTTTACATCTTAAACTAAAACTGCATTCCTCACAAAACACCATTTCTCACAAAAACACCAAGTTTGCTTTTTCTGCTTCACAAGAATTCCATGTCAGGATAAGCAGAGAACTACAAAGTCCTATTACACTGAGCGCTTAGTGTGTAGTTGGGTCAGTCACTAACTGCAAACCAGTGATGGACCCAAATCTGCATCTCAGGACAGTTATAAATCCCTTCATGTCATAGAGCTTCCAGGGCATCTCCATATCCTACTAATACAATAATCAAAACAGCTGATGTTAAACATGATACCTTTCAAAGGTTCACATCAGAGGCTGCAAACTGGGAATGCCTAAGTTAGGTCCATCCCACAGACATACTTTATTTGGCCAATGCATTTGAAAACATTGACTTGGTTCCCAACTCTTCAAGGGTTTTCCATAAATTATGGGGATTTCTGGCTTCTCTTGAAAAGTTGGAGGATCTGAATCTACTGCTTGGCACCAATTAGCTGGAGGAGTGAAGTGGTAACTGTCAGTGTAGGTGAGTTATAATCATCTCTGAGAACCACAGTCCTGTTGTCCTACAGCCAGTCCATTCCCTATTGTCTTACGACCAGCTCACTTCCTTCATTTACCCAGCCCTCCTGGCATTGGTGGGCTTTGAAGATTTTGACCCCTGATCTATATAGTTTATCTAGAATTTTCCTGGGCACGATAAACATATACCCAGTTCTACTCTGAACTCCAGACTCATATATACAGGTATGAAATATGACAGCTACTTGACATGTCTTTTCAACCGTCTCATGCCCACCCAACATGTCCAAAGTAGAGCTCCTCATTCCTTCTGTACCTCCTCCTCAGAAAACCCTTATCATTTTAGTGTTTTACATCTTAGCAAAGGACATGAACAAACACCAACTTAGCTGTTTAAGCCAGAAATCTGAGAATCATCTTTTATGACTTCTTCTCCCTTAGCTCTCATACAATCTATCAACTCTTCTTTTAATTTTACCTCCAAAATATATCCCAAGTCTTGCACTTCTCTCCATCCCCATCATCTAAAAGGACCAGTCACCATCCTTTCTCATCAGAATTTTTAGAATAATCTCCTCAAATCTTGCTACCCAAAGTGTCATCCACAGTCACTTGTATAAATTTTGTTAGGAGCTTGCAGAAATTCAGAATTTTGGTCCCCACTCCATACCATCTAAAAAAGATTTAGAATTCTAACAATATTCTTCAGGTAAGAAGCTCTGCCCTGGGAGAACGATCCAAGATAGCTGATCGCTAACATCTCGGGATTGCAGCTCCCAGTTAAAGCACAGAGAACGAGAGGACGCCACACTTCCAGACAAAATTTGGTCGCTCACGGAGCAGAAGATTCCCAGTGGAGGAGCTCCACGGGTCGCCAGCGCAACTCTTGTGGCCGGTGCAGTGGTTTTGCTGGCACCTCAACGTGGCAGCTCTTGGTGCAGAGTAAATGGGACTGGTTCCCCTTCTGACTGAGGTTTGGAGCTCTGGGAAGGCAGAGTCGCCTATTACGGACTCAAGAAGGAAGCCAGACTGGAGATTCCCGGGCAGAAAAGCACCATCAGTCTTAACGCCATTGGCCGGTGCAGTGGGTTGCTCATATTTCAGCCCTGGGAATTAACAACTTGGACGTCCACTCAGAGACCTAATTTGAAAGTTGGTAATTACAAAGACGACAGGTGGATAAATTTACAATGATGGGAAGAAACCAGCGTAAAAAGGCTGAGAATACTCAAAATCAGAATGCCTTGTCCTCTAAAGAGGATCACAGTTCCTCACCAACAAGGGAACAAGGCTTGATGGAGAACGAGCGCATCCCATTAACAGAATTAGGCTTCAGAAGATGGATAATAAGAAACTTCTGTGAGTTAAAAGAACATGCTGTAGCCCAATGTAAAGAAACTAAGTACTTTGAAAAAAGGTTTGACGAAATCCTAATGAGAATAGACAACTTAGAGAGGAATATAAGTGAATTAATGGAACTGAAGAATACAATACAGGAACTCCGAGAAGTATGCACAGGTTTAAACACTCGAATTGTTCAAGAAGAAAGGATATCAGAGGTCGAAGTCCAACTTAATGAAATAAAACAAGAAGACAAGATTAGAGAAAAAAGGATAAAAAGGAATGAGCAAAGTCTCCAAGAAATGTGGGACTATGTGAAAAGACCAAATTTACGTTTGATAGGTGTACCTGAATGCGACGGAGAGAATGAATCCAAGCTGGAAAATATTCTTCAGGATATTATTCAGGAAAATTTTCCTAACCTAGCAAAGCAGGAAAATATTCAACTCCAGGTAATACAGAGAACACCACAAAAATATTCCTCAAGAAGAGCAACCTCAAGGCACATAATCGTTAGATTCACCAGGGTTGAAACAAAGGAGAAATTACTAAGGGCAGCCAGAGAGAAAGGTCAGGTTACCCACAAAGGGAAGCCTATCAGACTTACAGCAGATCTCTCAGCAGAAACTCTACAAGCCAGAAGAGAGTGGGGGCCAATATTCAACATCCTCAAAGAACAGAACTTTCAGCCCAGAATTTCATATCCAGCCAAACTAAGCTTCACAACTGAAGGAAAAATAAAATCTTTTATGAACAAGCAAGTACTCGGAGATTTTATTACCACCATGCCTGCTTTACAAGAGCTTCTGAAAGAAGCATTACACATAGAAAGAAACAACCAGTATTAGCCTTTCTAAAAATATAACAAAAAGTAAAGAGCATCAACATAAAAAAAAATTTACATCAACGAATGGAAAAACAGCCAGTTACCATCAAAAGGCAGTAATCCTAAATTTAAATTGACTAAATCCCCCAATCAAAAGATAGAGCCAAAACCCAACAGTATGCTACATCCAGACCTGTTTCACATGCAAGGATAAAGACTCAAAACAAAGGGATGGAGAAAGATTTACCAACCAAATGGAGAGCAAAAATAAATAAATAAATAAATAAAAAGCAGGAGTTGCCATTCTCGTATCTGATAAAATAGATTTTAAAACAACAAAGATATAATAGTAAAAGGATCAATGCAACAACAAGAGCTAACAATCCTAATACCCAGATACATAGAGACTTAGACTCAATGAGACAGAAAATTAATAAGGATATCAAGGACTTGAACTCAGATCCAGAACAAGTAAACTTAATAAATATTTATAGAGCTCCTTCTCTTCTCTCCCTCCCTCCCTCCCTCCCTCCCTCCCTCCCTCCCTCCCTCCCTTCCTTCCTACCTTCCTCCCTTCCTCCTTTCCTCCCTTCCTGCCTTCCTCCCGTCCTCCCTGAAAAAAAAAAAGAAGCTCTGCACTAACAGTACTGATTTTCCTCCCACCTACCAATTTTTTACCACCCAAGAAAATGACCCTTTAAAATGAAAGTTCAAACACTTCATTTCTATATTGTTTTAAAAAACTTATGTTGGTGTTTTATAACATTAAAGTTATATCCAAATTATTTGCAATGGCCAAAAAGGTCCTGTATGGCCCAGCTCTTGCAATTTCTACCATCTCTTCCTATACTACTGCTACTCTGGTATTCCACTGCCAACATTGAATATCTAACGGGCATCTCACATATAGCACGTCCAAACCAAAATGCTCTGTTCCCCCCAGGATGAGCTTCTTCTCTACTTTTCCCCATCTCAGTAAATGGTGCCACCACTCACCCTATTGCTCAGGCCCCCATTTCTGCATATTTGTGTTAAACCCAACAACAAGCCCTGCTGGCTCCACCTTGAAGCATGTCATGACTCCAAGCCTTTCTTCCAACCTCCCACCCTAGTTCAAGCCTCCTAATCCCTTTCCTTTCCCTGGGCTCCTCACTCATCCTGTGTCCACTTTGGCCTTTCTATGTTTTTTTTTTCCCACACTGCTTTTGGAATCCTGTTTTTAATCAGATTAAGTCACTCCTTTCTTAATGCTCTCAAAGGCTCCCTATCACACCCAAGCTAAAACCAACCCCCTGGCCTACAAGTTGCTAGCTGTAAAATCTGTCCTTACCCTACACTTTGATCTCAAGGTCTACCACTTTCCCCTCCCACATCAGGCTCTGGTCCCAGGACCTTCTTGGAATCCTCAGACATAGCAACTTCATTCTCACCCGGGCTTTCTGCACTGCTATGCTTCTGGTTAGGGGCTCTTCCCTGTATCTTTAGGTGGCTCACCGTAACTTTTAGATGTCCACTTCAAGTCATCTTCCCAAAGCAGCCTTCCCTTCATCCCTTCTAAAAATAGAATCAGTGCTTTCTCACTCTTTCTGTACTCAGCTTTATTTGTCTTCGTAATACTTACCTTGTTTATACTTACTTTTGTTGTCTCCCTCAATGGAATGAATGCTGCCTGAGGAAAGGTGTCAGTACACCCCCAGCACACAGATAAGGTTGCCAGATTTAGCAAATAAAAATACAGGATGCCCAGTTAGCTTTGAAGTTTAAGTAATCAACAAGCAAGGCACAGTGGCTCAAGCCTGTAATCCCAGCACTTTGGGAGGCCGAGGCAGGTGGATCACGAGGTCAAGAGATCAAGACCAGCCTGGTCATCATGGTGAAACCCCATCTCTACTAAAAATAAAAAAATTAGCTGGGCATGGTGGCGCGTGCCTGTAATCCCAGCTGCTCAGGAGGCTGAGGCAGGAGAATTGCCTGAACCCAAGAGGTGGAGGTTGCGGTGAGCCGAGATCGCGCCATTGCACTCCAGTCTGGGTAACAAGAGTGAAACTCCATCTCAAAAAAAAAAAGTAATCAACAAATAACTTTTTAGTGTAAGTATGCTTATACAATACTATTTTTTTTAACTTCTGGCCAGCATAGTATTTTAGAACATTAGAACCTTGGCTTGATTCTCCATACTAGAGGTGCAATCATAAGTTGGAGTATGAATTTAAAGTTTCAGTATTATACTAAAAATTATTTGTTATTTATCTGAAATTCAAATTTATGTTTTCTAGCAATCCTAACAGAATATTGCCTGGAATTTCACACATCTTCAAAACATTTTTGTGAAATATGTGAAAAATAAAAAATAATTAAAAGCTTAAACTTTTAAAATTGGTTGTGATTAATGGTCAGGAAATGCTTTTCAACCTCTGGGGGAAAAAGTCTCTCTAGATATTCAGGACAAGAACCCTGCTCTAATTAGTGTTTATTATAGTGATCATCCTTGGGAAATCCATTTTGCCTGTATTTATGCTTCCCTTTTCACAACAAATTACTGGTTAAATAAAGGCTGACACTCCGATCTGAGATGGCAAGAATTGTTAAAATTTAAAAAGTAATTTAAAAAAATAGAATATCACAGAAACATCGTGCATTTGGAATAGCGATAAGGTGCTTTCACATATATTTCTTCATCTGAGCCCCTAAGCAGCTCTAAAGAGGATGCAGAGCAAGCTGCTTAGTCTCATTTTACATATGAAGAAACTGAGATTCCAAGAGGCTAAATGATTTGTTCAAGATTGTATAGCTTGGAACTGATAAAGCAATACTTTGAATGTAGATTTTCTAACTCCAAGTCCAGCATACTTTCCACTGTATCACATTACCTTCATAAATACGAATTGCAACTACATTCACCAAGCAGAGACTCTTACTTCAGCTACGGAAGAATAACGTGTAAACAGAGGTATAATCCATTTGCTTGGTAACTGCCCTTTCCAGCTCTGGACATCAGCCAATCCTTGCTCCTTGGCTAGGAGGGCTCTGGGATAAAGTGGGGCATCTTTTTAAATATTTTGTGTCATTTGTCTTTTCTATGTAAAAGACAATCATTTTAATGTTCAGTCAGCTAGCTTCAAATACATTTTATTTCAAGTAGTTGGCTCCACAACTAACCAAGAAACTGAAGACAGAGTCCAAATTTGAGCTTCAAAATCTGTTTCTAGTATTAATTTTGAGTGGAAACAATTTTGGTTGAGTTTGGGGATTATAAATATCCCCCAAGAGTGTTTCAGCTCTTGGCTGCTTGTCTCTAAGTTTCACTCTTGTTTCAACCTAGGGGGTTGTTAGATTAGAAATAGACAGAGTTGGCATGTGGTTACTCTGAAAGCCTGTAACCGTCTTTAAAACATGATCTAGAAATATTGATATTATAAATGACCATTTCTCCAAAATAAGGTTTGCAAGACTTGAAAGTGAAGTCGGATGCCAGAAAGTCTTCGAAGGAGGATTTCCAGTCAGTGATATCCAGTTACCTATTTTATAACAAAGAATAAAGAAAACTCTTGGGGCAGCAATTCATACGCTTTTGGATCTAAAACAATGGGCTCAGTGGGGACCCTGGATTTATAACTCTTTGGAGGAACTAACTTTACCCACCCGTGCAGGAGCCATGAATAATTTTAGAAAGACAGGCAACTGAAAAGAATTCCCGAGCTATTAAGGGGCAGCAAAAGTCACCTACAGTGAGGTGGTATTTCATTTGGAATAACACAATGAGAGAAGCCATGCCTACAAAACCCTATGGTAATATTATATCAGAAGAGAGATTGTTTAAGGAAAAATTAACTAAATTTTTTAGGGCGGTTATGACTCCCCTAGCTAGGAGTTCAAATCCAAGCACATCACCATGAAAATATTATCATTGAAAATCATGATTGTTTTAAGAAAACACTGTGTGTGGAGGGCCTGTCTGTGAGCAGTAACTCAACCAGTTTGTGTAAGGAAATAACCCCATTAGTGCTGTGTGGAGCTCACAATTCCATAGCTATTGTGTCCCAGTCTCACAGTGCTTTTCTCCTAAGGCTTGCAAGAGTGTCACCATTGAATGGAACGAGCACCGTGCGGCCTGTAAGAGAAGGTCATTCCTGAAGTCAGCTGCTCAGGATGGAACAAGAGGGAGAGGAAGTGCTCCAGGATTAGGACGCTGAATCGAGGCTAAAATGAATGGGGTTTTATCCCTCTATAAAAGGCCAGAACTGGTAGGAGCAAAGGTTAAAACTCGGCATACTGAAGCCATATAGCAGTCCGAACAGAGAGCATGAAAGTGGATACTGGAAAGAGGGCCAAAGGGCCAGAAATTGGCAGGGAGATAATGGAATGGAGTGTGGGACCAGGACATAACTGCAAATGTGTATAATCACCAAACAGAGCTGAAATCATTTCTTACATCAAGTTCCTTGGGAAACAGACTGAGAAGGCAAAATCCATGCCTAAGGCTAATAGATTTGTCTATCGTACTTTGTGTTAATATGCGTGTGTGTGTGTAGTCAGCTACTCACAAGTGGAAAGAAGTGGTTTATTAGAGAGTGAGGGAAGTAGTATTGGGAAGACAGAGGAGTTGAACTTTGATACATTCCAACAGGCCTCAGCTGATTCCATGCTCAGGAGCTTGGATGCCCTTTCAGAGTTGTTCCTTCTTGGGGGAAGGGGGCCAGCCCTTTATAACCACCATGGACTGACCAATCATTGGATGCCAGCAGCCCCCAGCAGGAGACTTCGACCTTGGACACTGCCAACACTCCCAGCAGCTGAGGATATGAGCCACTCCATCCTATACGGGGTCTGGGTGGCCTACTGCAGTGTCAGGATACACTCTTGGTCTAATTCTTGGTCCAATTCATTTGGTCATCAGCAGCAAAAGTATCTGGATGGTTGCTCTGGTTTTAGGGTACAGGGAAAGGTAAAAATCCTCAGCAGAAATGGAAAATTCTACAGAGAAACTGAACCATCTGGGTGCCTGTGGGAGCATGAGCAGTCTCTAATGCTATCTTTTGCTATCTTTTGGGATCCCTGTTATCTCCCCTAAAGAAACCTAACTAGGGCCGGGCACGGTGGCTCAAGCCTGTAATCCCAGCACTTTGTGAGGCCGAGGCAGGTGGATCACGAGGTCAAGAGATTGAGACCATCCTGGTCAACATGGTGAAACCCCATCTCTACTAAAAATACAAAAAATTGGCTGGGCACGGTGGCGCATGCCTGTAATCCCAGCGGCTCAGGAGGCCGAGGCAGGAGAATTGCCTGAACCCAGGAGGCAGAGGTTGCGGTGAGCTGACATCGCGCCTTTGCACTCCAGCCTGGGCAACAAGAGCGAAACTCTGTCTCAAAAAAAAAAAAAAAAGAAAAAAAGAAACCAAACTAAACCACCCCCACTAAATATAATCAAGTTAAAACCTATTATAAATATTTTATTGCAGTTAAAATGATACAACTGATTATTGTCCAACACAGACGAGAATAGCTAGTAATATAACTAATCAAGATTCTTCTCCTGTGTCTTGATTTTAGATGTAAACTCCAGGAAGTTATCAGTTGAGAACAGAGTCCTAAAGGATGTGTGTACCAAACTTCACACATATTTATGGAATGCAAATTAGTTATGTGTCCTCATGACAACAGACGCCTTAACTAGGCAGCATACTTTATTTAAAGCAGATTTTTTTAAAGTTTTGACAGCAAAAGTGCAATTTTTTAAAATTGAAAATATCATTTCCTACACTCTTGACTCATCTCTCAGTTTGTTCTACTTCCCCCCCAAGCATTTATCACCTACTAGTATGTTACACTGTGTATGTATTCATTGTCTGTGTTCCTCCTCTGAAATTACAAGCTTCATGAAGATAGAGATGTGTGTCTGTTCACTGATGTGCCCCAAATATTGCCTGATACACAATTGGCACTCAGCTAATATATTTTAGATAAAAAAAAAGAAACCATACAATTGTTCCCTCTTCCCCAGGATGTGTTGCCCTTGTTTTATCTTCTGCCAGATGTGTCTGCTCTCAGCCCAATCTCTGAAAGAGAGTTCATTACATTTTCTCTAGCTCATCTTCACGGCAGAGGGGACTGGAAATCCCAGTCCTAAAACCTACAACACAGTATTAAGACAATCTGGCACAGCTCTGAGGAGCCCAGACCATCCACCCAAGTCTTGTTCTTCCACTGCTATTGTCTTCCCAACCAAAATCTGAGTGCATGCTCAACCACCTCCGGGTCTGAGAAGGATGCATGGTGTCCTTCCGGGCTGTGCAGGGAGAGTGACATCTTCCATAGGTGCTGTCTCCTCAGACTCCTCACTCCCATTCTTAGTACTGTTTCTCTAATGCCCCATTTCTGATAAGTCAAAGCTACCAGATCTCCTTGCCCTGACCTAGGATATCCTGGCATGGAAGATACTTCTTTGCTTCCCCATGAGCAGAGGTGCAAAATCTTTCCAGATAGCCCAGGGGCAATACAAATTCTTCTTTCATCAGATGTCTCCACTTAGGACAATCCAGTCTATTCTTGATGAAAAGGCAATTCAACAGCATTCCAAATAAGATGGTATGCCATGGAAAGAAAAAACCTGTTAGCCACTGCAAGCTGTGTTCCAATCCACCATTCTTCTTCATTGTTAAGGACTCACTCTGGAATTGATACCTAGCAGCAAGGTTTTACTTCTAAACAATCTACATGGAAAACCACTCCAAAACTCTAAATGACAACAAAACTGTTGGTTTATTAAATACTACCCTTCCTTCATTTCTTCCTTCCTTCCTTCCAATAGAGAAAATATTCTTTTATAGTTACAATACATGCTGGCTTGTTGCAGTGAAGGCTAATAGATTTGTCTATCGTACTTTGTGTTAGTATGTGTGTGCATAGTCAGCTACTCACAAGTGGAAAGAAATGCTGCTTTTCATAGTTTTTCTTTTTCTTCTTTTGATTTGCAGGTCAGTCTAATCAAAATAGGAAGACAGCTCCTTTCCCATTCCCCAGTCCCCAGCATTGCTGAGAGAATATTTCAGGCATAAGTGAAAGCAAAACGTCTTAAAAGTATTTAAAGGCATGGAAAAACAATCTGAGAATCTGCAATTACACTAGGGTTTACAATATTTTGACAAAAGATAAACATTTGTTTAAGTCAACCTGTATTCCTAGTGCGAAGGTATGCATATGGGAAAATGTTGACAATGCAAACAAGGCCAAGAGGTGTGAAATTTAAGCACATTATCACTCACTGTCAGATGCTAATGACTCTCATCAAGGTAGAAGAGATTGGTTTAAACGCAAAAATGATTATCCTTGGCAGTAGAAGCTCAAGTGAGACCTTAGCCAATTATTTGGGTTTTTGTTTTTCCTGACAATACTCCTCATTAGTTCTTGGCTGTGATGCACATAGAAGAGTAGAGATTCATGTGCCCCCTATGGACGAATGCTGTTCAAGCAGTATTTCTATCCAAAGCATAGGTCTTTCTCAACCTATATGAACACAAGCAACATGGGAGATGATACGTGTTGTGAAAGTCCTGACCTAACGGAAATGCACACAAGTCCAAACACCTACCAATAAGTAGAAATAGGAGTAACTCATTCATGAAGGATTTTCTGGAAATGTCTTATATACAAAATCATATCCTCTTTAACCAACCAAAAGATCTGGATGGGGAGATGTGACTTTAATGCTATTGATTAAAGTACATTCTTTTTCTTAAAAAAACAAAAACATAAACAAAGATCAAGAAGGTTAAACTAATTTACTCGTAGTATTTATTATCTGTGGAGTTGTTCAGGTAATGCGTATAATAAAATTGAACGCACTGTCATCTTTATTGGGATGAAGGTTACATTCACAAGCTCTGCTTGTTTTAATAGGTTTATTGTACAGTTGTAGACATGTGCTATTGCACTGGGATGGATATGCTTTGAATATTTTTATAATTGTGGATAGTATAAAAGTCATTTTCTGTTAGATTGCACAAATCCATTACATTACGAGAAGGATACATTACTGTAACAGGATTAATGTACAACACATAAACATAATCAGTAATATTCTGTTTGATAAATTATCTCATTTTAATCGGAATGTAAAGAGATTTCGGGATAGTTCTTTCTTTGATTTGCATAATTGTATTACAGACAGGCAAATTGCATTATATTCTTCATTAACAATAGATGGCTTATATAACTATTGTATTTTTGAAGGCACTGCTCTTACATTCATCCTGCAATTTGTCATTTTCTGACATTGCTGGGGAGCTTAGTTAGGAGAGAATAGAACCTAAAAAGGATTACTTGATTTTCGCTGAGTACAGTAATATCTTGGCATCCGATTATTGCACTGTGGTTATGCTATTGTTTGTTTAAACAAATTGCAACCTAGTGGCAACGAACTTCTTTTAAAAATCTTCTAATGTGAGGACGATTCAGCCCTTATAGATTTCCACAGCGAAATGTCAGCCCTTCTAACAAACTCCACGTATAAAAACGTAAATTAAAATTAAATTAGAACCGTATGATTGATTTTATGTTTTTACCCTGACAAATGCTCTCTCTGAGGGAACTTCCCTTTCCTCTCTCCAGCCCAGACAAAAGCTAACAAGTTGCCTGATGCTCCAGGGACACATGGTGTTCACAGTCACTCCGTGGTGACTATAAAGCAACTCCCTTCTTAATGCTCAGCTAATGACAGCTGTCAGCAGCCCTTTAAAAGTGCAGCACAGCACTGCAGCATTTGGGTGGGTCTGAAATCTTTGCTTTCAGGGCTGGAAAGAGACCCTTTCTATAATACCTTCTTAGGCTGGGGGACTCTGCCCTCCTCATGTCCCCACTGGGAGGCTGAGAAGACAGCACTGGAGCAGATACCACTTATGTGTCCCATTTTCCAGTGCATGGCCACAGCCAGCCCAGAGCCTGTTACTCAGCAGGGGCAACACCCATGTCCTGAAAACATGAACAGATGAATGGAGACACGGATCCCATCAAAAATTCCAGAATCTCCGGATGAAAAGCTGAAAAAACAAAAAGCTTTCACACTCAATGCAAATTTTACTTCCTACCACTGCCTCGCCTAAATTGAAAATATGAGACCATATTACAACCCCTTAATAATTTGATTTTGCTTTGCCTGTGCTTGGAACTGAAATGCTTCCAAAGCACCTTGACCTGTACTTTATTTGAATCTCTCAACAGCCCCATGACGCGGGCAGAGCCAAGTCACAGGTGCTGAAGAAAGGACAAAGGCTTATGAAAGCCCTTCCTTATTGTCCTTATCACCCTTCCCACCCCACTGGGAGCTAATGTCCGTCCTCCGTGCATCGACTCCCTCCCTACACCCCCTACCGATTCTTCCACTCCCCATCTCCTTGGCCCGCTGCCTGCTGACTGGTGTCTGCAACTCTCACTCTCTCTTCATGCCTGCCCTCTATTCTACGCGATTGCCTAGGATGAGGTGCAATGGCACAATCTCAGCTCTCTGCAACCTCCGCCTCCTGGCTCAAGTCAACTGACACTCTCAGCCTGTCAAGTAGCTGGACCACAGGTGTGTGCTACCACACCTGGCAAATTTTTGTATTTTTTTGGTAGAGACGAGGTTTCACCATGTTGTCCAAGCTGGTCTCTTAACTGCTGAACTCAAGCAATCTACCCGCCTCAGCCTCCCGAAGTGCTGGGATATTCTACTCTCAAAAGTGACCCTCTATCTGGTTTTTAAGTCCATGGAAACTACATCTTTATTTGCTTATTTATTTTAACCCATAGGCCTTTTTGCATTTACATAGCAACTACCAACAGGGTAATGGTTCAAGGGTGGATTCAAGAGACAGGTAGCCACACTTCCAGGAACCCCTGCTCCCCGCAGTCGTTAGACTCTAAGATTCAGAGGCTCCTGAGTCAGACTCCTCCTACCCCCATGGTGGAAGCTACAATATCCCCTGGAATTTAACTTCTATTTGTATTCTCCTCCCCACCTCTCTGACAGGTATGGATGTTCTAGTCATTTCCAGGGGCTCCTAACCCTTAGGCAATTAATTCAGCTAGCGAGATCATGCTGGAGGGAGCAGATGTGCCCTCCACATGCCCAGTGTTGTATACTTGCTTCAGCTCTGGCCTTGTCCTTCCTCAAATCTGATTGTCAAATAGTCATAATCTCCATGGAAATTTGCCTGTGAGCTTTTCAAGGAGATCATGGCAGGAACTCTGCTAATCTGAGCTCTCAGCTGAGTGCAGGCTGAGTTGTCGGCAGGGATTCAGGCATTAACAGATATGTGTGAGGAGCCTGGAGGCAAGCTCCAGAGGAATCAATGCCAAGGAGGCTTTGTGCACAGACACAACTAGAAGAAAAAGAGAGAGAGAGACATGGAGATGATGCCCATCTTCTGACCAGTCATATGAAAAGAGCTGGAGGCATAAGAAGATGCTCTCAGGGAATTGAGGCCAGAGTAGTCCAGAGAGGCACTCACACAGGTGCATTCTCGGCAGAGACGGTGGGAGCTACACCACACTGGGAACTGGAAGCTAGCACCTCTGTGGTTTGGGAGCTTAGGAGGCTCCAGGAAATAGCAATGTTCTAGGCAGATCAATTTTCCCAGGAAGGCCCCAAAATCAATGCCAGAGCCAACGTCCATCCTCAGGAGGTATGCAGGCACAGGACCTTTATGAAAACTCCCAGAGGTTTATCAGTGAACACTTGTAAGTGCCCAGAGATGCCCAGAAACAATGAGAGAGGAGGTGGCTCAGGACGGCTACATGCAGGCAGCAGCACAGAGGAGAGCTTGGACTGCCTGTAATAATGGAGCATACCCAAAGGCTAATGAGAAAGCTGGGGAAAATGAGATTTCTTCATGGATCACTTCATTGAATTAGAAGTTATAAATACCAAGTCAGCTAAATTGGGGCCCTCTTGGTCAGTTGTGGCCCTCCAAAATTAAGAAGCATTGCAAACTCTTTCTAGCAGGTTATTCTCGAAGAACAACCTCCTCACTGGTGAAATAAAGCAAAAAGGGAGGCCATGGTTGGGAGCTCTATTGAGATAATGAACTTTGCATCAATAGCCCTGCCCTCTGGTGGCTTACCAGTAATGAGTAACGAGGAGAGGAGAAACTGGCTCACAAAACCATTACCAAATGAATGCTAAGGTATTTACTGTATTGACGCATCCAGCTGTGTGATGGTGACAGCTTAAATATAGTGGGTGTTTCAGATAAGCTGCACCCTGCCGGGGCTAAGGGAAATTTTCCCCATTGCCATCTCAAGGCTTGCTGAAAAACCAATCTGCAAAAGGCAGATTAACTGGCAAAAAGGCATACAAATATATGAATGCTTACACAGGAGCCTTCAGAGCAAAGGCCTACAGATACCGGGGACATTGTCTATTTAAATGCTTAGATTCAACAAAGTATGGACAGCCGTGTAGACATTTGATTGCATAAAAAGAGTATGACCTCATGGCGATAGGCTGAAAGGGAAGATCCAGCGAGACCTAGTTTCTGTAGGCCTCTCTGAGCATAAATTTTTTTTTCTGGGTATGGGGCAGAGTCCTTTCTGGAATGAGGGTCCTATGGCCTACAGTCAAATGAGGCGGCCAGATGATTTCTTTATGGCCAGTTTTTACACAGAAAGGTGGAGGGAAAATTAGAGTAAAATTTTTAGGTTTTTATGGCTGGCTTTGTGGAAGAAGGGTTCTGGTTTTCAGGACCTGTTCTGAGGAAAAAGCTATTCTAGTTTCTAAGGGTAGCCTCAGGGAAGAATGGGACAGGAAAAGAGACAGGAGGGCAGGAGACCAGAGGAACATTTTTGCTGCTGTAGCTGCTGCTGAGGCCTTCATTTTACAGTACTGTTTTCTGAACCCCAACAGACCCATTTTACACATGTTCAACAGCAAGTAAGAAAAGGTCGGGACTCTCAGCTGGGAGGTGGAGGAATCAGGATGTGGCACTTGATGGTGTGGCTCCAGGATCTCTGCTGTCCATTCTGTGTTCTGCCACCCCCACCCACTCAGTTCTTTGTGCTGTGCTGATTCAAGGAAGGATATGGGGTGAGCTGGAGTGGCGGAGGAAGCTTGAAAGACCAGGCTGAGAGGCACACAGGCACAGTCAGGAAAGAAAACCCAAGAAAGCCAAGGCCCAGAGGAAAGGAGTGAGCATGTGTCTTCTTTTTGAGCTTCTCCCACAAGCACTGAATGTCAACAACTGAAGCCTTGTCTGTTGCACCTCTTTTTTTTTTTTTTTCTTTTTTAGACGGAGTTTCACTCTTGTTACCCAGGCTGGAGTGCAATGGCGTGATCTCGGCTCACTGCAACCTCCGCCTCCTGAGTTCAAGCAATTCTCCTGCCTCAGCCTCCTGAGTAGCTGGGATTACAGGCACGCGCCACCATGCCCAGCTAATTTTTTGTATTTTTAGTAGAGACGGGGTTTCACCATATTGACCAGGATGGTCTCAATCTCTTAACCTCGTGATCTACCTGCCTTGGCCTCATAAAGTGCTGGGATTACAGGCTTGAGCCACTGTGCCTGGCCATGCACTTCATTTTTCTAAGGTGACCCAGCAAGTTAGTGGACAAATCCTGACTCCTGGTACAGATTGGGGTGTGCCTCAAATCTGTTACAGCCACTTCCGGCTCACTGCCCCATCCAATTGTTCAGATATCACTTGTGTTACAGAATTATAGAAAGGCAGATATCCAGACATTTCCTTCAGGTAATCGAACCTGACTCTTGTTTTAGAAGTCCCGGGGGAGGACTCAAGATGGCACTGTGAGAACAACCCAGGATTGGAGCTCGCGTTGAATCCGCAAACGGTGAGTCCGAGCTGCATTTTCAGACTGATCGTTGTTGCCCACAGAACGGGGAAACTCCCAAGTATAAAAAAGACACAGGACGCCAGGCAGTATGTCTGCCTGGCGAAGCCGGCAGCCGGGGCGGCGGCGGCCGGCCCTACCCAGCAATCCCCACAGGGCGCGCTTGTCCGGGTGCCCTGTTGAACCGGCAACCTGAGACTTGAGAGGGCTGGACTTGAGACTAAACGAGACTTGGACAGTAGGCCAGCCCAGGGGATTGCAGGATCAGATCGTTTGGGATACCCAGTGGGACGAACAAAACCGCGATTTCAAACTATCCCGAGCAGACGGTCCGAGACGCTCTGTGGGGGAGGGGCATCCACCACTACGGAGGCAACCCGCCCCAACTGAGATACACGCCCACTGCTGACGCAGCCAGCCGTTGCCGAGGCAACCCGCCCCAACTGAGATACACGCCCACTGCTGACGCAGCCAGCCGTTGCCGAGGCAACCCGTCCCTACTGAGATACACACCCACTGCTGACGCAGCCTGCCGTTGCCGAGGCAACACGCTACAACGAAAAGACTCCGCCGCAGGGCGTGGCGGAGAGCACAGCAGAGCCTGCAGGAACAGGGCGAATCACACAACAGCAGGGCGGAGCCTCGGCAGCCAAACAGTGGCTAGTCTGCCTTCTAGCTGGGCAGGACACCTCATCGAACATCCCAAAATAAAGCCCAAACCCCTCAACACAGAGCATTTGAGAAAAAAAAAAGGGTTTTTTAATGAGCTCTGTTGCAGCAGAATCAAACATAACAGCCTAACAGCCCTGAATGAACAAAAGAGCTCACAGCTCAGCAATTAAGCCCATATAAAGTACAAACTGTCTCCTCAAGCAGCTACCTGACCCCTCTATATCCAAAAGACTGACATTAGGCAGGCATCATCCTGGGACAAAGATAGCAGAAAAAGAAACTGGTAGCATCCCTCGCTGTGCCACAGCTGCTAGAGGTGCACCCCAGACAAGCAGGGTCTGGAGTGGACCTCAACAGTCGTACAGCAAAGGGGCTAGACTGGTAGAAGGAAAACCAAGTAACAGAAATACTTCATCATCAACATTCTGGGTGTCCACTCAGAGACCCAATCGAAAAGTCAGCAACTACGCAGACGACCAGCGGACAAATCCACAAAGATGGGAAGAAACCAGCGCAAAAAGGAGGAAAACACCCGAAACCAGAACACCTCGCCTCCTAGAAAGGACCAAAACTCCTCACCAGCAAGGGAACAAAGCTGGACGGAGAATGACTGTGACGAAATGACGGAATTAGACTTCAGAAGATGGATAATGAGAAACTTTTGTGAGCTAAAAGATCATGTATTAAATCAATGCAAAGAAACTAAGAACCTTGAAAAAAGATTTGAAAAAAGATTCGAGGAAATGATAACAAGAATGGATAATTTAGGAATATGAATGAATTAAAGGAGCTGAAAAACACAATACGAGAACTTCGCGAAGCAAACACAAGTTTCAATAGCCGAATTGACCAAGCAGAAGAAAGAATATCTGAAGTCGAAGACCAACTCAATGAAATAAAACGAGAAACCAAGATTAGAGAAAAAAGCGCAAAAAGGAATGAACAAAGTCTCCAAGAAATGTGGGACTATGTGAAAAGACCTAACCTACGTTTGATAGGTGTACCAGAAGGGGACGAAGAGAATGAATCCAAGCTGGAAAATACTCTTCAGGACATCATCCAGGAAAATTTCCGCGACCTAGCAAGACAGGCCAACACTCAATTGCAGGAAATACAGAGAACACCACAGAGATATTCCGCAAGAAGAGCAACCCCAAGGCACATAATCGTCAGATTCAACAGGGTTGAAATAAAGGAGAGAATACTAAGGGCAGCCAGAGAGAAAGGTCGGGGCACCCACAAAGGGAAGCCCATCAGACTCACAGCAGATCTCTCGGCAGAAACACTACAAGCCAGAAGAGAGTGGGGGCCAATATTCAACATTCTTAAAGAAAAGAACTTTCAACCCAGAATTTCATATCCAGCCAAACTGAGCTTCAGAAGTGAAGGAAAAATAAAATCCTTTGCGAACAAGCAAGTACTCAGAGATTTTGTCACCACCAGGCCTGCTTTACAAGAGCTCCTAAAAGAGGCACTACACATAGAAAGGATCAACCAGTACCAGCCATTCCAAAATCACACTGAATGCTAAAGAGCTTCAACATAATGAAGAATCTACAACAACTAACAGGCAAAACAGCCACTTAGCATCAAAACGGCAGTATCAAATTCACACATAACAATCTTAACCCTAAATGTAAATGGACTAAATGCACCAATCAAAAGACACAGACTGGCAAATTGGATAAAAATCCAAAACCCATCAGTGTGCTGTATCCAGGAAACCCATCTCACATGCAAGGATACACAAAGGCTCAAAATAAAGGGATGGAGGAAGATTTACCAAGCTAATGGAAAGCAAAAAAAAGCAGGAGTTGCAATTCTCATCTCTGATAAAATAGACTTTAAAGCAACAAAGATCAAAAGAGACAAAGAAGGCCATTACATAGTGGTAAAAGGATCAATAAAACAAGAAGAGCTAACGATCCTAAACATATATGGACCCAATGCAGGAGCACCCAGATACATAAGGCAAGTTCTTAATGACTTACAAAAGGACTTAGACTCCCACACAATAATAGTGGGAGACTTTAACACTCCACTGTCAATGCTAGACAGATCAACCAGACAGAAAATCAACAAGGATATCCAGGGTTTGAACTCAGACCTGGAGCAAGTAAACCTGATAGACATTTACAGAACTCTCCACCCCAAATCCACAGAATACACATTCTTCTCAGCACCACATCACACCTACTCTAAAATTGACCACATAATTGGAAGTAAAGCACTGCTCAACAAATGCAAAACAACTGAAATCATAACAAACAGCCTCTCAGACCATAGTGCAATCAAGTTAGAACTCAGAATTCAGAAACCGACCCAGAACCGCACAGCTTCATGGAAACTGAACAACTGGCTCTTGAATGTTGACTGGGTAAACAACGAAATGAAGGCAGAAATAAAGACGTTCTTCGAAACCAATGAGAACGAAGACACAACGTGCCAGAACCTCTGGGACACATTTAAATCAGTCTCTAGAGGAAAGTATATAGCAATAAGTGCCCATATGAGGAGAATGGAGAGATCCAAAATTGACACCCTATTGTCAAAATTGAAAGAGCTAGAGGAGCAAGATCAAAAAAACTCAAAACCCAGCAGAAGACAAGAAATAACTAAGATCAGAGCTGAGCTGAAGGAGATTGTGACATGAAAAACCCTTCAAAAAATCAATAAATCCAAGAGCTGGTTTTTTGAAAAGATCAACAAAATAGACAGACCACTAGCCAGATTGATTAAAAAGAAAAGAGAGAACAACCAAATAGATGCAATAAAAAATGATAAAGGGGAAATCACCACAGATTCCACAGAAATTCAAACCATCATCAGAGAATATTACAAACAACTCTATGCGCATAAACTAGTAAACCTGGAAGAAATGGATTAATTCCTGGACTCCTGTGTCCTCCCAAGCCTAAACCAGGAGGAAGCTGAAACTATGAATAGACCAATAACAAGGTCTGAAGTTGAGGCAGCAATTAACAGCCTACCACACAAAAAAAGCCCAGGTCCAGATGGGTTCACAGCCGAATTCTACCAGACACACAAGGAGGAGCTGGTACCATTCCTTCTAAAACTATTTCAAACAATCCAAAAAGAGGGAATCCTTCCCAAATCATTTTATGAGACCAACATCATCCTGATACCAAAACCCGGCAGAGACCCAACGAGAAAAGAAAACTTCAGGCCAATATCCATGATGAACATAGATGCAAAAATCTTCAATAAAATATTGGCAAGCCGATTGCAACAGCAAATCAAAAAACTTATTCATCATGATCAAGTAGGATTCATCCCAGGGATGCAAGGCTGATTCAACATACGCAAGTCTATCAACGTAATTCACCACATAAACAGAACCAAAAACAAAAACCACATGATTATCTCAATTGACGCAGAGAAGGCATTTGACAAAATTCAACAGCCCTTTATGCTAAAAACCCTCAATAAACTCGGTATCGATGGAACGTATCTCAAAGTAATAAAAGCTATTTATGACAAACCAACAGCCAATATCATACTGAATGGGCAAAAACTGGAAGCATTCCCTTTGAAATCTGGCACTAGACAAGGATGCCCTCTCTCACCACTCCTATTCAATATAGTACTGGAAGTTCTAGCCAGAGCAATCAGGCAAGAAAAAGAAATAAAGGGTATTCAAATAGGAAAGGTGGAAGCCAAATTGTCTCTATTTGCAGACGACATGATAGTATACCTAGAAGACCCCATTGCCTCAGCCCAAAAACTCCTGAAACTGATAAGCAACTTCAGCAAAGTCTCAGGATATAAAATCAATGTGCAAAAATCACAAGCATTCATCTACACCAATAACAGACTTAAAGAAAGCCAAATCAAGAGCGAACTGCCATTTGCAATTGCTACAAAAAGAATAAAATACCTTGGAATACAACTCACAAGGAACGTAAGAGACCTCTTCAAGGAGAACTACAAACCACTGCTCAACGAAATCAGAGAGGACACAAACAGATGGAGAAACATTCCATGTTCATGGTTAGGAAGAATTAATATCGTGAAAATGGCTATACTGCCCAAAGTAATTTACAGAATCAACGCTATCCCCATCAAGCTACCATTGACTTTCTTCACAGAACTGGAAAAAACCACCATGAACTTCATATGGAACCAAAAGAGAGCCCGCATAGCCAAGTCAATTCTAAGCAAAAAGAACACAGCGGGGGGCATCACACTACCGGATTTCAAACTATACTACAAGGCTACAGTAATCAAAACAGCATGGTACTGGTACCAAAACAGAGATATAGACCAATGGAACAAAACAGAGGCACCGGAGGCAACACAACATACATACAACTATACAATCTTTGATAAACCTGACAAAAACAAGCAATGGGGAAAGGATTCCATGTTTAACAAATGGTGTTGGGAAAACTGGCTAGCCATGTGCAGAAAGCAGAAACTGGACCCCTTCCTGACACCTTACACTAAAATTAACTCCAGTTGGATTAAAGACTTAAACATAAGACCTGGCACCATAAAAACCCTAGAAGGAAATCTAGGCAAAACTATCCAGGACATAGGAGTAGGCAAGGACTTCATGAACAAAACACCAAAAGTATTGGCAACAAAAGCCAAAATATACAAATGGGACCTAATGAAACTCGACAGCTTCTGCACAGCAAAAGAAACAGTCACTAGAGTGGATCGGCAACCAACAGAATGGGAAAAATTTTTCGCAGTCTACCCATCTGACAAAGGGCTGATATCCAGAATTTACAAAGAACTCAAACAGATTTACAGGAAGAAAACAAACAAGCCCATTCAAAAGTGGGCAAAGGACATGAACAGATACTTTACCAAAGAAGACATATATGAGGCCAACAATCATATGAAAAAATGCTCATCCTCACTGGTCATCAGAGAGATGCAAATCAAAACCACGTTGAGATACCATCTCACGCCAGTTAGAATGGCGATCATTAAAAAATCTGGAGACAACAGATGCTGGAGAGGATGTGGAGAAAAAGGAACACTTTTACACTGTTGGTGGGAGTGTAAATTAGTTCAACCATTGTGGAAGACGGTGTGGCGATTCCTCAAGGCCTTAGAAATTGAAATTCCATTTGACCCAGCAATCCCATTACTGGGTATATATCCAAAAGACTATAAATCGTTCTACTATAAGGACACATGTACACGAATGTTCATTGCAGCACCATTTACAATAGCAAAGACCTGGAATCAACCCAAATGCCCATTGATAATAGACTGGATTGGAAAAATGTGGCACATATACACCATGGAATATTATGCAGCAATCAGAAATGATGAGTTTGTGTCGTTTGTAGGGACATGGATGAATCTGGAGAACATCATCCTCAGCAAACTGACATAAGAACAGAAAATGAAACACCACATATTCTCACTCATAGGTGGGTGATGAAAAATGAGAACACATGGACATAGAAAGGGGAGTACTAAACACTGGGGTCTATTGGGGGGAAAAGGGGAGGGCCAGTGGGAGGGGGAGGTGGGGAGGGATAGCCTGGGGAGAAATGCCAAATGTGGGTGAAGGGGAGAAGAAAAGCAAAGCACACTGCCATGTGTGTACCTACGCAACTGTCTTGCATGCTCTGCTCATGTACCCCAAAACCTATAATCCAATAAAAAATTAAAAAAAAAAAAAAAAGAAGTCCCAAGTGCCCCTATGCTGACACATCAGTCCCTGCTATTTTCCTTTGCCTTGAATGTTGTCTTCCCACATGCTGTCTCCTCACCTGTTAAGAACCAACTCCTGGGACCCACAGCTCTGTTACCCCTTTCCTCTTCTGGCAGTCGAGGCGATGGCCCCTCCTTAGTCCTTCGCTGTCCTCTTTCATGGCACTTGTCACACACTGCACCCACACTACAGTGACTTTTCTACCGCCACCCCTTCTAGGCCCACAGATAAAACGGTGCCCCCTCTGGATCGCCAGTGCCTGGCATGGGATGTGGTACTGAGCAGCTGCTGGAAACACATGCCAGCCAAAGGAAGAATGGAAAGAAGGAAGGAAAGAGTCTGGCATCTCACTTTCAGAGTGGGTAGAGCAGAGACAGAACACCATGGCATGCATTTGGGGTGGGGTGAACAATGGCCACAGATACCCTGGTCCTAAGCCCTGGAACCTCTGGGTGTTTCCCTTCATGGTGACAGAGACTTTGCGGATGTGATTGCATTAAGAATTTCAAGATGAGGAATTGATCCTGGCTTATTCAAGTGGGTCCTAAATGCAGTCACAGATGTCCTTAGAAAAGAAAGGTAGAGGGACACTGGGAACAGAATAGGAAGAAGGAGATGTATTAATAGAAGCAAGGGGAGTGAGCAAAGGCCGTGAGTCCGGGAATGAGAGTAACCTGGAGAAGCCTGAAAAGACAAGAGATAGACCAACCTCAAGAGCCTCCAGAGGAAGCATGGCCTTACTGGCCCCTTAATTTTAGCTCATGAAAACCCATTTTAGTCTTCTGGCCTCCAATACTGCAAGAGAATAAATGTGTGTTTTTGTAAGCCACCAAGTTTGTGGTAATTTGTTACAGCAGCAACAGGAAGCTAATACAATATTTTTTTTTATTATAACCTCTACATGATTACATGCTGGGCTCCCAGAATACATGCTGTACTCACTCCTACATCTCACATCCTGCATCTGGCCTGAACACCCTAGGAGCCTTCTTCTTTATGCACACTATTCCTTGTGGCCGGCTCTGGGTCACCTCTGGCTCATTTGCATATTGTAATCTGTCCCTGCTGAGATAATCCTAAAGTGCCAACTTTCCAGAGTTCATTCGGGAGCTGAGGCATCTCCTTCAGGTTTCTTATGGAACCCAAGTACAGGGCCAGAGAGTGAGAAGCAGGCCAGCCTGCCGTACTGCACCACCAGCAGGAATGTGCTCTCAGGCTCTCTGGGAGTGTAGCTGGCTACCTCAGGCATTTCTGCATGGAGGGCAAGCAGCAGTAAATGGCCAGTTAAAAAGGGAGAGGTTATTTTGTTACAGCACTAGCCTTATACAGAATTTAATAGGGGAGGTCATATGAAGGCCTCCAGAAAGCCCTACTGCTTTCAATACTCTCCCTAGTCATGTTAATTCATGCAACAGATAGTGATTGGACACCTTCTAGGCATTAGGCATTAGACTAGGAATTAGAAATAATAGAAAAATAAAATTGAAGCCTACTAGAAGCCCAAAGTGTAAAAAGGGAGATATATATTGTGAGCATATATTGCCAGCAAAATGACAAGACACACACACTTGTGTGCACACATACATGTACACATGGATATATACATGCACAGCACACTCAAGGGGATAGGTGCTTTTGGGGATAAAAGTACAAGTATTAATGGAATTCAAAGTAAGAAGATGCTGATTTTATCCTCAGTGCAGGGGACATTTTAAGTTAGACATTAAAGGGTGAAAGAGTTTTCAACGTGAAGAACAGAGATGCAAATTCACACAGGGGAAGAGCATATGCAAAGGCACAAGAGCTAAAAGGGCAAGATGTGTTTGGGAAAGGCTGTGTAGTTCCCTGTGGCCAAGATTACAGAGCTCAGGTAGGAGAAGGCTTGAGAGAGAGGATGGGACCCCGTGTTAACAGTCCTTTAAAAATTGATTCATTTCCTGGTTTTCCTTTTGCTGGTGGTATAAATTTGGGAAAGTTTATTAATCTCTCTATATCTCCATTTCCCTATCTATTAAATAAACATAATAATATCATCTCTCACACATGGTGTTGTCTCAGAGGCTCTCTGAGTTTACATATGTGCAGGGCTCAGCACAGTTGTTGGTGAGGAGAAAGTGGTTGTTAAATGTTGGCTGTTATTCTCATGAAAGATTGTATACATTGTCATGACAGAAATGACGCTCATTCTAGAGCTCTATTCTGTAACAGATGCTCTTACAAAGGACATCTCATTTAATCCTTGACTCTAGGAGGTTGGTGTCATTATTCCCATTTTTGTAGGTGAGAAAATTAAGATAGATCAAGAGTCTTTTCCAGGGTCACACAAATATGGCATGAAAAACTGTGAGCAGAAAATAATTCTCTGGTCAAATGAGTGTGGTCACACCCATTTGTGCACCATAGGACTCTGCCCTGGATGTGGGCACTGGGGACTTCAGGGACTTTCTAAACAGAAAAGCAAAGTTTCAGATTTACTTTTTTGAAAGAACACCCTAAAAATACAACCAGATGGCAAATATGTAAAATATTCAAATTACTGATAATCAAAGAAAACATGATGCTATTTTTTTTTTTTTTTTTTTTTTTTTTGAGACAGAGTTTCACTCTTGTTACCCAGGCTGGAGTGCAATAGCACGATCTCGGCTCACCGCAACCTCCTCCTCCTGGGTTCAAGCAATTCTCCTGCCTCAGCCTCCCGAGTCGCTGGGACTACAGGCATGCACCACCATGCCCAGCTAATTTTTGTATTTTTACTAGAGACGGTGTTTCACCTTGTTGACCAGGATGGCCTCGATCTCTTGACCTCGTGATCCACCCACCTCGGCCTCCCAAAGTGCTGGGATTATAGGAGTGAGCCACCGCACCCGGCCAATTTTTTAAAAGAAAAATACCAGCTCTAGTAAAAGTATGATACAATAGGCACTTTCACATATGGCTTATGGAAAAGCAAGTCAGCATGACCTTTTTGCAACAGAGTTTTGTGTTGTGTTCTGAACTTTAAAATACCCAGATGTTTTAAACCTATCATGCTGCAGCTGAGACTTGATCCTTTAAAAAGAATCCAAAATTTGGGAGTGCTTTATGTGTAATAAAGAGTATGAATAGTAATAATAAAAAGGAAATTATGATACTATCATATTAGAGGTGCTTTTGAAATAACCTGCAGTAAAAATAATAATGAAAAGCGTTGGTTAAGGTGAATACAGTACCATCTAAAACATATAAAAATATGTGCAGGGGAGCTTCCAGGTTGGCAAACATATTAATGGGCTATGAGTGTGACATGCTCCCAAAGGGAAATCGCTGCCCTTTCCCCACTGTCCCCAACTCTCTTCCTTTTCCCTGTATATCTGTTTCCTTTGGCTATTCCTGAGTTGCACTCTTCCTGAGTTACACTCTTTATTGTAAACTGGAAAACATTAAAAAAATATATGTGCATGAAAAAAGACCAGAAAGAAATACATAAAAACGTTAGCAGTGGTAGTTTTTGAGTAATCAGTCTCTTTTCTTTTTCCTATTTTTTAGTGTTTTAAAGATGTTCCACATCATACATATATTACCCTTATACGCAGCAATAAATAACTCTCACAAAGTGGAGAATAACTTTACATCAGATGTTATTTGGGCAAAGAGAGTAATTACCAAAAACGTTAACAAAATCTATAAAATTCCAGTGTGTAAAGCAGACAAAAGGAAAACAGTCTGGGTCAAGTAGGCATGAGGATCCCAAAAGCTTTGTCCCTCAGCCCAGTTATGTCTGCAGAAGCCAGAGGCATCCAGGGCATAGTATAAAAACCAGTGGTAAGCTGGGCACGGTAGTGCCTGCCTGTAGTCCTACTCAGGAGGCTGACATGGAAGGATCACCTGAGTCCAGGAGGACAAGGCTGCAATAAGCCAAGCTCGTGCCGCCACTGTACTCCAACAGACAGAGTGAGACCCTGTCTCCAAAAAAAACAAAAGCAGTCATGAAGGCAGGTCCCCAGTTTTGTAGCCAGCTCATGCCCTTTCCTTTTCTGAAGGCTCAGGTATCTGTTCCTGTCTCTGGGGTCTTTGACTAAGGTGAGTGAGTTCCTTGGGCATGAGCACCCACTGGGTATACAGACCAAGACATGATTCAGCAGCTACAGAGCCAATGACCAGTGCCAGGAGCTGCAGTGACATCCCCAGCAAGCAGCCACTTCATGGGGACATCACCCTGGCACCCCACCCACTGACTGTCCCCTAGAAATCAGACACTGAATGTGCTTATAGTGATTCAAAAATCACTGACTGCAGTCCCAGGAGCTCAGGACTCTACCACTATAATCCTGGACTCGTGACCTCCAACCAGATGCTGACTGCCATAAGTTTCTGAACATGCAACTGGTTTTTGGTAACATCCCAAGATTCAGATCAGTGGGACTTTAGAAAACCCTTAATTTTATCCCAATATATATTCAAAGACCTTTCTGACCTTTCTTTTTCACTCAGTTACTTCACTGGTTGAATTCTACTCCCTCCTCCTCTAAATGTGAGACAAATATTTTTACTCTAGGGGTACCACTTAGCTTGAAAGGAACAAAAATAAGTTTGCTGCGTTTCTCACCACTCATTTGCCTCGTATTACAGTAAATGCTTTTCGAAAGAGAATTAGTCAAGATAACAGTTTTCCTTCAGCAATAGCATTTCCACAGCAGGCCAAGCATGAGACGTGCTCAGTCTTGTGAATTTTTGATCAGTTCTGGGAGTTACACATTTTAACCAAATAAATATATTTGGCTCAGTATCAAATGAAAAAAAAAATCATTCTTAAACTTTTCCTCCCTTTCTCTTCTTCAGGAGCAAATTAACTCCACATATGCAAAATTGGGGCATCAGCTCAATGCAAAACTCCCAATTCCCGATACCCTAGGTGAATTTAATCTCAAAGACCTCAAATAATTAAACATAAATAAAAGTATTAACTTTGAGGCAAGTAGGAAGTTCAAAAGTATTTAGTCAATCTGGGGATTGCAGATGCAACCTGTACCTGACGCCAAGTTGAATAATGTCCCCCACACTGATTCACTGTGCCCTTTCAATGGTGCCCTAAAGCCTTCCTGTCTTTTCCCACCAAGAGTTCCAGTTGTTTCATTGTACCAATGGGCCTGGAGCAAATCGCTCCTTGAGACAAGAGAAAGAAGTCAAAAATCACATTTTTCTTTAAGTGAAACTATATTTAGAAACAAATACACATTTCTTCCTCTCTCACTTTCAGTTGCTTCTTTATAGCATCAACCATCAGATGACCCTAAATACCACTCACCCATCCATCCTGGCAAATCCTGCTGAAAAAGCCTTCAGGATCTCTCACAACTTATATAGTTGCTCTAGACTTATTAGCCTGGAATTTGAGACCTTAGTTGATAATAAACCTTAACACTATAATAAAAGTGGCTGGTACTTACTATAGCATCTCCTGTGCAAAGCACTTACCTATAGAAACTCAGGAGGAAGGTTTTTTGATCTTTGTTTTGCCAAGGGAGAAACAAACCTAGTGTGGTAAATAACCTGACCTGGTCAGTGGGGGTTGAACTGAAACCCAGGCGATCTAACTGCTGAATCTTCTCTCGTGACCTTTTGGCTGTTCAGTTGGAGCTTACCGAGGGGCAGTTCACGCTCCAGGTGGAGGAGCAAGAATCGGGACATTCCTTCTCCCCCATCAGCCATGAGCGAGCCCAATGCAAGTGAAATGTAGTCTTTCATTTTACCATGCAATGAGCATAATTAAGAAACAATGAGGAATGACAACAAATAATGAACTTCTTTTCTTCCTAACTAAAATTTAATGACTGTATTTCTTCCGTTATTTCCCAGAACAGCAGTGTATGGTGTTATAAGATTCTCGCTGGGCTCAAATGGAGGCCTGAGTTCTCTTATGGCCTGGCACAGTCTTGACCCTACATGCCAAGAATGTACCTACTTTGCAAGGGGCTGCCGTTCTGCCCTCATGTCCTGGCGGCAAGAAGAAAAATAAACCTGGATGGGTAGAATGGGGTCAGATTGGAGAGAGTTTTTCTGGGAAAAACAATTGGTATGTATGATAATTCCACAGACACAGGGGGAAAGTTTTGTAGCTAGCTCATGCCCTTTCCAGGAAGGCTCAGGTGTCTGTTCCCGCCTCTGGGGTCTTTGACTAAGGTGAGTAAGTTCCTTAGGCATGGGCACCCATTGGGTGTATAGACCAGGACATGATTCAGCAGCTACAGAGCCAATGACCAGTGCCAGGAGCTGCAGTGACATCCCCAGCAAGCAGCCACTTTGGGTTTTGGGGACAGTTAAAGCTGGGTTCAAATTTCATCACAGCCAACTGTTTGCCATGTGACCTTGGGCAAGCTCATTCGCCTCTAGGAGTCAATTTCTTCATGGGTGAGTGGGAAGAAAGTGCCTCCAGTGGCACTGTTGGGAGCCTTCAATGATAAGAGACATGGGCGCCAGACACTCAACACAGTAAGCAGGTGTGTGTTGTACGTAGCTGTCATCTGTGGTTGCCCAAAACCTCTGAAACACTCCCTTTGCATTTGGATTGTTCTCTGAATGTGAAACCTACCTTCCCATCAGAGATTCCCCAGAACCACATTTTCCAACTTCCACTGCCATTAGAAGGCAAATGTGATTTAATTTTACTGATCAGATGCCTCTGCAGTAAGCTTTGATTTGGAGCAGTTACAGGTGGATGCGGTGGGGCGTGGCCCTCTGCTTTGCTAATAGAGGGTGGCAGAGTGACTGGAGGGGGAACAGCTAAGGTGACAAAGTCCTGGTGGCTGCAGGGGAGGCAGTTGCTTGGTCGGCCAGTTCCGCAGTGGGCACTGGGAGTTACTCCTGAACGCCCTGCCTACAATCTATTTCTTCTGTCCTCCCAGTGGTTCTGTGCATTTTCTCTACCCATAAATATATCACTTTCTACTACAACTGGCCAGAGTGGCTTGTGTTACCTGCCATATAGAGCCTGACTCATAGATGGAGCGAACTGGCCACTCCATCTAAGTGCTGGCAGAGGTAAGTCCTGGCACAATGATTGTCAAGAGGCTGCTATGATAACCCTAGTAGGAAGGATGAGGCCAGGAAATTCCAGCAGGTACTTATTTCTAGGAGTCTACCACCTACCTGTCTCCTGAATCACCCTCTACTCTCCATCCCATTGCCAGCCCCTTGGGTTGTAACCATAGTCCTCCCCCAGAAGACCACAGTAGCCCCCGAATCTCCTGCCTCAGGATCACATCCTCACCAGCAGCCAGGGTGAGCTTTCAAAACCAGTGACATCTCACATCCCCTGCTTAAACACTTCCTGGAGATTTCTTTGTCTTTAGGACAAAGTCACAATTTTCTTCTCATGATCTACCATAAGCTTCGTTATCTGCAACCTCCTCCCCTCCTTTTCTCCCACCCACCTCCCCCTCTGACATAATGTCTTAATCCATGCTTCACTTCTAGAAGATCCTCCCCTTCCTCCACCCCACAGGCTTTGCATATCCCCAGCCAGTATCTCTGCCCTTCCTCTTTTTGTGCGTGGTGAACTCCACTTTGCTTCCCTGGGCTCGGATAGGCCTTCCCAAGCATTTGATTCTCCTGTCGTAGCTCCCAAGCTCCTTTTAGGGAGTGTTCATTTGGCATCTGTCCACTGAAGATTAGTGCTCCCTGTCCATCGTGTCTATTGTTCTGACATGCCCTCAGTCTGGAAGAGGACATGACTCAGTTAGTGCACGTGATATGATGAGTGTCACTTCAGAGCTCAAATAGTTTGGAAGTTAGTGAACCTTCTCCACGTTCATCCTCCACCCATGTACCAATGGAAGGGAAGGACAAGCAACCCTGGGAATGGCAAGGCTCCCGGTGGAAGAAGCTCAGCTCCACAAACGCCTATTTTGAAGCCTGCCTGTCAAATACCTACATTGACTTGATAGGACATAAACCAATAATAAAGTTGTATTATATTAAAACACTGAGTATTTGAGTAGCTAGCTTTACTCTAACTAACTAGCCCTGCTCAAGTCTTGAGGAGATCATGGAGTCTGTCCTCGGCGCAGCTGTATCCCCAGCACCGAGCACACTTCCTGACTCAGAGTAATGGCCCCATAAGCATGGGTTGCATGAGTGACAGAGAAAGAAATCTACAGGCTAAGGGAACAGAGTCCTGGAACACTGTTCCAGGGGATGCAGGCATGGCAGAAATCAAACTAATTCACATACCAGGAGGGTTTAAGAAGAGAAAGGGGCACGTCCATTAGTGCGGCCCATCAAATACAGTGAGAGGACAGCCCATGAAATGCAGGGCCAGAGAGGAAACAAGTTATCGCATTTTTCGTACAGCTACCACTCACACGTCAAAGTCTCATTTCTTTCTCCCAACACGAGTTATACATCCAGGCGGAGTTCCTGGCATGATCCTCCAGAGACAGGAAAACAGTGCATGTATTTTTCTCTCCACCATAAATACCTGAGTGACTTGATGGCTCAATTGAAAGCACTGAAGTGTAGGGACAATTTCCTCTTTCAATGCCTGTGTATACATCTGCTTATGTGTGTATTTATAGTGTGCATATGTATGTGTAGAATGAAGCTCGGCTCTGTAAAACTAAACTGATCTCAAATATACAATGTGGTCACATTTCCTGGAAGGGAAATAATAAACTCTTCTCAGGATTATAAAATTTTAGAGCTGGAAGGAACCTTAGAAACGATCCGATTCAGATCCCTCATTTTACAGCTGGGGAAACTGAGGGGAGGAAAGCCAAAAGCCTTGCTCCAGACTTAGCAGCTGCCTGGTCTCCAGCTTCCTACTCCAGTGCCTTTTTCACTTTCTTAAGGTGTAAGATTTTATCTGTAGCCTAGGGAGGATTAATAAGGCTAGTATTCTTTTGCCCACTGTCAGAGGCATTAGAATTTAAAGGATAGATTGCAAGTGACCTCAGGACCTGGCCATATAAGGGTCTGTCTCAACTGGTCAGCAGGATGTCCAGCAGCTACTGGTCTTGATCTTGTGCCCACGTCCCAAGGGCCTTTCTTCTAGATCCTTTCCCTGTGTCCCTCTAGAGTGCTTAGCCCCACTGGAAACCCTCATGAAAGATAATTGTTACCATTTCTTGAGACTTGTGGTGTGTTCCAGAAACTGTGGTCAGCACTTTACACAAATTATTGCCCTCAGTCCTAACCACAACACCGACAGGTAGGTGTGCTGTGTATGTGCCTGGCTCTACAGGAGGCACAGAGAGGCTAAGTAATTTATACAAGATCACACAGTCAAGGGGACAGAGCCAAGATTTGAACTCTGGTCTGTCAGATGGCAGGGCCTATATTTCTACCTTGCCACAGCGACAATGCCTCTCCAATAGAAGAACTGAGAATAAAGCGAGGTTGAAAGGACAGATGCAAAGGTCATCCAGGAGATGTCAAGACTAGGAGGTGCATTTTGGTGAGATGTCCTCATTCAATGCTGACAAGACATCAGACACTCACTTCCGCATGTTCCTCCCCAGGTGGTGCATGAGCCCCAGAAGTTCCCACTTTTTCCTACTTGCCTTCCACATCTCCTGGTGAGACTCCACCGTTGGCAGATCAACCAGCCCAGGCTAGCCACAGAGTCCATAATATTCCCATGTGAAATACTGAAACTGGGAACTTTCACACAGAGTTTATGCTCAGTAGTTTCCCCTGGAAATCATCTATACATCTGCACCTTCCACCCAGGCCTTTTCTTCTCATCTTTCACGCTACCTGCATGTGAAACAAGGTTGACTCATTTTAATTTCCTGCTACAGAATGCATAGCACAGTGTCTAGGAAGCAAAGAGAGAGTGGCATATACATATACGTGGCATGTATATATTCATGTAAATGTCATTTTCTCTCTAAATATATATACACCATTTATCTGAAATACATAATATATATTTAATTATTTATTTCAATGTTGTCCAGAAAAAAATAATTTTCTAAAATACTAGTAGGCTGGAGCAGTCCTTATTCTCTTTCCACCATGATTTTTAGTCCCAGGTAGCAGGGAATCTTGGGTCAAATAGGAGCTTTGTCTTCCCCAGTCCACAAGGCTTGCAATTCTGAAGCTTTGGTCCCTTGAGGAATGCACCCTCTCCTGTGGGCTCCATAAACCCAGTGCCTTTGATGAAAGCCGACCTCCTCATCTAGCCTTCTATACTCCCAACTGACCCAACTTCTCTGGTTTTCCAGATTTTTGATGAGTGATGTTTGCATCTTGCAATCATCTGCACACATGGACTGAGATGTTGGCAGTCTTCCAAATAGCTTTTGGAGATCAGTAGGTTGCAAAAATATCATTTGGCCGGTAAACTGCTCACAGAACAAGCTACATTTCCCAGAGTCCTCTCCTTCAACCCTACCCATCTCTACCCACCCCTGCCTCTTTTTCTTTTCTCCATCTCACTAGACACAATGACACCCAGCACTGGCCTGAAGAATGCATCTTTTTCTGCATGAGTATGCAGTGTACACACACACATACCCACACATACACTTTGATTTTCATGCACTTCTAGGCAGAGGGAGAAGAGCAGAGGCCACATTCATTTCTGTCTCCTGACCCTCATAGCTTTATTCAGGCCCAGTGAAAGAAAAAGAAACAACATTCAGGAAATTTTGTAACTCTAGTCAAGTGTTCGTGGACTCCACAGCTGCACATGTCTCTGGTGAGAACATGCATTAAGATCCTCAGAAGGTTGTCAGGAAGAATTAATGAATGATCACGTAGAAAGCAACCTGCACACGCCGTGCTGCCTAGATGCTTGCTCCTCCAGGTACACTGCAGATGCACAACGAGTGGGCTCTCTACACTAAGTCTGACTTGTCCAGAAAGCACATATTGCAGGCAGCCTATCCCCATGCAGGAGAAATATCTCAGTGACAGGAGCTCCACAGTTCATACCCTGAAACACCTGATGCTTATATAAACAGCCACCATTTATTGAGTGCTATCCAGTCAGGCAAGGCAAAATGCCAGGAGCTTTGTACCCATTATTTCTAAGCGTCCCAACCCTCTGAAGTATGCATCATTGTCCTCGCATCTTATTAGTAGTGAGGAAACTCAGGCTCAAAGAGGATAAAAAAATAAGCAGTCAGGATCTTGAAGGTGGGATTCAAATCTAAGTGACTGGGCTCCCAAATCCCATTTCCTCTACACCATGTACATCACCACCCTCCCCTCAATGACAGTGCTGAACATCATAATTGAAATTCAACCCACTAATAAGGTTAATGACTCTCATTATCTGAAACTAGAGAGAAAAGCCATTCTTTTATGTATTCATCCAATATTGGTTGGGCTCTATGGGAATTTAAAGATAAAGAACTCCTTTCCCACAAAGAGCATCATCACTGAAATGCATTATCTGAAATATGTGAAAACTTAAGTAGCCAGTGCTAACATGCCATGGATTGTCATGCCTTCCTAGACTTACATGGACCCTTACAGCCCATCTCCAGGGCCCTGGTTGTAAAGATGAAGAAGTGGGGGTCCTGTGTGGGCAAACATTTGCCCTGTCATGCAGTGTTAAAGGCAGGTTTCAACCAGAACTTTGGTGTCTAATACTCTATCCCTAGTTCTCTCCAAAGGTTTTAAGAATGGTAGCCTCACAAAGCAGTGGTAGACAAGTCAGCAGTTCTCCTGCTCAGGGTTAAGTGGCCAGCTAGCTCTGGTTTTTAATGTGGACCGAGGTCCACTGGCTGCTGTGAGCATGAGTGCACAGTGAGGGCAGGGAGTGTATGATCACACATACCTTACTGACTACAGCACAGCTTACTGAAGAGGTCACAGGGGAACCCAGGGGGAAATAAACATTGCTATGTTAGAGAAAAAAATTATAAAAACCAGACACCCTACTCACATTATAAATGTCATATCATGTTGGTGCCTAATCAACACTTTGAAGCATTAGCATTGTTTTAATCATTCTTCTATTGGCGAACAAATGTTGCATATATAATTATACTGCTGTATTGTACTGTACAAATAACCATGTAATGACATCGTTGGAATTTCTTGGTTCTTCATGGTAATGCCAAGTATAATTACCATGTAATCTGCCGAGAGCAAACAAGGTTGTAATTATTCCATAATCCAATCTAATTATGGGGCAACTGGATTGTTGTTTGTGTTCAGGAGGAAAATATGCATGCAAAGAAAAGAAAAGGAAATACATTCTCCCCAACCGGGGGTATAGTAAGTCAGGGGGCTTGGAGATGGTTTTTAGTAATGCTATCATCTGCTTAGATGATGAAATACTTGCTTATTGGACAGTTAACTTTTGAAGCCCATCATCTTTAAGGACTCTGGATTCACTGGGTGAAGGGGCCACAAGGGAAATTCAGAGAGGGAACAGAGGTCACAGATGTGGACAGAGCCTCTAGAGGCAAGCATCTGTCTATGGGATCAAGAGGATGGAGAGAGGTGGGCCCTCATGCAAACTTCTCTTCCACAAGCCTGTCCTGTGACTCTGACACATGCCTGGGACAGCAACATAAAAATTACCATGAATATGTTCCCACTCAATTCAGCTAAATTGACCAACCATGCCTTGCCTCTCCTGCTATAGGCCTTTGATGATATATGCAAGACTGGGTCTGGACCTCACAAAGGAGCCAGGCAAAGAAGACAGAGAGGAAGAGAATGAAGGAAAATGGGAGCAGCAGGTGTCGGCAAGAGGTGTGCTGCACGTAGATTGCTGGGAACTTTATTAGTTTCCTAAGGTTGCTGTAACAAAGTGTCACAAACTGGGTGGCTTGCAACAACAGAGATGTATTGTCACACAGTTCCAGGAGCTACAAATCCAAACTCAAGGTGTCCACAGAACCACTCTCCCTGAGGAGGCTCTAGCTACGATACCTCCCTCCCTCTCGCTCACTTCTGGTATTTGCTGGCAATTTTTGGCCTTCCTTAGCTTGCAGCTGCCTCATTCCAATCTCACTCTCTGTCTTCCCATGGCATTCTTCCTGTGTCTCTGTCTCTTCACATGGCATTCTTCCTGTGTCTCTGTCTGTTCACGTGGCATTCTTTCTATAAGGACATAAGTCAGGTTGGATTAGGGGCCAACTCTTCTCCAGTATGACCTCATCTTAGCTAATAAGATCTGCAATGACCCTCTTCCCAAATAACATCACATTCTGATGTGCTGGGAGTTAGGTCTTCAATGTATCTTCACAACTCAATGCATAATAGGAACCATTCACTTATACACGTGTTCAGCATGCAGTTATTAAGCATCTGCTCTGTGACTCGTATATGATTATTGCCCTGCTTTGCTTCCTTCAATAGAACACTTACTAAGTGTGTCACAAGCAGTATCTTATTTAAGTCTTTTACAATTTTATGAAGTTAGTGCTACTATTGTTTTCATTTTACATACGAGGAGGCTGAGGCTTAGACAAGTCAGATAACTCAAGATGGGGCTGGGATCTTAGTCCAGGCTTTCAGGCTCCAAGACCTGCACTCTGGCTTCATGACCAACTTTTTTAGCCCTATATGTTAGCAGGACACATAGAGACAGGAGCAACAGGGCCTGAAGAGAGCCATCGGACTGAGGTCAGTGGAAGGCCACCATCCCAGAGTAGCCCGTGTCAGGGCTCAGCAGGGAGCACTGTGCTGCAGACAAGGAGGTCTCTGAAATTGGGCATCCAGGCAGGAGTAAAGACAGGAAGATGGAGAGCGTGGGTAATGCTAGGATGGAAGAACAGGAGACAGGCATAGTTTCAACACAAGGGAGCCCATCCCACCAAATGCTTCCAGGACCACTTGTTGTCTTGCTCCTACCGATGGCAGCTTTCACTCTGCACCATCTTGCAGGGTGGGTGGAGCACATCATATCTTTGTCCCTCCACAGATGTGGTACCCAACTGTAGCCCCCTTCTAAGGCAGTCAGGGAGGGGAGGGTCACCTGCCCCACCACCTTTACCTCCTTGCTTTAAGGCCTGCCTGTGAGCCATATGGTCTCCTGGCCTCAGAAACTTGCTTCCTTTCTCGGGTACTGAAAGCTTTCAGGGAAAATTACAGTTACACGGTCTTAAAACAGAGAGTAAATTCTTTATTTAGGGACTAATCTTGTCAGGCTCATCGACCCTGGTGTTGACTGCTTTTCTAACCTGACATCAGTTAGTCCCCACTGGCCAGAAGTTAACCTCTTCAAGAACTAGATGAAAAGTGGTTTGGGGAGGCAATATTTAAAGGCCTACACACAATAACACGCCTCTGCCTCTGCAGTTCTATTTCTGGAAAGGCTTCAAAAACCTGTTTGTGTGAATGGATGTGAAGGTCTTTTTACGGCTGATCTTGAAAGATGATACTTTTGGTGAATAATGTAGAGGTGTTTATACTTTAAGGCAGAAGGCACATGGCCTAAGTATGCAGATCTAATATGGCACAGATGAAGGGCAGACTGCAACCAATGTGGGGAGTTTGGAGGCTGCAGAAATGCCACAGAGTTTCTCTAGTTGTGAAATGTCATGGGAATCCTCCAGAAAAATTAATATTTGTAATCAGTTACTACATTCTGGGTATTGGACCCATTTGAACTGTACTGTGAAGTTTGATGAGAAATATATTCCCTCACCTACCTCACAGTCATAGCAACTCACCACAGTATTAACAGTATTATTTCACAGAAATAGAAACTGAAGCACAGAGAGGTTAAGTGACTTACTAAAAGTCACACAGTAACTAAGTCATAGAGGCTGAGATGAAAAACCACATGTGATTCTGAGGCACAGGGTCTTCCACTGCCCCTTGGAAGCCACATACTTATAGAGCAAAGACATTTACTATATACCTCCCAGGCCTGGGATTACTGTCTTTTATTGCCAGGTGACCTGTGTTTCTTTCACCTGTCACTGTTCAGCTCAGACCCCTCTGCTATCAGAAAATTCTTCTGGACTGCGTAAGACAAAAGAATAGGCTCACAGAATGAAAACATCAGAGCTCATACAAATCTTATGGTTCATCTTGGTCACTGGTTTCAACTGTGTTTTGAGGAGTCCTAGAGGTTCACTGTGGAGCCACTAGGGAAGGGGGCTGGGAATGAGTGAAAGCATACCCAGGGAGTGGGAATTCACACTCCCACACTTTACATGCTACTTGCTACATATTTACACTTCACATGTTAGACATCTTTCATAACCTTTTATTTGGAAAAGGGCACTGTAGCTAAGATAAAAATAATGATAATATGCTAAATCTGGAAATGCTCCCTTATTGCACATTATTCTCTTTTTATAGATAGGGAAACAGAAACACAGGGAAGGTAACAAGTTCCTTACTCAAAGTCATAGAACTAGAAATGAAACTCAGGTCTCTGCGTTCCAATCCAATATTATTGCTAATAATCCATTTTCCTCCTAACTCTCAGATCCAACCAGATCCTGACACTGTATAAGATTTGCAGATATATGCACATGTATGTAGGTATATGACATGAAAAATACGTAAATATGTCATAGAGTTGTATGTATTTAACCAGCTCCTCTGAACTAGGCTGTAAATTCATTGAGAGTTTGAACCATATCATTTTTAGAGCTCATGACTCTCATTTTCCATGACCCCATAGCTATTCTCAAGCAAGAATCATCTCTTGGGAATTTGTACATTCCTAATGCTTAGCAGAATGCATGACATATAATAGATTCTTAATAAATGTTTAGAGAATGAGTAAACAACTCTGAGAACCAGTTTTTAAGTATCTACATAACTACTTCCAATGACAATATAAATATTACTTCTGAAAAAATCCATTCTGTCCTTGAGTGCCTCCAGGTGTTACATTGAGTCAAAATTTATCTCCCAGTGTATTCAACATCAGTTGGGTCTGGTCTACTCCTCTGGATTCAAGTTGAATGAATCCTCTTCCACTAAAAGCCTGGCATATATTTTGAAAGAGATATCAGGTACCTTCCACACCTAATATCTCTCTCTCTCTCTCTCTCTCACACACACACACACACACACACACATACACACACACACACACACAAACACACACACAGTCTCTCTCTTTCTCTCTCTCTCATGAACACCTCCTATTCCTGTTTCTTTCCCCTGATGAGTTCTGTGATTTGCCCAACCCAAGATTCTGTTTTGCTCACAGATCCTGTTAAATCCACAATTGAGGAATATCACAGCAGATCCTAAAAGAGGCAATAGTTTTCCTACTTAATGACAACTTCAGAAATAAGTGATGGAAACATAGCCAGAGTTAATGCACAAATTTTAAAAGATATGACAATATTATCAGCTAATTTATGCCAATATATTTGAACAATAGAATAAATGAACATATTTCTAGAAAAATAAAATGTCCCAAATCTAACATATATAGCATGCTTGAGTAGCCTGATAATAAATATAGCTATCAAAGCAGTGATTAACTGTTTCACACACAGTTCCTCACACAGAGAACATCAAAGAGTTTTACTACTATTTACCACATAAATGAAAAAAATTATTATTATGCTATACAAAGTGTCTCAGAGAATTTCTCAATTCATTCTATGAAACTATTATTGCCTTGATATAAAAAAAAAAAGATACTATGAGAAAGAAATTTACAGGTTTAGTTTATAAATATCAATACAAGTATTTTTTTAAGTATAAACATATCAAATCTAATGCTGTATAAAACTGATATATGGGAGAACATCAGAAACATCCCCTTTAAAATTAGGAACAATACAAGGGTGTCCACTTCTAACTCTATTTCATTTTGTTGCAGTAGACAGAGAGAGCCTATTATAGGACTTGAAATACACTAAGATTGTAAATAAAAGTATAAAACTGTCTTTATTTAAAGACATGATTAACTACATAGAAAAATCTAAGGAATCTATGCACAACCTAGAATTAACAAGTTAACTTAGAAAGTTTGTGAAAAATAAAGCCAACATACAAAACCTAATTGCATTTCTGTATACCACAAACATTTGGAAAATAAAAAATTAAAAATAATACCACTGCAATAACATAAAAACATACTTAGAAATAAAATTGATGAAAAATGCAAGACTTTTACGCTACCAAATATTTCTTTTATTACTAAAAGGAAATAAAAGAAGAATATACTATGTTCATGGATTGGACATCTCAATAATGTTAATGTTTCCAGTCTCCCTGAATTGATCCATAATCCAAAATGCAAATCAAAATCCCAGCAAGCTTCTTTTTAAAAATCAATAAGCTGACTCTAAAGTTTATATAAAAATATGAAGGAGCTGGAAATTGTCAAAACAATTTTTTAAAAAAAAGACATTCTGTATTTTAATGGACAAAATATTTAAACAAATACTTCCAAAGAAGATATAGAAATATCCATGAGTACATGAAAAAATAATCAATGTCATTAGCCATAAGGAAAAATAAAATTAAAATCATAATTACATACCATTTCACATTCACTGGAATAACTAGAAGTAAAAAGGCAGATAAAAGGCAAGACTAATCTGTTGTGACAGAAAGCAAAATAGTAATTTTATAACACTAAGAGTGAGGGTATTGACTGTAAAGAGGTATATAACAACTTTTGGGATGCTGAAAATGCTCTGTATCCTGATTATATTGGGCAGTTACATGAGTGTAACCATCTGAGAAAACTCATCAGACTGCCCACTTAAAGGGATGCATTTTATTGTTTGTAAATTACACTGTATGGTTTAAAAAAATGAGCATACCAGGAGTTGAAGATGAAACATTACAACTGAAACACTTCATACGTTGCTGGTGGAACTATAAAATGGCATAACAACTTTGGAAAACCATTTGGTTTATTGCTTGGTTGTTTTTATAAAGTTTAACACAAATTTAACCCTCTGATCCAGTAATGCATTTCCCAACTATTTTCCCACATAAACTGAAAATAGATATTCTCAAAAATATTTACCCCAAATTAGAAACAATCCAAATGATTGTCAACAGATGAATGGATACACAACTTATAATATATTCATTCAATAGAATACTCCCAGCAATAAAAATCTGCAAACAAACAGCAAATAGATGGAATCATGATTTAACCTCACAATGTTGAGTGAAAGAAGCCAAAAACAAAAGAGCACATATTATATGATTCCGTTTATGTAAAGTTTTAGAACTGGCCAAATATTTATGGTGATAGAAATCAGATTAATGAATGCCATAAGCAGAAGTTAAGAATAGTTAGATGGAAATGAGCAAGAAATTTCCCAGAGTGATAGGAATATTTTATATCTTGAGTGGAGTGGTGACTATACAGGTATCTTCATTTGTCAAAATTACACACTTAAGAGGTACATGTTATTGTGTGTGAGGTATACCTCAAAGAAAGTTGAATAAAAATATATTGAAAAGTAGAAAAAATACAATAATTATTTGAAAGTGCTAAAAAGAGATCTATGGGCTAATAATTAAAAATAATATAAAATGTTTTCAAGTTGACTGAATATTAGGTCAGTTTTCAAATGTTAATTTCATTTCTATACATCAACAACAAATAATTAGAAAATATAGGTGCATTTGTTTGTTGTTTTTTAAGAAGACCCTTTACATTAACAATGAGACCTTTAAATTGTTTGGGGTTTATCTTAACCAAAGATGTGCAAGAACTATACACAGAAAGGTATCCAACTTTACAGCAAGGAGACATTGAAGAAGATGTAAATAAATGGATGGCAATTTCATTCTTGTGAACAGGAAGAGTTAAGACTGCGAAAATATCATATCTTCCCCAATTAATCAATAATTTAACATTATTCCAATCAAAATCCCAACAGATTTTTTTTTTTAATGGAACATGACAAGGTGATTCTAAAATAAAAGTACAATAGGACAAAAACAGGAATAAGAGGAAGGAGGTACTTACTGTAATACATATCAAAGCATGATATAAAGCCAGGGTAATTAAGATAGCATGGTATTGGAAGAGGACATACTAACTGACCAAAGGGATAGAAAAGAGAGCCCTGTAAGACCTAGTATGGAAAAGCGGGAATGGAAGGATTGTTCAATGACTGGAACTGGCGATGTGGTCATCCTTTTTATGAGGAAAAAAATTGAATCCCTACCCCATACAACTCACAAAAATAGGCTTGAGATGATTTACAGAGTTAAATGACAAAATAAATAATTTACAAGTTTTAGATAGGTGAATATCCTCTTGAACTTAGGAGTAGAGGAAGGATTTCTTAGATAAGACACAAAAATTATAAACTTCAGCTGGGCACAGTGGCTCACGCCTGTAATCCCAACACTTTGGGAGGCTGAGGCAGGTGAATCATGAGGTCAGGAGTTAGAGACCAGCCTGACCAACATGGTGAGACCTGGTGTCTACCAAAAATAAATAATTAGCCTGGCGTGGTGACACGCACCCGGAATCCCATCTACTCAGAAGGCTGAGGCAGAAGAATCGCTGGAACCAGGTAGGCGAAGGTTGCAGTGAGCTGAGATTGTGCCTCCGCACTCCAGCTTGGGCAACAGAGTGAGACTCTCTCTCAAAATAAATAAATAAACAAAAAAATAAACTTCAAAAGGAAACAAATAAATCTGAATGCATTCAAAGGAAACATTTCATCAAAAGACACTTTTAAAAGAGAAAAGACAAACCACTAGCTGAGAGAAGGTATTTGCAACATATTTAACTAACAGGGATTTCACTAGTTAAAATATAACTCATATAAATATATTTGTATATAATATATTAATTAATAATAATATATAAGCAAATTAATATATTTATATAAAAACATTGTTAGAGAAATATGTTATACAAATGTAAATTTAAAGAATTAGAAAATATTAAAAGGCAAATAATCTAATAGAAAAATGAGCAAAGTATAAACATTTTACAGAAAAAAAAATAAAGGTGGGTGATCAATATATGACCAAATAGGCAACGTCATCTGCAACCAGTGAGACAGAAATCAAGCTCACAACTGGCAAAAACTAAGACTGAAACCATGATAGGCTGGATGAAAGGATCTCTGGAACACAGCAGATGGAAGTGGGAATTGGTATTGTCCTGCACAACTGAATACTCCCATACTTTATAAGCCAGTAGTTCCTCTCCTTGACCTAGAAGAGAAAAATCTGCATATGTGCACAAAACACACGTTCAGTAATGTTCATAGCAGCACACGTTCATAATAGCAAAAAACCTAAACAACCTAATTAATAGATAAATAAATTGTATATTTACACAATTACATATAACATAGCAAGAGAAATTAATAACCTACAGCCATATGTGACAATGAGGATGCTTATTTCCAACCGATGTGGACCGATGAAAAAGCAAGTCTGAAAATACCAGATTAAATCGGACACCCTTTTTATTAACTGCAAAAACAAGCATAATTGAGCAACTTTTTGTATGGTGTACATACAAATGTGAGATATATACACAAACACTTATAGAGACATATAGATGTATATTTACATATATTTATCTGTGTATATGTATATATGGGTACATATGTATATGTACATACATAAATATATCTTTGGTAAAAGTATGTAAAGTTAAGTAAGATAGTGATAAACAAAATATTCACAATAGTAATTACTTCGATTAGAGGAGACAGAAAGTTGGCAAAGGAGATGAGTATATAGGTTATGTTCCAGCTCTTGGGTTGCACAATTGTTGCAGACAGAATAATGGTCCCCAAAAACATCCATTTCCTAATCTGCAGAACCTGTGAATACGTTATCATTATCTTACATGGCAAAAAGGAGTTTTGCAGATGTGATTAAGTAAGGATCTTGAGAAGAGGGGATGATCCTGGATTACCCAGGTGGGCCCTTTGTAATCACAGTGTTCTTAAATGTAAGAGGGGGAAGCAGGAGAGTCAGTGTCGTGACATGATGTGAGAAAGACTTAGCTGGTCATTGCTGGTTTTGAAGACAGAAAGGGCCATGAGCCTGAATGTGGGCAGCCTGGAGGAACTGGAAAAGGCAAGGCAGCAGGTTATTTCCGAGAGCCTCCAGAGCAACACAGCCAACAGCTTGACTTCAGCATGGTGAGACCAATTTCAGAATTCTGGCCCCTAGAACTTTAAGATGAAGTAGTGTTGTTTTAAGCCCCCGAGTTTGTGGCAATTTGCTACAGCAGCAATAGATAATTAAACAAGACAATACAATGGTCATTATATCGTTAAATTAAACAAGCAACAATCAAATAACTAAGTAGCTTTAAGGGACCAAAGATGAGTGTTATAAACCAAGGACAATAATTAGTCCATTCCTGTCCAATGGAGCATTCAACAATAATCTTTTTATATCTGTGTTTAATTTTTAACTTAGAAAAGTGGTGTGTGTCCAACAATCCTAACATCCCTAAGGCATCTCTCACAGAGATGTCAACTGAAAGAGCCTCGGACTTGGGGCAGCTTACCTAAGGAGAGCAGAATGACGGACAGGGAAGGATGTGCAGAGGAGACCTGGGATTTTTAGTTCTGGCTCAACCACTACTACTAAGAAAGTGTCTAGGTCCCAGTATCAAGATGATTACACCTAGCTGGTGGTTTTCAAATATGCTTAGCACCAAAAGTCTTTTCTTGCAAGTGATCACACATGGGAGTCCAGTGGTAAAGGCTGAGCATCCTTGCCAAGGAGAGGGAGTAGGAGGGAACCACCCTGAAGTCACAGAGTGACTCAGTCTAAAAGATCAGATGTGGCAGCAGCCAGCAATCCCTAAATGGAAGGGAGTAAGAAATGGACAAGCCCTCCAAGGGCTGACCCTCATAGGGCAGGGCCAGTTCCCATAGTCACCGTCAACTTTGTTAAGTAACAAAAAACTTCAAAATCTCAGGGGCTTGCAACAGTTAAAGTTGATTTTTCTCCCTCACAGGTCTGTAGGTCAGCTGGCCCAGCTCTGTAAAAGTCACTGATCAGGTGCAAATATGTTCCACACTTCATTCTAGGACCACGTTTTTCTGGCAGACCACAAGGACACAAAAGGGCCAGGCAAATCAGAGATATGCACATAGCATGCTTGCTTCTCTGGCCAAGTCACCTGGCCATCAATAGAGTGGGAAATGCACTCCCCCCTCTCTAGTGGGAGAGACTGTCAAGCCACATGGTCCCAGCCATGAGTGTGTTACCTGGTCATAGAGAAGAAGTGAAGAACTGAGAGCAGGGATACAATCTTCTACACTGTCCACAGGGCTCTGACAGGGAGGAGTCCAGCCTATCCTTCAGGGCAGGGCAAATGTTCCTGGCAATGTCCTTCCATCGCTATCAGCCCAATGGCAACTACTATAAATGTCAGGATAGATTGTGCCTAAGAAAATGAGTTTCTTGTGATGTGCCTCCAAACCCCAAATCCATGGAAACGTTTTCTCACCTCTTATAGGAAATTAATTCCTTTCTGGGTATAGCAGCTGCCACGGAAAAATGCTTGCCGTCTGGGCCATTCCCTTCCTGAAGGTCAGCATCCCTTAGGCACGATGCCCTGTGAGGCCCAGTTCCTCGCAGCTCACAGCAGAGCTAATCCTGAAGGTTGTTAGGGGCTGAATTATACCCTCCCAAATTCATATGTTGAGAGGCTAAGCCCCAGTACCTCAAAATGGGAATGACTTTCAAAAAAGAGCCTTTAAACAAGCAATTACATTAAAATGATGGTGTTAGGATGGGCTTTCATTCAATCTGACTGGCATCCTTCTAAGAAGAGGAACTTTGGGCACACGCCAGGGAAGCACGTGCACAGGGAAAAGGCCATGCGAGGACGCAGCAAGAAGACAGCCATCTGCAAGCCATGGAGAAAGGCCGCAGGAGAAACCCAACTTGCTGATGCCTTGATCTCTGACTTCCACCCTCCAGGGCTGTGAGAAAATAAATGTTGGTTGTTGAAGCTACCCACTCTGTGGTATTTGTTATGGCATCCTGAGCTGACGAGAACTGGAATCATTGTGAGTTTGTAGTGAGGCACCCTGGTCCTGTCCCACCTCAACTGCTGGATGGAATCCAGCTCACGTGAAAACTCTTGCTTCCTCGTCGTTAGCCTCTCATTCCCTGTGTGCCTCCATTTGCTTGATCTCAGGGCTTGATCCCCACCTTACGTCACCTCTAGGGCACACAACATCCAGGCATTAGACCTGCCTCCACTTTCTTGAACTGAGTTGGCTCCCTGGATGGATTCATCACAGAGCTCTGTTCCCAGGGTCAGTCTTGCACCGGCCTTGCTCACCTCCCACTGTGAGGGCTGTAGACCCACCATTCTGCTTATATCCCTACCATCCAACACACTAACACTTTCCCTAAAGAGGAATTAAAGGATGATAGAGAGGAAAGGACCAAGAGAAAAAGACCAGATAAAGTCTCAATTGTCTCCCCTGACAAGTATCTCCTGTTTTTCCAAGGCCAGATTCATGGCAAACCTTTGTTCTCCATCTGCGGCCATGTGTTTACCCACCAGAGTAGAGAAAACGTGGTGTGATAGAGTCTTGCCTTACACCTGGAAAATAAGCACCTTTCCAATGACAGTTTGCCTGGTTCCCTGTGCCCACTGGGTTTAAAGGATTCTGACACCCCTGTCCTCTGAACTAAACTCTCCACAAACGACAATTTCCGCACAAAGAAGGGAGAAAGCAGTGATGAGAGAGAGGAAAGCAATCGGTTGCCTCTGTATTCTCTTGATCTGAATTGCTTTTCAGGCCCTCATGCTGAGATTACTCTTTTGTTTTTGAGCTTTTGGTTTTGAATGGAGCTCTCTCTCTCAAATCTCACCAGGGACTGGGGAGGGAAGAATGAAGCAAACGTCAATGGCAGGGTTGATAATCCTACAACCATTGACTTGAAGAGCCAGCCAACAGGACCGCGGCTGCCTAATCTGCTGTGTCAATGCATATTATTAGCAGCCCTTAATTGATGGATTATTGACAGAGAGAGTAGGGTGCATGCTGAGAGTCTGCAGCGTGTGGGCCTATTTGAAGAGACTTAATCTGCAAATGATAGACAGGGTGGTGTGTGATGGCTCCTCCAAAGCCCTTATCTGGCATTGGGTGAGGCCCAAGAGAACCAGCCTCAGGAGGATGAACCCCAGCCCTGGCTTTCTCTCTGCCAGTTGGTCCAGGCCTTTCAAGGCCAAGCAACCGCATGCTCCTCCCAGATCTGTCCTCAGGCTTGCTGCCCAGGCTGCAGTCTAAACTGTGGCTTGCAGGCTTTTATGTCTGAAATTCTACAATAGCCGGGGGGAGCGGGAGGAGGAAGGGGTGGTGGAGAGAAAAATCTTACCATTGAGATAATAATTACTATTTGTTAATCTGCTGAGGCCTAGGAACCGGTCCCCAGCAAGGGCCAGGAGCAGTGTCCTACCTGCTGGGTAAGACCAGCCCTCCACATTTCCTAGGCCCAGCTCTGGAAACATAGGAAGACCAAAAAAGAGGAGGAGGCACATTCTGAAGGAAGAGAAACAGCAAAGAGCCCCACTTCATGATGGATGGGAGACTATTCCTCAGCGAACCTCTGGGTGCCAATCGCAGATAGAAACTCCAAAGAGGATGGGCTGATGGGATAATGTGGCACATTTACAAGTGGATGTAGGAATGAAAAAGAGTAAATTCTGTGTGATTTTTCAAACGGCCTGGAGCCCAGCTTTAACTCTGCCTTCAGGGTGATTTCTGGTTTAGATACTCAGGTCTTCCTCCACCCTTCCTAAACTGCAAATGGGCAGACATGTGACACTTCTGTATCCCTCAGATTATAGTTTATCAGGAACCTGGGTCTACAGAAGCACTGACACCTCATGAGGGGCTAATTTTCTAGGGATGGGAGTCAGCAAAGCAGACTCCTCCTCCAGCTCAACGGATCTTCACAGAGTTGGATTAAATCATAAATAAGCTTGAAAGAGCTCCATTCAAACTCAAAGATCCCTCTTCCTCTTGAGACCCAGGGGGAAGGAAGGCAGGAAGACTGGAGCCAAGAACAGTGTAAGGATCAGTTCCTTCCCACTGTAGCTGGAGCAGGCCTCCTGCTGACAGTGATGTCTGAGAATGTCTCAGTCCCTTAATAAGAACTCGCCCTTCTTTCCATCTCCAGGGGTCCCAGGCAGCCAGACCAGAGTTAAAGGCAGAACCTTCTTCTCTGGGAGCGAACTGAAGGGACAGAGTTTGAGTCTGCCTCAAGCACACAGAGGTGGTCAGACATTTGGGGGTTAGGAGATCCTCATGAAAACAACATATCAACCTTTTTAAAATATACAACTAAAACTCACTTCCATTTCAAACCAGAATGGCACCTAAAGTCAGTCTACCCTACTGTGTGGTTTTGTGTTGGCCAATTTTGGTGCTGGGGTCTGTGGCCTTTCATTACTCTGAGAGGATGGTGTAGTGTGTTGTGGTGGCCAAAGAGGGTCTTGTTAGAAAATCATGCTCACTTAGGACAAAGATGGGGAAGACTCCAGCCATATGCAACTGGTGGCACATTCGCCTGCAAAGAGATCCTTGCTGAGCTGTGTGACTCTATTGGGATTAATAGGAAGGAGCCAGCATGCCAAACCTTGGTCTTAAGATAAGCTCAGGAACCTGCAATAATTTTCCAGTTTAGGGCAAACTCACCCTGAGAGATGGAGACTGAGAGCCAACTATTGTGCAAATTAAGGTAACACTTAACCTTATGTTTCCTGTCTAATAAATGGGAAATACATTCGCAGGTTAAGAGGGTAGTTCATCAATGGTTAATAAGTTGTAAAGTGGTTTATAAATAGCAAGGAGGTTTCATACGGTGAAAGCTTAGGACTCTAACCAACACACTTAGGAAGAGGAAAAAACAATGAAGGTTTCATAAAGGCAAGTGACATTTCTGGTTTTCTCCCTACGGTATCTCTAGTGTCTGACACAGAAAAAATATGCCATAAACTTTTTGTTGAATGAATGAGTCAATTCAGCAGCAGCAGCAGCAGCAACTGGCCCACAGTACATGGACTACCTTCTCATTTGCTGTCTTTGGTACCAGATGTTTTTCTTTTCCTTTCCCTCTGCCTATCAGGCTACATTCTGTCCCTGAAGATTTGTCTGCTGCCAGTATCCTTCTGGAAACTTCCATTGCAAACAAATGGTTCCTCTAAATGCCATTTTTCTGAAGACCGTGGAGTCTCAGGCAGATAAGAGACAAACCTGGACGGCTGGTCTTTGGCAGGAGAAAATGCGATATTCTTCCAGGAAATGTAGCAGACCTTGATGGCCCCTACACCCATGCCTGGGCCAGGTGTAGAGAAATCCCTGCCTTGGTTTCCCTCCCTGTCTGCTCTATAAACCCCAAGGGCACCTTATCTCAATTTTACCACTGGTATTCTGGATACGATCAGAGCAGACTTAGAAGAGGGCCAAGCAAAGTCACTGCCACATGCAGCTGGACCTGGCTTCTGCAGTTCCCAGCTCAGAGCTCCACCTGAAGACTCAAACTCTGCCCCCTTGATTCCTTTCTAGGTGATGCGTGACCTCTTGCTCTGATCTGCTGTTTAAGAATATTGGAGAATGAAAGAGATGTGTTATTATTAAGAGACTGGGATACTCTGAAAAACACTTAGGGACAATACAAAAATTAGCTGGGCATGGTGGTGCACGCCTGTAGTCCCAGCTACTCGGGAGGCTGAGGCAGGAGAATTGCTTGAACCCAGAAGGTGGAGGTTGCGGTGAGCCGAGATCGTGCCATTGCACTCCAGTCTGGGTAACAACAGCGAAACTCCATCTCAAAAAAAAAAAAAAAGTTCAGCAAGCAACAGCTTCTAAGAGAAAACCAATATTCTTTTGCAGAAAAGAAAACAAACCTAATGGAATTTCTGGAGTTGAGGCAAAGTTAGCATGGGATCCAAACAGATAATTTAAGGAGTTGGGAATGTTTCCGATTAGAAGAAGGCTCTGAGGGGTAGAAGATCAAGGGATAGAGGGCTGAATTCAGTCACCTGAAAAAATATGGGCTGGATGAGAAATGCTTCCCCCTAAAGCTAGAGTTAGCCAATCAAGTCACGCTATAGGAGTTCATGGAAATAGGTCTGACTTGGGAGTCAGGATTCTCGATCTTGTCTATTCTAATATCAATTGGCCACCAGAACTAAGCAATTCACTTCTCTTCTCATGTGCAAAATTAAGGGAAAAAATTAGGTGATCTCAGTAGTGCCTTAAATTTCTATTATTTATGCCTAAGTAAAAAAAAAAAAAATTGAGATTAATTGCCACACGGTGTGAGAAAAGCAAACCAATGTCAACCTGGCACCTTTTGTTCTGGGGTTTTCATTTTCCAGTTGCTTTACAGAATTTCACTCTATAAAAACTCTAAGAGGTTGACACAATTCTTCCCATCGAACAGATGAGATAGCCAAGTCTTAATTAAGTCAAGCAATGTGTCCTAGGCTAGAGAGCTGGGGAGTGGTGAGACAAAGATTCAGGTTCCAGACTCCCCATTCCTCCGTGGTACTGTGCTTCCTCACAAGCCACATAAAGAACATTGGCGTTGTTTCTTTGTAGTTGTATTATGCTATTCCTCATAGAAAGCGCCATACTAGACAATGCTACTTGCATGCCAAAGGCCAAGCAAGACACACAAGGGATGTCAACACATACAATCCATGCCCTTGCTCTCCACCTTAGGTGACAGGCTGACTCAGTGACATCTACTGAGAGTGATTCCTGGGATAAGAGTGATAGGTCACCCCAACATTGTCCATGTCCCATTTTTCTTTCTTCAAGGGGCCAGCATCAGCCAACAGAGTCCAGGGGCTTTGCACTACACCATTAAAATACTTGTGGCCCTGCCATAACCCTCACTTTTCATCATCTCTTCCCTTTCATCCCTGTAAATTTAATTCTGGCTAGGGTTGGGTGTTGGAGTGGAATTAAAACCTTTCCATGTCTGCCTGTTGAAGTCCAATGCAAAAATAATTAAATCTCCAACCATTTATCTTCCATCTCCAATTCTAATCCATTGTTCTGAGAATGATTTGAACGGTGTGCTTCCCCATGCTGTGTAATTTAAAATTGAGTTCACACTTAACTAACTTTTTACTGTTAGGAATGTTTCTGCAGCACGCAGTTCAGCCTCCTCACAGGCACAGTTCTAATTTGGAGCTCAAACAGAGAGAGGCAGCTGGTATTGCAGGAATGTCAGCCTCGTCCCTGGTTTAATGGCTGCATGGTGGCTGAGTAGTTGCAGATGTCAGCAGTTTAGTCTAAGCAAAAGTGCCCAGAAACACAGGCCTCAAACTCCTGGCACCTCAGAGCAGGCACATACAAACAAAATTGTGACATAGAATTTCTTTTCTGATACTATTCTTTGATGTCAAAGCCTCTACTTAATACACAATATAGTAGTTCTAATGAATCTATTCAATCTAATCTTCACAATCATGGCATCTCTAAGGTAGAAAATTAATTGGATGAAGTTAAATATCCCCTTTTTATGTCAACAAAATTGGTTTTTCTAGGGATTAAAGGATTAACGTGGTGCTAAGTCCCTAAAGAGGTTAAAATACTTTATTATTCATTACAAAACACAAAGATTGGGCTCTTATTTTTTTTCTTATGTCACTGCCACTCATTTCATTGAAGTGGAGCACCGAGGAGAACTGTTAATGACAATTTCAGAAGCTCTTAATGCTCTTCAAAATGCATGTCTTCTCTGCTTACAAACTCTTTCTGGGTGAAACAGTCTAAAATATATCAAACTGAAGCCTTTTATAGCCTATCGTCAGAAACAAATGACCAGTGGGCAGGATGAGCTTTCGGTTAAGTCATCGAAGCTGCAAAATGTGGCATTTCACATTGATGTTCTCTCTGTTTTTTACCAAAAGAGCACAGTTTCCAAACCACAACCAAAGAGATCTTTCAACTCCATATCAAAGGACAGAGAAGGCTGGGCTATGTCATGTGAACACAGGGGCAGTCACTTTTTAAAGTAGAATTTACACACTCTATTCAAAACAAAAATGAGTGCTTTCAACTGTCTTCATCCTAGTTTGCACAGTCCTGAGTTGGAAAAATCCTTTAACTCAAGAATGACATTTTGCAACTACGGACACAAAGGTGAAGATCTGTTGTGACTCAACAGGAAGCTACAGGGTGGTGCTAGATTCCTGGTTTCCTGACCTCTTCTCTCCTGCATTGTGGGCCCTCTGCATTTTCCTACAGATGATGGCTTTGTGACCAAGGGCCTGCACTTGAGAGATGAGCCCAGACTGAGACCAGGGCTTCTGGCCAAGGTCACTGGATCACACAGTGACCATGCACTACCTCAGCCTGATGAAGTTCAGGCTCTGAGATCACTGGACACTGTTTACCAGGCTCAGCAAGCCTGGCTCCACCTTCCCTTCAAATCCATCCTGGGCAGCTCCTGGTCCTTTTTAGGGGAATGCATGGGCAAAGCAGTTAATTCAGGCACCATCAGGGCAGCCATATTGAGCTCTATGCTGGGAAAAGGTTACTGAGTTAAAACATAAGGTTGGAGATATTGAGATAATGACATCAAGAAACTATAGTAAAAGCAGAGTGAGACAAGGCAAAGAGCCACAAGAGGCAAGACTATGTACAGTATACCACCAGGAGTCAATAAAGGACTCTCTCTTCAAGTTGAGCAATCTAGAAATGACTATTGGATGAGGAGGTGGTTTGAATGAGTCCTGACAAAGAATAAATTTCAGAAGTTGTAGATATGCCAGAAGAAAACACACGAACAGGAAACCTTTCCTGATTGCTCTGGGCTGGTTAACTACCCCTCCTCATACTTCCCCAACACCCTAGGCATTCACCCCTCATGGCACATAGCACAGAATTATTGTCATGTGTCTGCCCCACTAGACCCTGAACAACATAAAGGCAATTCATGTCATTTTAAGACATTTTGTGTGGGCGATTCCAGCACAATGCCTAACATATGGTAAGTTCCCCAAAATATTTGCTAAATGAGTCAAGGGTTCAGTTTGGATCACTGTAGAGAAAGCACAGAGAGAAGACTTGAAAGGAAATTTGGAGCCTCTCTGGGAAAAGGCTTAGTTTCTGGGGTGTGAGTTTGTGCCTTATTCAGCATGTCACAGGGAAGGTTCTGGGGCAGGAATTGACTTGAGTAGATCTGCACTTTGAGAAGACGATGCTGACTAGAGATTGTGTGGAGTGAATGTGAGTGGGGAGAATGAGAGTTAGAGCTGTAAGTTAGGAGAGCATGAGGTGGGAAGTGCCTAGGTCTGGCAGGGGCAGTGGGGGTGCGGCAGGATGAGGGCAGAGGTTGCAAGGAAAGCTTGGGCTGCTTTTCAGCCCATAGCTCTGTGTTCCTTGACTGGCAAGAATAGAGAGGAGCCGCCTTCTAATATTTATTTATTTTCTTGCAGGGATGGCCCATAAAATGCCTACTCCTTGTAGACCAATTTTAATTTGTCAGGTGCAGTAACTATAAGAAGTGGAAAGAAGTGTTATTTCTATATCTTTCCTGGAGAAAGCAGACACACAGAGGTGGAGGGGTTGGTCCAGAGAGACATAGGAAATCAAACTCACAAATCAAATATTGGCAAATCACCATTAATGCAAAATCTGAGTTTTAGATGTTGCCCATTTTCACAAGATTGTGCACTTGCATACACACCAACGCCCCTTTCTGCAACTGACATTCAATTCTTTTGTCACAACAGGCAACATTTTCAATTAGATGCTAATGTGTCTTCTACCATCTCTTGTAAATGCTGCGTTTTTCGCATTGGCCTTCGAGAGAGAGAACTGCCACACTGTTTAGAGCTGTGGGAAGGTCCCTGAGCATGAGCGGATGAGAAAACAAGGAGCTGAAGGCTCAGGGTGATCTTGAATATGCCACTCCAGCAGATTTTTTTTACATTGTTTCGTTAAGCATTGCCTACTAAGATGTCCAATCTAATGGTGCACAGGTGGCCTTTAGGAGTTCCCAGCCTAAGTCAGAGGCTTGGCTCTTGCCCAAGAAATTGACAATTAAATTGAGAAGTCCTCACATGTACACGTGAAACTCACAGACACGCACACACACCACTTGACAAAACCACCCCACCACTGAATAACAGCATTGGCAATAAGAAAATCATAATCTGTTATTACTGAATTGCAAGAATCCATGGAACATAGTAAAGAACAGTAGCTAAAAGAGGAGTCTCCAGGTCAGAATTATGGCTCACACACAACTAGCTGAATGGCTTCGGGCAAATTACCCAAACCACTCTGACTCTCAGTATCCTCACGTATATAAAACGGAGATGGTAACAGTACATTCCTCAGTGAGTTCTTTCTGAAAATTGAATAAGAAATTATGCTATATAATTTATAATATATACTGATATACATGCTATATGTGTAATATATTATGTAGTATATATTTATATATAGGATATATAATTCAGATATAGAATAATATACAGTATAGATATAGTATATTATACATTATTTTATATTGTTACATAATATAGCATATTCTATTACATACTGTATATGATATATTATGGTTATAGCATATTACTATAATAAATTCCTTTAAGTGCTGCCTGTAAAAGAGAATATCTGGTGTACTGAAATGGAAAAGAGAGCTGAGTGGAGCTAGGACAAGTGGGAGTTCTCCGGCAGCAGCAGGGAGCTGGGCAGTGTCTATGGGGCAGGAGAGTGGAAGGAAGGAGCTCTGGCCTTTACTACACACGGAAGCAGTAGCAGCAAGCTACCTAGAGAGAAGCAGGAGGTCAGATGACCTGTGTGGTGTGTGCTTAAGTGTGGGTGTCTGACAAATCGTGTGTGAAAGTCTAGAGAGGCACGAAGGGAAAGACAACGGAAGACAGCATTGGCTGATGGAGCCCACTGAGGAGGAAAGCCAGGAAATGCTTGCCTCACTTAGAGAGGACTTCCACAGTAAGCCTGGCATTATTGACACTGGTAACTCTGGACACCAAAGCAGATTAATTTCACAGATGATATATTAAAATCAGTCATTATTATGTTGATCATCACATCAACTTACATTGCTATGTAGCCCTTTTTTACCTTCTCAATGCATTTTTATACTGTGGTCTTTCTTGTTCTCTCACCTCAATTCAGCAAAACTGCAAATTTATTACTTGTCCCACTTTACAAAGATGAGCAACCTGAGAACAGAGGGTTCTATGATTTTTCCAAAGCCACATATGCAACCCGAGGCACGCTGCGCAGCCCTGGTAACTGCGGGATCTTTTTGTTAAGTTGTAACATTTCCAATATTATCTAGCCTTTCTCTAAACCCTCTGAATAATCCTGAAAGTCCAGATCCATCCCGTTTATTTCCTTTGCATCCTTCTTACTCACTCTCCTCCCAATTCTTCTCTTCACAACACACTCAAGCACCTTGAGAGATTTATCCAACATATGCTCAATGAATCCTCATGGAATGCTGGACCTTCACACCAAGGACACTTGCCTCAACCATTCACCATCCCAGCTGGCCTTCAGGGCTGACCTAAGTCTTCAAGGTTTTGCTCTGAGCATGGGATGAATTCTGGGAACCAGTCCAGTTGATGCTCTGACACACTGACACAGTGGAGCAGCCAACCAGAATGAGGTGGACACCATCCTGGAAACTGGCCATGCCCTGGGCCAGCTCCACTAAGAGCAAGCCATGGTGGTGAGGAAATGTGTCAGCCTTGGACATGGTGACTTGAGGCGCTGTGCTCCAAAGGGCTCACAAGTCATTGTATGGCCAGGGGAAGGAGGTGATCGTGTGAATTATTTTTAAACTGAAGGATCTTGACACAGTGTTTCAGCTCCTTGCTTTAGAAAAGAGAGAAGGCAAGGTGTCTACAGCTCTCTTACTCCTGGAATAAACCAAGTTCTGAATTGACACCCACGTATTTTCGAGATGGAAAGACCTTTCTGGTATGGAGATTAAAGTCCCCTGACCCAAAGGCTCTCTGGACACAAATGAAATTTGAAAGACAGCACCTAATGGCCACCTATCCAGCCTTCCTCTGAATGCTCTGGGCGCTCTCCCTGTTCTGAGTCTGACCATCTGAATTTAATGTGGCTGGACATTATTATCTTAGTTTGCCACAGAAAAGCCCGAGCTGAAATAAGATTTAATGTTATGCCCTCGGCCTTTACAGAGGATCGATAGGAGAAACATTTGAGGAGCGTTCCTTTGCCTTTGCAGAACTGCAGCAAAGACTGCGTCCATTATGCTACCTGGTATCCTGACTTAGTCCTGACACAGTAAATCCTCTTTCTACACAATGCCAGGGAACGTCCTTCTCTTACAACTTGTGTTCCTTTTCTTGTCAGTGATTATAAACTGGGCAACCCAGTGTGCATCTTTTTTTTTCTTTTTGCCTTAATTTCTAATAAACTCAGCACTCAATGCCACACTCAGCTACAATAGCTAATTATTGCAATAATCAATAACAATTATTAACAATAACAATTCAGTCGCTATCACTATCACAATTGCTTTCTTTTCACTTTTTCATCTGTTTTTACCTTTTAATTGTCATTTTATATATGGCTAATTTTGCAGACTGCTCAAATTCTGCCCTCCTTAATAAAACAAGAGGTAATAGATCATCGATAAGTAAATATAGATAAATGATAGATCAATAGGTGGGTAGAGAAAACTAGCTTTGGATGAATGGATGGAAGGATGGGTGGGTGGAGAGACTGGCCTGTTTTGTCATTTTGTCCAAGCAATTAACCTCAAAATGGAATTAGGAGTCCAGAGTCAGCCATAGTATTGGCTCAAGATTTCCATTCAATCCAATTGAACCTAGCTGTATTGAGTATCTGTAACCTGAACACAAATTTCTCCAGGATATAGTTCATGTTTTATTCATATTTATGTTCAATACAATGCTGCCATAATAGTAGGTGCTCACAAAATGTTTGAGACAAATTGAATTTACTCAAACTAGAAACTTACCAGGTACAATACCCAACACACAGAGCCCACCATATACTTGGGGAGATATCATTCCCAGAACTGAATAGATAGCAATGGCCATATAATCAATACTCCCCTCCTAGACCATTCAGGCTGATTGTCTCAGACCCTGCCCATTCCTGCTGCAGGCTTTTCTCATGCTATTTCCCTATTGATATTGCTCTCCCTCACCCCCATCCATTTAACCAGCTCCTACCGGCTTTTGAGACTCAAATCTAGTCTACCACCATAAGACTTGTTTCCAATTCCAGCCTGCCCACATTTCCCTTCTCTGATCATCCACCATGCATGAGGCTTCTCTGATATCTTAGAGTGCCTGTGACTCAGTCACCCAAACATCTCACAGACACCTCAGTTTCAGCCTGTCTAAAGTGGACACCCCCACCCCCAGCCCTGCCTGACTGCCATGTAATCTGAGTAATAAAGTATGCAGGTCCTGTGGTGAAACAGCCTGAGATCAGATCTTTGCTACAGCACTGCGTTATCATCAGTCATTGGTCGGGGCTCACTCACAGAAGCAGAGCCACTAAGGGATGAATGGATGGATGGATGGATAGATAGATAGATACATATATGCTTTTGTGTATACTTCAAGTATGTGTGTGATACAGATGCATCACAGATATAGATATGGGCAGATATAGATCTAGGTATAGATATAGATACAGATACAGATATAGATATAGATTAGATATAGATATAGATAATATAGATATATAAAGGAACATTTTTGGCAGGGATTTGACCTTACACAATTGTGGGAGCCAGTCTCTGTAAGACATGTCTTTGCATCACATGCTGGAGCTTGAAGTGTGGAGGGAAGGTCTTTGGGAAGGGAAGCTGGGGAACAAGAGCCAACTGGTCCCTACGAGTACAAGCTCGGGCCCGTGAAGATGGACTCACACCCAAGTCAGTCCTTTTGCCTCTGACCCTCGTAATGTGGGTCTCCTGAAGAAGCCAGAATCTTTGTTTCAGACCTAAACACACACCTGGCCCAGGAGTTAGGAATGCTAAAGGAGGATTCAGGGAAAAGGTAAAGCAGATCCAACTGCTGCCTCACACCGACAGGCAAGCCAGCAGATTAGCAGCACCAGGAGGGCCATGTCCACGTGCGGGAGCTGCAAAGCAGCAACTGCCTCCCCTCCGCCCTCCAAACCTCTCACAGGAATCACTCTGTGACACACCATAACCAAAAACACAAAAGGGAGTTTTGAGAAATTATCTTAGCCTAGCCACGCTGACACTGTTCAAAATCACCACAACCACGTGTATTTTTTGCGACCTTGGACAAGTGGCTTAACTTTTCAAAGCCTCAGTCTTCCCATCTATAAAATGACAGCAACATAGCAAAGCATTCCCATAAAAATTAAATGTAGTTATCCCTGTTGAGTTTTTAGCACTCAACTATGTGTTTGGCACATAGTTGGTGCTTAATAAATGTTAGCTGTTGTAATCAATCTGTCCTCTCCTCTTATTCTTGCATCTCAGCTGGTGGCCTTAAAATCCACCCCTTCATTTGGGCTGGTGACCTTGGAGTTGGCCTTGAACTCTACCCTCTCCTTGACTTCTCACACCCAGTCAATTACCTGATAGTAATCCTCCTATTTAGATCTCAAGCCTGTCTCCCTCCTTCCTTTCCTCCCCTCACAGCACTAGTTTAGAACCTGCATCATCCCTTACAGCCCACCACAAAGGCTAACTTATTTCAAGGCCATGTTTCTTAACACATCCCTAAGGACTCTCCATGATCCAGACCCTGCCTCTTGTCCAGCCTCAATGCAAGGAACTCAATTAATCATAATCTTTGGTTTATGTTGCAATTTCAAAATTGGTCCGTGTATGACCGCTTTCTGTTTTCATTTGTGTTTAATGCAAACTCATCACCCATATAAGAACTAACACTGGCAATACAGTGCCTATGTGCTCCTTTACGTTACTCTTCCTGCCTCCCCCGAGCACAGCTGACCACCCACGAAGTCATTTGGAAAGCGTGATTCTAGATGTTTGGCTAAAAGGGCTTGGTAAGCCTCCCTGCCCGCCCTCCCTCCTACCTCCTTTGTTTTGAGGAACAGCCCACCAGAGGGAGAGTTTGGAATCGCCAAAAACACTCACACAGAATGGCTACCTCAGACTGCCCAGTGTGCAAAGAGAAGAAAGAGATCAAATCCCCATTGCTCCAGCCTTTCAATAAATTAGCTCCACTTAACAAGCAATACTGATCGGTGGGAATCCTCCGTTAGTGAGGTGACTCATTCCTCTCCCATGGATCAGAGCAGGAGACCACTACTCTTTTAGTGCCAAGGTCTTTGACCATAGGAAAAGAATCTATTGATGGACTTCAGATAAATAAATAATCTTGCCATTTCATGCAAGCTAATGTGGGAATGTACCTCTGTGGGTGATGGGAAGGTTCAAAACTTTCCTCAGATTCTTGAAGGGATTCAGGACCCAAACATATTTTAGAGCCACCCTACATAGAAACATGAGAAGCTACTGTCCGACCTACCCTCTGCGGGAAGACTGAGCTCGTTCAGAAAAAACCGGACCGCAGGCTAGAGGAAATTCCTTAAGTTCAGGCTTTATTGAGAGGAAAGAGCCTCCGGGCGGACCAGCCGGGAGGAAGAGGAGAATGGCCGCGCTGCTCAGAGGGGCAGGGTTGTTTTATAGGGGGCTGAAGGGCTGGGGGGTGGGGAAGCCAAAAGCCGAGGTGGTGGGCAACTGTTGGTCAGTTTGAACTGCTGGGCGGGAAGCTGGGCGGCGGGAAGCTGGGCGGCGGGAGGGCTAGGGCCGGTATGTAAAGTGAGAGATAAAGGAGCCTCTTTGTGGGGGAGGGAAAGAGAGAGAGAGAGCTTTCGCGGTAGGGGCAGAGTTTTCCAAACAGCTACTGCCCCTGATAACTTGCCCAGTAGTGAGGGGTAGAGGATGAAAGGCCAGAGAGCCCAGCTCTGACTCTGAATTCTGCACAAGGTGAGACACATGCTGTGGCTGACAGCCAATGTCTTGTGAGCCTACAGTACCCTTGTGCAGCTCTGCTAGGGTGCATAACTCTGCAGAAGGAGCATGGGCCAAATTACAGCGTTCATTATCCCCCAGCTGGACACCATGTCCAGTGAACAACCTGCTCCATGGTACACAGTAGCCCTGGGAAGCTGCAGCTCCACTGCCAACCTAACCAAAAAGAGGACACTTATCCTCTTCCAGGATGTGGTGTCAGACAGTCAGGCCACCCTCTGTATGCCTAATGACCCATGTTCCCCCATGGCACCTCTTACACTGTTGTCTCTATAACAGAACAGCTTTTCTAGTGCCTGTGTTCCTTTATTTACCCATTGCCCCAAGGTGTTTCGCATACCAGAGGTGTTGAAGGTCTGTTTGTCAAGAATTATATGACCCTCAGGCTGGAGTGTCTGCACCTTCATCCAGGCACAGCACGTTGGTGAAAATGCAGGACACACCCATCGTGTTCTTCCCAGCAGCAGCCTGTATAACTGGAGAGCCTTAGCTCTCCCCCATAACCCATACTTATCTTATTCACAAAATAACCACACCCTCAGTGAGAAGAGTAGAGCTGGAGAGGTGGATGAGAAGGTGTGTTTTCAGTGAGGGGTAAGAGGAGAGAAAGAGGAATTCCAGTGACTAGGAGAGGCAGTTGAAGAAGGAGCAAAGCAGGGGGTCATTCCTACACTGAGCAGTGGCCCAAAGGCACACCTAAACCCTGTTTACTCAAGACTTTGAACGCTTAAGTTAATGGGCACTGTGCCAGATGCTATGGATAAAATTTAGTCCTTGACTTGTGGAGCTCACTATGGAGTTCACCTCACAGACATCAGGAGACCTGTTCCAGGTTGGGAGGCGAGCAAGAGCCAAGCCAGACTCAGGTCCTAGTCTGCTAATGTTTAGCCTCATTTCTTTTCAACAAAGCCACTATAGAACCTGATTAAAAACTTAACAAATAGGGGCCGGGCACGGTGGCTCACGCCTGTAATCCCAGCACTTTGGGAGGCCGAGGCAGGTGGATCATGAGGTCAAGAGATCGAGACCATCCTGGTCAACATGGTGAAACTCCGTCTCTACTAAAAATACAAAAAATTAGCTGGGCATGGTGGCACGTGCCTGTAATCCCAGCTACTCAGGAGGCTGAGGCAGGAGAATTGCCTGAACCCAGGAGGTGGAGGTTGCGGTGAGCTGAGATCGCACCATTGCACTCCAGCCTGGGTAACAAGAGCAAAACTCCGTCTCAAAAAAATAAACAAATTACCACCCACACTCCATGGCCCCAGGGCCCACATAGCCTGGGCAGGTGTTTTAGGGCCCAAGCACTTGCCAATGTCATCAGTATCTCATAGCCATTTGTAGGCCATTTTAGTTGTCAACCCAGCATTCCAACAAGAAGCATTGAAGTACCTGAGAGATTTCTCTTCTGAGTTAGCCTGGCCTCCTGTGATGCCTCAGGAACCTCTGTTACACACCCTGTCCCCACAGGAAGGCAACCAAGAAGTGATTCTATGGACTTTTCTCCAGGAAGTAAATATATAAGATTTTGTCAGTCTGGCCTATCAGGTTGAGGATGCAGTGGTTCATGAGCATCTTCAGACCAGGCATCCTTTCACCTTTACACACATTGCATCTGCAATGCTGAGCAGTGCCTGTGCCAGGTCATTCCTGATGGAGCTGAGGCTGGACAGCACTGCAGTGAGAGTGACACATGGGCATCAGACCCAAGTTCCAGCACACACTGAGGCAGCAGGAATTGAACAACTTGGGAGAAACACTTCCCGCTGAGTCTCCCTGTGTCCACTGGGTGAAGCACTTCCCACTGAGCCTCCCTGTGTCCACTGGGTAACACAGTTTCTGCTGACTCTCTCTGTGTCCATTGGGCAAGGCACTTCCCACTGAGTTTGTGTCCATTGGGCAAGGCACTTCCTGCTAAGTCTCACTGTGTCTATTTGCAACATGAAGGTGTTCAATAAGATCAGCAGCTGTCAAACTCTTCTTTTAGACTCAGAATATTTTCTGCAAAAGAAAACAATCCCAAGAAGGACAACAAATAAAGCCAAAAGCAGCAGAGTTCCTCCAGAAGAAAGGGCCATGGGCTATGAAAGAGGTCTAAAATTCCACCCCATAAAGCTAGGTAACCCTTAACCTCCCATACCTAGCACACAACCTAACGTATGATAAATGCTTGTAGAGTGAGCAAATGAATGAATGAAAAAACCCATACTTTCATGAAAGAGAAAACTAAGGCTGGAGAAATGAAGTGATTGAGCCAAGGGCACTTACCTAGTCAGTGACAGAGATGAGGAAAAACATCCCAGAAATACTGACTTCCTGTCTAGTGTTCACCTGTCTGTTTGCTGTATCTCTTGGATGGCAGGAATGTTCAGAAAGAAAAGGTCTTAGTTCACAGGAAGTGGCTGCTCTCACCAGCAGTTCTCTGTCCCTCTAAGACCCAGATATCACTTCTTTTCTGGGTTCTGTAAACATGGAGCCTTTTCTGGGCCCCACTGAAGACAGCTAAATAAAAGCAGGTACAACAACTGCCCTCCAGCAGCTTACAGTCAGGCCAAAGAAACAACCCGTATCCCTCACCCCAAAAACCACTAGTATCATTCTGGTAAAGCAAACATCTTGTAGACACCTGGTGCCAGGCGGTCCATCCCTGAACACCTGGAGCACAGAGCTGCTCCACAAAATGTGTTCTCTCACCTTTCCCTCAGGTTCAAGTTTTTAAGGAAGTGATGGCAGGATAAAAGTCTGGCAGAGGCATCTGGGGACTAAGAATTCATTTAGAAATCATTCCTGGCATGGGGGTAGGGCAGAGGTTACATTCTGGGAGCACACACTCCAACTCATTTGTAAAGAGTCCTTATCATTTAGAGATACCTGCTGAACTAGTAGAGATGCAACATAATTTCTGGAATTTGCTTCAAAATAATTCAAGGGAAGTGGGTGGGGACACAGATGACTCAATGCAGGTACCTGTTAGTTGACACAGCTAAGTGATGAGTACATGGAGGTTCATGATACCATTTTCTTTTTGTGTGTACGTGTTGGAAATGTTTCTTCATAAAAAGCTTACAATTTTTCACTTAGTAACTGTGCAAAGAGTTAACATAGCAGGCCTGAAACTGCTCTCTTTGGAAAGGTCTACTTGTAAGGGTAGCCCTGAACCGGCATCTTGGAACTTGACTGGTAAACAGTTCCGTACATGGAAGTAAAACATTCTCTAACTGATAAGAGTGGCTCAATGTGACATTCTTATCACAATGGGGTTTATGCTGGACATCTGCTTTCCTCCTGGGAGTCTGGAATTTTAGTACATGCTGGCAGAGTGACCAGTCCCCAATAAAAAGCTTGGGCAAGAAGCCTCTAATGGGCTTCACTGGGCTGAAACATCCCATACATGTTGCTGCAATTTTGCTGCTCAGGAAAGAGTGGGCAGTGTGTGAGCTCTCTGGGAGGGAGTGAACATAAGGAAGCCTATGCATGTATTCCCCCAGGCTCTGCCTATGTGTTTCCCACTGTGATCTGCCTGTGTACCCTTACCTCATTGTAGTAAAGCTTAAAAATGATGACAACTAAATGCTGAGTTCTGTGAATCCTTCTAGTGGATCTCCAAACATGAAAGTGGTCTTGACAACCCCCAGCATAGTAACTCTATTAGTCCATTTTGTGTTGCTATGAAGGAATATCTGAGACTAGGTAATTTACAAATCAAAGAGAGCTCATGTCTCTGCAGGCTGTTCGTGAAGCATGGCGCCAGCATCCACCTCTGGTGAGGCCTTGGTGGAAGGGAAGGGGAGCCAGTGTGTCACTTAGTGAGAGACAGAGAGAGGGGAGGTACCAGAATCTTTTTAAGTCAGTTCTCACGCGAACTAATAGAGCAAGATTTCACTCATTGCTGAAGGGAGGTCATCAAGCCATTCATGAGGGATCTGTCCCCATGATCAAAATACCTCTCATTAGGCTTCTCCTCCAATATTGGAAATCACATTTCAACATGAGATTTGGAGGGAACAAACATCCAAAACATGTCAATAACAAACATTTTAAAATAAGGAGATTTTATATAAAAGTCTGGATTTCCAATTTCTCTTGAAAAAGCAAGAGTTCTGGCAACCCTAGGTCTTTACATGGAGTCGAACATGGCCTTTACAGTTCAACAGCTCCCATTCAAACGGCTTCAATTGTTTATATTATCTGTCTAGCCCCTGCTAACATTTGAGTTTTAGACCTTTGAGCAGGACGAGGGGGTCTTGACAGGCTTCAGAAACACAGGTTCCTGAGGCTGTGTTCGTTAAGAGGAATTGACCCACCATCCATTATAGGTCCCTCGGGCCCTTCAAGTCCAACAGATTCAGCAAGTATTTACAAGGAATGTGTTTACTAGGCCTTGTTCTCACAATATTAGTGACAGTAATAGTACTTACCATTTACTAGCTCTTGCCACGCTTTACCTACATGGTTCCTAATCCTGAGCACATCTTATAATCACCAGTTCCCAAGGCGATTCAGCCTACTATCACTAGGTGTCTATGCCAGGTGCAGGCAAAGTCCTAGGCAGTGGGAACACAAGGACAAATAAGACAAAGCCCTTGCCTCATGATTTACATTTTTGTCAACAAAAACAAAAAAGAAATTAATTGACAAAGGAATAAATATGACATATGTCAGGCAGTAAGTGCTGTGAAGTGAAATCAAGCCTGCAGAGGGGCCAGAGAGGGACCTGAGGATATGTGGCTAGGAAGACAATATTTAAGAAGATACATTTGAGCAAGGAACTGAATGAGTCATGCAAAGGCCTGGAGAAATAGCTTCAGAAAGAGTATGTGCAAAGGTCCTGGGGCAGAAGTGAGCCTGGCTGAGGTGAAAGCCTGGTGAATAAGAGAACAAAATTATCAACAGCAGCCAGATCATGAGGGTCCTGAGGCTGTAATGAGGCATTTTAGATGTTGTTCTGTGTGAGAAGGAAAAGTATCAGAGGGGTTTGAGAAGGATGTGGAAACATAGGTGGAAACTGGAGCTCTGAGACAGTAAATAACATTGTCCATAAGTAGCAGAGTCAGAATTCAATCCCATGGCTATCTGACTCCAAAGAGAGTCTGGGGTCCATGCCATTACAAAGGCATAACATGGGGACATTTCTTTTAAAATGATTTTTCTTTTAAAAAATTTCCTAACCAAAATCTCAGTTTCCCTTTACTTTGGAACCCACTCCTATAACATCACAGTACATGGGAATTTCCTAGCCTGAGAAGAGGACATGTAACAGGTTCAGCATTTTAGCCAAGATCAAATGTAGGTGGATGTTCCTTAATCATCCACCTAATCATTAAAAATGGTTAACACTAGTGCATGTACCACATGAATCCATTCATGACAACTTGTGTGTAAACGCAGTTTTTATCAGTTAAATTGCTTGAAAGTCACTGATATGATTGCTACGTAAAAGAATCTTAAAGAAAGTCTTAGTCAAGGGGAATAAAACATCTTGGGACAAAAATAATGACAAACCATTCTTCTTTCTCCTTCCAGAATTATGGTTTCTGTACCTCAAGTTTTCTTAAAGCAGTGGATGCCTGAACTACTCTTATCAGCATCACTGCAACGTATCACTATTATTAAGATATGTAACATTAGATATGGCTTGATAAGGTTTACATATGATTAAATCCCTCTCTTGGTGTAGAAGTCTCTTCACACAGAATGGAACTGGCTCATCAAATCTCAAGAGTTTATAGCTCTTTAGAATTTCAATTCTCTTCTCACTGTCATATTAAAACAGTCCCCAGGGACACTGGGGCATTGGGATTTTTTAGTCCTGCATCTGAATTGTATTTGGCCAAACAGAACCAGCCTTGAATTCCCCAGAGAACTCCCACAGGAAGCAAATGTAGGTGTGTCCTGAGCGTGCTGATGATCAAAGAGAGAAACCAACTTTTGTGCCAGCAACTCTTGATTATTCAGGGGCGGATGATCCAATTTGTGGATTAGCTGGGCCTCTCAGACTTTCCTGATTTCACTGATCATTAGCCCATGGCCCCCTCAGGCCAGGAAGATAAAAGGAGCACCAGGCAAAGCGGTCCAGTGGCTTCTTGGCTGCTCTGGTAAAAGGGGGCAGGGCAGAGGCAGTCGTATGCAGTAGGGAAAATGAGGTTTGGGGATTATCTGGATTTCAATGAGCTCACTTCTCCATAGCACCCCGGCCCTCAACCTGAGCCCCTATTGCTGGGTAATGAACAGTTTACCTTGGATGGAGTGGGCCCTAGAAACAGCCCAGTGGATTTTGAATTTGATATTTTAAGTGTCTGTGGGGCAGAAGTGTGAAGTCACCCTTTACAGGGTGGGAGACTCTGGAGAATCAATCTCATTGCTTCTTTGCTGAGTGTATCAGGGCAGGAATGGGGGTGGGAAATGCTGGCTTTTACATGGAACCTCTCTGCCCTGCATAATCACCAGGCTCTTAGCACTTGTATGGAGGGAGTCCATCCTCTTACTGGGGTTCCAAGAGCTACTGAGGAAGAGGAGGGGTAAGAGAGAGAGAGAAGTAGGAGAAGAAGGAAAGGAGAAGAGGAAGGAAGAGGGAGGGAGGAAGGGAGGCTTCAGTCCAAGCTGAACAGGGTTTTGATTCCAAAAGACAATTCCAGAATAGTCCTTCTCAGTGTCCCAGTCAGACTAAGGAATCAACCCTATGGAGATCTTAAATCTCCTCAGGGAAGTAAAGCCATCAGGAAAGAGGGCCAGAGAGACTCTGGCAGAAGCAGAGAAGAAGGTCTTCAAAGGCAAGGTCTGCCATTCATCCACTGGGACTTTGGGCAAGTTATTCTCAAGGCCTCCATTTCATCATAGGAACAGTCAGGATAACAGAAGTGCATATGTCTTCAGGCTGCCGAGGGAAAGAACTGAGATTCCTAAGTACGGGACCAGCGCAGTACGCGACTCATGGAAAACATGGTAAGGATGAGTAGAGTCCAGAAGGAGCAGGCAAGTCCCAGCCACACCCACATTCCCCCGCCCTCCATCCCTGGCCCCTGAGTGGCCGGCTGGCTGGCTCCACCGCTACCCGATGTTTCAGCCTTTCTCAGCAGTGAGGCATCAGGACACCCTGAGCTCATTATGACCTTTCATAGACCCATAGTGTAGCAACAAGGAGTTGCTCTAGGGATTTTGACACCCAGGTCCTAAATAGCACTGGCTTACTCCATGACATTGAGAGATTCTTTCTTAACCTGTTTGGCTTTTCTTTAAACGGCAGCAAGAGTTCCTCCTTGAGCAATGTGAATTGAAAATTGAAGTGTCATAAGTTAAAGGACAAAGGAAAGGAGTTAGGGGATCTGATTTTTTTAATTACTCAAAAAAACTTTTTATTTTTCAGTTTTCAGCAAATATATATTGAGGGGCTGTGTGTCTAGCCATGTGTCTATCAAGTGGATTACATAGAACCTGATGCCCAGGGTGGGTGGGAGTAATCACCGGAGCCTCTCCTTGTCCTCAAAGCTAAGGAGGTACAGGTTGTCCTCATTCAGTGCCTTCAGTGAGCCAGGCTCAGTGCTGGAAGCCAGAGTGCAGAGGGAAGGTTAACACTTTCCCTACCCAGAGACAGAAAGATCAAGAGCAGTTCTCAAATGTTTTGGTCTCAAAATCCCTTTACCCCCTTAAAAATTATGTGGTTTATATCTATCTATAATACATATAAAAATATAGAAATATATTATTGTATATAAATATATTAAAATATACTATTTTATATAATATAATTATATGTGTACATATATAAAATATAAACATATTGTATAAACATATAATTATATTATATAAAATATATTTATATTATATTATATAACATATAAAATATCTTATATATTGTTTTATATATTATAATGTAAATTATATATTATATTACATATATTATATGTTTACATATATAAATATATAACATGTTTATATATTTATAAATATTTTATATAATTATGTTTACATATATAAATATATGTTTATATATGTAATAACATATAATATATGTAATATAATATATAATGTAACATAACAGGTTATATGTTTATATATTTATATATTATACTATAACATATAAAATATATCTTATATTATATATTATAATATTACATATATCATATGTTTACATATATAAATATATAAACATATAATATGTAAAAAATATGTTTATATATAATAGGTTATATATTTATATTATATTGATTATATAATTACATATAAATATATATACTTTATATGTTTATATGTAAATTGTAAATATATAAATACACAATATATATTTACATATAGAAATATATATATATAGAGAGAGAGTTTGTTTATTTGAGACTGGGTCACCCAGGCGGAGTGCAGTGACTTGATCTTGATTCACTGCCACCTCATCCTCCTCCCATGCTCAAGCAATCCTCCCACCTCAGCCTTCTGAGTCCCTGGGACTACAGGTACATGCCACCATGCCTGGCTAATTTTTGTAATCTTTGTAGAGACGGGGTTTTGCCATGTTGCTCAGGCTGGTCTCAAATTCCTGGACTCAAGTGATTTGCAAGCCTTGGTCCCCCCAAACTGCTGGGATTGCAGGCATGAGCCACCATGCCCGGCCATATGTCTGTTTGTATTTATTTATGTATTGATTATTAATGTTTTGAGACAGGGTCATGCTCTGTCTCCATGCTGGAGTATGGTGGCACAATCGTGGCTCACTGCAGCCTCAACCTCCCACCTCAAGCAATTCTCCCACCTCAGCCTCCCAAGCAGCTGGGAATACAAGTGTACACCCCCACACCCAGCTATTTTTTTATTTTTTTCGTAGAGACAGAGTTTCACCATTTTGCCCAGGCTGGTCTTGAACTTCTAAACTCCAGTGATTAAGTACTGGCCTTACAGGTGTGAATAACTGTGCCCAGCTATATTTATCACAGCAGAAATTGAAACCAAGTTTTTAGACATAAGAACACAAAAGCATACAGTATGAGCCATTGGAGTTATTTCTCACAGGTTACAGAGCTTTTGGGAAATTCTCCTGGGCCCTCGTGGAAGAATGAGAGTGAGAAAGGAAAAACAACCTTAGTGTTAGTATGGAAATTGTTTGACCTTTCAGACCCCCTGAAAGGGTCTCAGAGACCTTCAGCATTCCCCAGACCACACTCAGAGAACTGCTGCTCTGGCATGGTGCTTCTCAGACTTTCCTGTGCCCACACGCCACCTGGGATCATGTTAAAATGCAGGTTCTAATTCACTAGCTCTGAAGCACACAGTAAGACCACACTGCTAACAGGTTTCCAGCGGATGCTGGTGTTGCTGGCAAACAGCCCCACTTTGAATAGCAAAGCCACAGAGACAGGAGGGCAAAAAGCTAATCTTTGGCTACTGTGATCATACATCAGGCTTTCCAAGTTGGACAATTTTATTTCAAATGGTGGACATGAGTAGAAAGACCATGCTGAGTGGAGGAGATGGCATACACAAAGGTACACATGCAGGAAAATGCAACTTTAGCCAACGTGTAGGTTCATAAAACCCCCAAGCTGCCCACTGTGCAACCCCTAGGCTACAAAACTATGTGTAGCTTCTAGTCCAGGCAGAGAAGCCACTGGTCTCAGCATCTCTGGGAAAGGGGTATGAGATCTATCCCCATCAAATACCATCATCCACAAACATCTATGAACCAGCAAGAAACAAGGAACTCCTGTGCACCTCAGCTCGCTCTGCTTTTCCATCATCCATCCTCACTTCAATTTTCCCATGGGAGTCATCATTTTCCCACATTCGGTCTAAGTAGTTTGCGTGCAGTTGACCCAGGGGAGGAACATGACTCAGGTCTAGCCAATCAAAGCACAACTCCCTCTGGCTGCAATGAGAAGGTTCAAGAATGGGCACAGGACTGAAACGAGGCCACCGAGAGCCTTCCTGGGCCTTCTCTTGGTTTTACAGAACGACCACGAGGGGAGGCCACCTAGAGAGAGATGCCCAAGGGGTCCCAGCTGTCTGAGTCTTCCCAGCCCAGGTTCCAGACACATGAGTGAAGAAGCTTCCTAGATGACCTCAGCCCCAGAACCATCTCACTACAAGTGTCTGAGGAACCCCGAGCAAGAACTGCCTCATTGAGCCCAGTTGACCCATGGATTCAAAAGCAGAATAAAGCCACTGTTTTGAGTCACTATTATTCTGCAGTAATTGACAGTCAGAACTAGGTCTGTTTGGCTTACCTATTAATTCCAGGGTTAAAATATAAGCAAATGAATCAAAGGCCAAGACAAAGAAGCCACTGCACCAAGAACAAGTTCCTCAACTATCTTTGCTTTGGACCAGCATGTTGGTTGTAGATTTTGTCAACAGGCTCTCACTGTGTAGCAGCCACCAAATGAAGCTGCCATGAGAATTAAGCCGAACAGTCCAGGTTCCAGTGGGAGCAGAATGAGCTTTCTGTAAAGTTCAGTGTTCTCCATGATAATATGGAACACTACTCACTCACTCATGTTTTCTGGCTCAATTTGTTTCTTCATCTCAGATTGTAAAATCCTGATGGAGGGAGACATTTCTAATACTTCTTCAGGGTTCCAAAGCCCATGGTAGACTGTAAGACACATACTGGGTGAGACTGTAAGACACATACTGGGTGCTTGATAGACATTTGTCAACAGCTTAACTGATTTAAATCTAGGCCTTAAATTTCACATGCGAGGCCATAGAAGGCCACAAAGCAAGTGGAGGCCCACATCGGCCAACAATTTTCTCTGATGATACAGATGGTAAATGTGCCAAGAAATATTGGGTAGGAAAGGAAGACAGTTGATAACCCTTGCATAACCACCAAAGGCCTTAGAGAGCATAGAGTTATAGTTGTTACATCAGGATTGAAATCCTGACTCAGCCATCAGGGAGCTGGAGGCATGTGGTGAGGTCCAGCCCCTACAAGTCTCAGCTTCCTTATCTGTAAAGTGGAGGTAACAGTAACTACATGGTTGTGGTGATTAAGTGGGACATTAAATATAAGGCATATGTTGACATGTGGCAAGCACTCTATAAATTGAAATCATCGTTATTATTAGCTGTACATTTGGGAATAAAACTCCTGGCAGTTTTGTGGATCAAGGGAAAATGGATAGAATGATGCTTTAAAAATATTAATAAAGTTCAATGTCAATGAAGTTATTAAAAACCAAACTAAAGTCTAAATCATCTGACATAAATATTCTTTCTGTTTGCACATGCAAAGCACAACACAGAATATGAGAAAAAAGTGTTGGGGAAATCCAAGGAAAGAGGTACATCACCGACTCACTCACACAGAGCTGAAAAGAAGCTTTAAAATCTCCCACCTCACCTTGTTTTCCAGGAGGGGAACTAGGCAAGAGAGTGCCCTCCATAGGTGAGGCCACGCAAGCTAGTAAGCAGGACCAGGAAGGGAACTCCAGATCCTGCCCAGTCAGATGTCCTTTTCACTATTTTTCACCTTTCTGGCCTGCATTGCTGTGTGATAATCTAGGTATCTTCCCATCAGAACATTTTTAAGCAGACACCAGTTGCAACTGAAAAGTAACCAAATGCCAGATCACTTTCATCAATGGAACATTTCCTCACTGCCCTGCAGTTGCAGAGAAAATGCCTCTGGAATATCTGTCTCTAATTTTCTTTCTCAATAATAGTATATAAGGGGAACAAATGCTAAGGAGGAGTGATGTGTCTATGGAAAAATATAGCTTCTACAAGCTGGGTTTTCTGTCCCCCACTCCACAAAGTCACTGAGCTCTGGGGTGCTAGCTTTCTAAGTCTGGCTGGAACTCAACCATGAGGCTAAGTGCCCAGCTTTGGCAACAAAAGCTCTTCAGCATTGGGAGAAAGTTCATCAATGTTGGGGTCTGAGTTTCTCTGTTAATAATGAAGTGTTCAATGTTTTAAACACTGCTGCAATGCATGTAATGGTAAACTTAAATATTATTTTAATTTCTTCCATATAATGAAGCTGTCTTTTATTCTCTGTTTACCCAGGCTTGAAGGCCCGGTCACCTCCAACCTGCCTCTCTGCTTGGAGCTCCATGTCCTTTGGTCATTAAGTCTTATCAAATCATTTTTTCTCTCCATTCCTATGCCACTGGCCTGCAGCAGTCCTCACTCTTCAGGATCACCATAGCTCCCACTGGGATCTCAGAACTCAGGCCTTTTCCACAACCCCAAATCCTTCCTGGGCATCAGCCCCTGATTCACCTTTTACAAATGCCCCCTAGGTCTGTCACTTTGGGGCTCTGCTCATACACAGACAAATCTTAGCCTGCCTTTATCCCTCTCCTCTTTTATGCCTGCCCTATCTCCCTCCATCCTCTGAAAAAACGAATTTGCTGTTCCCTCTCGATTACATGCTGTTCCCTGCATTTGAATGCCTTTCTCCCAGTTCAACTCATCGAAATCTCAACCAACCTTCAACTCCTAGGCAAATGCTACTGCTTCTTCCATGAAGTCTCTGCTTCTTACTCCAGTCAGACATTGCGTGTCCTTGTTCCCTTGTCAGGCTTCCCTCCCATAACCTCAGATCAAGACACCAAATTGCTATAACCATGCACTTCCTGGTCTCTACGCCTTTGCTTGTCACGGTGCCCCTCCCAGAAGACATATTCTCTTAGGGCAGGGATGATATTCTCCCCTGCAAAACAAAGCATTTTGTTTTCCACATTCCATAAGCTCAATAATTATCTGTCAATTGAATGGAAAGAAAAAATGTAATAAAACTACTCACTTGTTTTCTTTTTTAACGGAGTGACTTTCAAGAGCTGAGGACCAGATTTATCAATTCTGATTCTTTACTGGATATCAATTTGAAAATTCAAAGGCTGGCCCCATGCCTCAGTTTCCCCATCTGTGACCACAGGTCAAGAATAATTCTTCCTAACCTACTTTACCCAGCTACTTTTTTTCACCTAAAAGGTGGCAATATTATGCTTGTTTTGTTTGGTATTGTGTTCTACTTTTAAGCAGACTGAGTAAACAGAGACCTGGAGGATTCTGTTTAAGACCCTAGGCCCGTTACTTGGAGTTCATTGCCAACCCACAGGAGAGAGACGGTTTTTCTCACCAACCAGAAAAGAAACAGCTGTGGTGACAGATGTTGGTGGTGCTGATTATTCCAAGGCTGTTTGCCTTCAGATTTCCCAGGCATTCTCTGTTTTTTGAAGTCAGTCTCTTTTGATGGGTTTCCCCAGGTCTTGGGGGTGAAAACAAACAGCTCCTCTTGTCCCAAGCATTTCATTTATTTCCTCTCTCTACTCCACAAACACACATATAAAGGACACCCACCCAGCACACGCACTCCCCACACCCACATGACCTCACGTTCCGCTTTGAACATAAATTGCCCGGGGGAGAGAAACCTTTTCACTCCTCTTTAGGTTGCTTTTTGTTTTCGTAGGTATGTGCGCTGGGGAGGTGGGGAGAGATGTCCTGGCCAAAGTACATCCAAGGCCAATTTCTCCAAAAGATGTGGAAACTTCTGATCCCACCCAGGGACTTCAACAGAATACCAAAAATAAATCCATCTTCTTGTCTCCTCTAGATGGAGTATTTACGTTGAGCTGGTATAATGAATTAATGAAAGGGAATGACACCTTCAGCTTCTGGGGAAGGGGTGATAAGTAAAATCAGAGGAGGGGATCCCTTCTTCCCCTTACTCCCCAAAACCAAGGGGAGGATGGAGGATGGTGAGAGAGGGAGGATCCCGTAGGGTATTCAGAAATAGACCCTGCTAGAAAACAGGCTGCTCTTTTCTGGGATTAAAAGTTGCCTCATAATACTGTAAGGCCCATGTATATGCAAGCAGTTGGGAGTTATTACGGGCCTAAAATAGGAAACCATTCGCTTGATCTTTCGCTTCAATCCTATTAGGGGCCCCCTGGAGCTCGAGAGAGATACCAGCCTGTCATGTCCCTGTTGCTGTGACGACCCTGTCTTTATAGAACAAGAAAGAGAAATGGTAGTGATTGGCAGACCTTGCTTGCCCCTGTATGTAACACAAAGGGCGACAAAACGAAGAGGAAGTGAGGCCCTTCTCCGAGGTCTGACGCTTCTTAACCCTACACTACCTTCCACCTGGTCCCAGTCGCCCCCACCCCGACCTCCTCCGGAGGGAAAGAAGAGGCCACTGGCCATTAAGTGCCAAAGATCAAGAATGACTTTCTTGGGTTTAATTGCGAGTAATTTTTTAAAGTCCGTCTTTTATCAACTTCGACTGGAGAAAATATGTGGAAGGGGCTGGAAGCGAGGATGGGAGCTGCTACGGCGACGCTGTCCACCGGGCACTGTTTTCGGGACTCTGGGTGGGGCGGCCCCGGGAGCGGCCGGGCCTGACAAACCCCACCATATGGTGCCAGACTCCAACTCGCTGACCATAAATAACCGCCTCCCTTTTCGGGCTTTCTTGCCAGGCTCCTCCGATTCCCGCTAAAGTGGGAAAAGGTCAAAATGCTGTTTGTGTCCGTTTTCTCCGCTGCGTGCGCGGAAAGGAGGAGCGCGGCCTGAGGGGCGGGCGCGGGGCCGCGCCACCGCCAAACCTGGCGCCCGGCGGGGCGGCCAGCAGAGCGCTCCGACAAAGGCCGCGCCCTGGGCCGAGCTCTCCGCCCGGCGCCCGGTCTCATTAGCGGCGGTTTGTTGCAAAGTAAAACCAACCGATCGCAGCAGCGAAGGCACTTTGTCTCTGCCCCGAACCTTTCGGAAAGGCTGTGACCCGGCGGCCCGACGCGTCCCGGGCGAGGGCAGTGCCCGTGCGCGGCGGAGGCGCCCTGCAGCGCAGGGCGCACGGTTCTTTCCAAACGTTTTGCCCGGGACAAGTGCCTCTCACTGAGGTTTGCTACTCGCCCCGGCTTTGCTCAGACGCCCACTGTAGCCAAAACTAGCCTGCAGCCTCCCCAGAAAACACTAAACCCGAGCGGTTGCCGAGGCCCAGGGTTGCCCAGATATTGACCACGATCAGGAGCTAAGTCTGCTTTCCGGGGGCCGCGTGGGGAGCTCTGTTCCCAGCACTTTTCTCCCGGACTCTTTGCCTGGGGGAAGAAAGAAAAGAAAAAAGAAAGAAAGAAACAGAAAAGTTTCTTTCGGGGGAAGCAGTGAAATAGGAAATGAAGATCCGCTCTGTAGTTTAGCTGAAAGGAAACGCTGTCTAATCCTGACATGCATAGCATTTAAAATAAAATTCTTTTATCTTCATGCGTGCCGAGCCCCCCAAACGTTGCCCGGACCCCTACGGGGGGGAAAGGCGTCATAAAATGAGAATTTGTTTCATTGTGGGTCCCTTTGCCAACAACGGGCTTTAAAGGAACGCCAAACAAAGCGGGCGTCAGGAGGGGGGCTTTCCAGGTGAGCCCGAGACGGGATCGAAACTCCTCTTCAGTCCACGAAAACGCCCGAGAATAAGTTATTGAACAAAACCCATCCGTCCTCTTTGTAAATCCCCCAGTTTCCTTTCCAACACCGCATCCCTCTCCCAAATAAATCACGAGCGGCTCTCTTCCCTTGCCAAGCGCCCTTGGCTTCACAATATGCCCGGAAGATTTTAAGAAACGACGTTGAGGTTTGGGAACAGGGAGCGAGGGGCGTGGGACTCGCCGCTGCCCTGGGTTCAGTGTTCTTGGTTCTTTTCCCGCCAGGCGTGATAAAGCAAAATATTTTAACTGCAACCTACAAGCTTGTTTTTTATCTTTTTTTCCCCCCTAACTTTTTTTTTTTTTTTTTCCTTCCAAGAAACAGATCAAGAAAACCTAATTACAAGGCACGGCACTAAAGTTAAATGAAAATGTAATCCGGCAATACAGAGAGGAAATTAATTTTTTTAAAGATAGATTTTAGTTAGAAACAAAAATACATTGTTCTCCCTGGTAACGTTTGTTAAACCTATGCTCGATTTCGGGCTGAAAAATCAGTACTAACTCAGAACTCTGAGGTCACTCTCTGGATGCGTTTTCTTTAGAAATTCTAATTCGAAAATGTTCAAGCCATCATTGTTTTGCTTTCTATATAAAAAGGTTTGGGGTGTTTGGGTTTTGTTTGTTTTGTTTTCCTTTTATTCAAAAATACTCCTCTATTTAGATATAATAAAGTGGTCTTGGAAATTAAGATAATTTAGGAAAATACTTTTGACGGTGCCCTCAGTTAGTTACTGAAATAATAAATTATTTTTTAAACTTTCTTCATTTTAGGTAGACGTCCCATCTCTAAAAATGCTCTTGACTATTGGAAACCTGGGCACCAGTACACACAGCTGATGAGCTGCCCTAAGCCAGGGCTTGCTTCCAGCAGCTCCCTCACACCAAATGAGGAGGGTTTTGTTATTTTGGTTGTTGTTAATGATAGGTTTCTGTTTTGTTTTGTTTTGTTTTGTTTTTGTTTGTTTTAAACACTCTTGTTGGGTCTTCTACATCCTAGGAGAAGGTTTAATTTTCATTTCAAAAACGCATGTACTGCTGTGTGAAAGTCACAGTGCTTCATCTTAAAGATTTTTTATGTCCAAATATTAAAATAATATAATGATTCTTAATGAAATAAAATGTTTGCCCAATTAACCACTTTGCTATTTGTTAGACTCTCCAACATAGGCCATTTCCTTAATGCAGTGTTTGTCCAAAGCCATTAAATACCCCATCTTAATTTTATTACATTAAGATATTCAAAATTATTTTCTTCAAATCTTTGTGTCATGTTTCTTTATTAGCTTCACTCACATCAACTGAGTCTTGGTAAGAAATGAGTTCAAAGATGTTAGACAACTTGAAGGGGAGTCATTTGTTTTTAAAAAGATTAAATATTCCTGTCTAATTTATTTTTGAATCTCTCTCTCTCTCTCTCTCTCCCTCCCTCCCTCCCCCTCTCTCATTTTACTGTACTTGGACAGGGCAGGGCTGGAAAAGAAAGCCACGTCCTCCTTTACTGTATCAGCAGTGAATTTGCACCACCTTCTGGTAGGTTAGAGAATGACGAAAACACCCGCTGCTTCCATAAAAGAATTCTTTTATTCACTGTGGTCTGTTGTCCTATTTGTAGCTGAACTCAGAGCACCATTTAGCTTCTCCAAACTCACAGCATATCTCTCCTATGGCCTGGTTTTATACAGATTCTTTGAACTGGGAAGACTTTTCTTTATCATATCCTTGAGAAGGCTCACAAATCCCCAACCAGTCCCTGCATGTTAATTTACTGAAATGCCTGGCAGGGAAGTAAAGGATGGCTGGAGAATGGTCGTTTCCTATTCTATTTTGGCTGTCCTCTGTAGAGTGCTTGAAAACAAATCAGAGGCTATAACTGTAGCAGCAGAGAAACAAACGCTTCTCTTGGTTTCATAAGACCCTCATTACCCACAATTAATCATAATGACATGCTGTATTCAGGCTCCTTGCTGGAGTCTGCGAGGAGCACACAGATGTGGCTTTCTGTAGATTTCAATCCCTTCTGCAATATGGATTTCAGGATACAAAGCTTGTTAGAACACGTTACCAGCCCCTGGATCTGCTGTTTCTCTCAAAAGTGCTGGTCAGCACTAGAGTGTGGAGGGTTTCCCAGACTTCAAATGAGAAACATTTTTTTTCATGGCCTTCCTGCCTGGTGATAAAGACCACAGGGAGTAAAGGTTGATACTTTTTTCTCAAAGCCAAGCTGTATTTTAAAAAATGAAATATATACCCAATAAATTGCAGTATGCATACATGTGTGTGTTACATCTGAAGTGAAGGTCTCCAATTCAAGGAGACAATGAACTTGATGGTGTGCACTACAGAATATGTGGGAAAATGAAGATCCTGTTCTAGTAACATAGAGCCCCAAATGCTTTGCCTGCAAAACTGAGCTCAGAGACAGAATGATGCTCAATTGGGTTAAATTAGTGAAATCATTTGCTGAATTATTAATCTTATGTTAACCAACTGAGCCCCTGATAGTTGCCAGGTCTGTGAAGCTGAAACAGTCATGCTGGCTGTCTACTTGCAATTGTCTACACCTGAATCAGCAGGGGCTTTCCAACTAATTGTGTTAAAGGTATCTACCTACACAAGGCTACTTGTTACTTGCATGATGTTAAGACAACCCAAACAAGAAAGACCAATAATTATTTTGTCATCACCATACTCTAAGATCTTTATTACAAACTTAAGAATATTGTGAAGAAAGTATATGGAGAAAGCTACAAACTTTCTTGAGGAATATTCCAAAATAAGACCCAAATAAAGGTTAAAAAAATACCACATTCTTAAATGCAGAGACTTAATGTTGTGAAGACATCAATTCTCATGCTTATATACAGACGGTCTTCCATATGCATGGATTCCACATTCGTGGATTCAACCAATCTCAGATGAAAACTAGTCAGAAAAAGTTGAGTCTGTACTGAATATGTACAGACTTTTTTTTCTTGTCATCATTTCCTAAACAATACAACAACTATTTACACTGTATTTGGTATTATAATTAATCTAGAGATGATTTAATGTATACAGGAAGAAGTGTGTAGGTTATATGCAAATACTACACTATTTTATATCAGGTACTTGAATATTGGAGGATTTGGTATCTGAGGGAGGTCCTGGGACCAATCACCCACATATACAGGGGGATGACTATATATATATAAATGAACCCAATAGAATGAGTGAATTAGAAGGGTAGGATAGAAGGGAATTTGGCAAAGTAACTCTAAAATTCACTTAAAAGAATAATGCAATGAAAATAGCAAAAACATTTTGAAAAAGAGTAAAGCTTGACCTAACGATATGTTCTATAAAACTACAACTGTAATAAGATGATACTGGTATGAAAATCGGACCAAACAATTAAATAAATAAAGAGTATGGAAAGGATTTTTATGCACTTATAAAAATTCTGTGTAAGATAAAGTTGACCTCACAAACCAAGGATCCAATTGCGGATTGTTTACTAAACATTGTCGGGTAAATGTACTATCCATTTGTTAAAAGGAATATGCACCTTAACTAATAATAAATTTTATATTGCTAAAGAGTTACCTTCAAATATTACATTGTAAAAAGAAAATCACCAATAGTCACAATTGTCATCTGACAGCAGAAAAAAAAACCCCACACAAGCCACTAAAGGTAAGAACAGACTGAGGACATGCTAACCAAGAACATAGTGAAGTACCATTTTATATCCAGTATTCATATACATGCTATTTTAGAGACCATAACACTATTCAATTAACAAAAATTGTAAAAATCTAGCAATACCAAGTGTTGGGGAGGATGTGGTCCCCTGAGATCTTTTAAATAGGCTTCTGGAAAGGAAAGATATATAATCCCTTGGAAAACAGTTTGGCACATACCATGTAACCCAGCAATTCTATTTCCGGGTTTAGACCCAACAGAAATCTTTTCACCTGCACACCAGAAAAAAAGTAAGTAAATGCATTCAGAAAAGTAATAGGCGTAATAGTGACCTGAATGTCTATAAATGGGGCAGTGTATGAAAACCTGTGGTATATGGAAGCGCCTGAATATATGCAGCAGTCAAAATATGGTGGGACACAGGTATAGCAAGAAGCCTGAGGAGAATAATATTAAGTGGAGCAAAAGCAAATGCTAGAAATTACATGCAGCATGAAACTCTTTTTATATAAATAAAAACAACTTGAATAAAATACATACTTCCTAGGAAAGCATATATATAAGATGAAACTATATATCTAAAAGGAAAAGATAAACACAGACTTCCGAATATTTTTCTCAAGTAGAAAGAGGCAGGAGGATAGGATGTATACAGATCACATGGATGAATATAAATTATTTCAAGATTCCAGTTATTATATTGAATGATGGGTTCATGGATGCTTACCACATTTTTTAAATCATGAGAATGAATACACATGGACTGTGTATGCACCAATGGTGAGAGTGTATCATAAATAATTATTTGCATCCAAGGTTCAGTAAAAATTAAATAAAATAAAACATGAAAAAACAAAGGTGATTAATTTTCCTATGAGGAAGGTTCTGATGGACAAAACAATTGCAAAAATCATAAAGGTATTATTTCTACCTAAAATATGACTATCTAACAGTTTTAAAACTTTTCATACCAAAAAACATAATTTCAAGTATTAAAAGCTGAACAAGTTAATAGAAATGTTTTAAACTGGACATGGTGGCACTTACGGAGGCTGAGACAGGAGGATCGCTTTAGGCTAGGAGTTCAAGACTAGCCTAGGCAACATAAGAAGACCCTGTCTTTGCAAAATGTTTTTTAAAAAATTACCTGGATGTTTCGGTGTGTTCTTGCAGTCCCCGCTACTTGAGAGAGTGAGGTGGAAGGACTGCTTAAGCCCAGGAGTTCAAGGCTACAGTGAGCTATGATCACACCACTACACTCTAGCCTGGGTGACAGAGCGAGATCCTGTCTCTAAAATATGCATACACACACACACACACACTCACTACATGTGCAAAAGAGTTAATGACTTTACTATAAAAAAATTTCTTCAAAGCAACAAAGACATCCTAAGTGAGAAACAGACAAGAAATATAAACAGGCAAGGCACAAAAGAATATATATAAATGGCCAACAAATATGTGAAAATGTGTTTCAATTCATTATTCTTTTATTTTAAAAAGAAAAAGATTACTTTAAAAATAGAGATGAGGTTCCACTTTGTTGCCCAGGCTGGTCTTGAACTCCTAAACTCAAGTGATCCTCCAGCCTCAATCTCCCAAAGTACTAGGATTACAGGCATTAGCCACCAAGTCCAGCCCCATTCGTTATTAATCTAAGAAATGAAAATTAAAATAACAATAAAACGTAGCAACTATAGAAATGGTTGGTAATGCAGTGTTTTCAAGGGAATGAGGAATAGGTTTCCTCCTACAGGCCAGTGTCAATTACTGCACGATTTTTGGATTTCAATCATAATCGAAATCATAATAGCAGCTAACATTTATTGAGCCTTTATAATGTACTGTTTTCTTCCAAGTTATATGTGTTTAATCCCCACAATAACTTCAGAAGGTAGGAATTAGTATTATCTACATTTTTCTAATGGATTAAACTTTGAAACATGTATTCAAAGCCTTCAAATTGTGCTTATTATGCCACAATAGCAACCTCTTATGCCTAAATTGCTCAAGATAGATTCAGAGAGGACTGGCATCTTTTAAAATTTTTCTTCCTGTTCATCTATTGAAATATCCCATAAATCCAATGCTTCCAAATATTGATTCTTTCTATACCTTGGATTCAAAGGGGTCTGAAAAATGTGGAAAAATATACAAGCGTTGACCAGCTATTCAATTTCTGGCGATGTTTACAAAGAAGGGAAAGAATATACCTCAAAACTTAGCTACAAGGATGGTCATCCCTGTGATTTCGGAAATAAGAAAATTATAATAACTCAAATGTCCAAACAATAAGAAATTGGTTGAAGAAGTGTATTCACAGGATGCGATTGTCTGCAATTCTTTTTTAAACCTATCAAATTGGGTTTTGTTGTTGTTTTTATTTATTCATCCTAGAGTCTACTCCCGGATCGAATTTTTTTTAATTCAACATTTATTTTGTGATATTTATAGATGCATAAGCAGTTGTAAGAAACAATACGGGGAGAGCTTATGTAGTCTTTACCCAGTTTCCCTCAGTAGCACTTACAAAACTATAGAACACTATCACAAGATACAGAAAGTTTCCAACACCACAAGGCTGTTTTACAAAAGGTGTTGCCTTTTTATAACCATACCCACCTGCCTCCCACTTTCTCTTTCTCCTTAACGTTCAGCGACCAGCAATCTCTTTCTTAGGTTCTATAATTATATCATTTCAGGAATGCTATGTAAGTGGAATTACACAGTGTGCAACTTTTTGGGATTTTTTTTAACTCAGCATAATTCTCTGGATATTTATGCAGGTCGCTGCTTTTTATTGCTGAATATCACTCCATGATAAGGAAGTACCACATTTGTTTAACCATTCGGCCACTGAAGGGCAGCTAGATTGTATTCAGTTTGGGGACGATTACAAGTAAAGCTACTATAATCATTCCTTTGCAGGATTTGTGGGAATGTAAGTCTTCATTTCTCTGGAATAAATGTGCAGAAGTGAATTGCTAGGTTGTATAGTGGTTTCATGTTTAGTTTTTTAGGAACTGCCAGCTTGTTTCCAGAGTGGCTATACCATTTTACATTCTCACCAGCAATATATGAATGCTCCATTTTCCCTGCGTTCTCATCAGAATTTGGTGTTGTCACCAATTTTTATTTCATCTATTCTGATAGTGAGTAGTGCTATGTCATGTAGTTTTAATTTGCATTCCCTAATGGCTAATGAGGTTGAACACCTTTGTTGTGCCTCTTTGACATCTGTGTATCTTCTCTGGTGAAATGTCTTTTTATGTCTTTTGTCCATTTTCTAGTTGAGCCATTTCCTTGTTGAGTTTTGAGAGTTTCTTTTTATACATTCTACATACTAGTCCTCCATCAGATATGTGGCTTATAAATGTTTTCTTTCACCCTTGTATCTTGTCTTTTTTTCTCATTAACAGAGTCACAGAACAGACATTTTAATTTTGAAGCACAATTTATTTTTTTATTTGATGAATTAAGTTTTTGGTGTCAAGTCTATTTTACCTAGTTCTAGACCCAGAAAAACTATCCCAGTTTTTTGTTTGTTTGTTGTTTAGTTTTTGCTTTTGTTTTTATTTTGAGACAGGGTCTTGCTCCATCACCCAGGCTGGAGCACAATGGTGCAATCTCGGCTCACTGCAACCTCCGCCCCCGGGTTCAAGTGATTCTCCTGTCTCACCCTCCCAAGTAGCTGGGATTACAAGTGCACACCACCATGCCCAGCTTTTTGTGTTTTTAGTAGAAACAGGGTTTTGTCATGTTGGCCAGGCTGGTCTTGAACCCCTGACCTCAAATGATCCACTCACCTCAGCCTCCCAATATCCTGGTTGTTTTTGTTTTTTATATTTTGAGATGTATTCTCACTCTGTTGCCCAGGCTGGAGTGCAGTGGTGAGATCTCAGCTCACTGCAACCTCTGCCACTGGGTTCAAGTAATTCTCCTTCCTCAGCCTCCTGAGTAGCTGGGATTACAGGTGCCTGCCACTGTACCTTGCTAATTTTTGTAGTTTTTAGTAGAGATGGGGTTTCACCATCTTGGCCAGGCTGATCTTGAATTCCTGACCTTGTGATCCACCCACCTCAGCCTCACAGGCATGCACCACTGCACCCAGCCTATCCTGTGTTTTAAACAAATTTTATGGTTTTATGTTTTACATTGAATCCATAATTAATTTTGAATTACTTTTTGCATAAGGTGTAAGACATAGGTCAAAGTTCATTTTATGTCCATTGTTCCAGTACTGTTTAAAGTGCCTAGTCTTCCTGCATTGAATTACCTTTGCATGTTTCTCAAATATCAGATGAGCATATTGGATCTATTTCTGAGTTCTTTATTCTGTCCCATTGATCTATATGTCTGCCTCTCTACCAATACTACACAGCCTTGAAATCTGTAGAATTCTTATATAATAAGTCTTGAAATTAGGTAGACCGATTTCTTCAACTTTATTTTCTTTTTCAATATTGTCTTAGTCATTCTAGTTCCTTTGCCCTTCCAGCTAAATTTCAGAATAATTTTGTCTCTATAAAACAAAAATCCTTGCTAGGATTTTACAGGAATTGCATAAAACTTGTATATCAATTTAGGGAGAACTGATGCTTTTACTATGATGAATCTTCCAATCCATGAACATAGCATGTCTCTCTCTATGGGAATATGTATATTCCCATATGTCCTCTCTAAGGGAACTTTCTAAACCTTTATTATCATTGTGTAGTCTTCAGCATACAAGTAATATACATGTTTTCTTAGATTTATATCTAAGCTTTTGTGTTTTTTGAGTGATTATAAATGGTATCATATTTTAAATTTCCATTTCAACATACTTATTGTTAATATATAGAAATGCAATTAATTTGTTTGTGTCAATTTCTACTCAGTGACCTTTCTGAACTCAGTTATTAGTTACAAACAAAACAGTTCTAATCTGTTTTGTTTGTGTATTTCTTAAAATTTTCTGCATAGACAATTATGTCATCTGCAAACAGTGACAGTTTTATTTTTTCCTTTCTAATTTGGATGCCTTTTCCTTCTCTTGCTTCATTGCAATAATTAGAACTTTCAGTACTATCTGGAATAAAAATGATGAGAGCTGGCCTCCTTATACTAGTTCTAATTTTAGAGAGCAAGCATTAAGTCTTTCATGACTAACTGTAATTTTAACTGTAGGGGTTTAAAAATAAGTTATTTTTATTAAGTTGAGGACATTTCCTCTATTTCTACTTTTCTATAAGTTTTGTCATAAATGGGTGTTGAATTTTCTCCAATGATTCTCTGTATCAATTGATATGTTCATGTAATTTTCTTATTTAGCTTGTAAAATAGTGGATTACATTGATTGATTTTTGAATGTTGAACCAACCTTGCATTGCTGGAACAAAACTCACTTGATCATGTTGGTATAATTTTTTGTACATTTTTCTAAATTCTGTTTTCTAATATTTTGTTAAGGATTTTTGTACCTATATTTGTAAGAATCTCTGCTTTTCTTTTTTCATATTGTCTTTGGTTTTGGTATCAAAGTAATATCAGCTTCATAAAATAAATTGAAAAGCGATTCCTCTTCCATCTTCTCAGAGAGATTACATAAAATTAGTACTATTTTTTCTTTAAATATTGGTAGAATTCTCTAGTGAAACCATATGGGCCAAGATATTTTTTATGGGAGTTTTAAAATTATGAATTCCATTTTCTTAACAGCCATAGGCCTATTGAAATTATTTATTTCATATTGGATGAGTTGTATTTTTCAAGAATGCAAGTCACATCATTTTCTTGTAAATTTATTTGTGAAGAGTTGTTCGTCGTATTCTTATTATCTTCTGAATGCCTTCAGAGTTTGTAGTGATAGCTCCTTATATTGGTAATGTGTCTTTTTTTTTTCTTGCTATAGATTTATCCATCTTATTGATCTTTTCTAAGAACCAGCTCTTTGTTTCATTGTCTTTTTCTATTTTTCTGCTTCTGCTCATTGATTTCTAGTCTTATCATTTTTATTTTATTCTTTTTGCCTGCTTTGGTTTTAAGTTTGCTCTTCTTTTTTAGTTTCTTGAGGTGGGAGCTTATATTATTGATTTGAGAATTTTCCTCTTTTCTAATATATGAATTTAGTAATATAAATTTGCCTCTCAACAATGATTTCTCTGTATCCCACAAATTGAGCTGTGATATAATTTTATTTTCATTCAGTTCAATGTATTATTTATTGCTCTTGAGACTTTGACTTCAATCCATGGATTATTTAGAATAATTGTGTTGTTTAGTTTCTAAGTGCTTGGAGATTTTTATGTTACCTTTATGCTATTGATTTCTAGTTTGATTTCATAGTGGTTGGAGAACCCACTTTGCAGGATTTCAGTTGTTTTAAATGTGTTGAGGTTTGTTTTATGGCCCAAAGTGTAATCTATTTTGATGTTTGTTCCAAGAGCACTTAGAGTATCTATTCTGCTATTGTTGAGTGAAGTGCTCTATAAATGCTGTTTTCTTTCTTTTGGTTAATAGTGTTGTTGTGTCTTCTACATTGTTGCTAATTTGCTATCTATCATTCTATCAAATTTTAAGAGAAAGATGAAATCTCCACCTATTAATGAATTTGTCTATTTTTCCTTTCATTGCTATCAGTTTTGGCTTTGCATAATTTCAGATCTGTTGTTTGTTAAATATACATTTAGAATTGTTATATCTTGTTAGATTTATCCTTTCATCATTGTATAATGTCCCTCTGTCTGACAATTTTCTTTATTATGAATTCTAGTTTACCTGATATTAATATAGCCACTTTTATCTTCCTTTGATAAATTATCTTATTCAATTTTTTTATTTCCAACTTTCCAATAACATTACATTTGCAGTGAGTTGTTTTAGATAGAAGACAGCTGGGCCACGCTTTTAGATTTACTCTGTCAGTTTCTGTCTTTTAATTAATATTTTATGATGCTTTATATTGAATTTATACATTAATATATTAGGGCTTAAGTCTATCATATAATTTTTGTTTTCAGTTTGTTCTGTTTTTCACTGCTATTTTCTCTTTTCTGTCTTCCTGGGGATTACTTGAACACTACAGAATTCAACTTTGATTCATCTATGTTTTTGAGTGTATCTCTTTGTATATATTTGTACTGATTACTGTATTACATATCATAACTTACTACAGTCTACTAGTGGTAATATTTTACCAGTTTGAGTGAAATATAAAAATCTCACCTTGACTTAACCTCGATACCCTCACCCCATTTGTAATATAATTATTTGAATATTTCTTCCATGACATTTAGAACCACATCAGTGTTATACTTTTTTTCCAATCATCAAACATAATTTGGAAAACTCAAGACAAAGAAAACCTATTGTATTTACCTATAGTTTTGCTTTTCCTATTCTTTCTTCTTTCCTAATGTTCTGAGGTTCCTCCTTTTATCATCACTTTTCTGACTGCAGCATTTCCTTTAGCTGCTCTTCCAGGGTAGATCTGCTGGCAACAAGTTCACTTAGCTTTCCTTCATCTCCAATATCTTAATTTCTTGCCCCACCTGAAAAATACTGTGCCACTTTCTTCTGGCCTTCAAGCTTTCTGATGAGAAATCTGCTGCCATTCTAATTATTTTTTTTTAGAAGCAAGGCATCTTTTTCTTTTCATTTCCTTCCTTTTTTTATGACTACTTGCAAGATTTTTTCTTTGTTTTTAGTTTTTACAAGTTTAATTATGACATGCCTTGGTGTAGATTTCTTTAGTTTACCCTGTCGGAGATTTGCTTCACTTCTTGAATCTGTTGGTTTCTGTTTCTTGTCAAAACTTGGAAATTTTTAGCCATTATTTTTTCAAGTACTTTTTCAGCCCCACCCCCACCCTTTTTCTCTTCCTTCAAGATTTTGGTAACACAACATTAGATCTTTTGTTACAGTTCATGGTCTCTGGGCCTCTATTCTTTTTTTTTCAGTCTATTTTCTTTCTGCGGCTTAAATTCGGTAAAATTGCAATTGTTCTTTCTTTGAATTCACTGATTCCATTGTTTCTTCCATTCTGCTGTGGAGCGTCCACTGAGCTTCTTATTCTGGTTATTGTATTTTTCAGTTCTAAAACTCTATTTGGTTCTTCTTTATATCCTCTATATCTTTGCTGAGATTTTCTTTTCTGAGGCTTACTCTTTTTAAATTGGCTTCTAGTGTGTGCATAATTGCTCATGGAAGCACTTTTATGAAGACTGCTTTAAAGTCTTTGTCAAATAATTCTTACATCTCTGCCATTTCTGCGTTCACCACTATTGATGGTCTTTTCATTCAGTTTGAGACCTACCTGGTTCTTGGTATGACAAGTGATTTTTGTTTGAAAACTGCACATTTTTATATCGTTATCAACCTCTAGATCTTGTTTACGTTTTCTATTTTTGTTAGCTTTCTCTGACATCACTTCAGCAGGAAGAGGAGAGCTGCTAGTTCATTATTTCAAGTGATCATGGAAGTCTAAGTTCCCTATTCAGCCACTCCCATGGAAGGACTCTCATCCCTACTGCTGGGCAGGGTGAGAGTTTCTGCTCCCCACTCACATCATGCTGTTGACATGGAAGGAGAACTTGGCACCAGGCAGAGCTGAGAGTCTTGGCTCCCTATCTGACCTTCTCTAACACTGATCCCATATGTGGGTGCTGAAGCACCTCGTTACAGGCTGGTACTGGCACAGATGTAAGTCTGAGCAACCTGTGCAGTCTTTGCTGGTGTGTATTGGACCGGTCCACAGTTTATGCTGCCGTGGTTGGCCAGAGTGCAGTAGTTACGGTGTAATCTATTCTACCTTGCCAGGCTGCCCCTTTACTGAAACTTTAACTAGAAAGAGAAGTCTTTTGATTTTTTTTTTTTTGTCTGCACCCCTTGGAGTTTGCAGGTTGTCAGTGTCAGCTTTGTCAGCTCTAACACTAAATATATAAGGTTAAAACAAAACAAAACAACAACAACAGAAAAAAAAAAACAGGAAATTCATCAGTGAGTCATTGTTTAGGACCTGAGGTCTCTATCCAGTCTGCATTTTTTATCCATTTTTCAGTCTTCTTAAGCACGTTTTATATATAATCTTCAAGGTTTCTAGTTGTACTCAGAGGAAGGAATAAGGAAAAGTTTATCTACTCCATCTCCCCAGAAATGGAAGAAGAGTCTGCTGTTCTTTTAAATGATATAAAAATATAATTATTGATGTGGAAATTGTCTCATAATATGATGCTGAGTCAAGTTGTAACACACTATAATTATATCTTTTCAGGTAGGTTGTGTATACGAAAGTCTAGAAGACTGTCCAGAGTTGGTGTCAGTGATTAACTTCTAGATGTGGGTATCATGGCTGTTTTTTATCTTCTTTTATTTATCAATATTTTCTGATTTTTGATGTGCAAATTACTCACATAATTTTATAAAGCATTTAAAAATATAAAATGAAATGAAGTATTTGTATATATTAGAAATAATAACCATAATATTAGCTACTGTTTATTGAGAAGCAGTTATTTTGTGTCAGATGAAATACTGCGTAGTTTATATGCACCATCTCATTTAATCCTCACAGAAGTGAGGCAGGCTTTATCCATTCCATTTTACAGGTAGAGAGACAAGTTTGGAAAAGTCAAGTCACTTGACTATGCTTACAGAGTTAGTAAGAGCTGGGATATTAACTTGGGGTTGCTGACTTCCCGCTACATCCTAATAATCACGGACATATATGTGGCACTTTATAGTTTACAAAGCATGTTTTACACATACTCCCATTTAGTTCTCCCAATAACCTAGAGGCAAAGTTGAAGGGGGCACTAAATCTGACCTCCAGAATTTGGTTTCCATACAGGCCTTCAATGAGATTCAGATTGTCACAAAATGAAAGTGGACCAGAGGAACTTTATACAACTTGGGCTCGGGGATGCACTCTGGAATCTTACCATCCACAAGGCTACAGACAGGGGCCTGGACATCCTGTGGCCGGCTATTTTGTGTGAGAGCCTCCCGTGAAGAAGACAGAGCCAGTTCAGCAGATGGATACAGAAAACACTCCCCAAGGGTCACTGGACAGCAGTGCCACCACAGGGAGGCAGGGGCCTGAGTCACCTCCCTACCCTGAGTAGAAGCACATCACTCATGATCCAGATTCAGCTGTGAGCCCCTCGTTCTTTGTTTTCTCCTACCTCAAGCTCCAGAGGAAGAAATTCTGCATCATCCCTAGGAGGGAGAGATGGAGTAAGTAGGCAACATCTTCGGAAGTAGCCATGCTGGTCTTCCAAGGCCCCCAATTTCTTTTTATTATCCACCCCTATTATACTCAGGCACTGTCCTCTCCCTAACCTACTAACCTCCAGGACCCAGGAGGGAATTCTTTCCCATCTAGAGTTTGTTCACTCACATGCCATTTGGTCTTCATGCACATTCTGTTTGGCTCACATGATGCTAGTTGGTTTTTAGTTGGCCAGTTAGTTTAATGTGAATTAATTGACATAGATAATCAAAAAAAATTCATAGAATTCAGTTTCTGGGATATCTCAAAAAGCTGGAAGATCTGGCACGATTGGCCACGTGTCTTTATGGTGCCAAGATGCTAGAGCTGAGTGGCACCCACTCCCTCACTGAGGCTCATTCTCTCCAGTTTACTGCAGTTCCCACTGCTCTCTCTTATGAATAGTCACAGTTCACTGATTACCTAACAAAAGATATCCTTTTGTGTACCCTGCTGTCAATTAATTCTTCCTCTCTTCTCTGCCTCCTAAAAACATCATTTTCCTCTCAGACTGATCCACGGTCTTCAAAAGGAAGCAATCTGATCAAACTTATTGCCACCATAGAAACTTGTTAGCAAAATGTGCTCCCCAGACCAGCAGCCTGGCATCACCTAGGAGCTTCCTATGAATGCAGACTCTCAGGCCCCACCCCAGACCTCCTATATCAGAATCTGCATGATAACAAGACCCGTGGGCCATTTGTGTGCATGTCAGCATTTGAGAAGGGCTGTCCCATGCAGCTCTTTTACCCTTATCCCACCCAGGGGTATATGTGTGTTCAAAGAGAAAGGTTTAGGATACTAATCAGTCAGATTTTGATGTGAATAAGTGAAACTGAAAACATATCATAGATTTTAAGGGAGATCTATTCAGATTCACTGACTTACAGTCTACAAGAGCATCTGGCAATCCTCTACTGATTGATAGTCTGACTCTGACTTTGTGGCTAAAAACATGGAAGCTTGGAGAGGGGGGCTGTCTTGCCCAAACTCAAAACCTGGTAGTGGAGCTAAGGGAGAGAGGAGTCTTCCTTGCAATGTTGTCAGAGGAAGAGAAATGACACTATTCCTAGGTTACTGATCTCAGATTATTTGGGATGGTTTCCAAGCAACTGATATTTACTGTTGGTTCTGCTATGTCTACAGAGGTGGCTCTCATCTTGAGTGTGAAGCTGAATTACCTGCGGATTTTGGTCAACTGATTGCTGGACACTATTCACAAGTATGTGGATGCCTCGGGTCTCAGGCCAAGCTGCTTCTCCACCCCCTATATATACCTAGGCCAATGCTTCAGCTGACAGGTGAGCCTCGGGAAGGATGGCCCACAAAACAGGTCCATGCAGGTCCTGATTGAGGGCTGGGAGTCATTCAAGAAGGGAATCTCAGGGTCCCAGAACCCAGAATGTGGCCGAGAAGGTGGAGGGCATGGCCTCTGTATGGGCACTACTCTTTTAACCTAAGAATCCTCACCCCATCAGCAGGGCACAGCCGGAAGCAACCAGAGCTGGATCTCTAATCCTTGCTATTCAAAATGCAGCTGAGGTCCAGCAGTATCTGCATCACTCTGGAGCTTGTTAGAAAGGCAAAATCTCAGAACCCACCCCAGGCCTCCTAAATTAGAATCCTCGTCTTAACAAGACCCCTGGGACATCTGGGTGCACACAGAGTCTAAGCAATGCTGGTCTGGGTACAGGACTAGGTGGGGCCTTCTTACCTGAGTCCAGGGGCAGTACTAGTTATGGAGAAAAGGAAGAATGCTTTAATGTGTCATTGAGCCCCACATAGACTCTGCTAAACAGTCAGCAAACAATTCATATTTGTTAAATTTGATCAAGCTAACTGCAGAATAATATGAGTTATCTCTAATTTTATTTGAATTTATTCTCAAATGATCGTTTCATAATGTAACATTGCTAGAACAAAATAGTGCTTTTGAGAGTGTTGGGGAGAGAGAGGGAATGGTCACACTGCTTATCGTGCTAGCCTGTAGGTTTCGCAGAACTGACTGGTTAGCCAAAGAGTAGCCTTAGACAGAAAAGGTCTCAAGCTGGTGGACTGTGGACCTAATGCAGCCCAGATGGTTTCCTTGGTATTAAAATTGGTATTTTCTAGCCTTTCTCATAAAATAGAATAACCTGGAAATACTGGATCCATACCTACATATGTCCACAGTTGCTGGAGCTGAGTCCTGCCCTTCAGCATGGATGAATACACTCCATCCCCCAGACTCCAGCCCTCCCACCTCTTTCACTGTCTTCCTCACTGAGGTTACTGGCTATGCTGCTGGCCCTTGAGGACATTTGTTTAGCCTTCTTTGCTACAGAAAGCACCCAAGTTTGGCAACTGGAAAAAATAAAGCAAAATTCCTCAGAATAGGAAAATTTCAGGTATGCATTCAAGTATTTGAAGGCACACTTTAATGACATGATTGGTCCCATTGTCTATGAAGCTGTAGAGCAAACATTTTATTTCAGTCCTTCTCAGGATGACTGACTCATTGATGGGATGCCCAGCCACATCTTTAAACCTGGAGCTCTTGGTGAGGATGTCCCCTTTCCCATACAGGCATTTTCCAGGAGGTATATCCAGCCTTCATCTGCTTTGCCAATTAATGGTCCTAAGAATAAAAATCACACAGGAAAGCAAGGACAGTTTCCCACATCCAAAATATTAGAACCAATTCTTCCTGCTTGCTTTGCTCTTCCTTGGGTATTGGAAAACTCATATCCCTAAATTCTATTCTACATGGTGGTTAACGTTATGGGATGCATTATTTTGAAAAGGTCTGCAAGAAAACATACATGCACACACACACACACATGTACAGATTCATATGCATGTCCATATACATGTGTGTAGATGTATGTGATTATGTTTATATGTACATATATTGACATATATCTGTGTGTATAAAGAATCCTATCTATCAATCTGTCTATAGCAATTGATTAAACTGTGTCAGTTCCCTAAGTATATGTTAGGATATTTGGGAATGTTCAGAGACACAATTAGGGAGGATATGCACCCCCCCTCACAAAATATCTAGGGACACATTGGCTGGGTATCCCATAAGACGCTGACTGACAGCACATCTTCCTTGGTGCCTTTTCTTAAGTTAGTTCTTACCTTTTTTTTTTCCGATACTGGTTCAGTCTAAAAGAAAAAGGATAAACCTCCTAATCCCTTCCTAGGTAGAACTGAAAGGATTTGGGCCTCTGATCATCAGCACTGCAAACTTTGGATTTATTGAACTGCATGATTACAACAAGGTAGAAAAAAATGTATGGAGTACTTGGGAGATGAATAGTTTGAATGGAAAGTAAGACATGAATAATTAATGGGATTAGGAGAGAGAGTACCTACATTTATTTTAAGGTGCCCCTGACAGCTCAAAGGGGCTTTAAAAATCCTTAAGACTTTAAGGATGCATCATCTCTGTGGAAAGTCACACCAGCTTTTCATGTATTAGTTCAACTCCAAAAGTCTTGAAATAACTGGGAATGTGTCTGAGTCCTAGGGTGAAAATACAAGTGTGGAGCCTTTTTTTGACATTTTAGGTACCATTGTTGAGGATACATTGCAGAAAAGTATATCAGAGCCACAGGCCACCTCTGAGAAGAGACTATTTTGAAAACTGCAGAGACCTGGAATGCAGTCCTGGTGTTGCTCCTAACTGGAGAGTGGCCATGGGCAAGTCCCTTCCCCTCTCCAGTCTTTATTTTCTTGCATCTACAGTAAGAAGATTGAGCCAGGAGACGCTTGGCTCCGTCCCTCCCCTTGACTCTGCTCAGCCATGTACAGCAGACTGAAAAATAATCCCCAAAATATGCTGGTGCTAATCCTAGATCTATGAATGTGACCTGATAGGGCAAACAGGACTTTGAAGATATAATTAAGGATTTTGAGAAGCAGTGATTATTCCAGATAATCTGAATGGGCCTTAATTATGACCACAAGGGTCCCTATATGGAGAAGATACAGAGAAATCTGACACAAAAGAGGACGAGACAGTGATGGCAGAGCAGAGACTGGAGTGAAGCAGCCACAGGCGAAGCAACATGGGCAGCCACCGCAGGGTAGGAGAGGGAAGGAATGGATTCTGTCCTGGGACCTCAAGAAGAATCCAGCCCTGCTGACACCTTGGTTTTAGCCCTGTAAGACTCAGTTCAGACATCTGACCTCTAGAGCTGTAAGAAAAATGCATTTCTGTTGTTAGCCACTATATTCATGGTGATTTGTTACAGCAGCAAGAGGAACATGGCCTGTCACACAGAGACACTGGCCTTCCAGAGGCTTCATAGCTGTCTCCTATTGTTCCCCACCTGGCCTGTTTCATGGGGTGATTGCTACCTGCCTGTTGATCCCTGAAGGCATTAGAGTTGCCAGCCCCTGTAACTCCTCACTCAGCAGAACTCTGGTGCTACAGTCACCCACTTACTTATTTACTCCTTCATTTATTCAGCCAGCGTTCACTCAGTACCTGAAGGCCTTACACTTTGCAAGTATCAAGGATGTAAGAATGGAGAAGACTTATCTCTTCCCTTCCACAGCCTTGGGTGACAAGACTTGGATAGTAAAAAGAGTGACAGAGATGTGGAAAGACAGAGAGATGGTATAGTGCCATCATTAGCCACCACGAGGGGGTTCCCAGGGGGCAGCAGGAAGGTCCCAGGCGCCAGAAAGGGCTAAAAATGGGAGGTAGAAATATTTCTGGGCATTGCCCAAATCACTGTTCATGACCATGGAAGGGAAAACATCTGAGTCCAGGCCCAGCCACCTCCTCGCTGACCCCAGCCACCATCCATTCCCTCCCATGCATCCAAGGACAGAACCCTTAGGTGCACTCACTGGCCAGCACTTTCTCAGACTCCTGCCTCTTAGTGGTTTCAATTAGTGTCTTTCACACTGAAAGCCGTGACTCTCATGAGTTGGGAAATCAATTTAGTAGGTCCCAACCAGCATTTAAAAGCAGGATGAAACTCTGACAAAGGTCTAATATTCAGAGCCTACAAGGAACTTAAACAAATTTACAAGAAAAAAAAAAAACAACCCTGATAAATGCAAATCAAAACCATAACTAGATGCCATTTCATGCCAGTTAGAATGAGATTATTAAAAAGTCAAGAAACAACAGATACTGGTGAGGCTGTGAAGAGATAGGAACACTTTTACATTGTTGGTGGGAGTGTAAATTAGTTCAAACATTGTGGAAGATGATGTGGTGATTCCTCAAAGACATAGAACCAGAAATGCCATTTAACCGAGCAATTCCATTACTGAGTATATACCCAGAGAAATATAAATCCTTCTTCTATAAAGATAATGCATGTGTATGTTTGCTGCAGCACTATTCACAATAGCAAAGACATAGAATCAACCCAAATGCCCATCAATGACAGACTGGATAAAGAAAATGTGGTACATATTCACCGTGGAATACTATGCAGCCATAAAAAGAAATGATGTCAGGTCCTTTGCAGGGACATGGATGGAGCTGGAATCCATTATCTTCAGCAAACAAACACAGGAACAAACAACAATGACTGCATGTTCTCACTCATAATAAGGAGCTGAACAATGAGAACACATGGACACAGGGAGGGGAACAACACACACTGGGGCCTGTTGGGGGTAGAGTGGTCTGCATGGGTTGAGAAAACATCAGGAAAAATAGCTAATGCATGCTGGGCTTAGGTGATGGGTTGATAGGTACAGCAAACCACCATAGCACATGTTTAGTTATGTAACAAACCTGCACATTCTGCACATGCACCCTGGAACTCAAAATAAAAATTTTAAAAAATAAAAACAGAAAGGAATTGTGCAGGTATACGCTGCCCAAGGATGCTCTGCTGAAGGCACCAGGGGAATCTTAAAATTCAGCATGAGACTGACCAAGCCTAGTGCCATGGCTTTTCCAATACACACAAAATTGCCATCTGCTGGCCAACCTGTGTGCCTGCAGGGTCGGGTCAGCCCCGTTGGAGCTTATTTTTCTAACTTGCACTGAGGGTTCCTACGGGCTGGCGGAGGTTTGTGTAGGCAGAACTAGCTGAGAAGGTAGATGGGATCCAGAAGACAAAGGAAATTTCTCAAGGCAGAAAAGCGAATGTTTCACCATAAATTTTTTTTTTTTTTTTTTTGAGACGGAGTTTCACTTTTGTTTCCCAAGCTAGAGCCCACTTCCTGGGCTCAAGTGCTTCTTCTGCCTCAGCCTCCCAAGTAGCTGGGATTGTAATCCCAGTGCCCACCATGCCTGGCAAATTTTTGCATTTTTTTAAGAGAGACGAGGTTTCCCTATGTTGGTCCTGGTCTCAAACTCCTAACCTCAGGTGATCCACCCGCCTTGGCCCCCAAAGTGCTGGGATTACAGGAGTGAACCACCATACTCAACCATCAATTCTTCTCGGTCTGGACTTCTCCCCATTCCCAAACTGGTCTTCCTATCGAGATTCTGAGCTATTGCTCCAGTACTTGACCTTCTCCCTTCCTAGAGCATTCCTGACCATTCTTGTCTTCTAGCTGTGGTCTGCTCCTTTGCCTCCTTCTCCAGGCAGACACACCAGAATCCCCCACAAGGACTAATTACTGCCATCATTCAATCCTTCTGTTGGCCCAGGCAAGTCCATGTTCATGCATGTGCCCTGCAGGCAGGTGGCATGTGCATCCTTGCATTTCAGTCATTCATGTTTCTTGTGTGTGCTCAGCCTACCATTCTCATGGAAACACCTATGGGGAGCCACACCATCTGTCCCTTTGCAATTTCGTATGCCTGCCAGTGACCCACAAAGGACTATTTGTGGCCCACTAATGAAGGAGGTCAATGTATGGATGAGAAGTTGTAGTATGGGCGCCAATAAGCTGGGCATGATGGAGCTCCACCCAGGGAGGGTTTTCAGCCACGCAGGATATATATTGCCCACTCGCATGCCAGCTTTCCCACATCAGAAACATCCATGGGGAAAAGTCTTCTGGCCCTAATCAGAGACCAGACTGGGAAGGTGAAACGTTGTGACTTCCTTTCTCATTGATGGATAAATGTTTTCTTTCTCAAGAGCATGTTATGTTTAGATACAGGTCAGAGAGCATGAAGATGTGAAGTATCTGAGTAAGGAAAGAGGAATCACTGATGGAAACGGGAATTTAAAAAAGAAAAAGAAAGAGCACATGGAGGTTGGAAGAGTCCATCCCAGCCACTGTCACTCCGCCATGCAGTTTCATGCTCCTCTACCATGAAGACTTTTTCTCCTTCCAGACATCAGCTACTCCTGATAGTCAACTTCCTCACTATACATAAGAAACTTTAGACTCCAACTAGGGGATAAGGAGGTTCTAGGAGAAGACAGGATGGAAACTACCTAGGGTCCATGGTTGAGGAAAGAGCTCAGGAGCAGAGGCTGGCTTGCCAGATCAGAAGCAGAGGTTGGGCATAAGGGAAAGGGCAAAGCCTTCCAGGGCAGATAGAGCCTGACTCTCTACCACGTGTTGCTGCTCCTTCTGAGGGAATGCCTAGAAAGACAGATGGATGTACACACACACACACCCAACAGCGAGGACTAGTCAGCACTGCACAGAATCTTGTGGGAGGTTGGCACCATTGTGGATACAGAAGCTGCAGAAATGAATAGAAACAAGACAGCAAAAGCAAAAATAGACAAATGGGATCACCTTCAGCAAAAACACTTCTGCACAGCAAAGGAAACAATTAACAATGTGACAAATCAACCCACAGAATGGGAGAAAAGGTTTGTAATCTATCCATTCATTAAGGAACTAATAACCAGAATAGATGAGTAAGTCAAACAATTCAACAGCAAATGATAATCATCATAATAATTTGATTAAAAATGAGCAAAAACCTGAATAGACATTTCTCAAAAGAAGAAACACAAATGGCCAACAGGTAGATGAAAAAATGCCCAACATTGCCAATCATCAGGGAATTATGTATCAAAACCACAATGAGATATCATCTGGAGAAGATACGGAGAAACGGGAACCCTCATACACTGCTGGTGGGAATGTAAAGTAGAACAGCCATTTTGGAAAACAGTATGGAGGTTCCTCAAAAAATTAAAAATAGAACAAACTACCATTGAATCCAGCAATTTCACTACCAAGTATATATCCTAAAGAAAGGAAAGTAGTATATAACAGAGGTACCTGCACTGCCCTGTTCATCACAGCACTATTCACAATAGCCAAGATGTGGAATCACACAAAGTGTCCATCCATGGATGAATGGATAAAGAAAATGTGATATATACACACAATGGAATATTATGCATCTACAAAAAAGAATGACATCTTTGTATATATGAATGGCATCCATATATATATACACGTATATATATACTCACACACACACATATACATTTTATTTATCCATTCATCCATTGATGGACAGTCAGGCTGATTCCATATCTTGGCTATTTTTAGCAACATGAATGAAATTGGAAGCATTATATTAAGTGAAATAAGCTAGACACAGTAAGGTGAATATTGTATGTTCTTACTCATAGATGAGAGCTTTAAAAGTGGATATTATGAAAGTAGAGAGTACAATAATAGGTATGAGAGGCTGGGAAGGAAAAGAGGGAAGGCAGGGGATGAACAGAGTTTGGCAAATGGATAGAAAAATACAGTTAGAAGGTGTAAGTTGTAGCATTCAACACTACACTAAGGAAATTGTAGTTAACAATAATTTGCTGTGGATTTCAAAATAACTAGAAGAGAAGAATTGTAATGTTTGCAATACAAGGAAAAGATACATGTTTCATGGGATGGTATCCCAATTACCCTGATTTGATCATTACATGTTGTATACATGTATCAAAATACCACATGTGCCCCAAAAATATGTACAACTGGGATATATGAATAGAAAAATACCAAAAAAAAAAAAACAGAATGAGAACAGATTTATACTTGATTAAATGTGCATGGTACTGGCCCTAAGGCCATCACCAGGGAGGCTGCTGGCATTCACAGCCAATCGCAGTTCAAAGCAGATCATGCACTAACACTATAAACAATGTAATGTGGGAATACAGAGAAGAGCTGGATTCATTTTTGCCAGATTATGTAGAAGCCTGAGTGTCACAGCAAGACTTGTGGTCTGAGCAGGGACATAATGCAGTCAGTCTATATTGAAGAGGTACTCACTTTTTTTTTTTTTTTTTTTTTGACGGTGTCACTCATTGCCCAGGCTGGAGTACAGTGGCACAATCTTGGCTCACTGCAATGTCCATCTCCGGGGTTCAAACAATTCTCTTGCCTCAGCCCACTGAGTATCTGGGATTATAGGCATGCATCACCATGCCCAGCTAATTTTTTTTGTATTTTTAGTAGAGGCGGGGTTTCGCCATGTTGTCCAGGCTGATCTCGAACTCCTGACCTCAAATGATCCACCAACCTCGGCCTCCCAAAGTCTTGGGTTTACAGGCCTGAGCCACTGCACCCAGCCCCAGAACAATCTATCATTTAGGCAAGATTGGATGGCAGAGATCAGAGCTAGAGGATCAGTTAGGAAGAAATCACATTTAAAAAATAATAGTTCCTAACCTTTACCAAGCACTTCCCATGCGCCAGGCCCTCTTCTAAGTGCTTTACATGTGTGTGCATGTGTGTATGTATATACACAGACTCACACATTTGTAAATATGGAAAACATATATATATATATATATATATCACGTTTGCATCCACAGGGTGTGCAGTCAGTGTTATGGGTTGAATTGTGTCCTCTAAACTTCATATGTTGAAGTCCTAAACCCCAGTACCTCCAAATATGAACGAACTTGGAAATAGGGTCTCTGCAGATGTAATTAGTTAAGATAAAGTCATCTTCGAGTAGAGAAGATTCTGAATCCAATATGACTGACATCCTTATAAAAAGACAAAATGTGAACACAGATTCACTCAGGGAGACCATCATGTGAAGATGAAGACAGAAGTTAGGGTGATGCATCTAAGGCAAAGAGCGCCAAAGATCACCAGCGAACCACCAGAAGCTAGGAGGGAGGCATGGAAAAGATCCTCCCTCATGGCCCTTGGAAGGAACCAACCTGCACTGCCAACCCTTTGATCTTGGACATGTAGCCTCCAGAATGGTGAGACAATAAATTCCTGTTGTTGAAGCCACTTGGCTTGCAGTACTTTGTTACAAAAGCTCTAACAAATCAATACAGTCTGTCTGTTATTGTCACACATTAGAGAGAAGGAAACTGACACCCAAAATGTCAAGTAACCCCAAATTACTAAGCCAGTAACTGGTGGGACTTGGAGATGGTGAAGGGTGACTCGCACTACAGTCCACAGGTGCAACCTCTGCATAAATCCAACTATCACAGGAAGTCACAGGGCCTGAGCCAGGCCAGCAATGGTGAAAGATGAAAAGGGGACAATAATGTAAGAGATATTTCCAAGAAAGAAGTCCAAGATCTGGTTTCTGGGTCAGTTGTGGCAGGTGAGAAGGAAGCAGGAACATCTGCTCCATGGAAAATAGCTCCTCAGTTATTGATGGTGATTACATCTAGGTATTATTATAGTTTAAAAAGTATTGGGGTAATCATGTGTTTTCTATCCATTTTCCCAATTACAGAACATTTCATGAGGTCAGAGGCAGTGTTTGTATCCTCACAATGTGGATAATTCCACATATATGTTTTGCATATTGCCTGGCCTTAGAGTTCGCTGGGTAAATACTGGTGAAAATAAGTTGCTGCCCTTGCCTTTATGCCACAGAGCACAAAAGAAGAGGGTGTAGGAGTGCCATGGAAATATATTTCTCTTCTTAAAAAAATAGGCTTGGATCAGCAACCACTAATGGTATGCTATGTTAGGGCTCTACTCCTCTCACAGAATTGTTCCTAGTAATCAAAGGTGAATGTGTAAATCACTAAGCAATTTCTGATTTTGTAGGGAGCATGCCTGAATATAGTGAACTTAGAAACAAGAAACCTACACTCACCAAATGTACACCAGCTCCTCGGCAAGGAGGCAGTAAAAGGAATTTTGTCTGCCACAGCCTCTCTAGGTAAATTTAGAAAACAGTGCCAGAGTGGTATGTGCACGTGGCAACCAGACTGAAATGAAGGCTTACAGCTATACCAGTCACACTTAGCAAATGCATTGCAATGAGTGGAAAGAGGGAAGGATTTATCATGTAGCTAACCACAGTGCTAAGGGCTTCATTAAGTTGGGACAAAGATTTGTTGAGCCCAAAGTCTGTTGTTTCCCATCTTCCATAAATAAACTTTTAGCTGGTCACATGAGCACCCAGCATAAAACTACATTTCCCAGGTTCCTTTGCAGCTGAGTGTGACCATGTGACTTCGTTCTGTCCAATAGAATGTAAGCAGAAGGGCTATGAACGTGCTGGTACCTTTCTTAAAGACTAGCTGATCCACACCCTTTGTCCTTTGTCCTTTTATTTTCAGTCCTTCGTCCTTTTATTTTCAGGCCTTTGTCTGGTCTTCTGCTGAAAAATGTGGATGTGGTTGTGATCATACTAGACCATAGGAATAAGAACAAACTTGAGGAATGATAAGGTGAAGAGAAAGAAAGTGGATTCCTGAGGACTTTTCAGAGAGGAGCTTCCAAGCCAGCCCTAGGCTATACATCTATGGACTTCTAAGCAAGGGAGAAGAACTACTATCAGTGTAAGCACTGCTATGTGGGGTCTCTGTTACTCATAGCAAACCCAATTGTATCATCAAACATATATTGGCTTTCTCATTTTACTAAAAATGAAATGAGTAGGACTTAATATCCCAGTTTACGAAGTAATGAAGGCTAAGAGAATCACTCATCCAACATTCCACCACCCTGAAGATATGAACTCAGGTCTGCCTGGCTCCAAAGCCTGTGTCATTTCCCCTATATTAATGCTGCCTCTGCACTTGGGAATCCCTAAGCACTGTGAACATTGTGAATTTATAGTTACGTTGCTTTTCACAATTTGCTGAGATGGTTCATGCACTTGGTCAATAAGACCTTTGTTTGGTTCCCTAAAAAGGCCTTCAGGTGCCTTTGCTCTAAAATAGCCTCCAGAAGCACCACAGCTATATACTTGTGGTCACAAAGGGAAACTAGGTCCAGAGAGTGTGAATAAATCTGTAAAAGCCATCCCCACTTCCAGCCAAGTAAATAAACCCAGGTCTTCCTCCTACTATTGCTGGCTTACAGAGAGTACTGCTTCTGTGCCTGAATATGCCCAGACCAGGAAGACCACTCATCATGTTCATCACAAGCTGTAAATGCTACATTACATAGAATGCTCTCTTCTCAAGGGGTTGGCCAATTCAATGGTCTCCTGTCGGGTTTGGGGAAAAGCAGAAGGCAGAGGCTGGATCAGGACACATGGCGCATTGCATGCAATGCAGTAGGGTTCTACGTACAAATTCTGTAAAACATGGGATTTTTTTTTTTTAAAAAAAGATGGCATATACAACCCAATGGCCAAATCAGGTGGGATCAGAGAAAGAAAATCCTCTAAAGGCTTGCATAAGGAGTATCTTATATGCAGCTACCCTTTGGAGAGTCTAGGCCTCCTATAATACCAGAGGTTCTTAAGAGAAAAGAAAGGTTGTTTGTTTATGAGGCAGGATGTTTTTTGTTTGTTTTTGGTTGGCTAGCTAATGTGTTTGTTTTTTTTTATCTCTGGTGTTAGTCTACTCATTGATTGCACTAACTAGTGAACATTACATTTATGGCTGTGAGGCCCAAATGAAACATTCTCAAAGTCCAGGATTTGTTTCTGGAAAGAAGCACAAACCAGAAGCAACCACTCTTCTCTACCTGCACCTTTGCCAGACATTGCTAATCAGTCATTGCCTGCTTTCACTCAGGGTCCTGGTGGAGCAGTAGATCCCTTCATATAGCACTAAGCCTGCCACTGCCAGTCAAATGAAATTGATTTCTTCTATTAAAATACATTTTCTGGCTGGAAGCGGTGTCTCCAGCTTGTGATTCTAGAACTTTGAGCCCAAGAGTTCAAAACTAGCCTGGGCAACAAGGCAAAACCTTGTCTCTACAATAAAATACAAAACGTAGCCAGGTGTGGTTGTGCATGCCTGTAGTCCCAGCTACTTGAGAGGCTGGGGTGGGAGCCCAGGAGGTCAAGGTTGTGATCGTGCCACTGCACTTTAGCCTGGGCAACACAGTGAGAGTCTGTATCAGGAAGAGAAGCAGGGGGAAGGAGGCGGGGGGCGGGGAGAGAAAGAGAGAGAGAGAGAGGGAGGGAGGAGGGAGGGAGGGAGGAGGGAGGGAGAGAAAGAAGGATGGGAAGGAAGGAAAGAAAAGAAAGGAAGGAAAGAGGAAGAGAGAGAACAAAGGAAGAATAAAGAGAGAGAGGGAGGGAGGGAAAGAAAGAGACAAAGAAAGAAGGAGAGAAGAATAGAAAGGAAGGAAAGAAGGAAGGAAAGGAGGGAGGAAGGAAGGAAAGAGAAGGGAGGGAGAAGGAAGGGAGGAAGAAATAAAGGGAAGGAAGGAAAGAGAAGGGAGGGAGAAGGAAGGGAGGAAGAAAGAAAGGGAAGGAAGGGAAGGAAAGGGAAAGGAAAGAAGAAAGAAGGGTGGAGGGAGGGAAGGAAGGGAAGGGAAGAAGGAAAGAAGAAAGAAAGGAAGGAAGGAAAGAGAGAAAAGCATTTTCTACTCCTGCTTTTTGAGGACAGAAACTAAGTCTCATTCAGGTCTATGTTTCCAATACTTAACATGAGACTTTGCATGCAGCAGAGCCTTGGGACACATTTGAGAAGGGAAAAAAGAAAAAAAGGGAGGGGACAAGAGAAGCCATTAAAAGAATTAAGTTACAGAGGGACCCAGTTTTTTGTGGAGAGGTTGGATTCGATCTCTCACCAGACTCAAAACTCAAGGCTCCTCTCCATCTATGTTGCTGCAGTTGGCCTGACAACATCACTACCCCAAGAACTAGTGAGCTCCTGTATACTGTAAGGACTTTTTAAAAATAGACTTTATTTTTTAGAAGAGTTATAGGGTCACAGAAAAATTGACACTCTCTGCCCTCTCACATGCATAGCCTCTCCATAGTCAATATGCCCCCACAGAGTGGTCCATTAGTTATAACTGATGAACTTACACTGACATATCATGACCACCCAGAGTCCATAGTTTAGGGTTCGGTCTTGCTGTTGTACATTCTATGGGTTTCGACAAATGTGTAATGGCATGCATTCACCATTACGGTATCATACCAACCATTTTCCCTGTCCTAAAACTCCTCTGTGTCCATATTAATCTCTCCTTGCCCCAGTCCCTGACAATCCTGGATCTTTTTACTGTCTTCCAAGTTTTGGCTTTTCCAGAGTGTCATATATTTGTAATCACAGTATATAGCTTCTTTTCAGATTGACTTCTTTCACTTAATAGTATGCATTTAAATTTTCTCCCTGAAAGTGTTTTCATGGCTTTATGGCTCATTTCTTTTTAGTGCTGAGTAATATTCCATTGTCTACATATACCACAGTTAATTTATCCTTTTACCTACTTAAGGACATCTTGGTAGCTTCCAAGTTTTGGCGATGAATTAAGTTGTTATAAACATCCACATGCAGGTTTTTATGTGTGTGTAAGTTTTCAGCTCTTCTGGGTAAATACCTAGGAGTGTGATTGCTGGATTATATCATAAGAGTATGTTTACTTTGTGAGAAACCACCAAACTTTTCCAAAGTGACTGTACCACTTTGCACTCCCACCAGCAATGAATGATAATTCCTGTTGCTCCTCATCCTTGCCAGCATTTGGTGTAGACAGTGTTCTGGATTTGGGTCACGTTAATACGAGTGTAATGGTGCCTCACTGTTGTTTTAATTTGCCTTTCTCTGATGATATACAATGTGGAACCTGTTTTCCTAGGCTTATTTGCCATCTGCATATCTTCTTGGGTGAGATGTCTGTTAAAGTTTTTGGCCCATTTTTTAAACAGGTTGTTTGTGTTCTTACTGTCGAGTTTCAGTTTTTTTTAATATATTTTGTATAACAGTTCTTCATCAGATTTTTTAAAATATTTTCTCCCAGACTGTGGCTTCTCTTTTTATTTTATTGCCAGTGTCTTGCAGAGAAGAATTTTTAATTTTAATATGATCCAACTTATAAATTATTTTCTTTGTGGAGCATGGCTTTGGTGTTGCATCTAAAAAGTCATTATCAGGGTTGGACGCAGTGGCTCACACCTGTAATTCCAGCAATTTGGGAGATGAGGTGGGCAGATCACCTGAAGTCAGGAATTCAAAAGCAGTCTGGTCAACATGCTGAAACCCCATTTCTACTAAAAATACAAAAATTAGCTGGGCATGGTGGTGGGTGCCTGTAATCCCAGCTACTCAGGAGGCTGAAGAAGGAGAATCACTTGAACCTGGAGACGGAGGTTGCAGTAAGCTGAGATGGCACCACTGAACTCCAGCCGGGCAACAGAGTGAGACTCCATCTCAAAAAATAATAATAATAAAATTTTAAAAGTCATGATCAAACCCAAGGTCATCTAGATTTTGTATTATGAAAATTTCTCCTTCTGAAAATAGTGTGGTTTTGCGGTTTACCGTTAGGTATGTGATCCGCTTTGAGTTAATTTTGCAAAGGGTGTAAGGTCTGTTGTCATTTTTCACATGTGGATATGTGTGGTTTTCTATGCAGACACACTGCTGCTGAGGTGGAAACAGCACTAGCTCAGGAGCCAGCAGACTGGGTGCCTGCCCCAGTATAACCACTAACCTGCTGTGTGACCTTGAGCAAGAAGGAGGCCCTCTGGCCTGTTCCCTATGTGCAGAATGAAAGCCCTGGGCCAAAAGGCTGCTATAAATCCTTCCATCCTCCAATCTGCAGGGTTCCCCTGCTATTGCTCTCCTTCTAGTATGACTGTAGGACACATTTGCCCCTCACTCATGTTCCCACCTCAACGGCAGCTCTCCTGAGAAACCTTTCCTGGCTATCCCAGCCCATGGGCAGCACCTTCCTCAGAGCCCCTCCAAACTGATGGCCTCCTTCTGTTGCATGGTGATACCCATGGGTGTGTCCTCTCTCCAGCTAACCAGGAGATTTCTTGAGAGCTGAGAATGTTTTGTATCTCTTCTATATGTCCCACAAGAATAAAAGCAAAGTTAGGAATAATATAATAATAGCAACAACAACAACAATAAAATATGATGATGATTGCTACCCTGTCCTGAGCATTTCAAATACACATGCTTATCTAATTCTGATACCACCCTGAGGAGTACTATCATCCTCATTTTGCTAATGTAGAAACCGAGGCATAAAGAGGTGGTGGGACTTGCCCAAGGTACTCCAGGACGAAGAGTTTGGAATCTGGGTGCCTTGGCTCAGAAACTGTGTGTCAGCCCTAACTGCTACCAAAGCTTGGGCAAGTGCTGAGTTCCCTCCCTGCTGCACACATCGCATCTATGCATGTGGCTGTTTAAACATCTTTGGTCTGTGGTACATGTTTATATTCATTCTGGCCCATCTCTCGATTGCCTGGCATCATCCTTCACACATGAAGGCCTAGATGAAAGGAGATGTTCTAAAAGAAAGGCCGCTCCGCCAGCCCCATGGCCTTGCCAGCTATCCCACTGGTCCAGAATTGTTCATTATCCATAGCCCTGCCCCCAAGCACATCACATACCCTTAAAACCAGCAGAACAAGCTAAGGAAGCTCCCACTCACTTCAAGTGGTGTTTACCTAGCACTCTATCTGAGCAAAGCCCTGCATAAATAATTCACCTGTCACATTCTCTTTTAGTACATTTTAGGAATTCCTAATAAACTCTGGACAGCTAACCAATTCACAGATCTGATGGCACAACATGCCCATTTACACAGCTGCTTCTAGAGAGAACTTACCAAAAAATTCTTCCGTTACTCCCTGGTAGGTCCTTCTACTTTCAGTGGAACCAGAGGCTCAGACAGGACTCTGACTCTTCTCCTTCTGTCTCCAAAGCCACTTCCCATTCTGGTTTAGTCCAACATTTTCAAGAGTCTTACAGTGCAGTGCAGATATAAATCACTTGGGGACCTTGTTAAAAGGCAGATTCTGATTTGGGTCTAGGGTGGGAAGAAAAGAGTCTGCACTTCCAACAAGCTCCCTGGTGATGCAGATGCTCCTGGTCCCTGGACCACATTTTGAAAAGCAATTCTCTGTCTCCTGCTTCAGCAGAACCTCACACTCCCAAGCCCATCTTCCATCTTCCCTGTAATCTAACACACAAGACTGATCACGTCACTTCCCCTCTTGAACCTCTTAGGATCCTGTCCACACTTCTTGGACTGAGTTTAGCCATTTGTCTGGGACCTCAGCCTTTTTCTGCTTTGCCTCCCTTCACCCCCTCATCCCATAATACTATTTACTATCCCCCAACATACCCAGTGTGTTTTTTCCTCTTCTGTAAAATTGCAGGGTTATGTCTGTTGCTCCACAAAGCCTTCCCTGATCTCCCTTTTCTTCCAAGTGTGATAAGAAGCCCTCCACTCTGCCTCCACAACACCTCTATATACCTCTCCCATAGCACAGGTGTATTGACCCAGGTTGATCTCCCCATCAGACTGTTTAGAGGAGACCACAGTCTGATAGGGAGATCAACCTGGGTCAATACACCTGTGCTATGGGAGGGCAGAGACCTCTATGTCTTTATATCCTCTATGATTCAACAAATATTTATGATGTAAACAGATGAGAACCTCATTAAAGTATTCCTTCACACAATGAAGGAAGACAGTTAATAGAATATCTAAAGTAGCGATAGCTACTTTTTTCTTAAGAGTACAAGTCTTTGTTACATGTCGAATCTAACTTTTAAGCTTGATTAGATATTTGCCTATATTAATGTATTTTATTATGTCATTTGCTTTGCAAAGTGCAGATAAAAATTCCAAATATTGGCTGACATTAAACAACTTCTAAGGGTAAAATTAACAAATTAAATGAATTTAGTCTACAAGTGACACAGGAGATAATGCTCCTTGAAGTGGCTGCAGCATGACTTTTGCTCAGTTGTTGGAGCCATTGTTTCATAAATGGACTCAGGATATTATAATGTAAATAATTAGTAATATTGAACAAGGTAGGTAAGTTGATGATAGATAGCTAGATAGGTAGATTTTAGATAGATAGATAGATGATAGATAGATAGATAATACCTTTCACACGTTAGGGATAAAAATATCAATCACAAATAAGAATAACTACAGCTTACTGGGCACTTGCTCTATGCCAGGCCCAGGGCTAATTCCTTGCATCTGTGATCTTGTGGTCTCCTCTAAACAATCCTGGGCAATTATATTTATTATCCCCATTGGACCTGTGGAAATGCTGAGTCTCAGAGGTTGAGCGACTCATCAATGGTTATACCCTAGTGACAGAGCCTAGGCTGAAATTAGGTTTCGCTGCTTCTAACCACCAAGCAAAACTGCCTTTTGTTAAAGGTTTACAGTGGTCCTGTGTAATTTAAAGTCAAGGGAATCTAGTGGCCCTATGGCATGAAACACATATAAAGAGCATCCATTCCCTATGAGCTGCAGTCACTTCAAGGAGCCACTCAAAGACAGATGCAATACCCAGCATGCCCACCCTAATGTGAGAGATTCAAACCAATTTAAGTCCTTGATGGAACCCCACTTGAAGTCGTGGGTCTAAGGCAAATGCATATAAATGAAAATCGAATCGTTAAGAATAGAACTAGTAATTTCCTGGAACTAAGTCAAACAAGTTTCTCATAGGGGCACCCTAGAGAGAGGATCAAGGTGACAAGAAGAGCTGGAAAGGAAAGTTAAACAACATCTAGGGAAAGCCCAATATGGTCCAAGAAATTCCCCATGCTCTTCACCTGTGTGATTTCATTCATTCCTCAAAATGTCCCTGTGTTGCACTCATGGTCATAGTCATTTTACAGATGCAAAAACCGAGGCTGGGAGAGATTCAGGAATTGCCTCATAAGTGACAGGACAGTCTTTTAAACTCGAGTCTGTCCTGTGTTTTCTGAAGTTCTCTAAGAAGTCACTTGCCAGCAAACTGATAGAGCTCAGCCTGAGGCTGTGACAAACACCAGCCCTCAGTGGAGGCAAAAGACTGAAATTTCAGGAAATCATGGAAATACTAGTAATTCGAGAGCATTGAGACTCATTCAAAGAGCAGGAAACAAAACAAAACAAAAACTCCAAAACTTTATTTGATTACTGGAAACGTGAAGAGATGAAAATATGACCTTTTCTGCCTCCCTGCTTCTAAAATAGTGACAAAAGTGTTTTATGTTTTTACAAGCTATATTAGCAGAAGTGACTCCAAATGTGTGTGGCCTCCTGGGAGCTCAATGTTTCAATTTCTCTTTTTTTAAGTTGTTCTTTGGCAAGGAGAAAGGGGATGCTTTTCTAGCAGTCCAGTGTCCATATGGTTTTGATATGGCCCAAGCTTTGGCCAAACAAAGCTGTAACCCAGCCAGCCTCTCACACCGTATCTCTCACCCAACTCAGAGGTGCCCCTTCCAACCTAACTGCTGAGGCCTGACAAATACCAAAGAAGACCTTCAGAGACTCCAGAAATCAGGTACCCTCCCTGGAAAAGAGAACAGAGTACTGGAAGGCATCTCCCCCTCTTACTTTTTTTTCTCTGAGCCTTGATTTCCATATCTGTGAAATGAGGAGACTGCCTACTTCCTGGAGATATGTGAGGAACGAAGAACTTGTGCACAGTACCTGATGAAGTGGGCACTTAATAAAAGAAGCTGGACAGATGATTGCCTTTCTCCACAATCACCACAAGGGAAATACTAAAGCAGAAAGGTCATCCTATAGGGGCAGCTTCAGGGCACACAAGGGAGGAGGCATTCTTCCTTTCTACTGCCTTGAAGGCAGCAACCACTGCCAGATGACCGTGTGTCCATGGGGGTGCAGGCAACTCTGTCACACTGTGTGGCAGCTACCCACATCCCACTGAGGCTCGGTGGGAAATAGCTACATGGCCAAGGAGCAGCTTGATGGCAGGGACTTCTTTAAAAGCAGAAGCATGGTCCACTTCAAGGAGCAAATGCCCAGTTCCCAGGCAGCCCATGTCTGCACCTTCGGCTACTATACAGCATAACTCATACAGCTATGGAGTGTGCCCTATGCACAGGCCCTGAGCCAAGGAGGCAAATAAGGGCTGAAGCCCAGCCCATGCTCCATGCAGCTAGCTAGACTCCCTGGCTGGAGGAAGGAGGTGTCTCTTGAATTTTGATAAACCGCATAGGAACTAGTGGTGGCCAGGTGCTTCTCTGGAGTTTGTAAGACTGACTTTGAATCATAAAAAGAGTCCTCGCCTCCTTCCACCAACCTTATCAAGTCTTCCCTATTTGTTAGCTGACTGAGCCACAGTCCCTGCCTCAAGAGGCCCAGAGTCTGCTGCGGGGACACACTTGGAAGTAAATGACTGCAGAATGGGATAACACAGCTAGGACAAGTGCTCTTGGAGAGACAGAGGAGCACCTGCTCAGATCACAGGACCCATTAGCGGCAGGGCCCAGAGGAGAAAACTTCATCAGAAGGTAAGGAAGTGCAGCCAAATGAAAAGGGGATTAGAGACAGGGAGCAAGAGAAAGGAAATGCGGGGAAAGGAATAAGATAATAAAGAAAAAAATGAGATGGTAGTAAAAGAATGAAGAGGAGTCCAGCCAGTATGAAGAAGCTTGTGACTGTGTGTGTGTGTGCGCGTGTGTGCACTCTTACATCAGACAGGACATATAGGGGTGGGGCGCACTCTGTGCGAGGCATTGAGATGGTCATTTTATGGATGTTATCTCATTGAGTCCTTATAGCAATCTTGTGATCGTTACTATTCCCGTTTTACAGTTAAGGAACTTAGAGAGATGGAAGCCAAAAGACCCAGCTGATGTATAATGGAGCCCACACTGCCCCCAGTGCCACAGGAGAGGCAGAGCTGTCCTTTGCTTCTGGTAAATCAGTCCCTCCAATGTCCCTCTTCATCTTCCCTCCTGTGTCAGGCTATTGGATCATGGTAGCACCTCCTGGGACCCCGAAGCCCTGGCCTCACCACAACAGTGGGGATTTCAAATGCCAGCTCTGGTTGAGGTTAAGGTTGCTGGCATGGAGCCAAGTCTGCCATTAGCACAATGTCCAGGGAACATTTGGGTAGCTCTCTGTCCCTCTCCTCGAAGGTACACTGGGGTTATGTTAATTAAATAAATCTAATCATGAAAATGAACTGACCCAGGTGATGGGCACAGCACTCAGCTCCAAATTACTGGTGATAGTCAGAAAATCCAATTAAGATAGAGCTGAACCTACCGTGCTTCATACAGATAATTGAGGGCAAGGGTAGGGGCTAAGGGTAAGCTAAGAAAGAAAATCATGTCTTAATATCCATTAAATCAATCTCCCTCTTAAGCAGTGCCAGAGAGAGTCGAGGAAGAATCTAGAAGAGAATTTAATGGAAACTAGGCACCGGCCTGCTTTAACACTTTCTTGAGATTCTAGTTGGGACACAAGGGCATGCAAGGCTACATGTCATTTAGGGAGCCATGGACTAGGACTGTGGAGGCCCAAGGTCAACTCTGTTCAGGGCTCCATCATCAATGAACCATTTGATATTTAAGACTGTCCTGTCTGAGCCTTAATAAAATGGAGTGCTAGAACTGGACCAAAGCCACCTGGTGGCTTTGAAGACCGTCAGCAGGAGAGGGGGAGATAATTAAAATACAGGAATTTGAGAAAAATCTACCAACCTTATCATAGTGAGCTTGTGTTTGGGCATTAGGATACATCGCACTTAGAAAATGGGGGGTTGCTCAGGAAGGGGAGAAAATTTGTTTCTTTCCTTCATCTGTTTGAAACTTATTGACCATTTATATGTTCCAGGTTACAGAAACAAATACAAAATGGTCCTTGACCCAGAGAGAATCTCTTATAGGCCATGGGAGGCTGGGAGGTGTTTCTGATTAAATGAATAAACCAATTTTATTTAAGACAAGTACACGGCCATTTTAAACAAAGCATTTTAAAGCTATAAGGGAGAGAAAACTGTCCTCAAATGCAGGGCCCTCACCCTGCTGGGGAGGCAGAAAGGTTCCCGTCCCAAGGTTCCCAAAGGGCTCCGGACTGCGTGCTGTGAATGGAGGGCAGACGTCTTCGGTTAAAAGGCGGGGAAAACAGACCAAAGCAGGTCTCACGGGTCAGTGACACTCCGGGAGCGTAACCCTTGGAAGGAAACGAGGCTGAGGGATATGAGGTCGCCCTACAGAGATAATTCTGCCTAAATGCAGTCACGAGAGGGAGGGAGGAGGCAGGGAACGAATAAATAAAATTTGGTTCAGGCTGGAAGAACGGGCTGCGCCAACAACGAGAAAGGAAAGTGGTGAGCTGGGGAGGGTGCAGCGCGGGCAGGAAGGGCGAGGAACTTGAGAACTGCGGGCGCGGGAGGCTGGTGGGGATGCCAGTCCGGAGCTGGCGGAGGGGTGGGAGGGCGCATGCGCGCGCGCAGCTAAAACTCGAGCTGATGAAACTGACAAAGGCGAGAGCGCGCAGCAGCCTCGCGGCCGCGGAACTCACACCACTGGTAGGTGCTGCCCTGCCTGGGGGCGGGATCGTGGAGCGCCTCGCAGAACCGCACGCAAGCAAAAACAAAGCCATCTCTCCGAAGCAGAAATGAAACGGACGTGGCCGGGGAAAGCCAAATATTTGTGAGATGATGTGAACAAAGGCGAAAAGTCCATCCAGGAAAGTTTAAGTTTCTGGTTGGGGCCTTCAGCGGCTCTGATCTCTGGATACGCTGAGAGAAGGTCCTTTGCCCCCTCTCCCTCTCTTCCTGAAGAAAAATAAATCCTTGGCAAAATGAGACTTGACAGCATGAAAAGAAGGTCTCCAGACTGTCCTAGCTGGCGCGGGCGCGGGCGGGGCAGGGGTGCCGCTTGGTGACACTGCAGCCGCAGCTCAGCACTGTCAACCGGATTGGCCCCCCACTGCCTGTGTGCAGAGAACCCGGCTGTCAGCAGAGCCTGGACAGGCGCAGGACCGAAGAAATCTTTGTTTTTGTTTTTTCTCTAGCCCTTCCTGCCAGTACACCAGGGATATAACTCCTTGGTATTTCTGCCTTAGAATGGCTCCTTATACCCCACCCTGATTGTCAGCACTGCAGCTCCCACCGCCACCGCCCGCCGTGAGTCACCTCCCCCTCTCTCTTTTTAAAACCACAACAGCAAGGCCATATTGCAGTTAGCCATAAATGCAAAGGCAAAAAACCAGCAATACCTGTTTGAGAAGATGGCATTTTAATTAGCACACTCCAGCTGCCATAAACTCGGGCTCCCACCCCACCTCTCCCCACCCCTCCCTCCCTGTGCCCTCTCTCAACCTCTCTGCTCACCCCCATCTATGTAAAAAAGCCATAAGCCTCTCTCCAATCGCCTTCTGGGAGTTTTTGCAACCCCCACAACACAGGTTGATTGGAAAGGTCTCTCTCCTGAATAACAACAATTCAATGTGCCTTGACATTTTAATAGCCTGCCGTCCTGGTGAACACAATCGAGCAAGGCAGTGAAGCAAAAATCATTAGGTAAGCAAGATAATCTAAGCGGAATCTGCCGCCTGCAGGCTCACATCTGGGGGCAGGTTGCACAGCTGGGCTGTACACAAAGCTGGGCTCCTCCTGTCCTGCAGCGCCTTTGTATGTGAGTACCAATACACACACTTGTTTAGCTAGGGACACACACTTGTGCACAGGTTTTGGGAGATAAATACAGTCAGGCAAGTGTACAAACCCACTGATGCTCCAACATGCAGTAGCGTAAGAGTACACAAGTTTACCATGAATCAAAATATCTGCCACCCCACCAAAGCACCGCCAAGAAAAATGTACTCTTGTAAGCGCAGGTTTGCTATATCAAAGAGAACAAGGCAAATAATTGTTGGGATTCCTAATACCAACCATGTAAAGGCTTTCTATGCACACACATATATATGCATTCATTTATGTAAATATTTGGAATATAATGCCATGGCTAGATTATATCATTTAAGCATAATACATAAGGTAAAAATATTTATACTTATGTTTGCAGGAAACTGCTATTAATGCTTTACATCTAATAACTCATTTAATCCTCAAAATGTAGGTACAGTTATTATACCCACTTTACAGATGAGATAACTGAGCCACAAAACTTTGAAGCAATTTGCCCAAAGTCATCTTCTAATAAGTGGTGGAGCCAGGATTTGAATCCAAAAAGTCTGGCTTTGGAGTCCAGGCTGTAACCCACTATGTTAGGCTGTTTCATAAAAGGTAAATCACACAAATAGATAAAAAAAAATGTGTTGCATGTCTTCATAAGGTCAGTGCATTCCATTATGAATGTATATATGTACATGCATAACACACATGTTCATGTGAACAGTCAAAAGGTGCAAGGAAGTATGTCTGACTTCTTTTCAACATAAACACTTGCCTACACCTGTATATTCAGCCATATTCGTATATTGAGCATGTTGTGAGTCCCTAGGCCATGTGCTAGGGTCCTGAGGATACAATAATTAATTCGATACAATGGCCACCTTCAAGAGCTCATCACCTATGGAGGAGTCAAACAGGCAAACAGATGCTTAACCTTGAGGGTGATAGGTTAGAGGCTGACACAGAGCTGCAGAGACTGGGAGGACCCCTTCCCCCCACCCATCCCCACCTGCCTGACATATCTTGCACCCAGAATCTTCCAGGGAAGCCACATACTTATTCCCATGAGGTTGTCATCACTCAGAACACGTTGAGGGTTCCATCTGGGAATTGCCTTCTAAACCATTTTATAAGCTGCCAAAGAAAATGATTCTTGTTTTTTCATCATTAAATGTAATGCACACACACACACACCCCTTTCTTAGGAAGGAGGCAGGAGTGACATCACAAAACTTAGGGACCAACAGATGACAGAAAAATTCTCCTGCTGGAGTCCAACCCTCCCCAGCTGGTTCACACCCCTCCCTCTCCGGCTGCATGCAAGTCCTCCAGCGTAGATCCTGTTCCCTGGATGCTGACTTGGCAAGCTATTCACTTTATGAATATGACCCTAAGAAGGGAGAGCCCCTCTCAGCAGCCCCCGAACTATGTTATCACCGTTATTAAGGAGCTTAAAGAGGAGCTGGGAGGACGAGACACCGCTGGAATTGCAGCCTGATTGTGATTGATGTGTTCCTATTAGCGCCTCAGTGTTATCTCTCTGGATGGCAAGAACAGCCAGTGGCTTGTAACACAACAGATTACCTGAGTTCTCAGCCTTAGAAGGATGTTTAAATAAAATATAGTCCCTCTTAGCAAGAGGCTCATTTTCTCCACGAGGCTCCCAGACTATTTCATGTCAGCTCTGATTCGCTGCGACTCTCCTCAGTAAACATGTCTTATCATTAATAATTCTTTACAAGCACAATCTCCAAGAGTCCTCTCTCTCTCTCTTTTTCTCTAGGTGGCTGGACTCAGACACATCACGCTCCAGTTTGGGTTCCAAGGTGCTTCTCTCTGGATTTTCACCTGCCTTGCCAAAAATGATTGATTACGCTGGGCCAACTGGGTGTCCGGCAATACCCAACAAATGACTTTGGCCCCTAACAGCAGGCCTTGGCCAGATAGAAATCAATATTTCACCATTAAAATCTATCAAAGAAGAGTTAAGGCACCATCTGTCCCTGCCGCCTCTCTATGGTGTGTGAACATTAAATCCGACACTTGTACTACATGGGTAATCAATATATAGTGGTTCACAGATCATTTGTGGTCCCCTTTTAGCAGTGATGGATGTCTGGAATCGTTGTGATTCATTTTGTCAGACCATTAAACAAGATTCTGTCCAGTTCCTTCCTGATTTCATTTAGAGGATCATTCTTCACAGTTCATAAGAGGGAAACGGTTTTACCAATCTGCTTCTATTTCAATAAGTCACTTTATAGAGATTTTGTGTCCTCCAGACTGTAAAAATTCTGGAGAGATAGTACAAACAGACCTCTAAAACTATTCACTGCATGACATATGCATAAAGTGTGAAGAGAGGAATGTAAATATGTTTACCTCTTTATCTGCAAATGTTAGTTTTAACCCCCTCCAGGCTGGAGAGCTGGCCAGGATACTCCAGGCATTGTCCTGCTATAGGAGGAGGTGGCTAAAGTTTGGTGACTGGGGGATAATTTACAGGGATGATGAAAATCCCTTGACCCCTTATGGGCATCGTGGAGAGCAAATGGGAATAGCTCTTCCTGAGGCCATATTTTAGACTTTCATTTCTATAGCCAGGTTGTCCTTGCTCCTCACGCAAATGGTTAGGAAATGCCTCTGCACTTCCATACAGCATGCTGACCCAAGAGAAGAAACACCGACCTTGCCCTTGAGGTCAGGAGTGTGGATGACCATGAAGGACTTGCATGACGACGTGGCTACCATCCGTGAAGCACCACCTGTCTCAGGCCCCAGACTTGCACACTTTTTACTCTCAACAATCCTATGAGATAGATACTATTATCTCCACCTTCCAAGAAGGAAACTAAGATTCAAAAAAGTTAAATAACCTACCTAAGATTACTCTAGTCAGAGAATGTAAGAGTCAGGACCCAAACGTGGGCCTCTCTGATGCCAGCCCCCACGTGAACTGTAGTCAGATCTCAGCTGCTGGCTGTTAATCTGCAGACGATTTTGTTTCAACCCAAGTGAATTTCTTTTAATGCTCCTGGACATCTTACTTGCATCAACCCACTATGGTGTTACCAGGAAATAAAATTTTATTCTATCCTTATTTTAAGTAAATCTATGTAAGATCACCAAATTATGCACTCCGAAACCAAACACTGGATTTTAAACTATTTTCTGTTTTTTGATTATCGGACAATTACATCACTGTTGCTGATATTAGTGTAGATAAGTAGACACTGATTTAGCCACTAACATAAATATATATAGAGATACATATACGTACAGACTTACAGACGTAATTGATATATAATTATTGTAAGTCACATAAATATATGTAAGTCGAAAGACCTTAGAGATAATTTAGCATTTCCTTTTTTTCTTTGCTTTTAAAATAAAGCAACGGAATCTCAGCAGGAATAAAAGCTGGCCCGGGGACAAGAGTCTTGTTTTCTGATTCCCAACTCAAAATGCTTTACCAAAAAATTATAAATAAAGGAGCCTTATGCAGCTATGATTTTTTGGTGACATATTTGTTGAGGGGATGAGTGGCGAGAGTTGTATTCATTTTGCAGTTTACAGAAAAAGAAAATGGCCAATGCATTCTTACTTCCACTTGAATTCACTAACCGCTTTGCCATCCTGCCTGGAGGTGGGTACTCCTTTAGATAACAACAGAGCATAAGGTGGATCATGCCACTTCAAAACCAAGCCAAGCTGGATGGCAGCACACAGGAGAATACCAGCCTCAGGCACTCAAGAGGCACATGGCATGGCAGAGAGGGCTTGGACTAGGCTTTAGAAAAATTAGGCAAAAAAATCCATCTGTGCTCCTGTGTCACGTCAGACAAGTCGCTTAGTCTCTCTGAGCATCTGTTTCCTTATCTGTAACACTGAAGCTAATTGCACCTACTTCAAAGGATAATTGCAAGGATTAAATAAGACAATACAAATTTCAGCACAGGTCTGAGCACAATCCAGGTTAGTGCCCTTTCTTTTTCCCTTCCTTCCTCCCTGACCTTATTTCATAAATGTGTATTATACCATATTTCAGTCTCTAATAGCAACTTGTAATGAGATCTGCCACATAAGAATTTATCTAAGTCTTTCTTGATTCTAGAAATATTAAACATAAGAATTAAAAGGAGATTTGCAAAGTCTTTGGTTCAGCCATTGACCCAATGCAGAAATCACTTTCACCACCTGCCTGATGGGTCATTTTCAATGACCAGGAGCTCAAGATGTCTGAAGGAAGTCTACCTCATTGCTGGACAGTTTCTTAATGATAAATTTCCCGCTAAATTTGCCTCCATGTAAATTCTATCCATTAGTCCCAGTAATAACTCCAATCCACAACCACCTCATGTTCCGTATAATAATTTAATAGAATGAAAAGAAATGTTCCCTTTAATTTGTGTTCAAACTATCTTCTTGAAGCATTTTGATGATTGCATTAGAATCCAAGAGGTTTGTGACTGTGTCCAAGTTAGTATGCATGTCTTTCTATGTTAGCTTTGAGTACATCCCAGCTCATAGTGAAGAGTTTTGTTTCTGCTTTTGTTTTTACTCTTTCTTTCATGGACCTTGACCTGGTCCTTGCCATTCTTTGGGCTCTCACTGTCGCTGCAGTTCTGTTTTTGAGTGTGAAACCCATAACTGCTCAGAGCACTTCCAATCCAATTTTATATTCAGTTTTCATTCATCTATTTCTTCGTTTTCATTCTTTGTTCTTCCTAACCATTTTTCCTTCATTCACCTGTTTTTCCATCACAAATATCCCAATCAAGATAGAAATGCCAATCTATACCTTGCATTTGAATAATGTCCATTAATAATGGGATGAAATGAAGTCCAGCTCCAAGAGCAAGGTCAGCCTCAGCATCTGTTGAAGCAGCTGTTATCCACCTTCAGCAATGATTTTTAGACATCAGCATGAAGCCCTGGTAAGCAGGCTAATACCCACTCCGGGATCTCAGGGCGTACCATGGTTTCTCAACTATTCCCACTATTCACCACTCCAAAATTACTAAAGCCTGCCCTGTCTGGTTTCCTAGTTCTGCTATTACTCTGTGGCACTGAAGTTAATCTTGTGGGCCCTGCTCAGGTCCCACTCTTCCAAATCCCACTTATTGCTGAGGTATCGTGTCCCAAATGTTAATATCTCCAAATGCCCATTTTTGCTGCTAGATTTCTTGTCTGTTTGTAGACCTCTGAATCCAGTGTCTCTGTCCATACTTGTACATATACAAGTTCCTTCTTGAAAATGTGGTCTGATTAGGAAGAAAAATTTCTGCACTGGTTCTTTTAAAAAGTCAGTTCTATACATGTCCGCTCAGGTAAAATTACACAAGCTCACCCTTGACCAGGGGCTGCTTGAGCTAGACTCAATTAGAGGTCAGCCAAGACTCAAGCACACCTACCTGGCACATGCCTGTGCCCATCTGATATGTACTAGCAGCTGAGCACACAGCCATCACACACGGTAAATCAGTCACATACCATCAGTCTAAGGTCTGAAAACCACTAACCTAATCTCTCTCCCTACGTCTGGGCAGACGTAAACAGAACTATTTCTGATGGAATAAGTTATACATTCCTGAAGATTTCCAAGAATTCCAGATATTCTCTTACTATTTGTCCCAAAATCAAACAATATGTACCTCTTAAAAGTTTCTTTCAGGGCTAGCTTTGGCCCATCTTGCTGTAATTAAAACCCATCCTGGGGACTTAGAATTTTTGCTTCATTATAAACTCTTCTTCTTAATAATAATACTCTTAGTTATGCCCCTATCATTTGTGAGGCATCATATTTGTTCCCCTGTAACATTATTTTATTTAGTTCTCATAGAAGCCCTCTGCATGACGGATTTTATTTTCTCCATTTTGAAATGAGAAACTAGGGCCATAAGAGGTTAAGTAATTCACATGACATCATGTAGCTAATAAATGACAAGAGGAGGTGCAGACTCTGGCCAGACTCTATAGCCAGAGCTACCGACACCTGGCTATACTTTTATCAGAAAAAAACAGAGTTAAGTATATTCCCCTTACAACTGTAATGAGATCTACATTCAGAGTTCTGGAAGCAGAATCCAGGCCTCATTAAAACCTTCACATCTATTAATTACCTGTACCTGACTTAGCCCCCAGATCATATCCTGTTATCTAAACATCAACAATAGTTTTTCTAATTTCACTTTAAACTCCTGAAGAAAGGAACCAGTTAGGCTATAAGTAAGTTGTTGTGCAAAAGGGACACAAGACTTAAATTTCCTCTTTCAACTCAGACCCACAGGAAAACAGAGTATCAGGAGAAGGATCAGAGCATTTCACTTCTTCTGGTCCACATGCCCTTTGGCCAGTGAGGATTTGGGAACCATGCTGAAATCAACCACCCAACGGTGAGGAAGGAAGGTGGGCATCTAAACCAGCCCTGGAAGCCTGTACCTGGGCAGGAGACTGTCTACTGCACAGCAGGGCCTCACTCATGTGTGACCTCCTCAAATAATCAGAAGCTGTGGCCAAGAGGATGAGTATGACTTACAGTGCCCTCATATTCCAGGGAAAGTGGTGCAGAGTGCCAGGAGGAATGTTAGAACTAGGAGACTCTGCTAGTGGCTGTCAGTTGGGATAGGGCATAGGATCTCCCCAGGGGGGCACTCAGAAATGTGACAGTGAGTTGTTGCAGTGACTGAGAGTGCTGCGGGTAATTAGCGGGCAGGGAAGGTTACACTAAAGGTACTCTAATGTGTGAAACAGTCCCATGCAATGATGAATTGCACATTCAAAATGCCATTGGCACCCCAATGACTGAGTCTGCTTTCTAAATTTACAGATGAGGAAGGATTTCAGTGAATCTCCTGAAAGATCTAGAGATGATTTTTTTCTACCCAGTGTTGTCAGTGCAAATTCAGCTCCTTCAGGAAAACATTTTATGAAGGTTGTTACTTCCTCTTAAACTCATCAAGAGGGCTGCAGTGTCTACAAATAGAAAGGGAAATTATATTCATTGAAGTTTTCAAATACTGCATTAAATATAACAAAGATGATCTCATTTCCTCTGGGAAAATGAAAAATCTGTGAATCAGATGGCATTGGAGGAAAGGAAACTGAGAATCAGAGGGGTTGAGTAAGCTGACTAAGGTCACACAGCTCATCTGTGACAGAGGCAAGATCCCAACTCAGCTGTCCCAGGCAGAAAAACACACAGTCCTTCCCGGGAGCCCTATGAGGTCAGCCAACACCCACTGGGTGCCCCAAACCACACCTCAGGTGTTCTGAAAGCTCTGCCAACCTGGAGCAAAATCAAGAGAGGCAAAGTTTATCTGAGGGCCTTCTCTCCTCATGTGGTTCCCTCAGCCTCATCCCTTCACCACCTGACTTGGCCAGTAGAATCTGGTTCTGGGTTGCTGCTGCCAGGAGATTTGGCTTTTGATGCAAAACCTTGAACATATAAGAAAGGAAGTTCCTGTGGTAGAACTGGAATGGGGAAGGGCATTACTGCTAAGAAGAAAACCTTTCTAAAACTATCACCCTTTTACAATTTTCCCTTCCATAAGCTAGCCTTTGGGACCTGTTGAGGAAATTTCCAGGCATGTACTTCATGCTTCTGAGCAACTCTGACGTCTTCCACTTTCTAAGTGGCTTTGAACCATCAGGACAGCAGGGAGGGGAATTACAGTGAGGAGAGATCTGGGGGAGGGAGGGGAAATGGCGCTTCAGTGTGAGTTGTGTACCCTGCAGAAAAACAGGAAATTAAAAAAGAACAACAGTGCTGGCAAGATAATGGCTCATCTTGACAATTTAAAAAATTTGGATGTATTTACTAGAAAGTGATTGGACTGAAATTTCCATTCTATCATTTCCCAGCTTGTGGCCTTGGACAAGTGCCTTAACATTGCTGAATCTCAATATCTTCATTTGTACAAACAGAGTGGTAATTTCCACCCCAGTGTTGTTGTTCAGAATGAACATGGAAATAAAGCCGCTGGCACATAGTAGGCTCTCAGTAGGTAGAAGCAGCTATGACTGATTCACTGGAAAATGGACTGTTCAACATGGGTTTCATAGGAGAGTACAGAAGAGCTCACCACCTCCAAAGCTCTGACTCTGCTTTAGGGGAAGAAGACTGTCAATCTATTTTTCCCCTACAGAGTAGATGCGGGTGGGGAGAAGGAGCAAGGAGGGGAGTTTTTAGGGCAACAACACTAATCAGGATTTCACCATCAAAGCAAATATATCCAATTAACAGCTATTAAAGAAGCATTTTCTGGCACTGTGCACAATGAAGGCCATTCTACCTAGTGGAAATTAATCTTAATTATTGGTACCTGCATACATACGTGCAAAGGGAAGCAACTCACATTAATCTACATTAAACTTAATAGCAGTCCGTGTATTATCTATTCTGAGTCAAAATTGACTGCTGGCCCCTGCATAGATATCCGCAGTGCTAACTCAAGTAATTACAGTGCAGTGGGTCTCAAAGACACAATTTGTTCCCTATATAATAAATCAGCTGCAAGAAGCTTTTTATAATTAAAAACCAAAAGAAAAAAATAGAACTGTATAGGCAAATGTCATTTTCTTCTAAGGGAAATTAGGGAAAAGAAAAGTGTGTCTCCTTGTTGCCTAGTCTGAAAGGGGAAGGAAATACGAGTCTCTGATGGATTCCTAAACAAAGAGAGAAATAAATATAGTGGTAGATTTTCAGAATTATAGGAAAAATTGCTTTTAGAATCTTAAATTTAAGGTTTCTAAGAGGTCTGATATTCCTTTCCAAGGAGACCAAGAAGGCTATCTTGGAGAAATGCTCTATATGAACTGGAATTTTCATTAGTATGGAAGAAGGTGGACAGCCAAGTTGATCATATTAAATTCCACCTAGCAAGACCCATTGCATGACCATGAGGGCAAGGAAAATGATGACTATGTTTGCTTCCTCCCTGCTGCCCACCATCCTTCCTATGAGGGCGTCATGCATGGATTCAATGCATCAATTTTTAGAGGTCACCCACATTTCCATAGATCTCTTTTACTTTTGCCATCTCTGCCCTCAGAAACTGTGGGCCCTGTCTCCAGAAACCATGAGCCCTCCCTCTACTTCAACCACTCCAGTTAGTTAGGGCTTCTCAGCTGCTTAGAATCCTATACCTACTGGTGCTTTATGACCAATGAGACTGTTTAGTCCCACCTCAACCCCAGCCAACATTTCCTGAGGTGTGACGTGGCTGCCCCCACTGGAATGGGGATGATTAAGTAATTCTCAAAACACCCTGACTTCATTTGCCAGGAGCTTGCCTGTAGGCACACCATGGCCATGTCCCACACCAGGAAGGCAGCTCACCCAGCCAACCTGCTGCAGTTGGGACTAAGGTCACCCAAGCCAGATCTTCCCTGACTGCCACTTGCCCCTACATCTCCTAGACTGCAGCTCAACCTAGCGTAGATCACTTCCTAATCTCCTACTTCCATCCTGTCTTTTCTCAACTCTCACCTCTGGGAGTCCCCTGACTGAGCCTGCCTTCCCTTAACCCACCCAGCACCCCTCCAGGGTTCCAGCCGGGGCAACCAAGTCCAGCTATTCAGCTGTATGCACAATTGCAAGTAGAAGGTGCTTCCCAGGGATTGTGCAACTCGGTAGCCCTGATAACCCTTTGGCACTGATCACCACCAGCTTGAGTCCATCTTGGTTCTCCACCCTGGGCCTCCTCCAGCCTGCTGGTTCCCTTTGCTCAGGTGTGACCCTGCTCTCAGTCTCCAGGACTCCTCCAGCCAAAGCCCTTCGCAAGCCCTCAGCCCCTCACTGGAGGAATCTAAGTCAATCTCTGATCACCCTGGGATACTTTCCTCCCGATCGCTGGTCCAACCTTTCCCCATCAGGCAAAACCTCCCTTCCAGATCACAAACCCCAGATACCTCCCCTTATTTCAGCCTTGGTGTTTTCCCCATCTCGACTCTCTCAGCTGTGGATAGCTATTTCTCCTCCCACCTCTTAACCCTGTCTGCTTTATTCCCTATTACCTGATAGTATCATTTAATGCAATTTTTAAATCAAGAATCATGTACCTGCTCCCTGTAGATATTTTAGAGAACACAGGAAAATAAAAAAAGGCAGATGTTTACTACTCAAGCCTTCTTTTCATGGATATATGGCATGCATGCAAATTTACAAATAGGTGTGGAATTGATACTGATTTTTTTAATGATTTTTATTCTGTCTTTTCAATTAATAACATGCATGTGCCCTAGTCGGTCAGCATCCCGCCCCAGTGGCAACCAGTGTTAACAGCTTGTTTTGTACTTTCTGGGAATAGTTCATTCACTAACAAGCATATGTGAGTATAAATGCATCTTTCACACAAATGATGGGATCCATCATACTGTTTTACACCTTATTACTTTCACTTAAATATTAGAGGTTTTATCATAGATGTAGAACTGCACCAGCTCCCCCATTTAAATGTATGTATTTAATTAAAATGGTGCTTAAATAACAACACCGTGGGAGTTAAGGCATAGCAACAATTGTGAGAAAGGTGTTTGACCACTGAAGTTCATACAGACATTTTGGGGGAAAAAATTGTCAACTTAGAAAACACTACTCTCCCTTGTATGTGAATTCTGCCTGCTTTCCTGACCACCCAACCTTATTAATAAGTGGCCCTCCAGACCTGCTTGAATACCTCTAGTAATGGAGAACTCACTTCCTCAGGAGGAGGAATAAATAGATATATTTAAAAGGGAAGCTTTTAGGTGATGAGACCCTCAACCTGAACCCTGTGGGAATTCCTTAGCATTTAAAATCTATGTCATCCATTTGGACGCTGCATTTCTACAACATGACATTGTTTCTTAACCATGTCATAAGACAAGGTTTCTAATTCAATTTTGACTTAATTTTTGCCTTTTAACTTAATTTTGAGTTTCTGAAAGGCAGAGACCAAGGCTTGAGTTCCTCACGCATCCATTTCCGGTGCCTGCCATGGTGCCACCCACACTGCCCCTACACAGCACCTTCTTATCTTTGAGGCCTCAGTGAGCTCCGCACTTCTTCCAGAGCCTTTCCTAACACCTCGCCACCAGAATTTCTCCAGTTATTGTAATCATCTCTTTGTGATCTGTAATCCTCATTGCTCATGCAAGGCCTGCCACTGGTTTTCAAAAACATGTATTTGTTTGGTGAATAAATAAATAAACAAATGAATACTCCTGTGACCTTTTCTTTTTTTTTAAGGTTTTTTTTTTTAATTGTACTTTAGATTCTGGGTGCATGTGCAGATCATGCAGGATTGTTGCACAGGTACATACATGGCAAGGTGGTTTGCTGCCTCCATCCCCCCACCACCTATATCTGATATTTCTCCCCTTGTTCTTCCTTCCCACACTCCCCACCCTCACTGCCCCTTCCCTAGCACCCTGCTACTGACCGCAGTGTGTGATGCTCCCCTCCCTGTGTCCACATGTTCTAATCGTTCAACACCCCCGCTATGAGTGATAACATACAGTGTTTGATTTTCTGTTCTTGTGTCAGTTTGCTGAGAATGATGGTTTCCAGATTCATCCATGTTCCTATGAAGGACATGAACTCACCGTTTTTCATGGCTGCATAGTATTCCATGGTGTGTATGTGCCACATTGTCTTAATCCAGTCTATTGATGATGGACATTTGGGTTGGTTCCAGGTCTTTGCTATTGTAAACAGTGCCACAGTGTACATGGGTCTTTATAGTGGAACAATTTATAATTCTTTAGGTATATGCCCAGTAATGGAATAGCTAGGTCAAATGGTATTTCTGTTTCTATGTCCTTGAGGAATCGCCACACTGTCTTCCACAATGGTTGAACTAATTTACTCTCCCATCAACAGTGTAAAAGCATTTCTATTTCTCCACATCCTCTCCAGCATCTGTTGTCTCCAGATTTTTTAATGATTACCATTCTAAATGGTGTGAGGTGGTATCTCAATGTGGTTTTGATTTGCATTTCTCCAATGACCCGTGATAATGAGCATTTTTTCATATGTTTATTGGCCTCATCGATGTCTTCTTTCATAAAGTGTCCATTCAAATCCTTTTCTTAAAAGACAGTGATGACAGAGTGATATGAAATTTCTTAAGGGGACCTTGTAGAATCTAAAAGCTGGGAGAGTTCCACCCAGGATCCCGGGACACTGACAGGGCTACCACTAGCCATGCTTTTTTTTTTTTTCAGTGTCTTTCTCTGTTGCCCAGGCTGGAGTGCAGTGGCACAATCTCAGCTCACTGAAACCTCTGCCTCCTAGGTTCAAGAGATTCTCGTGCCCCAGCTCCTGAGTAGCTGGGACTGCAGGTGCACACCATCACACCTGGCTAATTTTTTTTACTTTAGGAGAGATGGGGTTTTACCATGTTAGCCAGGATGGTCTCGGTCTCCTGACCTTGTGATCTACCTGCCTTGGCCTCTCAAAGTGCTGGGATTACAAGTGTGAGCCACTGTGCCCGGCCAACCACTTGCTGTGTTTAACAGCCCGAGGGCTCCATTTAAGAAGCACCCAATCATGACAGAACATTCAGAAGCAGAAATTTGGAAGCTAGGCATCGAGGCCATGCAAACTCCATGAAAGCAAGTCACAGGAAAGGCTCTTAGAGAGATTTCAGAAAATATATTGAGGGGCAGAGGGAAGAGAATTAACATTTCTGTGCTTCCATTTGTGCCAGAAATAGAGTTTGAAGTTAAAGATGAACTTGTTCTCTTGCAGGGAGGAAAATTGGAGTCCTGAAGTCAAGTCAGGGGTAAAGAACACTCCTCTTTCCCACCCCTCCCACCCAGGAACTGCATCCAGCTCTCAATTGGAATTATCAGCCAATCCACCTACAACCATTTCCTAAGAACCTCTGAGTTAAAAAAAGAGCTGGACCATGTCTCAACACTCTTCTTAGCAACATGCAAACACAGTTACATGAATCACTAAACAATACTGTAAATGAAACACCTCTATAAAACATCCATACAAGATTCTTGTGGTGGAAGAAGCACAGAGCATAAAGGACAAAACATTTGAATCCTGGCTTCTCAGCCGAGTGACCTCTGGCAGTTTACTTCATCTCACTAAATTTTATCTCTGCAATGGAAATAAAAGTGCTACCTCATATGTGTCATGTGTAAAGATAAAATGAAATGCAATGAGATTACGTATGTAAAGGTGGTAAGAAAATGCATGTGGACTTTAGAAGGTGCTGGGCTGGAAATGGGGCACAGAAAGAGAGAAGTCTAAAAAAGGAAGAGGGAGCGGTCATCTGGAGATACGAGGGAGGACACCTGACATATCCATAATTGTTTATTCATCCTGTTATTCTTGTCACTCCACAAATATTCAGGGAGCATCTACAAATGGGGAACAAGTCAGACACAAGGCCTGCCCTCATGGAGCTTACAGTTTAACAGGGTTACAGATGCTTAAAGAAATGATGTGAATTCAGCTAAGTGCTCTGAGATGGGAGGGAGAGGTGGGACATGGGAGTAGCTCCACATTCAGATGAGTAGTGTACAGAGAGTTGCCAGAAGCTGGTGACATCTCAGCTTTCAGAAGCAAGTACAATCATCTAGGCTGCACTAGGGTGGGGAAGAAGAGATGGGATTGGAACTTTCTAAGAAGGCGTGCATCTCAGGCCAGCACTCCCCTAGAGAGTGAGAGAAAGAAGTGACCAGAAGACAGCCTCATAAGCCATAATCATGAGTCTGACCCACATGGTAAGAAACACTATAGGGTTTCAAGGGGGAGAGTGACACACATGGTCAGATTTGCATTTAAGAAGCAGACTTGGAAGAAGCAGAGTAAGATAGAGAGACAAGGAGAGAGTTGCAGGAAATAAAGAAAGGTAAAAATCATTGGACACCAGAGAAAGCAGAATATTACTCAAAGTGCTCATGAGAGTTTGGAGTTAAAGGCAGGGTGAGGAGGCAGTCAGTGGTGGCTCCCAGGTGTCTGGCTGAGGCAGCTAGGTAAATGGTAGGGCCATTGACTACTATGAAGTTTTGGAGAAAGATGTTGAGTTTCGTTTTGGATATGTCAAGATTGAGGCTCCTGAGAGACATCCAAGTGGAGTTGTCCAAGAACAGATGAGTACATGGACCCCAAACCAGGAAATTCTGTATTGGAGACAGAAGTTTGGCATTATGTCAGCCCCCAAGGTAATGAATGGTTGCCGGTCTGCTGGTGACACTCTACAGAAAGCAGGGGCAACAAGGAAGAGAGGACAGCCAGCAAAGACCACCCTAACAAGGCAGAAGAGGGAGACTCATTACAAGAGCCTAGAAGTTAGCTACAGAGATGGGGGTGGGGGAACTCCACAGACAGGGCAGTGTTACAGTCAAGGAAAAAAAAGATATCAACAGGGTGGGGTGGGTCGATTGTGCTATGCTGACAACAGATTTGAGAAGTACTTATTGCAGAAAGCAAAGTGGAAGTCTCAGTGACCTTGCAAGTTTCAGTGGAGTGGTAGGAGTGAAATCCAGATTGTCAAGGTGAAGGAGAATGTGAGAGGTAGGAAGGAGGAGACAGCAAGTACAGGCAAAGCTTAGCAGGCTGTTACTGTGAAAATCAAGATGAAAGATAGGAAAGTACCTGGAAGGAAATATCTATAGTGTGAGTTTGGGGAATAATGTTTTTTGTTTGTTTGTTGTTTAAGATGGGAGAGATTTGATCATGTCTTAATACCTCTAAGAAAAAGCCAATAGAAGAAAGGAAAAGTTTTAAAGATGTAGAAGAGAGAGGAAATAATAATAGTAGAGGAGAATCTCTGAGGAGATGGATGGAGATAGGATCCAGGAGGTATTTCACTGGAACAAGAATGAAAGAAGACGCTGTATATGTTAGAATCTCTTTCAGGTTTAGGCAACAGTAAACCCTCTGGGATTGTAACTTGGAAAGTAACATAGACATTTCAAAGTCAAACAGTAGCTTTTCGCTACCCTTCCTTAGTTAAACTGCTCAGTGTTGGCAGGGCTCAGAATCAACCTCCCCGTGATTTGTTTCACCTTTGTCTCATGGCTGCAGGATGGCTGCAGCTGCTCTAAGCATCACATCCTTACACACCCCGTTCATAGCAAGGAACCAGGAACCATGCATCGGTAAAGTGCGTAATTCTCTTCATGCAGTTTTCTTCTAGAAGAAAAATATTTTTCAGAAGCACTCCACAAGACTTCTTGACACATCTCATTACGTAAAATTGGGACTGAATAGTCACCCACAAACCAAGACTGGGCCCACTTCCCACCCAGCACCTGAACAAAATGGCAAAAAAGAAAGGGGCAACTTTGGGTTAGAAATAGCCATGTCTGCCTCAAAGGTACGAATAAGGTAGGTCAGTGGGCTTGGGAGCAGAAACACTGAAGGAATTCTTTGGAAATGTCTATTTTCTTTCTAAGTTTGTCAAGTGGTAAGAGTGAGAGGGAAAGGCTTGTGGGTATGAGTTGTGACGGGAGTGAAGAGGTCTGAAATAACCACAGCAGAGAAGCAGGGAGTGAACTCACTGAGAGAAAAATTCCAAGAAGGTCCTCCGTGGGGAGCATGACTGAAGAAATTACAGACCAAAGGAAAGAGGAAAGGAAGGGAAGATCCACTAATGGACAGCTGTGCCCAGTGGCCACATACACCAGGGTTTCCCTGCCTCACACTGTTGGTCTTCCGGGCTGATTAATTATTTGTTGCCGGGCTGTCCTGGGTACTGTAGCATGTTAGCAGCATCCCCTGCCTCTCCCCACTAGATGCCAGTAGCAAACCCCACTTTCAGTCCTGACTACCAAAGCTGTCTCCAGGCATTGCCCAGTACCCCCTGGTGGTGGGGGGCAAAATCATTCAGTTGAAAACCACCTATATACATGATCTCACTTAGTCCTGCAGAGCACATTGTGGCTCTGTTTTTGGCGATGAGGTTACATGCCCAAGGACACATAGCTAAGAAGAAATGGAACCAGAATTGAAGCCGGCTCTGCAGAGACCGCATTCTTCCCCCTGACCCTGAGCTCCGTGGTCTGCAATGCACCACTGGCACCAAACAGGAAGTCTACATCCATGGCCTGGTCTCTGCCTTGCCACTGGGGTTCTACACCCCATAGAGTAACTTTGAAGAATAATCTGTTTTTTCTGGAAAGAATTAGAGAACTCATAAAAATTAAATCTTTACAAGAGCTCTAACTGCTCTTTTCAAGGAAGTCAATCACTTGGGTGAAAAAAAACAATGTGGCAACATTTTCCCAAGGACTTAGGGAAGAAAACCCCCATCCAGAAAGGAAAATCTTTGAAGTTGGAATGTGCTCTAGGCTGCCTCTTTAAATGAAAAATATTATATGCCTGGGAAACATTATATATGCCAAAGCAACATGAAGGCCTCACTGTAATAATGAGAGCAGCAACTCCATGCTTCTCCCGAGACTCTGTGAAGGGCCTTAAAAAACGAAATTTTATACAAGTACACAAAGACACGCACAATATTTGAAAAATTCACACATATATCACTTTGCCCACCTCTCTAATGAAGGTGGAATGCAGTGGCAGATGTTTCACAGCTGCCCGGCAACCACCCTCCAACAGTTTAGGACAGGAAGCTGAAGACATCCGATCCAAAAGGAATTACAGGAAGATGCCAGGGAGGTAAAAGCTAATCCTGAGCATTGGGATTCTGCCAAATGCTTAGGATACCATCCACGCCATTGGCTCATTCTTTATTCTAAGAGACTGAATGAATCAAATGACAGGCATCTATCTGCATGTGAAAGGCCATGCCCTCCCCATGAAGAGAGTTGGAACTAGGAAAGATCCTTACACTTGAGGCATGTGTACTATACATAAAGCCTGCAGCCCAGCTCGAGAAAGCCAAGCTTATAGATTTGGTACCTAGGCCAGTTACATATCTTCACTCTGTTTAGTAGCCATAGACAGAGTCCCTATTGCATAGATGGCTGCCCTTGCCTCTACCCTTTCATAAAAGTTAAATCATTTCATAAAGAATGCCTCATTGTCTGGGTGCAGTAGCTCACACCTGTAATCCCAGCACTTTAGGGGGCCCAGGCAGATGGATCACTTGATGTCAGGAGTTTGAGACAGCCTGGCCAACATGGCAAAACACTGTCTCTGCTAAAAATACAAAACTTAACTGGATGTGGTGGTGGCCACCTGCAATCCCAGCTTCTCGGGAGGCTGAGACATGAGAATCACTTGAACCAGGGAGGTGGAGATTGCAGTAAGCCAAGATCAGGCCACTGCCCTCCAGCCTGGGCAACAGTGACAGTGAGATTTCATCTAAAAAAAAAAAAACAGGAATGCCTCACTGATTTATGCAGATGGTAGAGGAGGAAGAGGGGACAGAGATGGTATCTTGTTTAACTAGGTCAGGCAGTGCATTTATATCCACAAAGTGAGTGAAAGAAATTAGTAACTGTGGAGCCCCAGCTCATTTGGGGTCTGAGCTAGGAGATTTCACCTGTGTCATGTCATCAATCTTTCTGGGTTTCATTATCTGAACTTTGCAAATAAAGAAACTGAGACTTGGAGAGGTTACCTAAGTTGGGGTCATATCCCCCATGAGCCAGAATTCAAGCTCAGATTGGCCAACCCCAAAGTAACCAGGCCTGTGTTACCACCATATCTGGACATATGCTAGCATCCCAGAAATCTCCTCTGTGCTCCCTCCAAGTCATTGCCCACCCACTCCTCACCTCCAGGTGACCACTGTTCTTCCATTACTAATGGGTAAATGTGGCATGTTTTAGAACAGCATATAAAAGATGGAGTCACATAGTATGTATTCTTTGGTATCTGACTTCTTCAGCTCAGTAATTTGTGAGATCCATTCACGTTTTTGTGCTTAATAGTAACTTGTTCATTCCCATTGCTATATAGAATTCTACTGGGTGAATGTATTACAATGTATTTATCCATTGTATTATTTGTGAACATTTGAAGAATAATCCATTTAGGAATATTATGAATACTACTGCTACAAACATTCTTTTGTTTTTCTTTTTTATTGAGACAGAGTCTCACTTAGTCACCGAGGCTGGCCTGCAATGGTGCAATCACAGCTCATTGCAACCTCAACCTCCTGGCCTCAGGGGATTCTCCTTCCTCCACCTCCCAAAGTGCTGGGATTACAGGTGTGAGCCACCAAGCCCAGCTAAATATTCTTAATATCTAATGAATGAATAATTTGAATGAATGCAAAATAGTACAGCCGCTATGGAAAACAGTGTGAAGTTTCTTTTAAAAAAAAGTAGAACTACCATATAATTTAGCAATCCCAATTCTGGGTATTTATCAAAATAATTGAATTTAATCATATTTATAATAATTTAATAATATATAATATAATGACAATACTATAATAGCAGTAGGATAAATGATATATTATAATTTTAATAACTTAATAATTTTAATTTATTCCTATAGTGATTATTTTGCCCACATGCTTGAATATGTATACCTATAAATAAAATTGCCTATAAATAAAATTGCTGAATCATAAGATATATAATTGCTCATTGTTACTAGATAATGCCAGTCTTCCAAAATGTTGTACTAACACTCCCATCAACAACATGTAAAAGTTCCATCTGCTCCACAACTTCCAAAAATTGATATTTTGAGTTTCTTTATAATTTTAACCATTCTGATGGCTGTGTACTTGTGTCAGTGTGGTTATAATTTTCCTCATAACTAATAAACTTGAGGATCTTGTTATATATTTGTTGGCCATTTGAACCGTTCCCTCTTTTGTGAAGTGGTTGTCTGTTTTCGCATATTGATCTGTAGGAGATCTTCGTATATTCTGTGTGAAAGCCCTTTGTTGGATATATGTATTGCGAATATGTTCTCTCATCCTGTGGCTTATCTGTTCACTCTTTGGTGTCTTTTAGGGCTTTTTGCTTTTTGGGTTTTTTTTTCACTATATTTTATTGTGGTAAGAACAGAACATGAGATGTACCCCCTTAACAAATGGCAAGTATATATTGCCTTAATGTTAACTATAGATCCAATGTTATACAGCAGCTCTCCAGAACTTATTCATCTTGCTTAAGTAAAACTGTATGCCCATTGATAAGTAACTCTCCATTTCCCCCTCCCCTAGATCCTGGCTATCATCTTCTATGAATTTGACTATTTTGAATATCTCATATAAGTAGAATCATGCAAGATTTGTCTTTCTGTTAGTGGCTTCTTTCACTCAACATAATGTCCTCAAGGTTAAACTATGTTGTTACATATTGCTCAATATATAACAACTTCTTTTTATAGGCTGAGTAGTATCATATCCAATGTATATAACACATTTTCATCATTCATCTCTCCATGAACATTTAGGTTGTTTCCACATCTTAGCTATTGTGAAAAGTGCTATAGTGAACATTGGGGTGTCAATATCACTTTGAGATCCTTGTTTCAATTCTTTTGATAAATACCCAGAATTAGAATTGCTAAATTATATGGCATTTCTATTTTTTTTTAAGAAACTTCACACTGTTTTCCATAGTGGTTGCACTATTTTACATTCCCACCAAAGGGTGAAAATTTTCCAATTTTTTCACATCCTTGCCAACACTTGTCTTCTGGTTTTTTTTGATAACCATCCTGAAAGGTGTGAGCTGATACCTCACTGTGGTTTTTGACTTGCATTTCTCTGATGATTAGTTATTTTGAGCACTTTTTCATATATGGGTTGGTCACTTATATGTCTTCTTTGGAGAAATGTCTATTCAAATCATTCAGCTATTTTTTAATCAGGTTACTTGGTCTTTTACTACTGAGGTTTAGGACTTCCTTTTCTATTTTGGAGGTTAATCCTTTATCAGATATTTTTTTCAAATATTTTCTGTATTAGTCCATTTTCATGCTGCTGACAAAGACATACCCAAGGCTGGGCAATTTACCAAAGAAAAAAGTTCATTGGACTTACAGTTCCATGCAGCTGGAGAGGCCTCACAATCATGGCACAAGGCAAGGAGGAGCAAGGTGGATGGCAGCAGGCAGAGAGAGAGAGAGAGAGAGAGAGAGAGAGCTTGTACAAAGAAATTCTCATTTTAAAAATCATCAGATCTCATGAGACCCATTCACTATCACAAGAGAAGCACAAGAAAAACCTGCCCTGATGATTCAGTCATCTCCCACAGGGTTCCTCTCACCCTCTGTGGGTGGGGACACAAAGCCAAACCATATTATTCTGCCCCTGTTCCTTCCCAAATCTCATTTTTTCACATTTCAAAACCAATCATTCCTTCCCAACAGTCCCCCAAAAGACTCAACTCATTTCAGCATTAACTCAAAAATCCACAGTCCTAATTCTCATCCAAGACAAGGAAAGTTCCTTCTGACTATGAGCACGTAAAATCAAAAGCAAGTTAGTTACTTCCTAGATACAATTGGGATACAGGCATTGGGTACATACAGCTGTTCTAAATGGGAGAAATTGACCAAAACAGAATGGCCACAGGCCCCATGCAAGTCCAAAATCCAGTGGGGGAGTCAAATATTAAAGCCTCTAAGTGGTCTCCTTTGACTCCATGTCTGAATTTCAAGTCACACTGATGCAAGAGTTGGGTTCCTATGGTCTGGGGTAGCTTCATCCCTGTGGCTTTGCAGGTACAGCCTCCCTCCCAGCTGCCTTCATGGGCTGGCATTGAGTGTCTGTGGCATTTCCAGACACGCAGTGCAAGCTGTCAGTGGATCCACCATTCTGGGATGTGGAGGATGGTGGCCCTCTTCTCACAGCTCCACTAGATGATGGCCCAGTAGGAACTTTTTGTGGGAGTTCCCACCCCATATTTCCCTTCTGCATTGCCCTGGCAGAGGTTCTCCTTGAGGACCCTGCCCCTATGGTAAACTTCTGCCTGGACATTTAGGTGTTTCCACACATCTGAAATCTAAGCAGAGGTTCCCAAACCTCGATTCTTGATTTCTGTGTACTCACAGGCTCAAGAGCATGTGGAAGCTGCCAAGTCTTGAGGTTTGCACTCTCTGAAGCCACAGCCCAAGCTCTACATTGGCCTCTTTCAGCCACAGCTGGAGCAGTTGGGACACAGGGCACCAAGTCCATAGGTTGCACACAGCATGGACACCAGGGGCCCGGCCCACAAACCACTTTTCCCTCCTAGGCCTTAAAGCCTATCATGGGATGGACAGCCACAAAGATGTCTAACATGCCTGGGAGACATTTTCCGCACTGCTTGGTGATTAACATTCAGCTCCTTGTTATTTATGCAAATTTCTGCAGCTAGCTTGAATTTCTCCTCAGAAAATGGGATTTTCTTTTCTATCATATTGTCAACCTGCAAATTTTCCAAACTTTTATGCTGTTTCCTTTCTAAAATTGAATGCCTTTGACAGCATCCAACTCACTTCTGAATGATTTACTTAGAAATTTCTTCCACCAGGTGCTTTAAATCATCTCTCCCAAGTTCAAAATTTCACAAAACTCTAGGGCAGAGGCAAAGTGCCACCAGTCTTTTTGTTAAAATATAACAAGAATCACCTTTGCTCCAGTTCCCAACAAGTTTCTCATCTCCATCTGATACCACTTCACCCTGAACCTTGTTGTTTATTTCACTATTAGCATTTTTGTCAAAGCCATTCAACAAATCTCTAGGAAGTTCCAAACTTTCCCACATTTTTCTCTCTTCTTCTGAGCTCTCCAAACTGTTCCAACCTTTGCCTGTTACCCAGTTACAAGGTTGCTTCTACATTTTCGAGTATCTTTGCAGCAACACCCCACTCTACTAGTACCAGTTTACTGTATTCGTCAGTTTTCATGCTGCTGGTAAAGACATATCCAAGACTGGGCAACTTACAAAATAAGGAGGTTTGTAGGACTCACAGTTCCATGTGGCTGGGGAGGTCTCACAATCATGGTGGAAGGTGAAAGGCACATCTCACATGGCAGCAGAAAAGGAAAGAGAACTTGTGTAGGGAAACTCCCCTTTATAAAACCATCAGATCTCATGAGCCTTATTCACTTTCATGAGAACAGCACAGCAAAGACTCAGCCCCATAATTCAATCACCTTCCACTGGGCTCCTCCCATGGAACATGGGAATTGTGGAAGTTACAATTCAAGGTGAGATTTGTGTGGGAACACAGCCAAACCATATCAATTTTCTACTATTCTATATGTTGCCTTTCATTCTTGTTTTCTTTGCTGTGCAGAAGCTTATTAGTTGGATGTGGTCCCACTTGTTTATTTTGTTATTGTTGCCTCTGCTTTTGTTGTCATATCCGTAAATCATTGCCAAGACTATTGTCATGGCATTTTCCCCCAAAGTCTTCTTCTGGGAGTTTTATAGGTTTATGTCTTACATTCAATTATTTAAACCACTCTGAGTTGATTTTTGTGTATGGTGTCAGATAAAGAGCCAGTTTCACTCTTTTACATGTTAATATCCAGTGTTTCCATCAGCATTTGTTGATTTTCCAACTGTGTATTTGTGGCACCCTTATTAAAGATCAATTGAACATATATGCATAGTTTTTTTTCTGGGCTCTTTATTCTGTTCTGTTTGTCTATATATCCATCCATGCCAAGTCTGTTTTAATTATTATAGCTTCATCATATATTTTGATGTCAGAAAATGTGACAACTGCCTTGTCATTCTTTCTCAGGATTTATTTGGCTAGTTATGGTCTTTTGTGGTACCATATTATTTTTAGAATTTTTTTCTTTTTTTAACTTTTAGGTTCAGGGTACATGTGATTGTTTGTTACATAGGTAAACACGTGCCATGGGTTGTTTTTTTTTTTTTTGGTAAGATTATTTCATCATCCAGGTATTAAGCATAGTACCCAATAATTATCTTTTCTGCTTCTCTCCCTCCTCCCAACCTCTACCCTCAAGTAGACCTTAGTTTAGTGTCTGTTGTTTTTATTATTTGTGTTCATAAAAATTTAGCTCCCACTTATAAGTGACAACATGTGGTATCTGGTTCCTGCCTTAGTTTGCTAAGGATAATAGCCCCCAGTTCCATCCATGTTCCCCCAAAAGATGTGTTCTCATTCTTTTTATAGCTGCATAGAATTTTGTTTTTCTATTTCAGTAAAAAATACTATTGAAATTTTCATAGGGATTGCATTGAATCTGTAGATTGTCTTGAAAAGTAAGCATATTTTTCTAATCCACAAACAGATATGACTTTCCATTTGCTTATGTCTTGTTTAATTGCTTTCAACAATATTTTGTAGTTTTTGGTATATAAGATTTTTACCTCCTTAGTTAAGTTTATTTCTAGGTATTGTATTCTTTTTGGTGCTGTTATAAATGGGAATGTTTTCCTAATTTCCATTTCATACAGTTCATTGCTAAGGTGTGTGCAAGCAATATTTGTATGCTAATTTTGTATCCTGAAACTTTACTGAATATGTTTATTAGTTCCAATGAACATTTTTAATGACGTCTTCAGGGTTTTCTCTATGTAAGATTATGTCATCTGCAAATAGGAGCAATTTTACTTCTTTCTTTGTGATTTTCATGCCCTTTTGTTTGTTTGTTGGCCTAATTACTCGGAATAGGAATTCCAATGCTATGTTGATGAGTGCAAAATATACTTCTTTGACATATTTTGAGTTGGCTGTTCAGCATGTCTGCAAACAGAGTTGACCCTGCAAAGCTGTCTTTGGAGGGGAGATTTGCATCTGTAGGAAATCTGCATTGATGTCAGCAGGCTTTCTCTGAGGCCCTCCCTTGTTCTATCTAGAAAAGATTAACTGAGAGTATGATACCTTTAAAGGTCTGAAAGTCCAGGTGTGGTGGTTCATGTCTCTAATCCAAGCACTTTGGGAGCCCAAGGCAGGAGGATCACTGGAGTCCAGGAGTTCAAGATCAGCATGGGCAATCTGATTTTTTGAGGCCCTGTCTCAAAAAAAAAAGTTAGCCAGGTGTGGTGGCGTGTACCTGTATTCCATGTTATTTGAGAGGCTGAGTCTGAGGCTGGAGGATTGCTTGCGGCCATGAGTTTGAGGCTGCAAAGAGTCATGCTTGTGCCACTGAACTGCAGTCTGATCAATAGACCAAGACTTTGTCTCCACACACATGAGGAAAAAAAAAAAAGATCTGAAGAAAACATTCGCTGTTCATTCTCTTTGAGGGCTGCTACCTGTGAGGTTCTATTTACATAGCAGGACCACCTTTGTTATCTAGGCCTTCTCCTCTCCCCTTCCCATAAACTGTTTTGCCAAGATCCAACCCTCATTTCTTCTGTAACCTCAAGATGGCATATAAGCTTGTGAAACCCACTGGGTGATTGGGGTAATTATGCTGTGGTTCTCTACCACAGGCAAGTTAATAAATTTGTATGTGGTTTCTCCAGTTAATCTGCTTTTATCAGTTGATTTTTTAGTGAACTATCTAAATATGAAGAGAAAATTTCTCTTGGCCCCTACAATAGGAAAGGTGAGGCTGGGTGTAGTGGCTCACACCTGTAATCATAGCACTTTTGAAGACCAAGGTAGGCGAATTCCCTGAGCTCAGGAGTTTGAGACCAGCCTGGGCAACACAGTGAAACCCCGTCTCTACTAAAATACACAGATTAGCCAGGAGTGACAGCATGCACCTGTAATCCCAGCTAGTCAGGAGGCTGAGGCAGGAGAATTGCTTGAACCAAGAAGGTAGAGGTTGCAGTGAGCCAAGATCATGCCACTGCACTCCAACCTGGGCAACATAGCAAGACTCCATCAAAGAAAGAGAGAGAGAAGAAAGAAACAAAGAAAGGAAAGAAAGAAAGAAAGAAAAAGAAAGAAAGAGAAAGAGAAAGAAAAGAAAAAGAAAGAAAAGAAAAGAAAGAAAGAAAAGATGAAAGTAGGCATCCTTGCCTCGTTCCTAATCTTAGAGGAAAAGCTTTTAGTTTTTTGCCATTGAGTGCAATGTCAGCTGTGGGCTTTTCATAGATTGTCTTTGTTATACTGAGATATTTTACTTCTATTCCTAGTTTGCTGAGAGTTTTTATCATGAAGGGGTGTTGAATTTTGTCAAATGGTTTTTCTGCATCAATTGAGACAATCATGTGATTTATATCCTATATTCTGTTAATGTGCTGTATCACATAAATTGATTTTATATCCTTGCATCCTAAGGATGAATCCCACTTGGTTATGATGTATGATCCTTTTAATGTTTAATTCAGCTTGCTAGTATTTTGTTGCATCTATTTTCATGAGGGATATTGGCCTGCAATTTTCTTTTCTTGTGGTATCTTTGTGTGGCTTTGGTATCAGGGTAATGCTGTCCTCATATAATGAGTTTGGAATTGTTTCCTCCTCTTCATTTTTTGGAAGACTTTGAGAAGAATTGGCATTAATTCTTTAAATGTTTGGTAGAATCCATCAGTGAAGCCATCTGGTCCTAAGCTTTTCCTTTTTGGGAGGTTTTTAATTACTAGTTCAATCTCCCTACTAGTCATAGATCTGTTCAGACTTTCTACTTTTTCATAATTTAGTCTTTGTAGGTTGTGTATTTCTAGGAATTATCCATTTCTTCTAAGTTATTCTGTTTGATGGTATGTTATTGTTCATCATAGGTGTCTCAGTGTTCCTTCTTATTCCTATGGTATCAGTTTCAATGTCTTTTACTTTATTTCTAATTGTATTTGAGACTTCATCTTTTTTTTTTTTAAGTCAAGCAGGAGTTTGCAATTTTTTTATCTTTTCAAAAAAAACCTCTTAGTTGTATTGATTTTTTGCTACTGTATTTTTATTTTCTGTTGTGTTTATTTATGCTCCAATTTTTATCATTTCTTTCCTTCTGCCAACTTTGGGCTTAGTTTGTTCTTTTTTTTTTTTCCTATCTCCTTGAGGTATAAAATCAGGTTTTCTAACTGAGATCTTTGGTTGACGTAGACATTTATCACTATCAACTTCCCTGTTACTACCGGTTTTTCTGCATCACATACGTTTTGATATGTTGCGTTTTTGTTTCCATTGGCCTTAATATGTTTTCCCATTTTCTTTTTTATTTCTATTTTGGCCCAATGGTTGTTCAAGAGTGTTGTTTAATTTTCACATTTGTGGATTTTACTATTTTCTTTATGCTTTTGATTTCTAGTTTTATTCTATTATAGTCAGAAAAGATACTTGGTATAATTCCAGGTTTTTTTTTTAAGTTTTTTAAGACTTGTTTTGTGAACTAAAATGTTATCTATCCTGAGGAAAGATCTATGTGTGCTTGAGAAGAATGTGTATTCTGCTGCTTTTGGGTGAAACAGTCTGTATATATCTATTAGGTCTACTTGGCATAAAGTGTTGTCCATGTTCTCTGCTTCCTTATCGATCTTCTGTATGGATCCTCTGTCGGTAATTGAAAGTAATACTGAAGTCTCCTACTATTATTGTATTGCTGTCTGTTTCTCTCTTCAGTTCTGTCAATGTTTGCTTTATATATTTAGGTACTCTGATGTTGGGTGCATGTATATTCATAATTGTTGTATATTCCTAGTGAATTGACTCTTTTATCATTATATAACGTTCTTCTTTGTCGCCTGTGACAATTTTTTACTTGAAGTCTATTTTGTCTCATGTGAACATAGCCACCCCTGTTCTCTTTTGGTTTTCACAGAATATCTTTTTCCACTATTTTACTCTCAGACCATGTGTATCCATGAATCTAAAATGAGTTTCCTGTAGACAGTATATAGTTGGGTCTTATTTTATTTATCTTAGCCACTCTCTGTCTTCTTATTGGAGAGTTTAATTAATTTATCTGTAATTATTTAGCCACTCTCTGTCTTAGCCAGTCTATGTCTTTTGATTTGTGTGTTTAATTAATTTACTGGTAATTATTAGTAGAATATAATATACTATTGCCACTTCTAATTGTTTTCTGTTAGTCTTACAGTTTTTATTGTCTTTTCCTCTTTTGCTATCTTCCTTTGTGTTTTATTGATATGTTTTGATTGCTTTTTAAAAAACATAACTTCTACAGGTAGTTTTTGGTATGATGACCTTCAGGTTTACATGAAATACGTTGTAATTATAATGGTCTCTTTTAAGATGATAATCACTTAAGTTCAATTACACATACACAAAAAAGCTCTACATTTTAACTTTTTCCCTCCATACATACACTTTAGGCTACTCTTGTCACAATTTACACGTAGTCATATCGCATATCTTTCAACATATTTTTTAGTTATAGTTATACTTAATACTTTTGTCTTTTAACTTGGATACTAGAATTGAAAGTGATTTACATAGCACTACTTTGGTAATACAGTATTCTGTATTTGTCTTTACATTTACCTTTATCATTGAGTTACATAAGTTCCCTGCCTTTTTATGCTATTATGTTGCTATGTAGCATCATTTTATTTCAAGTCGAAAAACTCTTTTTAGCTTCTCTTGGAAGACAGGTTTAGGCCGGGCACGGTGGCTCAAGCCTGTAATCCCAGCACTTTGGGAGGCCGAGGCGGGTGGATCACGAGGTCAAGAGATCGAGACCATCCTGGTCAACATGGTGAAACCCCGTCTCTACTAAAAATACAAAAAAATTAGCTGGGCATGGTGGCGCATGCCTGTAATCCCAGCTACTCGGGAGGCTGAGGCAGGAGAATCACCTGAACCCAGGAGGCAGAGGTTGCGGTGAGCCAAGATCGCGCCATTGCACTCCAGCCTAGGTAACAAGAGCAAAACTCCGTCTCAAAAAAAAAAAAGACAGGTTTAGTGATGAACTCCCTGGGTTTTGCCTCATTGAAAAAATGATTTCTCCTTCATGTCTGAATGACAGTTTTACTGAGTATACTATTTCTGATTGGCAGAATTTTTTTTCTTTCAGCACTTTGAATATATTATTTTCCTTCTTTTCTGGCCTGCAGGGTTTCTGCAGAAAAATCTGATAATCTTAGGGAGTTTCTCTTACATGTGACCAGTGGCTTTTTTTCTTGCTTTCAAAATTCTGTCTTTGCTTTTGACCTTTGACAATGTGTGTATAATTTGTCTAGGTGTGGATTTCTTTGGATTCACCTTATTTGCTGTCCTTATGCCTTCTTTGATCTGGTTGTCCATTTCCTTCCCCAGGTTTGGGATATTTATAGCCATTATTTCTTTGAATAAGGGTTTTTGTACTTTCTAATTTTCTTTGTCTTCTTGACTCCCATAACATATATATTAGTACACTTGATGGTGCCCTATAAGTCTCTTAAATTTTCTTCATTCTTTATTATTCTTGTATTTCTCTTTTTGCTCTTTTGACTAGATCATTTCTAATGACCTGTCTTTCAGTTCACTGATTCTTTCTTCTGTGTAATCTATTCTGCTCTCAAACCCCAATAGTGAGTTTTCAGTTTAGTTATTGTATTTTTGTTTGCCTTTTTGTTTTTGCGATTGAGTCTTGCTCTGTCATCCAGGCTGAAGTGCAATGGTGCGATCTCGGATCACTGCAACTTCTGTCTCCCAGGTTCAAGCAATTCTCCTGCCTCAGCCTCCTGAGTAGCTGGGATTACAGGCACCTACCACCACGCTCAGCTAACTTTTGTATTTTCAGTAGAAACAGAGTTTCTCCATGTTGCTCAGGCTGGTCTTGAACTTCTCACCATGTGATCCACCCACCTCAGCCTCCCATAGTTATTGTATTCTTTAGCTCCATGATTTCTGTGTGGTACTTTAAAAAATATTTCTATCTCTTTTTTGAAATTCTCACTTTGTTTATAAATTGTTTCCTTGGCCTCAGCAAGCATCTTTCTCATGATTTTTAGTTCTTAATTGTAATGATTTTAATGGGGTCTAATTAAGTTATTTATTTTTTTATTTTTATTTTTTTTTTTTGAAACAGAGTCTTGCTCTGTCTCCCAGGCTACAGTGCAGTGGCATGATCTTGGCTCACTGCAACCTCAACCCCTCAGGTTCAAGCAATTCTCCTGCCTCAGTGTCCCAAGTAGATGGGATTACAGGTGCCCACTACTGCACCCAGCTAATTTTTGTATTTTTTTTTAGGTTTCACCATGTTGGTCAGGCTGGTCTCCAACTGCTGACCTTGTGATCTCCCACCTTGGCCTCCCAAAGTGCTGGGATTACAGGCGTGAGCCACACTACATCCAGCCATCAATCTATTGTTATGATTTTATATTCTATTTTTAAAATACTTGCTATACAAGGTAATATTCTGTCACATTACTTTCTGTTATATTTATTGTCCATCTTTCATATTTAGATCTACAATCTACATGGAAAGAATTTTGTGTATGATATAAGGTAATTAATTTTTCCTCCAGATGGATATTTAATTATTGTAGAACCAATTATTGATAAAACAATTCTTTCTTTTTTACAAGTCAAGTGATAATGTATGTATAAGTCTGTTTATAAATTCTTTATTCTGCTCAGTAATTTGTCTATCCTTGCACCAATACCACCTATTTACTATAGCTTTACAATAAGTTTTAATACAATGTAAGTTTTGTCCTTACAGATTGTCTCACTTATTCTTACCCCCATAGAATGTTATATACATTTTAGAATCAGCTTGTCAATTTATTAAAACTCATGGGATTTTTAATGGAAGTGCATTGACTCTATTTTTTATTTATTAATCTACTATAGACTGGTACTTTTACTATTTCTTGATAATGCAACAATTGTAAACTGTTTTAACACTGTTTATTTTTGTTTCTACTTTCATGCTATAATTTTCAGGCATTTTAAGTTCTACATACTTTTAAACCCGAAAGACATTGGTGGTTACTATAATACAGAGTAAATATTCATTTAGCATTTTTCCTTATCTCAGTGATATCTCAGTGAATATTTTTTTAATTAATATATATATTTACCTTTTTTACTGCCTTCATTTCCTCTGACATTTTTGCACTTCCATCTGAGATCGCTTTTATTGACTAAAGAACTCCTTTTAGTCTTTACTTTAGTGCATCAGCTGGTAGCAAATTCTCTCAACTTTTGTCTAAAAATGCCTTCATTTAGCCTTCATATTTGAAGGATATTTTGGTGGGTATGAAATTCTAGAATGGGAAATATTTTCTTTCTATATGTTAAATATCTAAACCAATTGTCCATTTGGCTTCCAGTATTTCTGTTGAAAAGTTAACTGTCAGTCTTATTGCTGCTTCTTTAAGTTTAATGTAACTTTTTAATATGGTCTCTTTTAAGATTTTCTCTTGTCTTTGATTTTAAACCATTTGACCAGGGCGTTCCTCATATGGTTTTATGTCTCTTCATTCTACTTGATGTTTACAGTGTTTACTGAATTTGTGACTGGATAATTTTCATCAGTTTTGGAAAAACCTCAGAGAGTATCTCTGAGAATGCTGCTTCTGTGTCATTTGCTCTTCTCTTTCATAATTTACACTTAGAGCTATGTTAAAACTTTTCACCAAGTCCATGTGTCTCTTATGCCCTTTTGTGGTGGTTTCTAAACTTTTTTCCCTTTATGCTTCATTGTGACATTTTCAACTGGCCTACACTTAAGTTCTGTAATAATTTCTCCTGGTATGTCTATTTATCTGTCAAATTCATCTGTTATTTATTTCCATTCCTGTCGTTCTCAGTTGTGGAAATTCCATTTAATTCTTACTTATAGATTTCAGATCTCTGGTAAAATTCTCTGTTGTCTTCTACTTTTTGTACATGTTAATCATAGTTAAGGACTGTATCCAATACCTTTATATCTGAATTGCCTGTGGGGCTGCTTCTATTGTGTGTTTCTGTCTCTTGCTTCTCTTTCTGGCATGTCTAGTGATTTTTAACTAAATGCTGAACACTACGTATAATAAATTATGCATTTGGGTGATGTTATCTTTCTCCAGAGAAATTTTAATTTTCTTCTGGCTGGCAGTTAATGTAGGAAAAAAAGAAAATCATCTGCCTGAGTAATGACTGAGATGATCGAAGACTTGATTTTGGTTTTTATAAGGGCTCATCTATTAGCTCTGCCCTTAATTTTGAGATATAGCCTTTAGACATCTCAAGTGAAGGCCTTAGTTTTTACAGGGCTCCTCTTATTTGTTGTATCCTGAATTCCAATGATTCTATATCTCCCTGCAGTACCATGAGACTGCAGAAAGTTCTGTGCTGCTTTATAGTCTCTTTGTGTTGGTCCATGCAACTTAGAAACTGGCAAACACCTCAGGTGAAAGCGAGGCACAGTAGAGAGCTCACTTCTCGGAGGTTCTCTTTTTCTCTGGGATCCTAATCTTCCAAGCCCACAATCCAAATTTTGCCCATGAGATTGCCAAAAATTCTGATTCATTGCTTCACTCTCAATCTGTTGGCCTCATTCTGCTTACGAATCAGCCAATACCTCAGAAATGAAAGCACCAGAAAATGTTAAGCTTGCCCTCTCCTCGGGATCATGGCCTCTCAAGGCCTGGCTGCTTTGGTTGCTCTCCAATGCCTTCAAGGAGTAGTTTTCTTTTTGATTTTTATACAGCTTTTATAGTTGTCCTCACTGGGAAACATAGTCTCATGCAAGCTATTTTATTATAGCCAGAAGTAGAAGTTGATTGGTTATTTTTAAAGTCCTCCAGTTGGCTGTAATATGTGATCGTAATTAAGAAACTCTATACTAACTTATCGTACTCTCTCATACACATGCAATTTCCTCTGCCAGGGAAACCATTTTACATCCTCTGCTTGACTGACTTCTAGAGGAGTTTTTTCTTACCTAAGGACAGATGGGGTTAGCGGCCATTCTACATAAGCTCATAAAACATCATGTCTATTCCATTTCAGCATTTATCCCACTGTGTTCTAATTTGTGTGCTTTTGCATTTATCTCTTACATCAGACTAGGAGTTCCTTGTGGACAGGAGTTATCTCATTTTTTGTTGCATCGTGTAAGTATTTAATAAATTATTTTGAATATATCATATTGCTCTTTAGCAAGCAACCATCTCCCCAATTGGGCTATCTTTCTCACTCTTCCCAAACAACAGACCTTTCTCCCTTTTCAATTCCATGGAATAGCTTTTGGATCCAGCCCAGCACATATGGCCTTTTGATCCTCTGAGGCCAATTTAACTTCTCACCTTCCTTGGCTTAATCAGTACAAAGCATTAGTAATCCTATTACCAACCTTGAATATCCTTCATGCTTCCCCTTTTATTTTCATATATGCATGGCATTATCTTTCTGTTAAATATACATATGTGTATGTGTGTCTTTTTTGGCCATATTAATTCAATCAGTGAATAACTACAAATTGAGCTAGTAATATAGTCACAGGCTGTGATGGAAAGTATGGAAGTTTTTATTCTTCAAAACTCTGCTCAAATATTATTACCTTCAAGAAAATTTTTTTCCAGATCTGCTATGCTTTGGAATGGTAGTGTTCCTGTACCCGGAATTTATGGGCTGATAAGAAAAGTTAAATGACCTCCTTCTTCCACCCAGAAAGTGATGGAGACTATTTCTGGCATTAGCCTAAGCTGTTCCTCTAATGCTGAAATAGTGATATCATGTAGAAATTTTTCTAGATCTATGCTGGGAGAATGGGGGAAAACGAAATCAAAACGTCTTGACAGCACATAGAAAAATATCTTCTCACCAGAGCAGCTGTTGCTAAGTTGAGTTAATGTGTGTCCTGTCAGTGAGAGAATGGAAGCTTTAAGTGTCTTTATGTTGTTGTTTTATTGCTTGCCTATTCAAGTACTGATTCACTTGTTTTACAAGTGCATAGTTTGCAAGGTTTGTGTGCATGTGTGTGTACATGCGTGTGTGCATATGTGTGTGTGCACATGTGCTTGGGGTGGGGGAATGGGGAAAGCAACTGTCATCCTCATAGGTATGACTCTAGCCAGGCTCCTTTCATAGCCTTACTACATTTTATCCACTGGTATTGGAATAATGTTATGGGCAGTAATAAAATAGATTGTAGAGAGTCTAGCCTCTTGTCTGTCCTGACTTTTAAGCATCAAGTGTCTTTTTGTGATTCCCCTAGAGAGGAAAATGTAAACCCTGAGGCCACTCCATGACAGTCTCTCAAAGGTCAAACTCAGGTGCAGTAAAGACATCCTAGAGAGAAACACTGACTTCAAAATGAAGGATCCAGGTACATAGCTGCATTTCTCTTTTCAGGAAGCAGGAAACATATTTCATTTATTTTTGTATTTATGATAGAGAACTAGATAGATTGTCATCTGCCTTGAATGGATGGGATTTGACCCCAGTCAGAAGTACAGGAAGGAATCACATGAGCTCTCTGGACACTTTTCAGCCCTGGAAGAAATAAGTGAGACACTCTAATTCCCTTTCAGACTTCACCTATCTTTCTCCTATGTAATTCTGTATATTTCCAGTTCTCTGTAGATTAACAACAACAACCATACTCCAGACTAATGATTACCAATGGCTGCAACTATAAGACTCCTTTTTCACGACAAAAAAAATTCCTCTTGGGCATACACATTGTAAGCTAGACTTTTAAAATCCACTGTTTGAGAAAACACATGACAAAATCAACTATGAATCTGGTATCACATTTTTAAGATATATAAATCAGAGTACCATCTGCACATATTTAAAAATTAGCATAAACATCTCTGTGTGACATTGTATATTAAGTTACAGACAATATTTGATGTACATATGGATTTTCAGATCACTTGAAATAACTCCCATCCTTTGTTCCTTACTCTCTTCTTTAATCCCTTTTGCTCACATTTCCTTCATCCTGTGGCACTCTTCCTCAGGAACCTCATCTTTCTTGAGTTTGAACCTGATTCTTTTCTGCCTCTAAAAAATTTGAGGTCTCATCTCCCTTTTTTGCCCTGCCCGCCCTTCCTGCTCCTCTCCAATAGCCATTGCTTAGAAATCAAACTGTTTCCTGTGCCCTTTCAGAGGCCTCTCAAAATTCCTTAGCCTTGTGCAACCTTGGCTTGATTCCTGGCCATCAGCATCTCTCACTCACCTTGAATCCACTGAGCATAAGAGTTTTTCTTAAACCATCCTTCTTGCTTGATTGCCTATTCTGGCCCCAATTAATTCTGTTTTACAAGTGCTAATTTTGCAGGAATTCATCAGTGAGTATGTGGAGACCTCTAGTTATAACAATGTCTGTCCTTTGTGAGTGACTCAGGTCTAGGCCCTGTGTCATGAGAGGTTTCAAGGACCTCAGAGAGTTGAGATCCTTGAGGTTAAATATTTACTGGGAAGGATAGCATTATGAAGTGGGTGAGCTTTGTATTCTCAGATAACTGCTATTTACAGAACCTATCTATGCAAATTAGATAAGAGCATTTTGTGCCCTTGTTTTATTGTCGAGGCCAACCCCAGACCACGTCAAACCAAGAGCATAGTAGCAAAGGGCTAAACCTGACCATCCTGTAACCTCCACTCCTACAGGTTTTATTTTGCCTCATGTACCCCACAGAACTAGCCTGTCCCCTCTTTCAGAAGGTAGCCCACCACAAATTAGACAATTTTTCTGTTCGCCCTTTGGGGTTGGCGGTCAGAGGGTCAGACCTTAGTAGTCTGACTGCTGACCTGATCGTTCCCCTGTGAACATCCCCTTGCTCACCCACAACCCTCTTAAAGTGCAGGGCCCAGAATGGAAAAGTACCATTCAAGATGCAAAGAGGTGATACAAAGTGTGAGGAACGATTGTCTCCTCCACACTGATCATTATGCCTTAAACCCACACCTCAGTTTACAAAAACAGTGTTGGCATAGGTGTCATAAGACCCACCATTTATAACTACCTACTGCTTGTACATCTTTGGAGAGAACTTTAGCTTTTCTGAGCTGCCAAAAAATATGTCCAACTCTATTTTTCACCAAAAAAAGTACAGATTTAAATCCACGGTGCAGTATACTAGAACTACTAGAAAGATTAAAAAACCAGAGCCAACATCAAGTGATGGGGACGATGTGGAGCAACCAGAATTCACAAACATTGCTGAAAGAGTAAACTGGTCATCACTTTTGGTGAAAAACTGAGAGCATCTTCCATAACTGACCCAGCAATGCCATCCTTAGGGATATGCTCAAGAGAAAAAACTACACAGGTCCATGAAGAGATATGCCCAAGAATTTCCACAGAAGCACTATTCACACCATCCCTAAATTGGAAACAATCTGAATATCCTCCAACAATAAACATAGTGATGTAGTTACATGATGGAATACTATAGGAAGTGAGAGTGAATGAACCCCATGTACAGGACTTAGTATGAATGAACCTCACAAACAAATGCTGATTGAAAAAAGCCAGATGGCTGGGCATGGTGGCTCATGCCTGTAATCCCAGCACTTTGGGAGGCCGAGGCGGGTGGATCACCTGAGGTCAGGAATTTGAGAACAGCCTGACCAACATGAAGAAAACTCCACTCTATAAAAAAATAATAAATAAATAAAATAAAAAGAAAAAAGCCAGACATAAAGGAGCATGTAGTACATGGTTATATTTACATACAGCCCCAAAGCAAAAAAATTTAATCTCTGCTGCTAGAAGTCAGAATAGTGGCTACTCGTAGGGTAGGAATTTTGACGAGAAGAGAGCATTACTTCATTGTATCTTCCCAATAACTCTGTAAAATGTGTAATCTCCACTTACCAATAAAGAAAGTAATACATAGAAAGATTAAGCTATTTGCCCAAAGGTAGACATACTGAATTAGAACTTGGATTAGAGGTGGGACTGATCCATGCTCTTACCCACTAGAATTTTTGTCTTAAATCAGGTTCTGGAAGTGTTTGGATTGATGAAGTCTGATCCAACTTGCTTGCCTTGCAGGACTCCTGAGCTTTGGTTTGCTTTTTGCCCATGTGTCTACCTGCATACTGCCCATCTAGTACTGACGCTGTGCCTTTTCCGGACCTGCAATGACAGCACAACTCTAGACTCCTGGCTGGAAAACTGGAATGACCATGTGCTGAATATTCTGCTCCTGGCATTCATCTAGTGGGCCCTGTTCATGGGTCCACTGACAAGATGCCAAGAAGAAAACTGATAAAAGAAAAGGTCAGCCCTGAAAGAAAGCCTTTGTGTACTATAGGAAGCTCCAACTTTAAACCTGCAATCTCTGTGGAGTTTTCAACCTTCATGACTGTGTCCAGAGAAGAAATCTGCCTGAGAGCTGGAGACCACCCCCTGACAAAAAAAAAAAAAAAAAAATTAAATCAAGTTCTCAAGTGTTCCTGGTTTTAGCTTTCAGCTGTATGGTATTTCAGAGATTTCTGGCTCTTCTTAAAATCTGTTAGCAATCCCCAAATCTACAAACAGGCTTCAGAAGAGAGGGATGGGGAGGGCAGTGAGAAAGATTGTTTCAGGAGCAATCCATCTGTAAGGAAAAGCTGAAACTTAAATTAGATACAGCTGAAAATATCTCAATCCTACAAGACGAGTCTTGACACAAGCCCTGCAGTAGAAGCATTCTGTGTGTTGAAGGAATTACTCTAAGATGTTTTTCCTTTCCTATGCCCAGTTACTGGCTTGAAAAGTCCTCTTTTGAAACTCTGTTTTACACCAATTGCAACACCTTTTTGGATTACCATCCTTGATGGATTCCAACAGGAGACATCTTTTTTGGTGGGCGGAGATAATGATTAAACAGGCTCCCTGGAATTTTGGCTGATCTGAGCAAGTGTGAATCATCAACACTCTGAGAGGACCCAGCCCCAGCCAAGGAGACCAGAGTGACCACAACAAGACTAAAAATCATCCAAATTAAAATTGAACGGGACCAATGAACTCACTGGGTTTTCCCTCCAAGAAGCAGTACAGATTTTCTGTTTTACCTCTTTGGCTCAAAATGATCAAATATTCAACTTCTCACCACTTCCTCTTTGAAGTTCCTAAAATTTCAGAGTTTCACAGACAGGGATAATGTTTGCTGGGTACTGATCCACGTCAGTGAAACAATCCATCCGCTCTTATTCTCAAGAATCCCTGTTTTCATCTCTGAATTTCAGTTTTCCAGATATGTAAAATGGCAACTAACTAAAATGAGTCTGAGTTAAAAATGAAAGAAATGAAACTTCAGTCTATCATGATGTTTTTCTCTTATTTCAAAGAAGGTCTGGGTGATACCAGATGCCTTAAAACCAAGTAGACCACAGGATATCAAGAAATTAAGGGACAGCGTTTGCGGATTCAGTCCAACTCCAACTCTCCTACAGGGTTTAGCCTCCCAAAATGCTGGGTCACTTCTTCCATACACTAAAAAAAAGTTTCCATTTGCAAAATCAGCCAAATCTAACCTGGACTCTCCTGTTTGTTGCAGCTATCTATAGTTACTGTGCTCCACCAACAGACACTTCCTCAGGCACATTCTTCAGGAAAGTCATATAATTTATTGGCATAATGGTCCTTTTTCAAAAGAAGTATTTCATTTTAATAAAAATGTGTATCACCATATTTAATCAATCAGGCTGATTGACAACAGCAATAGTTGAGTCTTGCAGCAGATGCTGCTGCTACCTCATTCTTATTCCAGTTTCATTTCTCAATCAAATCCATGTGTAAAAAACATAATGTGCTGCCAACACAATGTAATAAAACCTCAACTGAAATGCACACCAGCACGTCAGAAACTGATAACTCAAAGTATGGGAAAAATTAACTTCAGAAAAATCACTTATGACACCCGGGTATTCAAGTTTTATGGACAAGAGATGCATCAATCATCTCACTATAGCTAACATGAATAGGCCAAATTCATGGATTTGTCCTGAAACAGAAAATAATAATCTCTAAAGCAACATTTTCCAAAATCTGGCAGTAGAAGCCTTTTTAAGCAGCCCAGAAATCATCCTTAAAATTGGCTGAGTTTGTAAGGGATGCACCATTTGTGTCTTGGAGCAATAAATTAGGACTTGAGCAGCATTTTTTTTTATGGTGGTAAAGACTGGTTAAAGATGATGTATCACTGGTTGTCACAGATAGAACCAGCAGTTTTCAAAGTTAATGATTCATAAAGGAATAAAGGTAACCTAATTATAGCAATACAAGGGACAGACACAGTTACTCAAATTTGAACTCCTCCAGATTTCAGACTGGGAGATGTACTTCTGTAACACTTTATTCTTGTAAAAAGCTGAGTTAGGGAGTCCCTGCAAAAAGTAATAGATCCATAGTCCAGAGACATGTAAGTGTTCCGGGTTGAATAGTGTCCCTCCAAAATTTATGTCTACCCAGAACCTCAGCATGTGATCTTACTTAAAAATAGAATCATCACAGATGTAATTAATTAAGACGAAGTCATTCTGGGGTAGGGTGGGCCCTATATACAGTGACTGGTGCCCCTATAAGAAATCCACATGAACACATAAACATACATGAAGACAGACATGTGAAGACAGAGGCAGAAATTGGGGTGACATGGCTACAAGCCATAGATTGCTAAGAATTGTCAGTCAGCAACCAGAAATTAGGAAGAGGCAAAGAAGGATTCCTAGAGCCTTTAGGGGGAACATGGCCCTGCAGACACCCTGACTTTGTTCTTACAGCCTCCAGAACTGTGAGAGAATAATTTCCTATGGCTTTAAGCTATCCAGTTTGTGGTTATTACAGCAGCTCTAGGCAACTACTACAGTAATAAGGAAAAACCAAGACCAAATGTCCAGAACCAAGGCAAGGAGCAGAAGTCAGTCACAGGGATCAGAATGCCTTTCAAGGATAAGAAATGTAGAAAGCTGGGTTCCAAGGATGATTTTCATCATGCTGTTTCCTCACTTAGAAATATTTCATGGCCCACATTACCTATGGAGAAACTCTTGATTCTTAAAAATTCAAACTATCCACAATGAAGGTTCTCCAACCATATGCCTCAACATGATAAACAGATCATAATATAACGTAATAATGTAGGCATTTAAACAATATCCACAGCTCAGCTAAGCAAACCTTTCATACAAAAATGAAGCCTGAGACCTTTTGCTGAGTTAGAGAGAAGGGATATGAGTCATGGATAAGAGAACAGATCCACAGCCCATCAGGAAAAACCACACATCTGCAGCTGATCCCAGTCCCTTTATGCATGATCTGATCACACAGAAAGACATAGATATATTTCAGTATTTATACAGATATCATCTCCCACCACAACTACTTTCTGTGTGCAACAAACTCTTACTCAACACCCAGCCAGGCATTGCCTGGGACTTCTGCAGACTTTTGAGAGTGCTGACTGGCTTCACCCCCTTTTTATGACACTGCTGGTGTTCACAATAAGCATCTATCTGAGGTCTGCCTACGCTTCCTTCTGGAATCAATGAGAAGAAATAAAGTGCATAAAGAGCCTTAAGTTCACAAACCAGCTGGGTTTTGAAGTACATTTTGGTTGACCTATGCCCAAGGGCTGAGGTTCCAGCATGCCCCTGCAGTAATGTCAGCTGCAGGCCCTCCTGCTCTCATTTTCTTGGGTCTTTCCCAGGGCACTGGCTACCCCTGGATATAGGCGTGAATTTCACAGAACTGGGGGACTTTGGTCAGCATTTATTTGCCAGTCTTAGTCCTTAGGTTCTCTAATTATTAAAGCCACCAGTCCCCATGATGCATGCACACACCCACACAATATATTCATATATTCCTGGAATAATTTTTTCTGAATCTTTGTCCCCTCCCTTATCAGATCTATCCCTTTGGGTGTCATCTTATGCCCCACTTTTCAGGAAGCAGACTGGTTGAACCACAGTCTTTGATGGGAGAAAGCTCTGCCTCCACATTCTACTTGCTTAAAGTTTTGACAGCCTCAAAGGGATGGAAAACCCTCCAAAAAAGAGGAGAAGCCCAAGAGACTTTGTCTCATCTGGGCTTCAGTAGGAAGAAAGAAAATCTAACTCAGAAGCAAAAGAGAAAATCTAGAGTCAGAGGCTTAAACGAATGGCTCACATTAGAATAGGACCTAGGAATGTAAGAACAAGGTAAAAGCCAGGACGCAAGGACACCAAGGGCTCCCTGCACAAGCACTGCCCTGGTGCTCCTATTTCTCACTTTCCTGCCAGAGGCTGCACTGAAAAGGGACAGGCACGAAGATGACAGTGCATCCTCATCCAAGAGCATACATGAGAGCTGTGCCTGCCACTCACACAGACAGAAAGGCATCATCTGTGGAGACTACCATAGCCTGGAAAGATTTTGTCAAACAAGAGGAAGGAGGAGAAAGTTTGGAGCAACAGCTGGACCGGGGGCCAGGAAGCAGATCACTGAGTTTATCACCTTGGTCGTTGCCTTACCTTGCTACGGCTGTTACCTCACAAATAAAAGGAAGTAATACTTGTCCAAAAAAGATTATGCAGTGGAAAGAGCTCAGCATTGGGGTTGATAGACCTGCTACTGCACTCAAGCTCTGCCATTTCCTAGCTTAGTGTCTTAGACATTTTACACAATTTCTGAGCCATAGTTTCTTCACCTAAAAATGGAGGTCATAAGAAAACACAATAAATGATATATATAAAGTTTCTGTCTTTACATACAAAGTACTGTTAATGACAACTCTCACTATCTACCTCACAGTGATAATTATTATTTTTTATTGCATTTTAGGTTTTGGGGTACATGTGAAGAACATGCAAGATTGTGGCATAGGTATACACATGGCAGTGTGATTTGCTGCCTTCCTCCCCATCACCTATATCTGGCATGGGGAGAAATGCCAGATAATTTTTATTAACAGCAAAAAAGGTAATGCATGCTGGGTGATTATAAACAGTGAGGCTCACTTTGTACATTGACTTGATTGTCATCCCTCTTAGAATGGACACCTTGAGAGAGCAGACACTTCAAATGATGCTGCCATTGCTCACCAAAAAAAAGGAGATCCTTCACAGGAACAGAAAACCAAACACTGCATGTTCTCACTCATCAGTAGGAGTTGAAAGATGAGAACACATAGACACAGGGAGAGGGACATCACACACCAGGGATTGTCGTGGGATGGGAGCCTAGGGGAGGGAGAGTATTAGGGCAAATACCTAATGCATGTGGGGCTTAAAACCTAGATGATGGGTTGATGGCTGCAGCAAACCACAATGGCATATGTATACCTGTGTAACAAACCTTCATGTTCTGCACACGTATCCCAGAACTTAAAAATAAAAAAAAAGGAGATCCTCTCTTGTGGTTCTTATTCACAGCCTACAACCCCGTGTGAGAGTTTCAATAGCTACTTCAGAGACATTCAGAGAGCAGTAAGAGTGAAATTAGAGAAGGAAGTTAGCAAAGTAACAATAAACATAATTCCAGAAGAGAAACAAAAATATTGATCAGAATTAATTAAAAGAAGACTAAGACCTCGCCATACCATGGTGAAATAGCAAATCACCCAGGATAGCACCCCTGAGATATTGGGTGGCCATGGGGAAATAAACAGGTAACTGTAAAGAAGTTTGAATCTAACTGGATCAGACTTCCAATCAGCAATGAAGGATGCTAGAAGACACTAGAATAAAGTTTTCAACATCTGAAAGTAAAATTATTTTGGACCTAGAGTTCTATATCCAGCTTAAGAATAAGAAAAATACATCTTCGACATCTTATCGTTGCAAAGAAGAAAGAAAGAAAAAGAAACAAAGAAAGAGAAAGAGAGAAAGGGGGGGGAGGGAGGGAGGGAGGAGGAAAGGAGGGAGGGAAGGAAGGAAGGAAGGAATGAAGGAGGAAAGGGAGGGAGGTAGGAGGGAGAGATGGAGGGAAGGAAGAAAACCAAAAAATAAGAAAAAAAAAGGCCATTTTCAGACGATCAAGGATTCAGAATATCTACCTCACCCATACATTTTCTAAAGAAATTACCTGGGCCGAGCATGATAGCTCATGCCTGTAATCCCAGCACTTTTGGGAACCAAAATGGGACAATCACGTGAGTCCAAGAGTTCAAGGCCAGCCTGGGCAACATAGTGAGATCCCCACCTCTACAAAAAATGAGAAAGTTAGCTGGGTGCAGTGGTGCATGCCTGTAGTCCTAGATACTCAAGAGGCTGAGGTAGGAGGATTGCTTGAGCCTGGGAGGTTGAGGCTGCAGTGAGCTGAGATTGTGCCATTGCACTCCAGCCTGGGTGACAGACCAAGATTCTGTCTCAAAAATACATCTCTAAAAATTTACCTGAGGATATTCTCCCAATAAAAAAGGTGGGAGGAAAAAATGGGCAAAAAAACAAGAAAGAGAGAACTATGGACTACAAAAAATTGTATGGCCAACCAGAATGTCAATGAAAAGAATTTTTTGGATAGTAAGTCTACCAAAAGTCTTGAAAGCAATTACAGAAAACTACTGAGTTTCAAGAAGATTGTCTTAAGGATAACAAATCTAAGGAATTAATAAAATTTCTACAGAGTTGGATGGCATTTGGAATATAGTCAGAGAGATGTATGTTCTTTCTTATACAACTAAAAAAATGGAAAAAATAAAAACTCATGGAAATAAAATTTGTACAAGACCATTATGACATAAATAAAATCCCAAAGGGAGATAAATTGTTATATCAGAAAGACACCTGTACTCATGTTTATTGCAGCCACAGTCACAATAGTAAAACCATGGAATCAACCCAAGTGTCAGCAGATAATTGGATAAAGAAAATGTGGTGTATACGCACCATAGAATACTATGCAGCAATAAAAAGAATGAAATCATGTCTTTTGTAGCAATGTGATAGATCAGGGACCATTATTCTAAGTGAATAAAATCAGAAACAGAAAATCAAATACCACATATTCTCACTTACAAGTGTGAGCTAAACAATGGGTACACATGGACATAAAGATTAAAACAGTAGACACTGCCTGTAATACCAGCACTTTGGGAGGCCAAGGCGAGCAGATACCTTGAGGTTGGAAGTTCGAGACCAGCCTGGCTAACATGGAGAAACCCTATCTCTACTAAAAATACAAAAATTATCTTGGCATGGTGGCAGGTGCCTGTAATCCCAGCTACTCGGGAGGCTGAGGCAGGAGAATCACTTGAAACCCAGGAGGTAGAGGTTGCAGTGAGCTGAGATCACACCACTGCATTGTAGCCTGGGAGACAGAGCGAGACGCTATCTCAAAAAAAAAAAAAAAAAAAAAAAAAAACCACTGGAACTTTACAATGGGAGAGGGAGTGAGAGGAATGAGGGTTAAAAAATTACCTATTGGTTACAATGTTCTGTATTTGGGTGAAGTGTTCATAAGAAGCCCAGATCTCACCATTACACAATGAACTCACATAAGAGACCTGCACATGTGCCCCCATGAATCTAAAATCTGATATAAATAAATAGAATGAGCAAATGAAAGAAAACTAAAATATGGTATAAATTTGAGCAATTAGAGGAGTTGGGGGAAGTACATTTGACCCTGCTGCTAGAAATGTTCTCTTTGACTAGCAAAGGAACTGATATTGGACATGGAGAAAAGAAAATGCACGCTCCTTAGTCCTGTACTAAACTATATCAACATAACATAGATGTTCATTTCTGGCTCTCAGTTTTCAGAAACTCTCATAGACAAAGCATAGAAAACTGAGTGGCTACAAAACAGAATGTACATTTTATCCACAGTCATTGTGTAAAAAATGAAGGTTTAACTTGACAGAAACAGGGAGGTGAAAAGCAAGGCAAAAAAGATTGGGAAGGAAACACCTTCATTTTGCAAAACAGGAGGTCAAGAGATGCAGTTGAAAGTAACAGAACAAGAAATAGTAGTTTATATCTATTCCTTAAATGTACGTGGTAAGCAGTAGAGGAAGCTAAAAATATTAACATAGCTAGCAAAAATTGGGAGGAGAAAGGAAGGAGCTGTAAGGGTGGTGCAAGTGAGGGAAATCCTTATCTAGCCCATCAGGAAAAATAGATAATGTCTCCAGCTGACATAGTACCGAGAGTAACCTTAGCCTATTATTTTGAGGTATGGAGGTAACTATCAAAGTAAACAGAAGAGAATTAAAAGTTCTTGCCTCGGCCGGGCGCGGTGGCTCAAGCCTGTAATCCCAGCTACTCAGGAGGCTGAGGCAGGAGAATTGCCTGAACCCAGGAGGCGGAGGTTGCACTGAGCCAAGATCGCGCCATTGCACTCCAGCCTGGGTAACAAGAGAGAAACTCCGTCTCAAAAAAAGAAAAAAAAAAGTTCTTGCCTCTAGGTATTGAGAGGAGGGACAAAGAGTGTTTAGGGAAACAAAAGTGGTGACTCTTGTCATAAGTCCTTTCTGATGTTTTCACTATTACTATATGAAAATAATTTTCAAAATTAAAAACAAGTTTTATTTCACTGCTTTAGGCTAGGCAGGGTCCTGGGAGGAGACAGATGATACCCTCAACCCAAGTAACTGAACAGAATTTTAACAGAACCATTTGCAATTGTGTGGGCGGGCTAGGGTAGGGAAACCCACAAGACTGGCACAGTAGCCACCAGCATTAGGTTGCATTAACCATGCCTGACCTCAAAGGCCAGGGGAAGGGAGTCTGCTGAATCTGACAAGAGGGTGGCTGTATGACGAGGGCTGAGGCCTTTGCAGAGGACAAGATGAGCCATGATGACCACACAGGGAGAGGTCCCAAGGAAATACATAACCTTCTTCTCCCTTCTTCTCCTCCCCAGGTTTTTCTTGATGCTTCTTGCTAGTCAGACCCAACCAGAAGCCAGAACTGTGCTGTCCAGTAAGAGAGCCAATAGCCACATGCAGCCATTTAAGTTATCAAAACTAAATAAGGTTAAAAATTTAGTTTTTCAGTGCTCAGTAGCTAGTGGCTAGTGGCTCCCATCCTGACAGGATAGCTATAGGGCATGATCATCATCAGAAGTTCTAATGGGCAAAGACAATAAAGCATAAAAGAGGACCAAGACCTTGTTCATGAAGCTTATCCTCTGGGGCACAGAGGAAAAGGAGAAGGATGGTGAGCAGACCTGGAGGGACAAAGAGAAGGTGTACAGCCTGTACAGCACATTAAAATGCATCTTTAATACAGATGCTGTATTAAAATATAATTATAAACTGGAGTTTGGGAGTGTGTGTCAATGGTCAAATAAATGTTACAAATTGCATACTATTTCATTCTCATGGAGATTCAAGATACATATCCGCCTGGTAAAAGCTCTAGGAAATCCTGGAAATCTATTTAATGTTTGTTTAACAATAGGTGTTTCCCAAGTATTTTTGGCTAAGAAATTTCTTTTTTAATGAGAAGGGTTACAATACCAATTCACAAAGTTCTTTTGATAATGGACGTTTATCATTTGTGGACTTCCAAGATCCAGTCATTCTCCTTATTCAGGATGGGGGATCCCAAAGGAGACAGGAAGGCTGGATCTTTCTCCCTAACACAAAAGCTGAATAGAAGCCAAGATGCCTGCTACCAAGAGAACTGAAATGGGGGGGGCATCAGATCCCCCTCAGCCATCCTGTGGCTATGAAAGGCACCACTCAAATCTCCTGCTCTGGGGGGCATGATTGACAGCTCCAGCTGCTGCCTTCCTGATCCACCTTTGAGTTCACACCACCCTTGCCCTGCTGCTCCCAGCCAGAGACTGAGGGTCCTGCAGACACAGGTCCCTTCGAAGACATCTTTGGGTGAGACCTTCCTGTAGCCTGAGAACCCCTATGCACACTCTCTTCCCCTGCCCCATTTCCCAGTTGTTACACCTGTACCTCTGAAAGCTCGCCCTGCCATTCTGGCTTCCTCTCCTTTTTCCTTCACAGGCATTGACACCAATAACTCTCCCACAAGTCTAATCATGTCTTAAGGTCTACTTTATGGAGACCTGAACCAACGCAACTCAAGATCTGGATCTTGAGTAGTGACTCCAACATGTGGGAACATACAGAAACAATTCGGCCAGAGTCTAACGATGTTGGGGGTTCTTGGATGCAGCTTGTTTGGCAGGCTCAGTGTTTTGTTTTGTTTTTTTTTTTGTCTGCTTTCATGAAATTTGAGTGTCTTTAAGTGTGGTCTGTGTTCTGCCCCACCTACTACTGCCCCCTATTATCTTACACCCATGCAAACTAGTTGTTCATATTACCTGCCTAACACATGCAGGTATTTGGACCTAAAATCTCTAACTTTATGTGTATATCTGCCTAGAGAGTAAGAAATCACACCAAATTGCTCAGAACTTTTCTGAATCCTAGCCCAGTGACCCATGATTCCTACCCTCTGCCCACTATTTTACCATGATTTAGAGGCCATTATGTTCTAGGCAATGTAATTACCCCAGTTATCTTTTGCCCTCTTCATTGGGCCTGGCTTCCGTTATTTTATTATGTTAGAGATTCTCTTTGAGATACCTCTAAGTACCCTCTTCCCCCTCAGAACCTAATTTCCAGTTTCCAAGCCTTGGAGACATTATCCCTGAGTATCTTCTGTCTCCCGTTCTCATCAAGACATCCCTACTGCCTGCCTTATGTCTGCCCCATGGTCTACTGCTTCAAACCTTGCCAATTAAACTCACCTCACCATGCACAGCTCGTATCACCTTGGCCCTTAGCATGAATCCTAGAGGTCTGACTACACTCTGGTTACCTGGCATATGCTTTTATATGGGATGGACATAATTTACTTACAGTGAAATTTAGGTAGAGCTTGGACATTATATTAAAATCATTGAATCCTACATTGAGAAAATAATTATTTTTCAATCCCAATTAAATCAAAGAGAAAGTCTTAGTTTGATGCTAGTTTCATGGTTAAAAACACCACTCCAACTCTTTCTAATTTCTCTTTTCAATAAAGACCAAGCTGGCCTCAGACTCGGGGGCTTGGGCCAACCACACTGATCAGAATGTGATCATTTTTATTGCACTGATTTTTGTCATTATCTCCTTTGGCAGGGATATTTGTTTTCCTTTGCAGTATTGATTTAAAGTTTATTTTTAAAGTAAGTTTATTTAGGGAAACAGTAAATCGCTTTAAGGAAATATTGCTAATAGCACTAGTGGTATTAAACTGTTGCAAAAAAATCCTGAAACGGACAGATAGATAAATCAAGCAGGAGGAATATTATCCTAATCAACCTGCATAGCCACAGTTCCACGCCTAGGTGCCTTCTATCTGGGTGCCAGTAGGTGATCTGTATTGATGAAGCCTGTTTGAGTTGGGCTTTCTTTTCTTTTTTCTTCGAGTTGAAGCCTCGCTCTGTTGCTCAGGCTGGACTGCAGTGGCACATCTGGGCTCACTGCAACCTCCACCTCATGGGTTTAAGTGATTCTCCTGCCTCAGCCTCCCAACTAGCTTGGATTACAGGTAACCACTACCACACCCAGCTAATGTTTGTATTTTTTTTTTTTTTTTTAGTAGAGATGGGGTTTCGCCATGTTAGCCAGGCTAGTCTTGAACACCTGACCTCAGGTGATCCACCTATCTCAGCCTCCCAAAGTGCTGGAATCACAGGCATGAGCCACTGCGTCTGGCCAAGGTTTTCTATAACTTATAACATAAACAGTCCTAATTAACTGAGGTTAAAGGAACATCAATTAGAGTGCTCTGCTCTCAGGGAGTAAGCAATCTAGCTGTGAAGCTGAGAACAGAGACTGGGTCTATTTACTCTTCTAAGCCCAGCACCTAGCATGAGGCACTAGACATAGAACAGGTGCTCAATAAATATTGTCAAAAATAAATGTAAATACAAGATAGAATGAATAATAGAAGATCTAATACCAGAACTGTTATGTGGTAATACAGTTGTCCCTCAGTATTCAGAGGGATTGGTTCCAGGACCCCCTGAGGCTACCCAAATACACAGAATCTCAAGTCCTTTATATAATACTATGTAATATTTGCATATAATCTACAAATAACCTCCCATATTCTTTAAATCATTTCTAGAACACTTATAATACCTAATGCAATGCAAATGCTATGTAAAGATTTGTTATATTGTATACTTTATTGTTGGATCGTTATTTTCATTGTGTGGTTTTCTTGAATATTTTTGATTCACAGTTAGTTGAAATCCTGGATGCAGTCTGAGATATGGAAGTCCAGTTGGCTGCCAAATAAATGGGAGAGGCAACACATGCAGTGGCTTCAAAGGAGGGAGAGTTGAGTTTAAACTAATGAAATAAAGGCAGGGATGGGAGATCGAAAGGAAGGAAGAAGCTAACATTTCTTCAGTGTGATTGTAAGCCACACACCGTGTTGGGTGCCGTGTATCTATCACCACAGTTAATACAACCACCCTTCCGGCTATGTATTGTTTAACTCCATTAGAAATAAAGCAACAGAGGTTCAGAGAATTTAAGGAACTCATTAAGGTCACTCAGCAACTAGCCAGGCCAAACATATACCCAGGCTGATGGATGGCCACGTTCATTAAGTCAGGCAGCTAGAATGGAGATGAGTGGTATATCAGAATGAGAGCATTGACATGAACATGGTTTACAAAATTTTAAAGGCTATAAAGATCATTCCAGAGGAATGTATGAACAGGGAGAGAATTGTGTCAGCAAAAACTGGCACATGGCAGGATTCCACTCACTTCCACAACTTCAAGGGAAGAAGTAGCTAATTGAAGCTTCATTCACTACAAACTAAAAGAGAATTTACAATAATTTCTTTTCGATGGAAAGTAAGATCCATTGCCTACATGGTAGACAAGAGAAGCATTTGATCCCTTATCTTTCTAGTTAACATTGATCTTTAACACTGATTATGTGATAGTCTTCCTAATACAAATAGCAAGGGGGGATGGGGTAGGGAGCACACAGATAAAAAATTCTCATGAGTTTTATGGAGACATGAGGTAATTATTTCCTTCATTTTAAAATTTATTTATTTATTTGAGACAGGGTCTCACTCTGTCTCCCAGACTGGAGTGCAGTGGTGTGATCACGGCTCAGTGCAGCTTCAACCTCCCTGGCTCAAGCAATCTTCCCACCTCAGCCTCCTAAGTAGCTCGGACCATAGATGTGTGGGGGAGACTGAGGCGGGTGGATCACTTGAGGTCAGGAGTTTGAGATTAGCCTGGCCAACATGGTGAAACCCCATTTCTACTAAAAATTTAAAAAAAAATTCGCCGGGCATGGTGTTGTGTGCCTATAGTCCCATCTACTCAGGACGGTGAGGCAGGTAAATCACTTGAACCCGTGAGGTAGAGATTGCAGTGAGCCAAGATCATGCCACTGCACTCCAGCCTGGGCGATAGAGTGAGACTCCATCTCAAAAAAAAAAAAAAAAAAAAAATAGGGACACTTTTGCATGTACTTCTTTTCCACCACCATATGTCACCTAGGAAAAGCTCTACAATTGCAAAGCTTATCTGAAAATCTGACTATATTCAGGCAAGTTTCAAGCCAAGAGAAGCCAAACCTAGAGACGTACGGTTATGAACTACAAACCATTGATAAGGCTCTGGGGTTTTTCGGACTACTTGTGCCCTAATCAGCCTATGGGCTCCCACAGTTATTATCCTCCCAAGTGTTAAGGCAAATGGTATTATTGAGGCAGTTTTTGTATTAGGAAGCCTATCACATAAGCAGCATTCAAGTTCAATGTTAACTAGCAAGATAAGGGATCAAATGCTTCTCTTGTCTAACATGTATACAATGGATCTCACTTTCCATCCAAAAGAAATTAATGTAAATTCTCTGACTATTAGTTTCTAGTGAATGAAACTTCAGATTCATTTAGCTTCTTCCTTTGAAGTTTGTGGAAGTGAGTGGAACCCTGCCTTTGTTGACACAATTCTCTCCTTGTTCATACATTCTTCTGGAATGATCTTCATAGCCCTTAAAAGTTCTAAAATCACGTTCATATCAGTGTTCTCATTCTATTTCACCACTGATCTCAATTAAGGCAATTGTCATTGCACAAAACCTCAGAAGCTAAAACAATAAGCATTATTTGTCACATACCTGCTGGGCCCAGCACTGCTCTACACTGGGCTTGACCAGACAGCTCTGCTGATCTCGGTTGGGAGCACTGAGGCATCTGGGGGCTGGCTAGGGGTTGGCCAGTCTAGGCCAGCCTTGGCTGCAGTGACTCAGCTCTGCTCCAGTGTCTCTTGTCCACCTCTGGAATCAGCAGGCCAGCTCTGGCATGTCATTCTCACAATGATGAAAGCCGTGCAAGAGGAAGAGTGAAACAGGCAGGAGCTCTTGAGGCCTAGTAGCTAGACTGGCACATCACCTTGTCTGCCTTATTCCATTGACCAAAATAAGTCACCAACTCGAGCCCAGTGTTGGGGTAGGAGAGTGCTGCACAGAGGCATGGCAATTGACATGGATATCGCGAAGGTGAAGAATAGGGACTATTACTGGCTCCGATCACACCTCATCTGCAAAAGACTTGGCTCACTCATTGGGCTACAAAGAGGTTCTCTGAGGATAATGACTATATCAATTTATATCATTTCATCTTTTCAATAACTCTGCAAAACAATATCATGGGCTCCAACTTATAAAAGAGGATATCAAGGCTCCAAAACATTAAGAAATAAACTGCTTTAAATCACCTTTCCTTTCACATTTTATAGCCATTGAAACTGAACTCTAGCACAAGTATCAGTTGCTAAAGTTCCCTAACCATTCCAGGGATGGTCCAAATCTTAGCCAGGCATTATTCTTGTGACTGCAGGGAGTGTGCGGCTCTGGGCTGAGGCCACTGAGACTTTCATTAGATGGAGAACCAGGCTTTAAGGAGAAGGAAACAATATTTTGAATACAAGGTGCTGCTCTTCTATCAATAGAGTTTTGGGATATGCACCTTCCACTAAGGCTCACAAAGAAATCGGCAGCATTTAGAAAGGTCAAAACAAGTGATTCTTTCTTTTCTCCTCTCTTTTAGGGTGAAGTAGTTGCATTGTTGGCCACTCTTGGCTACCTACAGTGAAGATACCACAGACTTTGAGGGGTTTTCTACAGAGGTGGTGGTCAGGATGGGTCCTGGGAGGTGGGAGGTGGGAGGTGGGTGCTGTGTCTAGCTCCACAGCAGATGTACTGTCGTGGCTGCCCTGAGGAAAGGCTGAGAACCTATGGGAAGGGTTCTCAATCACGCAGGAGGGAGTTCAGGGCTCCCCTCCACATACGGTGTGCCTCTGCCTACTATCCACACCATACTCTACCCTGTGTGCATATCACCTACTGAAGGAACCAAGCTTCAGTTCAGTTTGGTTCCAGCACCTTCAGCTGCTAATGCCATTTTGGGCATGGGAGATACTGAGATTAACCATAGATGGTCCTTGCCTTTAAAAAGATTGCATGATAGTGGGAATATCAGGAAGAGAAAAACAGAAAGGAAAAGAGAAATGCTGTTGGGTGACACTGATTGAATAGCCAAGGCAGCGTGTAAGAGGCAGGAAGACTCCTCTGGAACGACGACTTCAAAGCTAGGAGTTGAAGTACAAGTGGAAATTTACCAGACAGAATCTGGAAGAGAGACTTCCAGAGAAAGAGAAGATGCTGACTCAATTGTGGCTATTAAAATGTCCACATTCCAAAAGCACGGGCACTGAATTCCAATGGCTGTCTAGAATCTCCAATGTATCGGACTCATCCAGACTCTCTGAGCTTTAGTTACTTCATCTGTGAAATGGGAAAAATCACAGGTACCTGGCAGCAGTGTGCTGACAGCTAAATGAAATATAGTATGGGAAAACATTTTACAGGCTATAAAGTGTCACCTCTGCAGATGTTCATTGCTCTTATCGTCATTGTTAGTGCTACATACTATTAATCATTAATTTGGTGCCAGGGGCTTAGTTGGAAACGAAGTATTCAGAGACAGATAAGGCAGATCACCCTGACCTCAAGGTAATCCAGTCTAATAATAATGTCACATTCTTGTAGGACTTATTGTGTGCCATGTTCTGTTCCCAGTACTCTAGAACTATTACCTCATTTCATCCTCATGCCCACCTGAGAAGCAGATGCCATGGTCATCTTCATTTTGCAGTTGAAGGAAACAGGAACGTAGAGGGGTAAAGGAACTTGCAGAAGACCACTGAGCTGATGGGTGGTAGTGCCCAGATGTGAACCCAGACAGGGTAGCTCCAGAGAATGCACTTTCATCAGTACCCCACACAAGTAGACCATCAGCTAAGAGACAACCACAATGAGATGTCATAAAGGCTGTGAGCCTGTTATGATGCAGTAAGTCTGCCTGATGCCCTGGGAGAATAAGGGAGTGTATGTTGAGTGAGGGGTTGGGGGAGTTGTCATCAAAGTTTTCTTAGAGGAGATGGTTCCTGAACTGAATTCTGGCTAAGAGCTGGGGCAAATTGTGCCCTACAAGAAGAGCAATATGAGCAAAGATCCCCAGGGCAGAGAGCAGAGCTGCCGTCCTCAGTGTGGGAGGGATAGACAGAAGGGGCAGGGTATGGCTGAAGATGTGGCAGGATCCAGGTTCTGAAGGGCTGGGGCACCAGGCTAAGAAGCCCCAGCTGTCCTCTGAGGGCAGCACAGTGTGGAGGAGTACTATGTGTGGAGGGGGACCGTGGATCCCTTCCTCCTGCTGGTCCCACCATGAAGCTCCTAGTCATTTTTTTTCAAGCCTTCCCATAGGTTCTCAGCCTTTCCCCAAGGTGGCCCCATAGCACCGCTGCTGGGGAGCTAGATACAGCACCCACCTCTCACCTCCCAGCATCCATCCTGACTTCCACCTCTGTAGAAAAACCCTCAGAAAACAGTCAGGGCTCCTTAGTATGTGCTGGAAGGCTCACTCCAACTGCAGTGTGGATAACATACCAGGAAAGGGAATTATGGGCAATAGCTGGAGGCAGAGAGACAGTTCCAAGGCCTGACACAGAAATCCAGCTGCCAGGACTGGTGTCTGAAGGTGGAGTTGTGGCAGAGGGGACAGAATGTTTGAGAAATGCTAAAATAAAGCAACTGATGAAAGAGGAAGAGGAATCAAGAGTGACTACTGAAGCCCAGTCAACATAACAAGACTTTGTCTCTACTAAAAATAAAAATAAATTATCCAGGCTTCATGGTGCATGCCTGTAGTCCCAGCTACTCGGGAGGCTAAGGTGGGAGGATCATTTGAGCCTAGGAGGTAGAGCCTGCAGCAAGCTATGATCACACCACTGAACTCCAGCCTGGGTGACAGAGAGAGATCCTGTCTAAAAAAGAGGAGCCTGTTCTGGGTGACTGAGTGGGTCAGAATGGGAGGCAGCAGAATCCGAAGGTGAAGATCCGGGAAATGCTGACATTTAAGGGCGGGCTGAGGAGGCAGAGCCCAGGGAAATCTGACACAAGTAAGCAGAAGAGAGGGAGGAAAACAAGTGAGTATCCTCCAAGAGTTAAAAGGAAGTTGACGAGTGACGAATTTAGTCAGACACTAGGAATTTACTTCCAACAAGAGTTCTGAGTCCTTAACTTAAGGAGAGTGTTTCTCCTTGTGATAGAAAAAGTCTTTGTTTTTAGTGTTATTTTTTTTGTATTTGTCTTTGTCTCCCAGACTTCACATTTCACTGCCTCACTCATTTAGTGCTGTTTAATTAATTTCTCAATATCTTTGTCTACTCATTACTGCTCCCTGCACACATAGATGTAATGGGATGGAGGAGGAGGTTCTGCTGATTGGTATTTGCAATGTGCTGAGACTGATGAATGAACCACTAAACACATTGTCACAATCACCAATAATAGTAACAACTGACTCGGCCCCCATTTATTGAGCATCTATTATGTACCAGGTGTTCTGTGAGGAGTTTCAAAAACATAGCCAACTCACAAGGTGGACATGATAACATTCCTCTTTTACAGAGGGAGAAACCAAGGCTTGGAAAAGTTAAGTGAGCCGCTGAATATCACATAGCAAATAATAAATGACAATGGAACATATGAATATAGCCCTGAGGCAGCCCCCCAAAATTTTCACCTAAAGACTTCCTTGCCGTCCTTTCTGATTTGTGAGCAGTGGATGAGTTACGTGTGGAACGTGGAGAGAGGGGGGAGAGTGGAGCTAAGCAAAGAGGGATATAACAGGACCCAGGTTAGGGAATGCCTGTTTCCCAGCCCAAGACTCTAAATCATTAGCTGTGCCCTCACTCACTTAGCACAGGCTCTTTTGGAAAACAGTAAGCTTGCCATAGGAGAAACTGAACACACTGATGCAAAACTTTTGGCCAGCTTTCTTCCAGAACACAATTTATAAATCATTCGTTCATTTAACAAATATTTACCAAGCAACAAAGCAAAGTTCAATGATTGAACTGGGCATACAAGGACAAACAACAAACGAACCAACCAGTGGGTAAGAAAGAAGAGGGTGTCTTCTTGGGTTGCCTCTGAGGAGGGGACACTTGGAGAGAGGATGGTGGGCAGGGGAGGTGGAGGGCCCTTTGGGCAGAGGAGCAGCTTTTCAAAGATCTCTCTTCTCACACTGGGTTTGCACCACTCCTCACCCCTTCACCTTGCAAACTCCAACTTATCCCTTAAAACTCTGGGAAGGTTTGCCTGACCTCCAGGACTGGTTTTTCCCGTTTCCTATGGGTCCTGTGGGTCCTGAATAAATCGCTCAGCTGTGAAATACATTGTGCACCCTGTGTGCAGTTCTGTAGTAACAGGTATTTGCGGGCATCCCAGCCTGTCTGCCCCTAAGTCTGAGCTCTCTGGAGGAATGGTCGGCGGGAGGCGTCTAGCTCTGTGTCCCTAGTACGGACTCTGAGTAGGTCATTGCTAAACACAGTGGAATTACTGCAGCATGCTGCAATTCATGTCTAAGGTCACATCAGGACCCTTTGGGTGGTCTTGGGCAATACCAATCTGGTAACCACTTTGCAGTTCCTTTTTGTGGAAAGTAATGGAAAGATTGGAGTACTGGCTCTGCCAGGGGACTTGAGCAAATCACTTAAGGTTCCCTTTTATCCAACGAGAGCGTTAGACCAACATTATGGGCCTGGGATGGTATATGGTTTATCAGAACACATACCTAGGGCTATTTGTGCAAGAGAAAGTCCAAGTTAGCCTAAAGTTACTGCTACTTTTTGACATTGTGATTTTCTTTGCAATGGTCAGTAATAGGTAGAACTGATTACTGTGTCTGTTCCACGGGCACTTGAAACTAAAATATATTCCCTCTAGTCCACATGGAGCAGAGAGACCTTATAGAAGGAAACTAACAAGCACATTTGACATTTATTTAACTCTGACCTAAAATTCTGTGACATAATACTGCTCTTGTGTGTGATTCATTAAATTTTGCAACAAGAACACAGCTCAAAGTGCCCAGTGTAAGCTAAAATATTTAACATTTGTAAGGAACTTAAATTTTTGAACAGATAAAATGATCACATGGCTCAAAAAGGAAAAATGATATAAAAAGATGTACGTTGAGAACCTTGCCCCATTCATGCTTTTATCTGTCCCATTGCGTGCCCCCATGAGTCACCAGCATCATGAGTTTCTCATCTGTCCTTCCAGAGCTTTTTAATGCAAATACAAGCATGTGTGGGATTTTGTCTAATGCATCTTCAGTATCTATAGAGATTATCACACAATTTTTCTTTTTTCTCCTTAGGTCTATTTTGACGAACTGTCTTTTCATTCTTAAAATAAGCTGACTTGGTCATGAAGTATTATGCTTTAGGGACGCTGCTGCATTCTGATTGCTAATGTTTTACTTAAGATTTATGCATCAATATTCACCTGTGAGATTCATTTATCATTTGTTTTTTGTACGGCCTTTGTTACCAGTGTCACACTTGCTTGATAAAAAGAATCTGGAAGTTTTTCTTTCCTTTTGTCTAGGCTCAGAAATGGTTGAAATAATGTTGGAGTCATCCGTCTTTAAAGATTTGGTTAAATTTGATGGAGAAGCTTCTAGTTCTGGTGCTTTTATTAGTTCCTTCTTAATTTTCTCTAGTTTTTTCTATGAAAATCAGTCTATTTGTATGTTTTAGAGTTGGTTTCAGCAAATTATATCCATCTAGAAAAGTAGCGATATCTTTCAGATTCATAATTTTATGTACATAAAATTGTGCAAAATAGTTTTAAATATCTCCTTGGTTTCTGAATTACCTTCTTCTGGTTACTTATTATTTTTGTGTTTGTTCTTTCATTCTTGATTTTCGATAACACGTATCTATTTTGCTGTTTGGATGCATCCAATGATCTAGTTATTCACTTATCATTTAATTTGCTCTTCCCTCTGTTACTTAACTCATTTGAAACTTTTATTTCTACTTTCTTCCTTCTAGTTTTCTTTGTGGTTTTTTGTTCCTCTTTTTTTTCTATTTTTGGGGGTTCATTCTTAATTTCTTCAATTTTATTCCCTTTATTAAATTGTTCAGGCTGTGACTATTTTAGGCTATTATTTATGCTTTAGTTCTCTCCTCTAGATTCAGAACCTAATATGTAGCATTTTCGTTATCATTGTTTTTTAGGACTCTGCAAATTGGATTTGTAGCCAACTTTGACTGAAAATTTGCTTAAATGACAACTTTTATAAAATTCTCCAATTTTGCATTAATTTTTAATTTTACTGCACTGTGAACAGAAAGTGGTATATACATCATTGCTACTTTTTGACATTGTGGTTTTCTTTGCAATGGTCAATGGTAGGATCAATTCCTGTGGCTGTTCCATGGGCACTTGAAACTAAAATATATTCCCTGCCTTCAGGACACGTGGTACGACATCTATCCATCATATCTACATTTATGATTATGTCACTTAGGTCTTTTTATATCTTTATTCATTCACAGTCAAATTGATTTGAGGGGATGTGCTGCCTTTTCGACACTGAGATGTGGAGAGGTTGAGGAGGAGTCAGTTCCTGGGGAGAAATCACAAGGTCTGTAGAACATCTCCAGTCAAACATCACTCCAGCCATAAAGAAAGCCCCCTGCCCCAAAGTTCAACAGGTCTTTATTTTCTAATTTTTATTGGTATTATTTTAAAGGTGGAAGAATCAACTTTTTATTCAATTATAATTTTTTATTGTTTTCTAACTTTCCCATAAATAAACTTTGTCTCCCAAATCGAGTTGGAAAATTCAGTCCTTCTTTTATATCTTCATGATGGGTAGGACAAAGTTCTACTCATGGCTTGATGGGAGGATTTTAAATGGTGATGTTGGTAATAATTACACCTAAGCACTTACTATGAGACAAGTTCATACTTCATATGTTTTAGATTATTTAATTCTTACATCAATGTTAGCACCACCATTTTACAATTTTTTTTTTAAAGCAAGGCACATGGATGTAAAATAACTTGCCCAGGTTCATACTGGTAGTGAGAGGCAGAGCCAGGACCCCAGCCTGAGCCACTGTGCTCTATTGCTTCTTTCAGAGATTAGCTCACCCACTGGCTTCACTACATGGGCAAAAAAACAGAGACTTGAGTCTGCTAGCAAGCTGCCAGCAGAGCTAAAACTAGACGCCTGGTATGTGGAGCTTTATGCAGAGCCTTCCTGCTATGCAACCCTGCCCCTCACTATGCACACAGAAGCTGTTATTTGTGGTAGCAAGAGGTTGTCATTTGCTGGATGACATGGGTTAGTGGTTTAATAGCAACCCCTGTCTACCTCACCCCAGAGGGCTGCAGAGCCAACACCATAGAAAATATAAAGATGATATAATTTATATTAGTATACTAAATAATGTATACTTTTTGAGTCCTGAATAAATCATTCAGATGTGAAATACATTCCTGTTTAATATTACTAGGATACGTAAAATGAATTAGGATTGGGGAGATTGTAAGCAAAGAAAACTAAAATTTCACAAGGGCTAAATCCTTCTAGGTGGGAAGACTTGTATTTTTTCTAAGTACCTCCTCTCTCTCCAGTTCCCATGCACATGACCTTCATTCTTTGTTTATGGATTGTGAGTGTCACCCTTGGAAACAGGCTCTTTCCCAGAACAAGTAAGAACGAATGTTAGCCAATAGAAGAGAATACTAGTCAGCCCCCAGGGGAGAGGATGGCCATTAAAATATAGCGCATAAAGGGATGAGCTGCTCCTGTTTATCTCCGAGCTCACAGAGTTGTTCTCTGTTGCCAAAAGTGATCTAACATCTATCTCCCTGCATAGCTTGGCTTCAGATGGTGAGATTTTCTTTATATTTTCATTCCATTCCACATTCATTCCAGTAATTATGAAAAAAAGAAAGGAGTTTATGACATGTTCGGGGAGACTGACCCAGTGTATCAACTTTACTAAGAAAGGACATAATGGTTTTGGCAAGATAAGAGAATTCCATTCGGAAATTCCAAAGACATCCTATCCTAATGGAATTACTTGACTTGCCAAAAATCAAAGTTGTTTAGCTGGCTGGGGCAGGGACCTAAGCCAGATGACTGAGGGTGACACTCCTGGACAACCCACACAAGAGGCTTTCAGATAGGGATTCTGATGCTGCGGCTGGTAGTGTTCCACCTGCATTCATTCATGATGAACCAGCAAGGTGGGATCAATAGCGAGCCCCAGGAACGCTGGCCCTCTAGTGACACAGAGTCTCTGTGAGGTATGGGAACAGAACAGTGGTCTTTCTCTCAAATCGTGACACTATAAAGTAGTCCCACTACCTGCCTGCTTTTGGCCCTACAGCAGAAACTGAATAAAATGTGTTCCTATTATCTTAAAGACCAAATTGACTCCCAAGCCCTCTAACCTAATATTAGTATGTGGTAAATGCCAGATGAAGATGAAAGCAGCTAAAAATTTGGATGAATTTCTTGGAGAGATTCTAGAATTTCCTTTCACATTTCTCCTAGTTTTCATTTCAAAGAAGATTCTGAAATGGTTTCCTTGTGGTTCAGCTCAGCTTCAGGAAAATTGCTTCATTGGTGTCTCCAGACCCTTTGGCCTAAATGTTCTTACTTGCAAAGAAGATTCCACTTAAAAGGAAGTACGGCCAGTTCATGCTTAACCACAGCAACTCCTCCTTTACACCAAATGAGAAAGTTAGGCTGGGTGGAAAAATGGCTGAAAATGGTGAGTTTTGCATGAAACTGAGTGAAGGTATTCTTTGAAAACCAGAGAACCCCAGAACCTTAAATTTCATGGGCCTCCAAGATCATTTACTTCAAACCATACATCTAAGTGTGTCAAAAATGAATAAATAAAAAACAATCTCTGATCTGTATTGCAAGCAGATTTCTCTTCCCACAGAGGAACACAGTTAACCATAGGGCATGTATAACCTATATGTCACTGGAATCCAGCCTTACTTGGTAAAGGAAACATTAGCAAACCATCTTAGTCATGGTCATTTGTTTACAAAGAACAGAAAACCACTCAATTTTTAAATCATTTTTTAAAGAGTTTATTGGAAGGAAAGCACAGGTTTCAGGGGAAGTAGAAAGACAGTGGCTCTCTTGCTCTCTCTCTCCCCCTCCCTCCCTCCCACTCTCCCCCATCCTCCCCTTTTCCTCATCTCCTGCCTATTTCTCTCTGTAACTCATGCCTTTCTCACTTTTGTAGCTTCTACTTCATTATGTTTTGGCTCTGACATAGGAGTTTTTTTTGTTTGTTTTCTGTTTTTTACATTTACCCTCATTTTTGTCATCATATTTTAAAACCAAAGCCATAGGAATTGTTTTTCAGCAATGGACACCTGACCTGACCAAAGCCAGTAAATCATGAGACTTTTGCTGAGACTTCAGAGAGGTGGGATGTGGATGGGGGAGGACATGAGGCTGGAGCTGCCAAAGCCATTCTTCCCCTGTGAAGCGCAAGACTAAGGCCAACACAGCAGAAAGGGCGAAGGGCTGGAAAGAATCTAAGTCCTGATGAAGTCTGAATCCCAGCTGTCTGTAAGACCAGTCCTGCTTTTCGATTCGAGAACCAATCACTTTATTTCTTGCCTAAGTCATCCATTAATACAGCTCTCAGCCTTCGATTTGCCATTGAGTCAACCCCATTTCTCTACCTGGCCTCGCGCTCCAGTTTCCCAAGTAGCCTGCTCAAGAAGGATGTGCTCAGGGAGGATTGCAGTTTAATTTCTAGTATATTCTTTCCAGAGTAAATGGGGAAAGAGGAAGAAAAAATAATCAACCTCTTCCATTTATATTCATTAATCAGAGCCCTTGATCTGACAATTAGCGTAATCATATTTCTACTGTCCTGTCTTCACTAAGGTCATGAATGTCAAAATATAAAAGATCAAAGTAAGCAGAAGTCACTTCAAACTTCATAAATAATGCTTGTGATTTTTTTTCATATGCAAGTCTAATGAAAACTTAGAAAACAATGTGTGCATTTCATAGTTATTCTCTTGTGGACATGCCAACTTAAAACTGAAGGCTATATGTAATGACTTAGAGGTTCAAATTTAAGTCATAAATGAAATTGCACCTGGTAAGGTGTACTTTACATTCTGCTTCTTCATTATGAGATGATATAATCCGATTATTTGACATAGAAATATCTCTAAGAAGTTATGATGCAAATAATCTTTTACCTCACCTCGTTTCAAGACATCCAACTTAACTGCACCACAAAAAAACTAAATCTCAGGCTCAGAACTCCTTTCTTTGTCAAGAATTATATTAGTGAAGTTGTTCATTGCGTCAATTAAAACTTACATTTGTTTAGAAAAGTCAAGAGCATAACTTTCACATATATCAAGTTCCACATCTAACATTGTGTAGGAATAAACCAGATTCCACCAACTTTCTGTGTTGACCCACAGGCAGTGCAGATTGCATCCTGGGAAGAACAAGGGCCTGGCTCCATCCCAGCTGTACATACTAGCTGTGTGGCCTTCGCAGGTTGTGTGTAATCTCTCTAAGCCTCTGTTTCTTCACATATGAAGTACTGACCTTATACTTTACAGATAGATATAACAACCTTATAGCTTTATTGGGGTCATGAAATGAGGTGGTATCTGTAATGCATGTAATAGACACTCAGTGTTGGTTACCAGCTTCTACTTACGGTAATAATTGCCCTTCATAATAGAAACATTCATAATTCATAAATGCTCATTTCCGACCAGTTGTCAACATACATGCTATGTTGCTGTAAACCTTGCATAGTTATACAATTAAACTTCCATCTTTCATGAATTGAAATGTTAATGTCCTGCTAAAGCTACTGAAATGTCTGATTCTGCCACTGACTGGTTGTATAACTTGGGACAAACACGTAATCAATGTGTGGTTTTGCCTCTGTGTTTGTAAAATGACAAGATTGGACTGTTCTAAATGAATTTTAGTGTCTCTTCCCATTCCACCATTCTTCTCTCTGAGTCTTATATGTCAGTTCAATGGCTGCTTAATATATACAAGTCATCATGGGATAACTGCATGTTTAAAGAAACTCATAGTCCTCTCAGAGGAAGAAAAACTGTTGACACCTAAAATTAGTCTCTCAAATAATATTACCTCATAAAAGAGAAAAAGAGGTGGTGGTAGTACAATTCATGCTCAGATTTTGTAATTTGGGAAATGTCTAAAAATTGAGAGACGTAAGAGGTGGTGACAGAACAATTCACATGCTTACATTTTGTAATTCTGGAAATCTCTAAAAATTATTTTCAAAGGTAGAAAGTGAAATTGAAGTAAGGGACATAGATATAGTCAAAGAAAAGTGTGTAGCAGAACATACCATTAGGTTTACAATCTGCAACTCCATAGATAAGCCTCCAAACCCAAGTTTCCTTAGTTATTGGAAATCCTAATGACTGACATATTTCTATTTTTCTGGAAATGCAAAACAGACTTGTGTAATTAACTATTCTTTTGGTATTTATTTTGAAACCAACTGTGCATTGCTTGGCCTCTTCACATACAAATAATGCCAACGCCTACGCAATTCCACAGAATTCTTGGGCAGTTCTCACTCGCTCTGCCCATTTTTTTCTTGCCGTCCTCTCCATTACTTCACAAATGGTGAACATTTCAGAAATGACAATCCCATTAGAAGTCTCTGCATGTTCACCTATAAGGCATGAGAGGAAATATTCAAAAGATGAAATTTGCATAAAAGTGGGAAAGGGAGCCAAAATGAATTTTCTAATGGACACAGCAATGCAAGAAAGCACTGTGCATGAAGAAGCCAGCTTCTCTCTGACAGATGGAACACCGTGCATGCAGCTAGCTGGGCAGCGTTCAGGGGCTTGCTCCATTGCAAATACAGAAACAATAAAAATGCTTATTTATTTTTAAAGAGATGTGTAATTAAGTATGACATTCTAACTGATAGAGGTTTATCAAGGCAGAACAGCTGGATTTGAGGGGTTCTAATATAGGATACTGTTTAATTTATTTAAATGTCATTCCTAGAATGGTAAAACTTTAAGAACTTCTGTCTGTGTGTCTCTGTGTCTGTGGGTTTATGTCTGTGTGTGTGAACACAATTCTATCTATGGCTTTCGGTGGTGCATACCCACTTGAAATTTTCTTGGAGCTTAGAAAAGCAAAGTTTGCAACCCTTATACTCAGTTGCCTTGGGCAAGCAAGAAAAATATCTGTCAAGACTCAGGTCTTGCTGTTAAGGCTGGAGTTGAGAAATGCCCTCCAAATGCCTTCAAGTCAACATTAGCTATGACAGAAGCAAGACTATTATTTAACAGTAGCAGCAAACGTCAAAAACAAACTGTGCCTGGCATTTTGACAAGACACTATTGAAAGAGAACCACTTTTTCAGCACTTGCGTAACTGTGGGGGAGAATCGACAATTAATATCCTGAGGTCTGGTAATAGGATTTCCAGGCTGCTTGGTCGTTTCCTTCTGATACAAATGAAAGGAGTAGGCAAGTAAGTGGAGGACATGGGCAAAAATAATCCCCAACAATGAGGCCTGGAGAAAAGGACTGATACATCAGAAATCAGGTACCTTGTGGCTAATTAAAATGTAACTCCTCCCTCAGGAGACTGCACTCTCGTGGTGGTGACACTATAAAGTATGAGGACAGAGCCATCATCCCTTGGTGAAAATAAGATGCTGACAAAACCTATCTCCTACCTCCCACCTTCTTTCCTCGCTCTCCAGCAGCCTCATGCCACCCCACCGAGCTTCCCTCCATGGAAGCAGCCCCTGCCTGACCTGGCCAAACCCTCAGCCCTGCCATCAATCAGTTAATCAGTATAACAACAACCAGCCAGTTTCTTTCCTACATCCTTAGGAACTTGCTCCCTGTTAACTAACCGATGAGTGGAGCTGTGGCAAGGTGTCACCAGGCAGTGATTCGTGTACTGTGCTTCCTCTTATTTTGACAGAAACATTAGGGAAGCAACCTAATCCAAAGAAAATGACAATGTGCTGGCTCCACACTCCTGCTTTGAAGTGAATGAGAAGAGGGAAAGGAACTAATATTTAATTGGACGGCCATTATGAGCTAAGCCTTTGAAATGTTACCACATTTAATGTTAACAGCTCTCAGACAAAGGTAGTATTGCGTCTCCATCTTAAAAAGGGAACACCATGAACTGTGGTGGGTGTGGCAGTCTTATTTGCAGGCCTCCTAACAGGAATCCCCATGGGCAGCTGTAGATCCTGCCTGAGCAGACACATGCCCTGCCTGAGAAGAAACATGAGTGAAGGTTTCACAGGAGCCATTTAAATCCTCAAAAAGAAGCCAATCCTTATGTTTTAAAAGTCCTCCCTTCCACCCACTTCCTCTACCTGCGACCTTTACTACCTCCAGACCAGACTTTCGGTTCTTGAGAGTACGTGCACGTATCTGTCCACGTGGGTTTCCTGTCCATCACATCCAAGGATAAAGGCCTTGGCCTCCTCCAGCTGGGTCTGCCCCTTCCTTCAAACCCCATCAGTACCTGTGCCCACTCCTTTCAGAGCTTTCCTCACCAGTGTTAACACGCTGCTCTTCCTCGTCCAGAACACACCATCAATACAGTCCAGGCATGCGACTCCCACAAAACTAGTATGGGTCACATAAAAAAATGTGACAGCACCCAGCACAATCATTCATACATACTGCTCTCACACTAAACCTTTTTACAAGGAGAGAAGTCAAAACCTGTGAAAACTATCTCTTTACAGCTGGGTGCAGTGGCTTACTCCTGAAATCCCAGCACTTTGGGAGGCTGAGGCAGAAGGATCGCTTGACCCCAGGAGTTTGAGACCTGCCTGGGCAACAACAGCGAGACCCCACATCAACAAAAAACTAGCACTCTAAAAAAAGTAAACAAAATTAGCCAGGCATGCACCTGAGGTCCCAGCTACTAGGGAGGCTGAGGTGGGAGGACTGCTTGCCCCAGCTGAAGGTTGAGGCTGTAGTGAGCCATGATCACACAACTGCACCACTGCACTCCAGCCTGGGTGTCAAAGGAAGATTCCATCTCTAAAAAAAACCACCAAAAAAAACTATCTCTTTCCCATCTGTCAGATTTCCACATGCTATGGAAAGGGGCTTGAGGTCCAAGTCAAAGACATTCCCAGGCTTTCTATAAATGCTTTTATTAACTTTCTGAAGAAACTCAGACTCCAGAGTGGAGAACACATTCAACATGAATATGTCGACAAAGTCTTTCACTTCTCTACTAAAAAGCTAAGATTCTATTCATACCAGAATGCCTACAATGGTAACTCACTTATTCTAAGTAACAGCATTAGAACTCTGTCAGTAATGCATATGCAACATGAGGCAGGAGCAGGGAAGGGACTTTCAGGAACAACAGATGGGTCTGTGGTGATGAGGAAAGTCTTGGGTCACTGGAGTGAAGTCAAACCAGAGTCTGAAACTCAGTGCTGTGGCACCCAGAAAAACGTGGACATTGTCAGCCGTAAAATGAGGTCAATACCCACAGAAGTAGGCTGGGGATATTCCCAGGAGGCACCAGGGAGACTCTCGGTTCCTTCCCTCCCACACATTTTTTCTTTTAGATGAGAGGAAAAGATGAAAATGAACCCCTTCCTTCTTTCTCACTACTCCAAGACTTAGATACAAAGTTTACATTTTATGCATTTTAGAGACCATAGTGTTGTTTTAAACTTTGCCACCAAAAATATTTTCTTATAGTCATGTTCACTATGAATCACTAAGGGAGAAAAATATTCCAGTGATCACCAACATTTGGTTCTCCTTTCCCTTTGGAGGAAGGGTTATACATCCCAGCCGCCTTGGAGTTAGGGCCACAGGATTAGTTCTGGCCAATGTGTGGAGCAGCACATTGCTTCTAGGCCCAAGCAGAGAAGAGTGAGTACGAGAACCTATGCCCATTCTTCCCCTGCCTTGGCAATGAATGAGGCTGCCTGTCTGCAGTGGGGCACAGTCTCCCACAAACCAGACTGTATGTCACGGGGAAACAAAACCTGGCTATGTAAAGTCAAGTTACACATCAATGACAGCAAGCTGCCATTTCAAAATCAGATTATCAAACATTTAAGGATCTAATTTATTCTTTCTGGGGAAAAAAGCTGAACTAAACTCAACTTTAGTATGAATTTTACATATATTCTGGGAAGATATGCTTCAACATGCCCTGATGTGCCTTTCTCAAGGACAGGCATGATCTTGATATGCACTAGGATCTGGGACTTTGAAAATTCTACAGATTTGTCTTTATAAACATCTTTAAGCTTCATCTTAAATTTGTCAGTCTGCAAGCTACCCAAGTCCAGGGTGTGAGACTAAGCATCCCAGGTGCATCCAGCTGATCCTGAGGTGATGGGCCAGCACTTGTCCTCTCTGTAATGTCCTGCTGGAAAATCTCAAGCTTTTTTTTTTATTAATATAAGCAGAATCGTTTCAAAACAGAACTGCCACTGTCATACTTTGGTGGAGCAGACGTTCCCAAAAGATCCAGGAGTGACATGTGATGACTATAAAGGGAATAGAAATGAGTTTGATCCAATGGCAGAAACTCCCAGGGAACGCATTTTAGAAACTTTTCTTCTGAAACAGTTTCAGTACTTGGGTTCTTTCTTTGCTTTGTCTGCTGGATTGCTCATCAAAATGAATTGGTCCATGAACACATTCTGTGCAAGTTTTCTCAAAAAATGTTTCTAAAAGAGAAACAAATCTTGCAAATGAAACAGTCTCATGGAAGCACAGTAGCAGTGGGTGGATTTATGGATTTCAGAATGGCAATCGAAAACTATTGTTTTTAAATGGCAATATGTTTCCCAAGTGCTCATTACTTTTAAAGCCCACCTTTGGGAAGGCTACAGAATGATCAGCAGCTACAAATGCTGCCATGTGAAAGCAGAGGACACAGTTACTAGAGCACAATTTTGATTTGGAATCAGAATTGCCGTTGTTCATGAAAATCCTCACAGAAACTGAAACCAGGGAAACACTGAAAAGGAAAAATCGCCCATATATGGCAATCAGTTTTGACACGAGGCTCATCAATAGCCCAGTCTTTCCATGGCACATCATTATCTATCTGATCTGCCAAGTCCGATACTTAACAACATTGTCTTCAGAACAGTTGACATAGCCTGGAAAAGTCTATCTTGTAAATCACAAAGAAAGATGACAGGTTTCACAGATCTCATCAGTGATAAAAAGAAGGGAGGCATAAAAGAGCAGATGCCAGTATACTTGCTGGCACAATGGACTGAATGAACTATATATATTTCAAGGCGGGAAAAAACCTCTATATCACAATTTTTATTGAGGCTCAGTAAGAAACCACTGGCTTAATCTATTTATCTCAGCTCCTAACTAAACCGAGTTTTTGAAGCATAAAGACAAATGATCAGGCAGATGGGATGATTTTGTGGTATAAAAAAGTGGTGTGGAAGGCTGAATCAGGTCAGCAGGGTAGACATGCTGCAGCTCCTTCCACCTACCCCAAATCCATAGAAATAACAAAAATAAAAGAGATGTTTTAAAAAGAAAAGGAATCCACAACTATAAGCAAAATAAGTGTGTTCTGTGAACCAGAAACTACAAGGAATCCCCAAAAGCAAGAAACAACTATGGGCAGCAGGTTGGAGGGAAACCACAGCTTGAAATACTCAAGGAGAAGACTTGCTAAATATGAAACCAGGGGCATCCTAAGCTCAGAGGTAGCTGATGCTGGAAGCTGGAAATGCCAAGGCTAATGGGTTCGACCAGGCTTCTGTGAAAGCAGCCAGTCTGGCCAACCATTCTACACGTCTCCTACTTGCCAACCTTGGACCACGCAGAAACAGCATGGTACTTACCCCATGATGTGAGTGGTAAGTGTGGACAGTCTCAAGAAGCATGGCAATGTGCCCAAGCCAAACCAGGGGGCACTCACATCCAGAGACCAGCTGGTGACAGGCTCATCCCACCCTTCCCTGCAATGGCTCTTTAGAAGTACTTAGAACTTTAGAAGAGCAATTAAGAGAGAAACACAAGAATGGCAATATACTTCCATTTAAAAGTATAGCAAACTTAGAAATTAAAATTGCTTTCAATAAAATTAAAAATTCAGCTGATGGGCTGAATGGATACAGCTGAAGAGCAACTCGCTGAGCTGGAATATCAGCTATGTAATTTTTCTAGAAGGTAGTGCAACAAAGAGCCTTAGGGATATTTAAAAAACAGAAACAGAAGGGCAAATATATCTAGAAGACTTTTAGAAAAAAAGAACAGAGAAAGTGAACAAAGGAATACTAACGACAAATACAAAAGGAAATTTCCCAGAATTCAAAAGATATGTCTGACTGAACAGGATTACCAGAAAAATACCAACTTCTAAACATATTCTGGTAAAATTTCAGAACACCTAGGATGATAAATATCTAATCAATTAATAAACAATAAAAGAAGGGGAAAGGGATTCTAACTAAAATCCCAGTATAATCAAGGCACTGATATAAGTACCTACTCAAACGGTCAAAAAGAGTATAAAGGACACCCTTCCTTCCCACCTGACCTTTGCGGTCACTCCAGGTAACATCAATACCAACATCAAAAATCTGTTCACCCATGCATTGGATCTCTATTCCACTGCTGTTCATCTCTACCCACTTCAGTGAACTATGTAAATACAGTTCTTTAGATCACTCCTTGGACCTCATCAAGATCTGGAAATGTTCCACTACATTCCTCTCTGCTTACAAACCCCAAACCTACCACACTTACCCTTAAACTAGATTTTTAATCTCAACACTTGCAGTCATTTGACTTCACCCTATTTCCTCAGGCCATCAGGTCAGCACTGCTGATTCAACTTCCTTCCCCAATTTGCCTGGATCCCATGATAATGTCTGTGAATATTTCACTGGGAGCCTCTATTAATTTTTCACATATCCTTGTGCCATGCCTACCAGTGAATTCTCAGCTAGAATCGACCTATTGCATCATGACAGGTCTACACTCCTGGGCTGCTGAGCCCTCTAAGACATGGCATAAAAATGTCAATTGGCTCTACTACAAATACCTCTATCCACACATGGATCCTTGATGGCCTCAAAACTGTCTGGCAATTCTTTCTTCATCTGTGGTCAGTTCCTATGTCCATGCTTCATAGATGTTGTTAAATGTATACCATTCTTTAAACGTTCTCTAGTTGCCCCAGATCCCCTCCCTCCCAACAAAAGACTCAGTATATAATCAGGCTTTTCTTTAAGATATTTTGTGAGCTATTTTATTAGTACACAGGGAGGTATTTTATATGTCAAGATATAGCAGTTTAGAAAAACATTTTCAATGTAAAACAACATCTCCTTTATCATCAAGATTAATACATCCTTCCAATTGTACTTCACTGTACCAGTAACTCTCCGCCTGAAACTTCCTCCTGCCTTGGCTTCATCCCACCACTCTTCTGGTTTTCCTCCTACTCTTGATCGCTCTTCTCTTTTCACCCTAACGTGCTCCCTATGTGATTTCATCTACTCCTAAGGCATCATTTATTACTGTCACATGCTGATGACTCCTCATTTACATCCAGCAGCCCAGACTCAAATATCCAAGTGCTTACAACACCTTTATCAGATGTGCCCTACAGAACTCAACCTCAACATATCAAACCAAACTTGTTAACTTTATCCACTCACCTGCTTCTCTACATTCTCTTTTAGTTTATGGAAATATCCACCTAGTTTCCCAAGATTAAAAAAATGAACTTACCATTGACTCTTCCTCATCCTTAACCTTCACACCCAAGTCACTAAGTTCAGGTGATTTTATTCCAAAACGTGCCCCTCGTTCTTCATTTCTAATGTCATTACCCTTCTCATCTCTCTCACCTGGACTCTCCCCATTATTTCGCGCATAACTACACTGATGAGTGGCAACCTGGGCTGCATATCAGAATCACTTGGGGAACTTTTAAAAATCCTAATGCTCAGGGCATACCCCAGACTAATTATATCAGTGTCTCTGAGGGTAGAACCCAGACACCAGCATTTTCTATAGGTTCCAAGTGATTCCAATATGCAGGCACATTTAAGAATTTTCCAGAATTGAAAACAGGAGCCCACAGATTGAAAGTGCACACCAAAGACCCAGCAAAAATAAAAATAAAAACAAATCTACAACTAGCCAAATCATAATGAAACTGAAAAATGTTAAAGGATAGAGAGAAAATCATGCAAATATCCTAGAGTAAAAGATAGATTACCTACAAAGGAAAGAAAATTATGGTAATGGCCTACTTTTCTGCAACATTAGGTGACAGAAGACAATGAGTTAAAAAATCTTCAAAGTACTGAGGGAGGGGAAAAAAAAAAACTATTAACCTAAAATTCTACAGCCTGCTGAATTAAGAATGAAATAGACCTTTTCAAATACACAAAGCTAAGACTCTACTATTCAGACCATCACTGGAAGAACTACCTTACACAGAACATACTTCATTATAAAGGTAAGTGAGCCAATAAGAGTACAGAAGTATTTATTGCTATTAACCAAGTCTGGCTTCTGCCTGGAAAATACAAGATGTATGAAATAAACGCATCATTGAGAGGTCCCAATGTCCTTAATAAAGGTAAAACAGCTCATTACATTAAAAGTATTAGCAGGGCTCTGGATAATTTCAGTTGTTTTCTTACATATTTGTAGAATTTATTCCCAGTTTTCAACTGTGCAAATTTCTATAACTTTAAATAATAAAAGAAAGCACTGCCAATATAGCAATGTTAAAAAGTTTCCCATTTTCTTTCATTGAAAAAAATAGGTTTTATACAGTTATATATTTATCAAAGTATCAAAAGTTTTATTTTTTGCTATAATTATCTTATTTTCTAGATGACCTAAAATAATTTAAGAACTCCAATGACAATCATTCAATCTCATCAATACTATATACAGTTGACCCTAGAACAACATGGTTTTCAACTGTGTGGGTTCAATAATATGCAAATTTTCTTCCATCCCTGTGACAGCAAGACCAACCCCTCCTCCTCTTCACCTTACTACTCAATGTGAAGACAGCATGAGTGAGGATGGTCCACTTACACTTAATAAATAGTAAATACATTTTCTTTTCCTTATGATTTTCTTAATAACATTTTCTCTTCCTTGGCTTACATTATTGTAAGAATACAGTATATTATACATAAACCATACACAATATGTGCTGATCAACTCTTTACTATTGGTAAGGCTTCCAATCAAGAGTAGGCTATTTGTAGTTAAGTTTTGGAGGAGTCAAAAGTTATACATGGATTTTCAACTATGTGGGGAAGTGGTGCCTCTAACTCCTGTTGTTCAAAAGTCAACTGTATTTTGTTTCTTTTCATCATTTCTTGGTAACTTCAACCACACATGTTAATTTTATTAGATTAATCCACAGTACCATATTCTAAGTCTTACCACAAGGAAGAAAAACAGACTCTTAACCCAGATGATAATTACATATTTAATACATGTTGCTTTTAACAGCAATTTTTAAAGTAAACACATCATAGACCCTATAACTTATTAAAGATTTTATAGTACTTACAAAGTTGATTCTAAAAATATACCTTATTTGTTCTAAATGAATAACATTATCTGGAAGATATAATAATAAATTATAGTAGTATGTTTTCCTCCACAACAGTTAAGATTGTGTGCACATATTCAATATAAAATCCTCTTGGGATTTTCACACCTTCAGCCTGAAAACATAAAAGCAGATTAAAGTTTGGCATACAAGATCTCAGTCTGACAGTAATTGTTTTAAAACTAAAAATGTAAAAATATCTACTCAACATTCTAGGAAAGCATGGGCACATGCACAGACACATTCACTCACTCCAACACACACAAGCGTGCACACATACACACATCCCAGAGTACTCAGAAGATCTTGCCCTTGTGGATCAGACAACTGCCATCAATTTCAAAAACTGATGGAAAAAATTAGCTAAGAATATGTTTAAACCATATTTAAGTGTTGCTAGGTGCCATAAAGATCTTTAACATGCAGAGGATGCCACCTCAATACATTCTTAAACAGACTTGAACTGTTCACTAATGGACATATGAATAAGAAATTATGTACCCCATCCACTTCCCAGTCTGATATAAGATAAAAAACTAGGCATTCCACTAACAATGAGTCATATGACTGAACCCAGCTAAAGCTAAAGTGGTTTGCTTCACAGAACCCAATAGATGACAGAACCCAACAGAATTAGAAATTTCATTTTGATCTGTTTGGAGTTTCCTATATGCTTCATGTGCAAAAGCAATGAGATTCTGTATTGCAAATGACAGCTAATATCACTTTGCACTTTTGTGGCACTGCAAGAGGTCACTGTATTTCCAAAACATATATTTATTCTAATTAAATACTCTAATGGTCCTTACTTTTTAATTATATAGTGCTCCAAATATAGAACCAAAACAATTTAATGCTGATAATCTCTTCTGCTCATCACATATACTTCCGGTAAAATCTATCAAAACAGAAAATTACTCTTTGGGCTGTCTCCAGTAATGCAGGTTTGAAACCAGAAGTTCATTTTCACCCTGCATCAAATCTCTCCAAACTCTATGAAACATCAAAATAGAAACTAACCACATATTAGGGCACTCATACCTCATACTGCTGTGATTAGAATAATAAAAAGGCACAACAGTAAGCTAAAGAGAAAATACCAGCTTCCCATATGTTTTTTGTTTGTTTTTGGCTTTCCTCTTATTTTATTTCACTAAGTTTACAAATTTTCAAAGCATTCTTATACTCTGCATGACAGGAACAGTATTTTGGCACATTAACATTGTGATACAATGTATGGCATGTTTAAAAAATTAATTTAAAAATTTCATCTATTAATCAACACTTTTTAATGTAGTACATATATATCTTACAATTATTTAAGTCAAATACATAAAGGTTTGTAACTGATTTACAGATGAAGCAATCACAGATTGCAGTAATATGCGTGTGTATATGTGTATATTTACCCATATATAGACACACATCAATCAAGGGAAAAACTGCATCCTGGCAATTTTACAGTCTGAAGTTTTATTGTCTACCATTTCACATCCTTGTGATGTTGTTTTTCTATACAAAAGCTATTTTTTTGCCTTCTTCATTCCTGATGAGATTTTTCTGCGATAACTTTACATTCATACTGCAAAAATTAAAAGGTTAAAAGGTTAACAGATTAAGATTTCTTTTAAATAGCAACGTCCAAATACACTAAAAAGCTCTAAAAATGAACAGTTTATGAATATGTGCCCATTTATTCCTCAAAGAATCTGAGAGTTACATAATTACTATGATTAAATGACAAATGTGACAGGGAAAAAGATAATTCACATTCTGGAAGTGAAAGAGCCATAGTCAAAAGCAGGAGAAACATGAGATTTCTGCATTATAAGCAAATAGTCGCAGTATATGATTTAGAATTTAGATCAATCTTTTAATATGAAAGGAGGCAAAGTAGGTTTCTTTGAGTACTCAGTAAGGCAATTCAACATAGACTAGTTCGTGAACTTAAGGACAGGACTGTTGTGGTGAACTCAGATCACCATATTTTCAAATCACTTTATAATATAAAGAAAAAATGTTTTACATTAACAAAAGCTTCCAGTCAAAATAATATTCTTAAAGCACAGCTATAAAAATGTATACCCACAATTCAAAATAAAGGAAAGCAATAGGGTAAGATAATTGGTTGGCTATTTTACCAAAAATACAGCAAAGGAAATCACTCAATTCTCCTAACCTGGCTAAAAAGGTAAAAGTGACAGCATTTATTCATAAAACTGCTGTGGCCTCTGAATGTCACCCCCTAACCCTTGACATCCACGACTGGAATTGTCAACAATGTCCTTTTCCTTCATATCTAAAATGATCAAATGTATTGATTTGTTAGAGACAGTCCTAATTTATACCTATTGTAGCAACACAGTTATTAATAGTGACCTTTTAAACTTTTAAAACTGTCCGTTTTTGATATAGTGGAAACCTGTAGATTAGTTTTTTAAAAGCCACTAATATCCCCATATGGTCAATAAATCACATTGCCCCATTCATAACACATTTTGAGCTTTTCTCTCCAGTGGCTCCTCAACTTTTGAAACACCTGTGATTAAATTCTTCCAAATGATTTATTTCAATGCAAGTGCAAAAGAGAAATCAAAAAATGTTCCCTTAAAGGACTACCATTTAGACAAAATTTGTCATACATCTCATTCAGAAAAGTGATTAATAAGCATCAGCTTACCATTGCTAGTTGTCGACCAATGTTTCCCATTGTTATGCCTCCAGCAAAAAATATACATGGTAACCAAGAACGAACATAGAGGAAATCTGGAGATGTATATCTGGAATAATAGACATGTCTTTAATACCCACACAGCAACTGTAAGGACATTAAGATCATTACGATGAAAATAAACTACTCTGTAGATTAAACTGGCTAACCTCATTTCATAATCTCAATTCTGAAAGCAGTTACCATTTATTTAATCTAACAAACAAGCACCAAAAGAATTAAGGATTAATACTTACTGATAAACACCATTATATACTAGCAATTGAGTGACCACGGTTGCCAAGAAAGCGATTCCTACTCCAAGGCCAAAACCACTTCTAGATCTATCAAAAGTCCACCACAGTCCAACGGATAGTGCAGCCAGTGTGAGAGACAACTGTATGTTGTTATCAAAATCCAGTTTCTGAGATCAGTGTTAAGAAGTCACCTTAAAACTTATAGCCAAACAATATCATCTGTTCATTTTTCTAAATAAGAGATACCGCTGTTGAGAAGGGAATTAATTGCTTCTACTCAAGTACATTCAGTCTCTTAATACAATGTACGAAGCTAGGTAGGATTAAAACTGTCTCTGGTATTTACTTAATACCAGATACACAAAAGACATTAATCAATAGATGCTACCAACCTGTAACTCCTCAAAAAAAAAAAAAGTCTACATACATTCCCAATTATAAGGCTTTACCCATTATTTAAGAAATGCTTTCTTTGCTAAAATCGTAACTGGAAGCCTCAGAACACAAGTATCGCTAAAGGAACACACTTTTGCAAAAAAAGGAAACCAATATTACTTCTCCAACAGGTTTAGAATTACTTGAGAATCATACAGGAACTTGAAAATAGAAGAGTTGACAGCTATTTAACAGGGTACCACATTCTCTCTATGATTTACTGACAGACACATTTTATAATAATGCAGTTCAGAAACAAGAGTACCAAGGACACAGTATCCCTTTCTATTATGTCAACTGTTCTAGTTTTAATTTGTTGAGGATAAAGCCTTGAAGTGAACATTATCTTACAACCTGCCAAGCTATTTTGGTGCCTGAGACTTTCTGGTATAGGAGAGTTTGCTCAAATGATATTTTATTTTCATCACCTACTTAAGCATCTATTCACAAATGTATAGCCCTTTTCTACACCAAAATCTCTGGGTAAAATGAAGCTTTACAAAGTCAGTTTTCTCATCTCTGTGCTAGAGAATTACACTAAAGAAATTCATTTCAAGTGTCATTAAGAGGGCATTATCTATGTCCCAAAGGCCACATCTTGGCTCTATAACTAGTTATTGGGGAAGCCAGGGGAGGTTGAGAGGAACACGTATCAACAAACTGGCCATGCTACAAGTATAGAGAAGTCAAAAAAAAAAAAAAAGCATACAAAGCCATTTCCCACTTCCTTTAACACTCTGTTTTTTACCGTTTTCCCACCCCTACCAAGCCAGTATCCTAAACACCCAGGTTGCTTATTTCTCAGCATCTCAGGACTATTGTAGGCAACTCCCTCAAAGTCCTTCCTTGTTAAGGCTTGATTTAAAAAGAAACCTATAGTTCATATGGGTATGCTTTCTGGAAAAGCTTTTCTGATTCTTTAGCTGTCATTATACTTAAAGTTCAAAGAAAAGGTTTAGAGCTCTAATTTCCCTATGAAATAAACACTCATGTAAAGAGTGGAATTTGGTATTAAATGAGTTTCATGTTCGCTAACTAAACTTCATTAAAAGTCACAGCAAAGCAAGGAGGCTTCCAGAGTAAACTGATATATCAATCTTAAAATAGTGCCATATGATTTTGGAAAGTCTAAGTAACCTAATATTAGAAGTGCATGCTATAAATTTGGTAAATAGTTTGGACTTTGCTTAAAGGACAACAGAACATCTAAGATTGCTATATTTAAGTATTTCATTGAGAAAGAAAGTGAACAAAGCAAAGAATTTAAATTTATTAAGTTTTTACAATTTCAGAAAAGGCTATTTAAATTTCTAGGCTTAAAAACAAAAATCAAAGTGGAAATGTCTGAGAGAGAAAGGTCTAATCTACCCGATAGGAACTGACACAGTTATGAGACTCCTGGGTAAGAAAATGAGATGTTTCTAGACTTGAGTCAGGCTTTCTAGGGACTGTTCTCAGCTCTGCTGCAACGTCGCAGTCTAAATGACTTAGTAAATTACCTAACCTCTCTAGCCTCCATTTGTCTTATTAACTTTACAAAGAAAATGTGGAACTAGGTGATTTCTAAGCTCTCTTCTAAATATAACAGTATATGATCTTATCTTTTTAAGCCCTCCTGACCACTAGATATTTTATAAAATCTTAAATCTCAAAAAGTTCGCCAAAATAAACATGTGGAAATGTCCTCAATACAAAAGGAAATTAATAATAACAGCTACTGAGGGACTTACAAATTCACAGACCTCCAACAGCCAGCACAACCGTGCAGAGGACAGCAGATGTGTTTTCAGAATCTAGGACCCTGCCCCTTTCCATGGTTTCTGCCCCCAAGCTTATCCAAAACACCTCAATACTTTTTGTGAAAGATACAGGGATCTACCTGATATATGGCCAACACTCTCTCTCCAGCTAACTCTGCCAGCCCTGAGTCCAGTGCAGAGTTACAAGAGCAAACTTTTGGCAGCCTGGGTCACACTTCTTGCTCTTCCAAGTACCCAAGGCTCCTGCCACCTTCATTGTCTAAACATCTCCTAGAAAAAGATAGGAATACCATTTTCCAGTTCCTCTTCTACCAAGGAAAGTCAGAAAGAATGCAGAGGAATTAGAAGAGACAAAATAAGGGGGATGACAGGAGGAAAACTTTATGAGGGCAAACATTTTTTTCTGGACACAGAAGGTAGAAGGGAGAAAGGAAATAGGAGTTACCTGGGACACTGTAAAAATACTCATTAATCATCAAATAGAATGTCCAAATCTTTAAACAATAAAACTTTAAAAAGATATACCTTAGGGAAAAAAACTTATTTTTGGCCCAGGTCTAAGTTGGATATTTCTACTTATGCCATTTGTGTGGTTTGTTGGTATTGATTAAAACCAATGTGTCTACCTTAAAAAAAAATACCTTAAGTTAAGAAAAACAAAAAACAAACAAAATAGCACCTGAAGCTACCACATGTCCTTATTGGCAATTCTTAAATGAAGAAAGGAATAGAGAAAAAAATTCCTTTGAAAGTGTACCAGTTTCAATTTTAGAATTAACTACATGGAAGTAATTAAGTAACCAAATTTAAGACAAACAAGTAAATGTTTTAAATGTGCAAAGTTTCTAAGTGATACTGAAAAATACGAATTTAAATGAAAGGCTATACCCTACTCTATAAATGCATAGCTGCTACACTGATATTTCTACAATACGGTTCACATTCTTCTTCTGACTAAGTAGGCATATCGCAATTTGACAACAGTGAAGGTGCCAGGGGCTGTTTAACCTCTGGTTTGTTGGAAGCTGCTTTCTTATTATGCATTTCATTACAGAGTAAAGGATACAGCACTGGCATGATTTATGCCAACAAAGACTGCTACACACCGCATTACATTGGACCACTCTCTGTTAAATTTATGTGGTTCTCCTAGATGTCTGTCAATGCAGGGGTATAATAACCCAATCACAGCTGTAGGAAAAAAGAGAAAGAAAATTAAGTTATCTCCAATGTTGTACTGGCAACACTTAAACTAAAAGAATCACTACAACCACCACAAGCATTTTAAAGATTCTTAAAAAAAAACAAGTCATTTCACATCAATCACTGATTTTTTTTTTTTTTGAGACGGAGTTTCGCTCTTGTTACCCAGGCTGGAGTGCAATGGTGCAATCTCGGCTCACCGCAACCTCCGCCTCCTGAGTTCAGGCAATTCTCCTGCCTCAGCCTCCTGAGTAGCTGGGACTACAGGCGCGTGCCACCATGCCCAGCTAATTTTTGTATATTCACTGATATTTTGTAACTTACCTTCCAAAATAAACGAAATAAGGATAACACCAATGAAGAAAGTACTGCGAGTGATTATAACAACATTCTAAATTATAATAAACAAAACACTCTTCAAATGTATGATTCATAATTTAGCAGACTAGACTAGATGATTCATGCTACTTTTCTACTACTGATATCTACGAAACCTGAAAAGTATCAAAACAGCAGTTAAGTCATGTTCTCTCTCAACTACAAACCATAAAATAGGTATTACATACCACAATTCTAAAGAGAATCTAGAAGCATAAAAGTATGCCACAAGCTCATCACACACACAATGCTCTGTTGGTTCTGGCTGGCCTCTTACATAGATTAGTCTCACCCTTACCAGCTTCCCGTCAGTCTTCTGCATCTAGCACCTTTTACTAACACTCCTTTCCACTCTGGCTGGCCCTTTAATGAGGCTGTAGGTCATATTGTCGAAGCAGAAAAACTCACAATAGAAATCTACAGGTAAGACTCATTCTACACATACAAACAATGGAGGAAACAAGGTGTACAGCAATTTAAAATTTTCAGTTAAATTTTAAATGCACAGTTAAAAGAGAAGAAATCATCTTAGTACTTTTCTTAGTTTTGGAAAGAACACTTTGAATGCTGTGTCATTAGTTACAAATAACTGTATATAAATGTCAATGATTTAGTCCCAAAATAGTCTTATCCCTTTCTTAAATATTTGTCAAGCCTCAACATTTTATTCATTTAGTGGGAAAGAATTTTAAATGCTAAATTAGTTATTAAAAAGACTATTTAATGAAAACATTCTAACCTTCCTAAAAAAAGAATGATTATGTTGTACCATTCTGGCAATAAAGACACTATTGTCGCATTAGTTGAAAAGCATATTTAAAATATCCAATACCACTTAAGAGGAATCATGAAATTACAATGCCAAAATCTAAGTGCTTAAAGGATGGGAAGCCCTCCCTCCACCCAGTAGTAGCCAGCTATATTTCATAGGCAATGTACTCTCTCTTCAAAGAAAAACTGAAACCAATCAGTATCAAAAATCACAGGCTAGCAGATCAATGGTGCAGCATTTGAAAAAGGCTGTGTGACCACTCTTCTACCTCAAGATGAGATGCTGCAATACTGTATGCATTTTCTAGTCCACAACTCTTATGAGTTAGGCATCTGATCAGAGTGTAGATGGCTCACAGAACATCAAGAGATTAACAACATATCTCAGCAATGCAGAACTCCAATAACTATCAGCAAATCTAAAGTTTCATATTATATTCCTATTTAAAAGGCTGCTCCAAAATCCTGTGAAGATTAACTGACAGCATTTCTAAATTTCTGTATTACAAATAAAACAGCAACAAGCATCCCTAACAGTTGAAATGTAATTAAATGAATACACCTCTGTTTTTCTCAAGGGGTCATAAAACTAACAGCTCATTTGCCATCCCTCCCACCCATATATATATCCTCCCTTTGCCTGTTGCTGAGCCAGGTCAACTAAGAGCAGACATTCCAAGTCAATTTTTTTCAGCAACTGATGCCATAGGTAAAGAATTATCACATAGAGAATACTGACATGTGTGTGCAAAGATCTAAATAAGTAAAATTGACTATATTTTTATGCATGTGATGTCAGACTTGCAAGTGAGAGACAACTGAGGAGAGAAAGCAAAAACACAAAAAGAAATTTAAACTGCCACACTGCCAACCCTGGGATTTGCCAATAAAAATCAAATCCATTGAGTATGCATGGTTCTCAGTTGCTCACTGAGAGGAAGAATTCGAAGAAGCTTGTCACTTCCTATTAAATGTCTTCTTTCTTTCCCTTAAATAAAGGCATGGAAGAGTCTGATAGCAATATATACAACACTGTGAGGTTCCACTGTTTGAGAGCTCAGCAGAATATGTCTGGGCCTCTTTTCCTCTTCCTACACTTTTTTTTTTTTTTAAAGAAACAAGAAAGACTGTTAAAATCATGCCTGTATAAAATCATATGCAAACACAGTCCTGCTTATAAATCAAATTGTTCTCTAATGCAAAAATCACATTTCTTGTGATATCTTTTTTTTTTTTTTTTTTTTTGAGATGGAGTTTCACTCTTGTTACCCAGGCTGGAGTGCAATGGTGCAATCTCGGCTCACCGCAACCTCCGCCTCCTGGGTTCAAGCAATTCTCCTGCCTCAGCCTCCCGAGTAGCTGGGACTACAGACGTGCACCACCATGCCCAGCTAATTTTTGTATCTTTAAGTTATTTCCTAGTGACTAGTTACAGTCTACCAAAGCTAAACCCTAAAGAAATTTGTAAAACATCAAGTAGTAAGCCATCATTTTTTTATGGGAGTGTGCTTAATGCAGTGAGGCACTAAAAGGAACACAGTTAAAGCCAGACATTTTGTAAGAAAACAGGAACTAAATAAACGAAAACACTCCATGAGATATACTTTGATGGAAAACTACAAGATAGGATTTTCCTTCAACAAATACTTAAGCCCTGACAATATGTCTGGTTATTTGGTATTTGCTGGAGATTTAAAAAAACAAGGTTGGGTGTGGTGGCTCATGCCTATAATCCCAGAACTTTGGGAGGCAAAGGTGGGCAAATCACAAGGTCAGGAGTTTGAGACCAGCCTGGCCAACATGGTGAAACCCCATCTCTACTAAAAATACAAAAAATTAGCTGGTAGTGGCAGGCACCTGTAATCTCGGCTACGCAGGAGGCTGAGGCAGGGGAATCTCTTGAACCCGGGAGGCAGAGGTTGCAGTGAGCCGAGATTGTGCCACTGTACTCCTGCCCAGGTGACAGAGTGAGACACTGTTTCAAAAAACAACAACAAAAAGGCAAACAGCAAGATATTATTCCAACTCCAAAGTGATCACAGAAACAAACACAATCCTGCATTAACGGGAGTGCTGTCAGGACACAGAGGGGTCCCAGGCTTCTCCTTGACTGTGCTGGGGGAAGGCAAGGTGCTGGGCTGTCAGAAAAGCTTCCCAGAAAGAGGTGACCTTTGCGGCAGGAACATTCTTCAGTAAATGGCACAGAAACAGTCCTCTCATCAAAGGGAGATGACTGAGGACAAGTGTGGACAACTGGAAACTGCTGGTGTCACGAGGAAGCTGTAAGCTTCTGACACAAAGGGAGCTGCAGGGTCCAGAAAGACTGAGGAAGATAAAAGCAGGCAAGGGCCATATTATAAAGACTTTACGCTACGAGCAATCAGGAAAACAATGTAATCACTGTTAAACCACAGAGAAGCCATCTTCTTAGCAGTGAGGGTACCACACAAGGGGGCTGGGTACAAAACTAGACGCAGGAAGAGAAAAGATTAAAGACTCCAAGCACAGCCTTTGGAGGGGTGGACCAAGAAAGAGACAGAGGAAAGATGTAAAACTTGGAAACTGGATGTAGAAAGGAAGAAAAAGGAATGAATCTTACAAGGCTCCACAGGGCAATGGACTGCACAATCAAACAGGAAAGATTTTTCTCTTCTTTTTACATTAGACATTACTTTCACACATTTGGACACAACCAGGCTACTTGTGATTTTTGAGGCCAACTTCTCTACTTATTTTATCCACACAAGTTGTCTTTTTTCTATTTATTCTTTGGAAAGATTTCTTTGTGGCCCTTAATAATGCTGATAAGATTTCTAATTCCAATCCTAGTCCGTGGCATACATAAGGAAGTTAACTTGTAACATCAGCATTATCAAACTAAAGATACGGAATTAAGAAAAAAATGTCATCAAAATTAGTTTAACAAAGTTCTCTATTAGTTGTCCCGCCAGAAGCACCACTAGCAAATTTTCCAGGATTGTGCTATAGAGAAAAGTGGCAAATAGCCAGGAGCACTTTCTACACACAGAAGGTGGTGATTCTGGAGCCCCTCCAAAAGTTAGCTGCTCAGTCTATGAATGTTAGTTGAACAGGATAATCAAAGGATGACTATCAGTTTTTCTGACTTAGGATGGTAAGAACCTAAGGGGGTCTTGAAAATGCATGCCAATACATATGTACAAAAACATATACATATTACATACACGCACAAATTCAAATATACTGTTTCTTACATCATTCACTTCTTTCCCATTATACTTTCCCTAAAATAATGATGCAGGGGATGGCAGAGCAGAGATTTTGCAAGAATCCATTTTCCATCTTTGGCACCTTACACAAATCTGATACCTTTCACTTTCGTCTACTAAACACCATGACTTAACTAACAAAATTGGTAGCAGAATTGGCTGGAATCTAAGTGTCCTAATGCCTCTCTACTGTCTTTTGCTCAAGTGCCTTATGATACAAACTGCTTTCAGAAGAAATACTTAAGCAAGAAATGTAATTGGAAATGCCCCAAGTGAAAAGGTATGAGGCTAAGTTTGTAATGTGACAAACCTAGTGGCTGGGAATAGAAAGGAAAGTAGTGGCTGAACTGTGGTATTGGCATTTGAAATTTTCCTTCCTAAAATCTAAGTTTATGGCAAAAGTGCTGACATTACAGAGGCAGACGGACCACACAGCAGGTGCAGCCCCATTACTCTTCATAGTGGAGGTACAATGAAACCTCAGCTAAGTTCTCCTGCCCCAGCCCCGAAGGCACAACACATGCCAGGCAATTCCATCTAGGTCTGGCACCCAGTCCGGAGACTTGAAAAGAGGCATCCTAATTAGGGGAAAGTGTAAGTAGCTTCTTCCTTCCCCAGCATGTGACATATGGGCCCCAGTCACACCATTCACTGGCTCTGCGACTCTAGGTTCACTGGTTTTCTTTCTTCATCTCAGTGAGTGTCCTCATCCTCCCAAAACAGGCACAATGCCAAACATCTCTCCCAAAATTACTCTACAGAACCCTGGGATTAGAGGATGAACCTAGCACATTAGCAGATATTCAATAAGCAACACTTTCCCTTTTTTTGACCTTCCCTTTGTTCTGTCCTGAAAAGACACATATGTTCTTCCACGTTCCAAAAAGCTTCTACTGGCAGCCAGACTATACCACAGAAGAAAAGAAACAAAGAACTAAAAAAAAGTTGAGAAAACTTTTTTCCTCTAAATTTAAAAGCAAGAAAAACGCATGAGGACCAGCACATACAACAGAGAGTGATACAGTATAGCTTGTTTTTTTATTTGGACTGTTTTGCCTTTTCACCTGGAGGATGATAACCCTGGGGAAACTAAGAATCACTGCCTTCATGACTTTACTTTTAATGTGGAATACAGTAATAGTGAGACATCAGTATATAAACACACTGAAACCTTACTATAACAGTGCCCCGCTATCCATCCAACAGGATTCTGTAATTGCCCGGTAAGTTTCACAAGGCTATTCTAACCCTTCTCTAAACTGCAACCTCCATCTCTTGGAGGGAAGCCAAGAAGAACCTATATTATGTTGCAACATATTCATGCAGTATGAGACACCCAATGGGTATTTAAAAAAGCAATTTTCTTCCTCAATCTGAATTATCTTCTGTCATAATTATGGTTTCCTATTACTTTACTATTAAAAACAGTATTAATCTATTGGTCTTGGTCATTAGAAAATGCTAAAGAGATAGCATGGGGAGAAATGCCAGATATAGGTGAAGGGGAGGAAGGCAGCAAATCACACTGCCACGTATGTACCTATGCAACAATCTTGCATGTTCTTCACATGTACCCCCCAAAAGAAAGTGCCAAAGAGCTATCCATTGTGGAAGTATGACATGAATAAAGTGTTGAGAAATGCTCTCTCTATGCGTTCATTGCGTACTGCCCACCACCAAAAAATATCTAAAGTAACTAAGAGGATAATTTTTTTTTTGAGATGGAGTCTCTCTCTGTTACCAGGCTGGAGTGCAGTGGCAAAATCTCAGCTCACTGTAACCTCCACCTCCCGGGTTCAAGCGATTCTCCTGCCTCAGCCTCCCAAGTAGCTGGGACTACAGGCATGCACCACCACACCCAGCTAATATTTGTATTTTTAGTAAAGACAGGGTTTCACCATGCTGGCCAGGATGATCTCGATGTCTTGACGTCGTGATCAACCCACCTCAGTCTCCCAAAGTGCTGGGATTATAGGCATGCACCACCGTGCCCAGCCTAACAGGATAATAATTTTAAGCAGAGAGAGTCTACCTTACTGATATCTTTAAACATTTATTATTCTTAAAATACATGTAAAAACAAGATACCAATTTAAAAAAAAGCATATCCAAAAATCTAAAAAAATACAACACAAAGCTTTAAACTTGAATTATTCAAGTTTTCAAGGTTTTTTTTTTTTTTTTTTTTTCCAGAAACAAGACCACAACATACACGTCAAACCCTTTAAACCAAATGGTGGTACTTACCATCAAAATAACATAAAATAACACTTAGATGAGTTGAAGAAAGAACAAAATTAAGAGATTAAATGCTTCACCCCTAAGGGAAATGAGATTGTTTTTAGAATTAAATGTTAAAAGTTTACAGGTCAGACAGAAATGAGACACAAATGAGTACACACTTTATAAGTCCACTTATACTGCATTCTGGAACAGAGAGAAATAATTCATGGCAACAGAAAGCAGATTAGTGGTAGCCTGAGGCTGGGGGTGGGGAATGGACTGCAAGAGGACACCAGAGATTCTGGAGGATGATGGAAATGTTCCAGAGCTGTACTGGAAGTGGCCACAGGACTGTATGCATTTGCCTCTAAATTACATCTCAATATATTTTCTTTTAAAAAAAAAGGTTTATTGCTCAGACAATGCCCATGATCATTTACCCTACTTCCTTTCTAAGCATTACAGAAACATCCTACACATACCTGAAGCTGTGCCACAGCAGGGTGGTACCCACCATGCAGAAGAAAAGATGCTTGCAATCACATCAGGTGGAAAGAGCGTGACATTTCTCTGAATCTGAAGTAAATTTAACACTAATGCAAGAAATACTCCAATAAAAAATAGCACTACTCCTCGAATCATCAAGTTCACACTCTGGCTAGTGACAGATGAGATATACGGGCCACACTTTTTGGGCCCAGGTGACTCTGTCTCTTCTTCCACCATGGTGTCATAGGTTCAGTAAGCCGTTAAAAAAAAAAAGAAAGGCTTCCCAGCTGAAAAGCTCAACTGTCTGTGCATCAAAGGCTGACGTTTCAACAGTACCACCACATCTTGTCCTAAAGTAGGACCTACCAGAAATCCTGCAAGAGATAAGAAAAATGAAATTAATGTGTATCTAATACATGATTATTATAATTTTACTGATTTCAATGCTAGTTAATTTAAATGGACAAATAAGAAAATGACAAGCATATACACTAATTTCTTCAAATTATTAACAGTTATTTATTGAATAAGAAAAAGGTTTTAAAGTATTCTTATATGCAAGATGTAACAAAAAATAAAGTACTACCCTTACATTTACTAGGACAGAAAAAGTGACCTAAGAGACCTAAAGGTTAGAATCATAGTAAAAACAGCTTGCTCCATCTCTGAGGAAAGCAGAACAGGTACTCGGACACCTCCACTAGAATCTGGAGGGTCAAAACTCTGCTCTCTATTTTTTCTCCCTAAATCTCTAAGCCCATCAGTTACAATAGTGTATTTTATATTTTACAGATAAGCATATTCCGACTGAAGACGCTGTATTTTCGCAATAAAATGTGACTTGCTTATGAGGACAACTTCCACAGAAAAGCAAAATGACCTGTTGCAATGTTTATTGCTTATGTATTTGGATATCTGCACAAAAGCATTCTACAAAACCAGATCACCATGCACACACCCACGTATACACCAACCACAGAAACCAGACCTGACTCACTCTCCCCAGGGACACAGCTGTCCCCTACCCCTGCCTCAACAGTCTGCCCTTAGTGCAATCACAGAAGGGACTGTAAGAAAGATGGAGGATGCAAAAGAAAGGAAGTGAAGAAAACGAAGAAATGAAGAACAATCTAATGGCTAGATTCTAAGGGGTTTTATCCACCTTGCCCCTGACTCCCAAAACCCAAAACTTTGCTACCACAATCAGTCTAGGTATTTGTTCGTTCCTCTAACCAAAGTAATCTTTCCTTTTAGGGCTATGTGCTGTTTTAAGCACCTGACATATGGTAATTCATTTAACCCTCACAATAACCTTCAGAGGTAAGGGCAATTATTATGCCCATTTTAAAGCAAGGTTAAGTCACTTGACCTAGTTCACACCTCCAGTAACAGGCAAACCTGGGATTCAAAACCATGCAGTCTGACTCCAAAGCCCTCATTCTTACCCTGATGTTCAGTCTCCCAAACTATAACATATTCGATGTGTTTTCTATGAACACTAACATACTACGCAGGCTATTTTGTAATTTATTTATCCCATCCAACAATATATCTTGGGCACTTTCATAAGTCAGTACAGAAATGATATTTCCTTCAATCTGAAAGCAGTTTATTTTTTAAAGTATGGCACTTATAATGATTATAATTACAGGTACAGTTGCTTTATTGATTGTAATTGTTTTATGAAGGTCTTATTCACTATTATATTAATATCACTGTGTCTATGTACCCAGAAAAGTTCCTGTTTAGCTCACAATGGGAGTGCCACATAATCATATTTGCTTAACTACATTGGGTTAACTCTTTCTGAATCAAACAATATAGGGTAAACTAGGCCCTTCTGAGAGCAAACCTAGCTCCTAATCATCACTTAAAATATATACATTTCCTTTAAGTTTTCCAGTCTCAAACAACCTTCAAACGAATTTTGGAACAAAACCCTCAGGTAAACTGCAGAGAATGGGGCTAAATTACAAGTAATTAGTAAGAAAATGAGAATATTTGTAAGTACTAGTAACTTCCATAGCCTATCAGTTCCATGTGATAAACACTTAGACAATGGGCCTTTTTACTGAGGCTGTGCCACATCAAAGCTCTATGTCCAGCATTCAAGAGGAAATTCTGTTCCCAAGCTAGTTCTCACTGATCTACTTAAGTCTATAATGTAATTGAACTCTATGGCTTAAAGGACTAAAGAATAGTTTAGCTAATTCATGGGAAAACATACTCTAAATACCAACTGAAAATGCCCAGAAAACATCTCCACCTGACCTGTCCTGCAGATCATTCCTTGTGGGATCCAGGCATATGAGCATGCCAGGCATTCTGGTTGCTTTTAGCAAGGTTCAGTAGCTACAGAATCTCCATCATCATCATCATCATCAACTGGTTGCTTTTAGCAAGGTTCAGTAGCTACAGAATCTCCACCATCATCATCATCACCATCATCATCATCATCACCATCATCATCATCTGGTTGCTTTTAGCAAGGTTCAGTAGCTACAGAATCTCCATCATCATCATCATCATCATCATCGTCAACTGGTTGCTTTTAGCAAGGTTCAGTAGCTACAGAATCTCCACCATCATCATCATCACCATCATCATCATCATCATCATCACCATCATCATCATGTGGTTGCTTTTAGCAAGGTTCAGTAGCTACAGAATCTCCACCATCATCATCATCATCATCATCATCTGGTTGCTTTTATCAAGGTTCAGTAGCTACAGAACTCTCCATCGTCATCATCATCTGGTTGCTTTTAGCAAGGTTCAGAAGCTACAGAATCTCCATCATCATCATCATCTGGTTGCTTTTATCAAGGTTCAGTGGCTACAGAACTCTCCATCATCATCATCATCATCATCATCTGGTTGCTTTTATCAAGGTTCAGTAGCTACAGAACTCTCCATCTTCATCATCATCACCATCATCATCATCATCATCATCATTACTCTTTATAGGGCACCCATTTATAGAGGGCCTACTCCATGCCAGACATACAGTAACTCTACTCTTAAAAATAATCATAAAGGTAGGAATTATCATCCTCATTTTACAGATGTGGCTACCAAGTCAAAGAGATTCAGCAACTTGCTTATGGTTACATGACATGCAGCATCAAAATTGAAATTTCATCTCAGGTATAACCGACTCCAAAACCCATTCTCTTGCCTCTATGCCTTGAATCCTACGCCATCTCAACTGCTCAGACTTCTGTTTGGCACAGGGATCTATATACAGATGTTTGGTTACTGAAAAGATGGTTAGATGTTGAAATACCATCTCAACTACAATTCACTCTAAGGTACTAAGCCAATGCAAGTAGGTGACTATATAAGTGCACAAAGACAATGAGAATAAATGCACAAACACTTTGACATTTTATTTAAAAGTACTAGATGAAGGTGTAAAAAACTGTTTTAAAGTAAAAAGAAAAAAATAGCAAACCAACACACTATATGAGAACATTAGTTGACTATCTACTTCCCAAAATCCCAATAGACACAACACATTCCCCTGATCTGCTGCTAACAGCTACTAGAAGATGGGCATAGTTTCTGAGTAACCCAAAGTGAGACAGTGTTTTGCTTTATGTTTTTGATTTTTCCAAAAGGGAATTAATGGAAAGGGGTATTTTATGTTTAACAGTATTTTTTAAAAGCAAAATAACTTCAGTTCAAAAAAGCTATTTCAGTCATGCTAGCCCCCATCTCACACTCACCAGCATTTGTCAAAGGGCACTGGCATTTTAGGCTGGACAATTATTTGCTGTGTGAAACTGTTCTAAGCATTGTAAAACATTTAGCATCCCTGGCCCCCACCCACTAAATGCCCCCTCCCCTATTTATGATAACCAAAATTGTCCCCACAATGAGAGCCACTGATTGCTAGAGACTTCTTCATTCTATTTCAAGACAGCTAGACTTTCTAAACTGTTTGTGTTTTCTGCCACAGCTGTTTATTTAACCTTTCCTGGCAGTGCTTGTTTAGTTTCCTACTTCACCCCAAAAGTTTTCTTTAAAAATAACACACTTGTTTGATGTTTATTTGAATGAAATTCAAAAAGCTAATTTTGTAACTACATCATAATACAACAGTATATAATTACTGGGGACAAAAAATAAAAGCTTTAAGAAATAGCAGGGAACTGGGAGATCATCTATTCCAAGGGGTATGAGACCACCATGCAAAACAAAACAAAAATGTTGTGTATATGTGCCTTTTTCTGGGATGGTTCTACAATTCATATCAGGTACTCAAAAAAGTCCATAATCCAAACAAAAGTAAAGAACCGGTAATCTAACAGTTCTCTCACTCTACTATTAAGGCCAATGAGATGCAAAGTGGTCAACTGGAATAGCAAGATCAAGACAGTACCATCAGTTCTTATCACCACAAACATGTACAGTGATGCCCAAAAATGACCAGACTCATCAAATGGATAGAGGCTTCCACAAAACCATATAACCCCCTACCATGCAACAATGAAATTCCTTTAAAAGCATGTTTATAGTATCAGTGACACACTAGAGGAGTGGGTTATTTTCAAGGGAAAGTAAGTTCCTTTAAGTTTATTTTGAAGTTTGTTTTTCTGATTATGTACTGACACCATTTTCTTAAAACAAAATGTATCTATATCTTTAAAATATTAGTCTTACATCAATGATAAACTTGATGCTCCAAAAATTTTTTTAATCTATATTTGAAAAATTTAGATTACTTGATAAATAATTTGCTGACCAGGGAGGAAGTCTCTGTATAAAGATACTGTTTAAAGGACAAGATCTCAATAGATTCTCAAAAATTATCCTGGTAAATAGGCAGGTGCTATTAGTTCTAATTTTATGAAATCAAATAGGTTAAGTAACTTTCTAAGATCACAGAACTGTCACCAGGTAGCACCAGGACTAGGCCCACCCACTCTGAAGCAGGTCAAGTTCTTCCTGCTTCACCATATTGCTTCCATCCACAAACATGGTACAAAACAATTTAAGTGCCACACAAGAAACCATTTTTAAAATAATGTTGGTAAACTACCATTAATACCAAAATAATGTTTTCAACAATTCACAAAGAAAAACTTTTCACTAGACTTGAAAAACTCTACCTTGAGCTCTGGCCTAAAGTTTCTGGAAAGTACAATGCTGAACAGAAAGAAAAACAGTTCAAATAATTTGCATAGGTCAAGGATGAATCATCAATACTGGAAAAACATTATGCCAGGTGTATGGCTGCCTATTAATGGATTGATAGTATTACTTTCAGGTTAAAAAAGAAGATTTACAAGTGATTATGGGCTTTGTGAATAAAAATTGAAGTTCATGTTGGCCACTGAAACAACTTAGAAGCAACAAGCATTTGAAAACACACGCACAAAATCTTCTAGTAACCTTAAGAACCTGTTGCATTGTAACAACTGCAACACCCCCAAAACCAAATGACCAGGCCATTCCTTCCAATGATTAGCAGTCACAGAAGCATTTTTACTCCCTTAGATAACCCTGTCTCTTCAGGTGCTTAGGTCACATACGCTACTAAATAATAAAGTTAAATTACTATCTCACATCTTTTTCTTCATATACTCTCTCAATTAGAATAGCATTCTTGAAATAGAATAAGCACTAACATTAGAAAAAAACAAACTTAAATCAAAGGAACAGTTTAATTCTCCCTAAATAAAAACACATCTACATGTATCATGGGCTAGGGACGTTAAAAACTTCTAGGAAGAAAAAAAATTATTTGCCTTATAAACACTCCAACTCTTTCAACTTGAAAACCCAAACACAGAAACCAGTAAGCTAGCTGCATTTACACCGCATTACAGCTTTTAAACATCACATCTCAGTGCCTAAAAAAGCTACTCCATCGTTTCGAGAGAAGTTTCTGAGAACAAAGAAAACTCTTTAAATTACTGAACCGCATTTAATCCTTTCCTTTTCCGTGTGACCATCCGCAGAAGCAACAGTTGTCAGTTAAACAGAATCAACCTCTTTCCCAAATGTACATGAGTCACTGATTGGTCACTGTATAGCAGATATGAACTGAGAACTATGACGACACAATGAGAAACCACAGTACTGAGCAAAGTCCAGGGAAAGAAAGAAAAAGAGAAACAGGAAGAGCACACGGCTTTTTTTTTCCTTTGGAGCCCCCATTAGTAGCATTCCCTTCATCCATCTTCATTCAGTGCTTCACTAACAGGACCCAACCCAAAAGTTAGAAAGAACCATCTAGCTATTGTTTCGCTGCTTTTATTTTTTCTGCACCAGGACTGGAGCACGCATTCCCCTGCAGTCCTCAGCTCCACGGCAATACTGATGCCAAACAGTTTCACCGGCCCAGCTGCCAAGCCTAACCATTCCTTCTTAAAGCACTTCTTTATCAATCCTACAAAACAGCAAGTTCTTCGTGGTATATTTTCCTAGACTACCTAGCTAATATCATACTTCAACAACTTTTTCCAATGTTAACTGGAAACGGGTCATATCACTTAAGTGTTAGTACCATTGCCAGCGCCCACCCCATAATCCACACTGCTTTCCTTCTCCATATTGCCAATCTCCACTGAGCGACCCTAATATCCAGTAACTATCATCAAATCCACCTCTAGGCCCTGGCAAGAATTATTTGGCTTTACCCAAACAACTATTCCAAAGGTATCCAATTACAGTCCAAAATGCCAGAGTCCTACTCCTCAACCCAATGCCCTATCTTTTTAGTGGATTCTAAACTTAGTATGATATCTACCTTCTTTGGATCCATCCCCCGCCCAAGCCTGAGTCGTGTACCAGGCTACAAGCCTCCCATTCCTGGCAGTTCTGTTTGACAGCTCGCTGACCTCCACCTCATCAGACCTCTGGGTCACCCTTCCCGCCGTCCTCCAGCCTTCTTCCCGCTCAGACACTCATCCACAGTCCGAGGGGCCTCGACGCCTCCTATGACCCCTCCCAGACCCCGCAGTCCCCAACTGGACCTAGCGGACTCCTCTCAGGTAAACGGAGCCCATGGCCCTGCAGGCCCATCAGTGGTCCTGGCTCCCCGCACCTGCCATCAGGGTTCCCAAGCTGCAAAGACACAAGTAGTTCTTCTTCCCGAGAGCCACCCTTCTCCACGGGCCGTTTCCCTCAGCACCACGTCACCCGCGCTTAGCCGGGAGACCCCCAACTCACCCCCGCCTCCGCCATCTTCTGGGACCAACCCCCGTAACCCCCAACGGCCTCTTCCTCCTCCACTCCCACAACTCCGCCCGAGCTCCACTGCGCTTGTGCAGCTAAGGCGGCCACACGCAGGCGATCGGGGCAGAGGAGCTTCCGGTTCTCGCCGGCAATAAGGGGTGGACCAGCGAGCCGGGGCAAAAGGGCTTCCGGTCTGCGGAAAATGGGCTGCTAGCGGTGGGCGGGGATAGTCGAGGTGACTGGAGGCTGGATCAGCTGTTGTTTGCTGACCAGGCAGTCGTGGGTAACGATGGATGCCCAGACCCTGTGGGCGGAGTAAGGAAATCATGCAATGAGACACGCACACTCCCCGGGAGGCGCGGCCGCCTGCGTGACCCTCATCTCGTAGCCTAAAGGGGCGCGCTCCGGAGCAGGCCGCCGAGTACTTCCAACAGAACACCGCGCATTATACTCTGCTCCTTTTCTTCCCCTAGTAAATTATAACATATTTTGAGAGAAGAGCATGGTTGTCGCTCATCTCCATGCTGCAACACTTTATGCGCTTTTCATTTAAAATCGTTTCTCGAGAACTACCAAGTAACGTGATTGGGTGGGGGGCAGTTTTCATAGGAAGGGCTTTGGAAGTTTACACGAACAGAGAAAATTTTAAAACCTTTAACCGCTTGTCAGAAGTATTGTTTTTCGTATAAAACCGTACTTTTAGGACATGAAACCAAACCAAACAGATCTTTGGAATTGTGCAGGTGAACTTGTATTTTTTATGAAAGTGGTGCCATCATTGCAGAAGCAAGTCCTTATAAGTGCCAAAAGGTATTCATCATAAGGAGTTGCTTCTGTACTCTGAATTTGTTTTTTTAAGCAGCTCTTTTTTAAAAAGAGAGAAAAAAGAAATCTCTCTTGAATGTATTACGTTACCAGGCTATTCCATTTGGGGTGTGGTAAGGTTACAATGGACTTGAATATTCTAGATGAAATCTGGGCCGAGAGTAAATGCATAATAGTTTTCCAAAGGACTGTCTCCTTTCATTTACTTTGAACTGATAAACGATAAGATGGATTTTTATTTTTCTGACCATTTTATGTACTTTTTTTTTTTTTTTAGACAGAGTTTCGCTCTTGTTACCCAGGCTGGAGTGCAATGGTGCGATCTCGGCTCACCGCAACCTCCGCCTCCTGGGTTCAGGCAATTCTCCTGCCTCAGCCTCCCGAGTAGCTGAGATTACAGGCACGTGCCACCATGCCCAGCTAATTTTTTGTATTTTTAGTAGAGACGGGGTTTCACCATGTCAACAATGCTGGTCTCGATCTCTTGACCTCGTGATCCACCAGCCTCGGCCACATTTATTTATGAAAATTGAAAAAGAATCAATTTCCAACAAAATGTTTCTAGGCAAGTATTGTATGATGCTTCTCTGATGTTTACTATAGCTCTTAGTGTTTTTGCTGTTTTCTATCGCTCTCAAATTTCACTCCTGTAAGACTTTACACTATCAGTAAGAAAGACCTGGGCCAATTATACAGAATGGACGATAATTTTTAAAAGAAAAGAGAAAGCACTCAGAAAAGAGAATAATTTCACAGTGTTCTGACATCACGTATTTCCTTAAAGCAATACAAGTCCTGTATGTCCAGTTCATGCCTACTCCAACCGAGCTTTTTTCAGACACTTAGAAATTGCCTTCAAGAAAATCCTTACGGAAAATTTAACCTAGAAGGGCATTTACTTTAGCTTAAATATTTATTAATTGCAAGTAGCGACAGAACCTAAAAAGCAAAAGCCATATAGCAACAGTTCCCAAGATTCCTACATCCAATGCAGTCATTCCTACCACAGTACAAGGCAGAATGTAAAACCCCCAGCAGAAATACAAAGAGCCATTGTCTTTGACCAGATTTGAGGACAGTTTTCATGGAAGATGTGGTCTTTCAGTGGGCACTGAGGATAAATATGCAGATATGGTAAACCTGTGCATTCTGGTGGAAGCTCAGAGTTAGAAAAACATGAAACAGATTGTAGAATCTGACATGTAGAAAGAGGTATGGTGAGACATGTAAGTTCTAAACATCAAGCTCGTGAATTTGGACTAAATTTTTGTTATGGAAACATTGGAATCCTAAATTAATTGAGGCCAGAATATAAATTGGTTAAAAACATCAAGAAATCATAGTAACTTTGAGTTATTTTGAAGTTGGTGTAATGCAGTCAATGGAATGCTGGTGAATGATCCTGGAAACCTGGATTGTAGTTTGGCAGTATGGCAGCATGTGTGTAATCACATCCAATAAATTTGGGTTTTTAGGCTTTCTTTTATTCATCTGTAAAACGAGAGATTGGTCTGTATAATAATTTCTGAGGTCTTTTTCATAGGTGAAAGTATCAACACTTTTTTAATTCTTGACTTCAAGAAAGGTTTTTTTCCATTAGCTTTATATGTTGTTTGGACTCTCAACAGAACAGATCAAAAGATAAGTTAGAAAACAAAAAGTCCTTTACTTAGCCAATACAAACACCCACAAAAGTTTTTTGACCTTGCTGGAGTGAGATATTGTGGGACTCACCTTAATTATTGCCTACAGTTGATGACTAAGACATTCAGTAAGCCTCTAAGAACTTTGAACTTGGAAACATTACCCAAATTAAAAACACCCAAAATAAATTTTTTGAAAATACTGCAATTTTCCTAGTCAGTAGCTAGAACCCCACACACTAGAGACCATTCTACTTTTTTGGTTTTGATTTTTGTTACGGTGTTTTGATGTGAGATATAGTTGAGGGACACAGAAAGTCAAAAAAATTGCTTTTTGGAGATATTAGGATGGATTATTTATTAATCCAGCTATCACCTGAGCACCTGGCCGGTTCCAGACACTTGGCACTGGACTTTAGGAGGAAATCAATACAGACAAGGCAACTTCCCTTGTGAAGCTACAGTCCTGTGGGGGAAACACAGTAAATGGTGGAATTAATATATAATTACAAACTGAGATAAGTGCCTTGAAGATAGAACATCTCCATACTGTGAAGGAGAATAAAGGGGAATACCTGGAGACTACGGGTTACTTGAAGTTTGAGAGGGATCTGCTAAGAGCAGGATAAAAAACAGGTGTGGGGGCACAATAGCTGAAAACCTTGGTGCATTCTGGGGATTGAAAGAAAGGCAGAGCTGGAGTAGCAATTGAAAAGAAAATCATGAATTGAAGTTATATTTTAACATCATGATTGATGTTAATCACTTTCTATGTGTGCCAGGCACTGTGCTAAGTAAAATCTCATTTTACATGCTCAAAATCCATTTGAAATAGATACCAAATAGCAGATGAGAAATTAAGGCTAAAAGCAGTGATTCTTAACTTTAGCTGCATATTAGGATCATCCATAGATTTATTAAAAGTTCTAGTGCCTGAGCCCCACCCTCTGTTTATTCTGTGCTCTTTTAATAAATTCCTTGTATAATTCTAATGTGTAGCCAGTGTTGAGAATCACCAGCTTAATGTTAATTTGTCCAAGGTCACTTTGTAACTAAGTGGCAGAGAAGGCAGAAATTGAAGCTAGATCTATTGGATTCTAAACCTGATGCTCTTAGCCACTCACTAGTGCCCTGTCAACATTCAAAAGCATATAGTAAACAGTAGTTATGTGTGGGAACTCTGTTAAACACTGAGATACAACGATGAGTAAGACAGAGTTCTTGCCATCAATAAATTCACAGACTAGTAAAGCAGACGTTAGGCCAGCCCACACGTACAGAAGCAAGTCAGCTGAGAACTCTCAATGAGGTCAGATATGTTTTTCCTTTTTAAGCTAGATTGGTGTAGGTAACTCATGACAGCGTATCTACGTAGGCTGCTAGTGGGATTGTCAGCTGAGAGGTGGTGTAAACCTAACAAAGTCAATGGCGGAGGATACAAAGAATCGTCAGGATTTGCTGACTGCTAATGTTAAGAGTGAAGAAAAGATGGTAGAAGATGATTTCAAGGTTTTGAGTTTGAAAGACTAAGTGAAAGTAACATTATTGATCTAGAACTAGTACAAGAATTGAATTTCAGGATGAATGAGTTCGAAATACTTGTTGAGCATTCAGGTCAAAATGTCTGGTAGAGCAGTGGAAATGTGCATCTGGAGTTTGAATCAGCAAATTGATCTAGAAATGAAGATCTGGAATTACTGACTTATAGGAGGTAGTTGAAACCATGCTTTGCATAACACATATTCAGGGTATGGAATTTGTTAAAAGACAATAGAGTTAGGAGAAAGAAAAAATCCTGACATTGCCATCCTGACATTGCCATACTTGAGTATGTCAATAAAACTATTTTTTATCTATAGTGATATTAAACACAATCAATTCACGATTATCCATGATGAGTTTTTAATACTTTCTAGGCTTTCCTTGGCCACATAGCAAATGTAATAGATGAGATATAGCCAGGGAATGCAAACCAATTTTAAATACTGGCTAAATATTTAAGAAGAATGCCATACAATGCATTCAGAAATGCAGTAGGAATATCCTAGAACAGTGTTTTCACACAAATAATTTTTATATACCCCTCATATTGACTTAAATTATTTTTATCATAATATTACTTAAACCTGAAAAAGCTACAATGTTCTAAACATTAAAACCAGAGAGAGAATTCTTAGGCTTAAGCTCATATACACCATAAAAGCAAAACATCTGCAAAGTAACTATGAAGAAAAGCATAAAGTAAGTAAGCGTAAAAGTATAGTAATGTTAAAGGACATCTTGAGATTGATGTGTAATGTCATCAATATTGAGGTGGGTGATGGGGGTCAGGGGGAGGTTTGCACATCAAAAGCTCCAAAAAAGGAGGAGAATGAGGACATTTATCTTTTAGTGGCATAGCACTTTGGGGGCATTTTTGGAATGGGTCTGAACGGAAGCAATGACAACTAAAGTCAATAAATTGAATGTATATAATGTCAAATGGTCCCTGTAAGGCTCGGTATGTATCATCAGGCAACAAATAAACTAAACAAAGCCCAAACGAGGTCACTACGGATGAGCAAGCAAATGCAAAATACACCTCCAAGACAAAGCCACTGAGGTGTAAAACATCAGAGTGAGAAGACACCTGGAAAGATTATAGACTATAAATTCTTTGTCAGAGAGGCAATGATAGAGACTCAGAATATAAAAGCAACACTAGCTATTAATTATTACAAGGGCCCATACTATTTGAGGTCAAAAAACATAACAAGGTGTTCTCTAAGAGATTTTTGTCCTGCTAATTCACTGTACTGTTGTTGCAGCTGTGGGATACTCCATTCTAACTGAACTCACACACAGGGGGGTTTATATAATGTTATATCCCTCCCAAAGGCAATGTATGTATTCTTATCTCTAACTGAACTTAAGCTAGGCTCTTGGTTGTCTAAGAGCATATAATATTTTTGTAAGACACTAATGGAAGTTTCAGAGAATTTCCACTGACTTGCTAATTATATGTATGTGTATATGTATATGCATTGGTTCACAAAAGCAAAGGGTTTCATTTGATAGCAGATGAAGGACATGATGATCCAATAATTAAACTTACCCAAAAGAAATATGTATAAAGCTAGCTGTTGTAACAGACATAAAACACACTATAGAAACTCAGGGACTTGAATTTAGATTTGTTCTGGGATTGAGACTTCCCAAAACCAAAAACTATCAAAAGAATTTCCCATCAAAGTAAAGAAATTATGTGAAATGATTTTAATTTTAATCCCCTTGGAATTTGAGAAAGATTGCTTTTTTTAAAGGCTAGGAATTAATACTTTAGTAATGATTGAAAAAAACTAAAAGAACATAAACTTTAAGAAGCAGATCTTAGATTCATAAAATTAATTTCAGTATTGAGCTATGTTAGAACCATCATCTGAAAAGACATTCCAAACTGAGAAACAGTATGTGTATCTCATTGATGGCCCAGAGATTCCTGGTGATGCTTAGTATTCTCAGAGGACATATTAGCTACTCTAGCTTCAGTAGATCCCATTTCTCCTAGAAATTCATCCAGTGTCCTCTCCTGGAAATAAGAGCTCAGTTGTATTTGAGGAAGCCTTGGGCCTGTTTAGAATAAGGCATATCTGTGCTTGCAGTCTGTGCTCTTCACTACCAGCTGGGTATTCTGGGACAAGTTATTTCTCTGTTCTTCCATTTTTTCATCATACAAGTGCCTCCTGTAAGGAATAAGTGTGATGAAGTAGTGGTAAAAGGTCATAGTTTTGCAGATTTATTCTTAATCACTTTGATATTATCCTTGACAAATGACCTTCCTATGTCTGTTGAATGCCTTCAGGATTGGAAATTCCTCACCTTTTGAGGAAACTGCTTTTATCTTTGCATAGATCCAGATTCAAGGGAGTTTTCCCTAGGCTTCAAGTGTCCCCAGCTTCTTTATAGCTCCCACCCATTCCCACTAAATTCTGTATGCCAGCCTTTAAATTGTTAAATCCTCTTCCAGCTCCATGCTCCCTGAAGACCCTTGTCCCGTCTAAATATATCCAGTTTCTTTAGTCATTTTCCATATGACTTGTTCTCCATCCCTTAACTATAATGGTTGCTTTCTTCTGGACATGCTTCGGTCTGTCACTATCCCTTCATAGGACCACTTCCAGAATAAACATCAGAGCTGCACCAACACATCTTTTGTTCTGTATACTTCTTTTAACTCAACATCCCATGACAGTGGCATTTTTGGCAGCCACATCCCACTATTAAGTTGTATTGAGCTGTTAAATTTAGACAACTCTTAAATCCTTTCCATGTGGGTAAACCACATTTTCTCTTTCCTGTTTTTTTATTGTTGGGGTAAAATTTTGGGGCATTTGAATTTTTTTTTCTATTGGGAGTAAGGGGAAGGTGCCTAAACAAAAGGGCTTATAAGTTCCCTGTTGAATTTCTTCTTGTTAAAACCTGTCCGTAGTTACTACCTATCAAGATGTTTTTGGTACAGTTCCAGCATTCAGTATATTGGTGCACCCTGCAACCTGCATCAGCACGCCGTCATGCTGTCAGAACCTTATTTGTAATAAACATTTTCATAATGCAACACCAAGACAGGGGTCTGTGGTGGACTCTGGAGGTGTGCCTTTTGGTTAACTAAATCCATTCATCAGAAATAATTATTTGCCTACAGCTATTCTCGCTGTGTGCCCAGCTCATATTCAGAATCATGTCATTAGAGATTGGTAAATTCATACAGAAATTCAGGTTAACCACTTTGTCTTCAGGAACTCATGCTGACTCCTTTGCTGAGAGCTTATAAACCATCCTTCTGAGAATTTGTTCTGGAAGATAACCCAGATCTGAAGCCTGGCTGCCTAGGGTTCACAGGCTTCACCTCTGTTTTTATAAGAAGACATTTACCCATTTTCAGGTTTCCCTAATTCTCAAGATTCTTCGTAATGATTGACAGGAGTTATGTTTTATCCTAAAGTTCTTTTGGTGTCTGAGAAATCTATCTCATGTAGGTCATGAGACTTACACACAGCTTCAGTAGGCAGTGCTTACTTATGGGTTCCTCACCTACCTTATTTTTTAAAACAAGTGTTAGTGCTGTCCTTCTCTATGTGACAGTTGTTCATTTGGAGGGAAGATAGGAATTAAAGCAGTTAGGGAGTTCTCCTTTCCTCCTGTTATCTGTTATCATTGTAAATTTCTGGGACTATCAGGCTCCTTTGACCTTCGGAACATTTCTGTGTCACACATAAAAATGCACCTTGCATAGCTCATCACATCAGCCCTGACCCAAGTACACTGGTATCATTCATAGGGTGCAGTCATGAATGCTTGCGCTCCATAGCCTGACCTGTTTCCAGCCTGATCTTAATACTTATTTTTCATCTTTCACTCTTACTTCACTCCTTAGACCTGATACTTCTCACACTTTGAATTTGTTCTTCGGTCTTTTCTCTGGGTGGATACTCTCTGGTCTGACATTCTCACCAGGTGTTTCAGTTATGCACTGCTTTGTATCAAACAAGGTAGCAGCTGTATCACCTCTTAAGTTATACATGGTCTCTTCTGCCATACTGTGTTGGCCAACCAATCACTGAGATTATCCCAGAGAGGAGAGAAGAGGAGATCTGGACTCCACCTCTAAATGAGAGGAGAGTGAGCATTTGCAGACAAATTTTAAAGCCTCTAAATGAGGATTAGCAAAGCCCAACAAACAGATCGTAGGCTCCATGCAGTGAAGATATTTGTTACTTGTTCTCCCTTCTCCATAGAAGTGTAGGCTTCCTTTTGCTAACTAACACGTTTCATATAGCTCACTTACATTCTGGACATTAGCATCTAATATTCTTACAAGGTTACGTTGCTACTTTATCTTTAAATGAGATTACTTGTCTGTTTTCTGTTTACATTCATCAAAGAACATCCTCTGAGCCTTTATTAGTTTCTCAGGAGTTCCTCCATTTGTTCCAGCCCACTGTATTGCCAAAAATTAAACTTTGAAAATATCACTCCTTCTCTTAGTGCCTCTTTAAATGGATTCTACCAATCCTTTTCTTATTCTTTCTGCACAACTCACTTTTACACACTAGATATTTGCATCTTGTTAATGCTCGCCATCCCTTTTTTAAGCCAAAGAGTATAATGGAGTGATTAAGAGTCAGACAGACATGGGTTTTAATTCCTGCTCTCCCTTACTATCTGTGTAATCTTGAAAGCATTATGTAACCTCTTTGAACTTCAATTAATTGTATATGATAGTCAGAGATTATAAGGGGATTAAATGACAGTGGTATTAAGTGAGAGAATATAAGTACATAGTAGGCACTCATTAAATGGTAGCTCTTAACAGTATTCATCTCTTATCTTTTTAATTGACAACTGTAATAGTCTCCTTCATTCTGTGCTTCAGTTCTGCTAAAACATACAAAACACCCTGGCAGGTGATTTTGTAATGTCGTGTTTTCTGCACAGGTGAGTTGTTGCATATGTTTCTGCCTGGTTTTGTTTTTGTTTTTTTTTTTGTTTTTGAGACAGAGTCTTGCTGTGTCGCCAGGCTGGAGTGCAGTGGCACGATCTCGACTCACCGTAACCTCTGACTCCCTAGTTCAAGTCATTCTCCTCCCTCAGCCTCCAGAGTAGCTAGGATTACAGGCACGTGCCACCGTGCCCAGCTAATTTTTGTATTTTTAGTAGAGACAGACAGAGTTTCACCATGTTGGCAAAGATGGTCTCAATCTCCTGACCTTGTGATCCACCTGCTTCAGCCTCCCAAAGTACTGGGATTACAGGCATAAGCCACTACACTCAGCCTTGCCTGATTTTATCAACAATTTTAGCAAGGTCTACTAGGGTCAGATTCATCCACTCTCTCTTCTTTTGTAATCTTTCTAGCTCCTAGCTCAGGCCCAAGCTAAAATGTCTAGAGGTGCATTCTAGATTATATAAACTGCTCCCACATTCAACAATTGAGTGTCAGAGCCAAGACTGACTGTTGCCCCAAATTCTCTCTGCAAACAGCTCTAAGACACCTTCCTACAGGAAAGCTAATGTAGAGGAATGTTGCTTGTCTGGAATGATTGCAGTGCTTGCAAGTGTATAATTAGTCACTAGTCAGTGTATAAATACACTGTAAATTGCTTTATTTGTTAATGTGAAAAGCTCTGCCGAAATACAAGGTATTATAGGAATGAAGGCTGAACATAGGAGATAAGGTATTGTGGGAGAAGAACAAGTGAGTGAGGCATCAGTGTGTGTCATGTATCCCTCTGCTGGGACGAAGCTTATAGGTTCTCCCCCTCTCATTTTCTAAGAACACCGACTCCCCTGGGTGGATAATTTAAAGGACAAATTACCACTCTTCTGGGTACCAAAGCCAGCCATAAGCTGAAATTAAATTAATTCATACAGCCCTACAAGAAACTGAGGGAAGAGTCAGAAATAAAAAAAAAACCAAGGGAATCCAGAGCTAAGGATGAAATATTAGAGTCAGTGCGATGTCCTTGCCTTCCTGTGCTGATGAAGTAAAAAACTGAAAACCACCCTGGTACAGACTTAAAGGACCACCATCAAATATCCATTGTTAAGTACTTGGCAGTGGCTATTGCAATGATTTCAATTCCGATGGGGTATTGGAGAGAGGTAGGAGAGAGAACACTAGATCAACTTCAAGTCCTTGTACTTAAGCTAACTAGCTAGGTGACCTTGAGCCAGCTACTACCCAATCTGGGCCTTTGTTCCCTTCATCTCTGGATTGAAATAAATGTAATCAGAGTTTGGGTTTCTATTTTGTTCCCCATATCAGCTCAGCGATCATAGTGAGCTGATAAAACACATATACAATTTGCCAATTAAAATATTGAGAGCTTATTTTCTTTTCTCAGAGCGCAAGCCCTATTACCACAGTAAAAACTTTCCCTGTACTCCTTAGTAAGGGACCAGGAGATAGAAGGGCAACTGTGGAAGTGGAAGACCTTAAGGTTTTGTTAAAACACTGTGTCCTCACAGTTTCCTCCAGAGGGAAATGAGTATTTACCTAGTGGATTAGAGGGGCGGGACTACCCTGTGTCCAGGAGGTAAGCAGTACTTTAAATGCCCAAGATTGGCTTCTGAGAAAGCAACTTGGCTTGCTTGTTCTGCACATCTAATAATCTAGTCACTTTACATCAATGGAATGAGAGAGAATTGTGAAATCATTTCTTCATTTAATCTACAAAAAGCAAGGACTTGGGTAATCAGTTTAGCAGCTGGTCTGCTGCCAATGTGGAATGTAGGTTGGAAACCAAGTAAAAGTCAAAAACAAAGCCGATGTTGTTTTCTAGGGTGCCATATCACTGAAACATGTTCTAGGTCCAGCATATTAAGCTTAACCCTATCAACATCACAGCTAAGCCTGATTAGCATTTACTGCCATGACAGTATCACAAGAAGAGAAAAACAAAATCCTAAAATTCAGTGGTTCTTTGTCATGCTAGAAAGCTATGCTTGACTTCTGGGCATACATGGGTAGAGGCTACAGTACAGGAAACATCTAGAAATACTCACCTACTTGGTAGTCCCCAGATCTTTGGATTTCATTGGCCATTAAAATCTCAAAGGAAGAGAGAAAGAGAACACGAGAGACTGGGACAAATTTGATGCCATTGCTTAATTAAAACATCTGGTTCATGCCATACTCCTAGCACTTTGGGAGGCCAAGTTGGGTGCATCACTTGAGGTGAGAGTTCAAGACATCCTGGCCAACATGGTGAAACCCGTCTTTACTAAAATTACAAAAATTGCCAAGCGTCGTGGCAGGAGCCTATAATCCCAGCTACTTGCGAGGCTGAGGCAAGATAATTGCTCGAACCCAAGGGTGGAGGTTGCACCGAACTGAGATCACTCCATTGTCCTCCAGCCTGGGCAACAGAGAGACACCATCTAAAAAAATAATAAGAAAACAACTATTATCCATTACTACTATCATTATTAAAGGATGTTTTAACACAAAAAAATGAGGAAGGACACTGTCTTGGAATAAAGGAAAGCCCTTTAAATTGCTTTGATTTTGTTATTAGACATACCAACCACATTGCCCTTCAGTTTTCTTAGTAGTCATGGATCAGTGAAAACTTCATCCTCAAGCAGAATAGTTCATCTGTGTGAATCATGGAAAGCACTGCTCTTTGGAAGATCCTCTTAAAACTAGAAAGCCTTCTTCTCCAAAAATTCCAGTCTTAAATCCCCTCAGGGCCCAACTTCAAACCCCATTTTTACTTTGAAGGTTTTCCTGACTACCTAATGACCACAATGATCTACTTTCTGAATTCCTGCAGCACTTGTAATTTTAATATATAATCTAGCATTTTTATTTTGTGAGAAAGGTTTTTGAAATGTAGAATGTTTTGGAGATAACAGTTTAATTTTTATTTTTATTTTTGAGATGGAATCTCGCTCTGTCGCCCAGGCTGGAGTGCAGTGGCATAATCTCACCGCAACCTCCGCCTCCTGGGTTCAGCAATTCTCTGCCTCAGCCTCCAGAGTAGCTGGGGTTACAGGCACCCGCTACCACACCCAGCTAATTTTTATATTTTTAGTAGAGACAAGTTTCACCATCTTGGCCAGGCTGATCTTGAACTCCTGACCTCGTGATTCACCCACCTTGGCCTCCCAAAGTGCTGGGAATACAGGTGTGAGCCACTGTGCCCAGCCAACAGTTTAATTTTTAAGTAAATATTTAAAAGCTTTATTACCAACTGATAGAGCCACAACTTAGCATTTCTAAAAAAAATTCTAATTTAAGAAAGAAAAAAAGTATAAAACTCTAGAACAGAGATGAAGCTTCCATTGTTCAAAATGCATCTGAAGGTAGCTGAAGTCTTTTATGGTTGGCAGTATAGAATCCAATATATTTTGATCGATAGGCTAAACTTACATTAAGAAAGGCTCATTAGCCTTTGGATTTTCATGTTTTCTCTTCTCTTCACCAGGATAAGTAAGCATCAGAGCAACTCTTCTACTTCCTGTTTCAAATGATCCCATATTCTCATATAGCTAGAATAACAGACTCTTATGTAATAGAAATTGATCTTAGAGATCATCTAGTTTATATCTTTGTTTAACAGAGGGAGTATCTATAGCCAAGGTACAGTGAAGTGACTTGCTTCAAATCCCAAATTGATCAGAATTAGAGTTGGGTTTTCTGCCATGATCTCTAAGCTTGCAAGTATTTTAAGTATGCTAGTCTTATACTCTTGTATTTTTAGATATACAGTACATTGCACATCATGGTCCCTAAACAAGATTAAAAAGACAAGTTTTCCCCATCCCCTAGGCTCTTTCACTCTTGGCTATTTCTTCTTTCCTTCCTTGGCACCAGTTTCCCTGATCTCTCCTCTCCCCTCCCCACCCTACTTCTAAACCCATTAAAATCTAGGTTCTTAGGAAAGGCTGTGAGAAGCTCATCTACACAGTGTAAATTCCTCATAGTTGTTCATGGAGTGATTGATGTGTGCCAGACATTTTTCTGGGTTGGCTGAATGTAGGACTTTTTGCAATTTTACAAGGTAGGAAGAAATAAGCCAACAAATTGAATCCTCATTCAAGGGAGAAGGGAGACTTCTTATTTCTTTGAAATTACCACATATCAGCAATGAGTTTATTTCTAAAATCAGCCAAATTCTTCAGAATTGGAAGCCTGCCCTCCTTTTGTCCCTCCACTACAATTGCCACAAATATTAAATATTTAGAAATATTTACAAATCTATATTGATAACATAACAGATCCTTTTTCATTTTCCTATTTGGGAACTGGTCTTTTCCACCTTCACAAAAACCAAAGCCTTAACACTTAAATGGAGGTTTGACATATTTTAAACATTTTTAGCTGTTATTCTCAAAACCAAGTAGACCCAGTCCTAGAAATGAGGGCTACCTTCTCTGGAACAAATTTACTACCTGACCTTCTCCAATTCTCTAAATTTGCCTGGCCACAAGTTTTCACATTTGTGAAACAGAAAAATTGTTCTTAATGGAGACTGAGGTATTGGAGGGTTGGGACCACACCTTTTAATCTTCCGTATGTTACCACATAGAGCCTCGTCTCGGGCTCTGCCCACGCAGATGCTCAGGAAATGCTTGCTAACTGAAGATTTTTATGATCACTGATAGAAAGACGGAATAAATGCAAAACACGATTTTTCCCTTGCCCCGAGTTACCCAGGAGCGTCATTCTCATTCAGAGATGACCACATTTCAGAAAGTGGGTCTCATAAAACATACAATTTAATGAAGCCATCTGGGAAGATGATTGTCATATAAATGCAAGATATTGATATTATCTGGCTACTTGGGGAAATACCATGTAAATGAAGGCGCAATCCAGCTCCATAATTCAAATCTAGTATTGATGTACAAGGTCTTTGGATAATGGACTTTGCAGATTGATATTTCTCACACATCTGAAGCTACTTTTCTCCCCTCCTTTGCAATTTTACTATATTCGCAGTAAGATTTTATTTTACTTTTTGGAAACATCTTTTTTTTTTAACAGGAATCTCTCAGTGTCAACTGGGAGTCTTGAAACAGATTTTACATCTGTACTGGTGTTTTTAAGCTTCTCTTCTTTTGAAGCAACGAATGATGCAAATAACATAGGCATTTCTTTGCTGCTCCAGTAATTATACAGGATGTTGTTCAGTTATTCAGCTTCCCAGTTGATTTGGCTGCTTTCTTTTCTTTTATATTCTAGCAAGAAGGAATGCTTTACTTCTGATATTATCCTGAAGACTATTCTAAATGAAGCCACCCAGTAATCTGTTCTCCTCTCTTAACAAATGTTACCTCCTTTCTCTGAGCGACAATTGCTAAAACAATACCAAATTCAGGCATGCCAGCAGTCACACAATGATAACATCCAGCAGGCTTTGGCACTCTGTATCTTTTATGTAGTCTGAGAAATGGATGGAGGGTTCTCTCTACAATTAGGACTCTGTCTCACTACCTCTGCTGAAGAAATTACCATTGGCATTGAGGCAACAGCTGCCCCCACTGTATAAACCAAAGTTCTTCTGAGGTCCTCACCATCTCTCCAGGAAAGAATGGGATCTAGTATTTGTGCTTGCCCCTCCTGACACACTGAGCCTGTTTGGCCCTGGCTTTCCCCAGCCACGCCATCACCTCACTCTCAACAAATAAGACTTAAGTGCCGTCAATCACCACACTCTTCCTAGAGGTTGTTGGAGCTCATGGACATTGTCTGAGTATATGTGTCATAGGTTTGCTCACCCAGGAGCCACACATGGTGTTCAAACATGGTGTTCCTTTAGAGAATATGCATGGCAGGGGTTAGAGGTGCAGAGGTGGAGGGATTGTTTCCCATGCTGTGTCTGGCTGATGACTGAGGTGGATGGAATAGATAGGGAGCTGGTAATATATTCTTGATCTTTAATTCTTTTGATATTCAATAAAGAAATTCTTTTTCCCATTGTTAACTTCTTGCATCCCTAAATCACAGACTAGAGGTAAGTGTGTCCAAAGCTGAGGGACAAGACACTTGCATGCTTTATATCCCAGGGTGGAGTTTGCATGCTGAGAAGCAGGGTAAGAAGGAACTCCTAGCCCTCTTTCTCCTTGGTCTCATACAAGCACTGTCACTGCTCATCCCTGATGGGAAAGGAATATTCAGGATTTTAGTCTAATAAGGCTGAGGAGAGGAGAGTCTTAGAAATAATGTTAGCAAATGTATTCAGTGAGTGCTATAGGCCAGATACAGTGCTAGGTACAGAGCAGTGACATCACCAAGATGGCTCAGTAGAAGATGTTAGCCTTCCTCTCCCCACACACAAAAAACAAATGCAGGTGGCCATTGAACAATTCAGGGTTAAGGGCACCAGCCCCCCATATAGTCAAAAATCCATGCACGACTTTTGATTTTCTCAAAACTTTACTATTGTAATAGCTTACTGTTGACCAGAAGCCTTACAAATAACATAAACAGTTGTTTAGCACATATTTTATGTTATATTATATATTTTATTCTTAAAATAAAGTAAACTAGATAAAAAATGATATTAATTGCAAAGAAGAGAAAATATATTTACTATTCATTAAGTGGAAGTAGATCATTATAAAGGACTTCATCCTTATCATCTTCCATTGGTGAGGCTGAGGAAGAGGAGGAAGAAAAGGGATTGCTCTTACTGTATTAATAATGGCAGAGGCAGAGGAAAATTTGCATGTAAGTGGAGCAGGATAGTTTGACCTTTTGTTGAAGGGTCAACTGTATAGAGGACTCGAGGACCTATTTAAAAATCTACAGCAATGCAGTGGAGTAAAAAACGGTGAATATCTACACAGTAAGGTACTACACATGGGGTGTGGTAAGGAAGAAAACCCAGTTTGTGCCTTCAGAGAGTTCTCAGCCTGGTAAGGGGCTCATAGCAGATTTTATATATATACATCTGTTAATATTTCAACATTAATTTTCAGAGTCTCCAAAGTTGTTCTTTTTCATGTTGCAAAACATGACACTAAAATTGCAAAGTTAGTGACAAAAATAGTCTAAACACTTCTAGGGATTGGAACTCTAACATAGAAATAACAAGTAGAGAGATTATTCCATCCAAATAGCTGACTATATCATATCAACGACTAAGATGTTGAGAAAAACAGCAGATTTGTGGCAAACAAAAAACATATATACCAGGGAAAACCTTTCAGTTTCTCATAAAACATTACATAATTATGGGAGCCAATTATTTTTTATTTATTTTTATTTTTTGAAATGGAGTCTTGTTCTGTCACCCTGGCTGTTGTGCAATGGCACAATCTTGGCTCACTGCGATCTCCACCTCCCAGGTTCAAGCGAATCTCCTGCCTCAGCCTCCTGAGTAGCTGGGATTACAAGTGCTCACCACCACATCCAGCTAATTTTTGTGTTTTTAGTCAAGACAGGGTTTCCCCATGTTGGCCAGGCTAGTCATGAATTTCTGATCTTAAATGATCTGGCCACCTTAGCCTCCCAAAGTGCTGGGATTACAAGCATGTACCACCTCACCCAGCCCAAACGTTTATTTTTAAAAGGTATCTTTATATAGAGAGATTAGGCATTCCAATAACCACTTTTTTTTAGCTGACTTCTATTCAGAGCTAGGTTGCCACAGTAGAAAGACAAAGAAATGTAAGACAGTCTTTTCCTTGAGTCACAATATTAGTGAGAAGATGAAGTTTTGAATGTGGAAAAATTAAAGGTATATTGATTCACACTGTAAAATATTTTTAAAACCTTTTGCTTGATATCTAAAGATTCTATTGAGGAAAAAGATACACAGCCATAACCAAGAAGTTAAAAATTGGGTTAGGGGCTTTTTGTAGTTAATTGAGGTACAGAGGGATACACATAGTGACAAGAGACATAGCTGATGAAGTGCTGTTCTTACAAACATAAAGCAAAATCCTTTATAATCATTATCCCCCAAGCAATTTTCTGTAAGCATCAAAAGTATAGATGATACTTAGAATGATATAGGGCTTCATAATTCATCATTAAAATGTTAGAGAAATGTTGAGCCAAAAATAGAGTTGTTTCGGAAAAAAAAGGGAATCAGAATTTCTTTTTTAAATTTTCTCTTCATAGCAAAACATTCAGACTGTATGGCAAAGAATAGAGAGAAAAACAAGTCACTCATAATTCTGCCAACAGAGATAATTATTAGCATTTAGGTGTATGTTCTTCCAAGCATTTTTTCTATGTATGTATACACAAATATTAAAATATAGCTTTTTAATATAAAAACGGAATCACACCAGGCATACTGCCGTTTAATGCATATTTTGACTTAATAATATAGCGTTTTGCCTAGCAACAATACAGATTTAGGGCTGGGTGCAGTGACTCACACACTTGTAATCCCAGCACTTTGGGAAGCCAAGGTGGGAGGATCACATGAGGTCAGGAGTTCAAGACCATCATGGGCAAAATAGCAAAATCCCACTTCTACGAAGAATTTAAAAATTATCTGGGCATGATGGTGTGCACCTGTGATCACAGTTACATGGATGCTGAGGAGTGAGGATCACTTAAACCCTAGCATTTGAGGCCACAGTGAGCTATGATTGCACCACTTCACTCCAGCTTGGGTGACAGAGGAAGACCCTGTTTCTAAAATTATAATAATCATAATAATACAGATTTAAATTGGTCTGAGCTGAAGAGTGTTCTCAAAACATTATGTCTGCCTAAAACCTGAGAATGCAATCACTTCATAGATGAATAATGAATACTGATGATCTACAAGTTTTTTTATCGTGTGCTTCATTAGTAAAAAAAATACACCATGCTCCTTGAATTTGTATATTTATTTATCAATTACAAACATGTGCTATTTTGCTATATGCACATTATAAAACAATCTCAAAAATGGAAGTTTCAAACGGATAAGATAAAATCTTTTAAGTGTTGGCCTTTTTTCCCCACTCTAGTGGATCTTCTGGAATGCCCCCTTCCCCAGGGTTCACATAAACCACTTTAAAGATCCCTGATGATACAGTATTCTCAATTACAAGATGTTATAGTAATGCAATGGGTTCAAGAATGTTCTGATCACCCAAATGTGCATGGAACCAACCAGCAAAATATTTCTGGAGGACGCAAGGATCTGTTTGGCACAGATTGCTTGTTGTTTCCCACTTGCTCGTTCTTCAAGAGTCTGTTCTACAATTATCCCTGCATGAAACTTCTCGGGGCACTTCAGGTAGAATTGACAACTGCCTCTTTTGGATTGTCCTATCCCTATGCAGATATCTACATAACGTTTGTAACACTTGATTACATTTATTGGTTTCTGCATCTCTCTCCCCATCTGGATTTCAGCTTCTTTAAAGCAGGAATCATGTCATATCCTTCATTAATTTGCCAGTGCTCGTTATCTAGTAGGTCCTTAATAAATACTAGGCAAATGAGTCGACAGAGCTAGAGAACCAATGCAGTGCATAAAAATTAGGATGTCCCGAAAGCCTACAGAAGAAAAACAAAATGCTATGAGACACTACCTAGAGCTTCTTCTACATATGATTATGTTTAATTAGATTATAATGTCTGACTTGTTTGCAGCAAATTTTACAGAATCTCCCAGTGAATTCTCCAGATGCTTCAGTGAAATTCATTGTTGCTTCGCTTATCTGCACAGCTCCTTCTCCGCTCTACAGAGGAGGGGATTTAGTCCTGGATTGGGATGTTTATGTACTTGCTAATCATACATTTGTTTTCCCTCTAAGCTTAGTCCTGCCTGCCAAGAATAGCTCAAGATGACAATCATTTTCATGTTTTCAGTCAAAGGAAGGCTCCATACGAATAGGAATAAACAAAGCCAGAAGTTTATCATCAACAAGAAGGAAAAAAGAAGAACATAAGTTTAAATACTCTGCTCCCATGTTTTGCTATCCAATGTCAGCATTTTAGTACTCCTGTTCACCCACAACTGCTTGGCACATTGGGGATGAGAAGGAGTGGGTAGACTTTTTAAGTAGCTACAATAAATAAGAAGGCTCAATTTTACCCTTTGCTTATATCCCTCAAGAGCCACTGGAGTTTTTAAATCTCTCTCATTCCCTCACTTCTGTGTGTGCCCCTGTACATGGGTGCCTTTCATGTTAACTTGAAGCCACAACTAGTAACTTACCAATATTTATTTCCACATCTGCTTCCTTAAATTGTTGTTTTCCAAACTAAATTCTATGACATGTCCATAGATGCTCTATAGAAAAGGGTTCTGTGGTCAAATGTTGGGAAAAGTTATAGTTATACAAGTTAAACAGATGTCTTTGCACAAGGATTTCTCAAACCCTTTAATTTACTGGTGTATCTTGTCAGTCTTCAAGAGGAAGCATGGGTTGCACCAAAGAACCCTCTTTCCCAGAATTATCTGGGCAAACTGTATTCTATTAACATACTTTAAGAAATGCTGCTGATTCGACGTAAGGGTTTGGCTTAAACTGGAAGCTCTTGTCACCAGAGACACAGACATTCAGAATTACCTCAGTCACTTGGATTGGCAACCAAGCTCTTGAAAAAATGGAGAAAACATCACAAAAAAACACTCCCAAATACTAACAAAACTCTAAAGTCATCCCTCCTGTGGGCTGGCATCTCTATATTCTAGAGCCTGAAATGCCATTGTTGCTTAGGTACACAAATGTACACAAATGTGTACCTAAGCAATGTTGCAGAAAGAGATATGCTAGAGAAACAGCCAGGTGGAAAGGCAAAAGGACCTAACCAAGGCACTATGGTTTTAGGAAAATACAGCTCAGGACCTGACTTACACATATAATCTCTGGGCAGTTGTCTGATAGAAGTGGAAATCCCCTTCCATCTTGGGTGGCTTTCATGGAGAGGCCCACATTTTCCATTTTTACTCCCACTAACCACCACATGAAGCCTTCCTGAAACACATAGTTTTGTTTATATCGTGCTCCCAGCATCTCCTCTATACCATGTAACCATCATAGAGTGTACATACGCAAACCTAGATGGTACAGCCTCCTACACACCCAGGCTGTATGGGATAGCCTATTGCTTCTGGGCTGTAAACCTGTGTAGCATGTTACTATACTGAATACTGTAAGCAATCATAGCACAATGGTAACTATTTGTGTACCTAAGCATATCTAAACAGAAAAGGTACAGTAAGAATTCAGTATAAAAGATTTAAAGGCCGGGCGCGGTGGCTCAAGCCTGTAATCCCAGCACTTTGGGAGGCCGAGGCGGGTGGATCACGAGGTCAACAGATCGAGACCATCTTGGTCAACATGGTGAAACCCCGTCTCTACTAAAACTACAAAAAATTAGCTGGGCACGGTGGTGCGTGCCTGTAATCCCAGCTACTCAGGAGGCTGAGGCAGGAGAATTGCCTGAACCCAGGAGGCGGAGGTTGCGGTGAGCCGAGATCGCGCCATTGCACTCCAGCCTGGGTAACAAGAGCGAAACTCCGTCTCAAAAAAAAAAAAAAAAAAAAGATTTAAAAATGGCACACCTGTGTAGGGCACTCACCATGAATGGAACGTGCAGGGCTGGAAGTTGCTCTGGTGGGTAAGAGTGAGTGGTGAGTAAATGAGAAGGCCTGGGACATTACCGTACATGCTGTAGACTTCATAAACACTGTACACTGAAGCTTCATTAAATTTATTTTTTTTATTCTCCAATACTATGTTAACTTTAGTTTACTGTAACTTTTTAACTTTCTGAACTCCTTTCTAAACTGTTGACTCTTTTTTAATAACACTTAGCTTAAAACACAGTATAGATAGGCTGGGCGCGGTGGCTCATGCCTGTAGTCCCAGCACTTTGGGAGGCCGAGGCGGGTGGATCTTGAGGTCAAGAGATCGAGACTATCCTGGTCAACATGGTGAAACCCCGTCTCTACTAAAAATACAAAAAATTAGCTGGGCATGGTGGTGCGTGCCTGTAATCCCAGCTACTCAGGAAGTTGAGGCAGAAGAATTGCCTGAACCCAGGAGGCAGAGGTTGCGGTGAGCCCAGATCGCACCACAGCACTCCAGCCTGGGTATCAAGAGTGTAACTCCGTCTCAAAAAAAAAAAAAAAAAACAGTATGGATGTACAAAAAAAAGTTCATATCCTTATTCTATAAGCTTTTTTCTATTCTTAGAATTTTTTTAACTTTTAAATTTGTTTAAGATCTAAGACACAAACACACATTAAGCTAGGCTTACACAAGGTCGGGTCTTCAATATCACTGTCTTCCACTCCCACATCTCGCCCCACTAGAAGATCTTTAGGGGCAGGTAACACGCATGAAGCTGTCGTCTCCTAGGATGACAGTGCCTTCTTCTGGAATAACCTATCTGAGGCTGTTTTACAGTTTACTTTTTAAAATAAAAGTAAGAGTATACTCTAAAATGACAACAAAATACAGTCGAGCAGTAACATGGTCATTTATTATTATGAAGTCTTAGGTACTGAACATAATCGTATGTTCTTGTATGTGCTATACTTGTATACATCTGGAAGTGCGGTAGGTTTGTTTATGCCAGCCTCAACATAAACATATGAGTAATGCTTTGTGCCACATTAAGCTGCCTGTGACACCACTAAGCCATAGGAATTTTTCAGCCCCATTTTATTACGGGGCCACCATTGTATGTACGTCCCATCATTGACCAAAATGTTATGTGACATAACTGTAGTTCTCCATGGTAGCTGTGAAAATACTGTATTTTTTTACACAAATTACACAACCTTAGTACTCTTTCCATAAACTATACAGTACAGTGATTCCAACTGTCCCAAAGCATTTACAACCCCCTCTCACGCCACATACATTACTGAAGCTCTCCGTGTAGCCTAGCAGACAGAATGTGGACTGGCAAAAACTGATCCATACGGTTTTCTGATGGCCATCATGCCAATCTTCCTAATGGCCACTTGGAATCCCAGTCCAGCTCCATGCATCTGGGTGGAACGAGCAGCTGGCTGAGACCTATCATCCCAGGCAGGACTGCTCTGCAACCCCCTGTCATCCTAATGCTGGAGGTTGCTTACATAAATAAACCTCCAATGGATGAGACTGGAGGGGACAAGAAGCTGTTTGCAAAGCCATATTATCTATTCTAAAGACCTCTCCCATGAACATTTGTGAGGACAAATGAATATCCTAAGCTAAAAGTGATGAAAGAAGTCTCTTTTCAGAAAGTCAACCAGGAAATCCCCTTCATGAGGCTTCTGATTGAGTATAAAATTGGATAAATCCCCTTCTTTATTAGCGGCTTTTATATGCTCAGGTGGGGTTAAACAGACCTCTGAAAACATGCCTTTAGTTTGTTCACTGCTGATGAATGGGGCTGAAAGTTGTATGTGCGGCTGACACATGCCTAGGTGCATTTTCATGGCTCTGAGCAGTCGTCTGTGCTGGGCTGGATTATTCGTTGGTATAAAGCCACCAACAATTTATTCTATCCACAAATAAAATTGCCCTCAAAAAAGGAAAGGCAAGATTCTCACAGCTCTCCTGCAGCAGGTCGCCAGCTCCAGCACTTCCATCAGAGTGACTCATCTTTGTTTCTGAATAAATGGGAGCATTGGCTTGGGGTTAGATGTGATGTGATCCTATCCTGGCCTGGCCCCTGTTTATGGCCCAAGCAAAAAGACTATGGTTTTATTTTCTATTGTGAAATTGCTGAAATAGCTTATATGTGTATCTTTAGAAAGTAGCCTTTTATAGTATTAACAATTTTCTGTAGTTACAGTTTTCATGGTGTCTACTGGTTGAGAGATATAGGACTTATTCATGGAATTTACACTCTGGTGGTTTGATAAATATATAACATGTTGAAAAGGAGTTTCATGGAAAAGTAAACATTATTCATCAGGGCTTTGGTTTCTCTTATATTTGCTTTCAGCTGAGAATATTGTAAGTTGTTCGTTTGATTTTTATTTATTTTTCATTTATTTGGCTTCCTTTCTAGATCCTTTACCTAATCTAATCCAAATAAGAACAGCACTTAACAACTCTAAATATGGCATAGGGGGAAATGTGTATATCCTTTTCTTTATATTATCTTTTGTTCACGTACTGAGGGCTATGGAAGGCAAAATGTGATGAGGTGCTATTTTATAGTGTGGTTAATGCTTATCAGTGATTTTTTCCCTCTGACCTTCTGCCTCAGACAATTAATTTTCTTGAACTGCTCACACACTGGCAGAACATGGAGAGGGAATAATGTTAGTACCAGTGAATATAATCTTGGAAGAAAAGCTGTGCAATTATTCAAAGACCTAATCTTATCTCTTGTTTCATTTTTATATCACAGGTCCACATTTAAAAGTATTAGGTATCCTGTTCTGCTATCCCACACCTTCAAACCTCAGTAAATAAATGCTGCTAAGTGCCACCAGGAGTGAAAGAGCTTGTAATGAGAAGTGTGAGGAGATATGTGCTCCATTCATCATTCTGTTCAGACCAATATTGAGGCTCTTGTTATCAGCAGGATTCGTGGCGATGTCATCATGGCTGGCATAAATCTTCTGTCAGTGTGGGTCGGACTGATGCCCTATTAAAACTCTGCTTTCACCTAATCACAGAATGACCTTTCGATGTCTTTAATTAACCTCTGACCTGAACCATGCCAATGTCTTGTTGGTAGGTAAATCTATGGCATGACATTTGCTTATGACACTACATTTGTCTTGCTTTAATCATCATACCTTTCAGATTATGGCTTGAATAAAATACAGTTGGGATCCCTGTTAATAGTTGGATTAATTTTTAAAAGGTTAGAACATAATATTTTCCTCTGAGCTCCCACTGATATCTTTGCAGACATTTTTCCCTAGGGAGTTAGGGTTCTCCATTAAAGTAAATTCAGGTGAGCCTTCGTTTCACCAATAACAAAATCTTTTCTATCCAAGTTATTTTTTTTTTAATGACCTGGAACTGGAAGCATTCTATGTCTTATGGATGACCAGAGTACAAAAGTTTTAAAACATAATGTAGCCTCACTTGTCCAAGACATTCAAATGCAGTAGTTGCATGGAAATTAAAGAACTCGAAATAGAGGGAGAGGGGAAGGGAGACAGGGACAGAAACTTTTTATCTCATTTGGGGAATGTGCTTTTCTACTCTGCAATATGTATGCCTCAGGTTCTGAGACTTTTTGGATAATAAAATATCATTCACATCCCATTCTTTCACTAAAAGAAAGTTTATTTGTGAACTCCTATCTGAATTAGTAAATATTACAAATGTAAAATATTTATAATGAAATATACTTTTCCTATAAACAAATGTAATTATAAATTGATTGAAATGGCTTCTAATTCACATAAATTAAGTAGGTTGTTCAAAATAGCAGGTCATGATTGGCCTATAAATCATAACATTATATGAATAAAATAAAAGTTTTGAGCTACCTAAGATTTATCCAATTTTATACTCAATCAGAAGCCTCATGAAGGGCTTAGACTAGATAATCTCTCAGGTCTTTTTCAGTTGTAAAAGTCTATGATTCAGTGTCTCAATATTGCAAATGCTGGGTTTATTGAGTCTGAATTCAGAAAGTTTTCCTGCCTTTAAAATATAATTCAAAAGTTATACTGTAAAGACTTTAAGAGCTGGGAAGTTTTCAAGCATCCCACCCTGTTCCCTGCATCTTCCTCCTACTGAGCCTTTGTTGACTCACCTATAAAATGAGAATAATAATACCTACCACTAGAATTGCCGTGAAGATTAGAGAAGACATATGTACCACACCTTAAACAGTGACTGGCGCGTAGTAATGCCCAGTCCATTGAGGATGCTGGTGCATTATATAGTATCTGCTGCACTTGCCAACAGGTGTTACCTTCTAGGCCTAACTTAATCTCTTTCCTTCTAAAATTGTATAATGTTATGGTTAATAACTTTGGAGTCACTCCTAGGTTCAAATAACTGCTATATCACACCGGTTTATGGCCTGTATGATCATGAGTAATTTAGTTAACCTTCCAATGTCACAATTTCTCAACTACAAAATGGGAAAATAATTGTGCCTAATTAATAGACCTATTAAATAAGATAATGCATGAAAAATACTGTCTCTGATTTTGCTCAATAGCTTATTCCCATTGCCTAGTATAGTATCTAGCACAGGGCAAGCACTCAACAAATATTAATGAAGCTTTAATTGTTTTATATAATTATTTTATTATTTAATTGCATATTAGCATTACATAACTATCATCATCAATAAACTTGTACTATTTATATCTCCCACCTTTCTTGGTATAGAAGTGGTAGTCACATATTTAGACAAAAGTAGATTTTAACATTGAATATACATGAACACAAAGAGTGGAACTACAATAGACATGATTTTACTTGAGGGTGGAGAGTGGGAAGAGGGTGAGGATTGAAAAATAACCTGTAAGGTACTATGTTCACTACTTGGGTGATGAACTCATTTGCAGACCAAACCTTAGTGGCATGCAATTCACTCATGGAATAAACCTGCACCATGTAGCCCCCAAACCTAAAATAAAAGTTGGAAGAAAAAAAAAGTGTGTTTTGGTTAGGTCTTAGTCTGAAGTAGGAAATTACTCCTGTTTAATTATTCATTTATTTAGGAAGCCTTGTCTGAGCCAGGCTCAGGGGATGTGCCAGGCTCTGGGGATACTACGAAAGTTGAAAGATACACAATCCCAGCTGTCATGGAGCAAAGAGTTTATGAGAGAGAGGGATGCTAAGCCAAGAAGGACACTAACAAATGACAATTGGATAGCTTTGCCAAAGACCATGAAGGAGACAGACACAGCTCCATGAGGGGGCTTTGACGTAGGGAGGTAAGGTGAAGTCTGAAGCAAAGGATGGAACAGCCTGACCACATGGGGGTCATGTTTTGAAATTTATTTAATAGGGAGTAGGGGATAGTATCATGATAAAGTTTGTGTTTCCAAAAGTTTCCCTTGATTACAATGTGGAAGGTGAATCAGAACAAGAAAAGGAGATATAGGGAGATGTTAATGTCAGTGATTTTGTACTTAATCCCAAGGAGGTGGTCTCCATGGCAATTCTGTCTTTGAATCTCAGCAGAAAGTTACGTTGATGCCTTGCTCATAGGCACCAAAAAGATAAAGGGAAAGAGACCACTCCCCATGCCCAAATATACAAACTTTTCTTTTCACAACTAATATCAATATTGAGGACAAGAGATACCACATAGGTCTCTGAATTTGTTATTCTTCTCTGCCACTTTTGCTGTGTCCACAAGAGAACAAAGACGCCCATATTTCATGTTTTATATTATGGGCAGTCACATGCCCTCTAATTGGAGGATTGCATGCCAAACCAATGGCCTAGCCTCATAAAACTTCATTGGCTCTTATAATGATGGGGCCAGACTATGATGTAGAGTCATGAAACGTATCTCTAAACCTTAGTTCCAAAAAGGACAGAAAAAGATTAACCATTTCTAGCTAGAGAGCTCTCATGGCAACCAGCCTTTTAAATGAATAAGGCAATGAGTTTATTCATATTTCATCCTGCAAATATTTACTCAACTCTTATTATGTGCCAGCCACCTCCTGAATATTAAATGGTGAACTAAGCCCAGTCTTGAGAGGGACATCTGCCATGTCATGTGATTTAAGGGGGAGGGCTACCATTTATGAACTTGCTGTATACTTTATATAAGTTATCTGATTTGTTCATCAAGACAACTCCACGAAATAAAAATTATGACCTCTACTTTAGGAAAGCTAGGTTTTGAACCTAGGTCTATTGACCACAAAGCCCTTTCCTTTCCATTATACCATGTTGTTTACCAGAAAGGAGTCCCTTTTCAGAGATAACTCCCCAAGGAGGCCAGAAACTCTGCCATTAGTGAGTTTCCTTTGTGCCAAGATTCATCCTTTCTCCAGCACGCTTTTTAAAACCACTGCAGGATTTCTCAACCTCAGCACTACTGGCATTCAGAATCGGATAATTTTTTGTTGTGGGGGCTGTCCTGTACCTTATAGGATTTTTAGCAACAACACTGACCTTCACCCACTAGATGTCAGTAGCACCCCAGTTGTAATGACTAAAAAATGTCTCTGGACATTGCCAAATCTCCCTGGGGAGGACAAAGCAGAGGAGGAGAAGGTTGTGTGAACAGCCAAGAAAGCAGAGTTACAAGAAAGAAATGGTTGGCAAAGACAGCTGTTGCTGAGAAATTGTGTAAGATATGGGCAGAAACAAAATGATATTTGAGTTTGCTGATGAAGAGATCGTTGGTGACCTCAAGGAGGGCAGTATCAGAGGGCTGGTACGGTCAGGAGCCTGAGGGTGGGGTATATGTGGAAAGTATGGAAGTAGGGTCAGTGAGGAGTGATTCTCCTTTCAATAAGCTTGAGAATACTGCAGAAGTGAGGCTGTGCCAGCTCTGGGCACAGGACTCATTATCGTTTCTGTATCTTGGAATACTCTCTCTGGGATCCTGAGCATCTATATAAGATGTTCAACCAGTCTGAGACCGCCATATGGTGATTGTACTTTCAAATGAACCCAACATTTCACCTGTGCCTGCCAGGCAGCAGACATGCAGCTGAAGCTATCTTGAAGCCTCTAGACCAACCCATCCACCTGCTGAATACCAGTGAGTGACCTACATCCAAGCTACTAGAAGTGGAATTGCCAGCTGATCCCTGCCTACATTTCCAAGCCACACAATTGCAAGATACTGTAAAATGGTAAGTTTTATAGCAGTGTGCTACCCAGCAGTATGGACCTGGAGCAGACTACAGCACCAGTCCTGGTTTCCCTCTCCTAGTCAATACAAAGATAGGGATGATGAGCTAAATGCCACCCAGTCCCCTCTGCTCTGAGAGTAGCCCCTAAGCATGTGTTTTGTGTCATGGTGATGGTCAAGCCCTCAGACTCTAGAGTCATACAGACCCAAGGTCAATTCTTATACCTCTCTACTTCATGGATTTGTAAAATAGTGATTTTTACAGGTCCCATTCATAGAAATGGGGAAAAAATGGAGTGAGATGCATTTATGTAAAGCACTTATGCAGTGCCTGCCACAATAAATGCTCACTAAATGTTAGCTTTCATTTAAAACATGAGTTTTTCTGTCAATGGACAGCAAATCATCACATTCCATGTAAAATGAATCTGACTTCACGAAAGTTTGCGCTAACTTCATCTCTCCCCACTAGAGGGACTAATGAGGCCTTGTGCTCTCACCTGCTTCTTCACAACCACAAGTCCATTCCTTTTGTTCTTTTCGTGGCTTCCAACCTCCTGTTCTGACTATTTGACCTACAAACCTTTAAACACACACACACACACACACACACACACACACACACACACACACGAAGAGAATGCCTCTAAACCACACGTTCTCCTGTGGGAGATGTGTATATTAAAGGATTGACTTCTGAATGCCCTTTTAGCAACCACAAGCATTTTTATTCTAGTCTGCATGACTTGTGAATCACTCCTGTTTGAAATAACCAGAAAAATAAAGAAAATTAGGTGTTGGGAGCAGAAATAAAGGCTAAAGGATAAAGCAAAGGAGGAATAGAGAATTTGCAGCGAAGCATTGGGGTACTCTGAAGGAAGTTGAAAAAAGAACAAGATGCCTGATTCTTCCAGGAAGCAAAAAGCTAAGCTATGTATTAATAGGGCCCCAGGCAGAGCTGAAGCTATAATCCTGGTTCCTCGACAGATATTTCAAATATACCAAATTAGCCATGAGAGCAGCCCAAGGCCTTTTCCAACTAACACACCTTAACTAGTCTGTGTTTTTAGACCACAGGGGATCCAGGGTCTTGGTTGTGGGAGTTAATACTTCTGAGTTCAAACATGAACAAACACTGAACATTTAGGAAGAGGAAAGACACAGAGAGAAAATGTCTCCTCCTATTCCTATTATCTGATATCTGAAAACACAGTTTACAAACATTTCACTGATTTTCCCTGGGGAGGAATTCCTGCTAAGTTGCTCATAAGCGATGGATAACATAAAAATAATTTGCAACACCCATCATAACTAATTTGAGTGGGTGAAATGTTACCAGAAATGTATTTAGTATGCTCTCTTTATTGTTTTATGTTCAGAAACAGAAAAATGTAAGGTAAGCGGCAACCTCTGAGCCTTAACTCCAATTTTCACATTGTCAGAAGTTCCTTATATTCCATGAGCTTTTCAACAAGAGGGCTAAGGATAAATACTGGTGTGTGGAAGGGTTGGGCTTAACAGAATGGTAGCTGGTAGCCAGGCACTCTTCTAGGATCCTTTTGGTGCTAAGGGAACAGGAGAACTTTGTAGAAACAAGTTGATTTGATGCCTCCTGAGTCAAAGGACTTAAGATGTGTCTGTCTTACTGAGAACTATTCTGTGTGACCACAGGGCACGGAGCTGTGGACCAACTGTGCTTCCTGTCTGTAGAGGTTCCTTTGAGTATTAAAATGCTCCCCACTCAGTTCCATTTAGACCTCATTCCCCACAGTGAGGGCTTTTCTTGGCAAGGCTGAGCATAAGTGGGGAATGGGAAGGAGAGGAGCCAGATCTCACATTCATAAAGGGCTTGGAATTTAGACTCTTGGCATTTTCTCCAAATGCAGTTATATGATCAATATAATTCTGACGTATTAAAATATTAATTTATTAAATGTAAGCATTTAAAATCTACCACACATTTTCACCCCTGTTTTGGCATCTCTTCTATTTTTAATATATCTGGACCCTCAAACGAAAGTGGCCTAGGTTCTTTCCATCTCTGGGAAACACTGCCCAACCCAGCAATCATCCACAGCCTTTCCCCAAAATGTTTAAAGTCCTGAAACAAAAGGAGTTAGATGAGGAGCCGAAAATGAGAGTGATAAGTGAATATGCAGTGAGTCTGTGCAGGTCCAGAAGAAAATACTAAAATCTATTCCATTAAGCCCCACTAGAAGGTACATCCCTTGAGAGCTGGGGCTTCATCTTTCATCTCCATATCTCTAATTTATCATGCAGTCCTAGAACACAGTAGGAGCTCAATGCACTTGTGTTGAATGGGTGAATGAATGAATGAATGAATGAACAACACTAGCCTGGACAGATGATTCTTTATGCAATATATGATACTGTCAAGTTCAACTGCCTGCAAGGGAATCATTTGTCTATGGAGTAGGCAAATTTTCAATATGAAGCTGACTTCAAGCCATTGCTCAGACCAAGTGCCCAACTAAAGGAACATAAATGATTCTTAATATCTGACAAGGAAAAGTGTAAGTGGGAGAGGGGATCTGCAGCTGGAAAAAGCAAAGCATATTCCAAAACCAAAGAGAAATTCCTTTTGGATTGTCAATTATTTGGGATTACCTGGGCCTGGGTCACAGACCATTGGTGTGGATAATCAAGAATTGACTGCACATGTGGATATCAAGCCCGCTTGGACTCAGGTATCCCCCAGTGGCCTGATCACAGCCTCCACTACTCCCCATCACACAGAGCCCAGGGTAGGAATTGGAGGCATAAACCTACTATGAGACTGTGGGGCAGAAGCCTTCTAATACCCTCAAAGGTTAGAGTTTCCTCCATAGTGGCAGGAATGAACTGGGGTTTGTCATGAACTTGGCAACCAGAACAAAGGTTAGCACAAATAGGGGTGTCATGAAAAAGAGAATCAGGAGTTGTCTGTGCCAGTTGCATTTTCCTTGTTGCTACAACCTTAGAATTGTCTGTCTTAATACATTACATATATTAAAAGTAGGGACCACTATGAACCAAGTTGAAGAGTAGGAATTCCTGCTGTGGGCACTGCCGTCCTTGTCTTCGCCTTTCTGTCCCCATCACTTGGCCTCCACCCTTGGCCCATGAGTGGCTAAAGGTCTTCCCTGGACAATGTTTTCTGAGGATGAACCACATTCTCAGCCTCTCTTCCAGTTTCATAACCAGTTTCCTGTTCCACACTCTGTTCTGACAGAGGCCTGCCCTCAGCTCTCAAAGGTCAAATCTAGGATAATTTGATAAATTAATCTGGTCTTTTAGATTAATGTGTTAATGGATACTCTTTCTGACAAGAGTTTTCAAGAAAGTTGCCCTATTTGTGTCAGACCCCCAATGGAGTGACTCAGAAGGAAGCCATCACAGGGCTGAGTCAGGTGTGGTCAGCCAGCGGGAGAATATTTTGGGTTCTGTGATCTGAGGCTCTCAAGACACTGTTGGCTTCCTATGGCTGGATCTGTCTGTGATAGGAATTTTCTGCACTGAGGGATAAATGTAGAATGTCACTTGATAGATTTCTACCCCAGTGGGCTCCCAGGGGCATTTTATGGATTATTCTAGTTTCCTGAGAGTATGTAAGCAAACACAAAAGGAGTCAATTTGAGAAAATATAAATACAGACAAAGGAATCCACAAGAAATGAGAGATTCTGTGGCCCATTCTAGTGAGGGAGGGCAGAGGACGCAAAAGAACTGAAATTCTGCTCCAGATTGAGCTTTCTAAAGGAGTCCTTAGCCTCAGCAGAAAGAGAGGGATAATTTATAGGTTAACATTTCCTTTTAATGTGGATAGCATTTTCCTCATTTATAGTTAATTAGGTTAAGCATGCATGGGGAGTAAGGGAAAAAGGCTTTTAGTGATGCTCTAAATGATTAGTAATTTGAATACAGTAAAGAACCTCTAAAAGATGGAGCACTGGAACACATTGAACAGGCTTCTCTTCTAAGTGCTAGAATCAGCTCACTCTAATTTTGAAAATACTGTGGCAATTAAAGCACTAAAGATAAAAAGCCACAGAATGTGCTAAATATTTTGAACAGGTTTTAAGCTATATGTATGTGTGATATTAAGTGATTTCAAAACAAACGGCTTAAGATTGCAGATGTTGTCTATTTGGCATCCTGGCAACCCCAGTGTTGAGCTTTGGTCCTGAATCATGCCAACCTGCTAGGGCCCAGGGATAAACTAGTAATAATGGACAAGAGACAATATGTTTTAAGCTTAGCCCCTCATTTGTTCAATGGGAGGAATAGGGCTAGGCGTGGTAAGTCACATCTGTAATCCCAGCACTTTGGAAGGCCAAGTCAGGAGGATCACTTGAGCCCAGGAGTTCAAGAACAGCTTGGGCAACGTAATGAGAAAATTAAAAATTAGCTGAGCAAGATGGCGTGCACCTTCCAGCTACTCAGGAGGCTGAGGTGGGAGGATTGCTTGGGCCCAGGAGGTTGAGGCTGCAGTGAGCCATGACTATGCCACTGTACTCCAGCCTGGGCTGCAGAACAAGACCCTGTATCAAAATAAAAAAAAACAAGGTTGTGGGGGGAGAGGGGGAAAATAATAATAGTGCCCTTCTTCCCTAACTTTGTGGTGTTGTTATGATTAGAGATGATATATGCTTATCGTTTAGCAAATAGTGGGCACCAGTAAGTAGTAGCGATTGTTATAAGTTTAAAACCTTCGTTTAATGGAATCAAACATTTCATCATTTCTAGTCCTCTTCCTTTTAACCATTCCAGACCTCTTATGTTTAGGGCTGCTACCAAATGCAAACAAGGTGCAAGTTTTATACCTGGTTTCCCTAGCATTAATCCAGCTGGAAGAGTTTCAATAACTGCTTCCTTACCAATAATTTTCAACAAACAAAAATTTAAGCAACATGAAAGGTTATTCTGTAAATAACCTTTACAGAAGATAGGTTTCTTTCTATCACAGTGCATCAGCTTTAAGGCATTCTTGGGATATCCCTAAGCATTTCCTTTCCTTTCCTTTGCACAGACAGGCAAGTGTGGTGTCACGAAGAACCCAGGAAAGCTTACGAGGATCTGGTTTTGCCGCCCCTACCTATGTGACCGTTGGCAAGTTCCTAGACTCTCTGGACCTCTGTTTCTTTTCACTCTTCATAAAATGAGGGCAATCTTCATAAAGTAAGTAAAATAAATGAGAGAATTATAAGTCTCAATCTACCAGTCAAGTAATCAGTTTCTGAGACACCAAGTTTTAATGGTTTAAAAGAATCGTTTGCCCCCATTTCTCTGGCTGACCTCTCAGCAGTTTTCCTTTATCAGCCTCCTGGTGAGGGCTTCCGGGTGATTTTGAGTGGAAAGAGTATAGGCTTTGGGCTTCCGAGCCAAGCAAACTGAAATTTGGATCTCTGCTTCCATTTACTGGCCATGTGAGCTCCAGCAAATATCTTAGCAGATTGAGACCTCAGTTTGCTCCTCTTTAAAGTGGCTAAACTAGCACAGAGCTCACTCCCAGTGTCAGCATGAGGTTGCAATAAGGACAAACAGGGCCTGGCACATAGTTATCGAGGAACAAGTTTCACTTCCCTTCCTTCCAACGATCAAACTGGACATGTGGTAGATTTGCAAGATCTGCTTCCCTATGAACTCCTGCATAGACCCCTGAAAGTAGTCAATAAAAAGGTACTTTCTAACTATCTCCTGCACGCATGTGTGCATGTGCACACACACACACCCTTCCTCACCACCTTGACTGCCTTTAACCTTTGCCCACCTTCCCCATTTTCCTCGGAAATGAAGCTTCCATGACAGTGAGGTCTAGGGAAGACAGGACCACTTAAAAGCTGTGTAGATCCTGGCAGGGAGGGGTCATTGCCTTCCAGATTCCGAGCCACCCCACCCCCTCCAGGCAGCTGGCCTGATGAGGAGCAGGTGATTTCTTTTTTCCATTGTTTTAATTTAATCCTAATTAAATGTAAGGCTGGAGATGCCTTCAATGGGCCCTTTTTTCTGGTTAAATTTCCTTGGGGAGTGTACCCTAAGACCTCTCTCTTTGTGATAACTTATTCTGGCCAGCAGAGCCAGGTCTATTTATTACATCTCCCGACCACCCCCCTCCACAACCCTAGCAGGAGGGGCCTCTCTGCAGTTGCTGATGACTAGAGAATTACTCAAGTGTGAACTGTTTCACTGTCTGTCACTTTGCTCATTAGGCAAGTGAGAAAATGTATCTATGGCTCTGTCTCACGGTCCTCATTAGCTTAGAGGCACATTTTTACTTCCCTTATTTGTTTCTAAGATGAATATAAGAAACAGTATTTAGTTTGTGTTCCTCAGTATAATTTTAAGAAGCAAAAGCCTGGATAATCTTATTATCTTCCCAATAATTGTGTTGTTTGGATGGTAGGGAAAGGGTAATTGCCTCTACTGCATTTCCAGCCAGGGTAGAGAGGGGTGTAGCTGTTTTAGCTGTAGTAAGGATTCAAGTTCTCAGCACTGGGGGAAGATTATGGTATTTTCAGAAAGGTGGTAAACAGATACCCCCAATAAGAACAGCTGAGGAGCCTGTACCCTGAGAATGTCGTTTTGTTTTCTTCTAATACTCTACTCTCTGTAGGTATAAAATATAGTATTATTATTATTACTACCTGTGTGTTGCACGTAATTCTATTTCTACCTAGAGGTTTGGTAAAAGGTTAGTGTTTTTTTGGTGGGGGCAGGGGTGGAGGATGGTGATTGGAGAGGGATAAGATTTGTTTTTTATGGAGCATTTGTTACAGGTATTTATGGTTGTTTATCATCTGTAGATTTATTTACTGAGATGATAAAACAAAGCTGAGATCGCCCAATATCATTTCAGGAGTTTGACATTCTGGTTGCCTTCCTGATAGAAATGTGTCAACCTATTTCTTGTTTGCTGCGCTCAATTTGGGGTGTTTAGGATCCATTGTTGATCAGCCACTTAAATGTTGTTCCAAATTCATTAGCATCTGTGTGGAGTCCCAGACACGGATGCCCTGTGGCTGATAATTTAAGTGGAGAATGTCTGTCTTGCAGGGCTAAAGGAAGAAAGAGGCCAGTTCCTGTCTTCACCTAAAAACTTCTAACACATATGGAGCATGTTAGGCTCAGCATTAGCTGCCTGCATTAGTTCACAGATAGGTCTGCAAAATAGAACAAACGGATGAACTAGACTGGTAAATATAAAGAGTGTATTTATGTTTATTTGCATTTTCAGATTTGAGTCTTAAAATCTAAGAAGTGCAGAGAAAGCAGCATTCTATTTGTTTTAAAAGCTTGATTCTTTCAGTAATAGTGCCAAAGTGACTGAATTTTCATCTCCCTCAACCATTTTCTTCATTCAGAGAAATGAGAATGCACATCACCCATTCAAGGGAAATATAAAGCATTATTATAATATGCCTTGGCCTAAGTAGCTAATCACTTTTTATTAACACTTTTTGGCCCAGGGAGTTGGGATTTCTCCAAGCTGACTGTCAGGGTAGGGATTCTGGGAGTCCATATTAGTAATTAGCATTGCAAGATCTTGACTCCTGGGGTGATTCAAATTAATACAAAATAAAAGTGCAAATTTCTAAATAGCTTTGAAAGCCATATCTATTATTAAATTTATGTTATTAAAGCCCTTTCCAGCCAGTATGACAGGAGTCCAAAGCAAAAGCTTTCCTTAAATATCTGCACGACTCGTCTTGGATTCTTTAAAATTAAATAAAAGAGCATACGATGAAAGATCAAAAGAAATTTCTGTACAATTGAGTTACGCCCTGGCAGTAAAGTTTTCCACCAAACCAAATCCCTACAAAGCAATATTAGTTTCATGGTCACAGTTGCTTTTGGACTTTCCTTGATACATTTGGCAGCTATCTTGAGAGCATCCAAAGAACCGCTGGCAACATCAATCACTCATTTCATAAGCAGGCGCTAAGAGGCGACAGGAGGGCGCTTGGCACAATACCGTCTCTCCACCATGGAGCCCCTCCCAGGCAGGGAAAAAGAGAAACGGTGCAGCATAGAGACATTATGGAGCACTCGGCTTCGAATAAGGTTCTGCTAATGTGTAAATAACCTGCTTTCTCTAACCATGTCTTTAGCAGACTAAGTGGTTAATTGTTATTGATCAGCTCTGCCCACTGTTCCAATATCAGTCATCATTGAAAATAATCTCAGTATCCTTCATTAAGCATGCATCTGTTTCCATGGGAATGCATTTTAAACACAGAGAGCTACTTGAGTGTTATTGGTTTCACTGGTAGCACCGGCACCGAGGGCTGTGGTTGCCCAATCTGTCATAGTTAATCAACTCTCATCTCTTAACACTGGCTGCAGTTATCAATGAGGTAAGGATTAATATTCTGGGCGAAGCGGATGATAAATCATTTGTATATAATTAGTGTACAGCAAGGTTACAGCTGACATGAATTTTTATCTTAATTATGAGAGAAATTTGTTCCATTAATTTAATTTAGTTTGCATGAGTGGCTAGACACCTAACAAAGTTAATCTTACACCTGTCATTACAACATTAAGTAGAAAGCCTCGTGTTGAGGCACTAGTCTCATATCCTCCTGCGGATGAGGATAATGTTGTTCATCTTGATGTGAAAATAGATGATTGTAGACAGAAGATGTAAAGTCGACTCTTTTTAAAGTTGTCCCAGGGAATTTATGGGTGAATATTGAAGCGACTCAAGTTGCTGTGCTTTGGATGCCACAGTCCCCTTGCAAAATTACCTCTCTCCTGCCTTGCAAATCAGGTGGAAGACACTACATACAAGAAGAGATTGGTTGTTTTCTAAATGTATATATGCTAACTTCAGAGCTTTTGGCCAAATAAAGCTTTGCCTCATTACAAGCTATTGCATTTGTATCAAATGCAATGCATTAAGAAATAAATGTGTGCTAGTTCGAGTTGCCTATTCTAAGTGCTTCATGTTTATAATTGACTAGCAGAATTCATATAACTCGATTTCCTGTACAAATGGTAATTATGCAGACATCCCAGAGGCTTTAGAGTACTGCATAAACCTAAACCCTGTACTAATTATCCAAGTAATCACCATGTCTGATCAATCATATTTGATTGATAGATTAGGTGGGGCTGTTTATGCAGTAGAATGTGATGTTCTTTATTTTCCTAAAGATTAGCTACATATTTGAGATTTTAAAAACGAAGAAGAGACTTGCTGACTTGGCTTATTTAAAACGGTTTTCTTATAGACTTATCTTTGTGATAATTATTTTGCCTTGATGTCTGACCTGGTGTAGGCAGAAATCTTTAAGTAACAAAAGGCAGGAAGTCACAAAGTTACAATACAAAATCCCTGAAAACAGGATGACCAAGGAACAACTCCAGAATGTGGAAACAGCACTAGAAATGGCATCATGGAAGAGCCCATTTCTGAAATCGTGCATTTGAAATATAAGCTCTGGCTTCCAAAGGACTGGGCTTGCATTTAGGAGACCCCAAATAAGCCTGCAGCTGAAATGCTAATTGCACAGTAACTCAGATTAATGTATTGTAATATTAGTCCACAATTATCACTCGGAGATAGGGTCAAGAAGTGTATAGTTGGTTATTCACAAGAAATGACTGATTTAAAAACAAAGAGCTCTAATGGAATTCAATAGTGCTTTTCAGTCATTCTGCTTGGCATCTCTATTACCTGAGATGATTCACAGTCCATTATGGGAGCTTCCATGCTAATAGAATGTCTATCTTCTGTAATACAGACACATCAGAGCACTAACTGGGAATCTGTCACAATGAATTTCATCTAGATTTCACTTCATCTCTTCATGGACTGTAAAATTTGCTCTTGTACAATGCCTAAATTTACTGTGGGTAATTGAGAGAGATCTATAGATGCAGCAGCACTCTGTTAAAAACAGTTTTCCAAAGATCTATTGTAAATTGTGCAGCTTTGCCTCAGCTGGGGAAAGATTATGGTGAGCTGAATCTTGCCTTTACTAATGAGATGTTGTGGTGAGTTCAAAAGAAAGAGGGGGGAGATGCCTTAGTGAATTCCACCACGTGGAAAAAGGAAAACAAGGAAGGGACCTATCTTTCATTCAGAGGAAAGCTTTGCAAAAGGGACAAGTTTGGACCTTCATTACCTTCCATGGGAAGTGTAAATCAGGGCTATGAAAGACATAATATTTTCCAAATCGGCCTGCATTTACTCGGCAGAAAAAGAATGTCTCGTGCATGGCCCAGCCTTCTAGTAGCTTACATTTGCTACCTCGTGCAACTGCAGGTAGAACAAATTCCGTCTCTCATTTGCTACACCTTCTGTTTCACAGATTGTTAATCCTAACTAAAATATTTGGTATTAAGCTATCTGCATGAATTGTTGATAAAGAATTAAGATAACATTTGAGCTATTAAATATAATGTGTGCTCATATTTTTTCAATGGATACTTGGGTTACTGGTCATAAAGTATACACGCTAACCTTTTTTTTCCTTCAAATCGTTCCCCTTTCTTTATTTTACTTATTCCCATCAAAAGCTAAAACAGAATCACTGGGTGCCCTTAACAATTGTAGAGCTTAATATTTGTTAGCCAATTAGAATTGTGATATATTCTACAGCTTTTTTCCTAAGCCAGGAACTGAATAATAGCATCATGCTTCACTGGCGGTGAAGTGAGCTGAGCCTTTACATTAGGAGAAAATCAGAATGGTATGACTGCAGTTCATTACTGAAATAGGTAACTGATGAACTGAAAAGACAAAGGGCATTGTTAAATGAAATGTCATTATTAGAGGTGCTCATGTTTAACAAATGTACTGTAAGTTAATTCAGTAGTGTTTTCTATAAAGTTCTCCACTGAATGTTCGCTGCTCATTTTTACTGTCTCTGCATACCTAACATCTCCTTAAAAATGTCTTCAAGGAAACAATGTCAACTCCCAGTCATGGGGAATATTTCAACCAAGGTCAGAACCATCTTCTAGGCTCAGGTGTTTGCGTCACTTTCACTGAAGACCTTAGCCAGATGCAATTGTGTTTATGTTCCTAGATCTACATGCAATACATTAGGATATTAAAAATGCTGCTAGGGGGCTGGTGGGGGGGGAAATAAGCACAATCATTTTGCAGAAGACTTGAGAAAAATGTTTTCAGCTTAAAGAGGAGGAAAGGCAATGAAACCCCTTTGGCATCTGGGCAAAACTGTTTGCTTGACTCTGGAGGTGATAAAAATAATTTATGAAGCTCTACGATTTTAGCAAGAGGAAATGACCTCAGCTTTTGGCAATCTGATGCAGTTAGTGAAGCCTCTCTGTACTACTTTTATGGATTTCCTTAAGCTACATATTCTGTGACCTGTATTTCAGATTTATTGGCAGATACATAAGCCACATTAAGTAATATAAAATGCAGTGAATGCATCAAACAACTCAGCAGGGACCCACTGACAGCCGGCAAGAGGCTGCCTCTTCGAAGAAGTCACTCTAAATCGAATACCTGTTTATGCATTTGTCGAAGCAGGCTCTGAATTTTTGTTTGAAATAAAGACATTAGTTCAAAACAAAAGAATCTCCAGCCAAACCCATAACATATTGGGTGGCAGGAAGAGGGTGTACAGCCAAGTTTAAAATCTAATCAAACACTCAGGATTTTGAGTGGGTACATGCTTTGCTTCTAGTTTGGGGGGAAGCACAACTTCTCAGGAGGAGAGAAGGGGACCCCAGCATATTGTGTTTGATTCTCAGCAAGACAATAGAGTAGCATTTTGATGAGGGAGATGCAGACTGACCAGTAATGTCTTTTGGGAAATTCTTATTGCCTTGATAGAGGTACGTACCAATGAGGAAATGAGTATTGCACAGAGCTATAAGCTAAGCACTCGAAACAGAACTGAGAGAATATGTATAAGACCTATACGCCCATCCCTGATGCCATCAAAGGCAGGGGCCCAATGTGGCAACGCAGAAAGAGAATGAGTATGGCAGTCAAGAGACTCAGTTTCTAGCTGGGTCAGCTGTGTCACCTTGGGCAGCTCCCACCCTCTCCCTCGAGGTCATAGCAGGACTCCTGGCATTCCTTTCAGCACAAAAATCCCTTGATTCCTTAAACAATGATGTCCAAATGATTGATATAAGAGAAATGAGATCACAGGATTCTGGGGACACCTGAACCAGCCGTGAATTACTTGAGAAGATTCAGGCCCTGGCATTAAGCTAAGCAGAAAAATGATGGACATGTGGTTTCATGGGGAGCTTCTAATTCACCTTCCTGTGACTGTTATATTTTACTGCTAGCCATTCCCTTTTGAAGAAAGCTTTGTGGGACTCAGGTGAAGTTACACTCCCTCCAAAAAAATGTTCTGGGTAAATTCCACCCTATTATGGTCTATCCAGTCACTGCAAATTGATAGCCCTTTGTTTGTACCACTTTATACTGTCCATGTGAACCGTTAAACAGGGTGGTTAAGGGCTCAGGTTCCAGAGTCAGGTGGCCCAAGTTTAAGTCCTGATTCTGTCAGTATTAGCTGTGTGATCTTGGGGAGGACTCCTAACCTCTCTGAGGTTTTTCTATTCTGCAAAATAGGGATGACAACAATAGTTTTGTTGACTGGATGATTGTGATGTTGATATAAGATCCTATTTTTAAAGCATTAACACAAATATGTCACAGAGTAAAACTCTCAATCTATATTAGACATTATTATTATTGTGTTTCATGCATGTCCATTTTGTCTTTTCCTCACAAGAGTGTAATTCATTAAAGACAGAGTCACAGCAGCATGTTATTTGCGTTCCCTACAGTGTTGGGCTCACAATATGTTTTTAGAAAATAAGTACTGAGGGGTAAAGTTCTGTAACGGTGGAGAAAGGAGAATGAGGCATAATAGAATAGAAATCTCTTCACTCCTGTTGCATAAAGAGCAGTTGTAACAATGCTTACCATTATTAAGCGTTCACCTCTTGCTTCTTGCCAGGACTTCACACAAGTTATTTCTAATCACTATTCTGCCAGATATGTATTATTATCCCTGTTTTACAGAAATAAAAATTGAAGTTAAGGGTAGGTAAGAAATAATACACATGACTGAAGTGAAACAATGGAATTCAAACCCAGGTCCGTCAGCTGCCAATATCCAGTTATACCTACATTTAGCCTTTCCACCCACAGCCTGCTGTCCAATCAGACAGATGCTCCTTCAAACAGCCAACATAGCTATCTCCTGCTGGCCAATGGTAAGAAATTAGATGGGATTGCCAGAGGAGCCTTTGATGCTGACTCACCCAGAGCAAGACATATCACAGGCAATGACAAAAGCTGAAAGTTGAGAGTCAGAGTCAGTCTTCAAAAATGCACAGTATGAAAAGAAATGCAGATCACAGTCATTCCGGGCTCACACCTTCGCAACTATCATCACCCAGGTTCTATTTGAAGCCAAACAATAGTGCCTTAAAGGTGCTGAATAATTAAGACATTGAATATAGGTATTAAATAACAACAATATGATACTTTAGGACCCAGAAATGACAGCCATGCCTTACACTTGCAAAGCTCCTCTATCTCCCTAGAATGTTCCCTCGCATTAAGTGAGGGGTAATAAGACCGGGGAATTCACATTGCCAAGGTTGGTACATGGTCTGAGGAGAAAGACGGGATTAGGAGAGGTAGCCAGGATCAGCCGTAAACTCCTAATTGGAAGTTTCAGTACAGGTTGTGGCTTGGACTAGGGCCAGCCAAGAAATAGGTGGTTCACACAAAACATGTTGGGATCCATATTGTCCAGAAGGACGTGGTATTATGAATGTCTTTGTCTGAATGGAAATAGCTAGTCTCTCCAAACAACCATTTCCAGATCTCAATATTGTCTGCCTTCCAGAAATGTTTCATCCTAGACTTGAGTTATTCACATTGTTTCTCCAAATGCCAAGGAGAAATGCTTGGGATGATAAAATAGAAAGCACAGAATACATTTGCCTTAGGTGCACATTCTTAGAGTACTTCACCACAAAGCAGTCCAGAGCTCTGCTAGCTAATAAGAGAGTTGAGGCAAGAACCAAAACTAAAATTAGACATTCACTTGAAAAATCTAGGTAACCGAAACAAAAACGAGGGAAGCTTTGTTTATTTAAATTATGAGATAATTGCCACAATTCTCCAATTCCCCTCACTAGGGTAGACTTGGCTTGAGTGTATCAGTATCCATGGTGACTCATCTAATAAGTAAACTGCATTAGCTCTGCTACCAGCAGAAAGGAAGGGGAAAGGTCTTGAAATATATCTGTTGTGGCTTCCTTCCAGAGCAAGGGATTTCATTATATCCTGAGGACATGAGACAGTTCAAAGAGATTTGAAATATGGAATGAGAAGGCAGAGGAGGAGGAGTTTGGGATTATACACTTGCTTTTTAGTTTTGATTTTATACATGAGAATCAGACGCTACAGACCGAGACTCTAGGGGGAGACTTTATTCTTCTGGTCCAGGGTTTTGTTTTGGTTCATTCTGTGATTGATATCTTTCCAAAAAGTTCCCCTGACATGGGTAGGCCTTCATGTTTACTCCCATGTACATAATTTCAAAGAAGTAAGACAGAAAATCCTTTAAAAAGCACACATGCCCGATTTTCTAGTCCGTGGCTGAAATGAAACTTGATGGAAAAAATGCGTGATGGTGCCTATTTACTAAAATCCAGACAATGCAGAATGATAATAGGAATCATCCCGAAAGAGGCACTGCAATATTCCTTTAATAACAGAATAATAACTTGCTTTGCATCTGTCTACTTTTAAAATCATTTTACAATTACAAGCATGTAAGCTATTCTAATTATTACTGTAAATAATTAATCATTTCCTTACAATCACTTATTAATTAGCTGTCATAACATTGTTGTGAGTTAGGTGGAAGACAAGGATTCAATATTCAGTTATTAACACCTAATTAAAATATTCATTGTTTTCCATATGTTGTTTATAGCTTTGCTTCCTCGCACTTGAAGACAGAATTTCTCTGAGAACAATGTCCTCTATTTGCTTAGCTACATCGCCATCTGTTGTTGAGAAGTAGAAAATGTCCTTTCCTGCTTTTTCACATAGACAATAGCTTAATCCTTACCTCAGTTTTTATTTGGAATTGAAAAAGATTGATCCACAATATCCTCCTCCTAAAAGATTTTTCTTGACTTTATTTGTTCTGCCGCTGACTACATGAAGTATTCTGCTGACTAATGCCAATGGTATCATTTAAGCAGTAAATTAAGTGAGCCTATTAATGAAGCTACAGTGAAAAATTCAAATTATTCCAAAGTAGTTAAAGTATAAGAAGGGGAGTTAGCCATCGTTTGGTTTACAGAAGGTCATCATAGAGGGAAATTTAAGATTTAATAATCCACTAGCCCAGGCAATGTGGCGAAAGCCTGGTCTCTACTAAAAATACAAAAAAAATTAGCCAGGCATGGTGGTGCATGCCTGTAGTCTCAGCTACTCAGGAGGCTGAGGTGGGAGAATCACCTCAGCCCCAAAGTCAAGGCTTCAGTGAACCATGATCATGCCATTGCATTCCAGCCTGGGCAGCAAGAGTGAGACCCACCCCACCCCATCTCAAAAACAAACAAAAAAATGATTGAATATTCTGAATCATAAAGATATGTTTTATACTAACTCATAATAAAAGCTCATGTTTATTGAGAAACTACTGAATCCTAAGCACTGTTTATTCTTGCAACAATCCAGTAATGGAGACAGTACTGTGGTTGAGCCCACTTTACAAATAGGGAAACAGAATCACCAAGAAGTAAAGTCAATTGCTGATTCAGTGGGAGGCTCAATAATTTGTGGGGCTTAGTGCAAAATGAAAATATGGGACCTTTTCTTCCAAAAGTAGGGAAAGAAGTGCCGTTAAAGGTATTAAAACATAAAGCTTTTCCTTTCTTCCTCAGCCTCTCTCTCAACTTGTTACGATTTTTTAATTTGCTACTTAATGTTATTTTAAGTAAAGGAAAAATTTAATTTTGTCATTGTATGAATTTTAGTATTCATCTTTTATATTGTGCAATATGTTTTAAATGCAAATAGAAGAGCATGTAACTCACATGCAGAATAATCAAAATTTCATAATTCATTATTTTGTAGCTCATGTGTATATTTCACTCTCACCAGAATGGTAGAAATGCTTCACAAAACTAACTCAACTGTTTTCACCTCACTTGATATGTGTACATTCTACCAACACTGCTCATCTTTGGCTTACTGATGAGTAAGGAATTACAATTCTCTTTCCTTGTATGTCATCATTTTCAGTATAAGTAGTTGGCCAACACAGACGTAACATGTCATTCATGTGTCTTGGAATGCCCTGGCCTTCTTTTTGCATTCAAAGCAAGTTCTGGCTCAAGCAAAAAGTCGGTGGTAGATATGTAGATATGCCATGCTCCCCTTTTACTCTTTGAGTCTCACTGAACTCCCACATATTGTGGGTCCACCAGAATTCTATGTTCACAAGGTGTTTTGTACTCTGTAAGGAAATAAGGTAGCAAGGAAAGCAGACACCCCATTATTCTTATTGATTAACATATTGTGCTTATCTTCTTTACTCACGTGCAAGCTCCAATGTCCCGTCAGAATTCACTTGCAAAGCATAAATTCAAACATAAAATTATCAGTAATTTCAAGACAGTGACAACAGAGCATTAAAGTAAGTGTGAGGTTATCTGAGCCTGGGGCCCTGGGAGACTACATGCATTGAGCAGACCCCGAGAAGATGGACACACACAGAATGACAGATCTGTGTCCAGAGTTCACACTCCTAACCACTGTGCTCTGCTGCCCCTTAGACTGTGCCCAGAGGCACCTTCAAAAGCTTCTGCTTTATGTGTCCATTATTCATAGAATTAAAGAAAGATGATGGTGAATGGAGGGCCTTAGAATTCCAGCCTTCTCATTTTATAGACAAAAGACAAGAAATCCAAAGAACCAGGATGACAGCCCTGGCGTCCTGAATCTAGGCCTCCTCAGATTGTCAAAATGAATGTAATATCTCCTTCCCTTTTCCATCCCTTCCACAACCCACCCTTCCTTTGGTGCCCCTGTTCAGTAATCCTATTCAGTCCCCATGGTTCTGGGAAGTGGACTCACCCTCTGCACTCAGGCCCAGAGGAGGACACAGAATGCAAGCAGGCTTAACAAAGCCTTATTCTCCACAGGAACTTGGCTACAGCTGTGGGGAAAGAGACACCCTTTTCCTCTGGGATGATGAGACATGACATCACAGAGCACTGGATTTGTCACCAGGTAGAGAGGGACTGCCTGAGAATGAGGCCAATATGGAAGAAAGCAGAGTTGAAATACACAGACAAAAATAAACCCCTCAAGGAGTACAGATATTGAGCATCTCAGTTGAGGCCTAAGTTACATACATGAGTTAATATACTCTCCCTTTGTTTTTTAATCAAATTTGAATCAGGTTTCTGTTACTTGACTGTTTTCAGCTCACTATCTTCATATGTGCACATTCTACCAACACTGCTCACCTTTGGCTCATTGATGGGTAAGAAAATTACAATTCTCTTTCCTTCTGTTTCATCATTTTCAGTACAAGTAGTTAGCCAACCCAGAGAAGTAACATAAGAAAGCATATGGCAAGCTTTCCTGTCATTCATGTTTCTTGGAATGCCTTGGCCTTCTTTCTGCATTTAAAGGAAGTTTCTGTTTCTGTTTCTAAAATCAAGTTTCTGTTACTTGAAACAAAGAGTCCTGATTGGTACAAGTTTGGAAATCATTCTGTAAATATGATCATTAAAAACATGGTGAGAATGCAAATAGATCCAAAGATTAAGCTATAGGGAATGTCATTTAAGGAGAGAGCAAAGGAAGAAAAGTCAGAAAGAAAACTGTGGGAATGATCAGGGGGTTCCAGGAGACACGGCACAGGAGACAGTGTCCAACAGGTAAGAGCAGAAAAGAGGGGTGCGGGTGCGGGCAAGGCCTGGAATGCAGAAAGTTCAAGCAAAGTGATGGTTGGAAAGTCTACTGACCTGGAAATTAAGAGGTCAGTGGAGACCTGCACCAGGACTTTGTTGGGAACAAAGCCAAGGGGCTGTGGGTTAAACAATGAGTGGAAAAAGTCTTGTGTTCAACACTGCTGAAAGAAATAATAAATGACGCAAACAAATGGTAGCACATCCTATGCTCATGGATGGGATATTATGAAAATGACCATACTGCCAAAAGCAATCTACAAATTCAATGCAATCTCCATCAACGTACCATCATCATTCTTCAAGAATTTAGAAAAAAAAAATCTAAAATTCATCTGGAACCAAAAAAGGAGCCCACGTAGCCAAAGCAAATAGAACAAATCTGGAGGCATCACACTACCTGATTTCAAACTATACTATAATGCTATAGTCAACAAAATGGCATGGTATTGGTGTAAAACTAAGCACATAAACCAATGGAACAGAATAGAGAACCCAGAAATGAACCCAAATACTTACAGCCAACTGATCTTCAACAAAGCAAACAAAAAGTAAAAGTGAGGAAAAGACACCTGTTTCAACAAATGGTGCTGGGATAATTGGCTAGCCACATGTAGGAGAATGAAACTGGATCTTCTTCTCTCACTGTATAAAAAAATCAACTTAAGATGGATTAAGAACTTAAATCTAAGACCTGAAACTTTAAAAATTCTAGAAGACCAAATTGGAAAAACCCTTCTAGACATTGGCTTAGGCAAAGATTTCATGTCCAAGAACCCAAAGGCAAATCTGATAAAAACAAAGATAAATAACTGGGACTTAATTAAACTAAAGAGCTTTTGCACAGCAAAAGCAACAGTCAGCAGAGTAAACAGACGACCCACAGAGTGGGAAAAAGTCTTTACAATTTGTGCATCTGGCAAAAGACTAATATCCAAAATCTACAACCAACTCAAACAAACCGGTGAGAATAAAAACAAACAATACCATCAAAAAGTAGGGTAAGGACATGAATAGACAATTCTCAAAAGAAGATATACAAATGGCCAACAAACATATGAAAAAATGCTCCACATCACTGATGGTCAGGGAAATGAAAATCAAAACCACAATGCAATAGCACTTTATTCCTGCAAGAATGGCTATAATCAAAAAAATCAAAAAACAGTAGATGTTGGGGCAGCTGTGATGATCGGGGAACAATTCTATACTGCTGGTGGGAACGTAAACTAGTAAAGCCACTATGGAAAACAGTGTGGAGATTCCTTAAAGAACTAAAAGTGGAACTACCATTTGATCCAGCAATCCCACTACTGGGTATCTACCCAGAGGAAAAAAAGTCATTATACAAAAAAGTTACTTGCACACGCATGTTTATAGCAGCAAAATTAGCAGTTGCAAAATTGTGGAACCAACCCAAATGCCCATAAATCAATAAGTAGATAAGTAAACTGTGGAGATTATATATATGTGTGTGTGTGTGTGTGTGTGTGTGTGTGTGTGTGGTATATATGTGTGTGTGTGTGCATGTGTGTGTGTGTGTGTGTGTGTGTATATATATGATGCAATACTACTCAGCCATAAAAAGGAATGAATTAACGGCATTTGCAGCAACCTGGATGAGATTGGAGACTATTATTCTAAGTGAAGTAATTCATGAAATGAAAAGCAAACATTGTATGTTCTCTCTGATAAGTGAGAGCTAAGCTTTGAAGATGTAAAGGCATAGCAATGATACAATGGATTTTGGAGACTAGGGGAACGGATGAGAGGGGAACAAGGAATAAAAGACTGCAAATAGGGTACAATGTACACTGCTCAGGTGATGAGTGCACCAAAATCTTACAAGTCACCACTAAAGAACTTACTCATTGTAACCAAACACCATCTGTACCCTAATAACATATGTAAAAAAAATTTTTAAGTCTTGTTTAAAATGGTAGGTTGGGTATACATACTGATTGCTTCTTCCTACTGAGACACAGCTGAAGTGTGAGGAAAATAATTAAAAATATATATTTAACCTGCAAGGACAATGAGAACAGGAGAAAAGACCACTATGGACAAAAATTGAACAGCAAGTGAAAAATGTCAACAAATTTTTGGAAATGGGGAACAAAAAAGATGGAGAATTGGTATCTGGCATTGCAGAGGGGAGAATGCAGAGTCACCTCGGAGCCAGTGGGGGCAGTGGCAGAGAGTGATTCATTGCTTAGAACTCTGACAACTTCAGGGTTAAGGCACAGGTAGCTTGGAGAGCAGGAGTAAGGCTAAGGCAGAGCTGAAAACAGGGAGACAGTCTGAAAGCCTCTGTTAGAGCCACTGGACCCATCCCTGATCATTCCCATCCTTTACAGTTGCATCACCAACTCCCTGATTCTCATAAGCAACCAGAAAATTATTTCCAGGAGACCCCAAAAGGGCCAGAATCCTGATTCTGAAACATGGCAGAGTCAAGGCCATGAATGAGGTTCTGTGCCCAAACTGAAGGATTGGTAAAGGTCCACATACTCACAGTCAGAGACCTATCCTGTCTCTCATCTTTGACCAGAGCACCAGGAGCCTGGTGTATGCTCCCCATGCAAGACAATAAAAGAGCTTCTCTGCAGAAACAATCTCCCTGTGGTTTGGTACAGTGGCAACTTAGCTAAGTGGGAACTGCGTTTAGCAGAATCCCCTTCCCTGGGTGGCTCTGCTTGGGATGACAAGAAGATCTGGGTGAAGTTTGGAAAGCAGGAAAGGGAAGCAGCCTCCACCATGTTCTGAATGTGGGTGTAGGGTTCTAGGCACCACCACAGCCCCCGAACATCATCACTAGTGGCTAGCTCACTCTGGTTTTATAGGGGGGCCTCCAGACCCACAGCTCTGCGGCCCCCACAGACTTCCTCACCTCCTTGCCTTCCAGGTCAGGTATGGCACAGCTCTGCTGGGGAATGCTCCGGCTTCCTTGGCAGGTCACCTGCACCGTTGAGGTGGAGATGGTGGTGGCAAGAACACCTCTAACTACTAAGTAGGTGTTTGAGTACCACAAGCTAAGTGGCTTAAACAGCAGGAATGTATTCTGACACCTCTGGAAGCCAGAAGTCTGAATCAAGGTGTCAGTAAGCCATGCTCCTCTGAAACCTGTAGATTTCTTCCCCACCTCTGCCCAGTTTCTGGTGCCTTTTTTGTTTTTGTTTTTGTTTTTGTTTTTTCATTTCCTGGCATGCAGCTGCGTGACTATGGTTGAATTTGAGGATTTGCTTTAATATTAACTTCACTTCATTTTTCAGGTCTTGATTCCTCACCTACAAAATGAGAAAATCGTGTTAGCCTAGAAAAGGATTAACACTAATATCAATAATAAGAAATACTTCACTTTTCAATAAAAAAATTATGGGTTCCTTCTCCACGCCAGATACTGTACTAGGCCCTGAGGATATTCCAGGCTACATGACAGGCATATTGTCTGCAGCTTCATGAAGTTTACAGTTCAGAGCAGGTAAGAGTCATGAGTATTCAGAATAATGGATTGTGGCACATTGGTACAGTGAAATATGACAGCCATAAACATAAAATAAAATACCACTACATGCAATCATCTGGGTCCTTCTCACAGCCACAGGGTGAGCATCTATAAGAAGATTAAGAAGAGGAAAACTAGTCTGTGGTGATAAATGTTAGAAAAGATAATTATGTAAGCAGGAGAGGAGTAGAGAGCCTTCTGGGATGCTGAAATGATCCACAGCTTGATTGGGGTGGTGGCTCCTCAGATTTATACGTAAAAGTTCTTCAAGATTAGGCACTTTACTGAGTATATGTTATACTTCAATACAGTGTTAACCAGTGTTCCCACATAGCATTAATCATTTGCAATGAGTGCTATCAAGAAAAGTTATAGGCCAGGCACCATGGCTCATGCCTGGTAATCCCAGCACTTTGGGAAGCCAAGGCAGGTGGATCACCTGAGGTCAGCAGTTCAAGACCAGCCTGGCCAACATGGTGAAACCCTGTCTCTATAAAAATACAAAAATTAGCTGGGCATAGTGGTGTATGCCTGTAATCCCAGCTACTCCAGAGGCTGAGGCAGAAGAATCCCTTGAACCTGGGAGGTGAAGGTTGCAGTGAGCTGAGATTGTGCTATTGCACTCCAGCCTTGGTGACAGAGTGAGATGCTATCTCAAAAAAAAAAAGAAAAAGAAAGAAAGAAAGACAGACGAAAGAAAGAAAGAAAGAAAGAAAGAAAGAAAGAAAGAAAGAAAGAAAGAAAGAAAGAAAGAGAGAAAAGGAAAATGTTAAGTTGTAGTGTTCCACAAGAGGGCCTGGTGTGACATGGGATCTCAGAGAACACCAGAGAGGCTGGGCACAGGAGGTGTCCAGGGGCTGTGGTGTGAAACAGGTATGGGTCAGAGTGGGCACCCACTTGCAGCCCACGATAAAGACATTACACTCATCTCTGAGACCTATGGAGGGCCTTCCAAGCATGAGACATGTCATAGGTTACTTTGAGAAGAGTGAATGTTCAAGTACTTTTTTTACTAGCTAAGTTAGCAACTGAGTGTGTCTCTGTAGCAATACTTTATTTTTCTATTTTCATTTAGGGCATACACTCATTTCATATAGATCATGATATGCTTTGGATTTGTGTCCCCATATGTCAAATTGTAATCCCACATGTCAAATTGTGATCCCCAGTGTCAGAGCTGGGGCCTGGTGGGAAGTGGTTAGACCATGGGGGCAGATTTCCGCCTTTGGTGCTGTTCCCCTGGTACAGTGTGGCACCTCCCCACTCTCTCCCTTCCTCCTGCTCTGGCCATATGAAGATGTGCCTGCCTCCTCTCACCTTCTGCCATGATTTTTAAGTTTCCTGAAGCATCCCCAGCCATGCGTCCTCTACAGCCTGCATAACTGTGAGCCAATCAAACCTCTTTTCTTTATAAATTACCCAGTTTCAAGTATTTCTTTATAGCAGTGCAAAAACAATCTAATACAAATAATGACTTCTCTCTTCATTTTTCCCATCTATTTTGTTCAAGACAACAGTGCCATTAAGTCAGTGTCTGACATACACACAGGATAGTGCTCATATACCTCTCCCAGACATAACTCTAAGAATGGACTACATCTAGACCAAGACTCTTTTGCAGAACCAGCCAGCCGGATCTTCCAGTGGACCATTGCTCAGACAGTGCTCCATGAGGCACTGATTAGTAACTGCAGTGTAATATGCTTGGGAAATATTTGGTCAGACAAAGTTACACAGTTTTCCTACTGCAGGACTTCTCATAGAGTTTCTTATGTTAATGTGCATTAAGGGGGGACATTATATGCAACATTCTCAAACTTATTTGAACCACAGGACCCTTTTGTGAGGTGAACAGTATTTGCAAGCGAAGATATTATGTTGATGTGAAGACTTACAACACAGTGAGTAGGTAATCTCTACTAGTTACTGATTTGCCTCCTTTATCTTAATTCATTTTTAGAATAAATGTAAAGAAATGACAGAAAGCTGAGGTTGTTCTTTTATTTTTGTCTTTCACAAAGCCTTATTTCTTCTATCACCATTACCTGCTCACTTTCTTCATCTGTTCTTTAGAGGCTCATTCATCTTCATTGGCTATTGATTACTTTCTTCTCTGGTGATTTTTAAGTAGCTAAAAACACTCCCACTGACTCTTCATATTGTGTGAAAGAAATTGTGTTTTTTTTTTAACCCCTTTCAGAAGTTATCATAAAACTAATGGGACTCAGATCACCGTTGACACGTAAAATCGTGTTTTTCATATCTTAAGTCCAAACTCATGTTCTCTGTTGTAGATAATTTTAGTGAAATAGACTGCAAAGAATCCTAGAAATGTTAATTCTGCTACATCTGACATATGGAGCATTTTTGGTATTCAACTCAAGCTTTGCATTTTCTTTGCAATTTTCAACATGCACAGCCTCACACTCTCTTTCAAAGGCTCTGGTATTATCCAGAAGCAATTACGAAGAAAAACGAAATTACCTTTCGTCATTCTATCTATTCAGGGCCTTGGAAATGCAGACTGACAATGAACTGACAATTATTTGCAATCCACTTTCAGTTAATTTCACCATAAATTGAGCCTGAGGACTGCTGACAAATAAAATATATTATTCATCTGAAAACATTCTCGTTGGGTCTCCAGATCTCCAATCTATTTCATTAGTGATCACGATCAAACTATGTTGGGAATTGATTTATGCAATAGTTATCCTCTACAATAATTAATTAGGAAAATAATACTTTGGTGGAGCTTTGAATAGGAACAGTTTCTAAGGCTGTTTGATAAAATAGAAAACTTTAAAAATAATTATGAGACAGTGTTCCTAAGGGAGTAGATATGCATTGCCTTGTCTATTTCCACAAGACACTAGACTTAACTCACAGTCAGGGATAGCTCCTTGAATCTCAATTCAGTTCATCTAACAGTTTTTGAGAATGTACTACATGCCAGGCACTATGTGCCAAGTCTGTGAAGGCAACAGAAAGGGAGCTTCTTCAGTGAGTTTACATGGGCAGGTAACCATGTATGGTATTAACTGTCCTAATAAATGCTATGATAGACATAATTGGAAAGTATTTTTGCAGTCATAGCAGCTCAAGGGATTGATTCTGCTTACATCACTGGGGAATGCTTCATGGGAGAAAGTCACATGAGAATTGGTCTTTCAATTGGGCGAGATGAGTGGCTGTGGGCTGGAGAGAAAGCAAGTGCAATTCTAGGAGGAGAAAATATACAAACAATTGCAAAGAGCTGGGAAAGTTCCAAGTGGGTTTGAGGACAGGTGAGAAGTCTGGGTTGGCTGTGAGAGGTTAAGAGAGGAGGGTATGTTGGGATCGGATTGTGAAGGAGAGATGTAAAGTGCACAGACAATTTTTAACAAATAGGGTTTTAAGCCAGAAAGCTGTGTTGTTCAGGTGATAAATCTGGTTGCAGTGCCATAGGGTGAGGGAATCATTGGAAGATATTGCAATTGCCCTGGTAAGAGGCAACGAAAATTATAGGAGAGGAAAATAGGGAAGAAAGGAGAAACAGAACTTGGGAATCATTTAGTTTAGAGGTCAAAGAGTTACAAGGATCTCCTGGGTGTTGAGGTCATGGAAGTTGAGCAAATGATGGTGAAGAAAGACACAATGAATCAAGTGCTAAAGGCTTGAAAGAAGTCGGAGGTGTCTAGGAAGCTGATAGATGAGGATAATGTTTGTTCACTCTTTGGTTCATGTACTTATTCGAAGGCCTGTAATTCAGAACCTACTCTGCTGGGCACTGGGGATGCAAACACCAATAAGACACATTAAGTCAACAGCATTGATCAAAGAGAAAATGTATTATCTTCATGCAGGGAAATGTTTCAAGGTTAGTCAACAGACCTCAACAGTGGAAAGTCATGAAATTCGGGATAATACGTACAGGTCAACGAGAATTTATAAAGAAATGGGAAAAGGTGCTGCTTCTACTCAAGTTTCATGTCACTTTTCCAGGCAGGAAGACAAGAATGGAAAATGGCAAACAATATGTATGTTAAATTTTAACCTTTTATGAAGGATTTTTTTAGAAGTCATTCACTTACATTTTATTTTTCAGAACGGGTCACATGTCTATTCCTAGTCTGCATGAAAGCGTGAGAGATGTAGAATTTAACTGAGTATGTTTTTGTGCCCAACAAGTTATTCCAGAAAGGAGCAAGAAAGAATAGACATGGCTTAGACAAATAGCAACTACATTTTGATGGTAAAGGCTCTTCCCAAGGAATAGTTAATTATCCTAAATATATGTGCACCCAATACAGGAGCACCCAGATTCATAAAGCAAGTTCTTAAGAGACCTACAAAGAGACTTAGACTCCAGCTCAATAATAGTGAAGGACTTTAACATCCTACTAATAATATTAGACAGATGATTGAGACAGAAAATTAACAAAGATATTCAGGACCTGAACTCAGCTCTGGATCAAGTGGATCTGTTATACACCTACAGAACTCTCCACCCCTAAACAACAGAATATACATTATTCTTATCATGACACTTACTCTAAAATTGATCACATACTTGGAAGTAAAACACTCCTCAGCAAATTCAAAAGAACTGAAATCATAACAGTCTCTCAGATAACAAAGCAATCAAATTAGAACTCAAGATTAAGAAACTCACTCAAACCCACACAACTACATGGAAATTGAACAACCTGTTCCTGAATGACAACGGGGCAAATAATAAAATTAAGACACAAATCAAGAAGTTCTAATGAGAATACATGCATACAGGGAGGGGACCAACACACACTGGGACCTGCTGGGTGTGGAGAAGAAGAACATCAGAATAAATAGCTAATGTATGTAAGGCTTAATACCAAGGTGATAGGTTGATAGATGCAGCAAACCACCATGACACACGTTTACCTATGTAACAAAAATGCACATCCTACACATCTCCTGGAGCTTTAAATTAAGAAATCAAGAAGTTATTTGAAACTAATGAGAACAAGGAGACAACATACCAGGATCTCTGGGATGCAGCTAAAGCAGTGTTAAGAGGAAAATTTATAGCACTAAAATGCCTACATCAAAAAGCTAGAAAGATCTCAAATCAACTACCTAAGATCACACTAAAAGAAGTAGAGAACCAAGAGCAAACAAATCCCAAAGCTAGCAGAAGACAAGAAATAAGCAAAATCAGAGGGGAACTGAAGGAGATAGAGACATGAAAAACCCTTCAGAAAATTAACAAATCCAGGAGTTTTGTTTGTTTGTTTGTTTGTTTGTTTGTTTTTGGAAAAAATTAATAAAATAGATAGACTGCTGGCTAGACTAACAAAGAAGAGAAGAGAAAAGAATCAAATAGATGCAATCAGAAATGATAAGGGGGATATCACCAGCGACCCCAGAGAAATGCATATTTAAATATATTTTGGCCAGACATGGTGGCTCATACCTGTAATCTCAGCATCTTGGGAGGCCAAAACAGACCAGGAGTTCAAGACTGGCCCAGGCAACATAGTGAGACCCTGGATCTACCAAAAAGAAAAAGAAAAATTTGCCAATTATGATTGTGCACAACTGTAGTCCTAGATATTTAGGAGGCAGAGATAGGAAGATCACTTGAACCCGGAATTTCAAGGTTACAGTGACCTGTGATTGTACCACTGCACTCCAGCCTGGGCAACAAGAGATCCTGTCTCAAAAATAAATAAATAAATAAATATATTTTTTTACTATATCCTCCTCCTTGATTAAAGGTTTCCTAGAGCATAAGTTCTAGTTTAAAAATAATTTTTCTAGAATTTTGAAGCATTGCTCCATTGTGTACTAACTTCCAGCGTTACTCTTGAGAAATTGTGCCACTCTGATTCTCATTTCTTTGTTATGTGACCTGGTCATTCTTTCTGTAAAATCTAGTTTCCTCTCTTTATCTCTACTGTTCTGAAATGTCATATTAATGTGGCTTTGTGTAGATCATTTTTCCATTTCTTAACAGTGGCATTTGGAGGATCTTTTCAATCATGACACTGCTTTATTATTTCTTTGAAAATCCTCTCCCCTACTGTTTTATACTAGGATATCTGACCTTCTGGACATTTTCTTTATTCTATTTCCAACTCTTCTACTTTATTTTTAAATTTCAGCTATTATTTTTTAATTTCCAGGAGCCCCTTATTTTTTCTCTAATTATTACTGATATGGTTTCACTATGTTAAACCATAATCTCATCTTGAATTATAGTTTCTATAATCCTGATATGTTGTGGGAGGGACCCAGTGGGAGGTAATTGAATCATGGGGGTGGTTACCTCCACGCTGTTCTCATAATAGTGAGAGTTCTTGCAAGATCTGATGGTTTCATAAGGAGCTTTTCCCCACTTCAATCAGCAATTCTTCTTGCCGTTGCCACGTGAAGAATATATTTGCTTCCTCTTCCACCATGATTGTAAGATTCCTGAGGTCTCCCCAGCCATGTGGAACTGAGTCAATTAAACCTCTTTCCTTTACAAATTACCCAGTCTCAAGTATATCATCATAGCATGAGAATGAACTAATACAATTACTAACTATATTAATAATTATCTGTAATTACAGTACAACAAGCTTTTAAGTGAGGTTTTTAATCAATTTGGAGTTGTGGCTGAGGCTTAAAGCATAGAATGCCATGTATGCCTGTATTAAAAAAAAAAAAAAAAAGATGCTAGACATTCATGAAGGACTAACATAGCACGCATTTACAGTAAAATAAGTCTTGTGCCCATAGCCTACATCCCAACTTTAGTCCATATGTGATGAAAGAAAAATCCATAACAAGGCTAGAAACTCTTTACAGTGAGTTAGGATATTTTTTTGAGGAGTGTCATATGTAGGCATATGAACATTTAAAGTAGCAGTTTCTCTCCACCTTCTCTTGGGTGGAGCAAGGGGAGGATTCATGCATACTCAAAAGACTGAGTTACTTGCCAAGGGTGGAGACCAACATCTCAGCCCCCAGTCAGCTACTGCTGAGCTGAAGAAATGTGTAAGCTTGCTCTGTGCTTCTACTTGAGCAGAGAGTGGGGAAAGAGTATTCTTGGGAGAACTAGACCCATGTCCTCTGGATTTAGGGGGTCAGATGGAGGTGGGGCAGAAGGATTTGTGCCTTTCGTTCACCTGAGACTGCCTGGAGATGCTTGTATAGAACAAAGAAGGGACTGCAGTGGGAATGATCTAAACTTCTGTCATTGTATTGGACAGAGAGTCAAGAGTTTTCCTAAGAACTAAATGGGAAACCAGGAAAGTAATAGTGAGCTTGAGTTTCCACCCAAGAGTTCTGGCTCAACAGAATGAGCTTGCATCGAGAGTACTTGTAAAGAGAATTAGGGGAAATCATGAGAAGTCAGCTGCATGGGGTGTCACCAAGTGAAGTGTGGGGAGAACAGTGTGAAGTCAAAAGTCTTATGGGGGAGTAAGCAAAAGAACTATGCAAAAGCACCTCCAGCAGAAAGGGTCAGCGTTGGGGTTCCTGCCACACAGAGGTACCAATGTCAGGTACAGCAGCCCAATAATATAGGACTGTCTTTTTCTCTTCGAACCCCTGCTTTCCTTGGGCATAAGACTAAGATGGGCATAGAAGCATCACTTGGCGAAGACAGAAAGAAGGGTTACAATGGAGAGAAAAAGAATAGACCATGAAGCTGCACTTTCACCTGGCAGAATTCAGGATCAACCCAAGCTAGGAAGTGGGAAAAGATATAGATTAGACAAAAGATTGAAGATTGTATGAGAGTGGACCTTTTAATACCCCAAAATGAGACTATTCTAGTCTCCAAAAGTGCCCAGAAAAGCCTTGGACTCTGCACAAGATGTTATCCTGCTATAGGAGAAAGGAAATCTGACAGAAAATTTAAAGATGACCAGGTTGTTTCCTGCTTGTATCTTATCAAGTACAATCCATTTAAGAAATCGGTTACAATAGCATTTTTGTTTCCCTTTCCATTCTCTGTGTCCTTGTAGAATCATACTTTTTCCATCATTTCAGTGGGATTTCTGGTGAGTCGAAAGATGGCCACATGTGCTCAGTCCCTTTTTGAACCACAAGTCAGTGTAATTGCCTTATTTATTTTTATTTTTTGGACCAAAAACTCCTCCGGAAAGGACTAAGTTGACCTATTGATATTTGAGTGAGAAATCAGTAGATAGCAGGAAAGTCCAAACTTCCACTTCAATCGTGGGCATATTCCACTTAGATAAGTTCACCTAAGAGAAAAGTTTTAGCCAAGCATAGCGGTGCACACTTATGGTTCCAGCTACTCGGGAACCTGGGAGACTGAGGCTGCAGTGAGCCACGTGAATTCCCACGTGAGTGACAGAGTGAGACCCTATCTCAATAAAGAAAAAAGGAAAGAAAGAAAGAAAACAAAACAAAAAAGAAAAACTGTGGTCCATTACCTTGTAGCTAACCATCTGAACTAATTTCTCAGAAAGAATAATCATTGACTGTCACATCTGCCACCTAGTGGCCACTCTGATGCACACATTATGCTAATATTACCGTACTTAGCCTACACCTTTTCATCCTTGATCCCTGCATCCATCATTCATTCCTTCACCCATCCATCTATCCATCCATTATCCCTTCATCCATTCACCCACCCATCATTCATATTCACTCACCCATCCATCCATCGTGCCTTCATCCATCTGTCTACACATACATGCATGGTACACTTATTTGGGTCAGGCTCTAGGCATGCAGAGAAACAGAATAAACTGAGCCCTCGTCCTTTCTTAAGGAACTGATGATCTAGTGGGGGAGAAAAACTTGTATTTTTTTTCTTTGATGGAGGATTCTAAAAGCTAAGGCTCCAATGTCCAAGTCTGTGTTTCAACCTTCTTTAAAAAAAAATCTCGGATACAAGTACGTGATGAGAAAAGACGTTCCTTCTTTGCCACGTTTACTGCGAGAATGAAGACCATTCTTAGCAATCAGACTGGCGACATTACTCTGAAGGGACGCACAGTTATCGTGAAGGGCCCCAGAGGAATCCTGCGGAGGGACTTTAATCACATCAATGTAAAACTCAGTCTTCCTGGAAAGAAAAAAAAGAGGCTCCAGGTTGACAAATGGTGGGGTAACAGAAAGGAACTGGCTGCTGTTCGGACTATGTGTAGTCATGTACAGAACATGATCAAGGGTGTTACACTGGGCTTCCGATACAAGATGAGGTCTGTGTACGCTCACTTCCCCATTAACGTCGTTATCCAGGAGAATGGGTCTCTTATTGAAATCCATAATTTCTTGGGTGAAAATACATCTGCAGGGCTCAAATGAGACCAGGTGTTGCTTGTTCAGTATCTCAAGCCCAGAAAGATGAATTAATCATTGAAGGAAATGACATTGAGCTTGTTTCAAATTCAGCGGCTTTGATTCAGCAAGCTACAACAGTTAAAAACAAGGATATCTGGAAATTTTTGGATGGTGTCTATGTCTCTGAAAAAGGAACTGTTCAGCAGGCTGATGAGTAAGACCTTAGAGTTGTCCAGCTACAGAAACAAGATGCTTATCATAGCTAAGACCTACTTGTGATATTTACATGATGCAATAAAATACCTATTAATTTGGAAAAAATAAATCTCAACTGGCTTCTTCCCTGTAATTTAACGAAATACTTAAGTCTTTGCAATAATAAAGGGGAAAAAAGCAAAAAAACAGTTTATGAATCATATTACCCCTAACGATTTTCTTATTTCTTTCCTTTTATTCATAGCCAAGTTTCTTCAAACTGGACTCTACATCCTCTGAAATCCTTTCCTCGTGTCTAACTCATTTTTGTGGTCCTGTTTCTTTATTTTATTTTTTAATATATTTTATTGTAAAATAAGAATATTCAGAAAACAAGCATAATATAATTACCTATGTATTCATCATCTACTTTTTATCAGACATTATGTCCTTTTTTTCTTAGATCTTTTTTCCCCGAGAAATAAAATATCACAGATAGTGACTTTCTCAGTTCCTTCTTTCTGCTACCTTCCTGCTCCTTCCCCTTCTCTTTCTGCAGAGAAAACCATGATCATGACCATAACTCCATGCATGTGCTGACACTTTTGCTACCCATTTATGTATCCATAGCAGTGGATATTATTTTGAATGTCTGTAAACTTGGCAAATCATTATGAGTGTTGCTTTTTTTAAAACTCAAATTTCTATTTATAGTTTTTCATGTTTATCCATATTCAAACTCCAGTTCATTTTCACAACTGTGTATTATTCCACTGTATGAAGTTATCACAAATAATATATATCTATTCTTCTTTTGATGAATATTTAGGTCATATTCAGTGTTTTTCTATTTCAAATAATGTTTGCCATGAACACTATCATGGGCATCTTGTCCACATGTGCAGTTCTTAAGCAGAAGATCTTCTGTATTACCCCCAGGAGTTCTCTATATCAAGGATTTTCAATAGCAGGCAGGAGCCATGGCTCATGCCTGTAATCCCAACACTTTGGGAGGCCAAGGCAGATGGATCACCTGAGGTCAGGAGTTAGAGACCAGCTTGGCCAACATGACAAAACCCTGTGTCTACTAAAAATATAAAATTTAGCCAGGCATGGTAGTGGATGCCTGTAATCCCAGCTACTCAGGAGGCTGAAGCAGGAAGACTTGCTTGAACACAGGAGGCAGAGGTTGCAGTGAGCTGAGATCGTGCCAATGCACTCCAGCCTGAGTGACAGGGCGAGACTTAGTCCCAAAAAAAGAAAAAAAGAAAAGGATATTCAAGGGCCCATTACATCTTCCACTAGCAACAAGAAATGTGCCTGTTCTTGCACTACATTTTGTCCTTTGTCCACACAACGTGGTAACAGGGGTGAGTCACCTAAGTTGATTCCACCGTGTAATAAGAACATGTCCGAAGATTCAGAACCACAGCAGGACTATTTATTCCTCTCTACTGCTAAAAAGAAAACTATAGGAGGCCATTGTTTGGGGCTAAACTCCTACATGAGGCTCCAGTAAACCAGACTAAAAATTAGAATGCAATTACCAATGCTCACTGAACGGAAACTGAGTTGTCATCTGGCCTTCCAAGAAATCAGGAAACAGATAATGTAATGCCCGAAACAGGCCAGTTTCAATCTTCAATCAGCATGCTAATAAAGTTCCTCTCTTTTACCCCTGCAACAAAGAGTGACATGCAGTAACCCAATGCTGGCTAATCAGTTATCTTTTTATTGCTGTTTCCCTGTTCCCACCTTACAAAGAAAGTAACTTTGAAATGACCAATCCAGTTTTTGCTTTTTGTTTCTGCTTTATTTGGCCCCTTTTTCTGGCTATAAAGCCAACCACCTTTGTTCAGCTCATTGGAACTCTTATTCTATTTTACGGAATGAAGTATATTGCCCAATTCTTAAAAGATGCCAGTTTTTAAGGTAACTGATGGCAGTAAGTGGTCATTACTGAAGGTCCTCTTTATTTCTTCTCTTCATGCAGGTCAGGATGTCAGGGTCAAAGCCATCTCAGCCCCAAGAGACCCAAGATCCAATATAAAAATGGTATTAAATTTCTAAAGTTCCAAGTACTCTGCCTTCCAGCCATACCTGCCTTTCACATATGGGAATTCTGGCTCTGAAAGCTGCAAATTTGACAGCAGTGACAAGATTCTGAAAGCAATTCAGAATTATAATGGCCATTACATAGAATGCCCCTGATAAACGATACCACACTTTTTAAAATTTTTAAATTTTTAAAAAAATATATAAGGTCTTTCTATGTGGCCCAGGTTAATCTCCAACTCCTGGGCTGAAACCATTCTCCCGCCTTGGCCTCCCGAGTAGCTGGGATTATAGGCAAAAGCCACTGCACCTGGTTCAACATTGTATCAGTGGCAGTGAATCTACACAAACCTGCAGCGACTCCATTCCTGCCTCCTTAAAGGAAAGAATTTATCTGAGGGACATAAGGCACAGCAGGAGTGAAAGTTTATTTAAAAAGTTTTAGAGTAGAAATGAAAGGAAGTAAAGTACACTTGGAAAAAAGCCAGGCATGCAACTTGGGAGATTCAAGTGCCTCCCCTTGACTTGGAGTTTATATGTTGCTATAATTCCAGGGTTTGTGCTTCTTCTCCCCTGATTCTTCCCTTGGGGTGGGCTGTCCACATGCGCAGTGGCCTGCCAGGACTCGGAGGGGGCACATGCACAGTGTGTTTGCTGAAATTTGCACATGCTCATTTGAGGCACTTTCCCCTTACCAGTCATGTGTTCCTAGAAGAGGGTCATATACCAGTTAAACTCTGCCATCTTGCCTTTTATTGTGCATGCTTGGGCCCATTCGCCCTACTCCTAAGACATTATTGGGAAGGTGCTGCTCATCAGCTTCAGGTGTTTTCTATCTATCTGGAGATGGCCTTTCCCTGGCACCAGCTGTGACCAATTATAACAATTAGCGAGACAGTTTAACAACTGCCTGACCATTACTTGATAGTCGCCTGACATTCCTGGTGGAAGGGGGTCCTCTCTAGACATGTCCTGCTCATGTCTGCCTAACTACCCACACCCATGGAAGGGGTAGCTATTGCTTTCCTGATCATCTCATTTCTTGTTCTGAGAACTTGGCTGACTTCATCTTTTGGGGGTACATGGGTCGTTGGGCCTGTATGTACAGGTGGCGAATTAAAAGGCTAGTAGCCTCAAAAATATAGCTAGACAAAAATGCAGCTGCACCCCATTTGCAGCTAGCAAAATATGGCCGGACAGAAATGTGAGTTTCACCTTATTTGCAGCTAGACTGTGATACAGTAGAAAATATTTAGAAGCAAGGTGTGATGGCTACACCTGTAATCCTAACACTTTGGGAGGCCAAGGCAGGCGGATCACCTGAGGTCAGGAGTTTGAGACTAGCCTGACCAACATAGTAAAACCCCGTCTCTACTAAAAATACAAAAATTAGCTGGGTGTGGTGGCATGTACCTGTAATCCCAGCTACTTGGGAGGCTGAGGTAGGAGAATCACTTGAGCCGAGATTGCACCATTGTACTCCAGCCTGGGCAACAAGAACTCCATTTCAAAATAGAAGGGGAGAGAGAGAGAGAGAGAGAGACAGAGAAAAGAAGGAAGAAAAGGAAGAAAGGAAGAAAGGAAGGAAGGAGGGAAGGAGGGAGGGAGGGAGGGAGGGGGGAAGGAAGGAAGGAAGGAAGGAAGGAAGGAAGGAAGGAAGGAAGGAAGGAAGGAAGGAAGGAAGGAAGGAAGGAATTATTTAGGCAGATAGTGAGGACAAAGAGTCCTTGGCGGAACTTCCCTTTTAACAAAAAGCAGCCCTAGAAATCATGTCTTTTCTAACAAAGAGCAGCCTGAAAGATCAAGCTGCAAAACGTAGAAAAGGAAGCTGGAAGCTCACACGGGGCAATGCCAGCAACTGCACCAATAGAAAAGGGCTACCTGGGAGACAGGCATGTCCGCCGTGGAAGCTCCATCTTCCCATTTTTGTTAGCACAGGTATAGTAAGAAAGAAATAGGCAACATGGAGAAGCTCAGACATAGAACTCACCTTCATAATAAAAGATTGGGGTGGGGGCTGCCAGAGATTTGCACCTTATGCAGATTTGCACTTTATAAAGATGACACACCTGATCCTAACTGATTTTTTGCATCCTATGTAGATCAAACATCGCCTCCCCATTAATTCATCTATAAAAATCACTGCATTTCACCATGAATTGGCAACCCATTTTTCCGGGACACCTCTCTGTAGCAGAAAGCTATTCTCTTTCTTTTGCCTATTCAATTTCCCCTCTTAACCTTACTCTTTCTGTGTCTGCATCCTTGATCTCCATGGCCACAAGACAATGAACCTCAGGTGTCATTCCAGGCAATGAGGCCGCTTCAGTTGTTGCAGCTCTCCAGACATTATCTGAGTCTTTGGTTTTTTTGGCTGATTTGGAATTGGCTCTGGAAGAGCTGATCTACAGGGCTCCCAGATTAGACCCACCCAGGGATGCCTTCAATAGGCATAAGCTTCTAATAGTGCCTTCAATAATGCAGAAGCTTCTAAAAATATTTTTTTAAAAATGTATTGCATCTTTTTGTTGTTAAGAACAAACAGCTTCTCTTCAAAGGGTTTTGGTTTCTGATTCTTTGTTCTATTCTATTAAGTAATCTTGGTAGAATACTATCTATTAATTCATCTATCAGCCCTCCATGTCTCTGCTGTGACCAAACACGCCCAAGCATTTCTCATCACCTATGTAACTGTCCTTCTCGTCAAAAGCCCACCCTTGCCCCTTGATGATGTCAACAGTAGCCAATCAGAGTTAGCCTAGATTGTGTTATCTGAGCCCAGCCCACAGGGGAGGACACAGGAACAGGGTCCATGTTAGGGAATAAAACTGCTGCTCTCCTTTGTTCAAGGTGCTCTCTCTTGCCGCTGCCTGGCATGCAGGAGACGCCCTTCTATAGAAGTAAATTGCCTTGCATTTACTTTTATCTCCCACATTTTGAGATAAATAATAAATAAAATGCTTAAGCGATTGATAAGAAAATTAAATCTGTTGATCTTTTTGTTTAGCCCTGTTCATTAAAGAATTCCATCCTAAAGTGAGTAATCTAATGAAGAAACAAGCTAAATTGAAAAGACTGCCCATTGAACTAACTTGGTCTCCAAAATACAACCTTCTTCATTTAGCTAGCTATTTTGAAATCTCTGTAAAAAGAAATTTACTTCTATAAATGAAATCTTCATTTGTAAGGGTATCTTCCTCCCTGTACCTAAACCACAATAGGTAAGTCGTTGATCGAAAGTTTACATAACAAATCTTTCTCTTGTTTAAGGTACTTTTCCCGGCCATCTTGTCTTAACTGAGTCTTTTACCTATGCCCTTATCTCAGCAAATAACGCCATTGAGACATACAAGTTCTATAAATTTTCCACCTCGTTTCACACAAATGTCATGCCTTTGGAAATGTCAATTTAAGGCCACCTACCTAACAATTGTTTAGAGCAAGGAATAAGCAATCATAAGATTGATAGTCTAAAATGGGGAGATTGAGATTTCGAAAACTGGAAAATGCAAAATATTTATTTATTTATTTGTTTTTGAAACAATGTCTCACTCTGTCACCCAGGCTGGAGTACAGTGGCACAATCATAGTTCACTGTAACCTTGAACTTCCAGGCTCAAGCAATTCTCTCACTTCAGCCTTGGCGTAGCAGGGACTACAGGAGCATACCACCATGCCCAGCTAATTTTATTTTTGTAGAGATGGGGCCTCACTATTTTGCCCAGGCTGGCTTTGAACTCCCAGCCTCAAGCGATCCTCCAACCTGAACCTCCCAAAGGGCTGAGATTACAGGTATTAAAAAGAAATAAATCTCAGGACCCCAAAATCACTAAGCCAAAGAGAAAAGTCAGGCTGAGAACTGGGAAGGGCAAACCTGCCTCCCATTCTATTCCTAAATAAGATGGCTACAAAGATTAAAAAAAAAAAAGCTGCATACTTCCCATACAATTTGTCCACAAAAAAATTCCTTGTGGACAAAGGACAGACAGAACTCAAAGCCATCCCTTTGCTCACAGGAGACAAATGCACAGCTGAGTGCTTCTTTTGACTCAGTGGAAGGCTAATCAAAAACTCAAAATAATGCAACCATTGGTTCTTTAATCTACCTGGAAGCCCCCCTCCCCACTTTGAGTTGTCCCACATTTCCAGACCTAATCAATGTACGTCTTACATATATTGATTGATGTCTCATGTCGTCCTAAAATGTATAAAACTAAGCTGTGTCCCAACCACCTTGGGCACAGGTTGTTAGGACCATCTGAGGCTGTATCATGGGTGCATCCTTTTTTTTTGGGTTGTTTGTTTTTTTTTTTGTTTTTTGGGGACAGAGTCTCAGCTCTGTCACCCAGGCTGGAGTGCGGTGGCACAATCTTGGCTCACTGCAACCTCCACCTCCTGGGTTCAAGCAATTCTCCTGTCTCAGTCTCCTGAGTAGCTGGGACTAGGGGTGTGTGCCACCACACCCGGCTGATTTTTATATTTTTAGTAGAGACCAAGTTTCACCATGTTGGTCAGGCTGGTCTTGAACTCCTGGCCTTGTGATCTGCCCACCTAGGCATCCCGAAGTGCTGCAATTACAGGCATAAGCCACCATGCCCAGCGGGTGCATCCTTAACCTTTGCAAAATAAACTTCTTAAATTGATTGAGACTTGTCTTAGATACTGAGGGACTTCTCTTCCCAGTCCGTGAAGGGTGTGGTTTCAAAGGCAGGAGTTTCCTGGCTCCATGCCTCCATCCAGGAACCAGAGGGGTTTCAAATATAAAGTTATTTCTCTGGGTTTCCCAGAATCACAGGCTAGGTGAGGAAAGCCAGGTGGGTTCCTTTGTCCCAAAAAACCTGCTGAAAGCTCTGGGAGGAGGGGGCTCTGTAACTCAGAGTTGTAGACCAAGTAGCCAATCTGGTATCAGTGTCAAAGATCAATCACTCCAGAGGAAGTTTAAACGAACTCCTCTCATTGAATGAGAACGTGAACGGGGAGGGAATAACTCAAGGGTTAAACCTCCAGCTGTTCCTACCTATAGGGATTCCTTCTCTGGGTCCCCTCCCACAACAGGGTGGGAGCTGTCTTTCTTTCTCTCTCTGTCTAACAAAGTGCTTTTCCGCAAAACTCTCTGGGTCCACGATATTTATTTGAAAGGCAAACTCACCACACCTCCAGGGGCCCTTTCCCCATTCTTCAGGGCTAGCGAGACTAAGAACCTCTTCAGAATGGGCAGTTGGATACACTCCCCAAGTTACATCTTTTGGTGAGCCAGACAGGAGAACATTGGACTTCAGAGTGGTGAGTGATATTGGACCCTTTTTGCTTGCTAATCTGTCTTTTCCCTTCTTTTAGATTTGTTAAGGAGGTAAAAAAAACAGGTGCCCGTCAGCCATCTAAGTGCAAATAGCACGGCCGTTGGTCCAAAGACACGGGTGTCAGGCTTTCTGGGAATGGACTCGCTAATCTCGGCTCTTTGGGACTGGGAGTGTTGGTCAGCCCTGAACCAGCTTCCATTTCTTGCTGTTCTTTCTTTCTCTATGCCAAGCTGCCATTCTGAACTCCAGTTCAGTCTGGTTGGAGGAAACAGTGGTGGTCCTGAACTCCTGGTTCAGTCCAGTTGAGGTCAAGAAAAAGCCGCCTATGCGAACCACACCCAGCCTTTCAGACCCCAACGTCCTGGGTCCAGATTTCCGTAAGGTAGATTTCTTCCTGGCTCTTTCCTCTAAGATATTTCCTACACAGGAGGCTATTACCCTTCTTGCTAGGACTTTGAGGCTCTTAGGGTGGCAATTCAGGTACCCTCGACTGTGGTGCCTTCAGGCTTATGCCTATGAAGACCTCCTCCTACAGGATAAATGCACAAAACCAGTTCTCATGGTCCACAGTGGTAGGTTATGTCCTAACAGAGCCAGAGTCTATTGTGTTTTTTTTGTCACCCACAATTTCCCAATCCAACTGAGAGGTGCCAGAATCCAATGATGTACAATTTGTCTTGCCTAGGATTGGCTCTCTGTACGGCAGAACTTCTCCATCTAGAATGCCATAGTCTGGCCTGGTCCGAGGCTCCAATAGTTAACTACAGGCCCCACAACCCTAGGGCATATTCCTATGGTGGAAAATGGGGTGGGGGAGAAGGCCCAGGTCCTGAGGGCATTGTTCCAGCCCCAGCCAGGCAGCCAGCCGTTACCTTCTAGACCATCCTGGTCAACAAGGTGAAACCCCGTCTCTACTAAAAATACAAAAATTAGCTGGTCATGGTGGCACGCACCTGTAGTCCCAGCTACTTGGGAGGCTGAGGCAGGAGAATAGCTTGAACCCAGGAGGCGGAGGTTATGGTGAGCCGAGATTGCGCCATTGCACTCCAGCCTGGGTAACAAGAGCAAAACTCCATCTCAAAAAAAAGATTGTTGTGCTTAGAGGCCCCTCCCAAGGAGTTTATCCTCCTAGCGAAGTTTTATGGTCAGGCCTATGTTAATTGAACTCTTGCTAGGGAATATTGGCACCCATCACCCAAGGCTCACTGGCCTAGTTCTTCAAGGATGCAACAGTACAGGGCTACTAAGCCCGGCAGTCCCCATGTCCTTATTAGTGGCCCATAAGGACATTAGACAGTGAGGGGTGTGCCCATGATGCTGGTAAGCGTGATTAAAACCAACACATGGTGGGGGGGGTGGCTCAGAAGATGATCACGCATCTAGGGCACAAAGAAACTACAAGGTGCTATAACTGGGGGACACCCCAGGGCCAGCAGTTGCAAGGAATAACCAGGGATGCGGGCAACCCAGTGTTCAATTTCAGATGGGTGCTACTCTTTCCAAGGCAAAATCACCCTTGAAGTATATTATGGATAACTGGCACCAATTTGACCCATGATCTTTGAAGAAGTGTTTTCTGCCAAACAGCATGGCTGCAATACTCTCTGCTGAATGGAGAAACCTGGCCTCCTAAGAGAAGTATAAATTATAACACCATTCTACAATTAGACCTGTTCTGTAAGAGGGAAGGTAAGTGGATTGAGGTCCTCTATGTGCAAGTTTTCTTTTCTCTAAAAGATAATCATCAGCTATGTAAGGCTTATAATCTATGTCCTACTGATCCCTCCTCAGAACTACTCCCATTTTTAGGTCTTCCCGTAGCTCCTCCCTCCACCGATGCTAAACAGGTCTCCTCAGCTCCTATAACCCAACAGGAGCCAGGGAAGGCCAAAGCAGCCAAGGCACCTCAGGCTACTAGGATACCCCAGCTCTGCCCCCTACAGGCAGTAAGAGGAGAATTTGGCCCAACCAAAGTACATACCCCCTTTTCACTTTCTGACTTAAAGCAAATCAAGGCAGACTTAGGAAAATTTTCAGATGACCTGCAGGGCCTGGGTCAGTCCTTCTGCAGGGCCTGGGTCAGTCCTTCTAATTATATTGGAAAGATATCATGTTATTGCTTAGACACTAACCAGCAATGAGAGAGAAGCTGCTCTATTAGTGGCCCAAGAGTTTGGGGACACCTGGTACCTTAGTCAAGTACATAACCAAATGATGCCAGAGGAGAAGGATAGATTCCCTACAGGTAGACAAGCAGTCCCTAGCATGGACCCTCGCTGAGATCCTGACTCAGAACATGGGGCCTGGAGTTGTAGGCACCTGTTTACCTGCATACTTGAGGGATTAAGGCGAACTAGGAAAAAGCCCATGAACTATGCACTGTTATTTACCATAACTCAGGGAAAGGAAGGAAACCCAACAGCCTTCCTTGAGTGGATTTGAGAGGTCTTAAGAAAGTATACTCCCCTGTCACCAGACTCCATCGAGGGTCGGCTAATACTAAAAGACAAATTTATTATGCAATCAGGAGCAGACATTAGGAGAAAGCTCCAGAAGGTGGCCCTGGGGCCAGAACAGAGTCTAGAATTATTACTAAATCTAGCAACCTTGGTGTTCTATAATAGAGACCAGGAGGAACACACTGAAAGGGACAGGAGGGACAAGAGAAAGCTGCAGCCCTAGTCATGGCCTTCAGGCAGGCAGACCCAAAGGACTCAGGAGAGAGAAAGGCTTGGGTTAGCTGCCAGTCTGGCACAGCTTCCTACCACTGTGGCCTACAGGGACACTTTAAGAGAGATCATCCCCAGGGAACAGACCACCTCCTCCTCCCTGCCCACTGTGCCAAGGGGATCATTGGAAGGCACACTGTCCCAGGGGACAAAGGTTCCCAGGGCCTGAGGTGGCTAACCAGATGACCCAACAGCAGGACTGAGGGTGCCCAGGGAAAGTGCCAGCACAAGCCATCACCCTCAACAAGCCCCAGGTAAAGCTAACCATAGAGGGCCAAGAAGTCAATCTCCTCCTGGACACTGGCACGGCCTTCTCAGTTTTGCTTTCCTGTCCTGTACAGTTGTCCTCCAAGTCTGTAACTGTCCGAGGAGTCCTAGGACAAGCATTCTCCCAATATTTCTCCCAGCCCCTAAGCTGTAACTGGGAAGATGTGCTCTTCTCCCATGCCTTCCTCATCATCCCAGAACGTCCCATTCCCTTACTGGGGTGGGACCTGTTAGCCAGAGCAGGAGCCATTATCTACATGAACATTATCAGGGAGGAAATCTCTCTCTGCTGCCCATTATTTAAAGGTTAATCCCAATGTTTGGGCAATGGAGGGACAACTCCAATAAAGCTAAAGGATCCCACCTTTTTTCCTTACAAAAGACAGTATCCCCTAAGACTGGAAGCCAAAAAGGGGCTACAGGATATTGTAAGGAACTTAAAAGCTCAGAGTCTAGTAAGGTCCTGTAACAGCCCTTGTAATACTCCAATTTTAGGAGTATAAGAACCTCATGGACAATGGAGGCTGGTGCAAGATCTCAGGCTTATTAGCGAAGCTATAATCCCTTTATGCCCAGCCATACATAACCCATACACCTTGCTTTCTCAAATACCAGGAGAGGCACAACGGTTTACAGTCCTGGACCTTAAGGATGCCTTTTTCTGTGTTCCATTACATCCTGACTTACAGTTTCTGTTAGACTTTGAAGATCCTTTAGACCAGAAATCTCAGCTTACTTGGACAGTGTTACCCCAGGGCTTTCGAGATAGCCCCCACCTATTTGGCCAGGCTCTAGCTCAGGACCTTAGTCATTTTTCACATCCAGGTACCCTGGCTCTTCAATATATGGATGACTTACTTTTAACCACTAACTCAGAAACCCAGTGTCAGCAGTCCACATAGGACCTCCTAAACTTTCTAGCCACCTGTGGATATAAGGTTTCCAAATCAAAAGCCCAACATTGTTGGCAAGAGGTAAAATACCTAGGGCTTGTCTTGTCTAAGGACACTTGGGCCCTTGATGGAGAACGTCTCCAACCCCTACTGGCCTTCCTCCATCCAAAGACCTTAAAACAGTTGTGGAGATTCTTAGGAATAACTGGTTTCTGATGATTATGGATTCCCAGATATGGTGAAATAGCCAAACCCCTATACACGGATTAAGGAAACCCAAAAGGCTAACACGCATCTAATACAATGGGACCCTATAGCTGAGGCAGCCTTTAGGACCCTATAGCTGAGGCAGCCTTTAGGACCCTATAGCTGAGGCAGCCTTTTGGACCCTATAGCTGAGGCAGCCTTTTGGACCCTATAGCTGAGGCAGCCTTTCGGACCCTGAAGCAGGCTCCACGGCAGGCTCTGGCTCTAAGCCTTCCTACAGGGAACAACTTCTCCCTATATGTGATGGAAAAGTCAGGAGTGGCACTGGGGGTTCTCACCCAGACTTGGGGACCATGCCACAACCTAAGTAAGGAAATTGATGCTGTAGCAAAAAACTGGCCACTTTGCTTGCGGGTCATAGCCACAGTGGCTATACTGGTCTCAGAAGCTGTTAAAATAGTGCAAGGGAGTGATCTAACTTATGGACTTCACATGATGTAGCTGGAATTCTGGCCTCTAAAGGAGGCTTATGGCTGTCTGACAACCGCTTACTCAAATATCAGGCCTTAATGCTCAAGGTGTCTGTATTTCAGCTGTGCATATGTGCAGCCCTCAATCCAGCTACTCTTCTTCCTAAGGAAGGGGTAGACAAAGAACATGACTGTCAGCAGATTATAGCCCAAAACTACGCAGCTCGAGAGGATCTCTTAGAAACTCCTCTAGCCAATCCTCACCTTGACCTGTACACTCATGGAAGTTCATTTATGGAAAGCGGAGCTTGAAAGGCAGGATATGCAGTAGTCAGTGATCAAACAGTGCTTCAAAGGAATTCCCTTCCTCCTGGAACTAGTGCCCAGCTGGCAGAACTAGCATCCCTCACTCAAGCTCTAAAATTAGGAAAAGGAAAGAGAATAAACGTATACACAGATTCCAACTATGCTCACCTGGTTCTGCATGCTCATGCTGCCATATGGAAAGAAAGAGAGTTCCTAACCTCAGCAGGAACTCCCATTAAATACCACAAGGGAATTTTAGACTTATTACAAGCTGTCCAAGAACCCAAAGAGGCAGCAGTCTTACACTGCCAAGGTCACGAGAAAGGAGACGAGAAGGAAGCAGAGGGCAAACGCCAAGCTGACCTAGAGACAAAAAGGGCAGCTAGACAAGAATTTATAAAAAGACCTTTAATATGGGAAAACCCCCTCCAGGGAACTAGACCTCAATACTCACCAGAAGAGGTAGAGTGGGCAAGCTCCCAGGAACATAATCTTCTTCCTGCAGGATGGCTAGCTACTGAAGAGGGAAAAGTACTCCTACCTGCTGCCAGCCAGTGGAAGGTACTTAAAACCCTGCATCAAACCTTCCATATGGGTATAGAGAACACATATCAAATGGGCAAATCTATATTTATAGAAAAAGTTTCTTCAAGGCTCTCCAACAAATAGTCAAATGATGTGAAATATGCCAGAAAAATAATCCTTCCTGGGGAACAGCGAACTGGTCATTACCCAGGTGAGGACTGGCAAATGGACTTTACCCATATGCCTAAGTCTCAGGGATATCAATACCTGTGAGTATGTGTAGACACCTACACAAACTGGGTCGAGGCTTTCCCCTGTAGAACAGAAAAAACCCAAGAGGTAATATGAGTCCTGATTAATGAAATAATCTCTAGATTCGGACTCCTTCTCTGTCTTCAAAGCCCTTCCTTCAAAGTTGCAGCGACCCAAGGAATTTCCAAAGTATTAGGAATATAGTATCATCTCCACTGTGCTTGGAGGCCTTAGTCCTCAGGGGAAGTGGAATATGAATGAAATTCTTAAGAGACATCTAAAGAAACTTGCACAAGATACCCACCTCCCATGGCCTTCTCTATTACCAACAGCACTCTTAAGAGCTCGAAACTTTCTTCAGAAAACAGGACTCAGCCCCTATGAGATGCTTTATGGATGGCCCTTTCTTACTAATGATCTTGTATTAGACAAGAAAACAGCAGATCTAATAAAAGATATAACCTCCTTGGCTAAGTACCAACAGGCTCTTAGACCTTACCTGAAGGACAACCTAGGGAAAAGGGGAAAGAGTTGTTCTGCCCTGGAGACCTAATGCTTAAGTCTCTCCCCTCAGACTCTCTCCCTCTCTAGGCCCATCTTGGGAAGGACCGTTTTCAGCTATACTGTCTACCCCAATGGCAGTTTAGGTGGTGGGAACTGACTTGTGGATTCATCACACTCGGCTGAAGCCTTGGACACCTCCTGAAGAAAATCTTAGGCCCTCCACTCTACAGCCTGAAGTTCCAGGAGATGACCCTTTGTATACCTGTGAGCCATTAGAGGATCTACCTTTGCTCTTCCAATGAGATCCCCAGGAAAGTAACTACTCACAAGTCTAACTTACATCCTGGTATTAATAGGACTATCACTCTTAACTTTACTATTTGTGACCAGACTCTATGCGGTTGCCTTACAGACTGGCCTAATAGCTCTTCTCCTCTCCTTCCTAGTGCCCGCCCCCCACCATGACAATTTACACCGACTCTCAGGTGCAGAGTCTTCTCTTGCCAAGGCCACACCATAATCGAACCCCAATTATTCCTTTCATAGTAGGGGGTGGCGGAATAATAGAAGGACTCGTTACTGGCATTGGAGGAATTACTGCCTCTACTCAGTTTTAGTATAAGCTATCTCAGAAGCTAAATGATGACATGGAAAAAGGTTGCTAATTCTCTCTGCAGAGGCAGCTCTCTCTGCAGAAGCAGCTTGACTCTAGCTACCATGGCTCTTCAAAACAGAAGGGCCCTGGATCTGTTAACAGCAGAAAAAGGAGGAACCTGTCTTTTTTTAGGAGAAGAATGCTGCTACTTTGTAAACAAATCAGGTATTGCCTTAAACAAGTTAAAGAACTCAGGGATCAATCGAACACAGGGCTAAAGACTTCCAAGAAACTGGATCACAGAGCTTGTTTAACAACTAGCTGTCCTGGCTCTACCTTCTTCTAGGCCCATTTATAATCATTCTACTATTGCTGGCCTTCAGGCCTCTCATCTTTAACCTTCTTGTCAAATTCATTTCTTCTAGAATTAAGGCCATGAGGCTACAAATGGTCCTGCAAATGGAACCCCGAATGTTCTTGGCTTGTAAATTCTATCATGGACTTCTGGATCAACCTGCACCCCTGGAAGACTCCCCTCTGGAGGAAACCTCAACTGCAGGGCCCCTTTTATGCCCCAGTTCAGTGGGAAGTAGTTAAACTGCGATTGACACCTGTGTCCCAACAGCAGTTGGACTTTCCTGTTGAGAGGGGGTACTGAGGGACTTCTCTTCCAGGGTCTGCAAGGGGTGTGGTTTTAAAAGCAGGAGTTTCCTGGCTCCACGCCTCCATCTGGGACACAGAGCGTTTTCAAATGTAAAGTTCTTTCTCTGGGTTTCCATCTCTCAGGCTAGGTGAGGAAAGCCAGGTGGGCTTCTTTGTCCCCCCAAAAAAACCACCAAAAGCTCTGGGAGGAGGGGACTCTGTACTCAGAGTTGTGGGCCAAGTAGCCAATCCAGTATCAGAGGAAGTTTGAAAGAATTCCTCTCATTGGACAAGAACATGAATGGGGAGGGAATAACAAGGGTTAAAACTCCTGCTGCTCCTACCTATATGGATTCTTTCTCTAGGTCCCCTCCCACGACAGCGTGGGAGCTGTCTTTCTCTCTCTCTGTCTAATAAATTGCTTTTCCACAAAACTCTTTGGGTCCATGATATTTATTTGAATGGCAAACTCACTGCACCTCCGTGGCTCTCTTCCCCATTCTTCGGGGTTAGTGAGGCTAAGAACCTCTTTGGAATGGGGAGTTGGATATGCTCCCCCCAGTTACAATACTGTTTGATTTGCACAGGCATGGGCCACCATGCCTGGCTAGAAGAATCTTTAAAAAAAACTGTAATATCTGCTTCTCTCTGTGTGTCTGTAGGTCTATATATATTAAGTGTATGTGATATTTTTCTACCAAAATATATGAAAAACGCTCTGATTAATTTGCTTGAAGAAAACCTAAGCATTTAGATCAAATATTTGAATGTCTTTGAGTTTATGTGATTTGAGTAAATCATTGGTAAATAGAACTAGTTTATTACTATTGTTGTTTTCATAAAAGCAACAGTGTCTTGTGATCAGGAAAATATTCATGTATTTAACTTTAGAGATTGTACTTAGGTGGCAGCTTCCTAACACTTGCATGCTATAAAAATAGTTAACAGGGAAATAACTTAAATGATGGTGAGCCTTGTTTCTGATCAATTCAAGAATTATTGTTAAAAACGAGTAGACTAGGTGAATATAGACAGGATAAAAGTTTATGAATCAAATTTTCATGGTTTCAAAAATCCTTTTTAAATAACTTAAAGTTGTGTTATAATTAAGTAATAGATGCTCATGAAATGTCTGAATCCTTTCTAAGTATGATAAATACTAAAACATTAATTGCTGCACATAAGTTTTAAGTTTGTCTTTGGCTTGTTAAATTGCATAAAAAGACAAAATGTATTTAGGGTTGTTTGTAAATATGTCCTATTCCACATTGAAAAATCGTATTTTAGCCAGGTACAATGAATGGCAAATGCTTGTAATCCCAGCTACTTGGGAGGCTGAGGCAGGAGGATCACTTGAGATCAGGAATTTGAGCCCAACTTGTGTAATAGAGACCCTATCTCTAAATGAAAAAGAAAAAGCGTACCTTCAGGAAGCACATATTTCTAGAAATTATGAAATGGTGCTAGTCTACAGAATTGATTTGCAACTGCTAAGGATTAAAAATTATAATTAGTATATAAAATTAAAACTACTAAAATAGAGAGAGCAACTCTGTATACTAAGTAAGAAAGTGAGTGTTTTCATTGAGAAAAATTATAAGGAAGGCATAAAGGTATGCTTTTTTTTCTCTTTGGGAAAAAAGTAATTTTGTCTAATTTTGAGATTTAAAGATTGAAAATATGGATTGAGGAAATAAATAGAAGCAAGGAAAGAGGGAATCAGTAAACAGCAGAAAGAGGGATTTTGTGTTTTCTCAAGATAATTTCCTATGCTATATACTATCTTTATTAGGTCTCTGATTACTTAAGGAAATGGAGTTAAATGATTAACTGTTTTAAAAGAATCAGAAATCTTTCCATTTTAAGAAGCCATTAAGCCCCATTATTCTTTCTTGTCAGTTCATTCCGTCTACGTAAAAAAATTTTTGTTCTGTTTGATCTTGGTTAGCAGTTTCATAAACCCATCAGTTCTAGAAAGTCTTACCCAGTCCAATGGCATCTAAAAATAAACGAAAAACCTCTAAGTTATCAGAAACCTGTACTTGAAATGTCTGAATCATTTCTAAGTATGATAAAATACTAAAACATTAATTGCTGAACATAAGTTTTGTTTTTGGCTTCTTACATTGCACAAAAAGATAAAATGTATTTAGGTTTATTAGTAAATATGTCCTATTCCACATTAAAATTCCACATGCAACTTTTTGTTTGTTTGTTTGTTGTGTTTTTCCATTTAGGGTCTGGTTCTGTTGCCCAGGCTGGAGGGTGGTGGCCTGATCTCAGCTCACTGCAACTTCTGCCTCCCAGACTCAAGCCATCCTCCCACTTCAGCCTTCCAAGAAGCTGAGACTACAGGAGCATGCCACCATGCCTGGCTAATTTTTTCATGTTGTTGTTTTCTTTGTAGAGACAGGGTGTATTAGACTGTTTCCACGCTGCTGATAAAGAGATACCCAAGACTGGGCAATTTACAAAAGAAGGAGGTTTGTTGGACTTACAATTCCACGTGGCTGGGAAGGCCTCACAATCATGGCTGAAGGTTAAAGGCATGTCTCACATGGTAGCAGGATAAGAGAAGAGAACTTGTGCAGGGAAACTCCCCTTTTTAAAACCCTCAGATCTATGAGACTCATTCAATATTACGAGAACAGCACAGGAAAAACCTGCCCATATTCAACTACCTCCTACCAGGTCCCTCTCATATACACATGGGAATCCAAGATGAGATTTGGTTAGGGACATAGCCAAACAATATCACAGGGTTTTGCCATATTGCCTAGGCTGGTCTCGAACTCTTTGGCTTGAGCAATCATCTTGCCTGGGCCTCCCAAATTGCTGGGATTACAGGTGTGAGCCACTTCTCCCAGCCTTGCAACTTCTTTTAATTAAAACTCTGGTTAAAGGAATAATTATTATTTCATAGTGACCTGTGATTCTATTTTTGATTGTTTTGAAAGTTTATTTTTGACAAACTTCCTAAAACCAAATGATAAAATTAAGTCTTTTTGACCTTGAGCCAGCTGTTGGACAGTCCAGAGGGCCCCTGGAAATGCAACAGAGAGATATTAAACAGATTAAGCAGCTTATTTGATTCATAAAATTACATGATAACTTTGTCAAATGAGAAATGGAATTTAATATTCATTGAGTTATATTTGTATGTCTTCAAGGAGGTTCATAAAAAGGATAGAAACAACTCTGGCAAGCACAGGTTTCTGATAACTTAGAGTTTTTGTTTTTTATTTTTTTAGATACCATTGGACTGGGTAAGAATTTCTAGAACTGATAGGTTTATGAAACTGCTAACCAAGATCAAACAGAACAAAAATTTATTACATGAGAGTGAATGAACTGACAAGAAAGAATATAATGGGGCTTAATGGTTTCTTAAAATGGAAATATTTCTTATTTTTTTAATGTTTTATTATTGTGATTTAAGGGAACTTTTTTTCATTTAAGCTATCTATAGCTTATAGCAATTTGCTAATGCATACTTTTGTAAACAAAAATTGAAACATTTTTGTTCCCTACCTGATTCCTCCAAAACTCAGGAAATAATTCATGAGCATTCTTATTTTTATTTATGACAAGATGGTTATTTGCATAAATTCAACAGGAATCTGTTCTCTTTAATATGATACAGTTGTAAACATTGACTATATTACCAAGGCTTGACTGGAATGTCATATTTGAAAACATGCAGAGAACGGCTTTAAGGGCAACGTCTGATATCTGCCTTGGTTTGACTTCCTAGCATCAAGAGGTTTTTAAAAGTCCAGTCTGAGATTTCTTGTAAAAATCATTGGCAAAGCAAACTTAAAAGGAGCCTATGTGGTTATTCTTGCTGTACTTATACAAATAATTAGGCCAAGTTTGAGAAAACTTATTTTACAAACAAATTGGTGTGACTGTGATTATTTTTAGTAGAAGTGGAGGTGACAATAGAGAGAAAAATTATGTTTCAGAAGAAAACCATAGTAAACATGATATTAGATCATATCCCTGTTCATTGTTTTCAAGTTTTTATTATTTATTTAGGATTTTATTATTTATATAGGAATTTAAGATCTTAAATTTCTATCATTTACTTCATTATCTGGCTACAACTTTCCAACCAAAAATAAAAACTGCTAAGCGGGACAACCTGACATAAGTTTCAGGGATCAAGTCTTATGCCTGATGTGTGGATCACAGGGAGAGCTCATCAGAATACCCAGTACCACAACCCAAGAAGCGAATCACGGGAACCCTGTTTTACAGTCAGTGGGCCAGAAGCTCAAGTCAAAATCTGAGTTTGTAATTGGCATGTGAAATGGGGTCAGGCTTCTAGGACTGAGACTTAACCTATCCTGCACCCTCAACTCAACTTTACCTGGCTGTCTCCAGGTAACCAGGATCAGAATTGAATCGAATAGTAGGATACCTAGCTGGTGTTTGCTGCAGAGTTGCTTGATTGGCATGTGGAGAAAAACCCCCACTCATCTCCACATTGGCATGTGGAGAGAAACCCCCACTCATACAAAGTACTGTATGATTGTGAGTAGAGATTAGGGAAACATACTTAGGTTTTTCCTATATATATGTCCACACAAATATATATGCTAGACTTAGTAAATTCTTTTCATCTTATTTGATTTCAAGATAATGAAAGTTGTATTCTTATTGCTACTTATTAATAGTAAGTCTCTCATATTAATCCAGAAAACAGCATTTTTTGTTCTCTCTTCTAAAGTAATCTTCATTTTCTCTCATTTAGTTTTCACATGATAGCTTGATGAAGCTATAATCCAAGGATAATTTTATGTAAATGTAGTCTATTTAGAAGTGAAATTCCCAAGTCAATTGTTTCCTTTCATTTCTAGACAGTGTAAGGATAGTACTTGAGTTGGTGGTGGTAAACCTTTCTCCAAAACATGAATGAGGAATGCCCACATAGGGTTTCTATGTGGGCAGTCCTGTCACTGGAGGCATTTGAAACAAATTCCATTTCTGTAGATCAAGGATAAATCACACTAGTGGTAAAACTAATATGTTTACAAAACAAATTTTTATTTAAACAAACCAACAAAACTCCATTTGATGGCTCTCATTGCCCTTAGGTAAAATCTAATCCCCTCCTGGTGACCCCCAAGGTTCTGCTTGGGCTAGGCAATCCAGCTGGCACCTAGTGCTCCTGCTTCAGCCCCTCAGGTGCAAGCTCCTCCCTGTTCATGGCCCCCTCTCAGTTGGAAGCCCTTATCTCACTCCAGATCTAACCCTCTTTCATCTCAGGTTTTAAATGCTGTGTCCCTGGAGAAACTTTCATTGACTTCCCACTCAAGACTGTTCCTCCTGTACCTCTTTTTCATCATACTTTTCAACTCATTATTAAAGGTACTTATTTCAACATGCACTGTGTCATTTGTGCTGTGATGATTTGGTGACTGTGCATGTTCATCCCAGGGCTCCATTTTCATTCTTTTCTGTAACCAGTGTTTTTCAGGCAGAGGGTTGGGTGCACTTATGGCGTCTGGAGGAACAATTCTTTGTGCAGTTTATTAGATTACGCATGATAATGATGCTTAACAAACAGTCTCCAAACCTCAGTGGTCACAACAAACATTGATATCTCACTCATGGGCCTGGTGCTCAGCTGGGCTCGGGACTCAGGTTTGCTCTGCTCTCTCACTGGTGTTTCCTGTTTGAGGGCCCAGGTGGAGGGAGGTATGGTTGCCTGAATATGCATTCTCCCGGTGAATGGCATGAGCAGAGGAGAGTAAGGGAACACAGAATGATTCTTAACACCTCACCCAGGATTGGCACAATCTCCTATCTGCTCACATTCCTCTGGTCAAAGAAATTTTTGTGACCTAAAGTCAATTTTATGCCTCATCTCTCACTGTTTTATGGCCTGCTGAAGCACACATTTTCACTGGCAATATGATGTTGCATCAAATGGACAGACTAATGTACTTAACCAGTCCCTTATTATGGACTATTTATATAGTTTATAGATTTTTTCTTATCAGTAACATTGCGATGAAGATCTTATATAAGCCCTAAAAGTGGAAGCATCATATCAAAGGATATTTTTTAAGTTCTTAATATATTTTGCCAAATTACTATTGAAATCTTACTCCCTAGACCCTATAACTCAGTTTCCCCAAACCCCAGGACTCACATCCCAGATATCCCTTCATCCCAAGACCCACATCCCAGATCCTCATACGCCAGGCCCTGCTGCTGAAGCCCTTACTGCTCAGCCTTGTGCTGAAACAAACAAGAAGAGGACTGAGAGCAGGACTGGAAGGGTAATGGGAAAGTGTGCAGAACACCTCGGATGCTCCTTTTGCCAGCAATGCTTTCCCCTGAGGTTCTTCTATGGCATCTTTTTGGAAATTAAGTCTCCTCTCAAATGACAGTGAAAAGCCTAATCCTGGCCCCTTCATCTAAAAGTGACTTTGACTCTAGCTATTCTTTATTGTATTACTGTGTGTGTGTGTGTCTGTGTCTGTGTCTGTGTGTGTGTGTATGTGTGTGTGTGGTGTGTTTTAATTGTAGAGATAGATATTTGCCATGTTTGCTAGGCTGGTCTCCAACTCCTGGGCTCAAGCAATCTGCCAGCCTTAGCCTCCCAAAGCTCTGGGATTACAGGTGTGAGCTACCACACCCAAACTACACTGTTTCCCTTCCCTCAATAGCACCTATTTCTCCCTGATATTAATTAAAGATTTAATTTCTATGAGTAATTATCTTGTTTGGTGTGTTGTTTGCGGTATCTCCAGCACCAGGAACAGTTTCTGGCACAGAGAAACTCTTCTCAAATTGACTGTTCATTGGGAGCCTATGAGGATTTGAAAATCCTATTCCCTACCCCACCGCCAAAAAAAAGAATTGTTTAATTATTAAATCACTTTACCCAAAAATGTAAATATCATTTTCTCCTGGAGATGGAGAATGTAGTAGATATTCTCAAGCTTGTTTATTCACTACTGTGTAGTTGGGTCCTTGACAAATCCTTCTAAATGTAGCTAATAGAGTATGATTGTACAAACTATGGAAGTTATTAAAATTCTTTGATAAAACCATCATTTTTTTTTGAAAAATGTATTGAAAGAGCTCATCCAAGTCTGTATGTGTACACCCGGTATTTTTTTAAACCTTTGGAAGTAGAAGGGGTTTAGGTCTGCTTGCACTGCTTGTGCCTCCATTATTTTACTGTAGAAATGTGATATGCTAAATATAGGATGGTGCATTATAAAATTGTACTGCTTAAGAATAGACCAGCATGCCATTAAGAATTCTTAGGGAGAACTCATTTAACCTATGAGCTCTTAGTTTGTTTATGGATTTTGAATTTTGTATGCCACTGTGATCTATAAATAAACCAACCCATAATGAAGTCACTATTCACTACTGTGCTATATATAAAACAATATGTTCTGAGGTAAAAAATTCAATATTCATGCATCTCCCAGCCCAATTAAATCAGAATTGCTGAAGGTAGACTCCAGGTGATTCCAATGTGCAGCCAAGTTTGAGAGCTACTAATGTAGAAGTAACTCAGCAATATTTGTTGGATGGATGGATGGATAGATGGGAGGTTGGATGGATGGATGGGTGAGTAAAAAAACATGGGGAATGAGAAATGTGGGGCTCTGGTTCCAGCACTACCTCTCATGTGCTGTGTGACCTAAGCTGTGTCATTCTGCTTTACTGAACACCCATTGTTGCACTACATGTCTTTTTAACTTCCCTTCTTGCTTTATGATTTCATCATTCCCCTTTTGGTCATAACAAGAGCCCAGAGTAGAAGGAATGAGAGAAGCCTGGAGACAGAATAATTGAGGCTTTATAGAAGACTTCCTCCAGAACAAAGCTAAGCCTAACAGGAAGCTCTTTACACATGAATCAGACCATTCTCACATTGCTACAAAGAAATACCTGAGACTGGGTATTTTTAAAGAAGAGGTTTAATTGACTTACAGTTCTACAGGCTTTTCAGAAAGCATGGTACCAGCATCTGCCTGGCTTCTGGGGAGGCTTCAGGAAGCTTACAATCATGGTGGAAGGTAAAAGGGGAGCAGACACATCACATGGCGAAAATAAGAGCAAGAGAGGGTAAGGTGCTACACTTTTAAACACCCAGATCTCGTGATGAATGACTTACTATCACTAAAATAGCACCAAGGGGATGGTGCTAAACCATTCATGAGAAATCCACCTAGCGATTCAATCACCTCCCACCAGGCCCCACCTCCAACACTGGGGATTAATCTGGGTGGGACAAACAAATATCCAAACTATATCTCTATGGTACTCCTTTACCTAGGAACTGGAAAGTATTTGTGAGGCTCCAAAAATCTTGCAATAGAAGAACATCACACAACTCTGTACTCGGTGTACAGAAGAAAGACAGAGTGACTGATTTCTAGTCCTCAGATATCACACTAGGGAGATGCAATGTATGAGGGTACCTGGAGTGAAGGGAAAGGGAGAGAGATGGATTTATCTGAGAGTTTCCTCACAAGTCTCTTCTGCATTGTCTGTTCAAGGTCTTCTTCAAGACTGTGAAGGGTTTCTACTCTCAAATATGGGCTGCTCAAACTTTCTTTTACTTTTTCTTTTTCTTTTTTTAAGAGACAGTGTCTTGCTATATTGCCCAGGCTGAAGTGCACTGGGATCACGGTCGTGATCCTACTAATGATCAGCACAGGAATTTTGACCTGCTCTGTTTCTGACCTGGGCCAGTTCACTGCTCCTTAGGCAAGCTTCCTCCCTGGAAGTCACTTTATTGATACCAAACTTAGCGCAGATACCTGATTGGCATGGCTTATTAAAGCCCAGAACTCCTGGCCTCAAGCGAGTTTCCTGCCTCAGCCACCCGAGTTGCTGGGACTGAAAGCAGGTGCTACCTAGCCCTGCTCAACAGTCAGACTTTCATGACTGTTATCATGGCTGTTTCACTAAGTTGTGTTTTTTTTTCTTTTTTATAGCATGCCCCATGTCCCTCAACTCTGTTACTGTCACCCTACACCTATAGTAACATAGGACAGTCTCTTATTGAGGAAGTTAGCTACACATGCTTATTTAAAACATTGCAAAAGCATTATAACAGGGGACTTGGGGTGTGGGCTGTCCGAGTCCTGTTATTCTCCAAGCCCTAGTCTCCGGGCTGCTATTACATACAGCTGTTTAGGTTTGCCTGTTATGTGAGATCTTGCTACCCATTCCTAGGCATCAGTATCTGTCTGGTTACTTAATAGTGGCCACAGATGATTATTACCCTCCATTCCCCCTCAACCTATACCATTTCAGTAGAGGACAGTTTTAAAGCTACAAAAACAACACATTTGGGAAGTTATGAGAATAGAAATTGAGTTTTATTAGCTTCATAAGGGGTAAGAGCAAGATGTACCACACAAGGTTCCCATCTCAATATCTTAACTTGCATATTTAAATTATTCAAATTATTGGCGACCAGGGGTCGGGGATTATGCACAGCTTTGAGTAGTATTTGCTAGTTATATTTAAGAATGAAATGGTGTTCTTAGGGCACCTCCAACTACTTGTGAGCTTTGGCTCCAGACAAACCTCTGTCTGTCAGGATAAACTCCAGAAGTATAAAGGGTGCAAAAAAAAAAAGTCAAAAAGAAAACATCACTGCATACTTTTTTTTTTTTGAGACAGGCTTGCTCTGTCACCCAGGCTGGAGTGCAGTGGTGTCATCATAGCTCGCTGCAACCTCAACCTTCCTGGCTCAAGCGATGCTCCCACCCCAGCCTACCGGCTAGCTGGGACCACTGACACTGGGTTACTTTTCTTATATTTTGTAGAGATAGAGGTCTTATTATGTTGCCCAGGTTGGTCTCCAACTCCTGGATTCAGGTGATCCTCTCGCCTCGGCCCCCAAAATGCTGGGATTACAGGCATGTGCCACCGCACCTGCCTACTCTTTTAAAGATGTTAGGGATGCAAAGAAGAGAGAAAAGCAAACAAAACCTTTTTGATCTCAAGGAGCTAAGTGTCTGACACTCTCCATCCCACACACAAATACAGAGGGAAGGATCTCTTCTACAGCAAAAGTTTTCATGGAAGTCATCTGTTTCCTCATCTCTTAAAAGACACAAAAAGCCGGGAAGCCGTTATGGAGTGGGTGTGGGGTCCTGTGACCTTTTGTCTAGCTGCCACCCTCCGGGACCGACAAGGGGTTCACCAAATAGGGGACGCGGCCGCTAAAATGACGTGAACACAGGAGTCCGCATTCTCTGAGATGTCATTCCTCCAGGAAGACCCAGAAACCGTGAATGGGGCGGGGTGGTGGGCAATATAGTAAGCGAGGTTTCCTGGGAACGCGATGCCACTGGCCAAGACGCTGGGGAGGGCTGCGAGCGTGAAGAACCCCTTCTCAGGGGGTCCGTTCCTGATCTGTATAGGGAGAAGGTTGTCCAAGCGTATGCTTATAAGGGCTAGAGCCGGGCATGGATTCGGAATCCTCAAGCTCATCTCTGTGCTTGGACTCTGACCCTGTGCGAGGGGGTGTCCGAAGTCTGGTTCACGGAGAGGACGGGACCCACCTGGGGCATCCGATGCCAGCGAGAAGGGAAGGGAGCCGAAATGTAAAATGTTCTCAAGATGCAGGAGGAACCCCTCTCATGCGGCGCCTCGGAGGAAACTTTAAAGCACGCGGCCAAAGATCCAACGCATCGCTAGGACCCGCAGCCCAGCCCACCTCTCCCAGGGCTCCTGCGGCGCAGGCGCAGTGGCTCCGCGCTCCGGTCCCAGCGCGCATGCTCCGCTCGGCCGCTGGGCTCCAGGCCGGCAGCGGCGGTGGCGGCGGCGGAGGAAGTTTCCGCTTTGCACTCCACCCCGGTAGCAGCTCCGCGGCAGGGACAGCTTCCTCCGGACGCTTGGCGGGGTTCGCTGTCGCCGTACGGCAGCCCAGTCGGATCATGGGGTTACCCAAGGGGCCGGAGGGCCAGGGTCTCCCGGAGGTAAGAACGCCTCCTTCCCTGGCACGTCGGGGTTGCTGATGAGAGGGCCGAGCCGCTGGGCGGCGGGCAGAGCGGGCCCCGGGTGCGTTAGGGGCGCCCCGCCCCCTTCCTCAGGTGTATCCACCTTGGGAAAGCGCCGACCCTCTTCTCGGAGGCTGGGAGCAGGTGCCCCTGCGTGGGCAGGGGGCAGCGGACGGGAGGGGACAAACTTAAGCCGCTCTGGGGTCTCTTGGGGCGGAGGTGGCCTTCCTAGCCCGACACCTGCCCTGACGCAGCCCCATGCCCCGCGGGGCCCTGAGCTCCCACCTCTCCCCACGTCCGGGACGGGCGCCCCAACCCAGCGCTGCGGGGCTGGCCCCGAGGGCCGAGGCTGCTACACGCAGGAGTCACGAGACCGCGCTCCGAGGCGGTCCGGGCTCGGGTGGTGTGAAGGACGGTGACCTTGGGACGCCTACCGCCACCCTGCGGGGTCCCGGCGGCCAGCCCCACCTGCCTTGCTGTCGGGAGGGAATGCCACCCTCCTTGCGTTGATCCGGGCTGGGGCGGCGGGAGGAAGTTTGGGAGACTTGCGCGCACCAGGGAGGTGTCCCGTAGGGTCAGCGCGCCGTGGCGTTCAGGGTGGGACGCACTCCAGGGGTGCTGTGTGGCCGGGGACCGAGCTCTGGGCGGAAACGTTGCAGCTTCTCCAGAAGAGGGCCGGGTTCCTTTCCAGAGGTGTTTGTTATTAAGTACTCAATACTGGGGAGAGGGTCATGAGTGGTTTCCGGATTTCCATGTTTGCCGGGAATACAGGGAAAGTGCATTCATTTTCTTTTGGCTGCAAATGTCACTTAACATCTCATAGGTAGTTTGCATCTGTCGTCCCTTTCAGTTGATTTCACTAAAAGCCCAGTCTGTTTACTTGATTCGGGAGAGAAATAGGATCCACGCCACACCTCTGCCCCTTTCCTAAGGTTCTGGAGCAAGCATTGGGCAGAGTGACTGCTTGCTTGACGTGGTGAGTGGTCCCTTCACACTTAACTGCCTGTGACCCATCTTGCTCCTCTGCACTCCTCTCAAATCCTCAGTTCTTTCATGTTACAAGTGTCCACTAATTGAGGGATCACTGTGTTCTGTGTCCAGAAGCTGGGAATATAGTGGTGAAAGGACAGATTTGTCTGTCAGTGTGTTCTCCCAGAATACAAGTCCATTTGTTTGTCTTAAGAAAGCCTAACAAGCGTAATGTTGTCAGAATCCCTGTATTAGGTAAAACCTTACATGCAGTTGCTTTGATGTGACTCAGGATACTGAACAATAGCATCTGCACTGTGACATTGGAAGTTTTCTTTTTTGCCGCTTCTTTATTCTAGGCTCTCATTAAGTTTTTGCCTGGCCTTTTGCTGTAGACTCCTTTCTGGTCTCCCAGGTTCTGCTTTAAATCCCTCCAACCCAATATCCTACAGTACTATCAGTGGAAGTCCTTCTGGAGAAGAAAAAAAGGCAAACTGCTGCTGTGTGTCATTTGTTTGACTGACTGCTAAGAGGCCAGGTCTAATTGGTAATTGTTTGGGAAGAACCTGAGACAGTTCCTGGCAATTATGAAGTCAGGGTGAATATAATCAAATTGTTATCCTTTAGTTCAGAAGCTTGTAAATATAAATATGGAGAGTGTGTTATCAGGCTGTCACTAGACTAGTTAATTCATTAAATTCATTCTTTTCCTTTTTTGAGACAGTCTCATTCTGTCACCCAGGCTGGAGTGCAGTGGTGTGATCTCAGTTCACTGCAACCTTTGCCTCTCAGGTTCAAGCAATTCTCCTTCCTCAGCCTTCCCCGGTAGCTGCAATTACAGACATGAACCACTGCCCGGCCCAAATTCATTCTTTTTAACCCTTTACAAAGATAACTAGACTTGGCCCTGCCTTCCAGCTTACAAGAACTATAGTGCATGGAAATTGAAAATTTATTGGACTTGGTTTAAGAGCCAATTGTTCATCTTTGTCAGAAATTTAGTTTTAACATCTGGATGTAATTAACCAGGCTGGTGGCTTTTTATGTCTTCAAGAGAGGGTCTTCTTTCATTCCCTGCATGCCAGGCAGTGGCCCTTTTCCACTTTGTTTCAGCGTTGATCTACTAAGTGAATTTGGAGTTAAACATACCCATTTGTTGTCTTGTGCCAAAAAGTTACTTCGCAAATTATATTGCAAAAGTATACTTCTCCATTTTAGGGGTGAGTGGATGGAAGCATGGGCCATGTATCTGTACTGGGGTAGCCAGTGGGTGCCCATTAGCTAGGTGTTGAGGCAGTGATGATCCTCCTATTTTTGTTTGTTTTTTGTCCTCTTCTTGGAAGTGTTTATACAGTAAGTGATGTTTTCATGGTAAATGACTGAACAAATGAAGTGTTCCTGTTTCACACCCCAGAAGTTTTAGGAAAGTACTTATGTCATTTTCTTTTTCTGCTTTAACGTTTTGAACTACAGCTACTCTTTAGCTTCTCTTTTCTTAGAGTCTTCACTTGTAGATGTTTCTCAACTATCCCAGATTTTTTGCAGAAGGGAGAGAAGGTGTGAATAATTTATATTACTTAAGAAAATGTTGAGGGAACGATCCAAGATGGCCGATCGCTAACATCCCGGGATTGCAGCTCTCAGGGAAGGCGCGGAGAACTAGAGGACGCCACACTTTCAGACAAAGTCTGGTCGCTCACGGAGCAGAAGATCCCCCAGTGGTGGAAACACAGGGGTCACCAGGGCGACTCTCGTGGTCGGCGCAGCGGTTCCGCCGGCACCTCAGCTCTCGGAGCAGAGTAAACGGGACCGGTTTCCCTTCTGACCGAGGTTGGGAGCACTGGGAAGGCAGAGTCACCTACTACGGACACAAGAAGGAAGCCCGACAGGAGAATCCTGGGCGGAAAAGCACCATCAGTTTTAACGCCGCTGCTCTGGCCCTGGGAACTAACAACCTGGACGTCCACTCAAGAGACCTAATCTGAAAGTTGGTAACTTCAAAGACGAGAGGAGGATAAATTTACAATGACGGGAAGAAACCAGCGTAAAAAAGCTGAGAATACTCAAAGTCAGAACGCCTCTCCCTCTAAAGATGATCACAGTTCCACATCAACAATGGAACAAGGCTTGATGGAGAACGAGCGCCTCCTGATGACAGAATCACTCTTCAAGGAATGGATAATAACAAACTTCGGTGAGTTAAAAGACCATGTTGTAGCCCAACGTAAAGAAACTAGGAACTTTGACAAAAGGCTTGATGAAATCCTATTGAGAATAGACAACTTAGAGAGGAGTATGAGTGAATTAATGGAACTGAAGAATACAATACAGGAACTCCGAGAAGTATGCACAGGTTTAAACACTCGAATTGTTCAAGCAGAAGAAGGGATATCAGAGGTCAAAGTCCAACTTAATGAAATAAAACGTGAAGAAAAGATTAGAGAAAAAAGGATAAAAAGGAATGAGCAAAGTCTCCAAGAAATGTGGGACTATGTGAAAAGACCAAATTTACGTTTGATAGGTGTACCTGAAAGCAACGGAGAGAATGAATCCAAGTTGGAAAATACCCTTCAGGATATTATTCAGGAAAATTTTCCTAAACTAGCAAAGCAGGTCAACATTCAACCCCAGGTAATACAGAGAACACCACAAAGATATTCCTCAAGAAGAGCAACCCCAAGGCACATAATCGTTAGATTCACCAGGGTTGAAACGAAGGAGAGGATACTAAGGGCAGCCAGAGAGAAAGGTCGGATAACCCACAAAGGCAAGCCTATCAGACTTATAGCAGATCTCTCGGCAGAAACTCTACAGGCCAGAAGAGAGTGGGGGCCAATATTCAACATCCTTAAAGAACAGAACCTTCAGCCCAGAATTTCATATCCAGCCAAACTAAGCTTCACAACTGAAGGAAAAATAAAATCTTTTATGAACAAGCAAGAACTCAGAGATTTTATTACCACCAGGCCTGCTTTACAAGAGCTTCTGAAAGAAGCATTACACACAGAAAGAAACAACCAGTATTAGCCTTTCTAAAAATACACCAAAAAGTAAAGAGCACCAACATAAAGAAGAATTTACACCAACACATGGATAAAACAGCCAGTCAACATCAAATGGCAGTAACCCTAAATTTAAATTGACTAAATTCCCAATCAAAAGACACAGCCAAAACCTAACGGCATGTTACATCCAGACCTGTTTCACATGCAAGGATACACAAAGACTCAAAACAAAGGGATGGAGAAAGATTTACCAACCAAATGGAGAGCAAAAATAAATAATAAATAAATAAAAAGCAGGAGTTGCAATTCTTGTATCGGATAAAATAGATTTTAAAGCAACAAAGATACAGTGGTAAAAGGATCAATGCAACAACAAGAGCTAACGATCCTAACATCCAGATAGGAGACTTAGACTCAATGAGACAGAAAATTAATAAGGGTATCAAGGACTCGAACTCAGATCCAGAACAAGTAAACTTAATAAATATTTATAGAGCTCTCCACTTCAAATACACAAAATATACATTCTTGTCAATACCACATCACACCTACCCATTAGTTTAAATGAAACATTGATTGGCCATTATTAATACCCAATTTTTTTCAAAATAAAGCAATATTTCCATTTACTCTCCCTCTTTCTCTTCCTCTTTCTTCCTCTCCTTTACTTATTTTTTTTTTTTTTCTTTCCTTCTCTCAAAAAAAAAGAAATCAACTTGTAAACCTCTAGATCCAGGTCGGCAATGTCTCTTTCATTGCTTGATTTCCTTTCTTCCCTTCCCTCCCTCCCTCCCTCCCTCCCCGCTTCCTCCCTTCCTTCCTTCCTTCCTTCATCCCTTCCTTCCTCCCTACCGTCCTTCTTCCCTTCCTTCCTGCCTTCCTCCCCCCCCAAAAAAAAAAAAAAAAAAAAAAAAGAAAATGTTTATGTCCACTAGGAACTGGTGAATGCTCATCTTCAAGATCCTTAAAGGACTGGACCAGGGTCATTTCAGAGAAGGATGTAGCTCAGTACCATCACCTCCCCCACAGCACTCCTACTCTATTGCAGGGCATTATCAGTCACTTTAATAATTCTGTATTAACTATATTTTAATATGTATTCTTCTTTTCCTGGCAGTTTATACATCAAAATAAACTTTCCATTGTCAGGGATATGACTACCAAAACATTTTAATACGTGACTGGTTTAAGTTCATTTACTTTTTGTAAGCATTAATACATCATTCTTCATTTAATAAGTGTGTCCTTTGAAGTTAATGCTGTTTTGATACAGAGGAGTAAACCCACATTATAATATATAGTCCCCTCCTTAACCAACCAATAGTCCAGCTGGAAAGAGAAGCAGGTACATAACACTAGATATCTCACTTAGAAGAGGTTGATATTTAATTATATATACAGCATAGACTTCAAATAAAATAGAAATGCAGAGGAGTGACCATTTCAGGATAGATTTGTGAGGGATGGCATTGAATGGGAGCTGGAATATGAGAGTGATTTCTCAATAGTTAGAGAATATCATAGCCATGACCGTGTCTTGGTTGTTTGGGGGGGAGTTAAAGGATGAAGCTGAAAAGATAGTTTGGTGGCCAAAGATCTGAATGTGAAACCAGGACATCTGGAGTTTATCTTAGAGGCAGTGTGTGTGAAGCATTGTTGATAAGGGCTGGGAGGGTGAGCTAAAGAGGGATCACATGAAAGCTGTGATTTAGGAAGGGGTAAGCAAAACAAATTAATAGGGAAGAAAGATAAAGCATTTGCAGGAGCCCTGGAATGAAGTATGAATACAAGGGAAGGGAGGATAAATGTGAGATGCATAGTAAAGAAAGACTTAACAGGCATTGTTGGGTAAGGGAGTAGTCAGGAGTATGAGAATGTGAACCAGGCTATCTTGTTGGTGTTTTATATAGGGATGGTTTTTTATTTTCTGCAGCAATGGAAGAGAGGCAAGGTAGTTCATGATAGTAAATAGACGAAGGAGTATTAGATTATTTAGATGGATTTAAGTATTAGATAAAGATGTGGGATAAAAGGAGGATATAAATTAAAAATTTTAAATCAAAACAAAATATATTAGAATAATTTATTCTTTTTAAGGCAATTGTATTATGTGGCAGTAATCATGGTTTAATATATCTGGGTTGGCAGGCAGCCTTTCTTATATTTTTCGAGATCAAAAAGGAAAGTGCAGAGAGGGATACATATTTGAATTGCCTTCTTCATTTCCATACCTCTTGTCAGTAACTTCTGGGACCTGGATGAGTATAAAGTTTTTTGTTTGTTTGTTTTTTGGAGACAGAATCTTGCCCTGTTGCCCAGGCTGGAGTGCAAGGCACCGTCTTGCCTCACTGTAGCCTCTGTCTCCTGGGTTCAAGTGATTCTCGTGCTTAAGCCTCCCGAATAGCTGGGGTTACAGGTGTGCACCACCACATTCTGCTAATTTTTTTTATTTTTAGTAGAGATGGGGTTTTGCCATATTGGCCAGGCTGGTTTCAAACTCCTGACTTCAAGTGATCAGCCCCCGCTTGGCCTCCTAAAGTGGTGGGATTACAGGCATGAGCCACTGCACCCAGCGAAGTATAGTTTTTTGGTAGAAGGTCTTGCTGTGTCACCCAGGCTAGAGCGCAGCGGCACAATCTCAGCTCATTGCAACCTCTGCCTCCTGGGTTCAAGCAATTCTTATGCCTCAGCCTCCTAAGTAGCTGGGACTGCAGGCATGTGCCACCACACCTGGCTAAGTTTTTTACTCTTAGTAGAGATGGGGTTTCACTATGTTGACCAGGCTGGTCTCAAATTCCTGACCTCAAATAATCCACCCACCTCAGCCTCCCAAAATGCTGGGATTACAGGTGTCAGCCACCACGCTGGCCCTACGTGTAGTTTTTTTTTTAAGAAAACACCATGAAACTTTGTTCCTGTCTGTTAAGGAGTTACAATTTATTTGAGAAGGCTGTCAAAGTCAACCATGGGTTAGAGAAAAAGGAAGTATTTTACTCTAATCTTTCTTCTTTTGGATTCCTTTAGCATGTGATGAGTAGTGTATTCTGCCTGGGCATATGTCTCCCTCAGCTGTGAAGATTAACAGCCCATTGAGGATTGGGGACCCATTTGTGACTCTGGCAACACTGTCCACATGCTTCTGTGTGAAGCTTGCTGAATTTTCAGAGAATCTAGTGCAGTGATGTAGCCCATGTTATCTGCTCCTTGGCAGAGAGATTGGGGCATCAGGGGATATACCTGGTATTCCTTTATTCAGATAGGTTTTACCAGTCAAACTTTTACCTTTTGTTTTAGGTGGAAACAAGAGAAGATGAAGAACAAAATGTCAAGCTGACTGAAATTCTGGAGCTCTTGGTTGCAGCTGGGTATTTCAGGGCAAGAATTAAAGGCTTGTCACCCTTTGACAAGGTAAGGGGAAATCTTTCTAACCATTAGACTGTTTTTGTCAGAATGAGATGGTTAATCATGGCAAAGAAAGGAGGAAGAAATGGTGTTTTAACTTCCTTCATGTCTGTGTTGCCATTTCTTCCTAATTCACATTCATTATGGAAGTGTTCAAATTTGTTTTCAAAGAGAGAAATGATATATCAGTGAATATGCTGTCAGTTCTTTTTATATGCACAAAGCTTTAGGAAATGCAAAGAAGCAAAATAAATAGTTCCTTCTCAAGGAATTTACAGTTTGGGTGGGGATTATAAAATTTATAGAAAATAAAATAATCAGAGTTAATAATGAGCTATCCCAAGTCAGCATGCTCACAGACAGTTGCCAGATATTTTGCGGATGGTAAATACTCTGATTTAGGACAAGAGAGATCACTGTACAATGAAATCTTTTAATTCAGCAGAACCTTGAATTATGATGCATAAATCATAGTAATAGGACACAGACAAAACAAAGGCACAGTTCTCAAAGAGCCCAATTTCTGTAGAAGAGGGATGAGAGACAAGTAAATCAACATCCACAAAATAAATGGCATGTTGCAGAAAGTGCCACAGCAGACTGGACACATCCAAATCAGATAGGGCAGGCTGTGGAAGACAGTGCTGAGTGCTCCAGGGGCGTCACAGTCCCATCTGTGCATAACAGGATCACTCTGGGTTATTTTATAACACAGAACCCAGGACTCATTCATTGAAATTCTGTTTGGCTAGGTCTGGGCTCAGGCCCTGGAATCTACATTTTTATCCAACAACTCATAAGAGTCTAAAACAGCCAGGGATAAGATTCAGTGTTGTTTTTTTCTAACATCAAGCTGTGTCTGAAAAGAATTTTGTTTTAAAATGGGTTTTTAGTCTTACTCTCATTTGCATCTCAGAGAATTCCTGAGGGAAAAGTAAAGCGAGGAGTTTTCATCTCAGGTAGATAAGAAAAATAAGATGTATGGAAACAAAATGTCAGCCTTGCTACCCGTGTATCTGGTCTATAAAACACAGAATTAATGTCTGTCCTTTTGACTTTGAAGAGGATCTATGTACATTATATTCATTTAATAATAAATGTCAGCTCCTTAGTCATGCCAGCCACATTTCAGCTGCTCAGCAGCCGCATGTAGCTAGTAGCTACTGTACTGGTCCATGCAGATAACAGAATATTTCTGTCACTGCAGAAAGTTTTCTGCAACAATGCCATTTTAGATTAATTGTAGTTGATCGGGTAAGGAGGACACATTCTCTCTCTCTCAGGATATATAATTTTGTGTGTGTACTGAGTCTGTCCGAGCTTTTTATAGTTTACCTACCTTCTACTTCTTCTATTCTCCCCAAACTAAAAAGAGAAAACAAGTATTTTATTTGTATCTTGCAGGTAGTTGGAGGAATGACTTGGTGTATCACCACTTGCAACTTTGATGTAGATGTTGATTTGCTCTTTCAAGAAAACTCTACAATAGGTCAAAAAATGTAAGTTTTTCTACGGAAAACCTAAAGGTGGAGAGAAGGGAACTAAGTTTCCTGTGCTGGTTTTACCATTTCTTGGATTCCACATGTGCTTTCTTTCTAAATTCCCCCTTGAGTTTTACAGTGGTTGTTAGGCCGCATTTTCATTTCGATATCCTTATGGGATATGATAGGCTTCCATCAGTGGCAACATTCCATTATACTTCTAATAGATATGGGAACACAGTATTTTTTATATGTATTCTCAATTCTTCATATGTATTTCTGAAATTTAAAAGATGCTGAACATTGTTTTTTCTTCTTTTAAAGTTTAGATACAAAGTTTATTTGGGAGCAAAACATGACCCAAATTGAATAAATTTACAGCTTTATTGATCCCACTTATGTGAATATTTGTAAGTTTTGCTGAGTAAATTTTTTTTTTATTATGGAGTGTGGCTCTGGATTTTCCTGGGTTCTTACATAATATATAGTATGTATCCTTTAGGTTTTTTTTTTTTGAGACAGAGTCTCGCTCTATCACCAGGCTGGAGTGCAGTGGCACCATCTCAGCTCACTGCAACTTCCGTTTTCCAGTTTCAGGCAATTCTTCTGCCTGAGCCTCCCGAGGAGCTGGGACAACAGGCATGCACTACCACCCCCGGCTAATTTTTTGTGCTTTTAGTAGAGACGGAGTTTCACCGTGTTGGCCAGGATGGTCTCAATCTCTTGACCTTGTGATCTGCCCACCTCGGCCTCCCAAAGTGCTGGGATTACAGGTGTGAGCCACCGCACCCGGCCTCCTTTAGGTATTCTAAAGAACTAAATGTAAAGAATTCTGAAACACATCTAACCCAACGGGTTTGGATGAGGGATTGAGGATGTGTTACATTCTCTGGTAAGTGCTTGATGTGTGTCTCTTAAGTGCAGGCCCATGAACTGTAACTGTGCACAAAGCTGGAGATGGGTTTATGTGGCTTAGGACCCACCAGACTCAGCAGTGTATCAGGGAGCTCATTCTTCATTATCTGTAGAAGACATGTTATGGCCATAGGGTACTGAGTCACCAAAAAGTCTTTTCTGTTTGGTTTTGGAATGTGTTTTGTTTGGAGTTCCCCACTCCCGTAGAGTTTCTGGTTAGGTGCAGTTTAGACTAAAATGGCCCTACGTTTGCAATTTCTCCTATCTAGTCAATTTAAATAGGTGGGCTGGACATACATCCAAGGAGTGCACTTGCCTATTGAGGGCACGGTTATCTCTCAAGCTGTCTTCTTTATGTACCCAATTGAGGCCCTGTTCCCTGGCATCCTTCGTTGCTGAGTGTTGCATAAGTTTCTATCCTCCATTTCTATCCTCTTCTGAAGCCCCATTAACAGAGGGTCCTATGGCTGGAGGCCCATAATGAGATCTTACATTTATAACTGAGTTTATTTCAACAACAAACATTTATTGGACATCTGTGTTACAAGCACTTGTATGTGTATTTTATTATTTTACCTTCACTACAGCAGGATTAAACCTAGTTTTATAATCAGAGTATTGGACCTGGACGGAGTTACTTGCCAAAGTTTCAGAGTTGGTGGTGGAACTTGAATTTAGACCCAGGTTTAATTCACTCTCTTTCAAACTGTTTGCAGTGGAGAAGAAAACAGTCTACCGAACACTCTCACAAATGAAAGGAGTCAAACTAATCACAGCTGGGCATGTTAAAAATCTTAGTCTAGGAAACCTGACTCTGCAATTATCACTTCCTGTGATTTTTTAGGAAATCTGAAGGATCCACCTTGAGCTGCAGAGAGAAGCTTGATGGGGGTTGTTAGATTTCTGGAAGTATTTCTCACTTTCTTTTCCTGCCCCCAGCTTGCCTGCATTTTCCTCCATGTCCTTATCTTAAACCTTCTTGGAGGCAGGTTTAAGAAGGTTGTAAATCCTAGGATGACCCGTGATAGCCTTCTCTCTGGGCCTTTATGAACTGGGTGAATAGGCTGGCTCCATAGAGTGGCCAGGGAGAGCCATGTCTGGAGGCAGGGGGTTAGGCTAGATGGTGTTGTGGATCCCAGCCTCTTGTTTTTAAGCTACTACCGTTCTAGGCAATTGATAACTCTACGCAAACCAAAATATCTGTAACCACAAGAGGGAGCACTCATCCTGCTGAACCAAAATGTAACTAAGCAAAAGCTGTATTGATTATGTGCCCCTGTATAGTTAAGACTTGCACTGAGCAAAACCAGGACTGATAGTCGTTTTTATTTGCTAAGCTTGGAGTTTAAGCAGCAGTTCCAGTTGAACACTCATCTCTTCTTTTTACAAGTTTCAAGGAAATTAAGAAATAAGCCATGAGAGTCTGATGGTCTCAAAATTAAAAAAATAAAGCTTATCAGAGAGAGCGCCTTAGATATGTTGCCAGATGGGTTTGTTAGTACTTCACTACAAAGCTATCCCATGTGAGTCCCAAGCAGACCTGGACAACCACAGGCTTCTGTAGGGCAGGCAGTACATCTTATGGCAGAAAAGAGGCGTGTGTCCCAAGGACAGGCTGCCCTGAAAGGAGGGGCACCAGGAATGACTGGGAGGTGCATAACAGTTTCCTCTTCTCAGAACTTTTGGTTTTGTTTTAAGAGACAGTTTTACTTTGTTGCCCAGGCTAGAGTGCAGTGGCATGATCATAGCTCTCTGCAGCCTCAAACTCTTAGGCTCAAGTGATCTTCCCACCTCACCCTTTTGAATAGCTTGGACTGTAGGAATGTACCACCATGCCTGACTAGTTTTTAAATTTTTTATACAGCAGGATCTCACTGTGTAGCCCAGGCTGGTCTCAAAACACCTGGCCTCAAGTGACCTCCCGCCCTGGCCTTCCAAAGCACTAGGATTACATACATGAGGTACCAGGCCTGGCCCCCCTTAGGACTTTTGGATAAATCACTCCTCACCCCTGCTTCTGTTGGAGGGGGAAGAGGCAGCAAATAATTCTATATGCTTCCCTCCTAGGATATAGATATTCCCTCTCTTCTATGAATGTGTGTACTAAGGTATTAATCTTCCCCCTTCCATTTTTTTTTTCCTATTAACACATTGGACCTAACATTTGATCTTATGATCAGTGGGGTGTTACTCTTGTTCTCAGCACTTTTAACCTTGGTCCCAACTTGGAAAGCTATTTTCCAGATAGCAGACACTCTTTCTGAATGTGTTCTCTAATGACCATTCCCTAGGTCATAACTAGGTCACCTAGTTACTATTAATACTAAGACTGAGGGTGAAACCTACTAAGGGAAACAAAGATAAGACAATAATAACTCTCACCCAGCCCTGAATCAGATGTTCATCTTGAGGGTGTCTGTCTCCTGGGAAGGATTATTGAAATGCAGAAAGATAAAGGTGGGCAAGACTTCTTTGAACAAGAAACACGTTTGGTAGACCCAAAACTTGTTGTATTTGAAGCACCTAGTAAGTTCTAAGTGACCCTTGTTTACCTGGACCTTCGTCTATTAGAACATAGTACTATACTTGGTTATACGGCCACAGTACCTCCTGCGACTGGCTAAGATTTTTTTAAAGGCTCTTGTGTGGCAATATAACCTATCATGTAGGCTGAGCCAGGAGCTCCTGTTTCTCCACATATCCACAAGGCCATGCCTGGTGACTGCTTCTCAGCGTTTCCAGGCTGTATACCATGACTTTGGGGTTAGGCACACTACTGAATAATGTATTTTTCTCCCCTCAAGTCTTATACTATCCAATTAAGATAGTATAAGAAACAGGATAATGTATTTTTCTCCCCTCAAGTCTTATACTATCCAATTAAGATAGTGTAAGAAACAGGAATCACATAGCTAGAGATCAAATGCTAACTGATTCAGGAAGGAGGCTTCAAGCTGCAATAAAACAGAATTGCCACTGATGCCATAAACTGTCCTGCCCCAGCTCAGGCTGAGCTGAGAAACCTCCCTAGCAGGAGAGAATGCTTACCACCTGCTCTACAGAGAATAACACTGTGGGACCTCAGGGAAGCTGGTTCCTCCCTTTCCAGTCCTGCCTTGTGGTCTTCTATAGGAGGAAGACTGAGGCGAGGTGTTAGAGAAAGGTCAGTGTCCCTCATGAGAAGCAGAAAATCTCTCTTCTGTGTGGAAATAAGCGTGAGGATATACAATTTCTTCAACTCCAGGATTTATTTTAGAGTATCAAAAAAGTAAAGATTTCTATATATTTTAAAAATATTTTTGTACCACAGTAGAGAACTCCAAATATCTTTTGGGGCTCCATGATTCGTCTTAGTATTCTGGGTACCCGGTGTAAGGTCTGGTAATTATTTGTTGCCTAAATGATATTTAGAATATTTTTTTAAACTTTTAGAAAGAGTAGCTCAGTAAAATGAAATGTAAAAAGAATACAGGGCCCTAATAACTTTTTATCTTACTACATAAGGATGTTAAAAAGATAGTTAACTCCGGGCGCGGTGGCTCATGCCTATAATCCCAGCACTTTGGGAGGCCGAGGCGGGTGGATCACGAGGTCAACAGATCGAGACCATCCTGGTCAATGAGGTGAAACCCCGTTAGAAGATAGTTACTACTTCTAACATCACCATTTCATAAAGAAAAAATATTTCACATCTAAAAAGGAAGAAAAACATCATAGAATAAAGGATGAAGGCAGTTTTGTGGACATACACACCCCACTAAATTGTGCTTGTTTTTCTCATTTTGCAGTCATCTAGGAGAAGCTTGTCATGGTCTGGATTAGCCTGGCATGGAGAAGCCCCAGATCCTTCTGTGATGCTGCCCAGACTTTAGAGTTGCCATAATGGCTACTTTGTGTGTCTCACTCTTTGCTTGTTGCTTTTTCTGAACAGAGCTCTATCAGAAAAAATTGTCTCGGTCCTGCCAAGGATGAAATGCCCACACCAGTTGGAGCCCCACCAGATTCAAGGGATGGATTTTATTCACATATTTCCTGTTGTTCAGGTGAGAGCTTCTGTATGGTTTCTTTTCTTCTGAAACATCAGAATTCCTATAATGGACCTGGCTTGTCCAGGTCCATCTGTCCTGGATCCTGAATTTAATGGGTGTGGTATAGACTTGGTACAGCAGAACATAGTAGTGTTCCTTGTGGTCATCTTCAGAAGATTGCTAGGGTATATTGCATATACCCTAGTTTCCTGCCCTTTTGGTAAAGACAGAACTCTGCAGCCTGGTATGCTCTGTTCCCTTTTGACCTATCCAGCTTGATTTCATTCCTTGCTTTTCTTTGTTCTCTTTGTTCTAGCCCCCTCTGACGTTCATTCAGATTTCCCTAGGTTTATTATGCTTCCACCTGTCACGGTGCTTTTGCCTTGTTGGTTCCTGGAATGCTCTTCCATTCTGTCCTTACCTGTTTAATTCATATGGCTTAATTCAACCCTTCAGATCTCAGTTCCACCAAACCTCTTCGAGAAAGCTTTCCCTCATCCCCTAATCCACAGCATGTTCCTTTATGGTATGCACTCCTATGGCCACATTCCCTTCCTTCACCAGAATCTGCTGCCTTACTGCAGTTTGTAATCATGTATATCCATGTGTGTGATTATTTACGGCTTCTCTCATTAGACTGAAAGCTGCATGAGAGTAAGGCTGCATAGGTGTCTTGCTTGTTTTGTTTCCAGTATCTACCAGAATGTCTTACAATGTATAGATATTTAGTCTGTATGGCTAAATGCCTAAAGGGGAGACTTTTCTCTGCCTCCAGCTGTTTCCCAAACCCCTAAGTAGCTTATGCTGTACAGCTCCCAAACAGTTGGCCCTTCATATTCGTGGTTCCACATCCATAAATTCAATGAACCAAGCATCAAAAATGTTTGGGGGAGCCGGGCGCGGTGGCTCACGCCTGTAATCCCAGCACTTTGGGAGGCCGAGGTGGGTGGATCACGAGGTCAAGAGCTTGAGACCATCCTAGTCAACTTGGTGAAACCCCGTCTCTACTAAAAATACAAAAAATTAGCTGAGCATGGTGGCACGTGCCTGTAATCCCAGCTACTCAGGAGGCTGAGGCAGGAGAATTGCCTGAACCCAGGAGGCGGAGGTTGCAGTGAGCCGAGATCATGGCATTGCACTCCAGCCTGGGTATCAAGCAAAACTCCGTCTCAAAAACAAACAAACAAAAAAAAAATGGGGATGGGGAGAAACACAATAAAAATAACAATACAATAATAAAAAGTAATACAAATTTAACAAGCTGGAAAAAAAATTAATACACATGTAAAAATACAGTATAACAACTATTTATGTAGCATTTACATTGTATTAGGTATTATAACCTAGAGATGATTTAAAATGTAGGGGAGGATGTGTTTAGATTGTATGCAAATACTGTGCCATTTTATATCAGGGACTTGAGCATTTGTGGATCAGTATCTAGAGAGTTTTGAGTTTTGGAACCAATCCCCCACAGAAGATGCCTTGGGACAACTGCATTCTTTGCCATTCTATATGGGCTTTCTCTGTAGGCATCTCAGAAAGAGGAGGTGCAAAGGGACTCAGATGTTTTGCTAGCTGTGTGAACACTACTTTCTGTCTGATCCTAATAGAGTTCTTTGAAGCATTTATTATAATCCCTTACATTTGAGGAAAGTGAGAAATGTAATTTCCTTACATTTGGGAGAAATGAGGCTGAGAGAAGGTAACTGATTTACTTAAGGGCAGAGAGCTATTGAGTGGACAAGCAAAGGTTTCAGTCTAAACTCTGTCTCCAAGCCTGTGCTTTTTCCACTCCTCCATTCGTGCAGCCACTGAGAAGGAAGGTACACAGTCCTAGAAGTTAGAAAAGTTTTCTAGTTCTGTGTTAAGATTATGAAATATAGGGGTCAAGAGTATGGACCCTGGTGACTTCCTGGGTTCAAATTTGTCACTTTCTAGCTGTGTGTGACCTTGGGTAAATAACTTTCTCTCTGTTAAACAGAAATAAATAATATCACCTACATGATAGAATGAGAATTAAATTAGTTGTATATCTAAAGCACGTAGATGAAAGACTGACCTTTTTAGTAAGTGCTCTCTGAGTGCTATATACTTGTTTCTGTTACTACTGTTACCTGCTGAATCTTCCCCTCCACCTGACTTCAAATCGAATGCCCTGAAATTTGTAAATTTGAGGTCACGACTTTACCTTAAAATTGATTTGTATGTTAGCCTTTTTGTCTTTCCGATACAAGGGGACACTACCTGATTGTTTTTGTGAAAATGGGAAGTTGAGGCCCTGTGTTGATTATCATTGAAACCTCCAACATAATCAAACTGTGACATTGTTACCTTTCCCCCAAAACGTGGATCTTTAGAGATTAGACCTTTGTTAACCCTATACTAGGACTATGGGGGCAAAAAAATCTAGTCAGGTTGTGAGAAGAAAAATGGGAAGTGATCTTCTGCAGTCAGTTTGGGTGTTTTGAGGGTCTGAATGTTCTCCATTGTGAGTGGAAAGCTAGAGGGTTTGTCTGGATGGGAGGCCCCAGGCTAGTGGTTACAATTTCTTAATTTCAAGGACCTGTAAAATTTTAAAGCAAGAATGAAGTGGCCTAGGGTTGCCACCTGTAGTTTGCCAGGCAAGGACACTTTTAAAAAAATAACTACTATCTTCCTTTATCATTTCCTAAAAGAATGGCCATTAATTCTCAAGCTCAGAAAAAAGCAATCCCTCAAATTAAATACAGTTAACATGATGAAAGTCACCATGTGCTTGTAGCTTTTCCCTGTTGATCCTCCTCCACCGCCCACCCCCACCCCCACCCTGCCCCCGCCAGCAGTGAAAGAATAATTGTGGGCCAGCAGTTGAAGCTGTTGACCTACTTCTCTTGTGTGATTCTAGAAGCTCATCATCGTGTTTATGCCATTTTAGCAAAGCTGTAGTAATGTTCTCTGAATGCCAGAAAACAGCTCTAACTTCTAATTCCTGGTGGTTCTAGGTCATATTTTTTTCTCCTGTGTTGGACATGTGAGTCCTGTGAAGGTCGATATTTTTCTTGAGTGCTAGGGAAGCTGTGGCAGAGCTAGGCTGTCCAAGAGTTTCCCTATATAGCCTTTCATGCTGGAAACTCCAAAACAGCTGTTACGACTCAACAAGCTTTCCCGTCCTTTCCCGTCCTAGTGGGATCATGATCTCCAGGATCCAGCCAAGCAGTAACTTGGGGTAGATCTGGGATTAGTGGAAGCAGCTCTGAAAGGGAAGCAGATGTGAAAAGCCAGAAACTGGGTTCTCACAGTTCAAAAGAAAGCAGAGCTAAACTGAGTTAAGCAATGACCTCAATGCCTTAGTTGGCCCTTAGTTGTCCTGGGCCATCATACTGGGATGGAGTACAGGTAAGGGGCTACAATAGTTCTGAATGCTCTCTGATCATCTGTATCTGGTTCTGGATTTTAGTTAGTGCTGGAGGTCACTGTTTGGGTGTGAAGTGGTAGACATATATGGAAGATACTAACAGCAAGGAATATTCCTCATAGAGTTATTTGTAGTTACCTCTGTTCCGAGCAGCTATTTCCTAAACATGTGCTTTACTTGAGCTGGCTGTGATTTATGAACAAGCATCTCTTCCCATCCCTGCAGGAGCACCATGCAGCACTGTGTTATGTGCCATGTGCCTGCTTTCCTAGGTGGCTAACCCTCACCAAGTGTGCTATGCTGTTGTGGAACACAACTACTGTCCAAAAACTGCTTTTGAGATGTAGTAGCTCTCTCTGGGGAGGGAGTGGAACCCCTCTGTGATGTTTTTCAGAGAAAAGAGAATGAATGAAGAGCTGGGGAGGAAAAGCAAAGGTTCTTTTTATACTTTACACCCTTACCCTCAGACTGGTTGGATCTTCTACAGATTTTAGTGGGGTAATGTTTTAATGATAATAACGAGTTTTAAATTGGGAGAAGTGAAGAGTAGCTGTTTCTGGGTATCAGCCTAACAAAGGTGGGAAACATTTCATAAAATCGTTTGTCCAGTCTTCCTTGTAGAATAGTCTCTAAGTTGTGACTCCCATCTTTGCAGCTTGCTAGCTGTGGATCCATGAGTAAGTTATATAGTCTCCCGGCATTTCAGGTTCTGTAAAACTCAGCCAGTACTATCTAAAGTTTTGAGGATTGAGAGAGAATGTTGTGAATGTCAGGATAAACCAGTGCCTTCAGCTGTGTACTCAGTATGCACCATTGTTGAATCTGAGTATTTTGGACATTTTTTCATCTGTCAAATGGGAAGTTACACTAGCATTTGCTGTGGTTCTCTCCCATTTCCCTGATCTGTGGTGTAAGGAGCACAGGAAAAGGATTTATATGAAGATCTGCCAGTAGGACCAGAAGTTGGGAGATAACTGTTTTGTGCTTCAGGTATTTACAAATCACTCTTCTACTTGTGATTTCATTTGCTCCCATGATAGCTCTGGGAGGTGAAAGGAACTGATACGCTTGTACAGAAAGGAAAACTGAGGCTCAGCGATATTACGTAAGGCTTTAAAGCTCCTGCATGAGTACTCAGCACTAGATCCTGCTGGATCTTAACATCTGGGATGTCCAGCTGGTTGCTTTTCCTATAGGGCAGCATGTGGTGATAGTTTCTTATCACCTGTTCAGTTCAGCTGTGCTGATTTGAGTTCATGAGTTGTGCCATGTCTGAATTGACCTTCACTGTAGTGGGATGTTGTCCTGAGCAACTCATGTCTTTTCACTTTCTTCCCTAGTGGCTGGTGAAACGAGCTATAGAAACAAAAGAAGAGATGGGTGACTATATCCGCTCCTACTCTGTATCCCAGTTCCAGAAGACTTATAGTCTCCCTGAGGTCAGTATTGTGATTTTCTCTTCTTGTCCCGCTGAGAACCAGAGTGCACACTTAGAGACTCCCCTGCAAAGAGCCGAGTAAGCTCAGGCTCCCCTATATTCCCACCTCCTACTTGGAATCCTTAGTGCCTCTTTTCACAGTCACTGAGTGCAAAGCTCTATAATTTTGTCATTTTCTCTGAGTTTTAGTGTTTGATCTAAAACTGTTTTATTAACTTAGTATTTGATCTAAAACTTGTTTTATTAACTTAAGAACAATGGTTGATTTTTGTATAAAGTTTTTTTGAGAGGCCACTTGTCCAGAATATCTCTATAGTAACAATTTAATAATAATAATAATTACCACAGTAATAGCTAATAGCCATCATGTATTTACTACATGCCAGTATCAACACATCTTATGGCCTTTATTCTTTAATCCTTACTGCCTCTGAGATAGGTGTTTTTATCTCTGTTTTACAGACAGAGAAACTGAGGCTTAGAGGTTAAGTAACTTTGAGGTGTCAGTGCTTAAGAGGATTTGAAATGAGAACTCTTGTTTTAAGCACTACTCCTTATGACCCCCTTTTTCTTGCTGACTGTGTAGGGAACTATGTTGGAGCCATCTTCAGGGTTCCTAGTTTTCTTATGGATAATATATTCCAATTTGTTAGAAAATTGAGACTTCTTCAGGCAAAGTAGTGATGAGAAGTCAGTTTATGAGGCAGATTCTGAGTGGTTCACTAGAGTTTTAATTTTCCCATGGGATTTGTTTAATTTCTCTGTTTTGTCTTGTAGGATGATGACTTCATAAAGAGAAAAGAAAAGGCCATCAAGACGGTTGTGGACCTCTCAGTAAGTTAGTTCCCTGGCTGTATTCTTCTGTCAGAGCCCTGCTTAGTCTCAGCCCTTTGATTTAAATCACAAAAGTGCTGCTCCTGAGGCTTTTGTCTGCAGGGGTTGCTTAGGAGTTAGACTCAGATGGCTGTGCTTCCCTGCTCAGGGCTAGGACACCAGCATGCACAGGTAGAACCTGACACACTACTGCTCTGTCTTCTTACTTCCAGTTTTAACGGAGAAATAGCCAAACATAGAGCCCTTTTTAGTTTATCCCAGTGGCAGGTGTAAACTTTGAATAGCTCTGAAGAGTAGGTGGTGAATAGAGATGATAACTTGAGGTTACTGCCCCCACCCCCATGATGGCTTTGCATAGACAGAATAGCCTCTGAGCTTTGTGTGGGAAGCTCTGGGAGGGCCTTTGTACCCATTCACAGGATATCTTAATCACGGCGAGTCTGCACATGTGTGCCCACTTTCCCAGCACGTGGGTTAGTGGAGCCTTTGACCATTTACAGAACACTGAACCTGAGCTGTGGAACCTCGTCAGCTGCACTCTCCACCCCCAGCCTTCCTACCTGAGCTGAGGGGAATAAAGCCTAGGTTCCTGTGTGCACATTCTCTCTCTTCTGAAAATAATTTATTTTGTTGTTTTGCATGCTTTTTACTTCATCTAAATTATATAGTTGGTTTTTAATAGTTGCATAGTTTCTTGTATTAATATGCCACCCAAATGAAATATCAGATGTACTTATACAGATGGCATGGGTTACATACCTGTGTCACTGTGAAGATTGATATTGTCTGGTGTTTGTGGCTTTGTGAACTGGCTGCAGAGTCTTTCCAGAAACAGAATTCCAAATTGGCTTATCCTATAAATAAATGTGTGGTCTACCAAGTTGTGGTATACCAAGGTGATTACTCTGAAAAGAACAATCTTGGTAATGAAAGAAACAAAAATCTCCTATGGAACAAAAGGTCTTGATCACTTTATCATTGTAATTTCTTTTTTTCTCAATTCCATTTTAGAAATGGAAGGGGTAGAAAACCTTTAAGAAAGTGACACTCCAAAGCCAGATACTGTTTTCAGATTTGGTGGCAGTATTAACAATAATAAGAAAGAATGATATGACCTCAGAGTAATTTTCTTTCCTGGTTGTGAAACAGGTATTCAGTTTAAAGCATCCTCAAAAGTTTTTAAAAAGGTTTATGGATGTAGGGGAATTAAATCAAGGTTGATTTTCTCCTTAATTTTACAACACAGAAGCAACCACTTTTAATTTTTGGATATATTTCTTCCATGTTTTTATTGTGCATTTTTAAACTGAATTGGAATTATACTTTAAAGATAATTTTGTGGTTTTTTTCACTTATCAATATAGAGTCTTTTGTATGCTATTAAGGATTCCTGCTGGCCAGGCATGGTGGCTCACACCTGTAATCCTAGCACTTTGGAAGGGTGAGGCGAGTAGGTCAGGAGTTCAAGACCAGTCTGGCCAACATGATGAAACCCCATCTCTATTAAAAATAGAAAAATCATTCAGGTGTAGTGGTTCACACCTGTAATCCTAGCTACTTGGGAGGCTGAGGCAGGAGAATCACTTGAACCTGGAAGGTGGAGGTTGCGGTGAGCCAAGATCGTGCCGCTGCACTCAAGCCTGGGTGACAGAGCAAGATGCATCTCCAAAAAAAAAAAAGCTAACTACACTTCTCATGGCAAGTAGTAACCGATTGGTTGGATAAGATATTGCTTTACCCTGTTTTAAATGTTACTTCATTTCTGGAACAATATGAAAACCAGGTGATAATCACATTATTTCTGAGGCAGGAAATTGCTAGGCCAGCAGCAGGACTGGAGGGGAAATTTTCTTTTTCCTGTAAATTCTGTACTGTTTGAATTTTATTCTAAATCTGTTTATTCAAAATAGTACATATTAAGGTTATTTATTTTTTTTGGTAGCAAAAGCCACATTCAAACATTAAAAAAAAATTTTTTTTTTTTTTGAGACGGAGTTTCGCTCTTGTTACCCAGGCTGGAGTGCAATGGCGCGATCTCGGCTCACCGCAACCTCCACCTCCTGGGTTCAGTCAATTCTCCTGCCTCAGCCTCCTGAGTAGCTGGGATTACAGGCATGCACCACCATGCCCAGCTAATTTTTGTATTTTTAGTAGAGACGGGGTTTCACCATGTTGACCAGGTTGGTCTCGATCTCTCGACCTCGTGATCCACCTGCCTCGGCCTCCCAAAGTGCTGGGATTACAGGCTTGAGCCACCGCGCCCGGCCACATTAAAAATTTTTAATGCTTAATCGAATATCTTCATTTGTAAATCTCACTCTGATCCCTGGGTAGAGAATGAGAAAATGGTATAGTGTTCAGCCCTATAGCTCGGAAGAAAAGGCCAATCATCCTAGTACTGAAAGTGGGCCTGGCATCTCTATGCCCATGGAATAGTTAAGGCCCCTAGAGTTACATTAATTTTTCTTTTCATTTTTAATGGAGTTTTTTTTTTTAATCCACTTCTGCTTGTAATGTGATTGCAGAGAATTAAGGAATATGTGATAATGACAAATACTTACATAGTGCCCAAACATTGTTCTGAGTGTTCATCTCGAATTTATCTAGTCCTCACAAGAATCCCATGAAGTAGCAGTTTGTTGTTGTTGTTTTTAACAAATGAGGAAACTGAAACACAGGTTATATATAAGTTGCCCAATGTCACAGTGGTGATGGTGGAGGCAGGACTCAAACCCAGTCTTGTAACTGTACTGCTGTGAGCTTCTAGATAAAATGCTGTTTGCCAGCTGATGAGAAAATAGTATCAGAATGAAGGAAAATGTGCCAGACTTGGTGGCTCATACCCATAATCCTAGCACTTTGGAGGCAGAGTTGGGCAGATCACTTGAGCCCAGGAGTTTGAGACCAGCCTGGCCAATATGGTGAAACCTCATCTCTGTAAAAAATGCTAAAATTAGCCAGGCATGGTGGCATGCACTTGTAGTCCCAGCTCCTCAGGAGGCTGAGGTGGGAGGATCACCTGAGCCTGGGGAGGTTGAGGCTGCCGTGAGCTGTGATTGTTTCACTGTACCCTAGCTTGGGTGGCAGAGTGAGACCCTGTCTCAAAAAAAAAAAAAGGAAATGGAAAAAAAATTGTGAGTCCCTGGTTATAATTTGTATTGTTTAGTTTATTTCCTTTTTCATTCATGAACTTACCCTCAGTTGATCAGCAATACATTTTCAGTAGGAATGATAAAGAATCTTTATGGATGGCTAAAGGCTGCCTTTGGGTTTTCTTTTTCTCATCTGCTGAAAATACGCCTCACTTCCAGGAGCTGTCTGCATAGGTTTCTCAGCTGAACTTCATCACCATTAACTTTCCTCCCTCCCTCTTGCCATTTCTGCAAGCCCTTCCTTAGCTGACTTGAAATGAGAATCCCAGAAGCTCTCAGAGACTCTAGGGCTGTGGTGCATATCCCTGACCTATTCTTGTGAGTCAGTACATAAAATTAAACCTCTTGAAATTTTATTTATTATCTTGCTTCTCAAGGAAAATTCCTCCCTTAGTAAATGAAAGGAAATCCTTAATTTTAAGTTGTGAATGGAAAATTAAGGACTAAAAAAATAAAGTCAAACACATAGGTTTTTAGACCCAGCCTTTTATAAAATGTAAGTTGTTAGACCCAGCCTTTTATAAAATATGTATGTAGCTGCTGTGTATTTATTAAGTGCCTACCATGTGCCCGGCATTTCGGTAGACATTTAACAAGCATTAGCTCCTTTATTCCTCATGAACACTTAAGGAGTTATATATTATTATTTCCATCTTACAAATCAGGAAATTGAAGCTCAGAAAGGTTAATAAATTCCCTGTGTAGTTGCAGAGCTAGGAAGAGGGAGCCAGATTTTGATATTGCACCTGACTCTAACACGACAGGTGTTGGCATTCCTCCACCTTTCTGGCTTTTCACCTGGTCTCTGCTTTTCTACATATTCCTGGCACCAGTTTTGCAGTACTATTGCTGACTTACTTCAGGGCCCTGGGATATTACTTATTTGGGTCCCAGAGACTCAGATGCATCCAAAGTGGTTGGGTTCTCTCCCACCACCTCTTCAGTTCCTATGGGAACATTGACTGTGACTTCTCATTTGAAGACCCTTTGCCCAGCCAAAGAATGGGTGCCAGGTGGGGACTGTCCTGTTGTTATCTTTTTGGTCAGCATGATGCCTTTGTGCCTCAACCAATAGTCTTTTACTTATTCTTGCTTAGACATAACATAAAACTGTTTAAATATTAAATCTTTAGCTGACTGTGTTTAGCCATCCTTAGAAGTGGCAACAGCATATATAAGCTTTATTTGGGTGATTCTTTGACAGGTTTGCTTACAGGATAAAGGAGTCCCTTGTACCATGAGACCATCCAGAAGCTTGGGTGCAGGGGCAACATCCACAGTGGGAGGAGAAAGGAAGTTCCCCAGATCGTAGAGGAAGCTCATCTTTCTTGGCGATGTTGCTGAGCATCACACAGGGGGTCTGTGGGTCAGAGGCCTATGAAGAGCCTTAGTGGCTTGAGGCCTTCATAGCCACAGGGCTTATCCTGTCTATGGTTAGAAAAATGCCAACAGTTTTGAAGGGTGGTGTTTTGAAGGGTTTGCAAAGTAGGCAGGGTCTAAATGACAAAACATAAACCTGATTACTTAGGCCATGTATAAAACATTTTGATAAGTAAAAGTTTGAGTTTGTCCTGGTCAGCTTTTGAGCCAATGGGTGTCAGTCTTCTGTGAAGAAGTCTACAACATAGGAGCCATCTTTCGCTCACTTATATAACACAACAATCTTATTCTTACCCACCGAGTCATACTGTTTAGTACAGACTCAAGGAGACCTGAGGTGGGACTTGTGCTGTACCTCAAAGAACAGAAGATGCATACTTACATAGCAGAGCTCATGTAAAAGAGAGTGGAAGAACAAGGGAGAGGGGTGTCACTGAAGAAAATTCTACAGAAATGATTGCCATCCATCCGCCTTTCATCATTCCTTCAGTCACTACCTAGGCACTTCATTTTTGTTGTTGTTCTTTTATTAATGTGAGAATTTTTAAGAAACATTGATTTGTCCCATTTGTAGTAACATTGTCTTACAAGATTTTTCAGGACATCTGTGGGGTCCCTTTAGGTAAAAGGCAGAATTACTGACAGGGCACATAAGCTAAGTAAGATAGATCTGTTGGAGTTGGGTTTGGGATGTGAGGATGAACTGTTAAGGTCAGCTTCCTGTTGAGTCGGGTGTGGGCTGGCCCACTGGAGCTTCTGAGTGTAGAATGCCAGCTTGGTGGTGGCTGTTTCACTGCCTGCTCCGCTATTTCAATAAAAAAGTTGTCTACAGTAATTGTGAGACACTGCCATGGTGCTGTGCTGTTCTGCCTCCCTTCCCTGCCTTGAGGAATGTGAACTCAGACTAATTTCTCTGACAGGTGAACCTGACTTGTAACCAGATCTGCAAAGTAGAGCTCTGACTCTCACAGTGCAGGAGTTCTCTACTTTGCAGAAGAGTCACCATAATTTTTTAACCCTGCATTGTGCCTTTTAGCGTCTGCAAAAATAAATATCAGAACCTAGATAAAGGGTGATGAAGGTAGAGGTATGAGATATTTTACAAAGTGCTTAAGTGTGTCAGTTCTGGAGTCATCCTGTTTTTATCACTTACTGCCTTTTTCGCCATCAGCAAGTTTTTTAACTTTTGTGTGCCTAAGTTAAACTATAGAAAGAAAACAAAGATAACTACCCTCATAGATGTGGGGATCAAATGAGCAGCACAGATACAGCAGAATGTGCCTGGCACATACCTACTATTCAGTAATTGATAACTATAACTATTGTTGTAGTTATCAACATGACAGTAATCTGTCATGATAAGTGACAGAAGGATAAATTGATTATATATTCCTTTTTAAGAGCACATTGTATAAAGCATGGCATATTTTTAATTAGTCTCAGGTTTTAAATTTTTGATGGAATTAATGTGGAATTAATAATTATCAAGTCAGTATCTTTACAGGTTTAAAAGAGCACGAAGGAAGAGATCCTAGGAGTGTCCTTCAATATCTGTTAGTACAACTTCATTTTACAGATACAGAAACTGAGGCCCATTGAGGGGAACTCCCTTTCCCAAGGTCATGCAGTTGATTAGTGGCAATGATGGGACTAGATATCAGCATTCCTGACACCTGTTGCTTTAAAGGGTGACTTAGCAATAGCTCCTTATAGTTGGCCTGTAAACCCCTGGCATTTAGGTTGTGTTACTTAAGCAGACCATTGCTGTGATCTATGTGGCAGCTTGAGATTGTAGAATGAGTCTTGTGAGAGGGCTAGCTGAAATGGCTAGTGGGTGGCTAGAATGGCAACACTGGGCAAGTTAGTGTCGGGGGCAAGCCTTGAAATGAGAAACCAGGTGACCTAGGGCCAGGCCTCATAATGTCCTATGGATCTTGTACAAACTATTCAGTGTCTGCTTCCTCAGTAGTAAAGCGAACAGTGTGTACCCTGTCTCTACTTCATAGTGTGGTTATAAAGTGTAAAAGAAAGGTGAGATGTATATGAAGTTTTATACTTTAACATGTGAGGAATAATTCACGAAAACCAACGTTGTCATTGTTTGGAAGAATAAAAGGTTCTTTTAGCTGTTGGTGTCCGTATGTTCTTGTTTTGGAGTTAGTACTTTTTTTTTTTTTTTTTTTTTTTTTTAGAAGAATCCAATTTCTTATCTTCGGTTATTGACTCTTTCAGTTGTAACTAAGGACAATAGAAGTGAAGCTCAAGCTGTAATAGTAGAGCTCAGTGGAAGCTAAACCAGGCACAGTAATCAATGCCACATAGTTTGATTATATTTTCTATCTCCCTGTAAATCTGTTTTATGTTATTTAGAGCTTCCGATTCATGTAGATACCAGCAGTAAACTGGGGAATATTTGTGGTAGGAATTTTTAAGAACAACCCTTTAGCATCATCTCAGGCCCTGTTCTATTTCCTTTTCCACAAAATCATTTTAGATTATATAGTGTGTGTTACAGAAATAATGTTTTTCTGTATGCTTGAAACTGTATATTAAAGTAAAATAGTAATAAAGTTAACTAGAATTATCCATGGGGAACATCCAATTAAAATAAAATGCCATTATCTGGAAAAGCCTGATGGTAATGCTCTTTGTGGCGATGTTCAGGTAATGATTAGATGCAATAAACCTGGGTAGTAGGGAAGACGAGGTGTGGGGAGGAGCAGCCCGAACACCTTACTGGCATAGCAGCTGCCTGCCTGCATCAAGAGCCCTGAGTAGTAGATACTACTAGGGTACTATTTGACAGCCGGCTTAGCAGTCAAGAAGGACATTTCATTTGGGGTAGAATGACAAACCACTTCATCTAGGGCTGAAGACCTGCATTTATTGATCACTTACAACATGCCGCATATATTGTTTAGGATATATATGTGTACATGTGTATAAGTTTAGAATATAACTCATGGTAAATTGATGGATATTTGCTTCTTTGTTTATAACGAAATCACACTGTAATAATTTGAAAATTCAGTGAAAGTTTCTAGTACATTTTGTCATAAATTCTCTTGAGGATAAACCCCCAAACACTTTTGTTAAAAAGCTGTATGTCTCTGAAGGGTTTGTATCCACTCTCCTTTTCTGGTATTAAACCTAAAAGAATTGAAATTTTCTTTGACCATTTAAGGTGGGGTTTTCGTTTGTTTGTTTTTTGTGCGGGGTGGGATTCTGGGTTAACATCTGTGAATGGTGAACTGGTTTCTGGCTCTGGGTGGTGGAAAGGTCTGGATGGGTAGTAACTGTAAAAAGCTTGTATTCTTTCTGGAAAACTTTATTAAAGAATAAGAAACACTTCAGTGTTTCCCTGCTTCTCAAGGCAAGACTCAATGTTATAAAAATGTCAGTTCTTCTCCAAATATTCTACAGGTGTGGTGTGATTCTAATGAAAACCCAACCGTTTTTTTTTTTGTAACAAACTTGACAAACTGACACTAGTATTCATTTGAAGAGAAAATGAGTAAGAATAGCTAGGAGATTTGGAAAAAGAACCGTGGAAACAAGGTGAAGAAACATAAAGCAGAAGGAATTGAAGACGGCAAAAAACTCTTAGATTCTTCCCGTTCACTATATTAAAAAGTCCAAATGGATTAAAAGGTTAAATGTAATCTGTAGGCTAAATATAGCTATAAAAGTAACATCTGAGAATTTTTATGTAATCTATGGAATAAGAAGTATGACAAAAATCTTGAACTATGAAGAAAATGATAAATTTGGCTGCATAAAAAATTAGAATGTCATGGGACCAAAAAGCACCAAATTGAAACAAAATCGACAATAAATTAGATGAAAGTTATTTGCTAAATAAAAGTCAAAGGACAATAAATTAGATGAAAGTTATTTGCTAAATAAAAGTCAAAGGACAATAAATTACATGAAAGTTATTTGCTAAATAAAAGTCAAAGGACCAATACTCAGTGGGTGAAAGTTATTTGCTACCTAAATAAAAGTCAAAGGATTAGTGCTCAGATTACATAACATGTTTACAAATTGGTTTTAAAAAAATGACAGTTTAAGAAAATGAAAGATTTGAACAAGATAAGTGGCAAATAAGCAAGATTTCTAGCCTCACTAATAATTTGGGGAAGCCTAATCAAAGCAGTGAAATATTTTTCACCCACGTGTCAAGGCTTGTGTATATTTTTTGTTGCCAAAGGTGTGATTAACAAATTGGTGGGCACACGAATCAGTACAGATTGTCTTTTGGCTCAACTTGGTAGCAGAAACACCCATCAAACTAGTGATTTCACTTGTCCTAGCAGTCTACTTATACAAGTATAAGTATTGTTTTTAATAAGAGCTTGGAAATAACCTAAATGTACCTCCATGAAAGTTAAATAAACTAGGAAACATCTATATTAAGAAATAGCACATCAGCTAGGCATGGTGGCTCACACCCTGTAATCCCAGCAGTTTAGGAGGCTGAGATGGGCAGATCACCTGAGGTCAGGAGTTTGAGAACAACCTGATCAACATGGTGAAACTCCGTCTCTACTAAAAATACAAAAATTAGTGGGTATGATGGTGCACACCTGTAATCCCAGCCACTTGGGAGGCTGAGGCAGGAGAATTGCTGGAACCCTAGAGGTGGAAGTTGCAGGGAGCTCATTGCATTCTAGCTTGGGCGATAGAGCAAGATTGCATCTCAAAACAAAGAAAAAAAGAAAGAAAAGAAATGGCACATCTATTTGAAAAGAATGAAGTAGACTCCTTGAAGGCCTGAGTGCCTTCTGTAGTCCTATAGCAGTGCCTTCTGTAGTCCTATAGCAGGGCTGTTGACATCCAGGCTATGCTAGGGAAAGAGCCCACTCCTACTTGCGGGAAGCATCCAGCAGCCAATTCAGAGAGCCTTCTCACACTTAGTAACTTGGCTGTCTCATCCACTTAGGAAGTGTACAAGCCCCGTCGGAAATACAAACGCCACCAGGGAGCAGAGGAGCTGCTTGATGAAGAATCTCGAATCCATGCTACGCTTTTGGAATATGGCAGGTAATGAGTGGGACCCAGTCTAGGTGTATTTTTTGTAAAACTATTTAAAAGAAAAGCTAATTTAACTTGCTTCGTTTGGATTAATTTGATTGGCTTCTACCTGATTGAGTTTCTACTTTCAGCCATGAGATTTCCAGTATCAGGGACTTTTCTCTGGTAAAGAATTATCTATTTCCATTGGTATCCTTTGTAATTCTTCTCTAGAAATATGCACCGGGCTCTGCCCTCATTTGGGAGTTGGGGTGTTCTAGGCATTTGCAGAGGCCAGGGTAGTCTGTCCTTCATGCCCCTGTTATTTATTGAAATCTTCAGGTAAATGAATGCAGTGAAAGCAGTTTCAGTGATTACACTGTAAGTGTTAGAATAATAATTTTGATTTCCAGTGAATATTCCTAACTAGGAAAATGAAGACTTTAGAAGTAGTTTTATCACTTTTTAAAAAATCTCTAGTTAAAAAAAAAATCTTATATTCTTAGTTTTTACTTTAAAAAAAATGCAAGGACATGCTTCTCCCCATTGAATTTTTTGGTTGGCACGGGGTATTAACCTTCCTTTGTGTCCTATGCATTCTCTTTTTAGGTTAACTGATACATTGATGTGAGTAAGTCTCCTTGTGCTTCCTTCCTTTGTGTTGGGAGAGGCTTCTGTGTGCTGCTCTGCCTCACAGCCCAACCCTTGTGGAGTGGCTGGAACTAACTGCACTGCCACTGGCATTTCCCTAAGTGAGCATCTGATGGCTTTGCATGCTCTCTAGGGTACTGGAGAGAACCATCGAGAAATTAGGCTTAATTATTCTAGTTTCCAAATGGAAGTGCATGCAATTGTTTTTGTTTAATTTTTTTCTTCCTAAGAAGAAAACCTTGTTTCTTTCAAAGGAAGTTGAAGTAGTTCTGGCCTTAGGCTGCGTGTAATGGCTGTCCCCAGATTTCACTAGTTACTGCTCTGAATTGAATGCCTCCTCCAAGTCAGGCATCACCAGGACTAGCTATGTAATGAAAATGCAGAGTACCTTGTTAGCAGTTATTAATGATAATTATTAAGAATTTAAAGACAGCAACAACAGCCAAGTGCAGGACCCTTCTAAGCATGGGGCACTGTGTGCTCAGGAAGCCAGCCCCGGAATCATGAGAGAGTATCTCTAGCCATGCCCAGCTGCAGTTGGGCAAGTGAGGCTTTAACTTGCTGATTTAGCCTCCCTGCCTGTCCTTGGGAGTGATTGATGCAGTTTGAGATGAGAGTCTGGCTTGTCTCTCTTTAGGAAAGGAAGCTAGACAGGTTTTCTGAGCGTAAGAAAGAGCGAGCAGTGTCTTGATACCAATTTTGGCTCCTGTTGGTACAGTCATGCTGACTTATTTCTAAGGCTGCGGTAGGCATTTTCCTGAAGGTGTTAGGTTTTGGGTTTTGGGGGGCAGGAGAGAGATGTTATTTTGTTTTATGTTTAGCTTTTTTGGCAAGGAGAGGGTAAGTTTGTGGTAGGTGGGGTAGTGGGTACTCAGGACATTCTGATAGTATATTTAGCTCATTCTCCTCTTTGAGACTAATAATAACATTCAGAAAGTTTAAAAAAATGACTAGCTTAATTAAGGTAATAAACTATTAAGAGGCTCAATATATATGTACCAATATAAATGCGACTAGTGTGGCTCAGGAACAGAATTTTGCTTTTAATTAAGTTCAATTTAAATTTTAAAATTTGTGCTTGATTTGGTTATTAGAAAATGTTTATCTTTGGAATAACCTGGGCATGTGAACCTACTAACCTAATTTAAAAAATTGTATGTGTGTCTTTCCTTACATTTCTTTTGTACTGTGCTATTCTAAATGTACATACATATATAATTTTGAGCAGTTTGTTCAATGTAGAAAACACTCAGTAAATGTTAACTACACGCTGCTGTCATTATTCTCCTTATTGTAATCATCATTATTAGCAGCAAGTTTTCAGTTTTTTTAATGCCCTCAGATGTGACCTTTTCTCCTTGTTCTTGTGTGCTTATGTATGAGTGCAGATGGGAAAGCTTACCCTTGGCCTTCTGAAGGTTCACTGAAAATAAACTGACAAAAGGTAGATTAACAGGAGAGAATGGCATACATAATTTATTATTGTGTGGGGGAAAACCACAGAAGTGTGACTACCCAGTAACCCAGTGATGTCCAGAGGCATGTATATCCTTCTTCACAGGGGAAAGGCAGATAGGGAAATATGGCAATTTGAGGGGTAGTAAATGATGTTTAGGGGAAATGAATCAGACCATGGTTAATAAATTACTCTTAGAAATTGAATGGGATGGAAATAGAGCATGGTTTGGGTTCTAGGTATCTTATTCAATTTTCAGTCTCTTGCTCTGTGGTAAATACTGAGATTTCAGGGAGGGGTTGGAAGACATTTGTTTCTTTAACAGGTCCTATCTTTATACAGATAAGAGAAAAAAGCCTATTCTAACATGTGCTGAACTTCAAATACCTTTAATTCAAGTTATTCAGCATATTGTGGTGCTATATTTTGGGGCAGCAGCCCATGGGCTCCTTGACTTATTACTCCTCACATAGCCATCTCTCTAGCCACAAATATGGGAAGTCTCACCCTCTGGCCCTTTTCTTCCTTGCCCCCATCTGGCCCTCTGCTGGCCCTGTGACTCACTTTGCTCCATCCTCCCTTTCTGTTTAACATGGCAGCATTCCTGACTTCCTCACCCACCCTCCACTGCAGTATGGCATCACAGCTTTAGGAGTCCAGATCCCCCTGCCAGTGTTTCTATTTTCTACCTTATCTTATCTCTTGTCAGAGGAAAAGTATTTTGACTTCTAGAGCAAGAAGGTCTGAAATCAGTGTTTCTTCTTTGGGGTTGAAGGTCACTAATCAGCCTTTCACCCACAGTGCCCTCTGGCTTTTAGGTCAGTATTCCAGAGAATGATCCAAGATGGCTGATCACTAACATCTCAGGATTGCAGCTCTCAGTGAAAGCGCAGAGAACAAGAGGACGCCACACTTTCAGACAAATTTTTTTGCTCACGGACCAGAAGATTCCCAGTGGAGGAGCCCCACGGGTTGCCAGCACGACTCTTGTGGTTGGCACAGCGGATTTGCCAGCACCTTGGTGCAGCAGCTCTTGGTGCAGAGTAAACGGGACTGGTTCCCCTTCTGACCAACGTTTGGAGCTCCGGGAAGGCAGAGTCACTTATTACGAACTCAAGAAGGAAGCCAGACTGGAGATACCTGGACAGAAAAGCACCATCAGTCTTAACGCAGCTGTTTTGGCTGACGCAGTGGGTTGCTCAGATTTCAGCCCTGGGAATTAACAACTTGGACGTCCACTCAGAGACCTAATTTGAAAGTTGGTAATTACAAAGACAACAGGTGGATAAATTTTCAATGATGGAAGAAACCAGCGTAAAAAGGCTGAGAATACTCAAAATCAGAATGCCTATCCCTCTAAAGAGGATCACAGTTCCTCATCAACAAGGGAACAAGGCTTGATGGAGAACGAATGCATTCCATTGACAGAATCAGGCTTCAGAAGGTGGATAATAAGAAACTTCTGTGAGTTAAAAGAACATGTTGTAGCCCAATGTAAAGAAACTAAGAACTTTGAAAAAAGGTTTGATGAAATCCTAATGAGATTTCTAGGATTTCTAAATCCTTTCTAAAGGAATATAAGTGAATTGATAGAACTGAAGAATACAATATGGGAACTCTGAGAAGTATGCACAGGTTTAAACACTTGAATTGTTCCAGCAGAAGAAATGATATCAGAGGTAGAAGTCCAACTTAATGAAATAAAACAAGAAGACAAGATTAGAGAAAAAAGGATAAAAAGGAATGAGCAAAGTCTCCAAGAAATATGGGACTATGTGAAAAGACCTAATTTACATTTGATAGGTGTACCTGAATGCGACGGAGAGAATAAATCCAAACTGGAAAATACTCTTCAGGATATTATTCAGGAAAACTTTCCCAACCTAGCAAAGCAGGACAATATTCAACCCCAGGTAATACAGAGAACACCACAAAGATATTCCTCAAGAAGAGCAACCCCAAGGCACATAATCGTTAGATTCACCAGGGTTGAAATGAATGAGAAAATACTAAGGGCAGCCAGAGAGAAAGGTCTGGTTACTCACAAAGGGAAGCCTATCAGACTTACAGCAGATCTCTCAGCAGAAACCCTACAAGCCAGAAGAGAGTGGGGGCCAATATTCAACATCCTTAAAGAACAGAACTTTCAGCCCAGAATTTCATATCCTGCCAAACTAAGCTTCACAATTGAAGGAAAAATAAAATCTTTTATGAACAAGCAAGTACTCAGAGATTTTATTACCACTAGGCCTGCTTTGCAAAAGCTTCTGAAAGAAGCGTTACACATAGAAAGGAACAACCAGTATTATCCTTTCTAAAAATATACCAAAAAGTAAAGAGCATCAACATAAAGAAGAATTTATATCAACGAATGGATAAAATAGCCAGTTAACATCAAATGGCAGTAACCCTAAATTTAAGTCGACTAAATCTCCCAGTCAAAAGATACAGCCAAAACCTAATGGTATGCTACATCCAGACCCGTTTCACATCCAAAGATACACAAAGACTCAAAACAAAGGGATGGAGAAAGACTTACCAACCAAATGGAGAGCATAAATAAATAAATAAATAAATAAATAAAAAGCAGGAGTTGCAATTCTCGCATCTGATAAAATAGATTTCAAAGCAACAAAGATATAGTGGTAAAAGGATCAGTGCAACAATAAGAGCTAACGACCCTAACACCCAGATACATAAGACCCATAAAGAGATTTAGACTCAATGAGACAGAAAATTGATGAGGACAACCAGGACTTGAACTCAGATCTGGAACAAGTAAACTTAATAAATATTTATAGAGCTCTTCATTTTAAATACACACACAAAAAAATTCTCCACTTTAAATACACAAAATATTAATCTGCTGTTATTAATACCCATTTTTAGAATAAAGCAATATTCCCGTCTCTCTCCCTCTTTTTCTTCCTCTTTCTTCCTCTCTTCACTCCCTTTTTTCTCTTTCTTTTCTTCTTTCCAAAAAAAAGTATGTTACTGCAAATATTTCATATAACTCTTCATGTGCATCTCTGCATATAAAAATAAATAAAAATACGTGCTTGATTTAGTTATTGGAAAATGTTTGTCTTTGGAATAACTTGGGCATGTGAAACTACTAACCTACTAATTTAAAAATTGTATGTGTGTCCTTTCTTATATTTCTTCTGTACTGTGCTATTCTAAATGTACATCCATGATTTAAAGACCAAGTCCTAGGTCTAAGCTCTGAGGAAGTGAACTGGATGATGGGAGGAGCTCTTTGGTGCTGACAGTGTGGATAGTAAGAGTTGTTGCATCAGAGCTAAAGAGGAAAGCAGGAGCCAATGGAAGCATGCGGCACTGCAGATCAGAGTGGCATTTGGGGGAAATGGGCAGGGCCAACAGGAAAAGAGGAAAGCGAGGCAGTAGTTAATAGGCAATTGTGGACAGAGCTTTGTCATGGAAACCTCACTACTGTGTGACATGGAGGAGGCCTTTAGAAAAATCATGTGGACTCTATTCATGCAATAATTGATTGAGTGCCTACTATGTGCCAGGCACTGAACTGCCAGGCAATGGCAGTATTGAAGTGAATTAAGCTGTACATGAATGTTTATAGTAGCACTGTAAATATGTTGTATAATATATTGCACAATTATGAATTTAGCAATTCATAATTGCTAAAAAGTGTAAACAACCCACATGTCTATCAGCTGATGAAACAAAATGTGATTTACCCATCTAATGGGATATTATTCAGCCATAAAATGAAATTAAGTCATGACTCATGCTTCAACCTGGATGAACTTTGAAAGTATTCTCATGAGTCATAGAAACCAGACACAAAGGCCACATATTGAGTGATTTCATTTCTGTGAAATCTCCAGAATTGGTAAATCCATAGAGACAGAAGGCAGATCAGTGGTAGCCAAGGGCTGGGAAAAGGGAAAAATTGGGATTAACTGCTAAGGGTACCAGAGTTCTTTTTGAGGTGATGGAATGTTTCTTGATTTCAACAGTGGTGATGGTTGCATAACATCGTGAATACATTAAAATCTAGTGAGCAATACACTTTAAAACGGTGAATTTTATATTATATGAATTATAAGTCAGTTTTAAAAATATTTTTTAAAAGTGAATGAAGCAAATTTCTTTCTCTCCAGGAGTTCAACACACAGGCTTAGAGGTTTACTCATGGCAGATAATTATGTTCACCATACAATGAGTGCACTGGCTGTGTAAACACAGAAGCTCACATCTGGGGGGCTAATGTAGTTTTCGTTACTTAGAAGAGTCTTCCCAGAGCCTCTGTCTTTAAGGAAGAGTAGATGGGTTCTGGGAATCAAGTCACTCAGATTTGGTTGTTTACTTCCTTATTTGGAAAATCCATGAAGTCCCTGGACCTTAGATAAGGGCCATATGTCTTCTGCCCTGAAAGTCTCCATAGACTAAAGGCATAAAAAAGGCAGGATGAATACTTGAGATGCAAGGACTCTTCTATAGGAGTGGGAAACTTTGGGAAGACCCTGTATCGTTTAGGGTACCCTGGTTGAGAAAACAGAACCCTCCCACCAGTTTCAGTAGAAGGGATTAGTTACAGGGCTGGAAAACTAGGCTGAGCCAGGGTCAGCTTCCAAGCTTCACATTAGAACTGGAGCTCAGGATGCTGTTTCTGCCTCCAGGATCAGAAAGCTAGCTAAAAGCCACTGTGATAGCTGCTAGCCCAGAACCTGGTTATTTCTACTGTGATCCACACAACACAATGGAACCTTTATGTCTCCCTCTCTCCTTCTTAACTGTTCCATATTCAGAACTCTAGCAAATGAATCTGATTGGTAGAATCTTAATAGTACTCAGAACCCTAGGTGCAAGGGAGTATGGAAAATAGTCTCTTTTCCAACCTCTGTAGTACTGGAAGATGGAATAGATATTAAGCCAGTCCACAGAATCTACCATAAGGTCCTTTACAGTTTTTGTGGATAGCCAAAATTTAACCTTAGTCTGCTACACTTTGGACCTATAGGTTTGTTTCTGAACGGTGGGAGCACTGTGCCCAGCAGTGACCTTTTGGTCTCCCCAGTTGTAGGACAGTCTGTTGCAGGGTCAGTTGATACTTTTGGCTTCTTGATTTTCGCATTTTTTTCACTTATGTTTAGTTGGGTTGTTCAGTGAATATTGGAAAAAAACAGATGTAAGGGTAGAATCATTGCTCTCAGGAGAATGATACAGATATGTAGTAGTTGCAGGTAATCACCATCTGGGAAGTGAGAGGAGCATGAACAGATGCAGGATGGGTAGGCCAGACTGAGCACATGTACATGGGGTATGCTTCACAGGGGAGGAGGCTGTAGAGTTGAGGGGTGAAGGGTGAGTGGAGAAGCAGTGGAGAGAAGGGAACAGCTTAGTGTGTGCAGAGCTCTCTGTTCAGGTAGTAAGTATAATAGGAATGCAGAAGGTGCTGCCGGTGGAAGGTGAAACCGTTGTTAGGCTGAGCCACGGAAGAGAGGCCTTAAGAGACTCCTGAGGATGTTCTGTTTTTTGATGAGGGAAGAGGCCTGCCACTGATAAAAGTGCATCAGGCCAATGCAGAAGTTGGACAAGGAATGGGCAGAAAGAGTGTGGGAAGTGAAGCTGGAGGACCAAGACCCAGATGAGAAGACAGCAAAAGACACAGCAAGTGAGGCATGTAGAAGCTAGGCAGAGAGTGGCCTTTAGTTTGTTCTTTATTTTTATTTATTTATTTAGAGACAGAGTCTAGCTCTGCCGTCCAGGCTGGAGTCCGATGGAGTGATCTCGGCTCACTGCAACCTCCGCCTCCCGGGTTTGAGAGATTCTGGGGTTCCAGCCTCCCAAGTAACAGACTACAGGCATGTGCCACTATGCCTGGCTAGTTTTTGCATTTTTAGTAGAGACAGGGTTTTACCATGTTGGCCAGGCTGGTCTTGAACTCCTGATATCAGATGATTGGCCTTACTCAGCTTCCTAAAGTGCTGGGATTACAGGTGTGAGCCACTGCATTGGGCTCAATTTGTTCTTCTTAACTGTTTGCATTAACTTTATTTTCTTACAAATCACTTGAAGGTGTAGGTGATTTTGCATTTTTTGTTGGGGGTTGAATGGTTTTTTGCACTGGTTTACTTGCTTTCTTAAAAAAACACAGATTAATTAGAGCCAGGAAATAAACTCTTTTAAACTGAATTGTGCTTGTGTGTTTCTTTGAATTTAAAGTTGTGTGAAGTGAGTACACATTATCGGCATCATGCTTGGATTATGTTTGAGAATAAAAAGTGTGCTAGACTCTACGTTATGGAAGTAGCCATTAAAGAGCATGTTTGGCTTAAGCAAACATATTTACATTTGTTTGTATAGATATTTGTAAGGCTTTTAGCTTAAATTATGGCTTAGAAATGTTGTTCCTGATTCAAAAAGTCATGATTGCACTTAAGGAAATGTTGTACTCTATACTCTCTGAGACTTCCGATTTACATTATAGTATTTGCATAGCAAGTAGGGTGGCTGGCCCTTTTATTCAAAAGACAGTGGCATATGTTTGTAATTTAGGCCTTTAACATTTTCTCTAGTCACCAAATGGCGTAAATTCTCTTGATGCTTTTCATGTAAAAAGTCAACCAAAATGTATTTGACTAAATTTATTATAATTTTTTGAGTAGTAATTCAACTCCTTTTTTGTGGCCTGCAGGAGATATGGATTTAGCCACCAGAGCAAAACAGAGAAGGTAAGAAAAGCATAGATAATGGGAGAGAATACTTGAGAGATGGAAGTGACTTCTCTCACCTCTGACTGACACTCACAGGCTGAGCAGCAGCTCCCTGGGAAGCCCAGGAAGGGAATGGCAGGGCTGTAGCTGCCCAAGCCCGGGTCCCTGGACAGGCTGTGATGGTAGGGATGTGTGAACTGCCTTTGGCTCCTGCATCCCCATCTTGGCTTTTCTAGCTTGCCTCCTCTGCAGATTGGGGAGCAAAGCAGCCATCTCATCCTGGGGCTGGAAATGAGGGGTGATAGAAAGTTGTGGCCCAGGGTCAGTCACATGGGGTCTAGTAGCTCTACAGTATGAAGATGAAGTCCACTGCCAGGGCTCCCAGACCACTCCTTGTCCGAGGCAAGAGACTCTAGACAGTTGTCAACAGGATGCTAACAGTGAGGTAGAGCACAGCTGTGAATTACAGGCCCACCCTCTGCTGAAGCAGCCAGTCATCGAAGAGCCAGGTAAGTCAGGAGGGCTTTTCTAACTTCACAACGGTTGCCCAAAGATTTCTGTTAATTTATGTGTTACTAATGATGCTTCATTGTCAACAGCAGGGCAGGTGCATAAATCTTATGGTGCCAAACCCCTTCTGTGTTCTAGGCTCTATATTAAGGGTTCTGTATGTTTTCAATTACTCCCTTTAACAGCTCTATGAGGAGGATACTTATTTTTGCTTTTCAGGTCGGAAAGCTAATGCTCAGAGAGGCTCAGTCATTTGTCCAAGGTTACACAGCTCTAAAGTTAATAATAAGAATCTGAACCCAGAGGTCTGTCTGACATAAGCGCCTGTGTTCATAGCCACTGCCTTCTAAATAATTGTCAGCTAAAGTGGTCAGTGGCCTCTTAAAAAGATCTATTATTAACCTCTTATTATTCTCCACCTGACCCCCAGATTTCTTGAACAGGACTCATTCCCCCTGATGTTCCCCTGCCACCCACTCCTTGGATATCACCACAAACATAGCTCCCCCAGGTTCCCCTTCTGCTTCCTGTGGTGACTGTTATCTTGGTCACTGCAGGCACCAGCAGTGTGTTTCCTGGATTTGAGTATGTCATGTTGTATCTGGTATATAATAAGGGTTTGCTGTGTACATTTAGTTTGATATGTAATTTCAGTCTGAAAAGATTGTCTTTATATATGACTGGGCAATTTGGTTATGATTGGAAAAATCATGAGATGTTCATGAAATAGTGTTCAAATTGTGCTTGTCCTGTTGTTCTTATGTCAGAGCGCACATTTGAATTAGAAGTCTCATCCCCTATAGATGTGCCTAAGCAGTTAGGAGCTCAGAGTGTTCCCATGGGCAGTGGTAGACTCGTTATAGAAAAGCATCCTAGAGTTGGGATGGCCCAAGAAGGGCATCTGAGACCAAACCTCTCTTTTGACCCGCGAGATCCTTAACATGCAGGGATCAGAGGTCACCCAGCTGGTGGATTACAGAGATAGAATTAAAACCTGTAGCCCATGATTGAGGAGGAAGAGCTAATCCAGGGTGCCTTGAGTTTGATGTGGTTCATTTAGAGCCTGGGACTGAGTCCAGAGCATGCTGCTTGCGTTTTCATCCTTCAGACCAGTGGTATTCAAACTGGATTACTCTAAGCAGTGAATGTGTCATTTTTTGTCATGATTCAGTGTACACACACTAATACCCCCCAAACAAAAGTTTCACTAAGTGGTACTTAACCCCTCACTACAAAGCACTCTGGCATGTTCTGTTATGTTAATTTATACAGAGCTAGTCATACCTGCCAAATTTCTTTTGTGTCTCACTAATTGGCCTTAATGGGCAGTTTGAAGAAACTCCTTTAGTAGTGATGTGCTCTTGAAAGTGTTAAAGTAGGGAGAAGATCCAGATTCAGTCAAAGTGCAAGAGTAAATCAGGCAAATGTGTGTGGCCTGAATTTAATCAGTGAGCAGTTGGGACATGGAAATAGGCATTTGCCAGTTCCCGAAGCTTAACCTGCCTGCCCTGTACTTGAGTGGATGTTCAGGCCTTTGGAGTATCCGTTCTCTTGGGGTGGTGCTGCTCTGCAGGTCTGTGTTTCTTTCAGACTCATGCCTCTTGGCAGTATTGTCCTTTCTCTGCTGAGTCTCCAACTCCAATGCTCAACTGTTTTCACATCTTCTTTTGCAGGCTGAGGACAAGAAAATGGCACTTTCAGCACGGCTGTCAGCTACAGAAAAAGGTGATGCCCACGAGGAAGATGAGCTTCGAGCTGCTGAAGAGGTGTGTGGTCCATGTAGGTCTGAGGTTTCTGTGTAAGTCATTTTGGGAGAAATTGTACTCTTATCCCTAGCTTTTCCAAATGGCCAGCACCTCCCACAGCGAATGGGCTTTTCACAAGTTCGAGTTTCCTTTTGTCACCTGTCTTTGTCACCTTCCTTTGAGATCAAGGAAGACACCCTTGGATATCACCACAAACATCCATGTAGGCATATTGCTTCTGTCTTACCTGTTCAGAACCGCTCACTGCTGCTCCCATCCATTCCTCTTTCAGCAGCGTATACAATCACTGATGACCAAGATGACCGCCATGGCAAATGAGGAGGTGAGGGGGAGTGGGGGAGGTGTAGGGATGGGGACTTGGCACCACCTTGCTCCGCTGGGGGTCTTCTCCCAGAGAGCCCATTTTCTCCAGAGCCCTCCTTACACCAGCATACCATACCTCCTCTTCCCTGGGGAGTTCCTTTTGGTAAACTGTTTTTAATGCCTAGTGCTGCCATCCATGGGAACCTCTAAGGAGGGAGACTTGAAGGACCCCTATGAAAGCAGAATATTGCTACTGGGAGGTTCACAGGGCCTCTGCGGAAGAGGTGGGGCTGGCCTTGCCTCACCATAACTACGAGTTATGCCTCATGCTGAGGCAGCTCTTGTCTTCTGCTTTCTTGTTAGACTATTTAGGTAGGAAGCAGGATTTTGATATTATAGTTGGTCTTTCCAGATCTCAAAGCCTGTCCAGAAGGTATAGCCAAGGGCTTTGAAAGGATCATTTCTTTTGAGGCCTGGGAAGGGCCTATGGTAGTACAGAGAGATTTTAGAGTTCTGAGATTCTTTGTCCTTTTCCATGCTCCTCTCTATTCCCTGTGTCCTAGGCCTGCCAAATCCCCTGCAGGCTCTGTTTGGTGACTCTCAGGAGGTGAGACCTTGGGGTGGGGCATAGAAGGGAAGAACCATTTTTCAGGGGTGCCCAGGGTCTGAGGAAAATGTAGCACCAGCAGCTCAGTGACTCAGGAGATAGCTGCATGTTTGTCCTGAGGCTTATTTTCACCCTTCCTGTCAGTAATACATGGCAAAGCCAAATTATTTTTTCCCCTAGAAATATTATCTGTTTTACTGTAATAGAGTGTTCAGATTTTCCAGTGCTGTGGAAGACAAAGCTTGGTTTTGAGAACATTCCCTCCATTTGCTTGCAGAGCCGTCTCACTGCAAGCTCCGTGGGCCAGATTGTGGGACTCTGCTCTGCCGAGATCAAGCAGATCGTGTCTGAGTATGCAGGGAAGGTAGGTGGGGGCCCAGCTGGAGTCTGTGCCCAGGATAATGCTCCATGGCTTTGTTCTCCCACTTCCCCACCCCTCTGCCCCAGCAGTGCTCTGTGTTTTCTTGTAACATCACCAGCCACATTTGTCAGAAACACACGGGGCTTTGCCATTCACAACCATCAGCACTTGTCCGTTAGTTAAATTAATTTTGTTCTGCAGTGTCCACTTTTCTGTAAATATAAAGAGAAAACCTGTCTCACAGAACAGTTAACCACATGTGATAAATTCATGCCTGAGGGTATTGGATGAGCATTTTTCCTTCTCTATCAGACTTCTTATAACTTGGGCTCAGTTTGGTGATTGGGCTGAGGAATGAAGCTTTGCCTCTTAGGAGATAAACCCCATAACTCAGCCAAACCCAAGGCAAAATTTTTTGTTCTACTTATTGAAAGAGTATCGAATGAAGAAAAGCCTGAAATCATATTTCAGAGTTCACTTTTTTTTTCCATCCTAAGGAAAGGCAGGAGGACCTTGAATATTTCAGGAGACGGTGATTAATCATTTTGCACATAACTGATTCTGGTCTGGCTGAGATGTAGTATCAGTAAAATCAGATTTACGGGACACTGTTGCACATCCCTCCTTCCCCAGCCTAAAATGTTGATGTCTGTTGAAGCATCCAGCTTGCTTTCTTTTTCTCAGAATCTTTTACTACAAATTAGCTCTGCCTTGACTCTTTGTGACATATTCTTCTGAAGTGATTGCACAGGTGATATGGTCAGGGAAAAAGTGTTATCGGCTATAACACCCCCAAGACTTTTGGAAAACTGTTATAAATGCCTAGTGCTGCCATGCATGGGAATGTCTGGGAGGGAGACTTGAAGTACCCCTGTGCAAGGAGAATATGAGTGAGTGAAACAGCTTCGAGTGTCTCCAGGTGAGATTCCTTTGTTTTCCCCACTCCCCCAAATAAGTGCTTGTTAACATGGGCTTTCTAATCCAACCCTCATAGAATCCAGAGTGTCTTCTCTTTCCATTTACCACTTAGGAAAGATGACACTGTTCAAAGTGTCATCTGAAATTTGACCAGAATAGGATTTTTGTTATCCTTAAAGTACAAATGAAGATGTAATTGTGGTAAAGGTATTAATTCACTGAGGAGAAAGTGTCTTGGTTTCCTGTCAGCACACACACCTGAATGGCAAGAGTTTATACCTGCCCTTATGTTGCCACCAAGCATTGCTGAACCCAGTTTTTTAGGAAGAAACAAAAGACAACTGGAGAGAGCAACCAATGCTGTTTCTGTGGGGAGCATGTAGGAGCTCTGATGATTGTAAGAGGAAAAGCAGGCAGGCAGAGCCCCTGTGGTTGAGTACATCTCTCTTTCCACCCCTTCCTCCGCCTAGGACTCCTGAAGCTCACCTGCCTTCCCCAGTTACTCTGCATTTTGCACATCTCCTTCTGGATCTCTTGCATCTTTGTCTCCTGAGCATTTTCTTCTTCACCCTTGACCAGTGAGCTGTATCCAGCTCTGATGGTTTCTGATGTTTACCTTGGACCATACTTTACTTCCATCCCATTCTTCTAGAAAAGAGTGAAATTAGGAGTAATTTGGACAGGAAGCAATGCCATGATTTTTTTCCAAGGTCATATATGCTGTTGATTCTTGATCAACACAGGATTGGACTGTGTGGGTCCACTTATATATGGATTTTTTTTCCCAACCAGATGTGTATAGAAATGATAGTATTCATGAGATGCAAAACTGGTATATATGGAGGGCCAACTTTTCATATATGTGGGTTCTATAGAGCTGACTGCTGAGTATGCACAAATTTTGGTATATGTAGGTGGTTTTGGAACCAATCCCCCACGTACACGAAAAGATGACTGTAGTTAAACTTCTGGTGGAGAACTGGAGGTGTCAGACATTCATTACTTGATTGTGTTGTTTTCATTGGGTTGGTAATATAGCATTGAAGCTGATAGTTTTTTTAAATTAAATTGCCTTTAATCCTATTCCCATATTATAGTTATTTTATATTTGTATATTATCTTGCAGTGTTTGTTCCCAGATTTCCATAGTGGGGCATAGTTGCAATCATCATATATGTCTAAAAGAGATAGGGCAGTGAGTGAGTGCAGTGATTAAAAGCACACCATTTGAAGTCATATCTTGGTTCACTTCTGCCTTTTTCATTTCCCAGCTGTGTGACCTTGGCCAATTATTTAACCTGCCTTTGCCCTAGTGTCTGCTTTATAAAATGAGAATAATGTTACTTTTCTGGTAGGTGTTGGGAAGATTAAATGAAATGTGACCAAAATGCCTCAAATGGTGCCTGGCATATTATAACTCTTCAGCCATTGATAGCTTTATTTTCATTTTTGTAGTCCTTTTTTTTTTTTTTTTTTGTCGCTTTACATCCTAAAGATTTTCTAGCCTTCTCATTTATTTTTATTTTTTTAAGAGTGCATGTGTGTGTGTTTCCTGAGGTAGGATCTCACTCTGTTGCCCAGGCTAAGAGTGCAGTGGTATGATCTCAGCTCACTATATCTTTGGCCTCCCAGGCTTAGGTGCTCTTCGCATCTCAGCCTCCCAAGTAGCTCGGACTACCAGCGCATACCACCATGCCTGGCTAAGTTTTGTATTTTTTGTAGAGATGGGGTTTTGCCATGTTGCCCAGGCTGGTCTTGAACTCGTGGGCTCAAGCCATCTTCCCACCTCAGCCTCCCAAAATGCTGAATTATAGATCTCAGCTACTGTGCCTGGCCATTCCCATTTATTTTAACAACCATATAATTTATTTGTTAATACAGCATAGTTCATTAACATCTTTTTTGTTAGACACAATTTTAAGCTGTTTCTGTTTGCCATTGTAGATAATATTGTGAAATATGAGCAGATAGTTTCTGCTAAGAGGTTTTCTAGGTGTTGGATGACTGGGTTGTGACTCCCTCTCTGTGTTATGACTACATAAAATACTATCAGTGATTAAGGGACTTCCCAGCATATGCCCCCAACATTTCCAGCTTTGATTTTTTGTTTGTCTTACTTATTGCTGTGATAACTATAAAATGGCAGCTCTTTAGACCACTGAGAGGATTGAAGATGGTTCTGTGTAAGCACAGGTTGCAGAGGTTAAGTAACTCATCCAGTACCATGTAACTAATAAATTCCAGGTTTGAATACAGGACTCTTTACTCTGTTTTATTCTCTGAATTGTCTGTTACAGACTATACTCATGTAATGTTTTCCTTGTGAGTTTGAATGAAGTCTGTACTTCAGATTTAAGTGTATTGTCACTGTGATGCAAGTATTTCTCAGGCAGTTGATTTTATTTTGTATAGTTTTTCATTATGTACTAGGAATTTGTACCTAAATTGGTCAGTCTTTATTTGTTCTTGTTTTCAGATGAGAGGTTCATTGTCTTTCCATCGATCTGGTGAAATAAACGCATGTCAGCTGGTCTTTTATTAATTGTTTAATTCTTTAACATATGTAAAATTTATTCTTCTTTAGCCTAAAGTGGGGACCTGACCTATTTTTCCTATTTGTATCCACTTATCCTCCTACTGTTTGTCAAATAATTTCTTTCTATTCATTTCGAGATACTCAATTCTAATTTTTTTTTCTTTTTCAGAGAGTCTTGCTCTGTCGCCCAGGATGGAGTGCAATGGCACGATCTTGGCTCACTGCAACCTCCCGGGTTCAAACAATTCTCCTGCCTCAGCCTCCTGAGTAGCTGGGATTGCAGGCAAACACTATCACACCTGGCTAATTTTTGTATTTTTAGTAGAGACGAGGTTTCACCATGTTAGTTAGGCTGGTCTCGAATTCCTGACCTCTTGATCCGCCCACCTCAGCCTCTCAAAGTGCTGGGATTCCAGGCATGTGCCACCATGCCTGGTGATGATTCTATTTTATGTCATATCTAATTTAAACTGAGTATGGCCTCTTTCTTGTTTTGTTGGTTTATGGTTCTATTTTATGCAAGTTCTATGCTAAAGTCATGTTTTGTGTTTTTGTTATTTGCTTGATTTATTTGTTTTTGTTTTGTCAGTGCTCTCCAGTGAAATGTGTGGTTGGATTCACCTAGGAACATATCTGTGGTTGAACAAGTTGGTGTATTGCTGCTTGTAGTGAGGGAAAACAAATACCAACGGGAATCACAAGGCCTTCCAGTAAGAGGGTGTCAGAAAGGATTTAGAATAGGATTTGGACTTACGTAAGGTGACTTGGAGGAGGGTTCAGGGAAGTAGGACTTTGATTTGGGTTTGATGCTATAAGGAGGGGCGAGTCTATGAATGAGTATCTTAATAAATCTTTGAGACATGGGGAAAATGAATCAAGGTTAAAGCTATGTATGCATAGTAGCCAGTATAGGGGATATTTAGTCATTATTAGGATTCAGACAATGTTTGTGTTTTCGTTCATGTTCAGACATGTTCATAGTCATAGGGTGGCCTTGTCTGGTGTTAGTATTCTTTGAAATTGTTTGTGTTTTGCCACAAGGCCTGCTTATGAGTGCAAGCCAGCACCCCAGCAGCATCAATGCCTTGCTAATAGTACCAGGCTAGCTTTCAGATGTCAGGGGCTGCTTTTCTCATCTCACATTGTTTGTGTGATTATCTGATGCTGTGTGGCAATATTGCCACAAATGTAATGATTTAAAATAGCACAAATTTATTTAGTTATTTAGTTATTATACTTTAAGTTCTGGGGGGCATGTGCAAAACGTACAGGTTTGTTACATAGGTATACATGTGCCATGGTGGTTTGCTGCACCCATCAACCTGTCAGCTGCATTAGGTATTTCTCCTAATGCTATCCTCCCCTAACCCCCACCCACCAACAGGCCCTGGTGTGTGATGGTCTCCTCCCTGTGTCCATCTGTTCTCATTATTCAACTCCCATTTATGAGTAAAAACATGTGGTGTTTGGTTTTCTGTTCTTGTGTTAGTTTGCTAAGAATGATGGTTTCCAGCTTCATCCATGTCCCTGCAAAGGACATGAACTCATCGTTTTTTATGCTGCACAGTATTCCATGGTGTATATGTGCTACATTTTCTTTATCCAGTCCATCATTGATGGGCATTTGGGTTGGTTCCAAGTCTTTGCTATTATGAACAGTGCTGCAGTAAACATACGTGTAACACACATTTTTTATCTCACTGTTTCTATGGGGCAGCAGTTGGGCACAGCTTAGCAGCACCCTCTGTGACTCTTACAAGGCTTCAGTCTCATCTGAGGCTTTCCTGGGGAAGGATTTGCTTCCAGGCTTACATGGTTGTTGGCAGCATTTAGTTCATTGCAACATGCTCACTGAGATTATCAGATTTTGCTGGCCATTAGCTGAAGGCTACCCTTAGTTCCTTGTCATATGAGCCTCCCCAAATTGCCACTTATTTTATCAAAACCAGCAAGGGAGGGCTTCTCCCTGCAGGGGAGACTTCTCCTTAGAGGTATTATAGACTTATATAATGTAATTACATATATGTAATCAAAAGATTCTTTTTCTGTGGTGTATTCTATTGGTTAGAGCAAGACACAGCTTCCATGCACACCCAAGAGAAAGGGGTTACACAAAGGCAGGTGTGAACATTGGCAGGTGGGATTCATGGGCCACTGTTGAGTTGTCCACCATGGTTTGCTTATTGGTCTTCTAATCTTACTGACGCAGACTGGAATGAATCTGGGCACTGGCAATGCCGCCACCTTCAGGGTCTTAGTAATGCACCTTGGAAACAGAGTTGGGATTGAGGAATGCCCAGGAGGGAATCTGTTGGTAGTATCTGAGAAAAACTCACTTAGGCTGAGGTCAGGAATTTTTTTTTCTTTGTGAAGAAAGGGGACAGGATGATTTGTGGGGAAAATCAAGTGTAAAAATGATTCTGTGACCAAGGAATAAATGGAATAACCTGCCTGGTTTGAGTGTTTGGGAAGTTGACAGGCAATGGGATATAAAAGCAAGGTAAAAAACATGTGCAGACTTCTCTTTCATTAGTAAAGTTCACAAGTTTTTTGTTTGTTTGTTTTTTGAGACGGAGTTTCACTCTTGTTACCCAGGCTGGAGTGCAATGGCGTCATCTCGACTCACCGCAACCTCCGCCTCCTGGGTTCAGGCAATTCTTCTGCCTCAGCCTCCTGAGTAGCTGGGATTACAGGCACACACCACCATGCCCAGCTAATTTTTTGTTTTTTTAGTAGAGACCGGGTTTCACCATGTTGACCAGGATGGTCTCAATCTCTTGACCTTGTGATCCACCCGCCTTGGCCTCCCAAAGTGCTGGGATTACAGGCTTGAGCCACTGTGCCTGGCCGAGTTCACAAGTTTTTAAAAGAGTATAACATAACATGTGTCTCAAAGAAAGTTCCTGAGCTATGTAACTCAATTTAATATGGTTCTTTTAGAGCAGAAGGAAGAGAAATTTTTAGACAGTTAAGCATTTTGGTTTTCTGTAAGTCATAGTAATAGATTCTTCTTCCCTGTAAAAATAAGTGCTATGATGCAGTAAGAATATTAGCCATCAACACAAAAAGCACAGTGGTGCTTCTTCTAGCACATTCAAGGAAGGTTGTTACCCTTTGGAAACAATGGCAGATGGAGCTACTCAGCCTAGAGTCTACAGACACTTATGAATTATATATCTGGAAGCTTCTTCACAATGCTTCCACCCTACAACCTCCTAAGCCTTTTTAGGAGCCAGAAAAAAGAAAAGGAAGCTGGGCCAGGGAAAGTGCAAGTTCCCTGGAAGGGCAGAAAGGGACCTTCCATAATGTTGCATACTAACTAACCATACACTGTTTTGACTGCTTTAATACTTAGTCTGCCAACTAAATTATTCGTTGGCCAACATCTCCCTAAGACAGGACCTTGGAACATTTTGTAGTTCTGGAGGCACAGATTTATCTTAGGGAGTCAGAACCTGAGTGCCTTCTCCCTTATCTTTGTGTATTCTTATCTCATTTAGTTCTTAAAACTTTCATTATTTTTTAATTCTAAAAATTGTTTAATTCATATAGACTGTCTTCTTGCCTATAATCCTCTGCCTTCCTCCATCATTATAGTTGTATGCAGTTGAAACTATCTGTTTATGTAGCTGTGGGCCACCTTTACTCTTGTGTGTAATCTCAGAGCCTGGCCAAGGACCCACCAGTGTTGTTCGATAAATGAGTATGTGTTACTGTATCAATTTTGGAGGCAAAGAAATGAGGTTAAGTGACTTGTCCAGTGCCATACAGCTAATAAGATCTAGGTTTCAGTACAGGACTGTTTGACTTTGCAACCTTTCTCTTTGGCTCGGTGGCGCTTCCTTAGCAAGACAAAGGGACAGCCTCCTTTACCATCCTTAGTGTCTGCCTTCCAGACTTGGATGTGACTGTGCCTCCTTAGACTGTCCCACTATTCAGCTGCCTACCTTGGGCTACTGGTAGGGCATGCTTGGAACTAACCACAGAAACAAGAGAGAGTGAAAATGGTGCAGCTCAGCCCAGACACTCACACACCATAAACCTAAGCTACTGAAAGCTGTGTAAGTTTCTGTTTGTAGTATCTAAGTGATTCTTCATGTTTCTGGAGAACACCACATTATAATGTTCTCATCCAGTTCTTCAAAGCGTAATATATGGCCAGGCATGATGGCTTGCACCTGTAATCCCGGCACTTTGGAAGGCTGAGGCAGGCAGATCACTTGAGGTCAGGAGTTTGAGACCAGCCTGGCCAACATGGTGAAACCCCCATCCTAATTAGCTGGACGTGGTGGCACATGCTTGTAACCCCAGCTACATGAGAGATTGAGGTGGGATTGATAGCTTGAACCTAAGAGGCGGAGGTTGAACCTAGGAGCTGAGATTGGCCACTGCACTCCAGCCTGGGTGACAAAGAGAGACTTCATTTAAAAAAAAAAAAGGCAGGGAGAGGTAATATCCTAGCCAGAAGAATGTCAGCATCTTGATCTCATTTTTATAGCAAGGTGTATTTTAGTACATCAAGGGACTTATTTGTGGAAGGAATCTTTTTTCTTAATGGATTTTGTAAATTTTCCGGTCCAGCAATTAAGAAATTCTGGCACCGTTGCCTCTGACCTTTTAATTCTGAGGATCATTCTCTGGCGGTTAGTCAGAGCCTTTGCTCTGTCTTGAAGTCATTTTGTTCGAGAGCACCTAGGGAATCTCACCAGATAGTTAGAGCTTGGGTATGGTCAAGGATGCACTTAGGAAAAAACACAAAGGAAGGGGTCTCCTCTAGAGAATGCAGACAGTCACATCTGATTAGAGCAGATCTTGTCCCCCCCTCTAACATGATGATTTTTATTCCACTTTATGATAAAATTAGCAGAGAAAACTGCCTCTTCAGTTCTGTCACTCACTAACTTGAACCCTGTGCCTTGTAAGCCTTTTGGTTACAAGTAATAGGAATCCTACCCAGCATGTTGCTATAAGCAAAAGAGAGCCTTTATTCATCTCTCAGAACTGGAAGTCCTTACGGGACTTAGATGGCTCTGCCATAGCCCTTTGCCCTTGCTTCACTTTGTCTCTCAGCCTCATCGCCTTGGGGACCTGACCATAGACAGTTTCTGCTTTACTGCCTCCTCCCTCCATCAGTATATAAAATTTTAAGGAAGGATTGTCCTCTGTCATGCCTTAGGTCACAAATTTCTCCCCAGGCCCCTTGTTTCCAGGAGTTGGGTGTGATTGGCAGCTCCTCTGAACTAGAGAGAATTGGAGACAGGGATTGCTATTCTACCAACAGATGAGGGGCACACACAGTGGCTAGCACCCCCATAAGTCCTTCATTTCCACTAGGCCCTCAGGAAATTTATTTAACAAAGTTGAAGGGAATTGACCCAAAATAATCAATTGTCAATAAATCCTCTGTCCTCTTAGTAGCTACCTTCATGTTGTTATTTCTATATCCTGGGTTTGTAACCCTTACACTTTTTCCAGGTGTCTGAAGTCTTCTGAAAATGTGTATATTTTTAAATTAGTACCATTTTTTATATATTTTAAGTCTTCCGTTTTGTTTGTTTTTCTGCCAGAGAACCGATGGAATTGACCTCGTAATCACTGTCATGTGAAAGAGTGGATTAGCTACATTTCTTCTTTCAGCAAACACCTGTTGAGCAGATCCTACATCCAGGCAGTGTCAGGTGGAGGGGGCAGGGATTAGGCTACCCGTGAGTCAGGGTTGCAGCCCTGAGGGGCTTCCAGTAATGAGTCAGTCAATCTGTGAAAAGATAAATTACAGAACAACACAATTTGTGTGCCTACAAAGTGGCTGCCAGGTGCTGCTTGGTTTGTTATTTGAAGTGACAGTATCTGCCTAGAGAAAAGTGATTGGCATAATTGATACTGAACTATTTTTGCCTGATAATAACCGGGCAGAATGGGTGACTTTTTAAATCACACCATGGGGTGAAATGGAAAAGAGGAGGGCTAAGGACTGAGCAAAGATACCACACCACAGGGACCTTGCCTGGGCCAGAAAGTCACAGGAAGCTTAGCAGCTAGGAGATCTGACTGCTTTGTTAGAAAATCACGCCTGATCTGGCATCTGTGTGGTTTCTAATAAGCTTAGTATGAGTGTTTTCAGTCCTGTTACCCTGCCCCAACTCAAAAGATGTTGTTAGCACTTGCTAGCAGCATTGGTTTTGGAGCTGGGTAGAAGTGTAGTATGGGGCAGGAAAGGGGTGGGGATGTTGCCCTCTTGGGAACCTCCTATTGTGGCCACAAATGGAAAAACCCAGGTTGGAATCAGGAGGGGTGGGGGCCTGGGTAGATTTTTAAACCCCTTCATTCTAGACATTGTTCCTTCACATAACATAATAGGTGTTGCATACATCATATTCCTAATCTCTAAACTCTTAGAGGGCCAATATTTCATTTTTTTATCTTTGTATTCCTGTTGCCTCATTCATAGTAAATACTCAATAGAAGATAAAGGATCACTTGAAGACTTTGTGGCGACTCATCTGATAGCCAAGAGCAATGATTCTGGGCCAGGCACAGAGGCTCATGCCTGTAATGCAAGCACTTTGGGAGTCTGAGACAAGAGGATCACTTGAGGCCAGGAGTTTGAGACCAGCCTGAGCAACATAATAGATCCCTATCTGTACAAAAAATTAAAAAAATTACCCAGGCATGGTGGCATTACCTGTAGTCCCAGCTCCTTGGGAGGCAGAGGCAGGAGGATTGCTTGAGCCCAGGAGTTTGAGGTTGCAGTGGGCCATGATCACGCCACTGCATTCCAGCCTGGGTAACAGAGTGAGACCCTGTCTGTTTAAAAAAAAAAGAAAGAAAAAAAAATTCCACTTCTTAAAAGAGACTCTTCTGTGATGTTGTAGAGATCAATGCTTTATCTCCTTCATAGCACTTCCCTCGAGCACTGTTTCATTTGTCTCTTTGCCTGTCTCCCAGGACTAGAATGTTTGCTTTACAGGAGGGCTAGGATTGTAGTAAACCCTCAGTGCCCAACAAAATTGGGTTTTCACAGACATTTGCTGAAGGAAAGAAGAAAGAAAGGGAGAGGAAGAAACAACAGCAGCTTTCAAAACTTCCTCTGTGACACAAGTTAGGCCTTGAGGATGCAACACCTTTGCTTATGAATGAGCTGGTTTTGTCTGACTAGATTATGAAGGGCCAGAGGTATGATCTTCGTCTTTTCCCACTTCAGTATGTATCCCCACACACTGTGCCCCCACACAATAAGATCTGAGTAAAGATTAGCTGAAATAAGCCAAGGAAGATGGGGAGAGATTTAAAATTTTAATCAGAGTTAAGAGAGGAGCCCTGTAAATCTGGAGAGGACAATGCTAAATTTGTTTGTGGTTTCCAAACAGCTCCAAGATTTCTTGAATTTGGAGTGACTGTTATGTAGTGAGTATACAATACCTAAGTGCAAAGGGAATGGTATCAACAAACGAATTGTCAACCTAGTAAAATTATCTTAAGCCACAGAGCACAACCTATACATTTCAGAGTCCTTATCAATTTGCATAAAGACTTGGGTTTTATCTTTGCCAGATTTGAGCATCACTTGCAAAGATAATTGGAGCATCACTTAAGAAAAATGTAAACTGTTGAATTTCAGAAAAGTGAGTTGTGCCAATTCACAATTTGGTGAGGATGCCATCTAACCTGACAGTAGTGTATAGGGATAAAAGTGGGAGGTGTTGGTTCTTGTTCACATCTCCTAAATGTTAAGCACATTCTGAGCAGGCACATCGTATTACTCACTGTGGAACCCAAAGCAAAGCCTTAGACTCAGTAAGGTTTCATAACTTGGTTTTTAGAAATTCATGGAATTTCATTAGTGGGTTTTAAAAATATTAAAAAGAGCATATATTTAGTTTCACTTTTGGAAGCAGAATGTAGATCAGGGAAAGTGGATGATCCCCTCCTATCTGCAGTGGTCACACATCATCAGGAGTGCTTCCGAAGTTTACTTACAAACTAGCGTATATCCAGAGGATAACATCCAAGGTGGTGAGAGGTGTCAACATCTTGTGATAGAAAGGACAAGTGGAAGGGCTGTGGACACTTAGTTGAACCGTCATCTGAAAGAGTGATTACTCTGTTGCTTTGTGGGGGGAAAGCATGTTTGTGTGTATATGGTGTGTGTGCATTGGAAGAGGGTATATTTGAATAAGTCTTTGCAGATACAATTCTGGTTTCTGTTTTCGCTGGCTTTTGTTTATGGTAGTTTGACTTCTTGTGTACTTTTGATTTTTGACTGTGAGCCCATATTCCTTGGAAATTTATCTGTAGGAACTATTTGGGGCCTAGGATTGAAACTTTGTTCTTTCAGGGAAGATCTGCTTTTGCTTCTGCCAAACACCTAGGGATAGGATACTTCAGCCCAAGTCCATTTTAAACCTAGTTCTTACTCATGGTTTTTTTAGACCAAAGTGGTGTGTGAATTAGGATTGCAGAACTGCATGAGGGCCAATCTGTTATAAAGTCTCATTGTGGATTTTTTCCCCTCTTACAGCTGTATCAGGATTCGTTACTGAATTGTAAAATCAAAGTTTGTGATCATCAGGTTTTGGCAAATACCCTTGGGAAAAAAAACCTGCTTCAGTGGGTACACATACATTCCTGGATTTTCACTTTCACTTATCTTTTGGCCTTCTGGAATTTTCTGGAATTTAACGTTCTTGCTAGTTCTTAGATTGAAAAACATTTTTAAAATAAATATTTCACATAGTCTGTTTACTTGTCTTTATTTATTTATTTATTTGAGACAGAGTCTCACTCTGTCGCCCAGGCTGGAATATAGTGGCACGATCTTGGCTCACTGTGACCTCCACCTCCTGGGTTCAAGTGATTCTCGTGCCTCAACCTCCCAACTAGCTGGGATTACAGGTGTATGCCACTATGCCTGGCTAATTTTGTATTTTTAGTAGAGATGGGGCTTCACCATGTTGGTTAGGCTGGTCTCAAACTCCTGACCTCAAGTGAGCCACCCACTTTGGCCTCTTAAAGTGCTGGGGTTACAGGGGTGAGCCATTGCACCCAGCCTACTTGTCTTTAATTAAAGGGTCAGTCAAGGTACCAAAAACTGAAGTCCATCTATTTAGTGTAGAGAACTCCTTGTACCGTATGAGATAGGGATTCTTTATTATTGTCAGCTTACTGACCATATTTTGGTGGGGTAAAGAAATGATACAGGAGAGAACCCTGTATTAGAACGATGGTTGATGTGTAAATAACCTTTTGGGTCTCTTTCAATTATAAAAGTATATAGTTTTAGCCAAAATAATCATTTTTTGCTTCTCTTGAGAATTGACCATTTTGAACTAGACTAATATTATTCAGTGACATTTAAATCTGTTTCCTCTAAAAATAGAAGTTGTAAATATCTGTCAGTTATTAGAAAACACTGAATTTACACTAGAAGTCATCTTAATCCACAATGTGTCTTTGAAAGCACGTTCTTAATCTGAAAATGTTGAACAAATCAGATTGGCACTTTAGCCCTCACTCCAATGTAAACACAAATGGATTATTTGTAGATGGTTGATGTTCTTTGACAGATGTTGCATTTTGGAAGTAGAAATCTGTTAGGATGCGCTAGGATTTAAATTTTTTCTGTCAAGGATTTAGTGTAAATCCCCTTTTCCTCTTCTCCTTCTGTCTGACCTTGTCTCATCATTCAGAATCCACCTTGGTCATCTAGTTTTCTTTCTCATCGTATCTCTCAGTGAGTGAACTATCGGATGAGACCTGCTGTTTTATGGACCTGTTCCTATCTTCATCAGTCTGAGTTCTCTTGGCTTTGAGAAACAAAAAATTTACATTGCTTGATAAAAAGCATGAAAAAATAGAGCAGTCAACTTACTGTTTACAAGGTTAGGAACTTTCATTTAAGCTCTGTAATAAACTGTTTTATCTGTTTAAAAATAACATCCCATTAAACAAAGTAGCTTCCCATAGCCCTGTCTCTAGACTCAAAGGCAAAGAGAGGAACTTACAAGTTTATATGTACTGTGTGCCTGTAAATGTGCATTTACAGGACTCCACACAGCACTAAGAATTATTACCTACCAATAAGGGAAAGTATTTTGAAAGCCCATGTTTCCTTGGAACATATGCTATTATAACAGATGTGATAGAGGTACACATAGAGACTTCAAGATTTTTTTCTGTGCATTGCGAGCATTTTCTCTCTGTTCATATGGTTGTCTGAATCAGGGGTCTAGTAAAGGAGTAGAATCAGAAAGAACTTTTCCCTTTCAGGGTTATGTAAATCATGGCTGGCCACTTAGTGAGCACACTCCATTAACTGTTCCAGTTCATGGGTGGATTACCAGGTGAACCATGCTCTTTAAAGTAGCAGTTCTCAACATTTTCTAATAGTTTTAGGACCCAGTTAAAGACTCTTAAAAACAACTGAGGACTCAATAGCTTATATATTAATTCATTTATAGTAACTTATGTATTCATTTATAATAGCTTATGTATTTATTTACAAATAATAATGAGCACGTTAACATCAGAGCAGTGATATCACATCATATAACATCTGGAAGATTTCACTGTATAATCATGAGAATGAGAGTGAAAAGGCAAATAACATCTTAGTAGTAGTATGAAAAGATGTTTGGCCTCTCAGACCTTCTGACAGGGTTTTGAGGGAATATGTGGCTCCAAAATTCAGATTTAGATAGATATCTGTCACGGGAATAATCTTTCCACATATCAAGATAGCTGCTGATTATCCTGCGAAGAATTCTTGTAAGTGAAGTTTGAAGGTCATAGTTTTAAAACAAAGCTGTATGTATGCCACATACACTAATATGAGAGCATGGAAGCTAGGTGGGGAATGCAGTTTTTATTCTCTTAGGACTTAGGCCATAAAAGCAGTTTATGAGCAAGAAAACTTGCTGAGAATCAGAGACATAACCCAATCCAGGCCACAGCTGCAGAACAGAATTGAATGAGTTTACTCAGCACCCGCACACTTGAGGAAGTCTGGAAGGTGAGTGATGCGTGAATCCACTGGAGCCTGCCCACATCTCAGTCTTGAAGCCTGACAGGCCTCTGGAGGAAGTCAGGATACTCAAGCATAATTCTGACATCAAACATAGAGACAGGTATGGGGAAATTAGTTCTGTTTCAGGTATCAGTAAAGCACAAATTGGAAGACTTATGTAATTCTGCTAGTAAAGCAGAATGCTCTGAGGATATCCTTATGACACGTTGGAAGTCAAAGTCAAGGAATCTAAGCTGGATGTTAAAACCCAAAGCTAAAATTAACTGTAAGAAAAAAGCTATAAAATATATAATGTACAAAAGTGGCCAAATTAATAACACAGTTCAGGGCAATCCAGTCAAAGTAGAGGAGATGTAGTTAATTGTAATTTTGTTTCTGGAAAGTGATTTAGAGTAGGAGTGGTCTTTCCTCTTCCCCCATCCTTTTTTAATATTCTCAAATAATTTTCAGAAATAGTTTGGCCTTCTCTATACTACAAGTTGTGAATATTTTGCTATGTCCAAAATTAATTTTAAACAGTTAATTCTAATTCCCAGAAATCCTGAAAGCTAAAATAATGTTGGCATTTTACAAATTCCCAGGTTTTAAGGCTAAATGTATTGTAAAACTAAATGCTTAGTTTTTCTGTTTCCTTTATGGCCTACCAGCCCACGAGATGGAAAATGATGTTTCTTACCATTTTATGCAGCCATATCCTGCTGATTGTTGTGTAACTACAGAGTTGTTAAGTAGCAGAAGAACTCATCATCCATTAATAGTACTGCTGAATTATTCAGAGAAATCCTTAAGCAGAATAAGTGGTTATAGCCATCCAATTTCTCCTCCCTCTCACTTTCCCATTCATTTTTCCTGTGGTTGAGTATCTCAGACTTTCAAGCCCAGGATCACTGTCAAAACATGCAGGGAAAGTCAAATATTCAAATAGTTTTGTTGTACATGAGTTTTGAATCAATGATTAGCTTGGAATTGGGGTACTTACTAAAAAAAAGGAGATGTTTTATTGTTGATGTTTGACTGTTTAATAAAGCTATCTATAATCATCCAAGAAGTATTATAATTGCACTTACTGCAAAAAGGTCTACCTTTTAATTTACCTTTCCTGGGGTTTCTCACAGGAGTCTTGAGGCAGGTGTTTGTATTTATGTACACCAAGCTGCTTGCTACTCTGCATGGTTTTTCAGTAATGGCCATTTGCCCTCCTGGAAAATGTCACATTCACTTCATCAGCTTGTTCAGAGATCTCTTTCACACTCACTTCTAGTCCTGAGAATCCTTCTCCATCCCCTCCTCTCTCATACAGTTGCAGAACTTTTCCTATGTGACCTCTCTCAACACCTTTAATCCATTTCCAGTCAATCCCCTGTTAACTCTAGAACATCAGAAATAGGAAATGACTAAAAGGGAGTGGGCCAGTTGATGGAAAATGTGTTGAGAGATTTTTTTCATTGTAAGTGCTGCTGAATGGCTAGACTTTTTAACCATATGTTTTTAATATTTTGATCACAGTGAATCAATTCATTATTCTTGATAACTCCAGAATGGTCTTATGAAGATATTACTATCACCATGTTATTCCCCTGTTTAAGACTTTTTGATGATACCTTATTTCCTGTATGATATTGACATAACCACAGTTATGTCCCTGTGCTTTTTTACACATGCTGTTTCCTCTGCCCAGAATGCAGGTTCTGTTGGTAGGAATTTGGCCATGGTATCAGAATCTCTTCTCTACACCAGAGTTTTGAACAGGCCCCTGTAGATGCCCTGGCTTGGTGTGACAGGCTTCCCAACAGCACTTTACCCAGATTGAACAGGTCTTGATTGCGTGAACCAAGGTGAACTAATTAAATTCTTTGGATTTGCCCTCCCTTTTTTCCACAGCAGACTGAGCTATCAGCTGAAGAAAGTCCAGAAAAATTAGGAACCTCCCAGCTACATCGTCTGAAAGTCATTTCCTTAAACAAACAGATTGTGCAGAAGACCAAACATCTTGAAGAGGTTAGTGTTTTCTTTTCATAAGTCTATTCAAGATCTTCATGGTAGATTGGTTAAAAGAGATTCCAGAACAGGAGTTAGCATACTATGGTGCTCAGGGCAATCCAGCTGCCACCTGTTTTTGTAAATAAAGTTTTATTGCAGCATATGTACATCCATTTGTTAACATATTTTCTGTGGTTGCTTTCAGGCTACAATGGCAGAGTTTAGTAGTTGCAGAAGACTATAAGACCTACAAAGCCTAAAATATTTACTATCTGGCCCTTTGCAGAAAAAGTTTGCTAACTTCTGTTATAGGAAAAGATCACAGAGTAATAATAGCATTAGTTCACAGATATTTACCAAGCAATACTGTATGCGAGGCACTGAACTAAGTTAATGGGATGAGTGAAGAACAAGTTATGATCCTTGCTGTCAAGGATCTAAAGATCTAAGGAGAAGGCATCACACTCATCATTTAATTACAGGTGTGATAAATGCTTAAAGGAGAAGTCGAGGAAGCTGGGAGAGTGACTAATAGGGAGACCTGCCCTAGCCTCAGGTCACAGAGTTCTGAGACTGGAAAGATGAGTGGGCATTTCTGGGCAGGAAGTCTGTATGGGCTATGTGGACTTACAGAACAGTGTGAACGAAGATCAGAGGAGGATGGAATGGTCTTGGCCAATCTGTTTTGTGGCCAGAGAGTCATAAGTGAGACGGTTGGCAATGTCTGATCGAACAGGACCACCCAGGCCATGTTAAGGACAATGGAAGCCACTGAAGGGTTTAGATAGGGGAGTGGCATGATCAGAACTGCATATTGTAAAGACAATTCTGTTTGCTGCAGGAGCATGAATTAACTGGACTTGAGTGAGAAGGAATTCAGGGAGAACTGGTAGGAGGCTGATGCAGTAGTCCACACATGGACTGTTACTATTAATGGCAGGGAAATGGAGCAAAGTTGATCTTTTAGAGAGCTGTAGGAGAATAGGAGAATAGGAGTAATACCTAGTGATGGATGAGACTGTTCTGGAAAGACCTACATATATTTGTTCTGAAAAGCAGACCTAAGAGGAAGCTGGGAAGTTTGACTCAGGAACAGTCATTGGACAATAAAAAGTTATGTGCTGCAGTTGCATTAGCAATAGATTAGATTAGAAACATACACGTAGCAAAAGATTAAGAGAATGAATATGGGCTGGGGGCGGTGACTCACACCTGTAATCCCAACACTTTGGGAGGCCGAGGTAAGCAGATCACCTGAGGCTGGGAGTTTGAGACCAGCCTGACCAACATGGAGAAATCCCATCACTACTAAAAATACAAAATTAGCTTGGCATGGTGGCACATGGCTATAATCCCAGCTACTCCACCAGCTGAGGTAGGAGAATCGCTTGAACCCAGGAGGCAAAAGTTGTGGTGACCCAAGATTGTGCCATTGTACTCCAGCCTGGGCAACAAGAGCCAGCTCCACCATTATACTCCAGCCTGAACAACAAGCGTGAACCTCCATCTCAAAAAAAAAAAAAAGAATGAGTATGGCTTTCTAAAGAACAATTCACCAGTAGTTACTATAACCGTTAGTTTTCTAAAAATGGGTACCAGTTGGCATTTTGCATTTTGAGCTTATTTTTTAATAAAGTCTCACCTATTTAAAAGATATTAACATATCAAATGGTCTTGCTCAATCGTTTCTTTCTTGCATTTCTTCTATTAGAATTTGTTCTACCATAGCTGAACAAACAATACGTTGGCTTTGCTAAATGCACTGGATCAAAGAAGGATGAAAAGATAGCCTACGATTTGGTTTCTGTTCAGTTATTTGTTTAGACGTTTTAGTGAGTTCTCAACTCAGACAGTATCATCTCTACTCCTGACCCCTGCTGGTGATATAAGAATGGTTCAAAAAGAACTCATCACAGAATCAGAAGGAGCAGGAGTCAAGGATGAGGCTTCTTTATTATGTTGTCTTTATTTCTGAAGGAAGATAGTTTTGAGGTTATTGTGGACTCCAGGAGCCAGAGTATCCCAACAGGAATGGATATTTGCTTCTACCTCCTGTCTAAACCTGGGGAGAAGAAATGGTAAGCCTCAACACAAATAGCAGTCTTGACATCTTCTTGATCTTCTTGGTCCAGCTGACAGGACAAGCCTCCCTGAGGCTTGAGTCTGTTTTGCAGTTGGTTCAGAACACGTTTACCCAGAGGCTATTTTTCCATGCATCATTATTGCTATATTTAACGTAATTAAAGATAATGATCAGCACATGCAATAATCCCTGGCCATGTAGCTAGGCCAACTGGGTAAGAAAAATAAGGTAGGGAGGAAAGAGACTTGCTCAGAGTCTGTATTTCATGTTTGTGTGTATGTATGTGTGTGTGTGTGTGTGTGTGTGTGCGCGCGCACATGATATACTAAACACATTACTTACGTCAGTTTCTTGGGTGTTTTTTTAAATATTTTTGAGATGGAGTCTCACCCAGGCTGGAGTGCAATGGTACAATCTCGGCTCACTGCAAACTCCACCTCCCAGGTTCAAGCAATTCTCCTGCCTCAGCCTCCTAAGTAGCTGGGACTGTAGGCGCCTGCCACCAGGCCTGGCTAGTTTTTGTATTTTTAGTAGAGATGGGGGTTTCACCATATTGGGCAGGCTGGACTTGAACTCCTGACCTTGTGATCCACCTGCTTCAGCCTCCCAAAGTTCTGGGATTACAGGCATGAGCCACTGCACACGGGCATTCTGTCAATTTTCAAACGTTTTAAGCGTCGTTTCTTTTTTTTTTTAATTGTAGGGATAAGCTCATTATAAATATAATATATATAGTATAGAACTATATAAAGTATAGTTTTTATATACTTTATATAGTATAGAACTATATAAGATAAGAATAAACAGAGCAAGCTACTATTTGTGTCTGCTGTGTTTCCTGACAAACCTTTTTTTTAGGCCTTTGCAAACGCATATGCCCCTTCACCTGGGGAGAATGAGTTGTATGGTTACAAAATTGAGTTTTTATTTCGTTTATTCTATCACAGACATCTCTCTGTCAGTAATAAGAATGGCTAATAAGTACTTTGTTATTGCTTACTAATTACTATATGCTTTATAAAATTAACTCGTTCAGTTTGCACAGCATCCTTATGAAGGGGAGGTACTGTTACTTTTCTCACTTTACAAATAAGGATACTGAAACACAAATTAAGCAGGCTGTCTGTAGTCAAACAACTTGTTAGTGGTTGAACCAAAATTTAAGCATGTAAATCTACCTCATTCTTTTTAGTGACTGGATAGTGTGACATAGTATATATGTAACATAATTTATTTAACTTGTTCCCTATTCATGAGTATGTAGGTTTTTCGAGGGTTGTCTTTTCCCAATTGCAAACTTTTGCTACCATGACCACCTTTGTGCAACTGTATAGAAGTGTTTGTATAAAATAGACTTTAGAAAGTAGAATTGCTAAATCAAAAAAAAAGTATTTTCATTTTTTATTTTGCTAAAAACTGTCAAGTTGTTCATCAGTTATTTTATCAATTTGTACATCTACTTGTAGTATGTGAGGGATTCCAAACTCTTTAACTTCCACAACCTCTTTTACAAGGTTATACAGGCATAAAGCATCTGACATGCATCCTTTTTTAGGCTTTTGCAAACACGTATGCCCTCACCTGGGGAGAGTGAGTTGTATGGTTACAAAACTGAGTTTTTATTTCATGTATTCTATCACAGACATCTCTCTGTCCATAACAGTAGTGGCTAATATATGGTTTGTTATTACTTCGTAATTACTAAGTGCTTTGTGAAATTAACTTGGTTTGGACAATATCTTCTTATGAAGGGGAGGTACTAGTATTATCCTCACTTTACAAATAAGGAAATATTAGACCATTCTCACCCTGCTAATAAAGACATACCTGAGACTGGGTAATTTATAAAGGAAAGAGGTTTAATTGACTTACACTTCTGCATGGCTGGGGAGGCCTCAGGAAACTTAGAATCATGGCAGACGGAGAAGCAAACATGCCCTTCTTCAGATGATGGTAGGAAGAAGAAGTACAAGCAGGGGAAATGCCAGATGCTTACTAAACCATCAGTTCTCATGAGAACTCACTATCATGAGAACACCATCGGGTAAACCGCCCCATCATTCCAATTATCTCCACCCAATGCCTCCCACAACATGTGGGGATTATGGGAACTACAGTTCAAGATGAGATTTGGGTAGGGACTCAGCCAAACCATGTCATGGTCCAATAAGGGAATATGCTACACAGGAATAAAAATGGAGTGTAGCTGGTAGGTAGCTGAGAAGAAACCCGAGAGTGACAAAAGATCCAGAGAGGTGGTGTTAACCAGCAGCTGAATTTTTCGGGTAAGTATAGGGGTTAATTATGATGAAGAAAATAGAGGAAAGAGAATCCTGGAGGACTCCAGCAAGATAAAAACTAAGCTAAGTTACCGGGATACTTCCTATTTAAGAAAAGATGATCGGATGAAGAATTAAAGAGTTCTTGTTAGTTAAATTAATTAAAGAAAGAGATGAACCTTTCCTTCTTAGCAAGCTCCTACTTCCCTGCCAAGATCAATCTGGGGTAAGTCTTTGTTGGTGAAGGCTTCCTGAACCCCCTGGTGAGGGAGCTGATTCTCTTTCCTCGGGCCTGCCCCTGCCCCATCTCATCTCATATTTTAATACCACAGTTACAATGTCATGTTCTATATCCCACATACCTCATTTGAACAGAGCGTTGAGTAAATGTCAGATGAGAGGTGGGTGCAGGGGTGAGAGGCTACACAAGAAGGTGGGTAAAGTAGGTGGGAAGATCCCAGGAACCTTTCCTAGAGCCTTGTCTTAGTCCATTTGGGCTGCTCTAACAAAATAGCTTAGACATGGTAATTTATAAACTACAGAAATTTGTTGCTTACATTTCTGATGATTGGAAGTCCAAGACCAAGGCACTAGCATATCTGGTATCCAAGGAGGACTCATTCTGCTCCACAGATGGCGCCTTGTTGCTGCTTCCTCACATGGTAGAAGAGGGCAAGGGAGCTCACTCAGGCCTCTTTTCTTTTCTTTTCTTTTCTTTTTTTTTGAGACAGGGTCTCACTCCATCATCCAGGCTAGAGTGCAATGGCATGATCATAACTCACTGCAGCCTCAACCTCAACCTCCCAGGGTGAAGCAATCCTTCTGCGTCAGCCTCCCACATAGTCAGGACCACAGGAACACCACCATGCCTGGCTAATTTTTTTTATACGTCTTTGTAGAGACAGAGTCTCACTTTGTTGCCCAGGCTGAGCCTCTTTATAAGGTCACTCATCTGATTCAGAAGGCTAGAGCCCTCATAACTTAATCACTTCCCTCTTGAAACTGTCATATTGGGTATGAGGTTTTAAGATATGAATTTGGGGCAGACACTAACATTCCCAAAATAGCAAGTGTCAACAGTTACATCACTGGGATTTCAAGAGAAAACTAAACTTTCTCCTGAAGTACCCTTATACTACCAGTTACACAAACAGGTTAATAGAAGTTGTCATTGCACGAGTGGCTCCTTTTGAAAAGGGAGACACCAGAATCTACCTGCTTCTCTCTCCTTTATCACTTTGCTCTCAGCTTGAGTTGGCTTCTTGATAGGCCTTGTTGGAATTATAACCATTTATCAGTCAGAAAGACTGATAACTAGATGGGAGTAACAATTTCTGAAGGTGATGTAACTCTTAATAAGCTGCTTACAGGCCCAAGGATGGGGCATGTTACTTTGAAATAACCGTTGAGATATAGGTTAAAATTTCTCATTGTTAACTTGAACTCAGGTCATAACTAGTTTGAAGGTGGTTTTCTGCCTCTTATCCTTTTCAGAAGTGAAACACACAATCCTTTTGAGCTTTTAAAGGGATGTTTTCAAATTTCTAGAAGTTGATAGATACACAAGGATATACTATTTTAGCAAGGGAAAGGAAATTGACTTTTTCAAAATGTGAGTTTACAGTTTTATAACTTGGAACAGTAAAGGTAATTTATTTTCATTCTCTTAGTGTTGAAGTCCTGAATCCTATCTTTTATGTGGCATCATTTGCCAGCCAGTCCTGTTCTATGCTAGAATCTCAAGTGCTGAAATACTGTTTGTATTCTGCAAACAGGCAAGTTAGTAACTACATTGAGCCCCACTGAAAAGTCAGAGGGACTTGAATTTGGATCTGGGCCTCATCAGTTATCAGCTATGAGACTTTAGTCAAGTAACTTAACCTGTCTTGAGTCTTTATTTCCTCACCTGTAAAATAATAAAAATGTCTTTTTTCACCGAATAAAAGGATTTGGTAATACGATTTATGCAAAATGCCTAGTACATTGGCTGACATGTACTTGGTGCTAATTAAATATGAGAGTTTTTTTCTTCATTTATTGTTGGCAACTCTTCTGCAGTTTCCACATTTGCTCAGTTTAAATCTTTCTGAGCTTTCATTTTCTCATCTTTGAAATGCATATCTGTGTTGTCATAAGGATCAAATGAGAGCGTGTGTATTTTATCTTTCATTTACAGCTGCGAGCAAGTCACACTAGCCTACAAGCCAGATACAATGAAGCCAAGAAAACACTGACAGAGGTGAGCAGATTGATTCTCCTTCTTCGGTCAAGAATCATTTTTGGCCTACACCACCAATGGAATGACTTGTTTCATCTATCTGTGAGAGGGACACATGATCCTGTTCTCAGAAACTGCAGTTTGAGGACATAGGACAGTTAGTAGTGTGCGACCCATGTCATCAGTTTGTCCACACTGCCACATTCTAGACCGTTAGTGGTCTTGGTGGAAAAGGTCTCTGGGCTGCGAGGATCAGGAAAGGCTTCCTGGGAAGGCAAGTCTGATGGGCTGGGTGGGACACAGAGAAGAACTCACAGTGTCACACATAGTAAATAGCCCCTGCTCCTCAAATATGATAGCAGCTTATATAATATACCTCTAAGATCCTGAATTCCTTGAGAGTGAGATTTCTTTTAAGATATGAGAGAATATAATTGTTGTTCAGAATTTCCAGTTATCTCCTAGGCAGAATGGGGAAGGGGCTGGAGGAGGAGAAGGACGGCTAGGAGTACATTTGTACCCTGAGATTCAGTCTGTAGTCCAGGTTGCAAGTGTGCTACCTCACAGCAGCTTTGTCGCTGCTCCCTTCCCACTTCTGATTGCTGAACAGTCACCTCTGCTGCCACCTCTATCATGAGTAGCATATAGATATTTCTGTCCCTTGGTTTCTACAGAGAGCTATCCTCACTCAGGCCTGAAAAGCACTCTTCCTTGTAATTTTGGTGCTTGGATTATAGCTGTACTGTGGAAGGATCTCACTGCACAATCCCTACTTTCTGGACCATTTGGAAACTTGGATCTTCAAAGACATCTCTTAAACCACCCAGTCTCCCACCTTTCTGGAATTAACATGACATTTACCAATTTAAAATTCTTATTTCTGTAGCAATATGTAGCAGTTAATTTGCCACCTTGATGTAAACCTGACAAAGCTTTTCAGTTCTGATCTGGACTAACCTCTTCAGTTATTGTCAGAATGTTTCAAAAGGGCAGGCACATGAATGGCAACTCAATTTTTCTCATTGTTCCTAAAGATGCCTGCCTTGCCTTTGGACAGATCAGCGTCCTTTACACTGCTCTGTGACTGCTTTCCTTATGGATTAGATGGCAAGTTCTGCAGGATGGGAGCCCTGTTGCTGTATTACTTTTAATGCTGCAGAGCCCCTGGCATGAAGTTTGCCAATTCATGGATCTGTTTTTACATAACAGTCTGGAGGAGATTAAAGGCAAAATATCTTGATTTTCTAAGATATTTATATGCCTTAGGATATAAATTATCAGTGACTATACAGGGGCTTTTTATATTAAACACTAAATCAAATATTTGTTGAGCCCTTTTCATGTTATAGAAAGGTGGAGGGTGTGATTTAAGTCAGTAATAAGACTATCCTCAGATGGAAACAGCAGCCAGCATATCATTTCTGCAGTCATAATTCCTTTTTGCAGATGGGGAAGCTAAGGCAGAGAGGCTAAATAACTTGTCAAAGGCCATGCAATAGGGTGTCAGGATTCAAAAACAGTCAGCCTGGCACCAGAGGTCTCTCTGGGAGCTTGCTGTCTAATAGAACAATGAAACTCATTCCCATCTAGAAAAATGGGAAGCTATATAAAACCTAGTACTGAACAACTTCTGAAGAAACTTGATTTCATCAGCCTGTGAGTAATGTCTTTCACCTCTGGGCCTGGTTCTTCTTACCTATCAAAGTGAATAGTGAGCAGAAAGAGCACTCTGAACCTTTCACTCCAGAGTTCCCTGCTTTTACCTCTTCAGCAAAACTTGCCTTTCCAGGATAACCTAGTGGCACTGAAAAACAGGGAGGACTTGTGTCTTTCCAGTAAATCTGGAAAAAGTAGAGCAGGGTGTGGAAGGTCTCAAACAGACAGCAGTGGTGCCTAACACCTGTGGGGGAGGCTGCATGACTGCTTCAGGAAGGCCAGGAGACTGGCTGGCCCCTCTGCTTTGTAACTTCAGCAGTCAGTACTCTAATTTCCTTTGTGTGAGGCTGATTCTTTTTATGCGGTATTCTTTTATGTCTAAGGACATTAATTGTATTTAGTTTTGCTTGCTCTGTAACTGTTACTTCATATTAGGATTAACTTGTTGAATTGATACATATTTTTTAAGTTTAAGGTATGTCTGTCGATGATCCTTGGTTATATGCTCATCTTTAATTTTAAAATTTAGAATTACCACCTATGCAGATCTATCCATTTTATGCAGCCCACTTGCTGTGTTTATTCTGGAAGGGATCTACCTACTGTTTGCTGGGATCAGCCAGTAGTAGCTGATATTCTCGGTCAGGGAACTCCCCATTTCTCCTGGGTATCACCAACTATATGGGACCCCGCCATGCCCCTCAGACTTAACCACCAGCTCTTGCATTTAAAAGAGTCTCTCATTACTGAGCCCATGTGACTGTTTCTAAAGCAGATCCACAGCACTGCACCCCAGTCCTTCCTGTGTCTGCTAACTCCACATAGCTTCTTCCTCAGGCCATTCCTATCTGCTGACCATCTTTTTTGGCCTGTGAGGTTAAACTCTCATGTCCTAATGTAATAGTCTGGATGTTTGGGGGTTTTAGGGCAAGAAGGGGTGGCTGCAAGTTATGCTTAGTCTACTATTTTCCACTAGAACTCTTGGAAGTTTTTAAAAACTTAAAATTTTTAAATAGGTAACACATTTACATGGTACAAAATTGAAAGAGTACAAAGGGTGTACGTTTGGAGAAACAGTAGGTGTTTTCTTCACCGAACAGTAGCTATTAGAGATCATTGTAAAAGAGCTCCTTTATTCTTTTTTTAAATATTGGCTTAGTATTCTGTTGAATGATGTAATTACCTACTTTATGCATTAAAATCCGAGTTCTAAGTTTCTTATTTAAAAAATGTCATTCTCTGCCTCACAAAAAGAAGGCGAAGTTGTTCACCTATACTACCAGGGCTCCAGCAGCCATGACTCCATTCTGTTTTGCAGCTGAAGACTTATAGTGAGAAACTGGACAAAGAGCAAGCAGCCCTTGAGAAGATAGAATCCAAAGCTGATCCAAGGTAAGAGGTTTCAGCATGCACTTGTTTTTGCTTTCTTGAAAGTAACTTTGCTGATACTTAACTGGCTTAATTTGTTTAAACACAGAACAAAGCAGCCAAAGGCTATTGGTCTGGCCCCTGCAGGTCAGATCATTTTACTGCTCATCCAGAAAGTGGTGAGACTCTGTTACTCTGAAATATGCTTGGGCTGCCCTGGGTTAGCCACCTTTCTTCCCATACCCCTTGTGTGCAGAAGCAGCATAGTTTTTTGTTTTTCTGTTTTTCAAAATGGTCATACCTTCATAGTACAGAAAAGGGTGTGTGGTAAAAAATGTTTCTCTCACTCCTGCCCCCAGCCACCCAATTCTCTTCCCTAGAGTTCACTCTTGTTACAAGTTTTTAAACAGCACCTGCCTCCTTGGTAGAAAAGGTGCAGTCTTTTCTGTCAAGACACAGCTACTGTAGGTATTTGTTCTTCCATGTAGAATGAATTGTCATTAAAGCATTAGAGGAGAGAAAGCACCTTAACATTTGACCTTTTTAGCTTCAGACTGTTTCAGTGGTAAAGTCTCCCAGGAGCTTCTTGTTTGAATAAGACTGAAATCATAAAAAGTTGGAGGCACAGAATAAGGAGTTCTGGTTTGATGAACATTTTTAGCAAAAAGCACCCATAGGTAACTTGACTCTAGAATTAGAAACCTTTCTTTCATGAAATGGACCAAAGCACTGTCAGATATTTGATACTTTTATTGTCAAATTAGTGCTTTTAATGACCTTAATCGGTTTCCTTTTCAGAATGAATTTTAAAAATAGTTTTCAATAACACATATTCCTCGAATACAGTTGAATAATTGGTATCATTAACTATATCCAGAACTATTGAAACTGATGATTCTATAGTTGATATTTTAATTCTGGAAGCTGTAATGTTTGCTTGGATCCGGCATGATGATCTTGGGTGTATAAATGAATAATAATGTCAGTTAAATGGAAGTCAGTGTCATTTGTGGAGAATCCATGAGACACTCTTAGAGCTGAGAAAGGAAATTAAAAAGAGAGTCCTTCTTTAGCTGGGAACCTGCTTTTAGCTGTGATTCATAAAATCATAATGGCTTGCCTATGTCATTTTTTTTTTTTTCTTTTCTCTTCAGTATCCTACAGAACCTGAGAGCACTTGTGGCTATGAATGAAAATCTGAAAAGTCAAGAACAGGAATTTAAAGCACATTGTCGAGTAAGTATTGTTTTGTGTTAGCAAATAAACCAGGACTCTTAACCAAATCTCTTGGTTTACCTCCATTGTCCTGTTGTGACGTCCTACCCAGTGCAGTTTAAAAAGCAGATTCATATAGCAGTTATTTGTCAGTTGTATAAACTGAATAGAGCGCCATGGTTGGGACCCTCCAAAGACACCAGAAGTAAGTCAGATTAGTAACTGTGCCAAACCCAAAACAAACAATGTCACCTAACTTACAAAGGTATTTGAAAGAAAAGTCTTATAAAATTTTTGAAAAAATATATTTTGTCAACAGATGGCCTTTGTGAAAAGAGTAACATCATACAAAACCAAGGCTGCCCTGAAAACCTGGGATGTCTATACCCTATGTATAAGTCCTGCCTGCCACCTTCTGGAAACTTGTAGTCTAGTCATGGGTTGATGTGTGCTCAGGTGACTAGTGTGAGACAGGAAATGACACCAGACAAGTTCTGTGTGAGCTCCAGGGGAGGAAAAGGCACTTCAGCACAGGAGCCATCAATAGGTAGATGTTACTTAACCAGGGAGGACAGCAAGTGGAAGAGGGACTTGATGAGGCAGAGTTCCAGGCTGGAAGATGGACAGGTGAATAAGGTTGAGGCCTGCTGGGGAGAGGAAGCAGGCAAGATCAATTGGAACTAGACTGTATACCACTTGTTACTTTCATTGCCCAGTGATCATTGCCCAGTGATTACTGCATACCTCACCAGCCCTTCAGAAAGAAAGGCCTCTTTTGATGGAGGCATAGCTAGCTGCCTGTAGCCTCCTGAAAAGAACTTTCCCAGGCTGAGAATTGGGGATCAGGGCAGCTACCCCATTAGCTTTTTGTCCCAGAATAAATTCATGGAATGTGAAAATAAGACTTGTAGACCAAATAGTTGAATAATTGCATCTGGTTACTAACTTGTCCAGATTTTGTAAACGTTCATGTTGCTTTTAAAGGAGGAGATGACACGGCTACAGCAAGAAATTGAAAACCTGAAAGCTGAGAGAGCACCAAATGGAGATGAAAAGGTAAAGGCTCTGAATTAGTCCTTGGGACTGTCAGGTGCTCTTATGCCTTACATGGGGAAAAGATAGTTCTAGAGAACCAAAGACCAGACAGTCTGGTGCTAACTTATCCTATGAAAACACATTTCTCAGCTGTTTTCCTTCTGTGATCTTAGATTTGCATCCATCTCTTTACTCTTTCCTCTGGGAGTTAAAGGCAGCAGAGGGCTTGGAAGGCAGCAACCCAGATGCGAATTAACAGATTACACAACTGTGGCCTCCCTCTGTTTAGGGAGATGTTTCCAGGAAAAGTCTGAGCTCTGTTTCCTGCTCATCCATTCCTTAAATTTTCTGCCTCATTTCACCTTTCTCCTTTCCTACCTAAGATAATGCCGCACTCCCAAAAGGCAGCAACAACATGAAGAAGGAGAGAGCAGTATTAGATTCAGTGGAACAGCTCCCGGCTTGCAGGAGCAGTCTGGGTTTAGGGAACACACCTGGCCAGCTAGTTCTCTGAACAAAGGACTTAATCTTCCAAGTTGCTAGCATGAATTTTCATTAAACCTTAAATTGTAAGAAACAAGGAACTTGAGGCTTAGGGAGGGCAAGAGTGTCCAGCCACCCAGCACCAGACCACATGCCCTGCTGCCCAGCCTAGCACTCTGCACTGGACTGTGCCCATGGCTGTATAGGACACTGCCATGCCCAGCGGGGAGACGAAGGCCTTGCAGGTCTCTTCTCACTTCCTGAGTGGTTGCATTATTTCACCCAAGCCATACAACTCTTCACATCTGTGAGGGGACTGGCATGGGTGAACAGGAGAGCCCAGGAGGCAGTGGTATCCCACTGGGTCATTGTCATAGAGCCCACCTCTCCAGTTGTTTCTAAAACTTTGAGCCTTTAAAGCTCAAATCATCAGCATGGTTAGCCTCTGAATTTGCACAAATTAGACTCTCAGGATCTTATTTCTCTTCCCAGCACATCTTGTTAGTGAGAGTCTTACATTCAAAAAGAGCTACAGTTTACTGTATGTGTAACTGACAGATACCTAAGAACAATTTAAAATCTGGGGCTCATCTAAGGGCAATTTCCTTTCTGCTCTCTTCAGAAATGCTCAAGGGACATCAGTGCATTTCTTAGCTGCACCCTTTTGCCCCTACCTGGCCCCTGCCTACATCTAGATCTTTGGCTTCTGTCCCATTCCCAAATGCTCAGCAGAAGTGTTTATTATGTTTTCATTGTTTCAGACCCTCCCCAGTGGAGAGCCACCTGGTACCCTGACCTCTGCAAGGACTCATGATGTAAGTACCTGCTGCTCAGGGTTGGCGTTGTCTCCTGAGGGCAGGCAGCCAGCTTTGCAATCTCCTGTGATGGCTTCTCATGCCCATTTTAATGTGCTATATGGCCGGCTCCACATCTGTGCTTTTCAGGGCATTTTCCCATTTGATACAGCTGGCCCCTCAGATGGAGGCAGGGTCTCACCAGGAATGGCCCTGAAGGTCACCCTTCTGGTGGGTTTTCTCCCAGTCCCATGTACAAGTATCTTGTTTTCATGCTGGCATCTCAGTTGGGAAGGGGAGAGGCCTGCATTGGCCACATATGCTGGTCACCATTCAGGCTCTGAGGGGTGGGGTGGTATATAGGGGAAGACCTTCTCTTTGTTGTACTATATACCAGGCTCAGCAAACTTTCCGTAAAGGTCCACATAGTAACTCTTCACCTTTGTGAGCCAGCTCTGCTGTAGTGACCATAGTTTATTGGTAAATGAATGGACATGGCTATGTTCCAATAAAACTTTATTTACAAAAATGGGCCACAAGGCATATTTGGCCCAAAGGTTGTCGGATTTAGCTCAGAGGCTGTAGTTTGTCACCCTCTTCTGAGTTAAATCAGTGCTCCCAGCATTCCAAAAACCTCCCGGAGAAAGATGGGAAAGGAAGTGGAGGAAAGGAAAAGCAGGAAAACTGTAAGCCTTCTTGAAGGGTTCCTCTTTCCTTTGTACTCTCATAATATCCCTGGAAAATGAGCTTCAGCACTCTTCCAGTGAAGTCTGTTGGAGATTACCTGCAGCTGAGTCCCTTGGGTGGGTGTGTGTGGGTGTGGGGATGTTTATATTCTCCACGCTGAGCCCCTTGAAGGGGTGTGTGTTTGTGTTTGTGTGTGTGTTTATATTACCCATGCAGAGCCCCTTGGGTGTGTGTGTGTGTGTGTGTGTGTGTGTGTGTGTGTGTGTGTGGTGTGTGTGGTGTGTTTATATTCCCCGTGCTGAGGAAAGAGGGCTCCTTTGACTTCTTTTATAACTTTCTCTGAAGTGACAAACCATCCAGCTATTTCTCTTACCCTGCTGGGTTCGATGGGGGACTAGTTTCTTTCTATTTTCTATATCAGTGCTGTCCAAAAGAATTTTCTGCAGTGATGAAAATGTTCTGTATCTGCACTGTCTGCTGTGGCTAATGGCCATCACATTGGATAACACAGTTCTAAGTAGAAACAGAAAACTAGCATAATCTCCAAATACAGGCATAAAACAACACAATCTTTAAGTAATGATTTGTCTCCACATCATTCATTATAGGTTTTTGCAGAAGAAGGGCATATACGTTTGGAGGTTAAGAACATTGGATTCAGACTGGGGGCCAGAAGGAAGAGTTTTATAACATGATATGAAAGGGTATCAAGGGTCTCAGATAGGTCCCAGACACTAAACTTGGCCATTTGAGAAGAGAAATTTAAGGCCTTAGGATAGGGCAGATATGATAAAATCATATTCAACTTTCAAAGAGTCCATTAAAGAGTGAAAGTTTTCTATTCTCAGATAATTACAGCCTTTTCCAATTTTTAGGAAGACCTAGACAGACGGTATAATATGGAGAAAGAGAAACTTTACAAGATACGTTTACTACAGGTAAGTAAAAAAAGGACAAAAATATGCATAAATGCTTCTAACTAGGTATAAATGTCCTGTGACAGAACTAGGAAGTCTCAATATCTAGGAACTAGAGAAAAATAAGTCATGAGCCTGCTGTTCACCAGTCTTCTTTCTATCTGGAGTACAGCTCAGCAATTTAAGATGTTGGTAAAAACATCTCACATTGGTATGTTACTTTAACAACCACTCCTTTGAGTTAATCCTCATCCCAGGTGGAAACTGGATATTATATCCTATTTTCTTTTTAAAGAAATTGACTCAAATAAGGTGAGTACTTGCCCAGAGTCAAGCAGCTGGTAGGTGCCAGAGTCAGGATTCTAGTTACCTAGTACTCATCAGGTACTAAACGAGAATTGTTCTCTAGTACTGTTCCTCTGAAACTAAGTGCCATTTCAACTGGTTTTTTGATAACTGGTGGTTTATTAGAGTGGCATCAAACATGGGGAAGTAGGTTTCAAAATTAGCTCTAAAATTTAATTCATGCAGAGTCAAAATTACATTTAAAATCCCCTACATTGCCAGGATTTACTCATGGAAGCTCAAAAGCCAAAAGTTCCTTGTGTTGCACTTTGGTTCAAGCCAACCTTCTGTTCACTGGGAGGGAAAGGCTGGGCTGTGGTGGGAATGGCCAAGGGGCTGCAGAGGCCAGTGAGATCCCGTTTCCCCTCTCTCTGGCACGTACTTATTTTGCTGAGCTGTTACAGTTAAATTTAGGTGAGTCAAATTTGTCCTGGTTACAGACTCTACTAATCTTTAAAGAGGCACAGAATTAAATAAAATCGGGACAGTACAGCAGCGTATTTGGAAACTTTGAGTGCTTTGTATATATTCAGCATTGCATCGGGTCCCAGAAATAATAAATAGGATGACCCATCTCCTGGAAACGCTGACTATTTGAGAACCAAGACATGTCTATATATACACTAAAGTACAAGGGAGTTTATGTGCAAATTGCTTACTAAGGGCAGGTTCAGACTGGCTAGGGGAAAGTTTCAATAAAGCCAGTGGCTTGCTGAGGGCAAGGATCTGAGTCAAGCCGTGGCTGTAGAATGCGTGGAAATGAACTGACAGAGGACAGATTGCAGGGCCATAACTGATGGAACTTAGTATCGATTGAGATAAAAAGAGGAGTCAAGAATGATGCTGGAATTTCTGACACAAGGGTGGATGACATTTGTGTTATTCATTGAGAAAAAGCATAAAAGAGAAGGAATGGACTAGGGTTAAGGGCGAGAGGAGAAGTATAAATGGGAGTGTTAATGAGATCTGTTTGGGGCTTTTCAAAGTTGGGGTACTCAACCACATTTAAATGTCCAAGGAGTGCTTGGTTGTCAGGCCTCACTCCCAGAGTAGTATGGGCCAGAGATTTGGATGCCTGGGCAGTGATGAGGACTGGGACTGTGGAATGTGGAAGAGGCCCTGAGACTAACCCTGGTGAGCATATGTGAGGATAGGCAGAGCAGAAGGACGGATCCCCAAGTGAGGATGCGCCTGAGCAGCCAGATGGGAAAACAAGTGTACGAGGCCCGTGGGAGCCTAGCAAAGAGCTCAGCAGAGAGAGTGGGAAGCGTCACTAGAAATCAAGAAAGCTAGGAGCTGAGAACTGTCCATGAGGTGTGTCCCTGGGAAGGTGCTCAGCGACTTTGGCAAAAGCAGTTCAGTGCGGCACTGGGGAGAGCCCAGTTACAGTGGGTTGAAGGAGGACTTGTGTGGACAGAGACGCTCGTGTCCATGGCTCTCAGTACATTTCTCTTACCTGTAAAAGGGAAGAGAGAGGCTGATAGCTCAAAGGTGATGGGACTTAAAGAAGGGCTTTTTTTTTTTTATGAGATGGAATCTCACTTTGTCACCCAATCTAGAGTGCAATGGCACAATCTTGGCCCACTGCAACCTCCGCCTTCTGGGTTCAAGCAGTTCTCCTGCCTCAGCCTCCTGAGTAGCTGGAATTACAGGCATGCACCAGGACGCTCAGCTAATTTTTGTATTTTTAGTAGAGACAGGGTTTCATCATGTTGGTCAGGCTGATCTCAAACTCCTGACTTCGCGATCCACCTGCCTCAGCCACCCAAAGTGTTGGAATTACAGGTGTGAGACTCCTTGCCCGGCCTAAATAAAGGGGCTTTTAAGGAGTGAGGACATGAATTTATTTAAATGCTGCTGAGAAGGGTCAGTAGGTAGGAAAACAGATGCAGTAAAAGACTGAATAGTTGTATCTTAAGACTCTTGAAAGAAAACTAGAAGTCAGGGCCTGAGCACCTGTAGAGAGTGTAACCTTGACCTAAGGGAGAAATACATCCTTCGCTCTCCATAGAACTGCTGAGACCCAGTTTTGGATTAGGTCACCAGAACTGAATGTGGGTTTCCCACCAGGAGGCTCCTGTTTTCTCAGTGAATTAGAGATTCACATCTGGTGCTGCAGGTGAAGCAGGCATGAGAGTGGGAAGATGTGGTGGACAGAGGGATGCAGGCACAGAAGAAAGGCAGTGCTTACAGCCCACTTGGTTTGGAGACTACACATGTTCAGTGGGATCCATGCACAAGTGAGTGGCTTACCCTCCCAGCAGCTGCACCTGCCCTGTGCCACACCACACACAGCAGTGCCATGCCTCCCAGACCCAGTCAGTAGGGCAATTTCTGGAGTCTGTGGAAGGGAGAAAGTAGGTCGTAGGAGCTTTTCCACCAGGATGAGGAATTTGGGGTGCATGTAGAGGCAGGCAGCAAGGTGGCATAGCTTCCCATCATTTTGAGCATTTCTGTTATTGCCTGTCCCCACCTGGCAGTGGTGGAGCTGGCTACTTTAGAGTCCTTGGGGGCCTTGGTTGCAGGTTCTGTCCATAGAAGCCCTTCCCATTCAGTGTCTTCCCTCCTGGTCCATTCATCTGGTGTCTTCTCTGGTTCAGTTCATAGCCACGCCTCCTCCCACACCTAGGAAAGTGGGAAAGTCAATCCAAATCTGAGATGGGGACCTTTAAGCTGATGGCAGAAGTTTGTGCCTGCATTCTAGGGTGTGTGGTTGGGCTCAGATCGGGGTGCAGGCAATATTTTGACTCCCCAAAGAAGTAAGGCCTTTTACCAAATAGTACTGTCTCTGCCTCCCTTTTGCATTTAGGCTCGAAGAAATCGAGAAATAGCTATTTTGCACCACAAGATTGATGAAGTCCCCAGTCGTGCCGAGCTAATACAGTATCAGAAGAGATTTATTGAACTCTACCGCCAGAGTAGGTGCATCAACCACAGACAAGCTCTCGAGGCTGGGGAGGGACAGGAGGCGAGGGGTCTGTCCCACTTTAGCATGGGAGAGCGTGCACCAAAGTGCAGTCCACAAGGCCAACACCAGAAAGCTCTGTTTCATCATCAGGCCCGCTTGGCAGTCCCGGGAGCAGCACTGTGGTGCTCTCACTGCCCTCTCCACGGACAGATTGTTGAACCAGTTGCGCTCTTAGAATAAAGCTTCAAAGCAGCCCTCATCCTGGTCCTCCACACAGCCTTCCCTGTGTTCCTGCACCACTTTCCAGCTTCACACAGAACATCGTGACCCTAATCTCTGAAGATCAGTCCTCACTCATGGTTCTTCCCTGCAGACTTCCGTGCTGATGTGGTCCTCAACCCTTAACAGCATCATATTCACCCAGTAACCCAGGTTCGTGTCTCCCTCAGCCTGAATAAAGGCCATCAGGCTCAGAGTGGCCTTCAAGGCTGCCATTGCCTTTCTCTTCCTACGACTCCTGCCACATCTGCTCTTGCATCATATGTCAGCTAAATGACCTTTAGCTGGGTGCCTCCAAGTCCCCTAGCCACACATCTGATTCTGTCACTTCTGTCTCTGCTAACAAATCTTCAGGAATTCCTTAGTCCCTACTGAATAAAGCCTCTTTCTTTACTATGCCTGGGTTCCTCCCCAGTCTGAGTTGCCTGCCTAGAGGCCCCTTTCCTGATCTGAACCCTCACTTTGGCCTCGCCAGTCTCTACACTGCCTCTAAGCAAACCCTGAGCTTTGACGTTTTAGCCTTGACTCCTGTTCCTGGATCCCTTCTCTTCTGTCAGGCTAAATTCTTCAAGACCCAACTCAGATCCTGTAAATCTATTCTAGGCTTCCTACCCCAGGCAAGAACTGATCATCTCTTCTCTAGCCTCCCACTTTTGTATGTCCCTATGATGCCTCAAACTCCACAGGCAGAAAACAATTTAGCCCCCGTACCCCATATTCCTCTTAGCCAAACTGGACCCCTCTCAGTTCTCTGACTCAAGCTGCTTGCCAGTTCTGCGTCTTACTAATTTTCAAGTCTGTTTCTTCTGGACTGCTACTGTAACCGCCTTTCTTTGCCACCCAGAGTCTAATTAGATCCTTCTCAACATATATTTGATCATTTTACTCTAAAAGCTTTAAAACTTAATAGCTCCCTGCAACTTTTTGGGTAATGTTTAGAATCCTAAATATACTGTACTAAGTCCTGCATCGTCTTGGCCCACTTCACCCAGCTTCACCCCTCTTGTACATCTGCATCTTGGCCTGTGAGCTGGTACCCAAGTCCAGAGTGCCGTTATCCTACAATTCCCGCTTAGTATTTCAAAATCCACCTAAGACTTTGCCTTGAGGGCTTGGCCTCTCCAGCTTCCTTCCTGGTGTAAGCTACAGCACTGACTCTATTGGAGGAGTTCAGATTACGCTTCCTTCACATCCTCTCTTCCACCACGCTGGGATTTCATCCAGTCCTCACATTGGACTCAGATGATCAGAGGTGGGGATCAGCAGTGACAGTTTTCACCAGAAAGTAGTTTCTGCTTTAAGTTAAGTCTTTCCCTTTAATTTTCTATTCCTGCTTGCTTCAAAGCTTTTGGCAATAATAATAATACTTGCATCTGTATATTTCACAGAACAAACTTCAAACAGGTTAAAGTCATTTGGTAAAGACATGTTTACACTAAGGACATTTTCAAGCAGTTGCACCAAAATACCTGTATCAATTTATTATTGTCAAATATCTACAACCCCCACCAATTTCTTTAGCTGGATAAGGTAAGGATGACTGGTCCATTTATGGGAGTGATTTTCAACTTTGGGTACTCACTGTCACCACCTGGGTCCCACCTTCAGGCATTCTCCTTTTGTTGATCCTAAGACTTGTTAGTAGCTTCCCAGGCGATTCTGTTTGTACACTGTGGGGTTTCTGCAGACTAAACTCCCAGGCCTGACAGCTGTCCTGGCAGTGCATTCATCGGGGAGAGGGCAGGTAGGTCGTTCTGATACCTGTTCTTATTCATGTGCTGATTTCTTTACATTTACAGTTTCAGCAGTGCACAAAGAAACCAAGCAGTTCTTCACTTTATATAATACCCTGGACGATAAAAAGGTTTATTTGGAAAAAGAGGTAAGAACATTTGTAAAAAGAAAATGGCTTAATCAGATGATCAGGTAACAGCGCAGTTGACTCCAGGAAGTCAAATGGAACTTGATGTCTGGGACAGATAATGTTCAGCATTAGCAGAAAGAGTGCCTATTTTATATGCTAAGTGCTGGCCTACCCAGTCAGAAAGTGCAAGATTCCTTTGGAGCCCAGATTGTCTGCTGTGAAGTGAGATTAGTGGACAGCCATTCTACAGTGCTGTGGGAGAAATGCCATTGTTAAAAGGAGCACAATGGAAGCTCTGGAGTTGGTGAGACTAGTTTGAATTTTAAAGGAAGGGAGGAACCAGTTGAGTGAAACGGGTTTGGGCTTGGTATCATTTACAGGGAGAAAGTAGCATTTAATCATCAGTGGCAGACATAGGCATGAACTAAAAGGTTTGTAAAATTCAAAGCAGGGGTGAAAGAGGGTTGATATGGTCACTGTCACTCCCTGCATCTTTCTAACACTTAAAAACAGGTTAAACTGAGCTTTCCCGAGTTGATGACAAACAAACGACTGAGGCACAGTATGCAGATATGTGTTAATTTTAAAAAGAAAGAAAAATCCTGGTCTTCACCAAGACAGCACAGTGTCCTGAAGAGAATACGGGCTTTGGAGTCAATCAGATTTGGGTTTATGTGGGTTATAGTGTGGCCTCATTTTTCTCACCTGTAAAATGGGGATAACACCTGATTGCATTGGTGATGATTATAATGAGGACAGAATGAGAAAATGTAAAGTTCCTTATACATGGTGGATTCCTTGTATAAAGTTCCTTATACATGGAGTATGGTAGTATATACTCGTTCCTACCCTCCCCCTCACCTTGAGGTTGACAGAATGTGTTTTCATTTTATCATCACCTTGCAGCTTACAATAATATTACAGATGTGGCTTTTACCTGCCCAAATTGAGGCATCTATAATTACTGTCACATTTATCACCTGCTGTCAAACCAGGTAGATCTCTGTCAGCCTAGAGGGCACTCCTTGAGAAGTTGTTTTATTTTTCTGTGTATCTGGGGCCTTATACAGTGGCAGGCATATAACAGACATTTGACAAATGCTTGAATAGATGAATTCACCTTGTTGGGATTTGCATCAGACCTGGGGTCTGTGCTCTGCCCCACATCCTGTCCTCAGAGCCCTCCTGCCTGACTTAGGGGTAGGCCAGCCTCTTCCCAAAGGCCTTAAAACTCCATTGACCTTCCTTCATCAGCAGTGTTTAAAGTTCTTCCACTATTTAAAAACTAGGAATATTGTGAGGCGGAGTGGGGAGCTGGGCTTCTTAATTCCAAGCCACATTAACACAGAGTGTTATATTTGAATAAATTTGGTATTTTATTTTAAATGGATTTATGCCTATGGTATTTTAACTTTAAAACCTTCTTGTGTAGTAGTAAGGATAAGAAATATTACTACATTGCAGGCTGTGAACCTAAAGTTAAAATGTGGTAATTACTTAGTTCTGAGCCTCCAAGTTGAGTCGTTTTATGGCCAGAAAGATGACCCAGGTTTCCTTACTCCTGTCTCAGAGCCCTTCCCAGGACTGTATAATTGGGGCAGATAGAGGATCTCCTGTGGGGCTAAGGCAGTGTCCATGGAGCCTTGAACAGTGCATCTTCTTGGAGACACTCAGCCACCCAGCAGCTTGCTTCATTGGCGAGAAGATTCTGTGGGAAGGAATACGGTGAACACAGTTCTCACTCTCCACACTGTCTGACTCCCTTAAGCTGTTATCCCTGAAAATAAAGTGCAGTATTTGGCAAGATGGAAAGGGCTATGGTGGCAGCTTGCCTAGAGAGCCCTAATGTTAGCTTGGTGTCCTCTCAGCTGGGATCCAGGTCCCTTCAAAGCACCCTCTCCCTACATTCCTGTGGGAATGCCCTGTAGAAAGAGGGAATTTTTTGTGAGAAGAAGGTGGATTCCCTGAGGAAAACTGAGACTGAGAACATGTGGCTCATTTTTTTTCATATGTTACTTTAATCTTCATAAACAAGGCATGTGTTCCTTGCAGAAGCAGTATCTGGAGACAGGCAATTGCAGCAATTGTAGTAGTGTGGACATCTTTTTGCCTTTCTTACAGTTTCATTTGTGTTTTTTTACTTACCCAGATTAGTCTTCTGAACTCAATTCATGAGAACTTCTCACAGTAAGTACTGTCAGTTCTCCTTCCTGCTAATACCCTGTCACTCTGCTCTTTGAATTCAGCCCACCTCACATTGCTGTAATGTGTTTGAAAAAGGCACATGCAAGACTTAATGCTGGGTATGTGATTCTTACTCTTTTAGCCCTTCTGCGAAATGCAAATATATCTTGTTTACACTGTCTGGAGTACCTGCAAAAATGTAACGATAGTAGAGTGAAGGAAGAGCTTAGGAAAAAAAGTTAACTTTCAAATAATTTGACTGTGCCTACCTACTAAAATCTTTCTGTATATTATCAAATTAATATTTGTTAATGAACACGTAGAGATGCTTTAAAATTTACATAATAGAATTTATATAATTTAAAAAATTTTTTAAATCTCATGGTAGTTTTTGTTAATGTGTACATTCTCCAGAAACTAAATGTCAAGACCCACCTGTTCCCAAATCATACCAGTCCTCAAGCATGTCCATTGCCCCTCCCCCCCACCATCCAGCAGCCCCAGGGCTTGCTCCTTGGAGAGCATGCTTCCCTTCTCTCTGGCACAAATCTCTGCTGTCGCTTGTCAGGTGACAGGGGACACATTGAGACTGAGATCACAATGAATTACAGGTTCTAGATTTTAAGCTTCTTTTCTAATTAAAAAAAAAAAGGGAAGCCCACAGCTTTCTAATAAGATTCAGATTCACTATGTATATAACATACAACCTTGTGACATTTGTAAAAATGCCATTTTCATCTTTCCCAGTGATTGAGAGAGCCTGTGGTTTGAGTATTTTGTGAAGAGTTCTGCTCCATCAGCACATCCTTTATGAGAATTCTTAGTGTGTGCACACGTGCATGCGCGTGTGTGTTCTGATCCTCCTGGTATCCTTCCCTCTACAGAGTTGGGAGGTGAAGAGGAATGTTTTAGGACATCAAGGAATCTACTTGTTTAGCTGCTGCTTCTAGAAATAGGACCAGGTTGCTCAGCCCTGATTTTAGGAAATCTCAGAATATGTCTACCAATCTCAAGTATCTCCCAATCCTCAAATTTTATAAACCAAATGAAATTCATTGCTTAAGCAGTACATGCCATATTTCAAATAAATAATATTTTTGTTAATTTTAATCACATTTTAAGAAAAGACATATTAGTTTAGAAAGTTATAGGGAAATTACGAGAAAAAAGATTAATATGCAGTTATAAGACCAGGCTAATATCCATGCCCTCTCAGAGGTATTGAATCCTTAATTGCCTGGGATTCCAGAGGCCCCCATGGCTCCACTGCCTTGCAAAGGCCTAGTTGCATTTTGGGACATAGTCTGGATACAAAGCTGACTGCTTGCCATCTCCCCCTGCCTCAGAGTCCTGTGTGCCACTCATAACTCTGCTGGTTTTTCTTTCAGAGCCATGGCCTCTCCTGCTGCCCGGGACCAGTTTTTACGTCAGATGGAACAGATCGTAGAAGGAATTAAGCAAAGTAGAATGAAGGTCAGTTGGCTTCTTTTCTGTAATGCAGCCCAGGTTTTATGTAATGCATTTATGTAATGCAGCCCTGGTGACAGGGAAGGTCCTGGGAAGAATAGGCCTCTTCTGGTAGTTGGGGAATGTGCCCTCAATCCTGAAAAGACACATTTCTGCAGAGGGATTCCCACCATGTCTCTCACTCTGTAGTGGGCAGAGCCTGTCCCATGGGATGCCTATACCCAGTGGTTTAAAAGCTGCTGTTAGGAGTAGCTCCCAGGATTGAACACCTACTTGGTCAGCATACCAAGCACTGTGCTGACCTTCCTAAAAAACCTGAAGTGAACAGTATTACACCCATTTTACAGATGAGGAACCCACTTTTCACCAGCAGGCTTCCTCTCTTGACTAGATTCACTTCCTCGGTGGATCTGTGATACCTGACATTCTGCCACAAGAGATTCAGTCCTTAGAATCTTAGGATCTTGAGAGCATTTTTATTTTCAGGAACCCCCTATAAAAAAGGGAAATCATTGCTGAACTGAATTCTGCTAAAGTGAGAGGAAATTCAACCTCAGAAGTCTGAAGAGAAAAGAGAGGCACCACTCAGGGTGCAACATGGGATTTTCCTACAGACACAACTGCAGTTTCCTACCACCATTCTCAGATGAATCCTAACTAGTACTTCCAAATAGCTCTTGCTTCTGGTCCTGTTTAAAAAATGTATCACACCAGAGTGGTTCTTTGACAAGGCAGTAAAATCTTCCAGGGACTTAGGGCTTCTCCTCTTATCATCTCGGGGCAAAGGGCCCCTGAGAGTGAAACCAAAATGTAAACACATAAGAAAGAAGGAATTACCCATAGGTCCTGTCATCATAAAATACCCTGTTACAGAAAACAAACATTCAAGCCGCCTGTAATCTCTCACAAGAGTTGAGCTAAGGGCAGAAGTGCTCCATAGCCCTTTCCCTGTAGAAAAATACCATTAATCTCTCTGTGAATGGCTTCAATAAAACAATGTCAAAGGAGGAGAAAAAAAGTATCGCTAGAAACAAGCACGATTTCTCAGACTATTCAGCCACAAAAATGAGAACTACGTAAGTCAGTACTTGCCTGTATATGCACACTCACCCGAGCCAGGATAGGCTGTTTTGCAGAGAGCAAATGCAGTCCCCTCTCAATGACCTGGGGTGTGAGTAGGTGGAAGGCAGAGAACCTGGCTGACCAAAAGCCTGTGACAACCCAGGTGTCAGTGTGGTGGTCAACGTGTACCCTGCCATTGCTCCTCAGAAAGCTGCTCTGGTTCAGTCAAGAACAACAGGAATTCATGGAGTTTTTTTCCTTTGGCTTCCGCTTCCTGTCAGTGTAAACAGGAAGCGGAAGCCAAAGGAAAAAAACTCCATGAATTCCTGTTGTTCTTGACTATGAACCAGAGCAGGGAAAGAAATGGGCCTCACCTTCACTCTCCCCCAGGCTTCATGCTCTTGGCACCTCAGTGCTGACCAGTGTGAATAGGCATCCCTGTATCTGTCTCTCCCCTCCATGGTGGGTATCAGATGGGCCAATGGTACCCAGGGCAGAGTGGGCTCTCTTTCTCAAGTCTGCATCCCCAGTGGCTAACGTGGCACCTAACCCCTGATTAAGCCCTCAAGGACTGTTTGTTGAATGAGTGAATTCATTCAGTGGAGTCAAAGAGCAGTTCTCAAAGAGGGTTCCAGATATGCTTTAAATGTTGAATGTTGACACTGTGAATAGAACAGCACTCACTTGGATGGATGTGTTTTATTGTGTTTATTTGAAAAAAAAAATGTAGCTTTCCCTGTAATGGTGCCATAATGGGTCCTGCTGTCATAGATGTAGCAGGGGAATCTGTGTCCTCTCAAGCACAGGTTTCTCAGAATCAGCAGGTTCAGAGTGTCACATTGTAGACCAGCATTGGGTGGCAATAATTGAATAGGTATTTATGCTTGGCACAAGCACTTCACAGACCTAGGATGTGAAGAGGTGATAAGTAGGGAATAAGAATGGTATGTTTCGGTAAAGGGACACTAAGAAGAGTGTGCAAATGAGGCTTATATCAAAGAGTCAACTCCGGATTCTTAGAGTTAGTTGGACTCTTACTACTTACCTCATGCATTCTAGGATGTGAAATGTTAAGAAGAAAAACTGTTTTTATTGAGCAGCTACTATGGACCAGATTGTGGATCATTCACTCAATATCTAATGTCGTGTGCTTCTCATAACAAAAACTGTGATATACATAATTTAAGTGCATTGCTACCTCACTAGGATATAATCAGTCATGGTGAGTGTTTACTAAAGTACAGAGCAGACAGGAAAGGCCTGAGATAGAGCTTCCAGTTATGCTAATAAGAGAGAGGGACCTAGCTGTGAGGTCCTAGACAGCACAGTGGAAAAGGTGTCTGCTGCTTTGACAGTTGGAGCCTATGAAGGAACAGTAGTGAGAGTTGTTGTGGGCTGGTGTGTCAGTGTGGTAGGATCATGAATGGGTGTGAGAGACCCACGCAGGCTGTGTTAGGGGTTCTGTCGACAAGGATTAGGACTTGCTGCTGAGCCAGGGCTCCAAGTGTAGTAGGACACCAACCAGGGACCCCATAGGGGACTGCCCACTCTGGAAGACTTGGGCACAAGGGAGGGCACCAAATTCAATACCTAGCATGGGTATGCAGCAGGCATCCATGTGCAGACCTGTGGAAAGAGTAGGATACAGGATCTCGAGACTCAGGAACTGGATGCAGGGTCAGGATTTGACCAGGCAGATCAGTCCCTCTATGTCATGGGTCTTTCTCTGAACAGCATTGGGATACGCCTTGGGGACACCAAGTTGCATTTGTCCCATGCAGTCAACAGAGGCCTATAGTGTGGAGGGAACTGCTGAATAAAATGTAGCCAGTTTACTTGTAGCTTATGTTTACTAAATCCCTTCCAAAGTGTAACACAGAAATCACGGTCAGGCATCTGCAAAGCCACAGCAAAGCATCTCTCGGAATTTGATTCAACAAGCTTTTGAGCACCGGCCATGAGTCAGGCACCCAGTCTGTACCATACATAACTCTTTCTGCCCTCATTTCCTGGCTGATGCTCTGGGTTTACCTTCTGGAAATACACCCCATAGCATTGCCAGCCCCACTGAAGGGTCCTCAGAGAGCCTCCTGGAGCTTCCAGCTGAGGAAACCATGTACCCATTCTCCTCTCTGTTTCATTTTCCTCACAGGACTGATCACTGTTGGGAATATTTTGTGTGTCTGTCAGGGTGCTTGCTTAACGAGAGTCTCTAGAATGTAAGTTCTATGGGAGCAGTGATTTTGCCGTGTTCACCGCTACATGTAGCTACTCAGTAGGTTCTAAGTCCTTATTTGTTGAACGAATAAACTTTTAGGTACCTTAGAAAAGTCTCTTTAAATCAAAGCCTAATGTCTATTTATGAGATAAAAATCCTGAAAATATCTTAAATCGTCTACCAGTAGAAAGATGGGTAAGTTAGCAATCAGCAGGAATTTTGTATTGTTTTTAAAATGATATTGTAGAAAATTTATAATATGAAAATACTTACACAGTTTTATTATATGAGCAGTTATTTAAATCAGGGTTTCTCAACTTCAGCACGTTAACACTTTGGGCCAGATAATTCTTTGCTGTGGGGGTATCCTGTGCACTGTATGATATTTAGCAGTATTGCTGGCCTTGACCCAGTAATGCCAGTAGTACCCACTCCCCACAGTTATGCCAGTCAAAACTCTCTCCACGCATTGCCACTGTTGTTGGGGGTGGGGGGCAAAATAGCTCCCATCTGAGAATCACCAACCTATTCATTGTGAAATTGTAGTGAGGAAAAAAAATGGAAATAGTTAATACTGAATGATAGAAAAATTGCTAAATTTTAGAGCCTCCATGTAATAGCATGCAAATAAATCAACCTGAAAAATTATATATTGAAGGAAAATACTGGAAGGAAATCCATGAAACTGTTAACAACTGCTGCCTTTTGGATTTTGCCAGCAGCCCTTGGGCAAAACACCCCATGTCTTTTCATCACCATTTCCCAAAATGTTTCAACAGATGGAAAAGAAAAAGCAAGAGAACAAAATGAGAAGAGACCAGTTGAACGACCAGTACTTGGAGCTGTTAGAAAAGCAGAGGCTATACTTTAAGACTGTGAAAGAGTTCAAGGAGGTAAGAAGAAGGTTGGGTAGCACTTTAAGGCTAATGTGAGGTATATGATCACCTCAAAAGTAGCCATTAAAAAACAGCAATATTTTGGTTTTCTTCTGGTCTGTGAAGGGAAATAACAAGACAGAGGTGTAATCTGGCAGTAAAGTATGGCATCTAAGTAGTAGAAGATTGCATTTTTCTGTGGCCCATCTTGAGGTCTAATTAAATGTTTTAAGACCTCACATCACTTTAGTTTTCCTAACACTTAGGAAGCACATTAAACTCAAACAAAATGATTTCATCAATTCGTATCAAGGGCCACCTGGAAACAGCATTTGTTGTGGATTTAGATATAGAATCTTCCCTCCTGCCAATCATAGGGTGGGGAGGGACATCAAGAAGCCATGTGGGAAAAGAGAACTTCGAAATGTCACAGACTTGGATTCGAATCCTACGTTTACGGCTTACCAGCTGTGTACTTTGGCAGTGACCTAATCCCTCCCAGCCTCAGTTTCCTTATTGGTGGGTCCCATTGGGTCAGATGAGACATATGAAACATACAGCACCAGGTCTGGGGCCTCCTAATACCCAACACTCAAACAAATTTTGTTTTTCCTTCCTGCATTTGGGCAGTTACTCTTCATTGTTCCAGAAAGAAAAGTGTCTTCCCTTGAGAGATTTTCCAAAAAGACTTCATTTTGTCCCTTGCTAAGGTCTCAGCAGCTTTATTTTAAGGGATTCCTTCTCCCTAACCTAAATCCATGGGGTTTCAGTGACTTTAGAGACTGCTGAAAATACAGCAGAGTTAAAGGTAGGTTGTATCCTGGTGTTTGGTCTGCAGAATAAAAAATGTGGTCTTTCCATGCTCATAGTTTTGTTCTTATTTTTTAAGACTTTTCTTTCTTCCTTCTTCATCTTTCCCTTCTCTTCTACGTCTTTCCTTTTTTTGTGATTTAACTTCTGGAAGCCACATCCCATGGGCATTTCAGAATCTTATCTTTTCCAGTGTTCCAAATCCTCTACCCCTGGGCAGATGCCAGTATACCTCCCTCCCCTTAAGGAGTGTACATTGTGGTAGGAGAGACTGGTGACAGGCTAAGAACAAGTCATAACAAATAAGTAGTAACAGTTCCAAACTCTGCCAGGTGAGGAGACTGATTTAGGTGATGTGGTCAGGGAGGGCCCTCTAGGGTAAGCAGTATTTAGCTCTGGGTAGAAAGAGTTCTTCAGCCACAGCAGTGCAGGGATGGTGAGGGAGGAGCTGGGGCTCCAGTCTGGGACTCCTTTGAGACTAGCACAGGCTAAAGCTGAGGTCCCAAAAGGGCAGTGAGCAAACTGGCAGGGAATAGTTAGGAACTTGCTGCCTGCCTCAGAGCGCCTCCTTCCCTTTAATCAAAATAACTCATAAGAGAAGAACTGTGTCTCAAATGTTGGTTGGAGACACCCTTTTGACAGTGTAGAAACAAAACACACGTAAGTTGAGGAGGATAAGTATAAGCTGTCAAAATCAAAGCAATTGAAAATGAAATGGAAAAGCTCATTTTCCTCCTGTAGGCTCTCAGGTGAGGGCTTAGGATGACCTTCAAGGCACCATGCTTCAGAGGTGTTAAGTGGCTTGGGTCTGGGTTCCCATGTGTGCTGGCAGTCATATGTCACACCAGACACAGAGGGTGGTTCCTTCACAGCCAGCTAAGACACCTACCAGATTCTTGCCAGGCCTGTTTCCTTTAGTCCAAAGCAAGTAAGAATAGGGAGAGGGGATGAAAATGTTCTTACATATTTCATTTAAATATATTTCACCTCACATTTAGCATGTCCTTTTATTTTTGGTGTTAAAATTGTCTTTCTCTTAGAAAATAATGGTGATGGTGGGTAGTCCTTTTTTTTTTTTTTTTTTTTAACATTTTACTTGGCAAAAATTTTAAATTGGCAACCACGTGTCAGTGTTCCAGCATCTTAAACTTTCTCCCACAAGCTCCTGCAAGGTAATCTGGGGCCACCACAGGTGTTGAGGAGGAGGTGGTGATAGGGACTTGCTTGCTGCTCTGTAGCCTCTACCCCGTATCTTCAGCCAGACTAGTTCTGCTTCTTTTCTGTTTTACATATTATAGTTCAATTTGGACTTTCATCCAGGGTGGAGTCTTCTCCCAGTACCCTCTGTTTTGCCTTCCCACCATCCCCTCACTGAATTCTCACTGTATCCTGGCCCTGAGCACTTGTAATGTGTAATAATTATTCTTAATGGAAAACACAATATTGTTGTCTACAGTGTGGTTTTTTTGCCACCTTAGCGGTTGCCTTAGTTGAGTTTTTGTTTACCGCACATTAAGTGGGCAACAGTTATGCATCATGTGCACCATTTAGGTACCAAGTCATGCCCTCATCCTGACAACCAGCCTCCTCTGGTTTCAGAAGCTTCTTGATTAGAGACATTGGGTTTTCTCTAAAACCCCGTTGACTTGCCCTGAGAGAGCTGATTAATTGTAAGTCTGCCAGGAAACAACACATACTCTGAAATCACCCTAATCATAGTATTAAGTGAATACTTAGTTTCACTTAGTGTTGCTTAGAGAGCCACAGTTTCTCATCAGGTCATGAAACTAAGATTTAAATTCGATAGCACTGATAAATTCAAACCCTACATTTTTGTCAAGCTGGCTTTGGGTACATGACATTGAGTGAACTGAGAGCTCTCTGTCTGGCACCTAGTGGGCCTGGATAGAGTTTTCAGCAGGAAAGAGATGAAGTGATGAGATATTTTCCCTTTTCTTCTAGAAACAAATACCCAAAGTGCCTCTTTTATATTTGCTTTGAAGACACAGAGTATGATTCTGTAGGCTTACATACTAGGCGACAGTGTAGACTGTCTCTACCAAAAAGTACAAGCATCACCTCAGTGTGCTGTGACACACACAGTTCCCCTTGGTGGAGTTCTGATCCTTCTGGGTTGTTCTGACCTCGTTTAATAGGTGGGATGGGTGACAGTTGAAATTTATTTACTGTTTTATATTTTCATTATGGAAATCTTCAAAAATACACAAAGTAGAGAGCGTAGTATAACAATATAATAATGTAGCTCTCTGTTCCTGTTCCATCTCTTCCCCTCCATTTGTTTTAAGCTGGAGTCTTTTTTCCCCCAAGTACATCTCAATAATCCATTTTATAAAGAAAACTTTCTTTTCTTTTTTCTTTTTTTTTTTTGAGACAGAGTTTTGCTCTTGTTGCCCAGGCTGGAATGCAATGGCATGATCTTGGGTCACTGCAATTTCTGCCTCCCAGGTTCAAGCAGTTCTCGTGCCTCAGCCTCCTGAGTAGCTGGGACTACAGGGGCCTGCCACCATGCCCAGCTAATTTTTGTGTTTTTAGTAGAGATGGGGTTTCACTATGTTGGCCAGGCTGGTCTCAAATTCCTGACCTTGTGATCTGCCAGCCTCAGCCCTCAACGTTCTGGGATTACAGATGTGAGCCTCTGCATCTGGCCAACTTTCTTAATTTTTAAAGAACAGATATAACCCAGCATCACCTTATTTCTGTCCTGCCACCACCCCACCCATGAAATGCCTCTCCCCAAAAAGGTGCTCAAGTGTTAGAGCACCTTGCTTCTGACAGCCTCAAAGTATTCAGCCTTACTACCAGGGCAAGTACCCACCTGTTTCCTTGCTCCCTGAGCGAAAGGTATGTCTGAATCCTATAGATGAGCCTGCACTAGTCTTAGCAAAACCAAGGTCACTGTGGTCATGCTGCCATCACACTGCCAAAAGATCAGAGGGCTTCCCAAGAGCTGGGAGCACCTGACCCTGGCCAGGGGAGGTGGAAAAATTGACGGTGGCGGTTTTGAGTGTAGAGGGTTCAAGGGTGAAAGTTTTTCTCCCACAATAAGTGGACCTCCAGGAAAACACAGCTCCTGGAGGGCTGACCAGTGCCAAGCCTTGGGCCCTGTGAGCTCTACCTCTCCAGGCCCTTTCTGTTACTACTTTTACCTCCCAATTTAAAAGCACCGTTCCTTGTGACCCTGCCCAGAGACGGGCTCAGGGTTATTGGAGGTTTGCTGGCAGGTGGAGGTATCCGGAGCTGCTAAGGCGAGTGGAACAGGAGCAGAAGGCGCGGTTAGAAGCTTTTGAAGATGACCCAAGAAGGGAACATGAAATGGTGCAGAGGTGACTTGTGCCACTGGATGTCAGATTCTACAGGCAGGGGCTGGGACAGTGACCAATTATCTTCAATGATAACCTGCAGTACATGCCATTGATTTCATATACCTTGGTTTTAAGGAAGGGCAGATTATTTCTTGATGAATATCTCTTACTCTATTTTCTGAATTTCCTGCTTAAAGACAATTCTTAGCCTTCACTGTTGTTAGAACTTCTGTACATGTTTTGCCTGCTATGTAAACTAGGACTGCCTTTTATCTCTTTTTAGGCTGCTGTCTCCAAAGCCTTCCTTTACTTCCTCACCACAGTAGGCCAAGATTGGCAGATAAGCGTGCTTTCTGCTTTCCCTTTGAGGTTTCATAGACTTCATGAAGTGTTTTGGAATGACAGTGCCTATCCTCGCATTTCATTCTCAGTCTGACAGCTTAGAAATGGAGCATCATTATAGCTATTTTGATGTTGAAGTCAGTAGATCATCAGGAAGCTTTACCATGCTGGCAGCAGCTTGCCAAAAGACAGGATCAGCCAGGAGGTATCTCCCATGGGGATATGAGAAGAGCATTAAGACCTTCTTGGCTTCACATGGGTGCTAACATAGTCACCACTCTCTTTACACTCTCTACTTCCCCTCCAGGAGGGCCGCAAGAATGAGATGCTGCTGTCCAAGGTGAAAGCCAAGGCCTCCTGAATATCCCCAGCCATGGTGTATGTCATTGATTTTATTTTTAAGCACCGTATATCAACTACAAGATCATGAGATGGTTGTGAAAGCAACAGTAGAAAGATGCAGATGTAATGGTTTCAACAACCTGGATGTTTTCTTTCTCCTCTGCTTCCATTCATCTCTGTTGGCTGTTGATGGAATCAGAGAGTATAAACACATGGCTTGGATAACACCCGTCATCCTCTGAAGAATGCGGGCAATACTTGTTCTCTGTTAATTCAACTTTTATGTCTCCAGTAACATTGCACTTTTGAAGGTACCTGTATTTGTATGGACTCTGAATAAAGAATTATTTGTTTAGCAAGTGGTAATTGAGCACCCACTGGGAATTAAGCACTGAGGAAGATTCAGAGACATGTGAAACACAGTTCCCGCCACACAGGCATCCAGCAGGTGGCCCAGAGAGGCAGGTAGAGCCCACTTGACCATAGAGCTGGGCCATCTGAGGTGTTTTTCAGTAAACAAAAGGCATTTAACTGAATGATCAGCCCATGTAGTGGTCACTTGGGCTTTTCACCTGCCATGGAACTTTTTGTTCCCAGCTCCTCCAGGTGCCAGCCAGCAGGCTTGGTGACAAAGCAACTGGAATGAAAGTTTGATGTCATTGGTTTAATTTTTATATGTTACTCAAGTTTATATCTCAGAAAATTGAAAATGGACCTCATGCTGAGGACACTTCAATAAAAATTACACCTTCCCCTGCCCCAGTGTTCATTTGAGTCACAGCATGCAGAGGGGCTGTGCATCCACCTCATTGAAGGCACAGTCCATGAAGCTACACTGCAGATGGGTCATGATCTGATCCAGGAGACAGATGGACACTCTTCCCTGCACTCTAGGCAAGTAGGGTGTCAGGAAGAGCAATGGTGTTTGCAGAAATCCAGGGAAATTTCCTGGAGGAGGCAGCATTTGGGCCCAATGTAAAGGGAGAATTGGATGTTGATAGGTGGCAGTAAGTCTGTTTTAAATGAAAATACGCTATGATTAAAAACCCAAGAGGGTGCAGAGGAGTGCAAGGCATGCATTTTGTGAAAGGAAGGGATAAGCCAGTCTCTGCAGGAGGCTTCAAAGACCCATCTGGGAAGTAGGGCCAAGACTAGGCTTTGGAAGGTCTTGAAGGGCAGTTGAGGGGTTGACTTTAATCCTTGGAAATGACCAGTGCAGATCAAACCCAGTTACTAATGCCCTGGACCTCAGGAGTCTGGTAAAGCAGTCATGTTCAGTACGTTTGTGCTCCATTCTGCATAAATCTTGCAAACATACCAGGCAGCAAGTTTGGACAGTAACACAAAAGCTTAAACATGTCAACCAAGTGAGGCATTCAGCGGCCACAGAAGTGTGTTCATTTTTAGTTCCCTAATGGATGTGATTAAGCAGGGCTGATGTGTACAGATTTAAAAACACACACACGTGTTTGATTAAAAACAGCCATTGGTTTCAGTGCCAGGGCCCACATGGCCTGCCTGAGCCAGGCAGAAGCATTAGCTTCCAAATCGAAACTGCCACCTGTGGATGCTTCCTGGGCCATGTGCAGCTCCGCCTCAGCTGGTCCCTGAGCTATGGTCATGTGGGGGCTTTGAAGGGCTCAGTGAAGTTGAAGGAAGTAATTGCAAAAGAACAGGTGGCGCTTTGAGGGCAGGCAAAGGAGACAAGTTTGTGTTTGAACTCATTTCAGTCAGGGAAACATCTGTGTGATCTTGTTAGGAATCTTACAGGCCCACCCCTGGCTAACTGAACTTTGTGAGTAGTTACTTGAATATTTGTCCACAGGTGGTAGGGAGGCAAATGACATTCTGTGGTTACTGGAGTCCACCTCTGTGTTGATGGGGAAACTATGGCATGATTAATCCAAAGCAACCAGTAATTCTTTTTGAAAGTGCAGGCATTTATTTTGAGCTCTATTTCACAGGTGTTTCATTTGGTTGGGTTTTGGTGTACAGAGGTCTCCATCGATCTCTTATTTCCTTTTTTTTTTTTTTTTTTATTGCATTTTAGGTTTTGGGGTACATGTGCAGAACGTGCAAGATAGTTGCATAGTTGACCCAGCAATCCCATTACTGGGTATATATCCAAAGGACTATAAATCATTCTAATATAAGGACACATGCACACGAATGTTTAGTCCCTTTTTTTTTTAATCCACAAGGCCTAGTACAGATAAATCAGTTTCTGTTGCCTGAATACACTTTAAATTAGACCACAAAAGCCAGTTTGAGAAATTCACACTTGCTGCAGACAACTCCCAGTGTGGACAGTGCCTTTCTGAGTAATTAGGATGTTACATGACTTTACAATGAGGCCATACAGGCTAAGGAGAAGCCCCAAGGAGGGCTGATCATTTCAGAAACCACCCAGAGAGCCAGAAGGGGGCCTCCCAGGGTTACGGCTCTCTGTGTGCCTAGATATAACATGGCATTGTGCTCTAAGCCCACAGGCTTCTCCAGAGTTAAAAGGAAGTGAGAACATCCTTAAGTTGCTTTTTTAAAATGTGCACTTCAGGAGGAACCAGGTTTCCCCAGGAAGGGGCAGGCTCCCTGCTCAGTCAGCACAAGGAGTTGCTAGTGGGCAGCCTGCGCAGTGCCGTGAACTCTGCCAGCCTCTGGGTCAGGGGCTCCCTCCCACTATGTGCTTCTCATGGAGTAGATGGGACTGCTCTGCTTTGAGCCGCAATCATAGCTGTTGTGAGCAGGACAAGATTGGGTGATCAAGAATTGTGTTGGGAGACACTGGGACATTTTTTTATGTCTTTGACCTGCATTCCATCTCTATTGGATGACTGGGGTTACCTACACCACCAGAGGGAGGTGCAGAGTGTTAAACAGAGTCACACTGAGGGGTGTTTTAACAGAGGACAAATTCCAGTTTGTCAGGCATATCTCTGTTAGAGTCTGGAGTTCATGGTTTTATCGGTTCTGGCTCGTTGCCCCTACATACTTTGAAGATAGCTGGGTCCTGCCAGTGTCCACTGAGTCTGTCAGCTGGGGAAGCATTCTCTGACATCACTGAGCCCTTGGGATCTCCTGAAGCAAAGGCTGGGGAAGGCCTTCAGACAGTCCTTTTACTACCTCACAAAGTGCCACTCCCGGGACCTCAGACCTCAGGGTTACGACATTGATGTCAGTCCCCAGTCACGTCTCTAGTGACCAAAGCAGACCTGCCTAAAAGGGCTTTCCGGACAGTGAGCCCTGGTTGTAACCTGTGCCCTCACATTTCTCCTTCCTCAGATGGTCTTGTTTGCCCACTTTTTAAGTGACTGATGATCACCCTAAAAGGGAGGTAGGCATCTAGCAGTAGCACAGTTACTTTGACTGAGCCTGACCCCTTGTTCTGAAGTGCAGATGTTGGGTTGAAACACGCATTAAGGAAGAACACTTTAAGGAAGCACTTTATGATTTACTCATGGCCAGTGTTGGCCTCAAGGTAAAAGAACATCTTAATGTAGAATAGTACAACAAGAGCCCCATAGGAAGGGGCACCATCATCCATCCCTCTGGTTGGGATTGCCAAGGAAAGTGCCTTGTTCCGTGCATCTTCAGAATCCCCCACACCCTCTCTTGATCCTTTTCATGAAGTCCAGAGCATTCCTTCTATGACAGGCTGAAGATGCTTTGTAAAAGGCAATGCTATAATAGCATTCCCTCTTTTCACAGTAAATGTGCAAAAATCCTGGGGTATTTGGTGCCTGATTTGCAGCATACTTGACCACACGGAATACCGTGGATATTCCACGCCAGTCTTACATCCGTCCCCCAAATATGCCAAGCTCATGCCTGCCCATGGCCATTGGCCCTGGGCAACAAAAGTAAGGGCCTTTCCTGTCCTACCACAGTCTCCCTAGCATCTGGCTCAAGGTAGCTGACTGAATGGGAAATTCCGGTTGGATAAAACGGCATTTCTAAATTGCAGCTTTGCATCTCTGTTTTAGCAAAATTAGATTTAACCTTTCCTTTACTGTATGCATAGTTTGAGAACAGGTAAAACAGTTTTCACAACTTTAGAGGGTTTCTTAATGTTTGTTATACCGGAACCTTGAAGTTTGGGATGAAACAAGGTGTCAGAGGTTTCTAATCTTTCAAAGGAATTACCTTTTACAGATTGTTTTTTATTCCCCAAGAAGGGAAAAAGAGAGAGAGGGAACGATTACACTAATGTCAGAGATAAGGTATGTTTTGGCTTAAAATGTGTCATGAATCTCAAGGTAACTTGATGGGTAGAAATGTCTCAGCCATATGAACCAAGAAGTGAGACCAGAGTGCATGGCTGTGGGTGGCAGCACTGGATACGGTGTTGGCAGGAGTGTGACCTATAGGCGCTCCATGGGGGACAGCTGTATAGTGTCCATCAAAAGTGCAAAAGCATAAGCTTTTTGAACCAGCAATGCTACTCCTAAGAATTGTTCCTGTGTACAATGGTTTTTGTTGAAACATTATTTGTAATAGCAAAAAGTTGGAGAGTGCCACCAATATAGGGGAGTGGTTAAATACATTATGGCCAGCTTAAACAATGGAATAGTTTGCAGAAGTTTAAAAGAATGGATCCTGTGTTTATGTACTACCATAGAATGATCCCTAAGATGCATGATTAAATGGAGAAAAAAGAAGCTCATGGTATCCTAATGTTTGGAGTGGAGAAAAATGTGTAGATTTGTGTGTGTGCATATGTTCTCACACAGACATATACATGTGTATATCATGTATCTGCCTACATAAGCCTAGGAGATCTCTGGGAGGATACTCAGCAACCCGGCAGCCTGATTGCCTCTGGGAAAAGGGGTGGGAATGACTTTTCAATGTACACCTTTTGTACCTTTTGAATTTTGTACCATGTACATGTATTATCTATTCAAAAATAAATAGTTTCTAATTTTTAATTTTGTTCACATTTCTTAAAAAATAGAACCAAAATGGAAGAAAATTCTGATTCACTAAATCTGCTTTCTTAAGATAAAACCTTTGATTCAAAAGTAGTGAGACTTTCTTGGGTCTTGAGGCGATGGGCCGTGCAAAGGGGCTGTCCTTCTCTGGTGGAACAGAATGGGGCAGTGAAGCAGAGGCTGGCTCTGCTCACACTCTGGGAGCATGTTGGGCTGGCAGAGAGAGAGATGGGGATGGGGAGGTGGACGGTGAAGTGACTAAGACCTGGGACAGACAGGCTGCTGCAGGGTTGCCTATGTCTCACAAGAATCGCAGTGCAACCCTGGTCCTCTAATTTTTGGGGTGCAAAAGGTACAAAAGTTGGAGTCATGGTCCAAGGGGAGCTGTTAACATCCTCCAGAAGCCATGGCCATCTTGTGTGGAAACCTGCTGTCGTTGATCCTTCCCCACTCCTTCTTTTTTTTAAAAAAAAAACAACTCTGATTTTGTCCAGCTCTGATGTGGCCCTGTGTTAGCCCCAGGAGAAAAACATGACATACCCAGCCGTTCCAGTCCGGGGAATCTCACTTCTGTTTGCCAAATGCTGGTTTGCGGATGGTCTAACCCAGCTATGACCAGTTTTGGGGAGACTGCTGAAACTTCTAGGAAAGACATTCCTGCTGATGAGTGAGAGATGCATTTGGAGAGCTTCACCCTTTCTTCCTGTGATAAGTTTTGGAGGAAGGACAAGACAGGGTTTGAGCAACTTCAGCCATCTTGAGACCATGAGAAGAGATATCCCAACATACTGAGGTTGGCAGAGGGGAAAGATGGAAAGAGCCTGGCTCTCTGAAGGCATGATGAGCCTCTGAACCATGCTGGGGCCTACCTGCTTCCATATTCTTGTTCCATGAGAAAAATGAACCTCTGTTAGCTTGTGCATTCAACCAACAAATACTTGAGTTTCTTCTATGTGTCAGGCCCTGAGAATATAGCAGTAAAAAAAGCAGACAAAGGAACCCATCTTCCTGGAGCTACTCTCCCCAGTGAAAAAAATATACAAACAAGATAAATATGTAAATATTGTCATGTGGTGCTTCAACATGCTGGTTAAAGCAAGGAGGAGTATCAGGAGTGTCTGGTTTGGTGGCAGTTGCAATTTTATATTGAGAAGTCAAGGAAGTCCTCACTCACTGACTAAAGAGGAAGTGAGTATAGAGATACTGTGTGAAGAAAATTCCAGGCAGTGGGGACAGCAAGTATAAAGGCCCTAAGGAGGCCAGGTGCGGTGACTCATGCCTATAATACCAGCACTTTGGGAGGCCGAGGCGGGTGGATCACGAGGTCAAGAGATTGAGACCATCCTGGTCAACAAGGTGAAACCCCGTCTCTACTAAAAATACAAAAATTATCTGGGGTGTGGCATGCGCCTGTAGTCCCAGCTACTCGGGAGGCTGAGGCAGGAGAATTGCTTGAACCCAGGAGGCAGAGGTTGCGGTGAGCCGAGATCACGCCATTGCACTCCAGCCTGGGTAACAAGAGTGAAACTCCGTCTCAAAAAAATAATAAAGAAAATAAAGGCCCTAAGGTAGGAGCATACCCAGTAGGTTAGTTTGAGGAATATGAAAGGGACCTGTGTGGGGAGCCACTAGAGGGTTTTGAGAAGGAAAGTAATGTGATCTGGGTTCATTTTAATAGGCATCCCTACACTGGGTGCAGAGGCTTATGTCTGTAATCCCAACATTTTGGGAGGCTGAGGAGGGCAGACCACTTGAGCCCAGGAGCTCAAGACAGCCTGAGCAATATGGTGAAGCCCCGTCTTTACCAAAAATACAAAAAATTAGCTAAGCGTGTTGGATTTCCATCATCCCGCCAGAGCAGATGCCTTGTCATGGCAGGTGGAATGTACTTCCCCTTGACTTTGGGCTTTTGCTTGTCCTATGGGTTGTTAGCTTACTTGATACAAGTTTCGAAAGTATGCTTGTATGGTTGGGTTACCTTCTTGCCCTTCTCTCTTGAGAAGAACATGGTCTGTTGGCCCAAGGACAGGTTGAAGGACAAACAGGGCAGCCTAGATGCAACCTACAGCTTGAAGCCAAGCCCAGAAGAGCCCCGCCTAGATCAGTGAAAGCCAAGCCAAGTCAGGCATATAAGCAAGAAATAAAACTTGCTGCATACCACCAAGACTTCATAGTAATTGCACACGACTATTGAGAATGTAGCTGATTGGGCCAACTACCAAATTGGTTTCATGCTAAGTTATCACCTAGAGTTGAAAAGATACCTCTGTACACCACCCAGGTGAGGGGCCAGAAGAGCAGCCTTCTCAGGATAGGACCTGCATGTGGAACAGACACTCACAGAGCAAAGCCATTATCATAAGAATCCAAATTCTTTCAGACAAGGCCGGGCACGGTAGCTCATGCCTATAATCTCAGCACTTTAGGAAGCCAAAGTGGAGGATTGCTTGAGGCCAGGAGTTCAAGACCAGCCTGGGCAACATAGGAAGACTGTGTCTCTATATAAAAAGAGTTTTAAACATTTTTAAAAAAGAAAAAGGCTGGGCTCAGTGGCTCACACCTGTAACCCCAACATTTTGGGAGGCCAAGGCAGGTGGATCACGAGGTCAGGAGTTCGAAACCAACCTGGCCAATATGGTGGAACCCCATCTCTACTAAAAATAAAAAATTTGCCAGGCATAGTGGCACACACCTGTAGTCTCAGCTACTTGGGAGAGTGAGGCAGAAGAATCACTTGAACCAGGGAGGCGGAGGTTGCAGTGAACTGAGATCATTCCACTGCACTCCAGCCTGGGCAACAGAGGGAGACTCCATCTCCAAAAAATGAAAAAAATTTTAAACATTCCCTCAGATATGCTCGAAGAAACATGGCCGTACTTAAAGGAAGAAAAGTAGCATAATTCATGTGTTATGCATTACCAAATTAATAAAATAAAACTCTTCCATTAGCCACATCCATCTACAGGCCTGGAATTTTGCAAAATTAAATTGTGACACCTTAGTGATACCTTAGAAAATAAATCCACTCAAGGAAGAGATGAATTCCTCCAACAGCCTCCCAATTCCATCTTAGTCATGTTCTATAGGCAAAGGGATGAAGGCAGAACAGAGACATTACACTTACCAAGGATGTTCTGAGAATGTCAGTTGGAAATCAGATGTGTTTTTGTCAATAGAATTCCATTTTGTTTACTCTGAATTAAAAGGAATCATAAGTGCATCCTTGCATAAAGTCAATCATCAACTGATCCATTTCAGGAATTCAACATTTTAGTTATAGTGAGCAGTTCAAGAAGGCTTTACTGACTAGAGAAAAGTTTGAAGTCTAAAATATCCAGCAGAAGTTGTCACCAAATTAGCAAGCAAATAGTTTTCTTTTAAGGAAATCTAGACATAAATGTGATTCCTTCTGCCCAGATGCTTCCATAATGATAGAATGTTAAGTCAAAGCCCCTGCCGAATAAACACGATAATAAAAGCACACTATCCAATAGCAAGAATAAACCAAAAAATTCTACAGATGTCTACCCAACCATACCCTGACCCTCCTTGAAACCTTCTTCCTGGAATCCAACTAGAATAATGCAAGAGGATCCACTATATCAGGTGCAGTCTGCAAAGGTTCATGCAGATCTCCTGCTGCAAAATGCAAGCCACAGTTGAAACATGGAGTCTAGTCAGGTTTCTGTTAGATTCCTTTCATCTTTCTCATGTTTGGATACAGGCAGACTTGAGTCCAAATACCTGTTGGCTGTGTACTCACTGTGTGACCATGGACAAGCTATTCACCCTCTTAGAATGTAGTAAAGTGAGGACTATATTTACCTTATAGAGTGAATGCAGTAGTAAGTGATCATTTGTATATAAAATCCAGTACAACAGCTGTACATGACTGGTGCTCAATAAACACTACTTATAAAATTTATTCCAGAATGTGCATTTTATGAAGGGAGAGATGGGGAAATTATTCATACTCCCTATTATATTTCACTCAACAAGGGAAAATCTTCAATGGACACAAGCTTGAGCTCTGGCCCTTAAAAGATAATGATGGATAACTGAGTGTATCATTTGACTGGTAACTACATACCTACCTGTTTCACCACCTCCTTAATTCACGGGATGTGAGGTGGCTTGTAGGAAACAAGCAGAATGACAGTAAGCTAAAAACTGAACATAAAATGCTGGGATAGGGAAATCTAAAATTGGAATTAGAGACTGGCTGGAAACATTATACACAAATAAGTAGGTTACTGGGTTTTATTTAAATTCCAGAGTAAAGGAATTTGGTTCTGTGCTTCTTCCTCATCAAAATGAAAATGGAAACACAGTCAATTAATAATTCTCATTATCATGAAAAGAAAACACACCTTCACAAAGAATGTAATAGGATGATTAAATACATCCTTATATGAGATGCATTGATGGGCTTTAAAAGAATGTTTCCTGTATCTCCTAATGAAAAAGAACAGAATTCTAAAACACAACTCCAAGAAGGGTGTTTAGGGTGCCATACTACTTACCTTCATGATGTCCCAATCTCTAGCAACAATGGAATGTATGGACCATGTATTCTTCCCAGACTCTCTTCAGAATTCCTCCTTTTAACAGGATTGGCACCTAGCCGAGCTAGAACTGTATTTAGCTTGAGGTTATACTGGTCCATGTACTTTCTCAAGAGTTGAGAAAACAAGTGTTTGTAACTCATTTTACAATACCAATGATCTGATTCAAATGACTTAAATGACCTGCACTAATATGAGGCTATTTCTAGTCCTTTTCTTACAAGGTATATATTCACACATATTACTGTGGAAATATTCAGGTATTGATGACATGCAGCTGTCCTAGGCCCAGTCAGGGGTGTTTTCTAACTTATAGACTAGAAGATACATCTCTAGAAATGATACCTTATAAAATAAGGATTTATTTTCTAAGCCATCACTAAGCTGTCACAATTTAATTTCACAAAGTTCCAGGCTTGTAGGATGGTGTGGCTAATGGAAGAGTTTTATTAATTTGGTCATGTGTAATGCACAAATTACGCTACTTTTTTTCCTTTAAATATGGCCGTGTTTCTTCAGGCATGTCTGAGGGAATTTTTTAATTGACTTATAGTTAATTTTTTTTTAAAACTTTAGAAAGGCATATATAATGTGTGTGTGTGTGTGTGTGTGTGTGTATGCCTTTCTAAATCTCCAAAATAATTATTGATTCTGAAACACATCTGATCCCAAAGGCTTTGAAAAAGGAACTGTGGACCTGTATTCTCTGATAAACCTTAAAATACTGGAAAATACTGGTACTTTTTAGTATAAGTGTGAAGAATGTCTATATAACTCAGTTATCAAATGAGCCAATGGTGGAGCAGAACCTTTTGTGCAAATTAAAAAGCAATAGACAGTTATTCTGCCTCCAAAATGAGGTAGACTATGGCCAAGATGATGTAGTCCATGCCTTTGGATTCCTATACATCTGGGCTACATTTAACATTTTCTGGAAGGCTATGAGTCACTATGGCAGTTTTGGGTGGGGGTGAAGGATTGTTGGTTTTGAGTCCTACAATGGGCATCATTTTTCCCATCTTGGTGTCTTATGCCTGTGTGTACACCACAAGAATGATTCTGAGCTAGAAATGAATTGCCTGACAAATTCTAAAAAACACTGTTGCCTGGGGTTGCACCTCCCAGAAATGCCAATTTAATTGGCTTACAGAGAAACCTAAATATCCAGAAGCATCTTTCACTGATGAAGGACTCCTCCTCATCTCACAAATTGGGATACACTATCCTATTGGGGAAGCATAAGAGGCTGGGGAAGATAAGTAAGGTTGATAAAAGACGTAGACAGGGCTCTTTTCACAAAGAAGGAAATCTCTTGAGTGCTGAGAAACCCCTTCTGAGAAATATACTATTAAGAAAGGAAAAGCAAATCAGCTTCAACTCTTGCATCCATTTTAAACAATCAACAGTAGCTGCCTAGAGTGCTGTCCTGGAAAGGATTCTGAGACGGAGTTGTTGCTCAGTGGGGAGAGAAGCCATGACCGACTGGCAACATCTGCCATGCACATGGGAAGAAGGCATAGTTACAACCCCTGCCAGACCTATGCTGTCTTTCTTGACAGCCTTGGCTCTGCTGCTTGTACAGTCCAGGCCCAATGGTATAACTCTCCAGACAGCATTAGCACTCAGCTGTGGAGGGAAGGATCTCAGATTACTGATGAACAAGTCCAAGTTTCCTTCCTCTTTACAACTCTACCCATGTCTCTCTAACCCGTCTTCATCTCTGCTTATTAAAGAGGCTCTTGAAGGCATTGTTGTAGTTCTTGTTAAAAGCTGTGTAAATCAGGGGGTTGAAGAAAGAATTGGAGTAGCCAAGCCACAGAAATATGCTTTTCCAGATGGGGGGCAGGCTGCAGGCACAGAGTGGGCTGATGAGCTCTGTCAGGAAGAAGGGGATCCAGCACAGTACAAACACACCAATCAGAATTCCCACCATCATGGCTGCTCGCTTCTCCTTCTGCTCCCGCCAGGAGTCGCCACTCGCCTGAAAGGCCACTGTTGCTCTGCAATGTGCTGTGAACACCATTTCAGCCTCATCAGGTGCTTCCTTTACCTTAGAACAAAGAAAATATGGAATTAAAAAATAAAACAGAAAAACAGGGAAGAAGCTGAACAAACCAGAAAGTCAACAGCTCCTCTTAGATTTGTCAGAGAAGTGAGGTCACAGTGCTAAATGCTGCTCCAAAAATGGGACAGTCAGGTGAATACAGAGAATCACAGCTTTCCAGAGCAAAAACCCACAAGCAGAAACTTCTGCAGGAACTACTGCTGGGGTCAGAAAACGTAAACTCTAATTGACAAATTTCTAGAGGCTCAGTGTGGAAAAATCTGACGGTTAAAAACTCCAGGAGAACTTAGTCATGGAGAGGAGTAGAGTGTGGAGGTAGACATCTTTATGTTTTATTTTCTCCAGGGTCTCTATCAGGTCCACACAGTGAATACTGAAGAAAAATCACCCTGTGCTTTTGGCAAGGGGAAGGGAAAAGAATCCATTTTGAAATACACCAAACCATTCTGTTCTAATAGGGCCTACCCTTATGAGAATTAACTTACTAGAGCCTAACCTGAGGGGCTTTTATCAGAGCCTAATCTACCTGGGGGAAGGGAAATACCCAACCCCAGCCCCCTGTAGCCATTCTGCCCCACTTGAGGGGGAAGTACGATTGAGAAGCACTAGGAAGTTTACAGTCCAGGTGCACAGGCTCAAAAATAACTGAGACCTAATCAGTTCTCAGTAGTCACAGGACTACAAAACACTTTCCCTTCTCCTATACCTCACCACCATATTAACTAAAGGCCTATCTATCACAGTTCCTTTTACCCAATGCATCATGTCTACCTTTCAACAAAAAATTACAAGGCACATTAAAAGGCAAAAAACACAGTTTGAAAAGACTAAACACACATCAAACCAGAGTCAAAGATGGCCTCAATGCGGGAATTATCAGACAATGAATTTTTTTTAACTATGATTAATATAACAGCTTTAAAATAAAAAGTAAACAATATGCAAGAACAGATGAATAATGTAAAGCAAAGAAACTGAAAATCTAAAAAAGCATTTTTAAAATGTTAGATATCAAGACACCAAAAGAAATGAAGACTCCCTTTCATAGATTCATTAGTAGACTAGGCACAGCTGAGGAAGGAACCTCTGAGCTTGAGGATATGACACTAGAAACTTTTGAAACTGAAACATAAATAGAAAAAAGATTTATAAAAATAGAATAGTCCAGAATGGTAAGACGACTACAAACGTAAATACACTTAATGAGAATACCAGAAGCAGAACAAAGAAAGGAACATAAGCAATATTTGAAGCAATAATGACTGAGAATTTCCCTAGTTAATATCAGACACCAAACCACAGATCCAGGGAGGTTAAAGAACACCAAGAAGAATAAATACCAAAATATAAAATACAGACACCTAGGCATATCATATTTAAGCTTGAGAAAAGCAAAAATAAAGAAAAAAAATCTCGGAAGAAACCAAAGGGAAAACCTATAGAGTAGCAAAGATAAGAATTACATCTAGCATCTCTTCAGAAACGATTCAAGCAAAAAGAGTGTGAAGTAAAATACTGAGTCCTCCTTTAATGAACCACTCCAAGGCTTCCCAGTCTATAGGCAGCAGAAGCTGCGTGTAACCGTTTCTGTTTACAAGAGATAATACTGACCCATCCACATCCTAGTAGACTATCATCAAGTCACCAGAAAAAGTCTAAATGACAAAATTTGGCATCCTGAAATCACCCCATGAATATTTAGCAGTCCCTTGTTGGGACAGAAAAACATCACCAGAGCCTGAGAGGAAATGGAAAGTGATTTTGTTATTTTTCTCCCACTAAGCTCATTAATGGGCACTTTTCCAGCCATTTCTCTGCTGACCTGAATGACCTTCCAGGCACTTGAGTTCCTTCACTGTGTAATGAAATTCCAAATCCTTGTTAAGCTACTGAAGTAAGGAAATTGATGGGGTAAGTTCAATTCAAAGAGATCCTGGGGGAAAGAGAGACAAAAAAAGGAAGTCTGGTTCATTTAAAACACACCTGGCTCTACCACTGCAGCACTGAGCAGGGTCCACCTGTGCTCTGTCAAGATGTCTGTTTGCTAGAAGTCCTGTGTTCATAGCTTTTCTGCCTGAGCCTGGTACAGCCTGTGCAGAGTGATGCTGGAAAGCAATGGAATCTTTCCAGAAACAGCCTCAAAGAAAATGAGCCAATTGTGGGTGATTATTACTATTATTTTGCTAGGAGATGACTAGCTTGGTTTTTTCAGTTCAATGTGTAATTTCTATTAGGAAATCAACATAAACAAAGAAGAAGCAGTACAACTTCTGAGAAGCTGCTATGAAACAGACACGTGCTACATGTCTGCAATAGATGACTCTCATTCTTCCTTAAGAGATTATATTATCACCCCCACTTCACAGCTGAGAAACCACTCTGAAAGGTTAGATACCTTGGTCCAGTCACACAATTGCTTATTGTTAGAGCTAAAAGTCAAACTTGGGTAATTTAAAGGAGAGCCCACACTCTTAACCCCCACATGTTATTCTGCATCTTTGAGTAAAAGTGATTGAACTGAATGGGTTCCTACAGAATCTATTTTTGGGGTCATATTTATGTTGGGGCACTTGCAGAATGGGCATCTATGGCTCCTCAGGCAATTCCTGGGCCTCTAGAAACCAGCTCTGGGGGCACCCAGAGTCTCCCTCTTTCCTCTTGTCTTTCTGCAGCCTTTGGCCCTCAGTGCCCCTCTGCACACCTGTCTGATGACCACTTATGCTCAAGAGGCCTCTGACCCTGGATTTAGAATCTGCTCATCAGGAAGGTAAGAATATAGATTGTTGAATCCACACAACCAGTACTACCTGGGACTTTCTGGTCCTCTTGTACAAGGAGAAGTGCTCTGAATACAGAGGTTGGAGAGATAGAACACTATAAACAAGGCCACACAAGCAGGGAAAGGCAGAACCAAGTTGCCTGCCAGTCTCCATGGTTCCAGGGCTGCAAGTTTCTTTCTGCCATGCTAAAACATGACCTAAAAGATGAGTTTACCTAAATGTCTTTATAGAGTCTAGGGCTTTTCCATTCAAAATTAATTAAGGATCAAATCAGCCAGACAACAAATGCTCAGACCCTGATTGATCACCTGTGTGTATAGGAACAATGTACTGAAATTTCTCATAAGGTCTCAATTTTAAATATTCTGTCTCACTATTCCCATAAGTCCTGTATTGCCATACAGGTCATTCTATGGACATGCTTAAGTTACTGTGTCAGGTGCATTTACCCTATAATTTGGAACGTCATTCAGCCAGTCTGATAAAAGATCATGGAGATGAGGATAGAGTCCTTTCCTTTGCCAGTATATATCCAGCATCCTCCCCACCTGCCAATTGGAGGAAAAGAGAACAAACAATATCTCCCTTATCTTGAAGGGCAAACATGTACTCTCTGAAGAGACAGCTGAGAACTGGCCTGCCAGCCAGAGCCCCTCTTTATATTGGGGCATGAATTTGTAGATGTCATTCAGAATATTATATCATGACAAACACTCTACAGGGGTAGGCACCTTGAGTATTCTGTCTACTGAAGAATCCCTAGCACCTAGTGTGGTGTATGATATACAGTAAGTACTCAATAAATGTGGGGATCACTCCTGCAAAGGGCCCTTGACAGGACCCTCACCATCTTGAGCTTGAGCCCATACATGTTTCTCCTCTCCTGGAGGCTGTTGAGCTAAGGGAAAAGAGGAAGTCTGATTGCACTGATTCTTCAATCATTTATTTTTGCCTCTGACGTTTGCAACAGAATGGCTGAGCTCAGGCCTTGTGGTCTAACAAGACATTGTGTGGTTTACTAGACATTGTGTGCTTCATAGTTCCTTCTCTGCACAATAACTTTATAACTCTGTTTATTTCGGCTAACTCACTCATATTGTCTGCATGTAATCCTATAAGAATAGATAAAGATTATCTCTATTTAGAATGACATTTGGAAAGTTCCAGCTGTACCTTGTTAATGATCTTACCTGCTTAACTTAATTTAGATAAACACATGTTTAGATTTATGACCCCCTTTTGCAAACTTTATTGTCCCTTTGCCATACACCCTATGATTAAGAGTCATACTTTCTGTACCCCTTTTCTTTTGATTTTTCTTCTTGATTTTATTTCAAGATACAATGGAATGTACGTCACTCCTCAAGTACTGAAAGGTATATAACCTGTAGTGTGCACAAATAAACTCACTGCTCTGGCATTGCCTGGTAGTCCTCCAGACCCCACTGTCTATCTATCTTTTCTTCCACGCACTCCCTCTTCCAGGTTCAGAACATTTGAGTGGGGCTGAGGCTCTCTGCTGGTTGGAAGCCCCCCGGCAAACATGCCGGACCCCCACATCTGGCACCTGAACAGGGACCCTAGACATGAAGGATCACAGTGACACTCAAGTTATAAAGGTAAGGCTGCAGCAGTAAGTTTAGCTTTTCTCATAAGTAAGCTCTCTATTTTTGATTTTGTATAATATTAATCAATTTTTTTCTCTCTTTGTTGTACATACAAGTCAAAGTAAACAGAATTTCTAAGTTTCATCTGGAGTAAAACATAGGGCATATAGAATCTAAGGAGTGTAACTTGTTTATACAATTATTGCAAAAAATGATTAAGTCACATGGACATGATATTAAACTAAAAATAGTGGAGGAATTTGTGCACATTATTTGTGAAATTTTCCCATGGGTTCCAGAAGGAGGAATATTGGAGGAAACTGCATGGGATGTAATTGGTGAGAAAAGTGAACAATATGCCTCTCATAATAAAGCTTTACCCCAGACTGAAGTTTTACTTTCTGTTTGGTTTAAGCTTAAGAATAGTGTCTGCTCCTCTCAAGCGGAACCTGCTCGTCCTTGCTCTAGCAATACTGTTTCTTCCCCTGCTGCTGCTTTTTCCTCTCCTGCTTCTGAACTTAATCCTCTTGATCAAATGGAGCATGGTATTAACTATTCTTCTTCTAGACATCCACCTATGGATAGCTGCCAACTTGTGACAGAACCATCCACATTACTCCTGTGGGATTTTGAGTGAAAGGGGAACTGATCCATAGTTGAAGCTCACACTGTGTAATAGTTTTTCAATTCCAACCCAAGAGCATCATGTCTTCTGCCAGCATCCAGTAATGGCAGACTGACTTGTTAGTCTGCAGGCAGAGTAAAATCTCAGACCCTTCATAGTTCTTGACCTATGTCTAGCACTTGGCTAGGTGGCTCCACACATGGTCCTACTCAGTTATAACAGCAACCACCTAAGGAAGGAAGGAGGAAACCAAGGCTCAGAGCACATTAAAGATTAGCTTGACTTCCAAGCTGGGTCCCCATTTCTAATATCCTACCAAGAGAACCTTACCTCTATCACAGGCTCATCGTGAGGACTGAAGGAGACTATGGTACAGAGTAGGCCCTCAGTAAAGGTCAACTTCCGAACAATCCAATAAGAGAGAAAATAGGGAAACAGTGGTAAAGAGGCAGGATGAACATAATGATGTAGGGGGAACAAGGAAGAACTTTACAGAGACTTAGAGAACATGGATATTTCTGAAAGTGTAGGGAAAATATTTGATGCATCCAAGTATCTTTGAAAATTTTCAGACAATTAGGTGCCAGTCTTAAAGGAATCAAACCATAGCCAGATGTTTTGTCATCACTGATACAATTTGATTCATAACCTTTAATTTTCTAGAGTTAAAATAACCTTGCAGATTGACATGAGAATGTGTTTGAGCCCACAGCTTTTTAAATAGAATCAGAAGAAGAGTGGTGATTTTCTACCACCCTCTTTTCATATCTGAGCTCAGGCTGAACCCAGCTTTCATTTTTGGTTCTATCTAGAAGCCTACCAGCTGCTCAGTCTTTCGGGTGATCCAGATTACAAGTAAGCATTGGAAAGGCAGTAAAAACATAAAAGGTTTAGATAAGGACACTACAAGAAAAGGAAGTTAGAGGCCAATATCTCTGATGAACATAGAAGCAAAAATCCTCAACCAAATACTAGCAAACTAAATTCATTAAATTCATTAAAAGAACCATTCACCATGATCAAGTGGGATTTATCCCTGGGATGCAAGAATGGTTCATCTTACACAAGTCAATAAATGTGCTACCCCACATTAACAGAATGAAAGACAAAATCATATGATCATCTCAATAGATGTAGAAAAAATCCCGGACAAAATTCAACATCTTTTCATGATAAAAGTTCTCAACATAATAGGCATAGAAGTAATGTAATTCAGCTCAACACGATAAGGGCCGTATATAACAGACCCACAACTAACATCATACTCAGCGGTTAAAAAGTGTAAAGCTTTTTCTCTAATATCAGGAACAAGACACAGACGCCCAGTGTCACTTCTTTTCAACATATAATACTGGTGAAGTCCTCGCCAGAGGAATTAGGCACACAAACACACACACACACACACACACACACACAGAAAAATAAAAGAGAGAGAGAGAGAGAAGTAAAAGGCATCCAAGTAAAAAAGGGAGAAGTGAAAATCATGTTGTTAGCAACATAATTTTATATATAGAAAACCCTAAACACTCCACCAAAAAAACTGTTGGAACTAGTAAGAAAATTCAGTGAGGTTGCAGGATAGAAAATTAATATACACAAATCAGTAGTGTTTTTATACACTAACAATGAACTACCTGAAAAAATTTAACAAAAGTTTCATTTAAAATAGCATAAAAATACTTAGAAATAAACGTATCCAAGGCAGTGAAAGAACTGTATGCTAAAAACTGTAAAACATTAATGAAATAAAATAAAAAGATATAAGGAAAAAGTTATGCCATGTTTATGAATTGGAAGAACTAATATTGTTAAAATGTTCATATTAACCAAGTGATCTAGAGGTACAATGCAATCGCTATCAAAGTATCAATGGCATTTTTCACATGAATAGAAAAAAGAATCCTAAAATTTATATGGAAACACAAAAGACCCTAAGCCAAAATGAACAAAGCTGGGGGCATCACACTACCTGATTTCAAATTATGCTACAAAGCTATAGTAACCAAAATAGCATGCGTGTTAGTTCATTTGCATGCTGCTATGAAGGAATACCTAAAACTCGATAATTTATAATTTAGAAGTGACGCACAGTTCTGCATGCCTGGGGAGATCTCACGAAACTTATAATCATGGTGGAAGGAGAAGTAAATATGTCCTTCACATGGCAGTAGGTGAGAGAAGTGCCAGCAAGGGAAATGCCAGACACTTATAAAGCCATCATATTTCATAGGAACTCACTATCCTGAAAATGGCATGGTGGAAACTGCCCCCATGATTCAATTACCTCCCATTGGATCTCTTCCACAACATGTGAGGATTACAATTCAAGATGATATTTGGATGGGGACATAGCCAAACTATATCATGCCATAACTGGCCCCTCCCAAATCTCATGTTCTCACATTTTGAAACACAATCATGGCTTCCCAGCAGTCCTCCAAAGTCTTAACTCGTTTCAGCATTAACCCAAAAGCCCAAGTTCAAAGTTTTTCTGAGACAAGGCAAGTCTGTTCTGCCTATAGACTTGTAAAATCAAAAGCAAGTTAGTTACTTTCTAGATTGAATGGAAATACAGGCATTGGGTAAATACACCCACTCCAAATGGGAGAAGTTAGCCAAAACAAAGGGGCTATAGGCCCCATGCAAGTCCAAAATCCAATAGGGCAGTTATTAAGCCTTAAAGTTCCAGAATGATATCCTTTGACTCCATGTCTCACATCTAGGCCACACAAATGAAAGAGGTAGGCTCCCATGGCCTTGGGAAGCTCTTCCCCTGTGGCTTCTTAGGGTACAGCCCCCTCTCAGATGCTTTCATTGGTTGGCATTGAGTGTCTACAGCTTTTCCTGGTGCACGGTGCAAGCTTTTGGTGGATCTACCATTCTGGAAGGCAGTGCCCCAGTGGATTCTGTGTGGAGGCTCCAACCCCACATTTCCCTTTCACACTGCCCTAGCAGAGGTTCTCCATGAGAGCTCCACCCCTGCAGCAAAGTTCTGCCTGGACATCCAAGTGTTTCTACACATCCTCTAAAATCTAGGCTGAGGTTCCCAACCCTCAATTCTTGATTTCTGTGCACCTGTCGGCTCACCACCACATAGAAGCTGCCAAGGCTTGGGGCTTGCACCCTCCAAAGCAATGGCCTGAGCTGTACCTATATCCCTTTTAGCCATGGCTAAAGCTGAAGCAGCTGGGATGCAGGGCACCATGTCCCAAGGTTGCACAGAGCAGTGGGAACCTGGGCCCAGCCCATGAAACCATGTTTTCCTCCTAGGCTTCCAGGGCTATGATGAGAGGGGCTGCCATAAAGGTCTCTGACATGCCCTGGAGACATTTTCCACATTGTGTTGGTGATTAAGATTCATCTCCTCATTAGTTATGCAAATTTCTGCAACAGGCTTGAATTTCTTCACGGAAAATGGGTTTTTCTTTTCTACCACATCATTGGGCTGCATATTTTCCAGATTTTTATGCTTTGCAATCTCTTGAGTGCTTTGTCACTTAGAAATTTCTTCTGCCAGATACCCTAAATCATCTCTCTCAAGTTCAAAGTTCCACAGATCTCTAGGGTAGGGGTAAAATGCCACCAGTCTCTGCTAAAGCATAGCAAGAGACACTTTTGCTCCATTTCCCAAGAAGTTCCTCATCTCCATCTGAGACCACCTGGACTTCATTGTTCATATCAATATCAGCATATTGATCAAAACCATTCAACAAGTCTGTAGAAAGTTCCAAACTTCCTCATATCTTCCTGTCTTCTAAGCCCTCCAAGTATCAAGGAAGTTTCAAACTTTCCCACATGTTCCTGTCTGTTTCTGAGCCCTCCAAACTCTTCCAACCTCTGCCCATTACCTAGTTCCAAAGTTGCTTCCACATTTTCAGGTATCTTTAATAGCATCACCCCACTACCTCAATACCCACTTACTGTATTAGTTCATTTTTACACTGCTATCAGGAAATACCCAAGACTGGGGAATTTATAAAGGAAGGAGGTTTAGTTGACTCACAGTTCTGCGTGGCTGGGGAGGCCTCAGGTAACTTACAATTATGCCAGAGGGGAAGTAAACATGTCCTTCTTCACATGGCAGCAGGAGAGAGAAGTGTGAGCAGGGGAAATGCCAAACACTTATAAAACCATCAGATCCTGTGATAAGTCACTCACTATCATGAGAACAGCATGGGGGAAACTGCCCCTATGATTCAATTACCTTCCATTGGGTTCCTCGTGACACATGGGGATAACGATTCAAGATAAAATGTGAGTGGGGACATAGCCAAACCATATCAGCATGGCACTGGCATAAAAACAGACACTTTGGCTAATGAAACAGGATAGACAGTCCAGAAATATATTCATGTATCTGTGGTCAATTGAATTTCTGTACATGTGCTGAGAACACATAATGGGGAGAAAAACAGTCTCTTCAATAAATACTAGATATAAAATGAAATTATAACTAGGTATTTTTCAGTAAAAACTAGATACCCACATATAGAAGAATAAAGTTGGACACTTACCTTACCTCTTATATAAAAATCAACTCAAAATATATTAATGACTTAAATGTAAGACCTGAAACTACAAGAGTACTAGAAGAAAACATAGGGAAAAGCTTCCTGACATTGATAGATGTATATATGTAATCATTTTGGGGATATGATCCTTAAAGCACAGATAACAAAAGCAAAAATAGATGAATGAAATTAAATCAATCCAAAAAGCTTCTACACAGCAAGATAAACAACAGTGTGAAAGAGACAACTTACAGGATGAGAGAAAACATTTGCAAACGACATATCTAATATGGGGTTAAATATGTAAGGAACTTGAATAACTCAACAGCAAGAAAACAACCTGATTAAAAATGGACAAAAGACTTCAATAGATACTTCTCAAAAGAAGATATACAAATGGCCAAGAGGTTTATGGGAAAAAGAATTGTCAACATCAGTAATCAGAGAATGCAAATTAAAATCACAATGAGATATCACATCATATCTGTTAGAATGGCAATTATCAAAAAGATGAAGGAGAAGTGTTGGTGAGGATGTGGAACTAACAGAACACTTGCACATTGTTGGTGAAGTTTACATTAGCACATCCATTATGAATAACTGTATGGAGGTTCTTCAAAAAGCTAAAAAGAGAATTATCATATGGTCCAGCAATCCCACTTCTGGGTATTTAGTATGTTAAAGAGATATCTTCACCCCTATGTTCATTGCACAATTATTCACAATAGCCAAGATATGAAATCAAACTAAGGGCCCATCAATAGATGAATAAGAAAAATGTGGAGAACGATCCAAGATGGCCGATCGCTAACATCCCGGGATTGCAGCTCTCAGGGAAGGCGCGGAGAACTAGAGGACGCCACACTTTCAGACAAAGTCTGGTCGCTCACTAAGCAGAAGATACCCCAGTGGTGGAAACACACGAGTCGCCAGCGCGACTCTCGTGGTCGGCGCAGCGGTTCCGCCGGCACCTCTACGCGGCAGCACTCGGCACAGAGTAAACGGGACGGGTTCCCCTTCTGACCAAGGTTTGGAGCACCGGGAAGGCAGAGTCGCCTACTACGGACACAAGAAGGAAGCCCGACAGGAGAATCCTGGGCAGAAAAGCACCATCAGTTTTAACGCCGCTGCTCTAGCCCTGGGAACTAACAACCTGGACGTCCACTCAAGAGACCTAATCTGAAAGTTGGTAATTTCAAAGACGACAGGAGGATAAATTTACAATGAAGGGAAGAAACCAGCATAGAAAAGCTGAGAATACTCAAAGTCAGAACGCCTCTCCCTCTAAAGATGATCACAGTTCCACATCAACAATGGAACAAGGCTTGATGGAGAACGAGCGCCTCCTGATGACAGAATCACTCTTCAAGGAATGGATAATAACAAACTTCGGTGAGTTAAAAGAACATGTTGTAGCCCAACGTAAAGAAACTAGGAACTTTGAAAAAAGGTTTGATGAAATCCTATTGAGAATAGACAACTTAGAGAGGAGTATGAGTGAATTAATGGAACTGAAGAATACAATACAGGAACTCCGAGAAGTATGCACAGGTTTAAACACTCGAATTGTTCAAGCAGAAGAAGGGATATCAGAGGTCAAAGTCCAACTTAATGAAATAAAATGTGAAGAAAAGATTAGAGAAAAAAGGATAAAAAGGAATGAGCAAAGTCTCCAAGAAATGTGGGACTATGTGAAAAGACCAAATTTACGTTTGATAGGTGTACCTGAATGCGACGGAGAGAATGAATCCAAGCTGGAAAATACCCTTCAGGATATTATTCAGGAAAATTTTCCTAAACTAGCAAAGCAGGTCAACATTCAACCCCAGGTAATACAGAGAACACCACAAAGATATTCCTCAAGAAGAGCAACCCCAAGGCACATAATCGTTAGATTCACCAGGGTTGAAACGAAGGAGAAGATACTAAGGGCAGCCAGAGAGAAAGGTCAGATTACCCACAAAGGCAAGCCTATCAGACTTATAGCAGATCTCTCGGCAGAAACTCTACAGGCCAGAAGAGAGTGGGGGCCAATATTCAACATCCTCAAAGAACAGAACCTTCAGCCCAGAATTTCATATCCAGCCAAACTAAGCTTCACAGCTGAAGGAAAAATAAAATCTTTTATGAACAAGCAAGAACTCAGAGATTTTATTACCACCAGGCCTGCTTTACAAGAGCTTCTGAAAGAAGCATTACACACAGAAAGAAACAACCAGTATTAGCCTTTCTAAAAATACACCAAAAAGTAAAGAGCACCAACATAAAGAAGAATTTACACCAACAAATGGATAAAACAGCCAGTCAACATCAAATGGCAGTAACCCTAAATTTAAATTGACTAAATTCCCAATCAAAAGACACAGCCAAAACCCAACGGCATGTTACATCCAGACCTGTTTCACATGCAAGGATACACAAAGACTCAAAACAAAGGAATGGAGAAAGATTTACCAACCAAATGGAGATCAAAAATAAATAATAAATAAATAAAAAGCAGGAGTTGCAATTCTTGTATCAGATAAAATAGATTTTAAAGCAACAAAGATATAGTGGTAAAAGGATCAATGCAACAACAAGAGCTAACGATCCTAACACCCAGATAGGAGACTTAGATTCAGTGAGACAGAAAATTAATAAGGATATCAAGGACTCGAACTCAGATCCAGAACAAGTAAACTTAATAAATATTTATAGAGCTCTCCACTTCAAATACACAAAATATACATTCTTGTCAATACCACATCACACCTACCCATAAGTTTAAATGAAACATTGATTGGCCATTATTAATACCCAATTTTTTTCAAAATAAAGCAATATTTCCATTTACTCTCCCTCTTTCTCTTCCTCTCCTTTACTTATTTTTTTTTTTCTTTCTTTCCTTCTCTCAAAAAAAAAGAAATCAACTTGTAAACCTCTAGATCCAGGTCGGCAATGTCTCTTTCATTGCTTGATTTCCTTTCTTCCCTTCCCTCCCTCCCTCCCTCCCTCCCCGCTTCCTCCCTTCCTTCCTCCCTACGGTCCTTATTCCCTTCCTTCCTGCCTTCCTCCGCCCCCCCCAAAAAAAAAAAAAAATGTGACCTGCATATATTACAATAGAATACTGTTTAGCTTAAAAAAGTTGGAAATGCTATTATTTGTGGCAACATAGTTCAACCTGGAGAACATGCTGCCAACTGAAAAAAAAAAAAACAGGGACAGAAAGATAAATACTCCATGATCTCACTTTGATGTAAAATCTAAAAAATCAAATTACAGAGGTAGAGAATAGAGTGGTGGATACCAGAGACTGGAGGGTAGGGGGTAGAGGGGCTACGGAATGGAAAGACTTTGACTATATAGTACAAAGTTTTAGTTAGATGAAGGGAAAAATTTTCAAAATCTATTGCACAGCAAGGTACCTATAGTTAATGTGATGAATATTTAAAAACTGTTACAACATATTTTAAATTTTGTCACTACAAAAATAAAATATGTAAAGTGATAAATATATTAATTTTCTTGATATCCATATGTGTATGTATGTACATATGTGTGTGTGTGTGTGTGTGTGTATATAAACATTACAGTACTTATACAGAGGCAGAGCAAAGATGGCCAAATAGAAGGCTTCATTTATTGTCCTCTCTGCAGAAACAACAAATTGAACTGTCCATATAAAGAAACACCTTCATAAGAACCAAAAATTTGGTGAGTGTATTAGTCAGGTTTCTCTAGAAGGACAGAACTAATAAGATAGATGTACATATGAAGTGAGTTTATTAAGGAGTATTGACTCACACAATCACAAGGTGAAGTCCGACAATAGGCCATCTGCAAGCTGAGGAGCAAAGAAGCCAGCCCGAGTCCCAAAGCCTCAAAAGTAGGGAAGCTGCCAGTGCAGCCTTCAGGATGTGGCTGAAGGCCCAAGAGCCCCTGGCAAATCACTGATGTAAGTCTTAGAGTCTGAAACCTGAAGAACTTGGAGTTGGATGTTTGAGGGGCGGAAGCATCCAGCACAGAAAGATGAAGGGAGAAGATTCAATGCGTCAAGTCCTTCCATGTTCTTCTGCCTGCTTTTATTCTTGCCACACTGGCAGCTTATTAGATGGTGCCCACCCAGATTGAAGGTGGGTCTGTCTCTCCCAGTCCACTGACTCAAATGTTAATCTGCTTTGGCAACACCCTCACAGACATACCCAGGAACAGTATTTTGCATCCTTCAACCCAATCAAGTTGACACTCAATATTAGCCATCACAGTGAGTGATCAGTCTCTGGTTTTAACGTTTTATCAGTGAAAGAGGCACTGGAAGAACAGTCTTGAATTGCTGATGCCACCCCTCTGGCATCCCCTGGCAGTGGCTGTGTGGTGTAGAGAGACAATCTGTGTGCTTGTTAGAGGGAAAGTGCAGGGACTGTGGGACTTTGCATTAAAACTTTGTGCTGCACTGTCACAGCAGAAAGCAACACCAGGAAGAACTCAGCTGATGCCTACAGTTGATGCCGTACCAGTGGTCAGAACCGGAATTCTGGCAAGTCCCATCACTGTTGGCCTAAAGTGTTCTAGGTTTCCAAATAAGCCTAGAAGGCAATCTAGGCCACGAGGACTGTAATTCCTGGGCAAGCCCTGGAGCTTTGCTGGACTTGGATCCAGTGGACTTTGGGGGCAATTAACCTAGAGAGAGACCAGCCAGGGCAGCCAAGGAAATGCTTGTGTCATGCCTCTGCAAACCCTAGGCAGCACAGCTTAGAGTTTCAAGAGACATTCCTTGCCTTTGCTTGAGGAAAGAAAGGGAAGAGTAAGGAGCATTTGTATTGCAGCTGAGGTGCCAGCTAGTCCGAAGTAGGGTAGTGCACCAGGCAGACTCTTAAGGTCCCCAATTCCAGAACTTGGCTCCTGGACAGTATTTCTTTCTTTTTTTTTTTTTTTAAAGTTCTGGGGTACATGTGCATTTCCTACAGGATTGTTCCATAGGTATACACATGCCATGGTGATTTGCTACATCCATCCCCACTGTCATCTACATTAGGTATTTCTCCTAATGTTATCCCTCCTCAATCCCCCACCCCCTGCTATCCCTCCCCTAGCCTCCTCATCCCCCAATAAGCCCTGGTGTGTGATGTTCTCCTGCCTGTGTCCATGTGTTCTTATTGTTCAACACCCACTTATGAGTGAGAACATGTGGTGTTTGGTTTTCTGTTCTTGTATCAGTTTGCTGAGAATGATGGTTTCCAGCTTCATCCATGTCCCTGCAAAAGACATGAACTTATCTTTTTTTATGGCTGCATAGTATTCTATGGTATATATATATGCCACATTTTCTTTATCCAGTCTGTCATTGATGGGCATTTGGGCTGAGCATTTCTAGACCTGTCCTGGCTCAGAGGAGAGCCCGCTGCCCTGAAGGGGGAGTCACAGACATGGCAGCATTGAATATAAGCTGACAGAAGAGCCCTTGGGCCTTAGTGAATATTGGTGGTAGCCAAGCAATACTCACCACAGGCCTAAAGTGGTGTAAGCCATGGCAAGAGACTCCTCTTCTTGTGGAAACTGGAGGGAAGAGTGGGAAGAACATGGTTGTGTGGCTTGGGTGCAAGCTTGGCTGCAGTAGAGGAAAGCACCATGTAGATTTCTAAGGTTTCTGACTCCAGGCCCTGTCTCCTGGACAGAAACTCTGGATATGCTCAGGGCCTAGGAGAACTTGCTGCCCTGAAGGGAAGGGCACAAGCCTATCTGGCTTCACTATCTGCTGATTGTAGAGCTCTAGGGCCTTGAGTGAACCTAGGCAGTAGCCATGTAGTAGTTATTATGGGCCTTGGGCAAGACCTGGTGCTGTGCTGGCTTCGAGCCCGACCCAGTTCAGTCCTAGTGCTGGTGGCCACTGGAGTACTTGTGTTACCCCATCCCCAGCTCCAGGCAGCTCAGCACAGAGAGACTTTCTTTGTTTGGGAGAAAGGGAAGAAAATAAGAGGCTCTGCCTTGTAATCCAGAGAATTCTTCCAGATCTTAACCAACACCACCAAGGTGATATCTCCAAGCTTACAAGAGCTACAGCGTTACTGGGATTGGGTTGCCCCCAATGAAGACATGGCTGTAGTCACTGAAAACTTAGATTACCCTTTGGATACCTTAGAAGCCTTCCCAAGAAGGATGGGTATAAACAAACCCAGACTGTGAAGAATACAATAAATGCATAACTCTTCCATGCCCAGATACTAACAAACATTGACTAGCATCAAAACAATGGAGGAAAATATGATTTCACCAATTCAATTAACACCCCAGGGACCAACCCTGGAGAGACAGATAATTTGGTCTTTTGGATAGAGATGATTCAAAATAGCTCTTTTGAGGAAACTCAATGAAATCAAGATAACACAAAGAAAGAATTTGAAATCTCATCAGATAAATTTAACAAAGAGATTGAAATAAAGAGTCTAGCAGAATTCTGGAGTTAAAAAAAATGTAACTGACATACTAAAGAATGCAAGGGTCTCTTACCAGTGAAATGATCAAGCAGAAGAAAAAGTAAGCTCTAAGACAGGCTATTTAAAAATACACAGTCAAAAGTGAAAAAAGAATAAAAAAGAATGAAGCATGCCTACAAGATCTAGAAAATAGCCTCAAAGGGCAAATCTAAGAGTTATTCACCTTCAAAAGGAGGCAGAGAGAGAGATAGGAGTATAAAGTTTATTGAAAGAGATAACAGAGAACTTCCCAAACCCAGAGAAAGTTATCAATACCCAGTACAAGGTTATAGAATACCAAGCAGATTTAGCCCAATAAGACTACGTCAAGACATTTAATAATCAAACTTCCAAAGGTCAAGGATAAAAAAAAAGATCTTAAAAGCAGCAAGAGAAAAGAAATAACATACAAGGGAGCTCCAATACATTTGGCAGCAGACTTTTCAGTGTAAAACTTACAGTCGAGGAGACAGTGGCATGACATATTTATCATGTTGAAGGAAAATAACTTTTATCCTAGAATAGCATATCCAGTGAAAATACCTTTCAAACATTAAGAAGAAATAAAAACTTTACCACATAGAAATTGAGGGATTTCAACACCAGACCTGTCCTATAAGAAATGCTAAAGGGAGTTCTTCGGTCAGAAAGAAAACAGCCTGGGCATCCTAGCACTTTGGGAAGCCAAGGTGGGAAGATTCCTTGAGGCCAAGAGTTCGAGACCAGCTTGGCCAACATAGCAAAAACCAATCTCTACCGGGGGAAAAAAAACCAAACAAACAAACAAAAAAAACAGCCTGGAGTGGTGGCACATGACTGTAATCCTAGTATGAACCCAGAAAATCTGAGACAGATCTCAGTTAACTTAGGAAGTTCATTTTACCAAAGTTGAGGACACACACCCATGACAGCCTTAGGACGTCCTGACAATGTGTGCCCAAAGCCCAAAGTTGTCAGAGCACAGTTTGGTTTTATACATTTCAGGGAGATATAAGAATCAATCAACATATGTAAGATGAATATTGGTTGGGTCTGGAAAGAGGGCACAGCTTAAAGAGGGGAGGCTTCCAGGTTATAGGTAAATAAGAGACAAATGGTTGCATTCTTTTGAGTTTCTGATTAGCTTCTCCAAAGGAGGCAATCAGATATGAATTTATCTCAGTGAGTGGAGGGGTGACTTTGAGTAAGCAGTTCCCAGCTTGACTTTTTCCTTTAGCTTAGTGATTTGAGGGCCCCAAGATATTCTTTCACAGTAGCTACTTAGAAGGCTGAGGTGGTAGGATTGCTCAAACCCGGGAGTGGGAGGTTACAGTGAACCGAGATACTACACTCCAGCCTGGGTGATAGAACAAGACTCCATCTCAAAAAAAAAAAAAAAAGAAAAAAGAAAAAGGAAAAGAAAAGAAAAGAAAGAAAGACAGGAAGGAAGGTTGGTCAATAAGCTTTAAGAAATCACAAAATTCACTAGTAATTATAAGTATATAGAAAAGCACAGAATATTGTAACACTGTGATTATGGTATATAAACCACTCAATCTTGAGCAGAAAGACTAAAAGATAAACCAATAAAAAATAATAACTACGACAACTTTATAAGACATAGACAGTCCCATACAATATAAATAGAAACAACAAAAGGTTAAAAAGCGGGGGAACAAAGTTAGTTTTATTAGTTTTCTTTTTGCTTATGCAATCAGTGTTAAGTTGTCATCAGTTTAAAATATTGGGTTATATTATTGGAAAATCTCATGGTAACCTCAAGTAAAAAAAACACACAACACATACACAAAAAATAAAAAGCAAGAAATAAAAACATGTCACCAAAGAAAATCACCTTCACTAACAGGAAGACCAGAAGGAGAAGACCACAAAACAACCAGAATACAGAAAACAAAATGACAGAAGTCTGTACTTATCAATAATAACATTGAATGTAAATAAACTGAACTCTATAATCAAAAGAGACTGAGTCACTGAATGATTAATAAAACCACAAGATCCAACAATCTATTTCCCACAAGAAATACACTTCACCTATAAAGATGCACATAGACATAAAGGGATGCAAAAAGATATTCCATGTTAATAGAAACAAAAATAAACAAATAAATAAAAGGCCGGGTGCAGTGGCTCACGCCTGTAATCCCAGCACTTTGGGAGGCCGAGGTGGGTGGATCACAAGGTTAAGAGTTGGAGACCTGCCTGACCAACGTGGTAAAACCCCATCTCCACTAAAGATACAAAAAATTAGCCAGGCATGGTGGCACGCACCTGTAATCCCAGCTACTCAGGATGCTGACACAGAAGAACTGCTTGAATCTGGGAGGTGAAGGTTATAGTGAGCCGAGATTGCACCATTGCACTCCAGCCTGGGTGACAGGGCGAGACTCTCTTGAAACAAACAAACAAAAAAAAAGAGTAGCTATTCTTATGTGAGACAAAATATATTTCAAGACAAAAACTACAAAAGAGACAAAAAAGGTCATTATATAAGATAAAAGGGGGTCAATTCAGCATGAAGATATAATGATTATATGTGATCCCAACATTGGACCACTGAGATATATAAGCAAAAGTTATTAGAGCTAAAAAGAGAGATAGACCACAATACAATATTAGCTAGAGACTCTAATATTCTACCTTCACTATTGGACAAATTATCTATACAGAAAATCAACAAACCAACATTGGACTTAACCTATGCTATACCTAGTAGATATTTATAGAACATTTCATCCAACAACTGCAGAATATACATTTTTCTCCTCAGTACATGGATCGTTCTCAAGTATAAATAATATGTTAGTCCACAAAACAAGTGTTAATGGATTTTTTAAAAATAAAATTATGTTAAGTATCTTCTCTGATCATAATGGAATAAAACTAGAAATCAATAACAGAAGGAATTTTGGAAACTATGCAAACACATGGAAATTAAACCATATGCTCCTGAATGACCAGTGGGTCAATGAAGAAACTAAGAAGGAAATGTAATAATTTATTATACAGGTGATAATGGAAACACAACATACCAAAATCTATGGAACACAGTGAAAGCAGTAGTAAGAGGAAAATTTATAGCTATAATTGCCTACATCCAAAAAGTAAAAAACAACAAAAAAAACTTTACAAAAAAGCCCTGATATGCTTCTTACAGAACCAGAAAAGCAAGGGCAAACAAAACTCAAAATTAGAAGAAAATAACCAATAAAGATCGAACCAGAAATAGGTGAAATTGAAATGAAGAAAGCAATAAAAACATCAACAAAATTAAGAGTTAATTTTTTGAAAAGATAAACGAAACCAACAAACCTTCTTCACCAGACTAACTAAGGAAAAAAGATAGAAGACCCAAATAAATCAGAAATGAAAAAAGGAAGCATTACAACTGAGAGCACAGAAATTCAAAGGATTATTAGAGGCTACTATGAGCAACTATATACCAATAAATTGGAAAGCCTAGAAGAAATGAATAGCCTTATACTATGGTTGAACCATGAATGAATAGCCTTCTACCACAGTTGAACCATGAAGAATTCAAAACTTGAACAGATCAGTAACAAGTAACAAGACCAAAGCCATAATAAAAAGTCTCCCAGCAAAGAAAAGCCCAGGACCCAATGGTTTCATTGCTGAATTTTACCAAACATTAAAAGAAGAACTAATACCAAACCTACTTTAACTATTCTGAAAAATAGAGTAGGAAATACTTCCAAACTTATTCTATGGGGCAATATTATCTTCATACCAAAACCAAACACACATTGAAACAAACGAACAAACAAAAACCATAAGCCAATATTCCTGATAAATATTGATGTAAAAATCCTCAACAAAATACTAGCTAATCGAATTCCATAACACATTCAAAATATTATTCATCATGACCAAGCAGAATTTATCCCAGGACGCGAGAATGGTTCAACATATGCAGATCAATCAATATGACACATCATACCAACAGAATGAAAGACAAAAAACATATGATGATTTCAATTGATATTTAAAAAGCATCTGATAAAATTCAACATCTCTTCATGATAAAAACTCTTAAAAATTAGGTATAGAAAATAACATACATCAACACAATAAAAGTCATATAAGACAGACATACTGCTGGTATCATTGAAGGGGAAAAACTGAAAGCCTTTCCTCTAAGATCTGGAACATGACAAGGACATCGCTTATTACTTTCTAAATCATGGATAAGGACAGTGTCCAAGACAAGAACACCGTCACCACTGTTATTCAACATAGTATGGAAGTCCTTGCTAGAGCAATCGGACAAGAGAAAGAAATAAGGGGCATCCAAATTGGAAAGGAAGAACCCCAATTCCATTGTCATTGTTTGCAGATTTGGAAAAACCTAAAGATTCTACCAAAAAATCATGAGAACTCAGAAACAAATTCAGTGAAGTTGCAAGATACAAAATAAACATACAAAAATCAGTAGCATTACTATATGTCAATAGCAAACAATCTGAAAAATAAATTTAAAAAATAATTCCACTTACAATAGTTACACATAAATTAAATACCTGAGAATTAACTTAAGGAAGTAAAAGATCTCTAGAATTAAAACTATAAAACATTGATGAAGGAAACTGAAGATGACCTGTAATCCCAGCTACCTGTAAGGCTGAGGCAGGAGAATTACTTGAACAACCGAGGAGGCGGAGTGTGCAATGAGCTGAGATAACACCACTGCACTCCAGCCTGGGTGACACAGTAAGATTCCATCTCAAAAAAAAATTGAAGATGACACAATATAATGGAAAGATATTCCATGTTCATTGATTGGAAAGATGAATATTGTTAAAATGTTCACACTGCCTACAGTAATCTATAGATTCAATGCAAGCTCTATGAAAATACCAATATTCTTCTTCACAGAAGTCAAAAAAAAAATCCTAAAATTTATATAAAAACACAAACGACCCAGAATAGGCTAAGCTGTCCTGAGCAAAAACAACAAAACTGAAGGAATTATATTTCTTGACTTCAAACTGTATTACGAATCTATAGTAACCAAAACAGCATGGAACTGGCATACAACAAACACACGGACCAATAGAACAAAATAGATAACCCAGAAAAAAATTCACACATCTACAGCAAACTCATTTTTGACAAATTGGGGAAAGGACAATCTCTTCAATAAATGGTACTAGGAAAACTGGATATCCATATGCAGATGAATGAAACTAAACCCCTATTTCTTGTCATATGCAAAAATTAATTCAAAATGGATTAAAGATTTAAATCTGACCTCAAACTATGAAGCTACTACAAAAAAACATTGGGGAAGCTCTCCAGAATGTTGGATTTGGCAAAGATTTATTGATTAATAAATAACTCACAAGTATAGGCCACTAAAGCAAAAATGGATAAGTGGGATCAAATCAAGTTAAAAAGCTTCTGCACAGCAAAGGAAACAATGAAGAGACAACTCATCGAATGGGAGAAAATATTTGTGAACTATCCATCTATCAAGTGATTAATAACCAGAATATATAAGAGGCTCAAATAACTCTATAGGAAAAAATCAAATAACTTGATTAAAAATTGAGTGAAAGATTTTAAGAGACATTTCTCAAAAACAGACACACAAATAGCAAACAAACGTACTAAAAGGTGCTCAACATAATTGCTCATCAGGGAAATGCAAATCAAAACTACTACAGTAAGATATTATTTTACCTTAGTTAAGATGGCTTGTTATCCCAAAGATAGGCTTAGTTAAGCAAATTGTTAACAAATGCTGCTGAGGAAGTGGAGAAAAGGGCACCTTTGTACACTGTTGGTAAGAATTAGTACATACACTATGGAGAACTGTTTGAAAGGTCCTCAAAAAACTCAAAATAGAGCAATTAGATCTGTTTAACTGTTTGAAGGGCCCTCAAAAAATTAAAAATAGAGCAATTATTTAGCAATCTCACTGCCAGGTATATATCTAAAAAAGAGGAAATCGGTATATAGAAGAGATATCTGCATTCCCATGTTTATTGCAGTGCTATTCACAATCGCCAAGATTTAGAAGCAACCTAAGTGGCCATCCACAGATGAAGGATAAAGAAAACGTGGTACATACATGTAAACAATGATACTCCGTCATAACAGCATGGATGCGACTGGAAGTCATTATGTTAAGTGAAGTAAACCAGGCACAGAAAGACACTCTTCACATGTTCTCACTTATTTGTGGGAGCTAAAAATTTAAACAGTTGAACTCATGAAGATAGAGAGTTGAATGAGAATTACCAGAGACTAGGAAGGGTAGTGGGAGGGTACAAGAGAGAAGGGTTCATAGGTACAAAAGTACAGTTAGATAGAATGAATATGATCTAGTATTTGATAGTACAGCCAGGTGACTATAGTAAAAAATAATTTATCATACATTTGAAGATAACTAAAATAGTATAATTGGATTATTTGTAACATAAAAAAGGATACATGTTTGAGGTGATAGATAACCCATATACCTTGATGTGATTATTACACACTGCAGGCCTGTAACAAAATATCTCATGTACCCTATAAAAGTATAAATTTATAGTATATCCACAAAAATTAAAAATACAAAATTTTTTAAAAAACACATTGTATCCCGTAAATATATACAATTATTACTTGTCAATTTAAAATAAATATATAAACATAAATGGCTCTGTACAGATTTTGGGTCACTCAGGGCCTAATGCACATAAACTTTATGACAGTGTGTCACTGTTCAAATTGTTAACAAAGAGGATTGGCTTAGAGAGTCAGATTTTTTTTTGTTTTGTTTTATTTTTTGTTTTTTTTTTGAGACGGAGTTTCACTCTTGTTACCCAGGCTGGAGTGCAATGGCGCGATCTTGGCTCACCGCAACTTCCGCCTCCTGGGTTCAAGCAATTCTCCTGCCTCAGCCTCCTGAGTAGCTGGGACTACAGGCACGCGCCACCATGCCCAGCTAATTTTTTTTTGTATTTTTAGTAGAGATGGGGTTTCACCATGTTGACCAGGATGGTCTCGATCTCTTGACCTTGTGATCCACCCGCCTCGGCCTCCCAAAGTGCTGGGATTACAGGCGTGAGCCACCGCACCGGGCCAAAGAGAGTCAGATTTTTTTTTTTTTTTTTTTGAGACAGAGTTTTGCTCTTGTTACTCAGGAGGGAGTGCAATGGCACTATCTCAGCTCATGGCAACCTCCGCATCCTGGGTTCAGGCAATTCTCCTGCCTCAGCCCCCTGAGTAGCTGGGATTACAGGCACGCGCCACCATGCCCAGCTAACTTTTTGTATTTTTAGTAGAGGCGGGGTTTCACCATGTTGACCAGGATGGTCTCGATCTGTTGACCTCCTGATCCACCCTCCTCGGCCTCCCAAAGTGCTGGGATTACAGGCGTGAGCCACTGCGCCCGGCCGAGAGTCAGATTTTTTAATACAGCATTATGTAAAACCTGTGCTCCAAGTTGACATAAACCCTAAAGCTCAATACCTCACATTTATTTTGCCCTTTACAGTTTACATAGTGCTTTCCCATACACTATTTGATCTTTCAGATACCACTGTGCTTTAGACAGTTTTCTAGCAGAGCACTTAAAAGATTTTATTGCATTTATAATTCTATAATTACAATCTACTAAAAATCTATTAGGAGCAGGAAACTGCTTAATCATTCTTTGATAACTCAGAGGAAATTGCCTGAAACATAAGATCAGTAAGTCAAGTAATTTTGAACACTACATTCAACAGGTTTTGAAAGACACTTCTCCCAAAGACGGAGCCTAATTCCTCTTTTCTTGAATGTGGGCTGGACTTAGTGACTCGCTGCTAATGAATAAATAATAATCATATGTGATTTCTGAGACCAAGTCAAAAAAGTCATAAAGGGCACTGGAATTTCCTTCTTGCTTCACTCTCTTGGATGGCTGGCTCTGGGGAAAATCAGTTATCATGTGATGCCACTCAAGTAGCCCTTTGGAGATGTCCTTTTCTCAAGGATCTGAAGTCTCTTGTCAGCAGGAATGTGAGTGCTCCATCTTGGAAGCGAAGTTTCCAGCCTCAGTCAAACTTTCGAATGGCAGCATCCCCATGCAATATCTTGCCTGAGGCCAAAAGCGACTTTAAACCAGAACCACCTAGCTAAGCCATTTCCAATGCCCAACCCACAGAAACCGTGAGTTAATACATGTTCATTCTTATAAGCCACTAAACTGTGGGGTAATTTTCTATGCAAGCAATAAATAATCTACCTATGATTAAAAGGAATAGCACTAAGAGAAATAAAATAATACTTTTGTTATTTATAAGATAAATAGAAAAATAACAAAAGTAGTACAGGAGCTATTATTTATGGTTTTCTATAAGAGACTCCACATAGGCTAGTATTTCATTTGCGCTTTACAAGAATATTATAAGACACGTGGTAATATTTCCATTTTCCATATACAGAATTGCAGATGTAGTTTAAGTCACTTGGCCAAAGTGCTAATAAGTGGCAGTCAAAGAAAATTGAAACCCATGTCTCTTTGTTTCCAAGTCCCATGCTCTTAACCACTGTGTACATTACCTTCCAATATATTTTTATTGATTAAGAATGAGTGTAGGCCCGGTGCAGTGGCTCACGTCTCTAATCCCAGTACTTTGGGACAATGAGGGAGGCAGATCACAAGGTCAAGAGATCCAGACCATCCTGGCCAACATGGTGAAACCCCGTCTCTACTAAAAAAAATACAAAAATTAGCTGGGCGTGGTGGTGTGTAGTCCCAGCTACTCGGGAGGCTGAGGCAGGAGAACTGCTTGAACCTGGGAGGCAGAGGTTGCAGTGAGCCGAGATCAGGCCACTGCACTCCAGCCTGGTGCCTGGCGACACCACAAGACTCTGTCTCCAAATAAGAAAGAATGAGTGCAGGAGCCCAATTCATAATTGCAAAGATATGGAACCAACCTACCACTGACAAATGAGTGGATAAAAAAATGTGATATATATACATAATGGAATACTATTTGGCCGTAAAAAGGAATAAAATAATGTCTTTGGCAGTAACTTGGATGAAGCTAGAGGCCATTATTCTAAGAGAAGTAACTCAGGAATGGAAAACCAAACACCATATGTTCCCACTTATAAATGGGAGCTAACCTATGAATACGCAAAGGCATACGGAATGATATAATGGACTCTGGAGACAGAAAGGGACACTAGTCTGGTGACAATTGCACTAAAATCTCAGAATTAACCACTATATAATTCATCTATGTAAACAAAAACCCCTTGTAGCCCAAAAGCTATTAAAATAAAAATATATTTAAAAAATTAAAAAGAAAGCAATAGTACAATTTTAAAAGAGAATGAGTAGAAGATGTTAACCAAGGCTTCATTATAATTTATGTGGTCCCTAAACAGCTTTCTCGTCATGTGTCCCTTCCTTCATTAAGAAATACTTAAAATCGTGTTAATATAAAGACTACTATAAGCAAGTATAAGCAAGACTGGATTCATTATAATACATTCATTAATATTATATTCATTTTTCCTCAAATTTTAAAAGAAATTAAAATTAGGACATGCGTGGTGGCTCACTCCTGTAATCCCAGCACTTTGGGAGGCCAAGGCAGGCAGATAACCAGAGGTTGGGAGTTTGAGACCCCCTGACCAACATGGAGAAACCCCATCTCTACTGAAAAAAAAACAAAATTAGTGGGACGTGGTGGCATGTGCCTATGATCCCAGCTACTTGGGAAGCTGAGGCAGGATAATCACTTGAGCCCAGGAGGTGGAGGTTGCAGTGAGCTGAGATTGTGCCATTGCACTCCAGCATGGCCAATAAGAGTGAAACTCTGTCAGAAAGAAAGAATAAAGAAAGAGAGAAAGAGAGAGGGAGGAAGGAAGGGAGGGAGGGAGGGAGGGAGGGAGGGAGGGAGGGAGGGAGGGAGGAAGGAAGGAAGGAAGGAAGGAAGGAAGGAAAGAAGGAAGGTAAGAAGGAAGGAAGGAAAGAAAGAAGGAGAAATTGAAACATTTCTATGGGTCCCTAAAAGAATTCTGGTTCTAAGTAGGATGACTAGTACACCTGATAGATAACTAGGTCTCAGCATCAAATTGCACACAAAAATCAAACAAGCAATAGCAAAGAAAAGAAAGAGAGACAGAGAGAAAAAAACGTTTTGATGTCATATTTTTTAAAGCCAAAGAAATAATCTTTCTTATTTTATAAAAAGTAAAGGACACAGGGCAGTAGGAGGTAACTGTAACCCATGGGGGTTGCTTTAAGGTGAAGAGTAGATTATACTCTACGTGGGGTGCTCAGCATCTCAGTTGAAGATGTTGAAAGAAAGGATACCAGGGCAAGAATTAAACCTGTCTCCTGAAGGAAGCAGGTAAGGCTTTCGTGCTCAACTGTATTCAGCTCTCCTGGAAAGGAGAGTTCACATGAGTAGTTTTGAGATCCTGCTTCGTGGGATCCACGTGGACTGGGCTATAACTGCTTCATTCCTCTCAAGCTGAGATGCCCAGTAGCAGAGGGGCAGGCCTCAGAAGTCAAGTCCCTGGAGACAGCATGGAGTAATGAAAACAGTAGTTTTTGGATCTGGTACAACCTTCAGCCTCTCTACCCAGTAACTGTGTGGTTTTGGAGGAACTAGGTTTGTGGTGCCTTATCACAGTTTTCTCTTGCAGTTTTCTTATCTGTAAAATGAGGGCCTTGTGGCAAAGATAGTGCTCATCATATAGCCATATGCTCCCCTTCCAATTCCCTGTCAAAGGCTGGCCAATGAGCTGGAAATAGAGGTGACATGTTTCCAGTTCAGGGTAAGGCAGTAAAAAGCTGGTGTATCTCCATATGTAACTCTTCTCCCACAGCAAATCTGGAAGGCAAATGTGCAAGACAGCATAGCTAAAAGTGATAAATGGCCCAAATTTATAAGAGGAGGAGAGATGCTTGAAGGAGAGCATGCAGGTGGGCCACCAGACCCACAATGAACTTTAAGTCAGAGTGAAATAATCTTCTGGTTTGGGGTTACATGTTACTGCAGCATTCCTTAGCTTCTTCTGACTAGTAGAGACTTAATGCCAACTTGACCAAATTGTGAGAATGAAATGAAAGGGTGTATGGAAAGCATCACAAACCTGTCTGGAAGAGAGAATTCACTCAGTAAACATTTTTTTTCCATCTCAACTTTCAAAAACTGCATTTTGCCCCAAAGGATTAATCATTGCCCAAGAACTACTTTCAGATAAGACCCCTTTCTGACAATATTTTAGTGTTGGGACTAGACATAGAATTCTGAAAAAGATGAAGGTTTTACACAGCCTCATCGACAGAGGCCTTCAGGGTTCAAACAGGCTTCTGCTCCTTACAGAACACGGTACAGACACTTTGCAGAGCCTAACTCAACCCAACTCCTTTCCCCTGGAGTGTAGAAAGATGTAGGTGGGGGAAAGTAGAGAGACAGTTTTCTTGGCACTGTGTTTTACATTTTTGTTTAGGTGTCTTGTTGCCAAAAGGCTTACAAAAGTGGACTCAGGAACATTACCCAGAAGTTTGAGTGCAGGCTTTCTGCAACCCAAAGAAGCAGCATGCTCATGAATACTACCCTGCCTACAATCTCAGCATCCTGTGATTCAAGACTCTTACAAATGACTTAGAAGAATACTGTATATTAGAGAAGAGAAGTTGAGGCCCAAAGTGAGGAAGGGCTTGTCCCAGGGCCTCCTGCTGGGAGTGGCTAAATGTTAACATTTCCCTTGCCTCTCAGAGCTCCAGATTGGCCAGCCTCTCATCCAGGCACCTTCTCCTTATGCCCCCTGCCTGAATGGGAGCTGTCAAAAATGAACACTAAAATCAGGCTTGGCAAGCTTTTCTGGCATCCATTTCACCATGATTTCTCTAAGTGCACATTGGATTGATGTAGCTATTAAAAGTTAGCCCTACTTGGCAATCAGACAGAAAAGCTATAATCACCCCAGGCATTTCCAAGGGACCTTTCAAAGAACATCATTAATTCTGAATAAAGCTCTCCCTTACCAACACTTTCCAATTATAGTCTTGACATTCCTATTTTATGCTGCAAAATTCCTCTGTCATTTAATGAAGAAGAAGAAAAAAAAAGCCTACTTTTAAAATCACATGTATTTGGGAGCCTAAGTGTCTTAAATTTCCAAAATTAAAACAAAACCAACAGCAAAAAACTGTCCTTGTCTCTTTTTCCTCTTATATGTACCCCTCCCCTCATCATCCATGTATTATATTTGGAAAGGGCAATAAAACCGGTTAATCTATAGGACTGGGAGCTTGTTACCTGAAATACCTGAGACCCTCAAAAAAGAAAGCTGAGGCTTTCGGAGTGAGAATGATGCTGAGCACCTATGAGATCCTAGCCAAAAGGCAGAAAGCTCCAGACAGAAAAACACATACGGTGAGAGAAGATCTGCCAATTGCAATTTTGCTCATCTCATTACATTTCCAGTGTTACATTCCTGCTCCTGTTGATTCCCTTCTTTCTGCAGCCAGTCTGCCACCCAGTGTGTGCCAGCCACTGTGCTAGAGCTTTCCATTCTTCATCTCATGTGCTCCTCACCAAGAGTCCTATGAAGTAGGAATGAACATGTTTTAAAATGAAGAAATGAGACCCACAGGTATTAAGCAACTGTCCTAATGTCCCAAGCTGGGATTTGAATCCACTGATCTTTCCTAAATCCTAGAGGGTAGCTCTGGGGTTGAGCTAAGGAAAGCAAAGTGACACCGATTATTATATTTTAAAATCCTCACTTTTCCCCTTGGCAGGGTGCTGGCTAATAGAGTTGGGGATAGACTGAATTGCAGAGGATGGAGACGGTGGAGACAGAAAATAAGGCGTAATTGGCCACAGGAATTTCTGCAGGACAAATTCCCAGTCCACTGCATCCCCTCTAGGTCTAGTTGGTACCAGGAAGTCAGGGGCTCCAGGAGTCACATGGACAGGAGAACTTCAGGGGAAAAACAAGATAGTGCAGGTAACAAGATGTGCCCTCAGTGCTACTGAGACAGGCTGAACCTACAAGCCCCTCCGGTCTTAGCATGTGTCGTGGGTAGGTGTCCTAGATTGGGCTCCCTAGTGTGCAGGTGGTGAAACCCTTTTTTTCTGCACGTACCAAGTAGGCAGTTGGCGAACCCCTCCCTTGCGTGCCAGACGCACCGGTGATGAGCTCCTCGGTTTGCACAGAACTGATGGCAAACTTTTCCTTGTGCGCTGGTGGACAATTTTTAGGCGCGCGCTCCAACCGTACAAGCTTCCACCCACTCTCCCATTCGCCAAGCTGCCTCTTTCTCCAATAGCCCCATCCCCAAAGCAACATTCCGAAGCCCGCCCCTCACCTTCGTGGTGGCCTGCAACGGCAGCACAGCTCTCCGGCGGCGGCCGAAACGAAACTTGGCCGCCTTGTAGATCTTCCAGTAGACGAATAGCACCACGCCAAGCGGCAGGTAGAAGGCGCCGCAGGTGGAGAAGACGGCATAGGAGGGTTCCTGGCTCACCTGGCAGCGCTGGAGCCGAGCGTCGTACACCTCGCCCCAGCCAAAAAGCAGCGGCGCGAGCGCGATGAGCGCAGACAGCCCCCAGGTGAGCGCGATCATGAGCGCCGAGGCGCGGCGGCGGGTGCGCAGCGTGTACTGCAGGTGGCGCGTGATGGTCCAGTAGCGGTCCAGGGCGATGGCCGCCACGTTCCAGATGCTGGCCGTGCAGCACAGCACGTCGAAGGAGATCCACACGTGGCACAGGCTCCGGCCCAGCAGCCAACGTCGCCCGGCCGACAGCTCACTCACCAGGCTCAGTGGCATCACCAGCGCTGCCACTAGTACGTCCGAGACGGCCGTCGAGGCCACCAAGTTATGCGGCACGCGATGGAAGGCACGGACCCGCAGGATGGTGACCAGAACCAGCAGGTTCCACAGGAAAGTGGCGGCGATCAGCAGCACTAGCAGCGTCACCACAAGCACCGTGAAGACAGAGAAGGGAGGCTCCCGACCCTGCCGGACGGCACTAACCGGGGTCGAACTGAGGATCCCGCTTGGGCTTGGGCTACTGCTGCAGATCTCGGGTCCCAGGGCAAGGGCAATGCCGGCGGTGGCCACTGAGAGGTTAGCGGCTTCCATGGCGCGCAGGATCGCGGCTCCAGGGCAGGGGACGCGCGAGTGGTCAGTGAGCTCGGCCTGGACCGTGCAGGTGGGGGCGTAGAGGAGGTACTGCCTGCCAGGGGAGGGGAGGAGAGGGGTCCAGGTCGTCCTACCCTGGTCCCTCCTGCGGGCAGCAGCCCCCGTTTGGCACATATGCCTGCAGCCCCCGTAGACCCTCTTTTCCAGTAGAAAGGGAATAAGAGAGCAGGACCCCTCAGTCCAGCTCCGCCCTGTTCGATAGTCCCTCTCACCACCTCTCTTAGCGGTCCCGGGTGCCTCCGGCTGTCATGGGGCTGGGAATCAGCGCAGCCCAGTGACCGAGCGCCGCGCTTAGAGAGTTGCCCCCTCCACCACCCAGCGGCAGCGGGAGACCAGCTGCACCTGGAGTGGGCGGGGTTGGGCGGAAGGAAGGGGTGGCTGGAGAACCGACCAATAGAAGCCGGGCCTTCAACGCTGTCTCCGCTAGTCTCCCTGCCTCCGCCAAGCAGAAAGAACCCTAACTGCAGTAGCCTCTGGGAAAGGTTTACAACTGGTTTACAATGGGGAGAAAGTCCCTTGCCGCCACCTCCGTGGATACCTGGCACCTGCTGGCGGCCCGGTTTGACACTGGGAAACAAGGGTCCCGCCCCGTCCCAGCCCAGAGGGGTTCTGGTTTCCTGGAATCTCGATCCTACCTATACCCGAAATAGGAATCCAGGTATTGGGATATATAAAACAGAAAGCTCCTAAGCTCATCCCCATCCTGCCGCTTCATTTCCAGCAGGTGTGTCCGGCCAGGGCTTGGTGGCGCCTTGAGAAGTTCACTCCCTGGCTCTAAGCGGAAAGAACGCGCGCTTCTGAGCAATCTGGCAGAGATCTGGAAGCGGGACCCTTTAAACCATCATCTTCGCCAGCTCTAACCTCTCCCATCAGGTCCCCACCCCCAACATACCACACGCTCCACCCCGCCCTGTCCTTTCCGTTTCTAACATTCCTGACTCTCTGTCTTCCAGTTCTTCATATTCACGTTCAAACTGGAGTTCTTTTTGTTAAGCCTTGGGCAAAAGTAGGAACCAATTAGAAAAGTGGAATTCCCATCAGCCTCTCACACTTAAAAAATAGTTCAATCATAATTAACTCAATCTAAATCTGTGTTACTTGTTCCTGGGAGTAGAACAGAAACACAACACAGAGCCCAAACCGCCCCTTCTCCTGTCAAGGTGAGAAGGGTTAGACCTCAAGCAGGCTGACCTGGCTGGTGCCTGAATGACCGACCCGGGAATGCCGGAGGAAGGGGACATGAAACACTCAAGGTGCAAACCCCAAGAAGCAAGTTTGGACTTCATCATGGAGAAAGCTAGAATTGAGAAGATTTTGAGAAAATTGACCTGATGAAGAGGAATTTGTTAGGAAAAAAGGAAGACTAGCCTTTGAAATATGTTTACAATCTCTCTCCATTTTATTAAACAAATATAAGAGCAAAGAATATTAGAAATATAAAAACATTCATATTGCACTAGCTAGATGCATGACATGTTTTTATTCTCTTTTGTCCCTATCCACATACATTTTTATGGGTAAAAATCAATTTTTTATTTTGCAGATTTCTGTTAGCACTTTTCATGTTACTAGATATTGTCTTCATAATTCCACTTTTTATAGGGTACCATTTATCAGTTGGGAGACTCTGAGCAACTTAGGGTTTCTGAGACTCACCTTCCTTATCTTAAAAGTGGGGATAATTATACTTGCCACGAAATCATTGTAAAACTAGAGTTAGAGCCAGTAGCACAGGATTAAGTGTTCAATAAGTGATAACTGGTCCTGCTCTTTCTAACTTCTAATCTAAACCTTAGATTCACTTATCTTCTGATCTTTGAGGTAGATCAGATTTTTAGATAGTTTTATTCTCTAAAATATTTGTAGCAACAAAACACTTTCTCCACTTTATTTCAGTTGATCCTACCTACAATCATTTTAGGCACCATTCTCATTTGCAGAAGAAATGAGAGATTTGTTGACTTGCTGCTATGGACATAATTGTGTTGCCCAGATTCATATATTTAAGCCCTAATCCCCATTGTGCCTGTATTTGGAGAGAGGACCTACAAAGAGGTAATAAGGTTGACTGAGGTCATAAGGGTGGGGCCCCGATTTGATAGGATTTGTGTCATTATAAGAGGCACCAGAGACCTCACTCTATCTCTCCTTATCATGTGAAGACACAGTGAAGAGGATTCCGCCCACAAGCCAGGAAGAGGGTACTCACCAGAAAATGAATCTGTTGGCAACTCGATCTTGGATTTCCCAGCCCCTTAAACCGTGAGAAATACATTTCTGTTGTTTAAGCCACCCAGTCTAAGTTGTGTGTTATAGCAGTCTGAACAGACCGAGACACTTGCCTTGAGACTGATAGCTTGGACTCAGCTCTCTGACCCCCATTTCCCACCCCTCTATCCAACCACACTGTACTTCCTTTCTTTCCATAGCTCTTCACAGAAGTGACATCATATTATTATTTAATTCCCTTTCCATTGTCTAAATGACTTTCCCCACTAAAGTGTAAGCTCCTCTTGGGCAGGGAATTTGTTCACTGCAATATCCTTAATATCTTGTTCTGTGCCAGGCACATGGTAGGTCACTCAATACATTGGAATGAGTTAAATAAATAAATGAGGCATTGTTGGGAGACATAGTTCATAGGCCCTGAGCATCCCCTGAACCTTCTCCTTGTGGGTGCCAAGAAGGAAAGGCCCTGACTGCTCATGTCCTAGGCCATTCCTGAGTGTTATATTTGTAGCAAGCGACCTTAAACTCTCTCCTGGGCAAGGGGCAGGCTTACTTCCATTGACTGTCAAAGTGGTGAATCCCAAGCTCAGTGTTTCTCTCTGTGACCCTGCTCACTACTGGGCAGGCATGGGCCCTTTCTATCACCTACATGAGATTTGGGAAGCATGGAGAGCTGTCACAAAGATGAAGTTCTGGCTATGGCCTTTGCCTAGAATATTAAAGTTTGTTGTCTCTGACTCAGGAGTCTCATGTCTTCTGCCGGCATCTACGAAATTGTAACAGTGTAGCTTCTTAGCTTGAAAGTAGAGTAAAATCTCAACCCTGCACAGTACATGACAGGCAGTTTACTGGTTTTTAAAAAATTACAGTTAGCAACTTTTCTTTCTTTGGGTTTTTTTTTTTTTTTTTAGATATTTGACATCTCAAAAATGATTGACAAAATATGGTTTTTGTTTGAGATGGAGTCTCCCTCTGTCACCCTGGCTGGAGCACAGTGGCATCATCTTAGCTCACTGCAGCCTCCATCTCTTGGGTTCAGGTGATTCTTCTGCCTCAGTCTCCTACATAGCTGGGATTACAGCCATGCACCATCATGCTGGGCTAATGTTTGTATTTTTAGGGGAGATGGGGTTTTACCATGTTGGCCAGGCTGGTCTTGAACTGCTGACCTCAAGTAATCTGCCTACCTAGTCCTCCCAAAGTACTGGGATTGTAGGCATTCTGCCTAGATTTATTTTCTTGATATATTTTCTCCCAAATTTAATTACTGAGTTAAAACATAGGAACAGTGCAACTTCCTTTTATGCATTTTCAAATTGTACCTCAGAAAAATGTAATGGTGTCAGTTTTCTTATCCCTGGCTTTGGAGAAACAAGAAAAAACCGGAAAGCCTTGCTAAAGCAAATTCTTTAACATTAAAAACGATGTTTAATTGGTGTATAATGATGTATTTTAATTGTTTGATTTTCTTTTTTTTTTTTTTTTTTTGAGACAGAGTTTCACTCTTGTTGCCCAGGCTGGAGTGCAATGGCATGATCTCGGTTCACTGCAACCTCCCCGAAACCTGGGTACAAGCAATTCTCCTGCTTCAGCTTCCCGAATAGCTGGGATTAGAGGCATGTGCCAACTCGTCCGGCTAGTTTTTGTATTTTTAGTAGAGATGGGGTTTCGACACATTGGACAGGCTGATCTCAACCTCCTCACCTCAGGTGATCCACCTGCCTCAGCTTCTCAAAGTGCTAGGATTATAGGTGTGAGCCACTGCACCCAGCTTGATTTGCATTTTTAATGGATAAAAATGCTACGTTTTTCCATATGGTGTTTATTATGCATTCTTGTGTATTATGTATTATTTATTTTGTGTATTATTTATTATGTATTCTTGTGTAAAAACTGTTCATTTACTTTAAACTACTTTATAAAGTAATATGAGTGCTGATTTTATGACTATTTATCAACTTTAATGCATTTAGAGAGCATATTTTCATCCATTTCATCAGCATATTTAATGCATTTAGAGAGCATATTTACATCCTTTTTTTGTCACATAATTTTTCTGTATTACTCTTTGTGTTTATTACATTTGTTGAATAAATTTTTTACATAATAAAACACATTAATTCTTGTCTCCATTAATATCTTCAACTCACTCAGTAATTAAAAATCACTTTGCTGTCCTCCATTTGTGTTATTAAAGTTTATGACTAGATTAAAAGTGTAATTCTTTGATCCCCCTGAGGTGTTGTTGGTGCAGGAGATGGTGACTCAGCCTTCTCAGCTGTATGCTGTGTACAGTCTTATCCAGGGAATGGCCTGATTACTGAGGGCAAGACATCTTTGTCATACGAAGACAGGTGTAATACTGTCTTGATCCCAGAGGCTCTTACATTTATCACAGAATAAAATCTATTTACCGAATAACCATGATGCAGCAAAATGTGCTAACAGTTGATTAGCAGTACAACAAGGGTTTCTGGCCTTGCTGGGGAAAGAAATCACCTCCAATGAGGAGGATCAGAGACAGCCTCTGAGGGAGGCAGCTTTTGATCCGAACCTTAAATATGGGGAAGATTTTCATCAGCAAGTGTGGGGAGAAGAGGAAGGAGGCATACCTGGCTGAGCAAACGCCTGGAGGTGAAAGGACAACAGCAAAACAAAAACACAAGAATAATCAGGGAGTACCCAGTGTTGACCAGATGGCTATTCATTCACTTCAGGCTTGTCAATTTTTAATTTTAAAGAAAGTGTAGGTAGAACATTTCTATCATTTTCACTCAGCTGATTCTTTGCCTTTAGTAATTCCATGTATCTCCCATGGTTACCTTTTTTGCTGTGATTAAAAAACATTCATTCTTTGATATTATTTCCCTTGTGTGTTCTTCCAGATGATTTTTAATATTGTTTTATCAGGTTTTTTTTTTCTATTTGCTCATCAAGGCTGGGACCAAGTGTTACCCCTTCTGAGAAGGTGGTTCCTACATCTGCCCCCACCTCAGTCCTCACTGGTGCCCCTGCTCTGACTGGCTCCAGAAGCCAGTGCTGACACAGGGACGAATTTCTGCCTCTCTACTAGATGGCAGGCTCCCTGAGGATATGGTGGGGCACTGAGTGTCTGTTAGCTTTCCCTGCCATGTACCCCACTTCCACCTCACCCAAGGCCTGGCTTAGGCTTAATAAACTCGTATGAAGGAATGAACAAATGAGGAAAGATATGAAGAGAACCAAGAACCAGCTGAGAGTGGAGAACAGTTGAAGGAGTTTAAGGATATCAGAGAAGACATCTGGTCTTAGAAGCTATCCAAGCATAAAGCCAAGTGGAATTAAGGAAACAGCACAAAAGAAGGGAGGACATATACAGAGTTTTGGTTCTTTTTAAGGGTTTGTAGTCAGGGAATATGTTAGGGAGTCTTCCTAACGTCTGGACAAACTCCTGTATCACAGCCCAAACATCACCTCCTTAGAATGGTCTAATTCATTGGTTCTCAAACTTCAGCAGACATCAGAGTCACCTGGGGAGCTTGTTAAAGCAGATTGCTGAAGCTGTTGCAACGAACTGAGCACAGAAACTCAACACCAGAACAAAAGTATGCCAAATTGCAGGGTTTATTGCCGGCGACCATGGAGGACTCACGTCTCTCCAACCCGTGGCAGAGAAAGAAGGGTGACAAGACCTTTTTATACCCATAAAATCATCTTGGGGGTGAGGGGCTTCAGACATTCCGAGGGCCAGTGGATTCAGATCACCTTCTGGGCGGAGATGGGGGTGAGGGGGTTCCGGACATTTCGAAGGCCAGGGGACTATTCTGATTGTCATTTAAGATGCTAAGATTAGCATTTGTTTACACATCGTCTGGGTAGGGGTGGGATCCATAGATTTTCAGTTGCTTGGCGCCACGATGGAATTATCTGGGGGTGCTTACTCTGGGAAACAAAGGCCAGCAATTCTGGCAGATAAGAGAAGGTATGCAGCTTTACCTCTTTGCATCCTGCAAATAATCTAGCAGTTTACAGAAACCAAGGTTAGCAGTCCTTGTGAGGAGAATGGAAACATTTTTGTCTTTTATAAGATGGCAATGTACAGGTTCCAACTCTAAGTTAGCTATATCACAAAGCCATCCCAGAATCATGTCTGGGCTGTAATGTGATGAGTTCCCCATCAGATTACTTAAGGGTATGTATCTGCTGCCTGAACCCTAAAGGCTAGGCACAGTCCCATCTCTCTCTCTCTCTCTGTCTCTCTCTCTCTCTGTCTCTGTCTCTGTCTCTGTCTCTGTCTCTCTCTCTCTCTCTCTCTCTCTCTTTCTCCTCTCTCTCTCTCTCTTTCTCCTCTCTCTCTCTCTCTCACACACACACACACACACACACACACACACACACACACACACGGCAAGGAGCCAGAAAATTAGCTTAAAAACAGCTTAGAGATGGGAGATGGCACATATCTCTAGAGCTGCACTGCTGCTGCCCAGCAATCTCTTGTATGCAACTCCTAATAAACTCATCTACTAGCTAAGCTGTACTTGTTTGAGTCACTTTTTGTTCTCTGTGCTCCCTCCCAGTTTGGGGGATGGTTTTTCAGTATGATTCTGGGTTTTTCTCATTACAAGGGCTGGGGACCAAGGATTTGCATTTCTAGCAAGTACCCAGGGGATGCTGGTGCTGCTGATTCAAGGGCCATGCTTTGGGAACCACAGGTCTAAAGTAGGGTTCTCAGTCTTTCTCTGTCTACTTTCTATTTCCTTCGATAAACCATTGGCTCTTACTGTATGCCAAACATTGTTCTAAGCACTCTCTGTAAATCAAGTTACTCAGTTTTTACACACTCTTATGAGATACTTTTGTTACCTCCATGCCACACATGAAGGAAGAATCAAGAGGAATTAAGGAAGAATCAAGAGAAATTAAGTCATACCACCCACATCATGTAGCTAGTTAATTGAAGTCCATCTGACCATAAGAGGGACTTTAAATGCTGTGAAGCAACCAGACGGGGTCTATCGGTTGTGGACCTTGGACAAGCCACTTACCTCTGCCTCGGTGTCTTATAAAATGGAGATTATAATAGCACATATGTCATAGGGTTGCTGGGAGGATTAAATAAATCACTTCCCACGGGCTGTTATTATAATTAAGATCTGAAATGTATATGATATCTCAGGGTTCTTCCCTCCCAGCTGCAACATCAATTCCATGAGAATGAGACGTTGTCTTGCTGGTTGCTAGAAACTGGAACAGAACTTGGACTTGGTGCACATTAGACTCTCAATATCCCTTATGTTGCTTTTTGCCAGGTAAACTTTTCTTTTTAGATCAACATTATTAGTGCTTTTGAGATTCAGCTTTTATTGTATTTACATGTGAACATGTAAATATTTTTACTCCCTCCTCCTGGGTCAGGAATTCTCAGCCTTAGCACTATTGAGATTTTGGGCTGAATAATTCTTTGTTGGGGGTGGGGTCGGGGCTATCCAGTGTGTTGCAGGATGATTAGCAGCATCTTTGTTCTCTACTCCCTGGATGCCAGTAGCCACCCCTGCCCCCACCAGTTATCTCCTGGGAACAGAATCACCCCTGCTGAGAACCATTGATCTAGATAATTCAGATGTCTCTAGCTGGCATGTTCTCTCTTTCATGTCCGGTTCAACCAGGAAGTCTTAGTTCTACCAGAACAGTTGAGGCTAGGCGATGAGCGAAGGCCGTGGTACCCACCGAGGAGCAGGTGTCCCTGATAAGTTTCCCTCCTGTGGTTTCCCAGAGAGAGGTCTACAGCACTGACCCAGCCCTCGCCTTAGTGCCCTATGTGATAATCAATGTGTTTTTTACAAGGAATCAGAGAAACCCATCAGACACTGGATATGGCTGTTCCAAATGACCGTATTGGAAGGGTTAAACAGAGCCTCAACACAAAGGCCCTTGAGGATTTCTCTCCACCCTCAAGTTTGAGCCTCAACTCCTGAGACCTCACATTCCAGCCCATTTCTAGGGTATCTGGTACCCTAGAATGGTATAATGTCTATTCCCATCGGAAACAAAGAATCCTTCTAAGGCCTTGCCTTAGTCCTTCCCCTTACCTAGACAAGGCAAAACCCCTGAAAGAGGGACCTTTCCTGAGTCAGAGTTATTAAATCTGCCAGGATACCTAGTGTGAAGTGGAGAAAAGAAAGCATGTGATGAAGACATGCCACCACTTCCTTCCTCCTCCCATCATAGCTTCATTCTGCTCCTAACCACACAGACGGGTAAGTTTCCGAACAAGAATATCTGTGTACACACACCAACACACATGCACACCTACACACACACACACACACGCATACCTCTGGGGAACAAGTAAAATTTTGGGGGGATAGTCTAAGTCCACATTTAGAGAAATTTTTTTCCCTTAAAGGAAACGTGATGAGCAGAGAAGCATGCCACATACAGGGAAATGCTCTTTTATGGGGTCAAGCAGCCCAGTTTCCCTCCCTGTTGCTCCCAAACCTCTCTGTTCCAGAAGGGATTGCTGCTTTACCTTGGCATTACTGAAAGGCTTAGACAAAGAAACTGCTTGACATCAAAGGTGAAATTCAGATCTCTGCCTCCAGAGAAACCAAAAAAGTGTCTGCAACTTTAGCCGTCTTTCTTTCTCACCCACTGCTTGTCTCCAACAAGATTTTAGAAAATCATATGGAGAAAAATGAAGTTATATGCACCAAAAATCCTGCACATCGTTGTTTATAGCAACTTTATTCATAAGTGCATACTTGCCATAACTTGGGAAGCAACCAAGCAAAAAACCAAAATCATTTAATCTAGTTTCAGCCAATAATAACTGAGTAATTATTTACAATTATATCTCAGTTGTAAATAAATGGATGTGCATCCTCTATACGTTAATATGTGCCATAATGCCATCTGCCTTCATAAAACCGTTTTCACGTTTGATTATGTTTTACACTGAAATTTAATAATTAAAGGTCCTCTCCTGTGTTATAAACTACTATTGTTGCTACTCAACCAAAATGAAGAGTTTTGTTCTACGTGCAGAAACAGATCTGGGCTTAATGTTGGTCCCAGCCCCCTCACTGCTGTGGATTTGCTTTGGAATAAAAGTGGATGGAAATCATTTGTCCAGATAAGCAATGGGCTTATCTCCAACCCACTATCAAAAAAGTGTTAAGGATCAGATGGAAATAGCGAAGAGAAAACAGGTTCAGGGAAACATCTAGGCATAATTGGCATTTGTTTTCCTACTGTGTGTGGGTGTTGAAGCTAATTTGTTTGCAGGAACGTGGGGAGAGATAGTGCCTTAGAGTAATTGTTCCTCCTACTACTCTTGGAGTTTTAATTAGCAGATGGGCTCTTTCCCCCACCACCTCTCCAGCTGCTTTCTTTTCACATGACCAAAGGTGTTTTTTTTTTAATTTCCATGCATTCAAATCTCAGCTCTGAAAAATGCCCCCTTTCTCATGTAAAGACCTCTAGCAAAGACTCTGGGCCAAGAATGAAAAGATTCCCATAGTCAACAATGATAATAAAGACCACCCAATAACTGCAAGAATCCTGCACAAATGGGTCACACCCCAGGGGCGGGGCTCTGCTGGGTTTGAAGTTCTCACTGGCTTATCTTTCCCGCTGCTGTGCTCTCCTCCCTCCTCCATTAGGAGGGTTGAGGGGATGGAAGAAGGATAGGGTGGGGAAGGAGAGGGAGCACCTGGAGGAGAGTATGTATCTCAGCTGATCTTTTCTGCATTTGAAGCTGCTCACCAGAAGGCAAAATTGGCCAGGAGGGCTATAATGAGGTCGGAAATTAGCCCTCTGGAAGCTGATTTACTCCCTTATTCAGAGCTGCCTGAAGTTCAGGGTAGCCAGAACCAGGCGACTTAGCCCCAGATCCTGTAACTGAACCATCAGCCCTAGAATAACCAGTAGTTGCAATTTCTAACTACAGAGAAGCAAGATTAAAAAGTGCTTTAAAAACAAAATGACTAAAAGTACCCCAAGGCTCATAATTTGGAATGCCAATTAAGAGAAATATAGATTAGAAATATAAATCAAGACAAGATGATACTTGTTTAATATCTAGATAAATAGGATGAATATAGAGAGCCATAAAGAAATATCTTACTCATGTTTTGCCTTTCAGTGAATGACAGCCATAAGGTTTTAGAGAAAAGCATGAAATATTTTGAAAAATGCATGAGTTTAAGTATAATTTCTAAGAAAAATCCCTCACTCACTATCTTAGTTCAGGTTCTGTGATGAAAATGCCAATTCTGCCCAAGATCCTGGGGCAGAAGGTATTCTGATTTCTGGAAGCCCTTGCATTTCATTCCTCTCCAGGAAGTTTCTGAAATGAATTAAATTCTCCAGCTGCAGAGAAAGGCCCTGGTGGTTCCTGTTTCCCTCGTGTGCTGACTGGCAGCGGTAAATGAACTTCAGAATCTGGACAGAGGGAGTAGTACTTTCAAGTTGCCCGGGTTCCGTCAGTGCTCCCTTGCTTTTTCTACCTGCCCGGCTTCTCTTCTGTATTGATCTTTCTTTTTGCTAAAATTTGATTTCCTATGGGTGGTAGGAGAGAGTCGTTACCATGCCTCCTCCTCAGAGTTTCTTTAATGTTTGTAATTTCTGATTCCAGCACATTCCAGGCACATGCTTTTTATCTTACAAAATCTGAACTTTTTTTCTGGACTTTACAGAAATCCAGTCTCTGGATCCCCTTCCTCTAGGCAAACTTAGCTTTCACTTTTTTTTTTTTTTTTGAGACAGACTTTTGCTCTTGTTGCTCAGACTGTAGTTCAATGGCGATGATCTCAGCTCACTGCGACTTCCGCCTCCTGGGTTCAAGTGATTCTCCTGCCTCAGCCTCCTGAATAGTTGGGAATACAGGCATGTGCCACCATGACAGGCTAATTTTTGTATTTTTAGTACAGACAGGGTTTCATCATGTTGGCCAGGCTGGTCTCAAAATCCTGACTTCAGGTGATCCACCTGCCTCAGACTCCCAAAGTGCTGGGATTACAGGTTTGAGCCACCACACCTAGCCAACTTTCACCTTTAAAAATACAGTTTGTGCAATGGATTATTTTCCTACAGTGAAAATTTCTTTTGGTCTCTAAGGGTTAAAGAGAAAACAGAAGACTTTCAAGGTTCTTGTTCTTTTTGCTCCCATTGTTCTTTCAGCATCTCCACATACCCAGCAATGATGTGACACAAGGCTTGGTTTGCTGTCACTGAGTGAAGAAAGAAGGGCAGTTCTGGAGCCCAGCAGGTGCAAATGCCAGCCTTGTCACCACCAGGTCACTGGTGCAGTCACTGTGGGCAGGAGGCTTCATTGCTCTGTACTTCGTTCCATGGCCTTCTTGTAGCTCACCTCTCTCCTATAGGGAGTGACTGCCTTGGCACATTCTGTTCCAAAGAGACCTGACGAGCAAGTGCGATGGACGTTTTCCCTTCTTTCCTCTTCTTCCTCCATTCTCCTCCTCTCCTTTTCTTCTCTTTTTTTTTTAGGCCATCATAGTTGACACCAAAATCCCCCTTTCAGGACTGAAGGACTGACTTGTCCCTCCCTCTCTGTATTAGTTCATTTTCACACCGCTGATAAACATGTGCCTGAGACTAGGAAAAAAAGAGGTTTAATTGGACTTACATTTCCACATGGCTGGGGAGGCCTCCGAATCATGGCAGGAAGTGAAAAGTACTTCTAACATGGTCGTGGCAAAAGAAAATGAGGAAGAAGCAAAAGCAGAAACCCCTGATGAACCCATAAGATCTCATGAGATGTATTCACTATCATGAAAATAGCATGAGAAAGACTGGCTCTGATGATTCAGTTACCTCCCCCCGGGTCCCTCCCACAACATGTGGGAATTCTGGGAGATACAATTCAAGTTGAGATTTGGGTGGGGACACAGCCAAACCATATCACTTACCTTCTTAGCTGCTGAGAAAGCTTCCACAAACAGCCTTTACACTATCACACATCCTCTTCTGGAATCACCTCAAGCAAGGCCACTGCCTGTTCCAGAAGCAGCCCTCAGCCATAATCAACACAGGGTATAAAGTCCAAGGCCCCAGCCCCAACTTGAGGCTCAGAAGGGTCTGATCAGCTTCAGGACTGCCCAGTAGGGTCAGCTGTGACTTTTGTTGAAACTGTCATGCCTCAGCTTCCCCCTTGGCCCAAATCTTCCTTCATTTCCTGCACACCAGTCCCCATCTCAGTGTCCGTGTCCTAGGGAACCTGACCTACAAGAACCATAATGAAGTAAGATAAAGAAGACACAATTTAATGGACAAAACAAATGTACACGCAACAGGTTCATCATGATACAAGATGGTGACCAACGAAGAGTCATAATTCAGCATTCCATTCAAACAAATTATTCATGGGGAAAAAATCAATGAGGGAAAGTAGTCAGGGGAGGCTTCCTGGAGTAGGCGAAGTGAGAGCTGTTGTTCGTGGGTAGTGAGACTTGAAAAGGAGGAGGAAAAACACTGAGCACTTTAGGAAAGGGAATTGTTTAAGCTATTTGAGAATGAACATTCCGGCGGGGCGTGGTAGCTCATGCCTGTAATCCCAGCACTTTGGAAGGCCAAGGCAGGCAGATAACCAGGTCAAGAGATTGAGACCATCCTGGCCAACATGGTGAAACCCTGTCTCTACTAAAAATACAAAAATTAGCTGGGCATGGTGGCACATGCCTGTAGTCCCAGCTACTCAGGAGGCTGAGGGGGGAAAATTGCTTAAACCCGGGAGACAGAGGTTGCAATGAGCTGAGATTGTGCCACTGCACTCCAGCCTGGTGACAGAAAAAAAAAAAAAGAGAATAAACATTCCAAGTTTGTGACATGGTAAGTTTTATGTGGGCAAAGCAGACAAGTGGTTTGGATAAGCTAGATGTTGGTTAGTTAGATTTGGAAGAATTTTGACAGCTAGGTTGAGATATCTGAGCACCCCCAAGCAGTGGGAACAATGAGACATGCTGGTGCACAAGAGAGACTTGAATTTTATTTAGGTGGAGGTGATGTTGAATAATTGTTTAGGCTGGTTGGCAGAGATTTCTTGATCATACTTGATACCAGTAGTTGAAACAGTCACTCATAATTTAATTTTTTTTTTTTATATAGAGTCTCACTTGGTTACCAGGTGCCAGGCTGGAGTGTAGTGGCATGATCTCGATTCACTGCAACCTCTGCCTCCCGGGTTCAAGCAATACTTCTGCCTCAGCCTCCTGAGTAGCTGGTACCACAGGCGTGCACCACCACAGCCAGCTAATTTTTGTATTTTTTAGTAAAGATGGGGTTTCACCATGTTGGCCAGATGATCTCGATCCCTTGACCTCATGATCCGCTTGCCTTGGCCTCCCAAAGTGCTGGGATTACAGGCATGAGCCACAGTGCCCGGCCAATTTAAAAAAAAAAATCAGTTTTTTTCATTTTGTTGTAAAGTATTCAACACATGAGGTTGGTGTTAGGTTGGTGCAAAATTAATTGTGGTTTTGCTATTAAAAGTAATGGCAAAACCACAATTAATTTTGCACCAACCTAATAGAACAGTGACTCAAGTCTTACAAAGTGTGTGGCTGTTGTAGGAAGTATTGATGGCTCCATTGCAGTGACACATTCCCCTCCCAGCAGTTGGCACATTATGATGGGAGTTTGAGAGAGGGTACTTGGTGGTGCCACCAGATTTTTCCTACTGTGTTTATGTAGAAATATTATTTTAGGAGCTCTATATGATGAGTTAGTGCTGGGACTACACTGAAGGGAGGAAACCTTTTGGGTGACAATTTCCAGGGATCCAGTGGGGAGTGAAAGGAACGTGGACCCAGGCAGGGGCAAAGGGGAAGGACAAGAACAAACATTTCGAGGGAATCAGCTAGATTAATTGGAATTGCCAAAGAGATCTCATTCCTGCCTGACTGAAATTCTAAACACAGAAGATGGCGGTAGTAATGGGGAGTTGGAACTTGGGGCTCCAGGGACTCGCAAACCCCATCCCTTCAGTGGACCCAAAGTGCTGTCACCTGGGAAGGCCCAGAGCAAATCTGTCCCTTTCACTGTTGCTCCCCAATTTATCCCACTTTACATATTTGGGGGAAAATGAACTGACCTCCACAAGGAGGCCACACCCTCTCACTGTGAGTTTCTTTCTCATGAAGGCAAATGGTTTGCCCTGAGCCATTCACAGTCTCTGTAACTTGTGACCAAAGGATGTGAATAGGGCTGTGGATTTGGTGTGTGATGAGGACTTGGTTGGTATCAGAACTGTCCTCATTTGGAGGGTATTCTAGCCCATATGGACAAGAGTCAGCAGCCTTGAACTTGTTAGCATGGTAGCCTCGCTTTCCCGCTTTGCCTTGGGCATCAGGATGTTCAGAGCTGCATTTAATTTGTTTAATTTTTTATTGTGTTTATATATATATATATATATATATATAATATATATACACATATATATACACACATGTATCGTTTATAAACATAAAATTTGCCATTTTAAATATTTTAAAGTGTACAATGGCATTAATTTCATTCACAACATATGCAACCACCACCACTATTCTCAAACATTTTTTATCATCTCAAACAAAAATTGTCTGATCATTAAGCCATAACTCCTCATTTTCCCTTCCCCCAACCCCTGGTAGCCTCTAATTAACTGTATTTTTCTGTGAGTTTTGCCTATTCTAGATACTTCATTTAAGTAAAATTGTATATTTGTCTTTTTGTGTCTATTTTCACTTAGGAAAGTGCTGGCCGGGTGCCGTGGCTCACGCCTATAATCCCAGCACTTTGGGAGGCCGAGGCGGGTGGATCACGAGGTCAAGAGATTGAGACCATTCGGGTCAACATGGTGAAACCCCGTCTCTACTAAAAATACAAAAATTAGCTGGGCATGGTGGTGCTCGCCTGTAGTCCCAGCTACTGAGGCAGGAGAATTGTTGGAACCCAGAAGGCGGAGGTTGCGGTGAGCCGAGATTGCGGCATTGCACCCCAGTCTGGGTAACAACAGCGAAACTCCGTCTCAAAAAAAAAGGAAAGTGTTTTCAAGGTTCATCCATCTTGTAGCATGTCAGAAGTGTCAGAATTTCAACCCTTTTCATCTTCAGTTGAAACATACAAACCTCGTTTTATTTCTGCATTCATCTGTTGATGGACACTTGGGTTGTTTACATCTTTTGGTTATTGTAAATAAGGCTGCAAAGACATAGGCATACAAGTATCTGGTGGAGTCCCCGTTTTCATTTCCTTTGGAGTGGAATTGTTGGGTCATATGGTAATTCTATGTTTAATTTATTGAGGAACTGGTGAACTGTTTCCCACTGCAGCTGCACCATTTTACCTCCCCCAGCAATGTATGAGGATTACAATTTCTTCACATCCTTGCAACATTTGTTATTTTCCATTTGTTCTTTTCTTTTTTTAATTATAGCCATTTCAGTCAGTGCTCGTCGTATCTCACTGTGGCTCATAGTTATTATTTGCATGTATCTTTCCCTTCCTTTGCCATAATTTTATAAATTATTTTATTGTTTATTGTCTTCTTTTTTCATTGTAAATGTTTTTGGAAGTAGGTGAATTTTAAATCATGAATGAAGAAATGAAGAAAAAATATCACAAAGACTTAACGGGACTTTCACTACTTTAAAGGAGCTTATGTTTTGTGTTATGAAGCACTACATCCAAATTGCTCTTCAGCTCCCAGATGATCTTGTCATGAAGGATTTTCTTGTTTTCGCTGTTTTTCTTTTTCAAGTTTCTTATATTTGCCTGTATGGTCCATTGGAGATTTCTCTGTTGCCTGAGCCATATGACAGTTGAACTCATCTACTCAAAAGAGATGCTAGTCCTTATTGTCTATTTTGAGTAACATTTATATTCTGTTGGCAAGATATGAAATGCTTAGTGTATCCTAGGTGAAATGATACAGGTGACAGAAGTCACCACAACCAGTCCCAAACGCATACTCTGTCATGACAAATTCCCAAAACCAATTCTGGAAATTACCTGTTGTTCTTTAAAATATTCGCAGATAAATATTAACCATTATTTTCATTAATGACTTTAGAAAGGGCTAATTATAATGAATCACAGTGGAAAATAACACTTAATTTTCTTTACTGCATGGCTTGAGCATGAAATAGGAGACGGGACAAGACAACCTCTGGATATTGTTTCTAATTCTTTAAAAAGTTGTATTTGCATGTAGGAAAAAAAATTCACAAATTCAAAACCATTTCAAGACAAAATATCCAAGAAAATAGGATTAAAAGGGAACTTCCAGCCAGGTATGGTGGTGGCTCATAATCTCAGCACCTTGGGAGGCTGAGGTGGGTGGATTGCTTAAGCCCAATAGTTTTGAGACCAGACTGGTCAACCTGGCAAAACCCCATCTCTACTAAAAATACAAAATTAGCCAGGTGTGGCTGCCCATGCCTATAATCCCAGCTACTTGGGAGGCTGAGGCACAAGAATCACTTGAACCTGGGAGGTGGAGTTTGCAGTGAGCCAAGATCATGCCTCCAGCCTGGGTGACACAGTGAGACTCCATCTCAAAAAAAGTTGGTGGGGGGACCCTCCTCAACATGATACAGGACCATCGTGGTATATAGAAAACCACAGCCAACATCAGATGCAATGGTGAAAGACTGAAAGCTTTCTCTCTAAGACTAGGAACATGATCAGGATGCCCACTTTTGCTACTTCAGTTAAGCATAGTTCTAGCCACAGCAATTAAGCAATAACTAGAAATAAAAGGCATCCAAATTGGGAAGAAAGAATCAAAACTGTGCTGGCAGATGACATGGTATATATTAGATATAGAAAACCGTAAAGAAGCCATAAAAAATTGTTAGAGCTAATTAATTAAACAAATTTGCAGGATACAAGATCAACACTTAAAAATGAGTTGTATTTTTATACACTAACAATGAACAATTCAAAATAAAATGAAGAAACAATTCTACTTATAATACCATTAAAAAGTATAAAATACATAGGAGTAAATTTAACTAAAAAGGTGCAAGGCTTGTAAATGAAAACTACAAAACATTGCTGAAAGAAATTTTTAAATAACTAAATAAATGAAAAGACACGCTATATTCATGCACTGGAAGATAACATACTATTAAGGTATCAGTACATCTCAAAGCAATCTACAGATTTAACGCAATCCATATCAAAATCACAACAGCCTTTTTTAAATTTTTTCAAAAATAGAAAATACAGTCCTAAAATTTGTATGTAATCTCAAGAACACGGAATAGCCAAAAGAATTTTGCAAAAATAATAAAGTCGAATGACTCATAATTCACAGGTCCAAAAATGACTACAAAGCTATAGTAATCAAAGAAGTGTGGTACTGGCATCAGGATACATATCCACACCAATGGAATAGTACTGAGAGTTCATCAATAAATTCATATGTCAACAGTCAATTGATTTTTGAACAGTGCCAAGACAATTCAATGGGAGAAAGAATACTCTCTTCAACAAATGATTCTGGAACAAATGGATATACGCGTGTAAAAAAATGAAGTTGAATCCTTATCTCACATCTAATGCAAAAATTAACTCAAAATTTATCAAAGACTGAAAGATGAGAGCTAAAACTATACAAATCTTAGGAGATAACATAGAGAAAAACCTTCATGACCTTAGCTTATGCGCTGGTTTCTTAACTATGACACCAAAGGCACAAGCAACAAAAGAAAGAAATGGATAAATTGGGCTTGATCAAAATTTGAAACTTGTGCATCAAAGAAAAAGTTGACAAGTTGTGCACTAGTAAGAAAGTAAAAACACAACCCACAAGATGTGAGAAAATATTTGGAAATTATATATTTGATAAGAGTCTTGTATCCAACATATATGAAGAACTTTTTCAACTCAGCAATTTAAATTACCCAATTTTTAAAAGGGCAAAGGATCTGAATAGATATTTCTTTAAAGAAGATATACAAATGGCCAACACACACCTAAGAAGATAAGTGATATTAGTCATTAGGAAAATGCAAATCAAAACCATGATATCATTTTATACACACTAAGATGACTATAATAAGAAAAATGAAAAATATTAATAACAAATGTTAGCAAAAATGCAAAACAATTGCACCCCTCATGAAATGTAATATATAATGGTGCAGCTGCTGTGAAAAACTGTTTGGCAGTTTGTCAATAAGCTAATCATAGAATTATCATATGACCCAGCAGTTTCACTCTTAGTTATATCCTGAAAAGAACTGAAAAACTTAAACATGAATGCTCATAATAACCAAAATTTGGAAGCAACCCAAATACCCATCTATAGATGGATAAACTAAATGTGTTATATCCATACAATGGAATATTATCAGCTACATAAAGCAATGAAGTACTGATACATGCTATGTCATGAGTGAACCTTGAAGGCTTTATGGTAAGTGAAGGGAGCCAGACACTAAAGACTACCTACTGTATGATTCCATTTATGTAAAACGTCTAGAAAGGCAAATTTACAAAGACAGAAATTAGATAAGTGGTTACTAGTAGCTAGACAGGGGAAAATGGGGAGTGACTACAAACGGGTCCAGTAGTGTCCCCTTATCATTAAAAGATGCGTCCCAAGACTCCCAGGAGCTAGCTGAAACCATGGAATGTTACGTAGATGATGTTTTTACTATGTGTACATACATACAATCAAGTTTAATTTATAAATTAGGCACAGTAAGAGACTCAACAATAATACAATAGGGCAATAATAAAGATATACTATGATAAAAGTTATGTGAATGTGGTCTCTCTCTCTCTCTCAAAATATTTTATCGTAATATACTCACTTATTTTCAGACCATAGTTGACTCTGAGTAACTGACACTGTGAAAACTGAAACATCACTTAAGGGGAGCTACCATATAGATTTTCTTTTTGAGGCAGTAACAGGTTCAAAAATTGTAGTGATGGTTGCACAACTCTGTGAATATATGTAAAACCATTGAATTATACAGTTTAAATGGGTAAATTATATAGTATTTGAATTATATTCCCAAAAAAGCTACCCATAAGAAGTTATAAAGAAGAAAATATACTCCCTGCACTTTGGAAGGCCAAGGCAGGAGGATTGCTTGAAGCCAGGAGTTCAAAACCAGCCTGAGGAACAAAGCAAGACTCCATGTCTACACATACAAAAAAAAATAAATAAATTAGCTGAACTTGGTGGTCCATGCCTGTGGTCCCAGCTACTTGGGCGGCTAAGGTGGAAGAATTGTCCAAAAAGTCACTCCAGCCTGGGCAACAGAGTGAGACCCTGTCTCAATAAATAGGGAAAATGTAACACAAGAAAACATTCACGGGGGGCAGACTCCTTTAGCACCTTCAGATCACCTGGAGGCCCCTGGCTTGCATTCACTGCAAAGAGAGAAGGACCTCCCACTTTCCACTGAGATTCTCACACTGGCCTCTGTTGGTTATTCTGGGTTCTGTTCCAGGCCATGACTTCCCTTGACTTCTTCCACACATTGCTGATAAAAAGCAGGCCCTGTGGCAGTTTGGTGCTTTGTCCCACTCACTTGTAATTTGGGATTCATGGTGACACTTTATCACCTACTTTTGTTGTCCATGGCTTTTCAGTTTTTCTGTTTTCACATGGCACTCAGGAAGATCCAGACATTATTCTGGGACTGCTGTCACCGTCTTCCTAGACCTCCTGTTGGAGACCTTGGTGAAATACCCTGTTTTGATATGCATTTCAAATACTTTTCCCCAGTTTACATTTGTCTTGAACGATTTGGATATGAGGAGATGGGGGAATTTGGGGACCATGGGCGGCTTCCCACATTGCTGTGTGAGTTGGGAGCAGCACTTCCTAATCGCCCTGGGAGTTCATCTTATCCCCCTCCCAACAGCTCTGAGGCTCGATAAAGTGATTAGACTTTTCTCAGGTTGTTATTAGTATTTTTCTCTGGGCTTCTTCAGTAGTACAATTCAGTTCACCTATTGCTCAGAAAATATTGGTATGGTAACCTATTCTGGCAAGTAAAGCAATTACCTAGAGTTGAAGAAAAAGAAGTTGGACTAAAAATCTGAATAGTCAACCATTTATTACCCAAAGGCACTTGAAAGAATTAAGGAAAACAAAGGCAGGTACATTGCTCTGTCCATGACAGATGAGAAAGGGCTTAATCCAGCTGGAATGATCAGAGGATAATCCCTTAAAGTAGGGAGCGTGGGTGAATTCGATTCCTTGCCACACCGAGGTTTGTAGAATAGACTAATAAGAGGCAGCCAAATGTCTAATTGGGGGTCAAAACCTAGCTTGTGTTAAAGATTCTTCAAGTCATGTAAAGTTTCATTAATATTTAAACCCAGGTTTCCATTGCTGTGAAACCCTGTTCCTGGGTTCAATGCATCATCTCATTGGCTAGAACTTAGATAGCTACAATTACATTTAAGGCAGGCCAGACAGGGTTGTCTTTTTCTGGACAGCCATATGCCTAGATGAAATCAGGGGCTTTGTAACTGAGGAAGAACGAATATCTGGACTAGCATTTTTGAGAGTTTAAATTTTTCACCTTTCTTAAAATATTCATGAAGTCCATCATGGCTTCTCCATCAGTTCACTGTCTTGATTATCCTTTTATTTATTTATTTTTTTGACAGGGTCTCACTCTGTTGCCCAGGCTGGAATATAGTGATGCAATCTCTGCTCACTGAGGCCTCCACCTCTCAGGTTCAAGGGATCCTCCTACCTCAGCCTCCTGAGAAGTTGGGACTATAGGCATGTGACACCATGGCGGGCTAATTTTTGTGTTTTTAATAGAGATGGGGTTTCATCATGTTGGCAGGCTGGTCTCAAACTCCTGATCTCAGGAGATCCACCTGCCTTGGCCTCCCAAAGTGGTGGGATTACAGGCATGAGCCACCCCGCCTGGCCTTCTATTTTTAAGCCATTTGTTGTATTCTATTCCTTCCTCCCTGACTTTATCAATTGTTATTCTGGTTGCAAGTAACAGAAAGTGACTATGTAACTTAAGGAAAAATGGGGTGGCGGGGTGCAGGATGCGTACAGGATGGAAAGGAAGGCTTGAGAACCTGGTTCAGAGAAGTTAGAAAGTAGGCAGCTCTGGGGACTTAGCAAGCAGGAATTATTTGACAATCTCACTGAAATGTGATACTAAAGTTAGTGCGCTTCAACTATTTTTTTCAACAATTTCATCATGACTCCTGGAATTGTAAGTTATATTTGAGAACATCTCATTGGTTTAGCTTTTTCTCATGCCTGTACCTCTGTTAGGAGAGGAATGAGGGGGAGGAGATAATTCTTTATAGAAAATAGGTGCTGTTATCAAAAGGAGAAATAGATGCTAAGTAGCCAAAAACAAAACAAAAAAACCTACAAATGCATCCTACCCTTCTTCAAATAGAACAATGGTTAATTTTACTGCTCTGGTCCCACCTGCTATTCGCTGCTACGCATCTCACTCCTCTGCCTCATTACCTCTCTCACACAGCCCCACTAGGCATTTCCACCATTCTCACTTTATGTAAGTTCTGTCCACTGCCTGGAATATCCTTCCAGCCCTCACTCTTCTTTACCCAGGAGATCTCTACTGATGCCTCCTGTTTCTGGCCCATGATTCCTCAGACCACGCTGGGTGTCCCTCCTCTGGGCTCCCACAGGCTTTGCTCAGGACAGATGAACTTCTCTGCTTCTCCCACTATGTGTAGACCAGGAGTTCCTGATTCACAGGGTTGCCTTGCTCATCTCTGTTGCCACAGCATCTAGTATCATGCCTCACCCAAAATAGTCACTCAATAAAATTATGATGGCTGGATAAATGGCTCTAATGTCTTGCTGCATATTCTCTTCTGACTTCCAGTGGCCATGCCAGAGCCCCTCTGGCTGTCTGGCTGAACTCTCAACTAAATCTTTCTTCTTTCCTGTCAATCAGCACATGCTCCTGATGTCTGTTCAACTCCTATTTACTGAACTCATGCTTCGGAAGACATGAGGGGAACAAAGATAAATCAGATTCAGTGTATGCCCTCAAGAATGGTCTTCATTAGGGTTTCATAACCTCGGCACTGTTGACGTTTGGGGCTGAATAATCTGTGTTGCAAGGCATCCTGTGCACTGCAGGATGTTCAGCAGCATCCCTGGCCTCCACCCACTAGATGCCAGTAGCATTCTCCTCTCAGTCAGGACAGTTAAAAATGTCTCCAGATGTTGTTAAGTGTGCCCTGTGGAGCAAAAAAAAACTGACCTCAATTGAGAACCACTGGTCTAGATGTAGAGGCATAAAGAAACAGAAAGATAAATTTCAGGCCAGGCGCAGTGGCTTGTGCCTGTAATCCCAGACTTTGGGAGGCCGAGGTGGGCAGATCACGAAGTCAGGAAATTGAGACCATACTGGAGAACATGGTGAAATCCCGTATCTACTAAAAATAGAAAAACTGGCTGGGCATGGTGTCGTGTGCCTGTGATCCCAGCTACTTGGGAGGCTGAGGCAGTAGGATCAATTGAACTAGGGAGTTGGAGGTTGCAGTGAGCCGAGATCCCATCACTGTACTACAGTCTGGTGACAGAGAGACTGTGTCTCAAAAAAAAAAAAATTCAATATGAAGTAGATGTAAGCACAAGTACACAAATGGTCTGTAAGGAAATTAAAATTGGAGACTTTAAAAATACTTGTATCGGGGGAAGATCCAAGATGGCCCTTTTAGGAACAGATCAGGATTGCAGCTCCCAGTGAAAGCGCAGAGGGTGAGTGGACACCACATTTCCAGAATCTTTATTGCCCACACAGACCAGGAGAATCCTAGGTGGAGGAGCCCTACGGGTAGCCAGCGCGGCTGTTTTAGCTGGCGTGGCTGCTCTCTGTACAAAATACACTGGTCCGGTTGTGCTTTTAAGCTGGCCAGGAGATTCCCGGGCAGCGCCGTTGTTTCAGCCAGCGCAGTGGGTTGCTGGACGGGAAATCACACAGATCCTGGCACCCTTTTAGCAGGCGACTGGAATGCCAAGGAGAGAGTCAACCATTCAACTTAAAAAAAAAAAAAGGCTCTGAGGCAGGGAGCCAGGTGATCAGGCTTGGCGGGTCCCACCCCCACAAAAACAAAAAAACCCAGCAATTGGAAATGCTTGGGGTTGAGAGTTTCACCGCAAGCACAGCTGAACCCAGAATGGTGCAGCTTTGTGGGGGAGGGGCGTCTGCCATTACCGAAGCACTCCACCCCTACGGAGGTAGTCCGCCATTGCTGAGGCAGCTTGCCGTTGCCGAGGCAACCCGCCGTAACAAAGAGAGTCTGCCATTACAGAGGTGGGCCACCATTGCCAAGGCAGTTCTAACCACACCCATATAAACAGGACTGCAGGGAAGCTCAATGGCAGCAGGGTGGAGCTCAACAAAGCCTCTGCAGGCAGACAGTGACTAGGCTGCCTCCTTGCTGGGCAGCGCAGCCTTGGAAAAAAAAAAAAAGGCAGCAGCACAATGGACTCTCATAAATAAAGCCCTAACTCCTGGGACAGAGCACCTGGGGAGAAAAAGGCGGTTTATGAGTTCTGCTGCAGCAGACTTAAACATACCCACCTAGCAGCTCTGAAAGAACAACGGACCTCACAGCTCAACACTTGAGCTCCAATAAAGAACAGACTTTTTCTTCAAGCAACTCTCTGACCCCCATATATCCAAAGAGTCACCTCACAAAAGACTTATCAGACTGACATTTGGTGGGCATCATTCTGAGACAAAGATAGCAGAAGAAGAAACTGGTAGCAACCCTTACTGTTCTGCAGCTACTGCAGGTGATCCCCAGGCAAGCAGGGCCTGGAGTGGACCTCAGCAGTGCTACAGCAGAGGGGCCAGACTGTTATAAGGAAAACTAAGAAACAGAAATAATTTCATCATCAACAACCTGGACGTCCACTCAGAGACCCAATCTGAAAACCAGCAACTACACAGACGACAGGTGGATAAATCCACAAAGATGGGAAGAAACCAGCGCAAAAAGCAGGAAAACACCCAAAACCAGAACACCTCTCCTCCTACAAGGGATCACAACTCCTCACCAGCAAGGGAACAAAGCTGGATGGAGAATGAGTGTGATGAAATGACAGAATCAGAATTCAGAAGGTGGGTAATGAGAAACTTCTGTGAGCTAAAAGAACATGTTCTAACTCAATGCAAATAAACTAAGAACCTTGAAAAAAGATTTGAGGAAATGATAACAAGAATGGACAACATAGAGAGGAACATGAGTGAATCGATGGAGCTGAAAAACACAACATGAGAACTTTGCGAAGCATGCACAAGTTTCAAGAGCTGAATTGACCAAGCAGAAGAAAGGATATCAGAGGTCGAAGATCAACTCAAAGAAATAAAATGAGAAGGCAAGATTAGAGAAAAAAAAGTGCAAAAAGGAATGAATAGTCTCCAAGAAATGTGGGACTATGTGAAGAGACCTAATCTACGTTTGATAGGTGTACCTGAATGTGACGAAGAGAATGAATCTAAGCTGGAAAATACTCTTCAGGATGTTATCCAGGAAAACTTCCCCAACCTAGCAAGGCAGGCCAATATTCAAGTCCAGGAAATACAAAGAACACCACAAAGATATTCCTCAAGAAGAGCAACCCAAGGCACATAATCGTCAGATTCACCAGGGTTGAAATGAAGGAGAAAATGATAAGGGCAGCCAGAGAAAAAGGTCGGGTTACCCACAAAGGGAAGCCCATCAGACTCACAGCAGATCTCTCAGCAGAAACCCTACAAGCCAGAAGAGAGTGGGGACCAATATTCAACATCCTTAAAGAAAAGAACTTTCAACCCAGAATTTCATATCCAGCCAAACTGAGATTCCTAAGTGAAGGAAAAATAAAATCCTTTGCAAACAAGCAAGTACTCAGAGATTCTGTCACCACCAGGCCTGCTTTACAAGAGCTCCTGAAAGAGTCACTACACATAGAAAGGAACAACCAGTACCAGCCACACCAAAAACATACCAAATGGTAAAGAGCATCAACAAAATGAAGAATCTGCATCAACAAATGGGCAAAACAGCCAGCTAGCATCAAAATGGCAGGCTCAAATTCACATGTAACAATATTAATCCTAAATGTAAATGGGCTAAATGCACCAATCAAAAGACACAGACTGGCAAATTGGATAAAAAGCCAAAACCCATCAGTGTGCTGTATCCAGGAAACCCATCTCACATGCACGGATACACAAAGGCTCAAAATAAAGGGATGGAGGAAGATTTACCAAGCAAATGGAGAGCAAAAAAAAGCAGGAGTTGCAATTCTCATCTCTGATTAAATAGACTTTAAAGCAACAAAGATCAAAAGAGACAAAGAAGGACATTACATAATGGTAAAAGGATCAATGCATCAACAAGAGCGAACGATCCTAAATATATATGCACCCAATACAGGAGCACCCAGGTACATAAAGCAAGTTTTTAACAACCTCCAAAGAGACTTAGACTCCCAAACAATAAAAGTAGGATACTTTAACACTCCACTGTCAATATTAGACAGATCAATGAGACAGAAAATTAACAAGGATATCCAGGACCTGAACTCAGACCTGGAACAAGTAAACCTGATAGACATTTATAGAACTCTCCACCCCAAATACACAGAATATACATTATTCTCAGCACCGCATCACACCTACTCTAAAATTGACAACATAATTGGAAGTAAATCACTCCTCAGCAAATGCAAAAGAATGGAAATTATAACAAACAGTCTCTCAGACCACAGTGCAATCAAGTTAGAACTCAGAATTCAGAAACTAACTCAGAACTGCACAGCTTCATGGAAACTGAACAACTGGCTCTTGAATGTTGATTGCATAAACAATGAAATGAAGACAGAAATAAAGTAGTTCTTTGAAACCAATGAAAACGAAGACACAACATACCAGAATCTCTGGGACACATTTAAATCAGTCTCTAGAGGAAAATATATAGCAATAAGTGCTCATATGAGAAGAGTGGAGAGATCCAAAATTGACACCCTATCATCAAAATTGAAAGAGCTAGAGGAGCAAGATCAAAAAAACTCAAAACCTAGCAGAAGATAAGAAATAACTAAGATCAGAGCTGAACTGAAGGAGATAGAGACATAAAAAACCCTGCAAAAAATCAATAAATCCAAGAGCTGGTTTTTTGAAAAGATCAACAAAATAGACCGCTAGCCAGATTGATAAAAAAGAAAAGAGAGAACAACCAAATAGATGCAATAAAAAACAATAAAGAGGAAATCACCACAGATTCCACAGAAATTCAAACCATTATCAGAGAATATTACAAACAACTCTATGCACATAAACTAGTAAACCTGGAAGAAATGGATAAATTCCTGGACTCCTGTGTCCTCCCAAGCCTAAACCAGGAGGAGGCCGAAACTATGAATAGACCATTAACAAGGTCTGAAGTTGAGGCAGCAATTAAGAGTCTACCACACAAAAAAAGCCCAGGTCAAGATGGGTTCACAGCCGAATTCTACCAGACAGACAAAGAGGAGCTGGTACCATTCCTTCTGAAACTATTCCAAATAATCCAAAAAGAGGGACTCCTTCCCAGATCATTTTATGAGACCAACAACATCCTGATACCAAAACCTGGCAGAGACTCAACAAGAAAGGAAAACTTCAGGCCAATATCCATGATGAACATAGATGCAAAAATCTTCAATAAAATACTGGCAAGCCAACTGCAACAGCACATCAAAACACTTATCCATCATGATCAAGTAGGATTCATCCTGGGGATGCAAGGCTGGTTCAACATATGCAAGTCTATAAATGTAATTCACCACATAAACAGAACCAAAAACAAAAACCACATGATTATCTCAATTGATGCAGAGAAGGCATTTGACAAAATTCAATAGCCCTTTATGCTAAAAGCCCTCAATGAACTCCGTATTGATGGAATGCATCTCAAAATAATAAAAGCTATTTATGACAAACCAACAGCCAATATCATACTGAATGGGCAAAAACTGGAAGCATTCCCTTTGAAATCCGGCACTAGACAAGGATGCCCTCTCTCACCACTCCTATTCAATATAGTACTCGAAATTCTAGCCAGCGCAATCAGGCAAGAAAAAGAAATAAAGGGTATTCAAATAGGAAAGGAGGAAGCCAAATTGTCTCTATTTGCAGACGACATGATGGTATAACTAGAAGACCCCATTGTCTCAGCCCAAAATCTCCTGAAACTGATAAGCAACTTCAGCAAAGTCTCAGGCTACAAAATCAATGTGCAATAATCACAAGCATTCCTATACACCAATAACAGACTGAAAGAGAACCAAATCAAGAACGAACTGCCATTCACAATTGCTACAAAGAGAATAAAATACCTAGGAATACAGCTAACAAGGAATGTAAAGGACCTCTTCAAGGAGAACTACAAACCACTGCTCAACGAAATAAGAGAGGACACAAACAGATGGAGAAACATTCCATGTTCACGGTTAGGAAGAATCAATATCATGAAAATGGCCATACTGCCCAAAGTAATTTACAGATTCAATGCTATCCCCATCAAGCTACCAATGACCTTCTTCACAGAACTAGAAAAAACTACCTTAAACTTCATATGGAACCAAAAGAAAGCCCACATAGCCAAGTCAATTCTAAGTAAAAAGAACACAGCAGGAGGCATCACACTACTGGACTTCAAACTATACTACAAGGCTACAGTAATAAAAACAACATGGTACTGGTACCAAAACAGAGATATAGACCAATGGAACAGAACAGAGGCATCAGAGGCAACACAACATATCTACAACCATACAATATTTGATAAACCTGACAAAAACAAGCAATGGGGAAAGGATTCCCTGTTTAATAAATTGTGTTGGGAAAACTGGCTAGCTATGTGCAGAAAGCAGAAACTGGACCCCTTCCTGACATCTTACATTAAAATTAACTCCAGATGGATTAAAGACTTAAACATAAGACCTGGCACCATAAAAACCCTAGAAGAAAATCTAGGCAAAAACATTCAGGACACAGGAGTAGGTAAGGACTTCATGACCAAAACACCAAAAGCACTGGCAACAAAAGCCAAAATAGACAAATGGGACCTAATCAAACTCCACAGCTTCTGCACGGCAAAAGAAACAGTCATTAGAGTGAATCAGCAACCAACAGAATGGGAAAAAGTTTTTATAGTTTACCCATCTGACAAAGGGCTGATATCCAGAATTTACAAAGAACTAACACAGATCTACAAGAAAAAAACAAGCCCATTCAAAAGTGGGCAAAGGATATGAACAGACACTTTACAAAAGAAGACATACATGAGGCCAACAAACATGAAAAAATGCTCATCATCAGTGGTCATTAGAGAAATGCAAATCAAAACTACATTGAGATACTATCTTATGCCAATTAGAATGGCGATCATTAAAAAATCTGGAGACAACAGATGCTGGAGAGGATGTAGAGAAATAGGAACACTTTTACACTGTTGGTGGGAGTGTAAATTAGTTCAACCATTGTGGAAGACAGTGTGGCGATTCCTCAAGGCCTTAGAAATAGAAATTCCATTTGACCCAGCAATCCCATTACTGGGTATATATCCAAAGGACTATAAATCATTCTACTATAAGGACACATGCACACTAATGTTCATTGTAGCACTGTTTACAATAGCAAAGACCTGGAACCAACCCAAATGTCCATTGATGATAGACCGGACAGGGAAAATGTGGCACATATACACCATGGAATATTATGCAGCAATCAAAAACGATGAGTTCGTGTCCTTTGTAGGGACATGGATGAACCTGTAGAACATCATTCTCAGCAAACTGACACAAGAACAGAAAATGAAATACCGCATGTTCTCATTCATAGGCGGGTGTTGAACAATGAGAACACATGGACACAGGGAGGGGAGCACTATACACTGGGGTCTGTTGGGGGGAATGGGGAGGGACAGCAGGGGGTGGGGAGTTGCGGAGAGAGAGCATGGGGAGAAATGCCAGATATAGGTGAAGGGGAGGAAGGCAGCAAATCACATTGCCACATGTGTACCTATGCAACTATCTTGCATGTTCTTCACATGTACCCCAAAACCTAAAATGCAAAAAAAAAAAAAAACCCAGAAAAAAAAAAAATACTTGTATCTACAAGGATGAACAGGACAATAAACTGAAGCTTAACCACATGAAATAATTAAAGGACATCATAAGACAGCATTTTCACAGGCGGGAAGGGAGGAAAGGAACTAACACTTGTTTAGTCTTTGTTATGCAAAGCAAGCTTTGCATTTGTTGATTTATTTCATTCTCACAGTAATCCAAAGTGTATACCATGCTCTGCTAATAGCAGCTAATATTTTTGCACTGCCCTTGCTGCTAGCTCATCTAACCCTTAAAGCAGCCCAAGGGTGTAAGGGGTGGATGGGGGTGCTGCCTTTATTTTACATGTGACAGGCCCAAGGCACAGGGAAGTTCCTTGCTAGTCAGTGACAACACTAGAATTCTGACAGGGATGGACTCCAGGGTCCAGCCCCATGCTGCCCCTTTGCCTTGGCTCATGCTGTCCACGTTGCTTGCATGCCTTGGCTTCTCCCTTCCCTTCCCTTCCCCCACTCTGCTGTTTGAGCATCCTTCAGGACTCCGGAGCCCACCCAACGCTGTTCCTGAGCCTTCAGTCCTCCAGATGGCTATTTTCTCTTTGTGGTACAGTCCCCCCTGGATTTTCTTCAGATCCCTCTCACATGAGCTTGTAGAAGGTAGCTGGGATCACTCTTGCACCCCCAGGTTCTTACTCTTGGTAGCCACACAAATATACGTGTTACATTTGGAGTCCAGGGTGCTGCTCCTATGGAGTCTGACCTTTTTCAATTTCCTCACCCAAAGCCGCCCTGGTAACCGTCTCTACTGGAGTCTCAGGGCTGGAGGCCACAACCTGTTTCTTGGCCCCAGAACCTTCAGCCCTGGTTCCAGCCAGGCTCTCAGGCGTTTGCGGGTTTCTCCTGCCTGCATCTGAGGACACCACCTGCATTCCCTGGGGGGTAGCAGGGACTGGCGTCCGGGGTTGGGCCATCGCCCTCCTATCTGTGGTTGACTCTGCGCTTCTGCTCCCTCCCTGTGACATCCGGGTAAGACCGGCCTTCCCAGGGCTGCGAGGAGGCTGACAACGCCTGACTGAAGTACAGGAGCCTCAGCAGCCTGGGAGCCAGGCTCTGCTCTGCACGCCCCCACCTCAGCATGAGAGTCGTGTAGGTGTTTGTCCCACGCTTCCCCTATATTCCAACCTTTCTCTCTTCAAGCTGGATAAAACGAACCCTTTATAGTTCTTCTCCGCCAGCAAAGGCAAGTCAAAATCACCAGCCGCTCTAACAACGTAGCTGGCCCCGTTGCAGCAGCTGTCCTGAGTCGGCACAGCTGAGAGCCCTCTGCTGGGGACATCGGGAGCCGCGCAAAGTCCGGAGACTTCCCAGGAGGCACCTTTTAGCAGTTTGTTGGTCTAATGCCTCTGAAACCATAATTTGATGGTAGAGAGAGGGTGTGAAAAACCGGTAAGACCTAGAATACGTGGTTTTTCTTGTTTCCGACTTTAACCCACCTTTTCCTGATGTTCCTGGTAGTGTCATTAGCTTTTGTTTCTAGATCTTGTTTCAAGATCTGACTTGGCCTGACTCTGCACCTAATCCTTGTGTATCTATTCCTTCCATTCTACAGATGAGGAAACTGAGTCACAGCAGGGAGCAAAAGGAGTCATGGCCTTTGCTCCAAGCCTCCCATACCTTCTGCCTGACTCCAGAAACTGCTGCCCTGGAAGGTCTGACAACCCTCAGCTTCCCTTTTCCCAGCTGCAGACACTCCTCTGGAGGCTCTGAGTGATGTCAAGGGTCCGACTGTTTCCTGCCTCCCAAACCTCCAGAGCAGCTTCCCTATGACCTGTCCCAAGGTGGTGAGCTTGCCTGCCACTTGTTCTTTTTTTGGCGCATCCTTGCCCTAGATGTTTCAGAGTCCTGGACTTGCTCAAAACCCCCCATTTTCCCTGTGCCAAGGAGCAGGAGGCTCCATGCAGGGAATGGTAGCAAGCAACCCAGACATTTTACCACAAAGAGGGAGAGAGAAACCAAACCTTAACGGTTATTATATCCTTGGGCTAATTATGAGCAACAAAAAGCCAGTCTTGTGTAATCTAAACAGAAACAGAATTTATTGAAAGGATATGAAATGGTGGCAGAACTAGGCTTGCAAAATAGGCTGGAACAAATATTGGTGGGCTGCTGAGATCACCTCCCATCAGACAAGAAGAAATGCCTCCACGCAGCCAGGGTGGGGCTGTGACCTGGGTTTGACCAATCACATACACTTGCCCAGACTGAATTAGATACTAATAAAACAGGAGCAGAAACAGTAAACCTCACATTCTGCCTTCTAACCTTCATGGCTGCAGCCACCTGTCAAATGCCCACATTTGCCACCAACTGTGCTCTTAGCACAGAAACCTATGAAGTCCTTACTGTGCATGAGCATTGCAGACGGTGCTGCTTTCACTCACTGTACATAATACTAGTAACTGGCTCCTTCACATCTGAATCTGGCCAGGGTGGTCTAGTCTGGTTGTCTTTTGTCCCTAACCTGGACCATCCTGCCACTACAATCACAAACAGCACCCAGCAAGTACAGTAGTTCCCCTTATCCTCCAGGGATACATTTGGACCCCTGGTGCATGTCTGAAACCGTGGAAGACTGAACCCTCTATAAATTCTTTCCTATACATGACAAAGTTTATAAATTAGCACATTGAGATTAATATAAAACAATTACAATATATTGTAATAATAGTCATGTAAACGTGGCCTCTCAAAGTAGCTTATTGTACTGTACTGAGCTACTCAGACCACAGCTGACTACAGGAATGGAGATCATGGATGGGGGTGCTAAGGGACCTGAATTAAGTTCTTATATAGCAGGGCCAACCTATCCACTTTGTTTCTACGCTTTTCTCACAAAACCTGTAGAGACTGACTCATAATAAGAGGTAAATAATCTCAAGACCAGTAGGAGCACAAGATATACTGCAACAGGGACAGCCAGTCTAGCACAATCGGGTAGGGATCTTGAACCTAAATCCTGGCAGACCAAGCAAGGGTCAACAAAGCAGCCATAACAAAATAAAACATGAGGTAATTATTTAATGACACAGGAAAATACCATGTTATGAAACAAGCTGGTTACAAGCAGTATGTAGATGACTTCATTTTGATAAAAAAAATTAAAAAGCACAAACATGCATATAAAAATTAAATTATGTACAAAATATCAATAGTATTTACTTCTGCTCAGTAATTAAATATTCTTCCCTTTGTTTTTGTCTTTTAAAAAACATTATTTCTGGTGGGGGGGGCGGGGCGGGGAAGAAAACATGATCCTAGAGGGAGTTATTAAACACCAGGAAATAGGAATCCAAGAAGCCAGTCCAGGAGCTCAGCAGTCAAGGCTGGAAGCCTAGGACAGGTCTGACCAGGCTGATGACAGCCAAGCCCAGAAACAGAAGATTGTTCTTTTCTTTTCCTACTGGAATGTTCGTTACCAAACAGTTTCCTCTACATTAGATGTTAGCACTTCTTACATTTAATGGGATCCTATGATTAACTGGCACAACAGCCAAATGATGCTAGCAACTTTGGTTTTGAATTGCTACATAATGTACTATTTTGTAGTTATACACTATACAAAACACACTAGAAATCAAGTGCTCTTATAACAAAAACCCATCTGACTAAATCACTGACTTTGCTTTTTTTTTTTTTTTCTAACTTCGTTTTTTGTCAATCTTCATAGCAAATGTATTTTTTGTTTCATGGCCTGGAAGAGGTAATTTTTCTCAGAAAGAAGCTAACATTAACGTGTGCTGGGCACTGTTTGATAGCTTGGCTCTAAGTCCAAGGAAGTTGCCCCTGTCTTCTAAGTACTCTATAGAGTAAAAAGGCTTACCAAAATCCAAACCACCCTGAATTAAACAAATCTGAACGAGAAGCATCACCATTCTTTGTGCGTTTTTAGTCTTTGCTGTTACCAAATGAAGAAATGCGGTATATTACACCTCTATTGATATAAATAAGGCTCAAACATCTCAATTTCACCCTCTTCCTACCCGCTTCCCATCGAATGTTATGACTGCTAGTGACACTTTATTGAAATTACAATCCATACCTTTCGCTCCAAAAAAACCGAAACACCCAAGAAAAACTCATTGCTTTAAAATCAAGAATCTATAAAAGCAATGCCACCCTAATCCTAAGGTGCTTCTGAGCTCTTTGCGCTTTTATACGGCAGCATTTTCAGGAGGAGTCATGAGATACTGTCAAGGTCGAAGAAATAACTAAAAACAAAAAATAACCTGAGACTCTTTCTCTGCATTACCTCCAGCTGCCCAGTACACTAGGTCACCTTTACAGCAGTAAGAACAGCAATCCATGCCACAGAAATCTTCACCAAACAAGAAGGAGAGGTACAAAAAGAATTATATTAAAACAGTAACATACATTTATCTGTCTGAGGGAGGGAGATTTAAAGTTAAAATATTATATAATCATAAGAAAAACCAGATATTCTTTGCTCTGCCCTTGGGCAACCAAGAAAACAAAGCCTGTTTTGTATCTCAAAAATAAAAGAGAGACTTGATAGAAGTAACAGTGCTCAGTGCTTGCAACCCAAGTCAATTTATACTCTTGTTAACGAAGTCCAAATTCTAAAGGCTACAAAAATTCTGTTAAATCAAGGGGTAAAAAAAATTCACTTTAGGAAAAAGTTATTCAAGATGAAAGAAAGGCATGTCTTCAGTGAGAAAACTGCCTGCTGTCGGACGATTTCTTGCTAATATGTTTAAAGATTTTGGACTTTTCAACTTTTTTGGTTTTCTGGTAGCCAAATCCGCCACCGCCTCCTCGCTTTCTCTGCTTGCCTTCATTGCTGTTGACATCTAGGAGCAAACATTAAGGAAATCAAGTAAAAAAGATAATGAACTCCAACCTAACATCTACACAGGGAAAAAAGCAGCATGTACACTATTGTCCCTCCACAACCCCATTCTTACATGAAAATGTGGGAACACAGGCCTATGCAATGAATTTCCAGAAAATTAAGAGTGGCCACGTGACTACAGACTAAAATGAGCAGGTACAATTTTAAACTTCAGTGTGTAACAGTCACCTTAATTATTTCTTCCACGTAGTAAAACTCATGACAGTGAACAGGGATTTATGAGTTTAATCAGGAAGTTTACAGGAGCACATTAAAAAACCACCTCCTGTGTGTCAAAACAAGTGACTATCATTTCTCTTTAAAATTAATTTAGGAATGCCTGAGTGAAGGAGCTACTCTTCCTTCCACAGGACTTGACATGTATTCATTTCAGCTGACATTTATTCAATGTTTACAAATAAACATGGTAACCCAAAATTTGGTCCTCTAAGGCCAGGCGTGGTAGCTCACGCCTGTAACCCCAGCACTTTGGGAGGTCGAGGTGGGCGGGTCATCTAAGGTCAGGAGTTCGAGACTAGCCTGACCAACATGGAGAAACCCCATCTCTACTAAAAATACAAAAATTAGTCAGGCATGGTAGCATGTCTGTAATCCCAGCTACTCAGGAAGCTGCGGCAGAAGAATTGCTTGAACCCAGGAGGCAGAGGTTGCAGTGAGCTGAGATCGTGCCACTGTATTCTAGCCTGGGCATCAAGGGCAAAACTCTGCCTCAAAAAAAAAAAAAAAAAAGAAATTTGGCCGTCAAGTCCCCTCAGAAGTTACTACCATGGCACTAACGCACAGGCCTCATTTCAGCTGCTCAGTTTCTTCTTCTGAAAGGCACAAATTATAAATCACAACTGAAGCAACTGGAGACACTCCTTTTGCCTTCTATCGTAAGTAACATCTAAGTTTTATTTTCTTTTGCTGAACTTGCCACTTTCTTGTATAAAATTCTTCAGGGGCTCTAAGAGGATTAAGACTCCTTGAAAGGTCCCATCCTCTCTTTAGCTTCAAAACATCCCATTCACCTAAGTACCCTGCACAGTGTGGCCTCAGCAACCACCACGGAGTTTTGCTGTTATCTATGTTTCTGCCTGGAACACACAACTGCCTGTCTCTCCTTGTTCCACAGTCAAATTTGTCTTTTGAAGGCTCAAGGCATAAGCTGCCTTTTCCCTATAATCCGATCCTAATGTTTAATACCCACTTGTCCCACCCAACCTCTATGTGCTGTGCTAGCACAAACAGACACTGATCAGGACAAGCACTGGAGCCTCCAGTCTGAGAGAGAACACATACCAATCTACTGCAAAGCCCAAAATGCCTCTCTGTCAAGCTTTTGTTCCTCAGTTCCAGGATAACTTCATTAAAAAAAAGGATACTCAAATCAACAAAGGGAGGCACCTTAAAACCAAATGACAGAGCAACCTGAGGCAAATTTAGGTTATTAACATTAAAGATCTGCTTCAGAGAATGGGAATCATAGGCACGTATGTACGACTTATATGCTTCCTGGGCTGACTTATGAAGAAAGTAGTTCTTTTCAATCAATTTCTCAAGCTGAAATGGAAAGAAACACGGGTTTTAATAAACAAAAACAAACAAAACCCTCCAAGATACCAGATTTCAAATATCCTAGAGCAAAGTCACTCCATAGAAAACATTTAAGGAGGGCACAGAGTGGTGGTAACTAGAATAGCAAGAAACCTTATAGACGACACAGTCCAATCCTCATTTTACAATAGGGTAGACTTTAGAGGACAGTGACTGCCCAATAAATCACTACAAAGACAGGGCTGGGACAAGGTTAAGGTTCTTGCTTACTCACAAATGTTTAAAAATCACATACCTGGGACTGAATGTCAGAAATTTTAGACCAGGAAAAGTCAAATTCACTTAATGGAACCTAGAAACCAAAAGTATTAAGATTAGTAAACCAGGATGATGAGCATTCAGATACTGTGTACTGAAGACAGGGAAGGATGATCAGGCCTATGGAATTCCCTCAAGACAGACAGGAAAATCTGCTTTTCCTATTTTCCTAGTCTCCCAATGTTGGTGGGAAAGTTTCATCTTTGCTCTGCTGAGTTAGGCAATCTGTACTTCTTTCTTTCTGAAGGGCAAGGAATTGGACAGGGATCGAGTCAGTAAAGTACTTTTCTCTGAGAATCTTTACAATCCTGACTGTTTGGAACCATGAAACAGCCTAAGGATTCTAGTCAGAAGGGCCATCAGCCCCCTTTCTCCATGTCAGAAGAGGGTCCCTAATACCACATAGCCCTGTATTGAGGCTTGTGACACTACAGGCCATGATGACCACAAACTCTACAGGGTGGATCTGTCATCAGTTATCACTCATTAGATAACCAGAAAAGCAACAGGCTTATGCTAGGTGCTGGAGAACAGGTGCCTAAGTCCTGGATTCTGCCCTTGGAGAGCTTGCGGTCTTGTGAGGGAGAAAGATAAGTAATGAAATGTCAACCTGATGAGCACCTGTTCTGTGCGAACAAGGAGGAGGGCAGGAGATCAGAGATGGCATTCCCAGCAAAGACAGAGGCTAGTTGAAACCAAGCATTCTGGAGAAAGTGTACAAAAGCTGTAGAGCAATTTCAGGGCACTGCCTATAGTTGCAGGGTAGAGGAAACCTATCAGTAAGCGTATGCCAGAGAGGCCATGAGGATGCAAATGTCAGGGAGGAGAAGGCCTGATATGCATCCCCATGGCCTAGCAATGAAGAGGCCAATTAGGGTTCTGATGGATTCAATTCCGGTGTGACACTACAAAGCTAAAGCCAAATTAGGCCGGTTGGGGACCAAGAGGAAGGTAATTGGCAAGAACATAAACCAATGTTCCAATAAGGCAGACTGAGGAAAGGCAACAGACGGTAGCTATCCTGCAGGAAGGGGTAGAAGAACAGGTTTAAGTTTGAAGTTACTTTTTTACAGTGAGAAATTTCAGATGGTAAAGCGCTAACTGCAGAGAAGAGACTGTAGGCCAAGAGTTGATGAATAGGAGACAGAGGGCAGTGAAGGAGGCAGAGACTAGAGTGAATGAGGATTTCCCACTGCTTCATACAAGGTAAGAGGAAAGAAGGGGAGCAGAAGCAGAGATGACTAGGTGTGAGGGAGCTTCAAAGGAGTGGAGAAGGTCTCAAAGAGGCCTGGAGGGAATGGGAGAGGAGAGGCTGGGACACAGAGGCGTTGGTAAGTAACAGAGCTAGAAAGCTGAGCCACGTGGGCAATTCCTTCTGTTTTCACTTCCTGGTCTGGAAGTACATAAAATCTTACTTGCTTAATTGCCATCAGAATGGTTGTAATAGTACTGCCCAGACTCAAGATTCCTCTGACACATGTAGAAATGGTGCTTGCTAACAATCCCTACACCAAGAGAAATCTTTCTCCAAGTAAAGATCGTTACCTTGGATTGTTTCAAATAGCGAAGAAAACCCAATTCTTCTGGACGCAAAATGAGCAAGGCATGCCCTCTCCCATTTAGGCCTCTGGCTGTTCTACCTACACGATGAATATATTCCTTTGGTGGAGAAAGAAAGCCTGAGTTAACACAATGACTTCCACATGAGCTCATTTGCGTATATGCGTCCTGAGTATATGCACGTCTGCGCTGGGATGGTGCACTCCCATGGGACTGGGCCATACCCCTACAAAGCGGGACAGCAATCCCTCTGGCGCATATCACCCCCAAAGGGTAAAAGGCCAATGACTGAGGCCAAAAAGGCTGGACATGATATCTGCATTAACAGTGATCTAATAAAATATGTGTTATGCATGCTTCATCATCAAAATGGCTTTAATGCATTGTTTGTTAAAAATACTTCTCAATGAAGCTTATTCTACCACATATCCAGAAGCTTATCTACCTCCTTAAGCAATTTTATTTCCTTTAGGCATCTGCTGTTCTTAAGAGATCATTCTACATTTTCATAACTTAAGTTCCACTGATACTTCTAAATCCTCTTACACAGCCCCTTTGAGCTCTGAAAAGCCTTAAATACTTATCAACACCAGAGGAATACTGCAGTCACTGTATAGTAGGGATAAACCTTTCAAATGTGGAATGTGGAATGCGGTTTCCGTCAGGCAACTAGGAGAATAAGTGAACTCCTTAATGCAGAGTCATTTTGAAGATACCCCAAGGATGCCAGTTACCTTAGGGTCATCAGGGGGGTCATACTGAACAATCCAGTCGACTTCAGGAATGTCCAGTCCTCTTGCTGCCACATCTGTACACAATAGTGTTCCTGAATCTGCATTGCAGAACTGGAAGAATGTGGTTGTACGCTTGTTTTGCTTTTGCTTTCCCTAGAATTAAATAAAAACATCCGTAAGAGCTGGAATGTTAAGGTTGTCTCTAGGAAGTCTATCAGTAGAACCCCCAAATTGTGGAATTGTTACTCTATTTTGAGCTCATCCCCTGGCCTATGTTCTATTTCCCAGCTGTTCTGCAAGCCCTTCAAGGAGGATGGTGTCTTGTACTCCTTGGAAGTTCTCACAACCCTCCACACCCAGCAGTGCTCCCCACGTACAGGGTCTATCACCTAGTGGTGATCTAACTACTCAGAACGATATTTGAAGGAGTGGGCAATAATTCCAATCCTACAACCTCTAGGATTTAATAAGCATATGCTGTTTTCAATGAGCTCATTATAATCACTTACATGAATGGCCAAGACGGGCAAATCAATGTAATTCAGCAACTCATAGTGGTATTTCACGGACATACAAGATGAAAAGAAGACCATAAGTTTCTTCTTTCGGTTCTTCTTAAGGAATGTAAAGAGCAGAAGGAATCTCTTTTCAGAAGGACAAACAACATACCCCTAGAAATGGTTCAAATAGATACGAATGAACCAAGTGTACATTTTCCATTTCCTAACTTGTGTAATTTGATCAACGGCACTGATAATCATAGTGTGTAAACTGTTATGCCTCACCTACAGCATTTTAAAAGTTCATTAACCCATTTGCTTTCTGAATGATCCTTCCAATAATTACATAAAAACACCAAGTAAGATCCCTAAAGTTTTCAGTTATTGATAAAAAGTACCTGTTCAAGACCATCCACTGTTGCATTAGCTTTATCATCATCAACACCAACATACAATGGCTCCTTTTTCAGAGAAATCCTTGCCAGGTCTTCAACTTTTCGAGTTTGGGTGGCAGAAAAGAGCATAGTCTGTCTACGTGCTGAAACAGATACATATAAAAATAACCCCAGTCATTTTGGGACTCTTTACCATTGCCTCACAACTACAAATATTCTGGGTAGAGATATCAGAAACGGGAGGTATGATGTCTCTACAGATTCTAAAGATATTACAAAAGAGATTCTACAGCTATTATAAGAGATTCTACAGATATTATAAAAGGTAAAAAGGTATATCATGAAACACTAGGTCTATAAATCTGAGAACGTAGATGAAATGGACAAACTCCTTCAAAGACAAACAACTAAAGAAAATAGGAAAACTTTTAAAAAGCCTTGTGTCTACTAAAGAAATTTTAGTTAAAACCTTCATGTAAAAAAATTCCAAGCCCAAATGGATTCTACTGGTGAATTCTATTGAACATTTAAGGAAGAAACATCAATTATTCATAAACTCTCCAATAAATTAAAGAGGGGGTTTATATGTCAACTCATTCTTTGAAGTCAGTCATTCATTACACTATACAAAAACCTGACAATGACATTACAACAAAAGAAAACTATAAATCAATATAATTCATGAGCACATATGCAAAATTCAAAACAGAATTTTAGTAAAGTGAATTCAGCAATATATAAAAAGGATAATGTATCATAACAAAGTGGGTTTATTCTAGAAATGCAGGTTGGTTCAACATTTGAAAAATCAACCAATACAATTTACTATGTTAACAAAAGAAGAAACATGATTATTTTAACAGACAGGAAAAAAAAATCTGACCATTTATTTCTGATTAAAAACCCTCAGCAAACTAGGAACAAAAAAGATCTTCCTCAATCTGATAAAAGGCATCTATATAAAACCTGCGGCTGAGGCGCCCAGTCGCTCTGAAGCGGGGAAGTAGGACAAGATGGTTTACATCTCGAACGGACAAGTGTTGGACAGCTGGAATCAGTCTCCATGGAGATTATCTTTGATAACAGATTTCTTCTGGGGAATAGCTCAGTTTGTGGTTTTATTTTTCAAAACTCTGCTTCAGCAAGATGTGAAAAAAAGCAGCAGCTATGGAAACTCATCTGATTCCAGATATGATGATGGAAGAGGGCCACCAGGAAACCCTTCCCGAAGAATGGGTAGAATCAATCATCTGCGTGGCCCCAGTCCTCCTCCAATGGCTGGTGGATGAGGAAGGTAAATGTGTGCTCTAAGAAGCAGACAACTGGACATGTGCATTCATAGCAGAAGGAAACCATCAAGAAGTGGAAGGCTTATCATACTGAGCAGTGATGAATGTGTATGTTTAAACAAGGACTGTTCTGTGTCCTCACAGATGAATGACGTCATGCCAGGAATTCCCTCTGCAGAGAACTGGCCTAACTGACACGCAGTTCCATAAATGTACGTTTGTCTCATTACCTTTTTGTATAGTTTATTAAAGTATTAATATAGTTTTAATAAGTAAATTTTTAGGTTGCACAATGGACTCCTCATCTTTATATTAAATTCATGAAAAAACTGAAGAAGAAGAAGAAGAAGAAGAAAAAAAAAAAAAAAACCCTGCAGCTAACTTCATATGTAGTTATTGGTAAAGATTGAATCCTTTCCCCTAAGATCAGAACCAAGACAAGAATGTCTGCTCTCACCACTTCTATTCATTATCATACTAGAGTTTTTGGCCAGGGCAATCAGGCAAGAAAAAAAAAATTAAATAAAGACGTGAAACTGTCTTCATCTGTACATGATTGCCTATACCGAAAATCCAAAAGGATACGTGCAACTGGAAAGTCATACTGAATAATCATTCAGTACAGGATTAACTGTCTTGCTAGATATAAGAACAATATAAAACTCAACTGAGTATATATCTGTGTGTATATATATATACACACACATACACACACACATATACATATATATGCAACGAGCCACTGGAATTTTAAATTTTAATGAAATACTCAGTGATAAATATGACAAAAGATGTGAAAAAAACCTGTATCCTGAAACCCTCCAAATATTACAGAGAAATAAAATACCTAATACATAGAGATATACCTTATTATGGGTTTACATGACTCAGTATTGTCTTCCTCCAATGATGTCTATTATAAAAATCTCAATCAAGATTTAAGACTTTTTTGGAGGGAAAGGGGGAGAAACTGACAAATCAATTCTAAAATTTCTATAGCAATGCAAAGGACAAAAATACCACAACCTTAAAAGAGAACAAACTTGGGGCTAACATTACCTGATGGTCAAGTCTTACCAGGAGGAACTGGAACTTTCATACACTGCTCATAGGAATGTTAAATAGTACAGCCGCTTTAGCAAACACCTGGCAGTTTTTTAAAAAGGTAAACATACATGAAACACATATCAGCTAGGCCACTCCTAGGTTTACTCAAGAGAAAAGGAGATATGTCTCTACAAAGAACTGTAGATGAGTGTTCACAGCAACTTTATTTGTAATAGCACTGAACTGTAAAGAGCAGAAACATTCATCAGCAGCTATATGGACAAACTGGCATATTCACACAGTGGAATGCTACTGAGGAATACAAGGAACTACTGACACACATGACAGCAAGGACGAAAATCAAAAGAATTTACCGAGCAAAAGAAACCAGACCAAAATCATCAAAACTACGCTGATATAAATTTCCAGAAAATGCAACCTAATCTAGTGACCAAAAGCAGATCAATACTCATTTAGGGAAGAAGTGTGTGTATAAGGAGTCATGGGAGGGAGAAACAGAAAAGGGACAGGAAGAAACCTTTGGGTATGGTGGACATGTTCATTTTCTTGATTGCAGTGATGGTTTCACAGTGGTAAACTTTTCAAAGAATGTATCAAATTGTAACTTATAAATGTGTACGTATGTCAATTATCCTTTAATAAAGCTTTGAAAAATAAATTATATAATAAATGGGACCACAGTCTTAGTTATATCCAGTTCATAATGCTGCAAGTCCCATAACCAAGGTACGTACACGTAAGGCAACAAACCTGTAGCTACTTGAAGGATGTTAGATGAGGTAAGAATAGTCAAGAGGTGGAGGACAGGACCTAAGGTAACTCTGTTTAACGTTCATTATAACTTCTAAAAGAGCAAAACTACTATATTAAGTTGTTAATAAGTGTGATGCTTGTATTCCAAACTACCTTTCGGGTTGATTGGCACAACTAACTCACTTGGCTATGGTAAAGTTCTGGCATTAGTGCAGTTTTTCTATAGGAACAATTTTCATCTACCTCCAACAGATACTTTGCAAACCAAATGCAGATGCAACCTACTTACTTGGCAAAAGTTTAATAATTTGCTTTAATTCCTCTTCAAACCCAACATCCAAGATACGATCAGCTTCATCAATAACGAGACACTGCAGGTTCTTATACATAAACCCTGGGGTATTCTAACAAAACAAAGGACAAAGAACAACAATTAGTTGTCAGTTTAGGTTTCATATAAGGCAATGGGACAAGCACTGTATCTCTTACCTGCATATGGTCCAGCAGACGGCCTGGTGTGGCCACAATGATGTTGATCCCATTAGCAAGTTTCTGTGCTTCCGCAGATCTGTTACTGCCACCCATTATCAACCCATAGGTATGCACGTGGTGAGTCATTAGCTCCTTAAGAACACCAAAAGTTTGCATGGCTAGTTCTCTAGTAGGTGAGAGAATAAGGACTCCTGTTCCTAAAAATGACATATGGTAAAAGTCTAACTGTGGTTGTCACCATGAATCCATTAATACCTGCAATAAACTTCTGGCTAGTGAAATAATGGCAGATATAACATACTAAGAGCTTACCATTCCTGGGCATGAACTTTAACTTAACAATGAGTTCAACTGCAGGGATGAGAAAAGCCAGGGTTTTACCACTGCCTGTTTTTGCAGCTGCTAGAAGATCCCTAAATATTAAAAAGGGAAAGGAAGAAGACATTTAATCTACTCATTTATGATGTACTACATACACATACTTTAGGCACTAAGGCTAGAACATGAACAAGACATCCACGTTGCTAAAATTGATCTCCTGGGTTATATATGGAAATTGTAAGTCAGAACTGTGCTACGACACAAATGAACATCTTTCAAACATTTTCCTTCAAACATCAGTAATTAACTAAAAGCCTTTAATGCGTGATGGATACATGACCCAACATATAGTACAAAATGAACAGAATACACTGGTATGTTCTTTATAATCCTCTAGTTCTAAAAATAGATGCCAATATCTAAGCTTCAGTGTTAATCATACCTGCCTTCCAGAAGTGGTCTTATACTTATATGCTGAATTTCAGTCATGTTTGTAAAACCCATTTCTTTTATTGCCTTCAGAGTGTTTTCATTGACAAGATTAGATAGAGAAGCAAATGATGTATCCTCAAAAGCCCCTAAACAGAAGACAATTTATCATTAGCAAATTTACCTTTTTAAAAAAGATAAATATTTTGAAAAAGGTAAGTACTGCTATAGTTGCCTAAATCGGTTTTGCTTAGAAAAGCTTCCTAAAGTAAAAAAAGGCTAAACCTTAATTATTCACATGTGACAATATCAAGCAAAAGACCATATACCTTTCAAGTTTCTCCATTGTCAACGGCTGTGTGAGCTATAGTCCAGAGCCCATACTGTGACAAAATGAAGGCTGGAGAGGAGGTATAACCGAGGAATTTATATAAAACAAAATGAAAGAGTCCAGAGGTAAATTAAATGTTTAAGAAATTTGACATAAAATGTGAAAACACTGAGCATTAAAACTGAATTTGATGTCAATAAAATAAAAACTTGTTAATCTCACTCCAACAAGACACAGAAGAGTCAGATACAACCACAGAATGTCAGGCTAAACCTGTGTATCAAGTAGTATAGTGGTTCTTTAGCAGAAGGCATCAAAATCACCTGGGGGCTCCCCTCACTCCACATGCCCAGGGTGTAAACCAGTGACTCTTGATCTTGGCATTGCTGACATTTGGGCTGAATAAATTCTTTGTTGTGGATGCTATCCTATGCATTATAAGCTATTATGCAGTGTCTCTGACCTCCACTCACCCAGTAGACAGCCCCTAGTTCCAAGAACCGAAAACGTCTCCTAGGCTTAGGATGACTGATCTTCTCAGTAGGCTAGGGACAGAGGAGGTTCCTGGGAGTCAGGACTTTCAGTGCTAAAACTGGAAAAGTTCTGGGCAAACTAGGATGAGTTACTTGTCTTCAGGGGCAAATTTCCCTGCTTGAGAGCTACTGCCAAAATGTTTGCAATTTGGATTAAGCAGATCTGGGGTTGGACCCTCAACATTTTAACAAACCAACCACCCCAACCAAACAAGCAACTGAAGCAACTCCTAGACATACCCGGTTAGAAGCAGTGAATTCTAGTAAACTCAACTTTACAAAGGAACAAAGGCCAAAGGAGGTTAAGCTGGTAGAGGGCCAATGATTTTCCTATTACAACATAGAATGAGCCTAAGGACAAACCAAAGAATCCTAGAAGCTGTTTGTGTGCATATAAAATATTTAGTATCAGAAATGGACAAAAGAAAAAAAAATAGGGAACAAAAAGAACTAAAACACCACATAATAGAAGATGAAGAGAAAAAGCAGCAAAAAGATATATAAAAAAGCTTGTTGTTGACAGTTACTTTTTCCAGGTAAACTGAAAGTCACAACTGAACCTTCAAGCTATAATCCTCTGAGAGGCACATTTTAAAGAAGCTATGTCTAGAAAACTTCCTGGACATTTACCTGTCAGTCCCAGGGGCAGGCTGGGCACCTCACTGTCATCTTCATCATTATTTGGCTTCTCCACATTATTTTCTGTTTCTTTAGGAGTCTCAGCACTTTCATCTTCAGATTCCCCTTTGTTTCCAGCTTTTGCTTTTTTTGTATCTTTAGTTTTAAAAGACAAAATCCCCAAAATTTTTTTCTTAAAAAAAATTCCAAATGAGATCAACAAAACAGAAGATCTGTGATATAAAGAGGTATATTTTCAAAAGCTATATTCTGTATTAGTTTGTTAATAATTCCATTTCATGAAAAATGACTGGTAATCCAAGGTACAGAAAGACTTGGTGACAAAACTTTTTAGGCTTCTTAATGTATTATACCATCTCATTTAAAACTTTAAAAAGTTCAACTAAACAGTACAAAGATACCAATTATAAGTTTCACAAATTCCACTGAGGGGAAAAGAAAGCACATCTGATTAACATAATCCTTAAAAACTCATTATAAGCACTCATTTTTTCCTCCCATGTCAACTGCTATTAATCAAAGGCTCTTCATGTTACTAGAGATAGACTGTAAAGTAAGGGCTGCAATCCACTGTCCTGGCTGACATATACTGGACTGTTCCTTGGCTAACAGTGATGAGGGTGAGAGGAAAGGCAGGGCTTCCTAGCTTCTCATTTCTACATTCACAACTTTCACACAGTACCAACTGCCTTTCCAGTCCTACCTCACTTCTCTTTTCAATGTTCAACTCTGAGTCAAATGGATTAACTACATGCTGGGCTTGTATAAAAATATATGGCAATTAGTGATACTGGAAAAGAACTGACCTAGACCAGAACCCAGGACTCCCTGTAGCTCAGGACTGGTCTCTTCCTTGTACCTTATGGCCACCCTTCCAGGAAACAGTCAACTCTGCAGGACCCACATGTTCAAAACCCATAGGTATCTTCAGCTGGTTTCCATGGCTTGTTTTCCTGGGAACAGTTCTTAAAATTTACCCATTTTAAGAACTGGCTGGGTGTGGTGGCTTATGCCTGTAATCCCTGCACTTTGGGAAGTTGAGGTGGGAGGATCACTTGAGCCCAGGAGTTTGAGACCAGCTTCGGCAACACAGTGAGACCCCATCTCATTAAAAAAAAAAAATTACCCATAGGTTAAAACTCCCAGGATTGTGACTTAGTGCTCTAGAGCAGAAATAATACCACTTCCTTGGGCATACACAAAACAAGAACTGTGAAGGCAGGAATTTTAGAACAGGATTACAATAACTTTTGTTTGTAGGCATCATGAAGACAGTCATGCGTGTTTGAAAAAGTTCAAAGCTCCTTTTTAAATAAAACCCGTATTTCAGGTAAGGTACGTGAATAAAATGTTCTAACTCAGGTGCTGGCAAATTTTCTACAAAGGGCCAGAGAGTAACTATTTTAGGCTTTGCAGGTCATATGATCTCTGTTGTCATAAAGACAACCAAATGGGCACTGCTATGACCCAGTAAAACTTTATTTACAAAAATAGGTAGAAGGAGGGATAGTTTGCTGACCCTTATCCTATTCTACCTTGAAATCTCTGCTTGTACAAATCTCAATTAAAATGTCCTTTCTTTCATGTGAGCTTACCACAATTCTATCACCTTCAAAAAATAGTCCTTCCTTTTTCTCTTGCCATTCTTAGCACTTAGAAATTAATGTTCTATTTACAGAAGTTCCTACTTTACATATGTAACTAAGATTCCTTTCAAAGGGAGAAATTTATGGTGGGAAAACGGGAAGAATTAAGCCAAAAATAAAAGGTAACAAAAAAAAAATCATTAATGCAAAGCCCTTTAATACAGAGAGGTCTGGGAAGACAGATACTAATACCAGCCTAGATTTCTTTATATTAGTAATTCTGCAATTCTATTTGTAAACACGCGGAACTATAATACTATGCCATAGTATGTTCCGTTTATCATTAAAAGTCCAGATGACTGCCATAAAAAGAGAGAAAATTTCCAGAACTCTAAGGAGAATCTTTTCTGAGAGTGAGGTTTTCTTCAAGGTTAGAGAAACTAAATATATAGTCATCAATATTTTGAGAAGAGTTGAAATGAACTCCCCACTTCTGCCAATAAAATGTTACCATTAGCCACCAGGCTAATCTCTGATATTCTGGTGAGTACAGAGAATTCTCACATGTCATGTGCACACAAAAGTATGGAGGAACAATAACTGTCTTCGAAAAACTAAATGGCTGAAGTTCAAAGATAATACCCACCAGGCCCAGCATCATTCACCATTTTTCTCTTTTTCTTCTTCTTTTTCTTTTTCAATACTGAATTGGGAGACTGCATTGCTCCTTCCCCATTGGTTAAGATGATGGATTTCTGGGGAGATTTTTTAACTTTTATATTTTCCACTGCTTCTTGAGACACATCTCCATTTTGGGCGTCTGAGAAGCCCACATTCATAGAATGTTTTGATTTTTTAACCTTTCTACCTCCCATTGTTTCTTCAGACACATCTCCATTTTCAGTTTCCGATAGGGTCAGATTTGAGGCCCCTGTTTAAATAAACAGAACATACACTGTGACAAAGAAGAAGTTTACTTAGAAACACTGAAATGCCAAACAAGAACTTCCATGGCTTCCAGACACAAATTATTTAGCTTTTCTTCTCCTTCATGTAATTAAAACAACTTACAATTTTATGGTGTTCCCGTATAGGAAAAGTAAATTACCTTAAAGAAAAAATACTGGAAAAAGGAAACCTATATTGATTTCTTAACTTCAGAAGACCATACCTCTGACTTTAAGGTGTCTAGGACAGAAAAACTTCAATGAGGTCAAATATTTAAACAGATGAGGTCAGATAATAACAGTCACAAAATAAACCTAAGTATCTGATAAACATATGATTAACTGATATATTGAAAAAGACATTTACAACTCATTCATACAAATCCTATTTCTCATGCAACTTTAAAATATTCAGCCCCAACTCTTCTAGACTGCAGTGGGTTGAAAATTCAGTTGATAAGACCACTTATTTGCCCCAACATTTATCACACACAAATACAGTAATGCATGCACAATGACATTTCTGTGAATTAAGGACAACATATATAGTGGTTCCATAAGATTATAATGGAGCTAAAACATTCCTATCACCTACTGCCATCAGTTGTTGCAATGTCGCAGGGCAACACATTACCCACACTTATGGTGATGCTAGTGTAAAAGAAACCTACCGTGATGCCATCGTATAAAGTAAAGCACACATAATTATGTATAATACATGTGATAACAAACAACTATGTTACTGGTTTATGTATTTACTACACTTTTGATCATTAGAGTGTATTCCTTCTACTTATTAAAAAAAATAAGAGTCAACTGTATAAGAGCCTCAAGAAGAGAGGTATTTTAGAAGGCACTGTTATCATAAGAGATGTCAGCTCCATGCCTATTGTTGCCCCTGAAAATCTTCCAGTGGAACAAGATGTGGAGGTGGAAGACAGTGATACTAAATGTGTCTGTGTCTTTACATTTTTAACAAAAAGCTTAAAAAGAAAAAAAAATTAACAGAAAAAATCACACAGAAAAGGACATAAACTATTTGTGTAGAGCTGTACAATGTGCTTGTGTTGTAAGCTAAGTGTTAGAGTCAAAAAATTAAAATTTAACAAGTTTATAAAGTAAAAGTTACAGTATAAGGTTAATTAAGTATTAAAAAAATAAAGTGTAGCCCAAGTGTACAGTGCTTATAAAGTCTATAGTAGTGCACAGTAATGTCCTAGGCCTTCACATTCACTCACCACAAAAAAAGATGTACCATTTAAAAAATCTCTCATGTCATAGTATTTTTACTGTACCTTTTCTGTTTAGATATATTTAGCTATAAAAAATATTTACCATTGTGTTACAATTCTCTCAGATAGTACAGTAACATGCTGTACACGATGACATCTTAGAAGCAACAGGCTATACTATGTAGCCTGGGTGTGTAGCAGATTTAGGTTTGTGTAACTAGACTCTATGAAAGTTCGCAAAACGACAAATGCCCCTAATGACACATTTCTCACAGTGTATCACCTCTCCCATTATGCGATACATGACTGTACCTGAGAAATGTCCTTACCAAAGGTTCCCCGTTTATATATGGAAAAAGATAAAACGTAATACCCCCTTTTGTTCAAATTTACTTACATATACACTGAAAAGTAGTTAGTAATGCTGTATTATTGTTCTATAGGAATTAAAAATATTAGATAACTTCAAAACATATTCCTAAAATTCATAAACCTATTGCCTTCTTCAGAATTTTTTTTTTTTCCATTAATGTCCGTCGAAAACCAACTGGGGCAAGGCACTGTGCCTCCAACCTTTCCCTGGGGGAGTTTATATCTTAACCTGGACAATAGGTTAACACAATTACTTCAAGATTTGTGGTCCCACTGTCAGGACACTGGGACTGGAGATGAGGTAGGTAAGAAAGGTGACATTCTGGTAAAATCCTTTTCATTTAAGTCACTGTGCAGGACGCAAATACGTAGAAGCTCTTGGGAGGAAGTGCTACGAGAGCGTGTGGAGGTGGGGAGAGGAAGGCGACAGTATCAAAGAAGCTCTGCGGTAACAGCTAGACGGGCTTTTGGGGAAAGAAATATGGGAATTAAACAGATGTAAAAAGTGGGTGGAAATGAGAAAGTTCCACGGAGCCTAATCGGAAATGAGGGAAGGGGTGAGGTGCGACTTGCAGGTGGTGAGGGAATTAAAAGGTAAGGTAAAAATGCAAAAGGCCGGGTTAGCTGCAAGCCTGGAAGGGAAGGAACCGGGAGGCCTCCTGCTCTAACACTTAGTAAACTGCTCAGAAAGGTCAGGAGCAGCGTTGGAGCCAAGCAACGAGTGGGCAGCAGCGCGGGTCCCAAGTGAAGGCCGCTTTTTCACTCTCCCCAATCACACACGCTGCAGGGGAAGCTGCCTCGGTCATCCAGAGCAGCTGGACCCCCGGTCGCCCGAACGCGCCAGGGCTCCCGCCTGGGACTCCTGAGCCACCGCAAGTCAGCGAATCTCACCCTGCAACTTTAGGTTCCACTGCTGCAACTTTAGGTTCCGCTGCCGCAATTTGAGGTTCCGCTTCTCGATCTTCCTGCGCAGGAGTTTCATCGGCAGGTGAGACATGGTGTCCAAGAAGCGCGTAGACCACCGCGCCACTCAGCACAGCGGCTCAATACTCCCGGCTGACGTTACTTCCCTTCCAGCCGCACGTGCGTAGGTCGGCCAACCGGAAATGCGTCACAGGAATGCTGGCACCCCGCGAAACGAAAATGTTCCAGAGCAGAAATGCTTCCTGACGCGGGTACCGTGGTACCTTTGGCGACCAAAATCTTTGCGGCGCCCTCTGGAGACGTGGAGGCCAGGCCCTGCACTGGCTTCACGCTCTGCTGGAACTAGTTTTGAGCTCCCCCTACAGGAAGACTAAAGAAAGAAAGTGAAGGGGAAGGAGGCCTCAGGTAGTCCCCATTTTTATGTTCCTATCCTCTTTGGGTGCAGAACTAGGGTTGGCCTTCCCTGTACCCGGGTTACCTATCTGTGGATTCAAACAACGCTCCGTTGAAAACATTTTTAAAAAGTTAAAAATAATACAGTGTAATAACCACTTTCATAGCATTTAGGTTGTCTAAGATATTATAAGCCACCCAGAGATGATTTAAAGTATACTGGAGTTATGTATAAGATAAATGCAAATATTACACTATTGTATATAAGGGTTTTGAGCATCCTAAGATATTGGTACTCACAGAGGGTCCTGGAATCAATCCTGTGTGGATACCAAGGGATAACTGTATTTGGGAAACTGAATAAAACTAAATTACATGTATGCTTTTCCAACCTTGTTTGGCCACTCCCCTCTGAAATACACTTTCTTTGTCACTTGGTACACATACACCCATAAGTATAACATTTTCCCAAATAATATTCTTGTTTTTTCATTCTATTTTTCCTTCAATTCCATTCATTCCATCCTAACTTGTTCTTTTTAGCTTACTGAAAATACTGATTGCCATGAATTTAAATTAACTTTACTACATTGATAAAAGGTTGATTGCAGTTTGAAAAAGAGGTTTATATATTCCCTAAGTATACCCATGGACCCTTCAGGAGTCTAGGACAGGAATTGCAATCTGTCTAGCTAACAGTCATCTTTTTTGAGATGGGGAGGAAGACGGGGATGCATACAGTATTTAGTTTTTTGAGAAATGGTTATCACCATTAAAACACATGGAGATTTACATAAAAATTCATATTTGTCTTTAAAAATTGGCCCAAAGCTCTCAAATTCTCCTTAACAATCATCAGTTTGAGCTGAACAACTGGAAGAATCAATGAAACCTGGATTAATTTGTTTACTTTGAGTGGCAGAACATGAGACTCTGGAGATTAGACATGATCATAAGGAGGAATAGAGAGGGAGAAAACTTGGGAGGGAGTTTATACAGAATGTGAAAGAATTGACTTGGAAATCACAAAATAGTAATGTGCTAAGATTAAGTTGCTAATGATCAGGCAGGCTGAAGGATGAGTCAGAAATTTAAGCAGACAGACACACATACACATGCAACCATTTATCTCAGTGTAAATATATATGCCAGTTTAAATGTATATATATCAGTTTATATATACACACATATATATTTCTATATCTATGTACATACATATATATTTACATGATTATATATATGAGTATTGGGTCTATGACTTCGAAATAGATGTAACTGACATGTCTATATAGAAAGTGCTTAAAATGTATTATTTCCTTTATGTTGTAACTTAAATTTGTGGGGCTGAAATGTTTTGGTAGTAGTAATGGAAAAGTATTCCCTTTTTTCTAGAGTGTGACTTTTTCTAGCTCATAGTGAAGACTGGCAGTCATTTCCTCAAACCCAAAAAACCCCACATTTAATAGGTGTTTAAGACATTTACATCAGAGAAGCCGATCTTTTGAGGTGCATGGAAATGCTTAATGTTAAGGATTGATAACCTTTTCAGAAATATAGATAAAGCTACTGATGCCAGTTCTTCTGGATTTTTAGAAGAAGAACGAGAAATTATAACTTCAAATCAACTCTCAAAATTGGGGTTGAGAGTTATTTTTAACAGAGTGAATTTCCAAGGCCATATCAGCAGTTTTTCTAGCAAAGAAAAGAATGTCGTTGGGCTGGTTACTCAAAAATTATCTGTGAGGGTGAGGTAACAATCATGTGCTTCTGAAAATCCAATTGTTCATCACTACTGGAGCCTATCCTGGTATCTATTCAGAACGAGTTTCAGTCTTTAAAACTTCTTGCTTGGGCTCTCTGTCACAGAGGTCTCTCTCTCCTCAGAATATGGTCATTTGCCATAAAGCAATCACATAATATTGTCTTATGCAATTATTTTTTGAGCAATTTTGTGCTCAGAGTGGGTGGTAGGCATGTGCTACATGCTGGGTATAAAATGGTGGACAATATATACCTGGCTCACCTTTGTGGAGTTTACAGAGCTTACATGGGGAAGACAGAAAATTAAACAATTGTGGTAGATTATGTTGGATGCAATGAAAAGGAAGCACATGATAGGAGCAGCATCCTAGCCTGGGAAGGTTTCTGGGGATGGAGTCTGTCATTCAGTACTCATTGTGCAGAGGCACTGAGCTTGCAGCAGGCAGAAGCAGAAAGGGAGTTGTTGTCTTTTCCTCCTGACTAAAGATAATTAAGTTTAACATAGAACATGTCTTATTCATACTTTTTTTTTCAGTTTTCACTTGAGATCCTTAAGCCTGAGACGAGTGTTTATAAAATAAAAAGCAGATTTGTGTAGATTCTTGTCATTCAAATAAAAAATGTCCCACTTCACTGGGAAAAGAAATCAATTTATTTTATCAACATCATAGAATTGTGAGCCAGAAATAACTGACTCATCCTCTCTAATCACTGCATTAGGACTCTGGAAGTGATTTTCTAGGAACTTTCAAATGCTATTTTCGATAATGTTAACCACTCTCTCGTGTATTGTAACTCAAATAGTGCTATTCTATTGTAAATAAGCATGATGTTGCCTCCTTTGCATGACCTGACTTTGCTGGGCCAGAGTCTGGTTCTGTGTATTTCTACATTGTAGAAAGAAGATGTCTGGTGCTTAAGAAAGGTCTTCAGTGAACTAATGGACATAAGAATGAGAAATTATTTTAAAGAGCATCACCCACAATTTATGACAAGTCATTATTATTGCAGTGGTCCTAGGAGCTGGAGAGGATACAGAAACATATGACAGAAACCTTTCTCTCATGAACTTTATTCACTTATTAATAAAAAAATCATCTATCTGTTCCAGGTACTGTTTTAGGCCTCAGGGATCAGTAGTAAATAAGACAGGAAAGGTCCTTATTTCCAAGGAGATTACTGCCTAGATAAGGGGAGAGAGATATAAGTAAACTAAGTGAGTGAACAAGATAACTTTACATGAAGCTAAATGCTGGGAAGACATTACAACTAGACAATGCAGTATAGTAGAGAGGGATGGGTGGGAGGGCAAGACAGCATGCTACTCAGGTGGGAGGTACTTTTTGTGGAGACAGAGATCTAGGGTGAGAGAAAGGCTGGCAAAGACAAGCCTTAATATGCTATTAGGTAGAAATTCAAGGGAACAAGAGCAGTTTTGTAGCCAGGTGACTAATAGGAGATTTGCAGGGGGAAAGAGTCTAGGGTTGGGTCAGGCTTGAGTGAATAAGGGGATGGTGAGTATGTTAAAATGAACTGCATTTGACTTCTTTCCCTTTGAGTCAAAAGTCTGACCACTGATGACTGAATCATAGACTGACTCTTAATTGTCCAGTATGTCGTGGAAATAAGAAGGTGGAAATGTATTTATCTTTAATACATTTTTTATGTGGAAAAATTTTAGACTTGCAAAAAGTTGCAAAGACAGTGCCCTTTACCCAGGTTTTCCTAATGTTAACAACTTATGTAGCTGTGATACATTTATCAAAATAAAGACATTAACATTAGTAAATTACTATTAACTAAATTAGACTTTATTCAGATTTCACTAGTTCTTTCACTAATGTCCTTTATCTTTTCTTTGTTTTTCTTTATTTCTCCTTAAAAAAAAAGGGGTACACCTGCAGAATGTGAAGGTTTGTTACATAGGTATGTGTGTATATGTGTACTATGTGGTTCGGTGTACCTATTGACCCATCCTCTAAGTTCCTTCCCCTGACCCCCCACCCCTCAATAGGCCCTGGCATGTGTTGTTCTACTCTCTGTGTTCATGAGTTCTCAATGTTCAACTTCCCCTTGTGAGAGAAAATGTGGTGTTCAGTTTTCTGTTCCTGTGTTAATTTGCTGAAGATGTTGGCCTCTAGCTTCATGCATGTTCCTGCAAAGGACATGATCTCATTCCTTTTTGCTGGATAGTATTCCATGGTGTATATGTACTACATTTTCTTTATCCAGTCTATCATTGATGGGCATTTGAGTTGGTTCCATGCCTTTGCTATTGTAAATAGTGCAGCAATAAACATACGTGTGCGTGTGTCTTTATAGTAGAATGATTTATAATCCTTTGAGGATATACCTAGTAATGGGATTGCTGGTTCAAATGGCATTTCTGGTTCTAGATCCTTGAGGAATTGCCATACTGTCTTCCATAGTGATGGAACTAATTTGTATGCCCATCAATAGTATAAAAGCGTTCCTATTTCTCCATAGCCTTGCCAGCATCTATTGTTTCCTGACTTTTTAATAATTGCCATTCTGACTGGCATGAGATGGTATCTCATTGTGGATTTGATCTGTATTTCTCTAATGACCAGTGACTAGTGATGTTGAGCTTTTTTTCATATGTTTCTTGGATGCATTAATTTCTTCTTCTGAGAAGTGTCTGTTTATATTTGTTGCCCACTTTTGATAAGGTTTTTTTTTTCTAAGTATGTTTAAGTTCCTTGTAAATTCTGGATATTAGACCCTTGTCAGATGGGTAGATTGCAAAAGTTTTCTCCCATTCTCTACATTGCCTGCTCACTCTAATGATAGTTTCTTTTGCTGTGCAGAGGCTCTTTAGTTTAATTAGATCCCATTTGTCAATTTTGACTTTTGTTGTACTAGGTGTTTTTGTCATGAATCTTTGCCCATGTGTATGTCCTGAATGATATTACCTAAGTTTTCTTCTAGGGTTTTTATAGTTTTGGGTTTTACATTGAAATCTTTAATCCATCTTTAGTTAATTTTCGTATATATAGCAAACTGAAACCTGACCCCTTCCTTATACCTAATGTCTTTTTTCTGTCCCTGGATCTAATCCAGGATACCACATTGCATGTAGAAAATTTTCTGAAATGTGGGGTTTTTTTTTTTTTTTTTGCCATATCCTAAACAATTTGTATTTGGGAATAAATGAGGGGTGTGACTACGAGACAGAAGCTAACTTCTACCCCCATAGTCCTTAACACTTTTTTTTAAAAACTGGTTCTTTATTTTATGTAGCACAACCCATGATCTCCCTCCTCCATGCCAACCCCTTACCCTCTTGAAATAGTGTTGGTATTTACATGATCATCCTTTCATAATAATTTTTACAATCACCATGCCAACTTACTTCCTTAAACATCTTTGAAAATGGACCATTTTTGGAGAATGAGTTTAGGGAAGTACATACTAGATTTCAATCCTCTACCTAGCTGTTTTACTCCAACAAAAATAATGAGAATTCTGATTTCCCACCAACTAATTTCATGAAATTTATCAAACTACCTTCCTGTGTCATAAGTTCTTAGCTAATTTTACCTACTTGAAGATAGGAATGTTACTTCATTTATCTTTTTTTTTGAGATGGAGTTTCGCTCTTGTTACCCAGGCTGGAGTGCAATGGCGCGATCTCGGCTCACTGCAACCTCTGCCTCCTGGGTGCAGGCAATTCTCCTGCCTCAGCCTGCTGAGTAGCTGGGATTACAGGCACGCCCCACCATGCCCAGCTAATTTTTTAAATTTTTAGTAGAGACGGGGTTTCACCATGTTGACCAGGATGGTCTTGATCTCTTGACCTCATGATCCACCCGCCTCGGCCTCCCAAAGTGCTGGGATTACAGGCTTGAGCCACCGCGCCTGGCCCTACTTCATTTATCCTTAGAGACAACTCACACTTAGAACTTGCTACTCATTCATATTTTCAAACCAGTATTGACTATCAATGATGATGTGCTTGGAAATTGGCTAGGTGCTAGGGATAGAGAGAAATTAACCAAAGATCTCACCCTCAAAATACTCACACTTTAGTAGGAGTCAAAGACATCTTTAGTCACATTTAGACCTCTAATGCCCCACATATTACCTAGCATTTAGTAGGCACTCAATAAATGTTTGGCGTTCTGTTTCAAGAAGACACTTTCTGGTGCAGTGGAGAGCATGGAGATGAGATGATCAATCAGGTGGCTGTTGCAACAGTTCAGCAGGGATGTTATGAAGCTCATGGGGTCAGAACAGAGTACGTTTAGATATATATTCTAAGAAAGGATAAAAATAACTGGTGACCAATTGGATGTGGGAGGTAAAGAGAGAGGAAAAAGTAAAGAAGCCTTCTGAATTTTCCAGCTCGGGATGTGTTATATAGAATACACGAAGAGGAAACAAGTTTGGAGAATTGTGGTAGACAGGGGGAAGGGAAAGGAGAAAATGGGAGAGATAATTAATTTGGTATGAAACATTTAGTTTGAGATGAATTACCTATAATAGATGACCCACAAATACTTCTTGAATGAGTGAAGGAAGGAACGCATCACAACTTGAGTAACTGTGGACAGATGACGAAGTTGGACTCCGTGGGGCTAAGTTTTGTTCTGCAGATAAAATTTTGAGCCTGTGATGGAAACTGCCCAACAGTTTTGGCAAGTGGAGCATGTAAGAAAGGGCTAAGAACAGGTGGCACATGAGCTGAATCCTAAGTCTGGATAGAATTTGCCTGGGGAATAAGATAAATACAAGTGTAAAGTAGGGTTGTGCCTCCTGTCAACAGGGAGTAGACTCAGCAGTTTTTGTGGGACACTGGTAAGTAACGGTCAAGATAAGGATATGTGGGACCACATGATGAGGTCTCTGAATAAGAGTTGGTAGTGTGGGCATACTTTGATTATATGTGGTGATAGATTCTTGAGAAGGGCAGTGGGATGATCAAAGTTATGCTTTTGGAGGATCTATTTGTCAGCAATGTTCAGGTGGGCTTGGATAAGGGGGAGCATTGAGACCTGCTGGTGACTGACTCGATAATTAAGGAATGAAGGGGAAAGAGTTTGAGTGCTTGTTACATGCTCCTGTATGACATACATTTCTTGGCAATCCTCCTTTATTTTTTCTGCTTCCAGTCCGTCTTGCCAACCCGTCAAGACACCTTCCAGACTCAGCTTCAATGCAGCCTTTCCTGAAAAACTCCTCTGACACTTGTGCCCTCCTGATGGCTGCTGGTTTGTTGTGTATGGTTTCTGTGGATGCTCTTTTCAAGCTGGATGGTAATGTACTCTCTTGAGTATCTTTCTTTTCAGAGATACTACCCCTGGGTTCCAGAATTGGGTTCAGTACACAGTAGACAGTCAATAAATGGATTCTGATTTGTGTTGAATAAATTAATGACAGGAAGAATGTATAGAAAAGTGAATTAAGGATACATTTGGAGGACAAAACTGATAATATTTACTGGATAATTTAAAGAAAGAACTGTTACCTACGGAATTCATATATTCATTCAGGGTGGAGTAGAAGTGGTGCATTGTTTTGAAGGTAATAAAGTCAGTCAGGAGCACATCATGTATATGCAATATATATATAAATATGTAAAAAATGTATTTATATACATTATTTCTCATGTACATTATACAACATAAATATATGATAATATATAAGTATTTATAGTTATATATGTTATATATAAATATATAAACATGTAGTATGGAAACCATAACCATATGAATACAGCATGTTACAGTTTTCAAACAAATACTTAGATTCCAAGAAAAAAATAAAATCGAGTGGTTAAGTACTCAAGGTTTGCAATAAGAGATATAGGCTTGAATTTCAGCTCTGTCATTTACTGACTATGTGACTTTAGGCAAATATTGACTTCAGTTTCTTTATCTACTCAAGGATATTGTAATAATTATCCCACAGAGTTGTGTGGAGATTCAATGAGGTCACATGTTAGGCACATTATAGATTGATGCTTAGCTTTTATTAAATGATGACAGTCCTTATTATTCATGCACGTATCATAAAATTAATGGGGAGTTATTCTGGAATAGGAACAGTCAGTTAAAACCAACAACCATGAGAAAACCTTTGAGCTGAAGACAGGAAATTCTACCCGGGTGAAAAATTAGGCATAAGGGAAACATCTCATATACGTTCATGTAATTACTTTTGAGTAAATTAAAGATAGTTATAATAACCAAAGCATTAAGAATTGCTGTATTTTATATATAAGATTTGTGTTGAAGTAATAACCACATCAATATGATTAATATAGAACAATATGCCCAACCAGAGTCACCTTTCAACATCAAAGGAAAGAGAATGGGTTAGCTCTGAAGCTAGGGATTATTGAGTGAAGTTTTCTTAAAGCCCCATGCTGAAAACTGATGTTGGATATCCCTTTTCAGAAGATGGAAAAAAATGGTTATCAAAAATCAAAAGGAGTATCTCCATATACCTTAGCTGAATATGATATAAAACATATGAAATTTATGGGTGGTTGGTTAGCTTCTCAAGCCTATGACAGAGAATAGTCTGTTTCAATTCTCTGAAGTTTCCTTTTTGGGTTTATGCAAACACAAGCAGAGACTAACGCCTCTTATTTGATGGAATATCTGATTTGTGTTTTTAAAGAGAGGTATATGGAGCCTAATCGGGGATAGGAAAGGCAGAAGTACTGTTGTTACAAGGATTCATGGATTGCTGGAGCTGAAAAGCAGATTGGGTGTATCTAGTATATACCTTGTAAAAAGCAGAGGGGGGCTATAAAGGCCTTTCTTCTGGGATTGGGACATGGAGAAGATATAGCTGAGTATCTATGTCATGAACATTAGGCCTGCTGATTAAAGATAATTGATTATATATTTGCATGTATTTCCTACACACTGAAAGGAGGCAGTGAAACTGGTGTCATATACCTGGTTTTAGATAAAATAATTCCACTAAAACAAAGGGGCCCTATACCCTGAATATCATGAAGGGAGAATTAAGTTCAACATTGATGGGATCTCCATGTCTTGTCCTTTCAATACTGAGCCTGTGTTAACCTGCACCTTCAAGTATCACTTTTAAATGCAAAATGAAATAAGAACATAGTTTCTTAAGATTATTTAATATGATAATCTGTTTGTCCTTCAAAAGTCATTTCTCAACCACTATCTAAAAGACTATGAACTGGGATATTCCAAAAGAAGCACTGATGATGGCTCAGTGGCAAGTCTGGCCCAGGATTCAGGCAGAAATCTAAATGTAAATTACTTTTTTTCCTTTGAAATTGTGATATTTATTGCTGCATTTATGTCGCTTGGCTATCTGACTGAATAAAAATTAATTGTTCATCTCTTTCTGGTACACAGTGAATATGTTTATATTTATCAATGGTATAAACCATTCATCATCAGCCATTGAATTAGCCTCAAACTGGAATTATTTGAACTAGGATTTTATGAGTGTCACATATTGTGGACTGGGGTAGTTTAAGATACATCTCAAGATCACTTCTATATTAATTGATGATTGTTTTCACCTCATAAAACAAATCAGCTTGAAACTGATGTGATTGAGGGACCTCACTCAAGCTCTTTGGGGTGCAAACATTGTAGAGTGTGGCTTTTTAACTCTTACCATGTCCTGTCAGATTCCTATACTCACTATGCACTGGGATACCTTAATTATACTTCAGTTTGGCTCTATTATTTCTGCTATCTTTAGTTATTGAGAGATCTGGCCTATCGAGTGTCTTACTCTGATGTTCAGTTCAAATGTCCCTTCCCCTTCCAGAGCAGTCTAGGTTTTCCAAAGATTGGAAGGTAAGGAATGACGTGTTGCCTGCAAACTTTCCTCGGCTTTTCTATTTCTTGTGCTTGTTATGTAAGCATTGCAGTGAATAGAGAGAGGGAAAAAAAAGGCAAAAAGTCATTTCCTTCCTTGACTTTTCATGATGAGGTAGTTCTCCTTGCTTTGTTGGTTTGGATGGCTTTCTTCTTATGCAAACAACCATAAATTGGTGGTAGAGAGTTACTTTCCCTATTTTTCTAGCCACCATCCCTCATCTACCTCTTTGCCTGAAGACCTGGACAAGCAGAATCCCCAGTGGATTCCAAAGACAAGAAGCTCAATTCTAAGAAGTTTCCGTAGGTATTGGTGGCTCTTACTGTGATTCACCTGCATCTTGAAATTGACCCCATGTCCCCACACTTGAATTCGCAATGTATCTTCCTGTCATGTACATACGTGCCTCATTGTCCCATGCTATACAGGTCACCTACAGGTCTATAGCATCAATCTTATCTACACATTGTGGGCCCTTTAGCCTTTGTAGTGTTTCATCTTCCTCTAAGTTCCTTAGGCAAGGCATTGAAATAGAGCAAACAGTACTGAAAAGTATACATCATTGGTTATTTTCTATTTTTTTCTCTTCTTGACTCAGCCTAATATTAAAAGTATTATATTTAGTACTTCATTACCATAGGCTTCTTTTTTTCTGCAAATAGCTGTCTATGGATTCATATGCATAAGACTTCCTAGAATAAAGGTGCAGGTGTAGGCAAAGAAAGGCCTAAGCTATGCATGTGGTGGTGTTAGCTGAGAGCATGTCCAGGTAGCTGTATTGACGTTATTGATTCTTTATCTTGGGGTAAACTCACTCACATAGTCACTTACCTCTGTGACTATGAAAGAATGTCTCTTTATTCTTTTCTGTCTTTTCATTTGGTTTGCCTTACATCTGGTGTGAAAGGAATAATTACACCTACAAGACCTGGAGCCAGACTATAAAAACTTGGGACCAGTTACTTAAATTGTGCTTCATTTTCTTATCTGTAAAATGGGGATGATGTTAATAACTACCTTATGGGATCATTGAGAAAATGAATGAGTCAATACATGAGTCAATACATGTCAGGTGCTTAGAACAATCCTGTTATACAGAAAAAAGTTTAATAAATATTGGCAGGTATCATGAAGGTGTTTCTCTGGCTTGCTGTTTTGTGTTTGTAAAGAAAGCCTTAAGCCAGCTGAAAGTAGCTGGAGAGCTCATCAAAGATTTGCTTTGTGGGCCTGGGCTCTTGGTGCCATAGGGAACATATCTTATTGTATTTTTTTTTTCTAGCATGCAGTGTGGTGCCTGGCACATAGTTGAGACTCAATAGAAAATGAATGAGTGAATGAATGAATGAATGAAAATGCTCAGTCCTGCTTAGATTCTTGGCTATAGCCGTACCTTCTTTCATACAAACATGTCAGTCACACAGTACAGCTCAGAACCCTTGGATTGAAATTCTCCAAGGGGCAGGAGAAGAATAGAGCCTTTTGGAGGCACAGACTTTAAGCCACAAAGTACCAAGGACCCATTTTAAAAACTAGATCACTTCTGCACAGACCTCACCATTTAGAAAGCTTTGCAGACTCTTGCAGTTGAGAAGTGACTCCTACGTTTTTCTACTTGAAGTAACATTAGCACTACCGATTTTTCAAGGCTAGCAAGTAGGGTCAACTGAATAATGAGCAGATTAATCAAGACTTCAGATGCTGCTGCTAGCTCATAACTTACAGACTGACAGGTTCATAATCTTTAAAATCATAATTTTCCCTAGGGTAGAGGACTTTTCTATAATAAGCTGTTCTGTGTGTGTGTGTTTTTTTTTAATATGAAGGTTCTCAAAGAAAGGATTGCAATCTCTTTTCCATCTACAGAGTGCACCTCAATTCTTTATACCTATTCAGCTACCAAAAAGAAATGTTTTAAGGAATCATGATAAGGGATTCTCTGCCACCCTTTCTCTCTCTCAAATACACACAGAAATATGGACTAAACCTGTAGACCTAGCTTACCCTTTTCAGTTTCAAGTTTCTAGTCTACAGTCTGCTCCTAAACCAATGTCTGAGAAAATACATCCATAATTGCTCAAGTTCTGTACTGTATGTGCAGTCTTGAGAATTTGGATTTTTGTGACCAAAACAATGTATTAAGTAATACAATTATTTTTTATTTATTGTACTTCAGATTCTGGGGTACATGTGCAGATCATGCAAGATTGTTGCATAGGTACATTCACGGCAAGGTGGTTTTTTGCCACCATCCCCCCATCACCTATTCCTGATATTTCTCCCCAAGTTATCCCTCCCTCCCTCCCACTATCCCTCCCGTAGCCCCCCACAATGGACCCCAGGGTGTGATGCTCCCCTCTTCGTGTCCAATTGTTCTCATTTTTAACACCCTTGTATGAGTTAGAACATGTGATGTTTGATTTTTCTGTTCTTGTGTCAGCTTGCTGAGAATGGTGGTTTCCAGATTCATCCAGGTCCCTGCAAAGGACACAAACTCATCATTTTATGGCTGCATAGTATTCCATGGTGTATTTGTGCCACATTTTCCTTGTCCAGTCTATCGTTGATGGGCATTTGGGTTGGTTCCAGGTCTTTGCTATTGTAAACAGTGCTGCAATGAACACACATGTGCATGTGTCTTTATAATAGAATGATTTCTAATCCTTTGGGTATATACCTAGTAATGGGATTGCTAGGTCAAATGAAATTTCTATTTCTAGGTCCTTGAGGAAGCACCACACTGTCTTCCACAATGGTTAAACTAGTTTACACTCCCACCAACAGTGTACAGGTGTTCTTATTTCTCCACATCCTCTCCAGCATCTGTTGTCTCCAGATTTTTTAATGATCGCCATTCTAACTGGTGTGAGGTGGTATGTCAATGTCGTTTTGATTTCATTTCTCTAATAATACGGATGATGAGCATTTTTTCATATGTTTGTTGGCCTCGTATATGTCTTCTTTTGAAAAGTGTCTGTTCATATATTTCACCCACTTGTGGATGGGTTTGTTTGTTTTTTTCTTGTAAATCTGTTTTAGTTCTTTGTAGATTCTGGATATTAGCCCTTTGTCAGATGGGTAGATTGCAAAATTTTTTCCCATTCTGTTGGTTGCTGGTTCACCCTAATGATTGTTTCTTTTGCTGTACAGAAGCTCTGGAGTTTAATTAGGTCCCATTTGTCTATTTTGGCTTTTGTTGCCAATGCTTTTGGTGGTTTAGTCATAAAGTCCTTGCCTGTGCCAATGTCCTGAATGGTTTTGCCTACCTTTTCTTCTAGGGTTTTTATGGTGTTAGGTCTTATGTTTAAATCTTTAATCCATCTGGAGTTAATTTTAGTGTAAGGTGTCAGGAAGGGGTCCAGTTTCTGCTTTCTGCACACTGCTAGCCAGTTTTCCCAACACCATTTATTAAGTAGGGAATTCTTTCCCCATTGATTGTTTTTGTCAGGTTTGCCAAAGATTGTATGGTTGTAGATGTGTGGCATTGCCTCCAGGGCCTCTGTTCTGTTCCATTGGTCTATATCTCTGTTTTGGTACCAGTACCATGCTGTTTTGATTACTGTAGCTTTGTAGTATAGTTTGAAATCAGGAAGTGTGTTGCCTCCAGCTTTGTTCTTTTTGCTTAGGATTGTCTTGGCTATGTGGGCTCTCTTTTGGTTCCCTATGAAGTTTAAGATGGTTTTTTCCAGTTCTGTGAAGAAGGTCCTGATAGGAATAGCATTGAATCTATAAATTACTTTGGGCAGTGTGGCCATTTTCACAGTATTGATTCTTCCTAACCATGAGCATGGATTGTTTCTCCATCTGTTTGTGTCCTCTCTTATTTCCTTGAGCAGTGGTTTGTAGTTCTCCTTGAAGAGATCCTTTACATCCTTTGTTAGTTGTATTCCTAGGTATTTTATTCTCTTTGTAGCAGTTGTGAATGGGAGTTTGCTCATGATTTGGCTCTCTGTTATTGGTATATAGAAATGCTTGTGATTTCTGCACATTGATTTTGTATCCTAAGACTTTGCTGAAGTTGCTTATCAGTTTCAGGAGATTTTTGGGCTGAGATGATAGGGTCTTCTAAAATATACAATCATGTCGTCTGCAAATAGAGACAATTTTACTTCCTCTTTTCCTAAATGAATATGCTTTATTTTTTTTTCTTGCCTGATTGCTCTAACTAGAACTTCCAATACTATATTGAATTGGAGTGGTGAGAGAGGGCATCCTAGTCTAGTGCTGGATTTCAAAGGGAATGCTTCCAGTTTTTCCCATTCAGTATGATATTGGCTGTAGGTTTGTCATAAATAGCTTTTATTGTTTTGAGATATGTTTCTTGGATACCTAGTTTATTAAGAGTTTTTAGCATAAAGGGTTGTTGAATTTTGTCAAAAGCCTTCTCTGCATCTATTGAGATAATCATGTGGTTTTTGTCTTTGGTTCTATATTTATGTGTTGGATTACATTTACAGACTTGCGTATGTTGAACCAGCCTTGCATCCCCAGAATGAAGCCTACCTGATCTTGATGGATAAGCTTTTTGATGTGCTATTGCAATTGGTTTGCCAGTATTTTATTAAAGATTTTTGCATCTGTATTCATCATGGATATTGGCCTGAAGTTTTCTTTTCCTGGTGAGTCTCTGCTGAGTTTTGGTATCAGGATGATGTTGGACTCATAAAATGATTTCAGAAGGATTTCCTCTTTTTGTATTGTTTGGAATAGTTTCAGAAGGAATAGTACCAGCTCCTCTTTGTACGTCTGGTAGAATTCAGCTGTGAAACCATCTGGACCTGGTCATTTTTTGGTTGGTAGGCTATTAATTGCAGCCTCAACTTCAGCTCTTGTTATTGGTCTATTCAAGATTTCAACTTCTTTAGTTTAGGCTTGGGAGGGTGCAAGTGTCCAGGAATTTATCCATTTCTTCCAGGTTTACTGGTTTATGTGCATAGAGTTATTTGTAGTAATCTCTGATTTTAGTTTGTATTTCTGTGGAATCAGTGGTGATATCCCCTTTATCATTTTTTATTGCATCTATTTGATTCTTCTCCCTTTTCTTTTTTATTAATCTGAATAGTGGTCTGCCTATTTTGTTGATCTTTTCAAAAAGCCAGCTCCTGGATTTATTGATTTTTTGAAGGGTTTTTTTTTTGTGTCTCTGTCTCCTTCAGTTCTGCTCTGATCTTAGTTATTTCTTGTCTTCTGCTGGGTTTTGAGTTTTTTTTTATCTTGCTCCTCTAGCTCTTTCAATGTTGACAATATGGTGTTGATTTTAGATCTTTCCTGGATTCTCATATGGGCATTTACTGCTATAAATTTCCCTCTAGACACTGCTTTAAATGTGTCCCAGAGATTCTGGTACATTTTGTCTTCATTCTCATTGGTTTCAAAGAACATCTTTATTTCTGCCTTCATTTCATTGTTTATCCAGTTGACATTCAGGAGGCAGTTGTTCTGTTTCCATGAAGTTGTGCGACTCTGAGTTAGTTTCTGAATTCTGAGTTCTAACTTGATTGCACTGTGGTCTGAGAGACTGTTTGTTATGATTTCCGTTCTTTTGCATTTGCTGAGGAGTGATTTACTTCCAGTTATGTGTACAATTTTAGAGTAGGTGCCATGCGGTGCTGAGACCAATGTATATTCTGTGGATTTGGAGTGGAGATTTCTGTAGATGTCTATTATGTCTGCTTGGTCCAGATCTGAGTTCAAGTCCTGGATATCCTTGTAAATTTTCTGTCTCATTGATCTGTCTAATATTGACAGTGGAGTGTTAAAGTCTCCTACTTTTATTGTGTGGGAGTTTAAGTCTCTTTGGAGGTTGTTAAAAACTTGCTTTATGTACCTGGGTGCTCCTGTATTGGGTGCATATATATTTAGGATCGTTCGCTCTTCTTGATGCATTGATCCTTTTACCATTATGTAATGCCCTTCCTTGTCTCTTTTGATCTTTGTTGGTTTAGAGTCCATTTTATCAGAGAATAGGATTGCAACTCCTGCTTTTTTTTTACTCTCCATTTGCTTGATAAATCTTCCCCCATCCCTTTATTTTTAGCCTATATGTGTCCTTGCATGTAAGATGGGTTTCCTGGATACAACACACCAATGGGTCTTGACTTTTTATCCAATTTGCCAGTCTGTGTCTTTTGATTGGGGCATTTAGCCCATTTACAATTTAAGGTTATTATTGTTATGTGTGGATTTGATCCGGCCATTTTGATGCTAGGTGGATGTTTGGCATGTTAGTTGATGCATTTTTTCATTGGGTTGATAGTCTTTACCATTTGGTGCATTTTTGGAGTGGCTGGTACTGGTTGTTCCTTTTCTTGTTTAGTGCTTCTTTCAGGAGCTCTTGTAAAGCAGGCCTGGTGGTGACAAAATCTCTCAGCAATCGTTTGTTTGTAAAGGATTTTATTTCTCCTTTGCTTATAAAGCTTGGTTTGGCTAGATATGAAATTCTAGGTTTTAAAGTTATTTTCTTTAAGGATGTTGAATATTGGCCTCCACTCTCTTCTGGCTTGTAGGGTTTCTGCCGAGAGATCCCCTGTGAGTCTGATGGGCTTCCCTTTGTGGGTAACCCAACCTTTTTCTCTGGCTGTCCTTAGCATTTTTTCCTTCATTTCAACCCTGGTGAATCTGACAATTATGTGCCTTGGAGTTGCTTTTCTTGAGGAATATGTTTGTGATGTTCTCTGTATTTCCTGGACTTGAATATTGGCCTGGCTTGCTAGGTTGGGGAAGTTCTCCTAGATAATATCCTGAAGAGTGTTTTCCAGCTTGGATTCATTCTCTCCAGTACATTCAGGTATACCTATCAAACGTAGATTAAGTCTTTTCACATAATCCCATATTTCTTGGGGGCTTTGTTCATTTCTTTTCACTCTTTTTTCTCTATTCTTGCCTTCTCATTTTGTTTCATTGACTTGATCTTCAATCTCTGATATCCTTTCTTCTGCTTGGTTGATTTGGCTATTGAAACTTGTGTATGTTTCGCGAAGTTCTTGTGCTGTGTTTTTAAGCTCCATCAAGTCATTTATATTCTTCTCTAAGATGTTTATTCGAGTTAGCATCTCATCTCACCTTTTTTCTAGGTTCTTAGTTTCTTTGCATTGGGTTAACACATGTTTTTTTTTTTTTAACTCTGAGAAGTTTGTTATTACCCACTTTCTGAAGCCTGTTTCTGTCAGTTCATCAGATTCATTTTCCATCCATTTTTGATCCCTAGCTGGTGAGGAGTTGTGATCTTGGAAGAGAAGAGGCATTCTGGTTTTTGGTGTTTTCATGCTTTTTGTACAGGTTTCTTCCCATCTTAGTGGCTTTATCTACCTATGGTCTTTGTAGTTGGTGACTTTTGGATGGGGTCTCTGAGTGGACGTCCCGTTTTTTGATGATGAAGTTATTTCTTTCTGTTTCTTTGTTTTCCTTCTAATAGTCAGGCCTCTCTGCTGCAGGACTGCTGGAGGTCCACTCCAGACTCTGCTTACCTGGGGATCACCCATGGGGGCTGCAGAACAGTAAGGGTTGCTGCCAGTTTTTTCTTCTGTTATCTTCATCCCAGAAGAGTACCTGCCAGATGTTGGCCTGAACTCTCCTTCATGAGGTGTCTCTTTGGGTATACGGGGGTCTGGGAGTTGCTTGAGGAGACAGTCTGTCCTTTATAGGAGCTCAAGTGCTGTGCTGGGAGCTCCGTTATTCGGTGCAGAGAAGCTAGGCAGGTACTTTTAAGTCTGCTGCAGCGGAACTCATAACCACCTCTTTTCCCAGGTGCTCTGTCCTAGGAAGGTGGGCTTTATTTATAAGTTCCTGTCATGCTGCTGCCTTTTTTCATAGTAGCCCTGCTCTGCATGGAGTAGTCTAGTCACAGTGTGCTAGCAGGGGCATTGCTGAGCTGCTGCAGGCTCTGCCCAGCTGCTGTGTGAACTGCCTTGGTAGTAGCAGACTGCCTCTATAGTGGTGGTTGCCCTTCCCCCCACTAAACTGGACCATCCTGGGTCCAGCTGTGCTTCCTGGGAAACTCTCAATCCAGAGTGTTTCAGATTGCTTGTTTTGTGGGGGCAATACCTGCCAAAGCAGATCACCTGGCTCCCCGTCTCTGCCCCCTCCCTTTCAGTTGAATGGGCAGCTCTGTCTCCCAGGCATCCTAGGCTCCAGTTGAAATGGCCGCCCAGATTTGTGTGAGTTTCTGTGCACCAAGCCTGCACACACCAAGCCAGCACCAGCTGAAACCGCCATGCTGAAAACTAGTGGCGCTTTTCGTCAGGGAATCTCCTGGTCTGTGGACAGTGGAAATTTGTTTGGAAATGCGGCTGGCACTCACCCTCTGCCTTGTTCTTGCTGGGAGCTGCACTCTGGAGCTATTCCTATTTGGCCATTTTGGATCTCTCAGACATCTTAATTGTCTTATTTTTAATTTAAATAATTTATTATCTGCATATTTTAAATTTTATAAGTTTGTCTCTATCCTACTCCTTCAATCTTGTCTGTTTGCTCTTTGGACCTGTATAAGTTTTCAGTAAATTGAGGCATATTTATATGGTTTCATAAATATCTCCTCCTAATTCATAAGAATTATGTTGAGGGGAGACAATTAGCTGTATTTTACTTATAATGAGGAAGATTGTAAGGTCATTCTCATTATATATCACAATATATAATATGTTAATGTCACTATATTACATATTATATATATAATAATATATATATAATTATGTGCTTTTTTTTTTCTCATGTGTGACTTGTGGCAGAAAAAGCTGTCTATTGCCCCATCATGAATCAGCCTGATTTTGGCCAGTTCTCAATGTGTTTTCTTAACAAGGAGTAACTTAGTCTCTCCTTCTGCTCCTGATAATCACATATGACATAAAGTAATAGTGATCTGAATTATTTTTGGGTGTCTAACTGCCGTAGTTACTCATTATTTGTGAAGAACCTGAAAGCAGAGAATTAAAGCACAAGTTTTTTTTGTTAACTCTTCCAGATCTGGTTTTTATTAATAATTTGTGTTGTAGTTTTTGACCATATTTGAGGGCCTAAAGACTTACAGTTGGGTCTGGTGCTCATGTCTGTAATCCCAGCACTTTGGGAGGCTGAGGCAGGAAGACTGCTTGAGGCCAGGGGTTTGAGACAACCCTGGAAAACATAGTAAGATCCCATCTCTATAAAAAAATTAAAAAGTAGTTGGACATGGTGGCATGCATCTGTAGTCTTAGCTACTCAGGAGGGTGATGTGGAAGGATCCTTTGAGCCCAGGAGTTTGAGGCTGCAGTGAGCTATGATTGTGACACTGTACTTTAGCCAGTGAAAGAAAAAAAGAAAAGACAAGAAAGGGCAAGAAAGCAGGAAGGAAGGAAGGAAAAAGAAAGAAAGAAAAAGAAAGAGAAAGAGAGAAAAATCAGGTGGTTTGGCTCTCACTTTGGCACTGGTGGAAATGGAAGGATAAGCCTAACTTGATAGTTCTTAAGAAAAAAGGAAATACATTAAATGTAACAGGAAAGATGCCTAGGAACTCTCATCAAGGCAGCATTCCTTACAGGCTGTGCTGGACTCCAGTTAGTGCCCTTTGTGGTATTACTGCGGAGCCAGGCATAGAGCTATTCGCTCTTCTGTCACTCAGCAGGAGAGAAATCATGTGCAATCATTCATTCAGCCTAACTGATTGAGTGCTCACTGTGTGCTGGCACTGTGTGAAGCACTAGTAACACAACGGGGAGCAAAACGTAGACACTCACTGTCCTCCCACTGCTCAGAGTCTAGGAAGGCATCAGGCGCTAATTGAATATTTTCAGGTTAATATGTTTTTACAAATGAAAATCAGATTTCTGGGACAGTGTATGGTGTAAGTACTAAAGGCAATGACAGCCATAATTTGTTTCTCATGGGGCAGCTCTGTCACCTAGGAGGAACTTTGGAAATTTGTGGGAACATCTTTGTCTTCACATATCATTGGAGGCATTTAGTGGGAGAGAAACAGAGTGTTAGGCACCCTGTATCTCCCAGGACAGTCCTGATTCAGAGGATTCAAAGGAAGGGATATTCACATGTGACTTTCTAATATCCTCTGGAGATTTGTATGTTTAATTACCTGAGCTTGGAACTTATTATATGTAACACTCCATTTTACATATAAATGCAAAATATTTTTGCATGATTTGAGCATGTAGAAAATAAGTCTTCTACTCCAGTCTCCATCTCAGTGGCAACTTGCTTTAACTTTCTAAGTTCTTTTGCCTGGTAGATACCATTGTATTTCTAAGTATCTAGAAATGATATCTGACTTATATATTGCTATATTTTAATTAAAAAATTTAGGCTTTTTAAACTTTGGGTAATGATAGAAAGCCTTTTCTTTCAAATCAGATCTCCCCTTAATCCTTCCTGATATTGTTTTGTTATAGTTTTAATTCAGGATAAATCTAGGGAAGATTGTACTTCATCTTCTTTACAACTTTAATGAGAGTTGTTCATTATTTTGGGAAATCATATTACTGATGGCAAAGCTGCTTATGGCATTTGAGTCACCAACACAACAAACCTGTATTGATCTGCATTTGGGGCATTTGGGGCTCTTTCATTCATAATGATTCCATATATGAAATCATATACAAGCATGAGATTACCTTGTTGAATCTTTTCAGGTGGTCACAACTAGGCATTTACATATTGAATTTTTAAATTATTAATTGCTTTCCTTTTATTTCTGCTTCAAATTATGGTTTGCGTACTGCACTTTTTTTTTTCAAATGGAGTCTCGTTCTGTCACCAGGCTGGAGTGCAGTGGCGCAATCTTGGTTCAGTGTAACTTCCGCCTCCCTGGTTCAAGCAATTCTCTTGCCTCAGCCTCCCAAGTATCTGGTACTACAGGTGTAAGCCACCATGCCCAGCTAATTTTTGTGTTTTTGGTAGAGACAGGATTTCGCCATGTTGGCCAGGATTGTTTTGATCTCTTGACCTTGTGATCTCCCCACCTTGGTCTCCCAACGTGCTGGGATTACAGGCATGAGCCTTCATGCCTGGCCATGCACTGGTTGTTTTTAAACTATGTGTATAGGGAGGTTAAGTGATCTGTAAATTTAATTTTAGGACAATAAATGTGGCATTAGAAATATTTGTTATAGAAAAATGAGTTGGGTCTTCTGGAATCAAGAAGCGTAAGTGTGTAACAGAACTTTCCAGAAAAAGAAACATCTTATCTGAGGGCTGAACGATGAGCTGGGTTAACTAAGCATGAGTACGAGGGTTGAGGTGGTGAGGTTGTGGGTAGTGTCAGATGATATGGGTGAGGTCTTTGTGGAGGGTGAAGCTAGGAGAGTTCAAGGAGCTGAAAGGCAGATCGTATGGCTGGTCACAGAGCGAGCCAAAAGTGGCTAGTAAGGTGTGTGGAGGCCAGTGCCTTCCGGGACTTGTGTATCAAGTGTAAGTTGTATTAGACTTTCCTTTTAGTACTAAGGTCAATGGAAAGCCAATGAAGGGCAGAGAGTGGTATCAGATTTTCATTTGGAAAAATAACTGCCTGTAGTGTAGAGAAAAAACTGAGGTGCAGGGGTGGGATGAGGAATGTGGTGTGAATAGGGAGAACAGTAGTGTTCTACTAGGATGTGGTTTGTCCCATCAAAACTTATGTTAAAATTTGATCTCCAATGTTGTGGTATTGGGGATGAGGCCAAGTGAGAGGTGTTTGGGTCATGGGTGCAGATCCTGAATGATCTTGAATGGTTTGGTGCTTTTCTTTTGGTAAGAGTGAGTTCTCACTCTGGTGAGACTGGATTGGTTCTTGTGGGAATGGATCAGTTCCCCTGAGAGTGTGTTGTTATAAAGCCAGGAAGCCCCTTGAACTCTCTCTCTCCCATTGTGTCTGCTTTCTCTTTGATCTTCTCGTCTGTGGTATGATGCAGCAAGAAAGCCCTCTCCAGAAAGAAGTTAGAGCCATGCCGTTGAGCTTAAGCCTGCAGAACCATGGGTTAGATAAACCTCTTTTCTTTATAAACTGCCCAGTATCAGGTATTCTGTTATGGCAATACAAAACTAAAATAGTGCAGGTGAGAGATGACTATGGCCTGGATTAGGGTGAAGGTAGCAGTTATGAGAAAACTGAACATATTTGCAAAAAATTTAGGTGGTGAACAATTCAATTAATACTTTTTAGATAAATACTTGAAAAGAGATATCCCTATTTTACATGATGTAGTTATTATATACTGCATGCCTGTATCAAAACATCTCATGTACCCTGTAAATATATACCCTAAAAATATATAAAAAACCTACTGTAATGTATGAAAGTTAAAATAATTTTTTTAAATTTATGAGGTAAAAATAGACCGTGGAATAAATTGCTTATTAGTCATATATATATATATATATATATATATATATATATATATACACACACATATATACACCTAATATATATTCATATATATATTTCATATATATGTATACACCTACTGTTATGTGCAGAAGTTAAAATAATTGTTTTTTAAATTTATGAGGTAAAAATAGGTAGACCTTGGAATAAATTGCTTATTAGTCATGGACAGGATGGTGTCAATGATGAGTCATAAAATTTTTGTACAAGATGAAGCCATTCACTATGTTATGGAATGCTGGAAGAGGAAGACAACCAGGTTTAGGTAGGGTCAAGATCCACAAATCTGGCCTTGGAATGTTGAGATGGTGGTGACGTTGAGACCACAAAGCTGAGGTGTTTAGTAGGCAATTGCAGCTTAGAAGAAACTTATCAGAAGTCTGGCCAGAGATAGAAATGTGGGGCTATTTTTGTAATAGTGAGGGCAGTCTTGGCTGTAATTGTGAAGGAAAGGGTATAGTTTAAAATGAGAGGAGAGCCTACAATTGAGTCTTGAGCAATTTCAACATGTAGTGTAGGACAGTGGTTCCTAAAGTGTGGCCCCCAGACCAGTGGCAGCAGCATCACTTGGGAAGTTGTTAGAAATGTGCAGTTTTGGCTGAGCGCAGTGGCTCACACCTGTGATCCCAGCACCTGGGAAGGCCAAGGTGAGGAGTTTGATATCAGCTTGGCCAACACAGTGAAACCTCATCTCTACTAAAAATACAAAAATTAGCCCGGTGTGGTGGCACATGCCTGTAATCCCAGCTACTTAGGAGGCTGAGATAGGAGGATCGCTTGAACCCAGGAGGCAGAGATTGCAGTGAGCCGAGATTGTGCTACTGCCCTCCAGCCTGGGCAACAAAGCAAGACTCCATCTCACAAAAAAAAAAAGAAAAAAAAGAAATATACATTCTTTGGCCCCACCCCAGACCTACACTGGGGCTGGGGCCTACCAATCTGTGTTTTAGGCCTCCAAATGATTCTTCTGCTTCCTAAAGTGTGAGTGCACTGAGTATAAGAATGGAAAGGAGTAGCCAGAGAGAATGACAGGGTAAGAAAAGAAGGTGGTATCACAGAAGCCAAGGATCAAAATGTTCAAAAAGGTTATTTATTTGCAACAAAACCCTGCAGAGAAATTCTCCAGTCAACTTCAGTATCTGATGGTTGGACAACATAAAATACTCTAACTTACCAACTTTATAACTCCAGAGTTTTCTGTGTAGCTCAACTCTTATAATTTCTGTGAGCAATGAGATTTTAAAATTTGTAATTGGCTATAATCCTGACATATTCAGTAATAAGGTAAAGCTTATTATTGACTACATTACAGTCTTGCAATTGTGATTTTGCATTGCAGTTATAATCACAAAAAGGGAGAAACATCAGAAGTGGAGAAAGGAAAATGAAGAAAGTGCTACTTTATAGTATGGACTCAGCTGCAATTAGACAGGAGCAGCCTGGAAAGCCTTGCTTAGGGCTCCTGAGAGTCAGGGCTTCCTCTATGCAGTGGTTCTCAACTTTGGCTGTCTTTAATAATGTCCCGAGGGCTTTTACTTAGTAAAAGGCCAGGCCAATTATATAACAATCTCTGTAAGTAGGCTGGTTTCCTCATTTAAAAAAGAATCCCCAGTCAATTATAATGTTCAGCCAAAGGTAGGGCACTGATATGGTCTGCTTTGTGTCTCCACCCAGATCTCATCTTGAATTGTAATCTGAATTGTAATCCCTGTGTTGGGGGAAGGACCTCATGGGAGGTGATTAGATCATGTGGGCGTTTCCCCCATGCTGTTCTAGTGATAGTGAGTGAGTTCTCATGACAGCTGATAGTTTTACACAGGACCTTCCCCATTTGCTTGTTCCTTCTTTCTTTGCTGCCGTGTGAAGTCAGACGAGTTTGCTTCCCCTTCCGTCATGATTGTAAGTTTCCTCCCCAGCCATGTGGAACTGTGAGTCAATTAAACTTCTTTATAAATTACTCAATCTTCAGTACGTCTTTATTAGCAGCATGAGAATGAACCAGTACAGGCACCTTTAAGCAGTTTTTTTGTGAATCTGGATTGTACTAACTGGACAGTCTACCTTTCAGGTAGCTTTAGAGAGGTGGTTTATTAGATCCATCTCAACTGGCTGGGTAGAGTATTCTAACTCTGATAAGCCATTGAGTAACCCCTTTTCTGAGTTGCAATTCTTGATGGAAATCAGTTATATCCTTTTTATCCTATTAAATTCACTACTTTTAGTAAAATATTGACATTTAAAGGATTTGCTTCAGTATTATTTTCCAGTGCAGAAAAGAAGTAAATAAATAGATCCATACACAGATTTATGAGTTTTTATTGTGAAACACTAACCATAGTGTTGTACAAGGGTTTATATTTTTGGTTAAAATTATCTAAAGAGAGAAACAGGATTATTCATGTGAAGATATTAAATGTTTATTTTCTTTGCTAAGTTGCAGCAAATTGAAAGGCAAGAAAAAACATTTTTTCTTTTATAGAAGACTACATATAGAGAGATTGAATCAACTTTGGATGACACAGACAAACTATACACACTGAAAATGTTAAGAGCCACGTGGAGGAGATAGGAGTTTACAGAATCTGGTTACCTTAGCTTATTTGATTCATGGACATTTTGCTCTTACTGCCAAGGTCTTCAAATCACCACCAGGGGGCCCTGAAAGCATTTCTGTATGATTTCAAGGCCCACAATCTCTTATAGCAAGTACAACGGATAAACTATCCCTAGTGCAAATGACAGGGGTGCCTCAGTCCCTATTTAAAGTTTTAATTTCCTTAGAGACATTTTCACTCAAAATGTAGCAGCAGCAGCCTAAATTGCTTTGATGTACTCTGAGTTTTATTATTATTTTTACTATAATATTCAATAATCTTTTATGCCTTTAGTACTTCTTTTTGTTTTCTTTGAGACAGTCTTGCTTTGTCACACCCAGGCTGGAGTATAGTGGCATGATGGTGGCTTACTGTAGCCTGGACCTCCTGGGCTCAATGATCCTCCCATCTCAGCGTCCTGAGTAGGACCACAGGTGTGTGCTATCGCACCAGGCTAATTTTAAAAAATGTTTTGTAAAGATGGGGTCTCCCTATGTTGCCCAGCCTGGTCTTGAACTCTTGGGCTCAAATGATCCTCCTGCCTCAACCTCCCAAAGTGCTGAGATTACAGGCATGAGCCGCTGTGACCCCGCTGTGACCAGCCCTTCTAAAATACTGGCTATGGTTTTGAATATAAATTTGATATTGGTTATAGTAATAAAAACATGGTTTATTTCTTCTTAAATTAAAGAAAAAAGTTAACTTTGGTTTTTCACCTTGTTATTGAGCTAGAATAGCTGGGAATTTGTGAGGTCTGTGCTTAGCATGTGGTACATTTCTAAAGATTCCATTCTTTTATCAGACCAAGCCCAAATTTTTCTTTAGATCTTCTGTTCCAGAACACTTAATTATTTTAAAATGAATAACTAATTGCTCAAAGGGGATATGATATGTAGTTATAAAATATTTGTCTTAGTCTGTTCAGGTTGCCACAAAAAATTACATGAATTGAGTGACTTATAAAGAACAGACATTAATTTCTCACAGTTCTGGAGGCTGAAAGTTCAAGATCAAGGTGCTGGCAGATTCAATATCTCATGAAGGTCTACTTCTTGGTTCATAGGTGGTCCCTTCTCCTTGTGTCCTCCATGGTGGGAGGGGCAAATAAGAGATTACTACAAACAATCTCTGTAAGTAGGCTGGTTTCCTCATTTAAAAAAGATTCCCTTAGGTCTCTTTTATAAAGACACTGATCCTACTCTAATCTAATTTGGGACCTAATCACCTCCCAGAGACCCCAATTCTTAATATTAATCTCTTCCAGGATTAGGTTTTAACATATGAATTTTGGAGGGACACAAATATTCAGACCACAGTAGTATTTTTATTAATCTGGGCCATTTTAATTTTTCTGTAAATATTTCTCATATTCAGATACATACTAATGGTCAGGTTATGATTAGTTTAAAATATTGTTATTTTTATTTAAATGATTTCTTTTGTGGGAGACATTCACAGTATTTGAATAAGTTACATGTGGTAAGGCTCTGTATCTTAAAGAAATGAATGATTATATTTTGAATCAACTCCCATAGGTTTAACATTATTTATCTGAAGTCTAATTATTCCCAAGCATTAAAAAGGATTTTATAGTTTTTTACTGAAAAATCTATGGACTTTTCAGTAAAATCTATATTGAATCAAAAATAAAATTTGTACCCAATGCAAATACTTAGTAAATGAAAATATTCTGGTTAGGATTAAATAAATATAGAATTAATATGGAAAGTTCTTTGAACCTGTATGCAAGGACAAAAAAGATAACTACTGGCAAGAATTGGCAGGAAGGGTTTATGCATCACAAATCTGGTGGATAGAGATGCCCTGTAAAATGTTGTCCAACTTTCAGATTTTATACGTGTATGAAATAAGATACTACAGTCAGTCCCATTTCCCAAAAATTTCTGGGAAAAAGTTTTCCCAAACCTTACAGTTTCTTAAAAAAATGTTTTGCAATATGAAAGAAACTCAGTTTAAGTTACAGGACATTTTAATTCCCTGGAGGAATATCTTGTCAGGATTAAGTTATCAAACTGAGTTTTTTTTGGTAACTGGTCATTAGGTATAACTGAGTCAGGGTACCTTTGTGGTTTGCTTACTTTATATGCATGTTTAAGAGTTTTCTCTTATAAATGCATTTAATGCATTCTTTTTCCCAATGCTCTCATAATATCAGCAAAGGACATGAATTTGCCAATATGGCTGCCATTAGGAGGGCTTGGAAGTGCCAGATGCAAACATATCCTATTATAGTGGATTTAGCAATCTGTTTCTAGAGAGAACTTCTTTCATTTGGCAAACTCAGACTGCTGGGTGAAGAGCCAAGATTTTTCCAGGTGTGGTGGCCCATGCTTGTAGTTCCAGCTACTTGGAAGGCTGTGGTGGGAGAATCACTTGAGGCTGAGTTTGAAGCTGTAGTGAACTGTGATTGTGTCACTGCACTCCATCCTGGAGACAAAGTGAGACTCTGTCTGTAAATAATAATAACGATGATAATAACAATAACAATTTGTGTGTGTGTGTGTGTGTGTGTGTGTGTATGCATGTCAGGGGTGTGGGGAGGTCGGGTATAGGAGTGGAGAGATGAAGAATATTTTCTTCATGAGTAATTATGAATATGTATTTTTATAAGTAAATTGAAACATACAAGAGTTAATCCAGTTGTTCATATTTGAAAGTTACTCGTAGATGTGACTAAGAGAGTCCAGAAACATTTTCTCATTTGAGAAATTGAAATCACCACCTGCAATGCAAATTCATTTTCATTTTGATGGTAGAAAATGTCCTTACTTCTCTAGATTTCACCTAGCTTCTAATATCCTGTTGGTAATCTGGAAATTAGAAAAATAGGTGTTTGACAATCAAAAGAGATCATTCAAGGTTCAGAAGGTAAGGCTTATGTCCTTTATTTGAGAAAGGGCCTCTCAAGGCCTATTAGTGACCCACACTTCTAGAAAGCCTGGGGACTTTACTTTCCCAATCGACAGAAACCACAGATGTTGAGGGTTAGCGGGTGGACAGAGCACAGATACAGGGATCTACACTGATTCAGCAAGAGTGATCATTGACATTAAGAAGGACACTATAAAGCACACTTAAATTAAAAAAATGACAGCAATTTCAGATCATAATTTAAGATTTTTGAGTACAGGAACAGCTTTTTATCTCTCAGCAGTTCTTGAGAGTGTTACTAAATGACCAGTGGTTTCCAATGGCTATTCTTAGAATCTTATGGTTCTATGTCGTCTCAGGAATTCCTGGTGAGCGAGACTCTGTTGCACACCCATCTCCGTCTTCTCTTCTTTGTATCCACTTTGTATGTTGGAATTTGAGAAAAGACTTCTCAGTTAAAACACGCATTTGAAAACCAGATTTTGGTGTATACTTTGATTCCATGATGAGGCTGAGTCATAAAAGATTAAATGGTCCAACTCTCTGTAAAAGGCAGAGGAAGCTGTAACACATTTCAGAAACACTTGCATTAATATGCTGAAAATATAAGTTTTGGTAAGGTAGGCTCTAAGTAAATATTTGCTAAATGGATGAATTATGAAATGCAGAGAGAAACTCAAACTATTTGAAAGTTGCCTTACTCCCACATCACTGAATAAATCAAGTATGACTGAATATAGTGCCTTTGTTGAGTGTGTAGATACATGAGTTCAATCTTCTAAGAAAAACTCAAATAGAGACATGACAACATGTGGGCAGACACTTGTCTCAAGTGCCTTCAAGTATCATTCTGCAATCTATGAAACAGCTTTAAGATATGCATCATCAAAGTATTTGGAATGAAAGTTAATGATACATTCTCTTGCAGATGTGGAATTGAGAATAAAATAAGTTCTATAGGCAAGTACAGTTTATTTCGTCTACATAATCAGTATATTAAAAGGTGATTTATTTTCTTGAAGGTAATTGATTTATTTTCTGCATTGAATGTCTATTGTCAAACATGATTCAGAGCTAAACATGGAATCTAATTACATACATAACTATATATAGTTAAAATTGTAAAATATGACATGTATAAGGAAAATAATACAACATAGAAATGTGCAGTCTGATGATTTGTCACAGAAGTTGGCAAATTTTTGTGTTTAAGGCCTGATTGTAAATATATTAGACTTCAAAGGCTATATGGTGTCTGTTACGACTATTCAAGTCTCCTATTGTTAATAAAAAGGCAGATGAAGACAATGTGTAAACTAACATGGGCTGTGTTTTAATAAAGTTTTGTTCACAATAATATATGGGAGATTAGGTTTGGGCCATTTTGTTTGCTAATCCCTAATTTATGATAATGTAAACCCTACTGTTTCTGCCATCTAGAACCAGAAATACAATATTGTCAACATTTCAGAAGCATCCTCATCTCCCCTGCCAAGCACCATCACTACTCTCTTGCTCCCATCCTGACTTTCATGGTAATACATTTTTTGCTTTTCTTTATAGTTTTATCCACCAAGCATACATACCTAAACCCACATACATTAATGAAGTCATATAGTATGTATTTTTCTCAACATTCTCTTCATCAGATTCATCCCTGTCACATGAAGTGGTAATTTTTTCATTTTCACTGCTGTAAAGAATTGTATTATGTGAATAGTTTAACATTTATTTTCCCATTCCAATGCTGGTGAACATTTGATAATTGATTTCACATTTTGGCTTTTATGACTAATGCTCCTGTAAACACTTTGTACATGTCTCTACACGCACATGTGCATGCCTTTTTGTTGGATATATACTTAGGAATTGCAGAGTATGCTTTGTACTTGGTTTTCCAAAGCAGTGTATTACTTTACTTTTAAAAGTAAAGTAATACTTTTACAGTTTAAAAGAGTTCCCCTTGTTCTACATCAGAGGTCAGCAAACTATGACCCACAATCAAATACGGAGTGCACCAATGGAGTGGGCTAGCACTGTGAACCACAGAGATTGAGCTGGGCTATCCCCCTGTGGCATTGTTCCTCTCTTGCTAGCAGCTATGCCTCCCTTCTACCTGGGGCCTGGCTGGGCGCCACCTACAATCTGGGGACTCTGCTGTTGGCAGGTGCTGGCACACCAAGTGGTAAAATCTATCAGCCTCTCCTTTGGCCTGCTGATCAAATTGACATGTCGGGCTCCCCAGGAGAGAAGGGTGTGCTGAGATCAAGTGTACCTGGGGCAGAGAGGGAAACTGACCATGCGACTGTTCCCCACTTCTCCTCCCTGTTAGGACTCCTCAGACCCCTTACTCTTCCTTTAGGTGGTTTCCAGCCAACCACAACTGGGACAAAGCCTTCCCACCACCTGACTGGTCCACCCCAGTCAAATGTGGTGGAGAGACTCGAGTTTCTCTTGTTATATAAGTCTCTGCCTTCATAGTATCCTAAATGTTGTCTCTTGACTATAAGGCCTAAGACAATTTACTATCTGGCCCTTTACAGGAGCAGCTTGCCAATCCCTGTTCTATATTCTCAGCAGTACTTGAAGGTTGCCAGTCTTTCTAATTGTAGGTATTCTGGTGGGTTTGTAATTAGACTGAATTGTAATCATAATTTTTTATTTTTCTGATTTCTACAGACTTTGAGTACCTCATCAAGTTGGTTGGTCATTTGGCTGTCTTCTAAGAAATGTCTGCTCAGGTGTCTTGCCCATTTTTCTTTTTGGCTGTCTGCCTCTTTCTTACTGATAGGTAGGAGTTCCTTCTGTATACTAGATACGAGTGTTTGTCAGTTATGAGTTGCAAGATCTTCTTCCACTCTGACTTGTTTTATTTGTTTACTTTCTTCATGGTATCATTTGATGAACAGGAATTCTGCATTTTTATTTACACATCTTTATGTTGTGTTTTGTTTAAGAAGCCTTTCCTTACCTTGATTATGCAAATATTTCCCTAAATTAGCTTCTAAAACCATGGCTTTCAAACTTGAGTGTGCATTGAAATTGTCCCAACGGCTTGTCAAAACATGGCTTGCTGGGCCCCACTGCCAGACTTTCTGAATCAGCAGGTCTGGGTGAGGCTGGAGAATTTGCATTCCTAACAGGTTCCCAGGTGATGCTGACATGTCTGGAGATCACACTTTAAGAACAACTGATGTAGAAACTTTGCTGCTTTGCCTTTCACATTTATAGCTACAATCCATCAGACATTATGAATTAATTTCTTTAATTTCTTTCATATGGAAATCTAAGAAGCATTTGTTGACAGACAGTCCTTTCTCCACTGTTCTGTGAATCACTGTCCAAATGTCCATGAATCTTTGTTTCTGGGTTCTCTAGTTTATTCTATCAGTTTCTCTGCCATTTTTGAGGCAGTACCACACTGTCTTAATTACTGTAACATTATCATAAGTCTTGATATATGGCCGAGAACCTTTTACCTTTCCTTTTCCTTCAATGTACATTTACTACCAGCTTATCAATTCTCTCTCTCTCTCTCTCTCTCTCTCACACACACACACACACACACACACACACACACACACACACACACAGAGTGTGTACCCATAAACACATGCACAGACATGCATCCTATTGGAATTTTGGTTAGAAGTGCATTGAATCTATAGATCGTTAGTAATGATTCACACATTTGCAATATTAAATCTCCTAACCAGTTCTTTCCAATTTTTTTCCTATGCTTCCCCTGAAGTTGAAGGAGCCACCCTGTTTTCTTTTTTTCTTTCTTTCTTTTTTTTTTTTACTTTTTTCCCTAATTTCTACTGTTAAATTTTAATCCCACAGGTATACTGTATGTCTTTGCTTTGCACATAAGAAGATTTTTTTAATCATCCCAAAACCCAACATTTTTTCTCTTTTTGGGCTATTTTACCCTTGTTGTAGGGAGAAATCCCTTAAGTCAATCAATTTAATTCAATCCCTTCCACTGAAATCCCCAATTCTATTTACTTAGATATTATTTAATTTCTCTTAATAATATTTTATCATTTTTCTGTATAGCAGTCAAAATGTAAGGTTCAGGTTGATTCTTCAGTATTTGACCTTTTGGAATGTAAGGTTCATGGCCTTCTGGGTTGGCTGTACAATCCAAGCGGACTTAGGGGAACAGGTGAGGTCACCGTTGTGCAGGGCACCTTGGCCTTCTGGCTTCACATCTAAACACCTGCCATCTGGTTGTCCCACCTCATCAAGTCCTGATTTGTAGACTCCATTTTTCAAGACATATACTTGAAAGTCCCAGTCTAATTCCAAACCTATTTGTCATTTATGGCTATGAAACAAAATAATATATATGGGTTTAAGTGCAGAGCAGATATTTGGAAAGGAAGGCCATGTCTTGGAAAGCATTCAAAATTAAGGCATAAACAACAGTTAATTTTTTTTCCTGGTTTACAAGAACCAGAGTGAAAAATATGTCAGTAGATGGCACTGTTTCTTAATAGATAGAGAAAACCCTACACTGGTGGAAGAGGTTTGAGTGAAAGCATTATTTTTCTGTTAAATTGGAATTAAGAATAATATAAATAAAACTAAAAAAAAAGTTCTGCAGGATCCCTTATGATCTACTTCTCTGGTGAGCTTAATTAAAGTCAATGAAGAAGCTTAAGTTCCTTCACCCTCCCTTACTCTTGGTGGGCTCTTGCTCTAAGTGTCTTTTCTCAGACCAGGCTAAACTAAGTGACAATGTATTGTACAGTTGGTGAGGCCAGAATAAAGTCACCCAGACAGACGTCCCAGGTGCCTCCTGTGTGTGGCCCTGTGCACTGGCAGAAGGCAGTGATGGTTTTTATTGTCAGCACCATCTGTGTGGGAGACAGCATGAAGCATGACAGGACTAAACCCAAGAGTCTCCCCTCATTGTGTTTTCCATGCAGCAGAGCAGAAGATCTGGTTGCAAATCCTGCCTCAGCTGTGTCCTACCTATTTGAACTTGGTAAACTGTTTCGTTTCACTGGTCTCAATTTTGTCACCTGAAAAACAGAGATAATCTCTACATCACAAGATGCTGTGAAGATTAAATGAGGTGATATATGTAGAGCACTTAGCTTGGTACCCAATGACAGCATGCTTTTATGATTATTCCATGCTCTTTGGGGCTTTGAAAGTGGCATGGAAAGTAGACCCCATGGGCTGCAAGTGGTAACTGTCCTGTGCCCAGGTAAAAAAAATGTCATCAAACCTGGCCACTTGCATTGCTCTCAAGTTTAAACTCTGCAAACCAGGTATATAGCCTTAAATGGCAGAACCTTTGCTTCCTGGGTCTCCTGAGGATCTTTCAAAACACACCAATGTCCCAGCCCTGGAGATGCTGATTTAATTGGTCTGGGATGGCCAACTCCCCAGGTGACTCTAGTTGGCAGCTTGTTTAGATGCCCAGTCTACAGAGTGCTGTCTTTACACGGTGTTATCTGCAAAGGTGAGACCAGGTCTCAGGCTTGTGTTACGGTTACAGTTTAGTATCTGAGTATCGGTGAGATTATCTGAGCTCATCACTTCTTCCTGGGTACTGTGTAGTTGGCTCGGGTAGGTCTCTGACAGGTACCTTTGACAGAAGATTCAGACAGGGCAGAGGTGTGATTAAAATATGTGTGGCATGTCTTCTCCTTAGATATGCTTCCTGAAATACTGAACTAAAGCTCTATGAGGAAATCTAGTGAACACCATAAAATGCTGTCTTTTTCCTCATTTTCTTTGTCTATGTTTCTGCTTCTGTTTATATATACATCTATGTGTCTGCTCTCTTGATGTCTTGCCTGTTTGTCTTTGATTCTGTCTGTTCTGTTTCTCTCTGTCTCTGTGTGTCTCACTGCTCTGTATTCGTATATCTGCTCTGTTTCTGTTTGTCTACTTTGTCTGTCTGTATTTGTCTCTCTCTAGACTCCTTTGTCTTGGTGGGACCTGATTTATGCACTCCAGGGTCATCATGCATATTAGCCAGAGTTCTCCAGAGAAACCAATAGGTTGTGTGTGCATGTGAATGAATGTGTGTGTGTGTGTGTGTGTGTGTGTGTGTGTGTGTGTATGGAATTGGCTCACATGGTATGGAGACTGAGATATCCCAAGATCTGATAGCAGTCAGCTGGAGACCCAGGAGAGTGGAAGGTATAACTTCCAATCCCAGTTTGAGTTTGAAGGCAGAAAATGATTGATGTCCCAGTTTGAAGACAGTCAGGTGGAAAGAGAGAGAGTTCTTTCTTATTTATTCTTTTTGTTCTATTCAGGCATTCAAGGGATTGTATAATGCTCACCTACATTAGGTAGGGTAATCTGCTTTACCCAATTCAAATATTAATCTCATCCAGAAACAGCCCCATAGACATGCTCAAATAATGTTTAATCAAATGTCTAGGCATTCTGTGGCTCAGTCCGGTTAACATGTAAAATTAACCATCACACCATGGAAGTCCATTAAGTCCACCACCCCAGAACTTCTGGGTCTAGAAGTCTTAATTTGGCTGACTGAGGGTCGAATTTGCCTCTCAGTTACATGCTGCTGGTCTCCTGCCTGCATCTGTGTATTACATCCAGTGAGATTTTCTCTGTACATTACCCGTCTGACCACTTTTCTAGGTCATGGCCAGGTGTGAGGTCACAGAATTTGTACCCTTTTTCTATCTAGTCTACTTTACTGTAGCCAAGCCAGATTACATATGGCTTTTTAATGTCTCTGAGAAAATAAAACATGTTTATAACTCTCAATATTACTCAGCTAAAAGTATTCAGCAATTTGACTACATAACTCCGTGGTTTCTTCTCAGTCCTCTAGCCTGGAAAGAAAACTTACCACCTTATTGGCTTATCCATGGAAAGAAAGAGATTTCAGTTATTTGTACCTTTTTCACCAGGGTGACCCCTGAATGGTTTGTATTTCCTGCTTCCTCAGGAAGGAGGAGTTTTTCTCCCCTTTTCCCCCACATGACTGGTTCTTCATCCTAATTCTTCTTTTCTTTTTCTTTATCATTTTAAAGTCACCTAGTGCTTCTTCCTCCCTGGAACTTTGCCTGACATCTCCAGATAGTTAATTTTTTTATCAACCAGGACACACACCACTGGGCTGCTCCGGATGTAAACTGTCTTCTGTAAATAGCTTGGAGTTTGAAAATACAAGTTTGTCCGTACATAAATTTTACAACGTCTAAACATAACTTAAAAGGTTTTAAAACAAACTGTTCTATCCAACAGGAATAAAAGAATAGACAGGTCTATAATTCTCTAATAAAAACATAACCTCCTGAGCTAAAAGCTCTATAATTGTGCTAGTGTTATACATTCTTTTCTGAAAATCTTCGTGACAAATTATTACAATTTCTTTGTTTTTCTATGGTAGATTAAATTGTTTCCAACTGCGCTATGTTTTGGAAAGCACGAAGCAAAAAGTAGACTCAAATATTAACAATAAAAATATATATGACATAATTTCTGGGCCGTAGCTGCCTGGCAGTGGAGGTGCCAGGTTGAAGGTGGTGGTGAGAACTCTGGGGTGGATGAGATTGGAGAGAGAGGTTAAGGCATGAACAAGGGACCTCCTGAAGCACCCTCTCTCAGGATGTCAGCAGCCTCCTCCTGACAAAAGCTTGTTAATATTTCTAAGACATACTTATGGTTCTACCTTTTATTTTATTCCTGTTGGATAGGACAGTTTTTATTTTAAACTCTTGTTTTAGATTCAGGGGTTTGAAGTACAAGTTTGTTATATGTATATATTGCATGATACTAGGAGTTAAGGGTAAGAATGAACCTATCACCCAGGTACTGAGCATAGTACCCAACTGCTACTTTTTCAATCCTTGCCCCCTTTTCTTCTTTCCTCCTCTAGTAGTCCCCAGTGTCTATTTTTGCCATTAAAAAATTTGTTTTTTTGAGGCAGAGCCTTGCTCCGTCTCCCAGACTGGACACCCAGACTGGAGTACAGTGGTGTGATCTCAGCCTGCTGCAACCTCTGCCTCCAGAGCTCAAGTGATTCTCATGCCTCAGGCACCAGGGTAGCTGGAATTACAGTCATGTGCCACAACCCCTGGCTAATTTTTGTATTTTTAGTAGAGATCGGGTTTCACCATGTTGGCCATGCTGGTCTTGAACTCCTGGCCTCAAGTGATCTGCTTGCCTCAGTCTCCTAAAGTGCTGGAATTATAGGTGTGAGCCACCATGCCCAGCCTATTTTTGGCGTTATTATGTCTGTGAATACCCAGTGTTTAGCTCCCACTTATAAGTGAGAACATGTGGTATTTAATTTCTGATCTTGTGTTAATTTGTTTAGGGTAATAGCTTCCAGCCTGCATCCATGTTGCTGGAAAGGACTTTTCTCTTTTTGTGTGTAGTATTCTGTGATGTATATGTATCAAATTAAAAACAAATCCAATCCATCCTTGATGGGCACCTAGGTTGATTCCATGTCTTTGCTATTGTGACTAGTGCTGCAGTGACATGTAAGTGCAAGTGTCTTTTTGGTAGAATGGTTTGGTTTCCTTTGGATATATACCTAGTAGTGGGATTGCTGGGCCAAATGGTAATTATAGAATAGTTTGCTTTAAAATCTTTTAAATTTTGTTTAAACACTGGGAAATTCTTAAGTCATTCTTTCCATTCTCTGGGAGCAATTTTCAAATCAATCTGGGTAATTTCCAATCAAAGCATCATCAGAAACTTCAGGTCCAGAATGGGATCTGGGATAAACTGTGGACACATGTTCTTCTGGAGTTCTTGAAGTTTCCCAATCAGTTTAGAGGTGAGGTAGGTTGTTTTTTTCACTTCAAAGCAGTATAGCTTTTAAAGTAAAAATTGAAGCAAGGGGCAAGATTGGTTCAGTAACATTCTGTGTTTTAGGGTTGACTGATCACAATCAGGAATTTGGCAAGTGGCACCAAGGAAATAAATGAAAAGGAAAGCACAGGTTTTCTCATGAAAGAACGAGTGTTTGATTTGCTTTGAGGAAACCTGTACAGAAGGCCTCTAGGGATAACCTGCTTGACTAGGGTGGGCCAGGATGCATTTGCTCCTTTGAAATTATTGAGTGCCAAAAATAAGCAGAGCCTTACACACAGTTGGGTATTTCCAAGCATTCCAGTACTCTCTGAAGCACTCGTTCACTACCATGGCATTTTTGGCTTGGCTTCAACAATGGTACCCATAGCAATTTTTTTCTGCCACTTTCAAAATGAGGTGTACATGCACAGAGACTTATTTCTGAGAACTGAAGATAACCTAGTTATTTGCATAGTAAGAAATTCACAAACATATCCCCATGTACTGCTATTCCTGGCTGACACTGCTTTCTTTTTGGACTGTGAGCTTCTTGTGAGCATGGTGACAAAGACTCTCTCCTTGACCAAATAGAATCATATTTCTCTGAGTCTTCCTGACTTGGCTAGATCTTTGGCTCTACCCTTAGTCTAATTAGCAAGAATCCTAATGGCTCAGTTTAGCAAAAATCTCTCACCTCCAATATCTTATCATCCTAGTTTGTCTTTGGCAAGTATCCTGTTGAGTTGGTCTAGCAAGAATCCCCCAGCTTTGATGTTTCTTCTTATTAATTTTCCATCTAATGACCCCAACCCTGCTCCTTGGCTATAAATCACCACTTATGCATGTTATATTTACAGTTGAGCCTGGTCTCTCTCCTCTATTGCATAACTCATTGCAATAGTGCCTTGACTAGTCTTTCTTGATATCTTTAACAAGTATCAGAATAAAAAAAGTTAGATAATATTTTCTTTGACAAAGGTCATGTGACTTTTTGCGTCCCGAGGTTCTAACACAGGGCCTGAATCATAGTGGGTACTCGTTACTTTTTGTTTCACTTTAGAATTTTAATGTTATAATTTGTACAGTTCTCTTTTATTTTACTTTAAGTTCTAGGATACATGTGCAGAACCTGCAGGTTTATTACACAGGTATACATGTGCCATGGTGGTTTGCTGCACCCATCAACCCGTCATCTAGGTTTTGAGCCTCACATGCATTAGGTATTTGTCCTAATGCTCTTTCTCCCCTTGTAGCCCACCTTCCAACAGGCCCTGGTCTGTGTTGTTTCCCTCCCTGTGTCTTATCTGTTTTCGTTGTCCAACTCCTACTTATGAATGAGAACATGCGGTGTTTGGTTTTCTGTTCCTGTGTTAGTTTGCTGAGAATGATGGCTTCCAGTTTCATCCATGTCCCTGCAAAGGACATAAACTCATTCTTTTTTATGGCTGCATAGTATTCCATGGTGTATATGTGCCACATTTTCTTTATCCAGTCTATCATTGATGGGCATTTGGGTTGGTTCCCAGTCTTCGCTATCTCAATAATTTTTGAAGGGTGGAGAGGAATGAATGAAAAACTGGAACTAGGTGGCTTGTTTTAGCATTGTAAACAGAAACTTTAAAGCCCACAGAGCTGTGTTTAGACCCTGTTCTGATGTTTACTAGTTATTAGATCACAGACAAGCTACTGAATTTTCATGTGCTCAACTTCCTCAGCTGTGAGGAATGGGGATAATATAAGTGAATTAGTGCAAAAACGTAAAAGCAAATACTACATGTTCTTACTTATAAGTGGGAGCTAAACAGTGGGTACATGTGGATATAAAGATGGAAATAATAGACACTGGGGACTCTAAAAGTTGTAAGAAAGTCAGGGAGGATATCTATTGGAGGTACTTTCTTCACTCTGTTCACTACCTCCTGAGTACTATGTTCACTATTTGGGTGATGGGTTCAGTAGCAGCCCAAATCTTAGAATTTTGTAATATACCCATGAAACAAATCTGCACATGTACCCCTGAATCTAAAATTAAAAGAAAAATTCTGCCCATGCCAATAGTGACGAAAAAAAAATGGGGCTAATATAACCTACAGTATTTTGCAGAGTTACTGTGAGGAGCAAATGCAGTAATGTGAAGTGTCAGGCACTTGATATTTGATCAGTGACTAGTTATCATTATTATGGCCACTAGCGACAATAATGGCAAAATGGCTACTTACTCTGGGTCATGTAGGAAAGATGGAAAGATGTAATTCTGTCTAAAACTTTTCTACTCATTCCAAGGCTTTCCTATTCTGTTATGGACTGAATTGTGTCCCTCCAATATTTACATGTTGAAGCCCTACCCCTAAGGTTACTAACTTAGACATAGGGCCTATACGGAAGTACTTAAGGTTAAATGAGGTCTTAAGGGTGGGCGCCTAATCCAATAGAACACTTGTCTTTGTAGGAAGACACCAAAGTTGATCCCTCTACCCCATACCGAAGAGGACACAGCGAGAAGGTGGCCGTCCGTAAGCCTGGAAGAGAGCCCTCACCAGCCTGACCATACTAATACATGGTCTAAGGCCTGCTGCTGACACTTAGCTCAACTATGTAAACAACCCTCCTTCACTGATTCTCACACTGTAATTTCTGTACCCATCATTGCATTCTTTACTTATTCCATTTGATTTTTATCAATTCCATCCAAGCCTTTGTATGCACTTTTCCAGAATTTGGCTCTTCAAAGGCTGTGATTACCTTCTCATCAGACTATCTTCCAAATGAAAATTAGTATTCAATATTTGGAGTTTATAATTTTATGAGACCAAGGGGCTAATTAATTTGTAAACAAGGCCTGATATTATTATAAAAATTGCAGAGAATTGACGCAGACTGGGGAAGCTTCTGGGAGAAGCTCTTCTGTGTTTAGAAGGGAGAGGAGTTTCATTATTTTGGCCAAAGGGAAGGTGGAAGGTTACATTTCTTGAGGCAATGAGCCCATAAATGTTTATAATACAGCTTTTAAAAGAGTAAATCCTTTTCCATGATACCATTTGGGTTAACAGATGTTCCAGTTATTTATTGCCTAACAAACCTTTGCATAATTTAATGGCTTAAAATAACAATGATTATTTATTTTGCCCATGAATCTTTAGTCTAGTTGGAGCTTAGTAGAGACAACATGTCTGTGCTATGTGATGCTGGCTGAGTCAGCTTTATTGGGGCTGGAGAAAAATTCAGATTGCACCTTTCATCTTGACCTCGTTCCAAATCTGCTTCCAAGATGGGCGGCAAGGCTGGGACCTGAGCCAGACTTTGGGAAGGGCCTCAGTTTCTCTCCATATGGGCCTCCCCACAGGCTGTTGGGCTAGCTCACAGCATGGCAGCTGGTTTCCGAGAGTAAGGTCTTAAGAAACAGCAAGGAAGTGAAAGCTGCCAGTTGTTGAGGTCTGGGCCTGGACACTGGAACAGCATTTTTTTTTTGCCTTTATCTATTGGTCAAGTCGTCAAGGAGCCCTGATTCTAGGGGAGGGATCGTAGACCCTACCTCCTAATGAGAGACATGTCAAAAGAATTTTGGGGCCATGTTTTAAATCCTGCACAGCAGATGGTATAAATTAGAGGTTCTTGACCCTGGTTGTATTTTAGAGGTACTTTGGAGTTAAAGACAAAATACTAGTGTCTTTTGACCACCTCAAGAGATTCTGGTTTAGTTGGGCTAGAGGGCAGCCTGGGAATCTGTATTTTAAAATTTTTTTAGGTGATTCTGACATGCAAACAAGCTGCTGGGCCCAAGTTCTTGTGTCCAAGGATTTAAAAAAATAGAGCATGAGTCTGAGGCTTTGAACGAGGCTCCTCCTGCTCTCTGGAACTTTCTGGAAGGAAACACAGCCCAAGAAGTGGACTAAAGAGTTGTTCCAGCACCACTGTCTACAAGATGAACTGCTTCCAAATGATGATAGAGGAGAAACTTTCAAGTAAATGGACCTGCCATCATCACACACGCTTTTTCTCATATTACATTTTACCTGCAGTTTGTAAATATTACAAAAAATCAATAATGCTGCCATATTGCTGTAATCTAATTTGTCTTTTCTGATTGTGTGAAGCTGGAGGACGCATTTGGTATCACATTTTCAGACCTCAGAGAGCAATGTTAAACATTTATAGTACACTTAATCATCTGTCAGAAATGTACAAAGGCATAATGTCTCATTAATAATTATTAAATCATTGAGTCGCACAGAAGGAGATGTTCCCCTCTTTACTTACATAATGACCAGCAACCACTAAAACGTGGGTCATTTGTGATGCACAGCCAGCACATCTAATAGTGGAAATCTGCTTGAGGAAATTAATAAGAAATCATATTCAGAGATAGGCTTTTAGACAGGAAGAAAACATGCATATGGATTGCTGCAGTATTCAGCCAGGGCATATAGATGCTCCCTCCCTGATCAGAGTCAGGTTAAAATTCAGCCAGATAATTGCTGAGAGTGAAGAGACATGAAAGAAAATGATCTTATTTGCTTTCGGAGGCTAGATAACTCATTTCAATATGCCCAGCTTTGGGCTTTTATTCATAAGTATATGTATCATTTTGTGAATAAAAGAGATACATATTTTGATTTGGAATGAGGTTGGATGGAAGGTGCAATCTGAATTTTTCAAGACTTGGATTTTATTTCCAATGCTGTTTGTGAGGATTTTTATTTTTTATTTTTTATTTGATAGAACTTTTAATACCAGGCGAAATTGTTTTAGTAACACATAACACAGGAATTGAATTACATCTGTTGCATATTCTCTCCCTCCCTCCAATATTCAGCCTAGAGAATTTAAAGTTTTAGCTTTTAAAAAATTTACAGGCTGTACTTGTCTTTACAGCAGCTGATGTGAAATCAACTCTCAGCTTTCATTTTCAACCTTAAGCTTTTTTCATTCTGGGTAAACTTGAGGCTTCCCAATCTATACCAGTGACAAGTGCATGATCCCATCAAGCAGGGTGGTGGCTCAAGGTTGTTGACTAAAGAGTTGTTCCAAATTGTAGACTTGTAATGGGTGTCTTACACAGTTAGTCTGGGCCTGGTCAGACATTCTGTGCCACCAACATTCCTGTGGTCAAACTTTTGGAATTTTTCACACCTTCCACACTCATTACTATGCTGGTGCTGGTCTTTGGTAAAAGTATTAAATATACAATATTTGCCTTTGGTGCTCATTATCCCAGTCCTAGGCCAATAATCAGTCACCACGTTTCTTCCTGCCAGTAGCTGTCCTGCATGGTTGTTCAGCAAGCCTTGCCCATAGATCTTTGAGCACTGTGGGCTGAAGCATTTGTTACTTGCTATTTGGGGGAAAATTGTCAGAACATCTTATGGGCATTACTCACTAAGGTTTTAGGGAGCAGGACCAAAATGCCTTTGCAAATTTGGTAATATTGACTTTTATGTTAATTTGTCTCAAAAAGTTTGTGCCCCTCTTTGTCCAGAAATGCTTTAAAACACTTCTAAGGATGTATTCTGTTTTTCAAAACAACATAAATAGAAGTAGGTGGGAAACAAGAAGAAAAATTGCTGATTGAATTTTTTTTTTTTTTGAGGTGGAGTTTTGCTCTTGTCTCCCAAGCTGGAGTGCAATGGTGGGATCTTGGCTCACTGCACCCTCCGCCTCCTGGATTCAAGTGATTCTCTTGCCTCAGCCTCCCAAGTAGCTGGGATTACAGGCGCCCGCCACCATGCTGGGCTCCTTTTAGTACTTTTAGTACAGACAGGGTTTCACTGCATTGGCCAGGCTGGTCTCGAACTCCTGACCTCAGGTGATCCATCCACCTTGGCCTCCCAAAGTGCTGGGATTACAGGTGTCAGCCACAGTGCCTGGCCTTTTTTATTCTTTTCTCGAGACAGAGTCTCTCTCTCTGTCACCTAGGCTGGAGTGCAGGGGTGTAATCTCAGCTCACTGCAACTTCTGCCTCTTGGGTTCAATTGATTGTTCTTCCTCAGCCTCCCAAATAGCTGGGATTATGGGTGCCTGCCACCATGCATGGCTAATTTTTGTATATATATATACAAAATATATATATATATACACACACATACATATATATATTTTGAGATGGATTTTCACCGTGTAGGTTAGGCTGGTCTCCAACTCCTGACCTCAGGTGATCTGCCCACCATGGCCTTCCAAAATGCTAGGATTACAGGCACATGCCACTACACCCAGCCTGGTGGAGATATTTTTTAAAAGCCAGGAATCAAGCCAAAACAGCAATGCAGACCATGCAGACAGTCTGTCATTCTTGTAACCGGTGGGTGAGTATTCTAGAAACTAAATGAAACAGAGGATTTACTCAGTTGTACTATATAGGGTTCATGAGATTATAAAGAAACCCATTTTAAGGAGATGTACAATTCATTTTGATACTGTGGCAGGAGAAACATTCTTTCTGGGACTCACGAATGAGCACACTGTATAAAGTAACAGCACCCTCAGCCTTCTCACTGCAGACAGCTGGGGTTGCATTGGCATTTCTTTTATTGTGTTTCCCCATGCAGGCTGACAACATCACATCATAGCCCATGCCAGTGAAACCCTTTCAAAAGGAAAAGTGAAGTGTAGGGAAGGGGTCAAAAGACTGTCTTACTTCACAAATTTCTGTAGGTCTAGCTCAATTCAGGAGTGAACTTTAGACTATCTGAATGAGAGGATAAAAAGGATAGATTTCAAGCACCTTCTAAAATATTTTTCTCCCTCTAAATTGAGTTTTTGAGAAGTATTAGAAGGTATGTTTAGCAGCATGTTTAATGTTAGGCTTCCAGGCAAATACTTGCAATGTGTATATTATATATGCCCAATTACATGTGGAACCACAGGCTCTAACAGACAGTGGCTTGGGGTAGGGCTGATGTAGCCTGTGAAAACTAAGGTGCTAGGAGGGTGCTTTCCTGAATCACCGCCTATTCAATTTCTGCTTGGAGCTGAGTAGAAAGAATGTTTGTGTGCAAAGGCAGAGGATTGAGTTGTGTTTTACTACCTTTGAGTGGGTTTGCAATTACTGTTACAGAATATGAGAATCAAAGAAGATGGGCTGATGGACCGTAATAGCCAAAGTGAGTCATTACCACAGGCAGAGGGAGCGAGGAAGCAGGATGGTTGATTTGTGTAGATTCCAAGATATGTTTGTGGACCTTTCTAATAAAGCATCGATTCATTCTTCCATTATTTATGCAGTATATACATTTGAGCACTGACATGTGGTCAGCGCTGTGCTAGTTAGTGGGCACGCCAAGAGAAAAAACACATGGTTTGGGCCTCTTCCTATATTTTTGCACTTATCTTCCACGGATAGACCAATGTTCCTTTTGCCTTCAACAGATATTTTGGAGCTCACAATTTGTTTTCCAACTTCCTTTTTTTTTTTGAGATGGAGTTTCGCTCTTGTTACCCAGGCTGGAGTGCAATGGTGCGATCTCAGCTCACTGCAACCTCCACCTCCTGGGTTCAGGCAATTCTTCGCTTCAGCCTCCTGAGTAGCTGGGATTACAGGCACACGCCACCATGCCCAGCTAATTTTTTGTATTTTTTTTAGTAGAGACGGGGTTTCACCATGTTGATCAGGATGGTCTCGATCTCTTGACCTCGTGAACCACCCGCCTTGGCCTCCCAAAGTGCTGGGATTGCAGGCATGATTGTTTTCCAACTTCTAACAGTGGCAGCCTCTGAAGAACACAGCCCAGGCTTACCGAGATGGACACAATACGATTTCAATTTTGTGTGCCAGTAATGTCTTTGCAACAGAAGTCCTGATGCAAAAGACAGTTTTGTTTTCATTCTCTTGTTTTAAAATTGAGTAATAATATAATGGTTAGGAATTACTGTTAGCAACACAGATAAGAGTTAGTCATTCAAACTTCCCCAATAGAACAACTTTTGGGAAGATACAGCTTTATGCTGAATGATTTTGAGACCTAATTACTGAATCTGAATGACTGTTTTTAAATGTCGGTAATGGTAGAAAAAGATTCTTTATTCTTAAGAACCAGCAATAAATGAGCAGTACAAAATGTTTTTGTTAAAATTTCTCTTCTTTTAAAACAGATGATCAAAGACATCCTAGAGTTCCCATGATTTTAGGAGATGTGTACATACATGAGGAATGGCACCTAGGAAGACTCAGATCTTTACGATAGCATATGAAAGTCACAGAATAAGAGAAAATTCAAGCTGGAAGACAATGTCTAGCCCAACCTCTTCATTTTCAGATGAAGAAACTATTCTAATGTATGGGTATTACATAGAAACATCACAAAGTTAAGGGCAGAGCAGGCATGGAGTTTGGGGCTCCTCTTTCTAAACAGAGTTTGGGGCTCCTCCTCTAGTGGCCTGTCAACGCTGTTCAGTAGGTTGCTGGTTAACCCATTCCTCCTTGCTGTCAGGTATCTATTTTGTTGCTGTCATAAGTATGCTTAGCCCCAGGGGATGGATGGTGACCATCAAGATAGTCACATTCTCCTTTGCCAGGGAGTATGTTCTGACTTGTGATATGTAAGGGAAGCTTTGCTGGTACTCTTTGGAAAAGTTTTGCCTTGCTGACAATACACAGGCACTTGAGAACAGAGTCTTTTTGTTAATACCTTTCTTGCTTTCTCTTTTGAACAGTCATGGGAGGATGTCAGGCTTAGAGCTGTGATAGCTCTTTTGTGGTCCTAAGAGATTGTTTCCATGGCACTGAAGTTGCAGCCTAAAAAGAGAAAATCAGCCCCATCGTTGTAGACATTGATCTGAACTAGCCTGGGACTGACTGCTTCTTCCTGCTAGGTTAATAGGACTCTCCTTTGGCCTAAGCAAGGCAAGAGGGTGCTTGGTGTATTCAAGGATAAACAAGGGTCCAGTGTGATTGGAGAGCAGTGAATGATAGGAAGAAAAGAAGAAAATGAGACGAGTAGGTAACAGGAGGTCAGATCAGGTGGGTTTTATAACATGGTAAAGATTTTTAGCTTTTACTCTGTTTATGGGAATCTTAGAGATCTGTGAGTAGAAGAGTGGTATATTCTGAGTTTTGTGTAACTGGATCACCCTGGCTGATATGTTAAGAAAAGACTGAGAGGTTGAAGGCAGAACTAGGGAGACCTGTTGTAACTCTTTTAACACAATCCAGAGGAAAGATGGCAATAACTTAGACCAGTATAGTAGTGAAAAAGTGGCAAGACATCATCAGATTCTGGATACATTCTAAAGGTAATGATAAAAAGTTTTCTTGACAGAATACGAGGAAAGATAGATACATAGATATTGAGAGAGAGAGAGAGAGAGAGAGAGAGACAGAGAGAGAGAGTCGAAGATGACCACAAGAATTTAGTCTGAAAAACGGGAAGGATAAAGTTGTCCTGAACTGAGAAGAGGACGACTTTAGGAGGAATGATTTTATGGGGAGAAGGTCAGAAGTTCTGATCTGGTTAAGTTTGAAGTGTGTACTAGACTTATAAATAGAGATGTGGAGTGGACTGTCTGATCTCAAAGCTGGAATTTAGGGGAGGACTCAATACTGGATATATAAATTTGGAAATTAAAAAAATCATATTGATTGTGTATAAAGACATGAAACTCAATGTAATCTGCAAAGAGATTAGTATGGATGGACAAGAGAGGAAGCCCAAAGACTGAATTCTACGGCACTCCAACTAACAGAGGAGGGAGAGATGAAGATGAACGCGAGACTGAGGGTGACCAACCAGGAAGGCAGAATGGCAATCAGGAGAGAGGATGGTTCTGGAAACCAAATGAAGAAGGTATAGAACTCTGTCAATAAAGGCAGGTCAAGTAGACTCAAACCCTCATTCCAGCATGCAGGGGAATGCCTACATCGCTTTTTAATATTTTCTGGTAATTTTGGTGAAAGTGAGAGGATTGTGTTTGCATTTCTCCAGATTGCCTTTGCCTCCAAGGTCACCTTGTTTAGAGTTCTTAATTTCTACTCTGCATTTTGACTCCTCTGTTTACTGTCTTATTTTGCTACCACATCACTATACTGGAAAACTCTCTGACCATCCTCTTACCACAACCCACCAACTATAGCATGTGTGTGTTAGATTGAATAGTAGATTTAAGGGCACTTTGTGGATGACATCACAGGGCAGCCCAACACAAAGTGGAAAGAATTGGCCAGGGTAGCTTGGTTATGTTGTGGTAACAAACAGCCCCAAATCTCAGTGGCTTAACCAACAACTGTAACTCATCAAATGGGAAAATAAAATTTGTGCATTTCACTATATGTACATTTTGTCAAAAAAAATCACCTGCAAACAAATATTGGGTTTTACTGAGTGATATGCATACTGAAATGTTTAGGCTGAGATGTACTAATGTCTGCAATTGAGTTTCAAATGTATCCAAAAGGTAAAATTAATTGATGGGTGGATAGAGGAGTATATAGATATGTGATAAAACAAATATAGGAAAATATTAATTGAGGATCTAGGTGGTGGGTTCAGAAAAATTCACTGTAAAATTCTGTCAATTTCTGAATGTTTGAAAACTTCCATAATAAAGTTGGAAAAACATCAATGACAAATATAGTTTATGCCATGCATCGCCCCAGGTCAGCAGGGGGCTGTGCTCCACACAGACACTCAGGGAACCAGGCTAAAGTAGCCACCGTGTCAAATGCTTTGTATTACCATGGCAGAGGGGAGGAGAACTCTGGAGACAATGAAATGTATGCGATGGGAAGTGACTCATGTCATTTCTTTCAACTTTTTAGGGAGAATTCATCATATAATCCAACTCAATTATGGGGGTTCAGGAAGTACAAGTCAACTGTGTGCTCAGAAGTGGAAATTGTAGAAATATTAGGCAAACATTATTAGTGATGTTTATATCAATAATTAGATGTTCTTGTTCTTTAAAGCCCTTACCCATTTCTACCACTAGGGAGTTGTTAATAGCGATATTTTTATCCCAGTCACAGCTTCTTGCTGATTTGTTGGGCTCTCTCCTCCTTTGCCTATCCATCTCTCACTTCCCTGTTAATTTCTTGTATAAAACACTTAGCACTCCTTAGTTTTAGTTATTTCAGGATATGCCTCTGGAGCCGTAAGTCCTTAATGAAATTAATTATATTTACTTAATTTTCCCTGTGAAGAATTTTGTGATAACTGTCAGTGATCACATCCTCCCCTATCCCCTGCCTAACCAGGGTGCTCATAGCTAGGAGATGCTGTATACTTCTACCTCTGTGGCTTGGGAAGCAGTTTGCTGTGGTGCTGGAGAGCATGGAGTCTGCAGACAGATCACTCCAGCTCTCCCACTCCCTGGCTTCTTGAGGTGAGCAAATGGCTTCTCTGTGCATAAGACTCCTCATCTTTGGATTGAGATAATGGAGATGCTGATGATATTTCTTGTTTCATGTAATTGTTGTGAGAATTAATGAAAGTGTTTAGTTTACTAAGGGCTCAATTAGTAGCAATTATTATTATTATTAGCAGGAAGTAACCTTAGATAGACTACTTAACCCTTCAGAACGCTTATCCATGTGTAAAACAAACTCGAGGGGATACCAGCTACTGCATCAAAGCGCTCCTTCACGATTATTTATTTGAAAAGAGCTGAAAGAGCTCAATGAGCAACACAGATTGGGATTCTGTTCAGATCCCCCAGAAGGCAGGGCTCTTCATATCTACACAGCTCATCGTTGAGGCAGGCTGGTGCCTGATGAAGACTTGACATTCAAAATGATTTAAGTGTTGGGCTTTGACCTTTCTTTTTCCAGTTGTCTCCTGTATTCAGTTTGAAATTGTGAACAACCAAGATGTTTTGAAAGTTTGACAAAGGTGACTATTACATAAGAGAGACTATTACACTGTTAGAGAGACTTACGTTAAGTTTGGATATACGTATTTTTCCTTTTCTCCTCATTTGTTTCCCCTTCTAACAAATAAATACATATTTCAGGCACTGTACTAGGCTCTGGCAATAAGTGATAAACAAAGTAAGCAGTCTTAGCTCTCACAGCACTTATAAACAATAGAGCAACAGACAAGTAATCGAGTATTTGTAATCGAGTTTAGCTGAGTAAGAACAGAATACATGAAAATGTGATATAGCTGGCCTAGAGTTAGAACCTGAACAATGCCATTTTATAAAAGACAAAACTGTTTTTAAAATAAGTTGTGAAGGCCGCTCCCTTCTCCTCACGATGACTGCTAACCTTGGCTTCTGTGAAACTGCTAGTTTACTTTGCAGAATGCAAAGAGGTAAAGCTGCTTACCTTCTCTTATCAGTAACTGCCAGAATTGCTGGCCTTTGCTTACTGGTAATAACCAGAATAAGCAGCCCAACATAATTCCATCCTGGCTCCTACGACTTGTAATAAGTAACTAAAAATCTGTGGATCCCACCTCTGCCCAGACAATGTGTAAACTAATGTTTATCTTGGCTTCTGTAAACCACTTAAGTAACAATCGGAATGACAAAAGTCCCCTGGCCCTTGGAATGTCCGGAGGCCCACCTCACCCTCGTCTCGGCCCAGGAGGTGATTTACAGAATTCACTAAGCCCTCGAAATGTCTGAAGCCTTTCATCCCCATCCCCGCTCCTCACCCCCACTCCCAAGGTGAAGGTGGTTTTACGGGTATAAAAAGGTCTTGTCACCCTTATCTCTCTGCCACGGGTTGGAGAGATGTGAGTCCTCCGTGGTCACTGGCAATAAGCCCTGGAATTTGGCATACTTTTGTCTTGGTGTTGACTTTCTATGTTCGGTCCAGTATAACAAAAATTATTGAATTTATAAACCAGAAAATGTCTGTGATTGTACCTCTCTATATATTATGCATGTCTTAAGAGGAATAAGAGATGTCGTAGAAGAACAGATAATCTTTGCTTATGATGTTATTAAAGATACTTTATATCCATCCATTTATATGGTCCTATAGCATTTCTGGAAAGTATTTATTCTTTTATTTCTCTATTCATTCATCTATCCATCCATGCATCTATGCATCTATGCATCCATCCATCTAAACTTATTGAATACCTTGTCTGTTGTCAGTCCTGCACTGGTTATTAGGTGTAATAATATATGGTTCTGGAGGTAGAGGATCCTACTATTAAATAGGGGATGACAACAGATAAACTCACAGTTGTTTTATAGTGGCAGATGGGGTATACATGGTAGACACAGAAGTTTTCCTGTTAGGGTATAAATGATAGGTCTAGAAGCTTCCAGTTGTTCTGATGATCTCTTATTATGTAACAATTCATCCCAAAACTTAATGTCTTAAAACAAGCCAAGGATTCAGAAGCAATTCAGTAGAGCAGTTCTGGCTCAGGGTCTGTATGAGGTTGCTGTCAGGCAGTGGCCAGGGCTGGGGTCATCGGTGGAGCTTATTCACTAACATGTCTGACACCTGTGCTGAGAAAACAGAAGCAGCTTGGAGATAGTGTAGTGTGACAGGTCTCCCACCAGGTTACTTAGTAGTGTATGTCCAGTGCCTGAACCCTGAAGGCCACGTGGTAAGCCAAGGCCATGCTGCCCAGCTGAGGAGCAGGTGTCTTTGAGAACCCAAACATCTCAGAGAATATCTGGGGACATAACAAATAAAATATTCTCATCTCACACAGGAGGCAAAGAGCCAGAAAATCAGCTTAAAAGCAGCTTAGGGATGGGAAGCAGGGTGGATCTCCCAAGATGCCCTGCTCCCGCCCAGGAGTGGCCTGTATGTAAGTCTTCATAAACTCATCTACTCACCAAGCTGGACTGGTCCAAGTCATTCTTTGGTTTCTCTGCTCCGTCCCAGTTGTGGGAGGGGAGGTGAGGGGAGACATATAGTGGAAAGTTTTTCTCATAGTAGACAGAACAGCAGGAGCTATTGGGGACTTTTGGCCATCTCTGTCCATCTCTACTTGACTTCTCCATATAATCTATCCTGCTTGGTGGCTTCATGGTATATGGACTTCTTACACGATGGTTCAGGGCTTTAAAAGGCACATGTCTCTGAAGAGGGTGAAAGGCATAAGCCGTTATCACCTTTCATAACTTAGTCTCAGACATAGTGGAGCATGGCTTTCATGTATTCTACTCATGGAAGCTGTCACAGCTTGCTTAGGATTAAGGGGAGGAGGAATAGATTTCATCTCTTGAGGGGCAGCAAGGCAAGATCCTGGAAGAGCATGTGGGACCAGAAATATCCCTGTGGTTCTTTCTAGAATATGCAGACTGCCACTGCAATAGCGTCTTAATACTTTCCTTTTTGTAAATAGCCTTCTTAAATTGACGCATAATAGATGTAGGTAGTTTCGAGGAATATGTGATAATTTCATACATTCTATAATTGGTAAAGATCAAATCAGTGTAATGGGATATCTGTCACCTTAAATATTTATTTTATCTTTATGCTAGAAACATTCAAATTATTCTCTGTAGCTATTTTGACATGTACGATAGATTATTGTAAACTATAGTCATCCTGCCTATCTTTCTAACACTAGGTCTTAATTCTTCTATCAGCCTGTGTATTTGTATCTATTATAGTATTTTCCTTAATGAGAGTGTGTGCAGGGGCAATGTTGAAGCTTCCACAGGTGAGGTGGTGCTTCGACATAGTTAAACTACGGGTAGGAGTTGATAGACTGGATTAGATAGGCAGACTATCATGTTTATTATTCCCACTTTGTATAGGGAAAAACTGAGGTATAAAAAGGTTGATAAAGACACCTAAGTTCAGAAGCTTTTGAAAAGGAAGTGCTGAAAATGGTTTCTTTTCTCCTGACCTTCAGCTTAGTTCTTGAGACAGCCAAGAGATTCTCACCCAGGGTGTAGCACATTTTCTCATCCCAGTTCCATGAGGCACAACAGAAGCTTCAAAAATGAGTCCTGACCCCATCATCTCAGCCCAAAATCTCCTGAAACTGATAAGCAACTACAGCAAAGTCTCAGGATATGAAATCAATGTGCAGAAATCACAAGCATTTCTATATACCAATAGCAGACAGAGAGCCAAATCAAAAGTAAACTCCCATTCACGATTGCTACAAAGAATAAAATACCTAGGAATACAACTAACAAAGGATGTAAGGGACCTCTTCAAGGAGAACTACAAACCACTGCTCAAGGAAATAAGAGAGGACACAAACAGATGGAGAAACATTCAGTGCTCATGGTTAGGAAGAATCAATATTGTGAAAATGGCCATACTGCCCATTTTCTTAATCTTTAAGAACTAATTGCTTTGCTTATACCAGGGAGGATTTGACACCTGCTTTAAATGTGTTTCTACTTGTAGTCTTCCCCTTAAATAAAAAGATTAACAATGTCTTGCTTTAACAGTAACTCTTCGGTTTTCAACATATTTTATTTGTGGCTACCAGGGAAAGCAGGACCAAGGATCTTCAGACAGAAATTGCAGAGCTTCTGCTTTTGTTACAGGCTTTGTATCTCTCTTTGCTGGGATGCTTTCTGTGACAATGCTCAGAGGTTTGTCCTATCATATGTTCATAAATGCGCTTGAGTCATTACCACATGTCACAGCAAGGCTGATCAATTTAAAGAAGCCAGTCAATTTAAATGCCCCACAATAGGGGGATGTTTACATATATCGGGCATGGGCATGCTATTGAGTATATTGTTATGGCTAAATGAACAGAGTAGCTTTAGATGTTCTATCAGAGAAAGATAACTTAAATGTATTGTTGAGTGAAAAAAGAGCTGCAGAGCAATACATGACACCATTTACGTAAAGGTTACTCCCATAAAACAGTGTATATTTTTATGGGTACACATATGTGAATGTAAATGCAAGCAAAAGTTTTGGAAGGAGGGATTGCAAAGGTAGCAGCAGTTATTGCTGCAGAAGATAGGATTACTGGTGATGACCCAATAGGGCTTTGTCCTCATCTGTAGTAGTTGAGAATTTTTGTTACCTGTGTTTTTGTTGTTGTTTACAAGGAGACCATACTCATGTGTTACCTGTGTAAATTTAAAAACTAAAGAGAAACTAAGTAGAAATGACTATTTCAGGAGATGGCTAGAGACCATGGAGAGATGGGTGACGTAGAGGAAAGGCTGTGGAATCAGACCAGCCTCCTCAAAAGTTGGCTCTGCTGCTCAGAGCTGGGTTGTCAGCTAATCATATGTCTCCCTCAGCCCAGTAACTAACTACAATCTTTCAGGGCTGTTGTGAGAATTCTATTTGATAGCTTACAAAGAGTGCCAGGCTTACTAAATAAATGACGGCTTTCCCTCTCATATTCTTGTATTTAGGATCCTGATTTCATGGCCCCAGCTTTAGTACCAACCTTGGCCTTTCAATGGTGAGGCACCCACTTGGAGCCTCCTGTTGTTCTTTTGTTTCCAATCCCTGAAGCCCATGCCTCTGCCTGAAACACCTATCGAGAGAATCCCTCTTCCAGTCTCTGCTCCAGTCAGACAGAATTCTACCTGCAGGGCTAATGACCTCCCTGGGTGGCAGTGGAGGCCTCAAGCATCACTGGCATCATTTATATTCTCATCTGATCAACACACAGAGGGAGGTTTTTTTCCAGCTCTTGGCACATTTTGGGGCTTAATGTTCCTCTGACTGTTCTTCTGAAGTTGTTCTTGGTGTGGGAAGCGGGCCTTTGTAAGTCAATGAGTATCTTGCCGAAGAGCAAGCAGTAAAAAGGAGGTGAGCAATGCCTGCAGTTTCATAAGGATTGGGTACAAAGCAGGCCGGCTCTTCTGGGGCAAGTTGGCCACCCTGCCCTTTGAATAATAACAGGTCCACGGTCCCCACTGAGAGTGAGACTCCCAAGTTAGTACCACGAAGGACCCGCCTGTGTGGGACAAGATAGGTTTAGTTCTCTCTTTCATAAATTATTTATTTATTTATTTTTTACAAAATCCTTTTCCTATTGCACATCCAGGACAATAGAAAATGTTGCTTTCTGATTCCTTTTGTTTTCCCCCAGAACTCAGTGCCCACAGGGAGATTTTGTTGCATGCTTGTTAATTTAAAGAGTATATTTTAGACCCTGGTTCTTAAAATTGTCTTTATTTCTTTCTAAAAATATAACGTGTGGATTTTCTGTTGTTGATGGAGATAACAGCTTTCCTGTGGATGTCTGGAGAAATGAATGCTCAGCCCAAGGAGGTGCCTGCACGGACTGCTGGCAGGGTCAGCCTTACCCTTTAATAGTTCTGCTGCTGAACGATGGGAATTTAGAGGATCTGGCCTCTTCCCTTGGGAAGCATCCGCTCTGCATTCTTCTGTCCTGTTGTCTGAAATTTCTACTCTAAGAGTCTCCTAGGGTGATTTCAGTAAAATACAAGATTGTCTGGGAGGAAGAGTTGGTCAAGTCAGAGACTCTCAAATGGTTGTAACACTAGCTCCCCTCTACCAATTTTCCTGAAAAAATGCCTGCTAGACATAACATTCACTATTACCTATCAAATATTACCGGTATAAATGGCACAGTAAAGGTTTAAGATGTTCTCAAGTAAGCAAAGTTGATTCTGTTTGTTTTACTGGGTAAAGTGATTCTCATGTAAAGTCTTTTACGTCTTGAGGAACCTATGTTCCCAGAGCTCAGGTTAGCAGTTCGGTGACACTTAACAACAATCTGGTGGAATTAGATTATTATTCTCCCTGGCACACTAGCAAGTCTCTGAGCGCTTAGGACCAAGAAGGGAAGGCATTAAAAAGAAAGCCAAACGTGGCATTGGCTCCAAGGGAGGTGCATGTCCTGGCTAATTGATTAGCAGGGAGACTCATGGCAGAGTCCCTCTTTTTTTTATATTGGCTCAAAGTTTGTATCATCTTAAAAAAAATTGTGTTTCAGTATAGATGATGGTTAAGTTGTTTCAGAATATTCTAGCAAGCTGTAGATCGTTATACTATTTAGAGTACACTTCAAATGGAGTTATATACTAAATCAAACTTTTTTCTTTTCTGTCTTTTTCATTTCTCTGTTTTTCTTCTTTTCTTTCCTCCCTCCCTTCCTTTCTTCTTTTTCTGTCTCCTTCTCTTTCTCCTTCTTCTTCCTTCCTCTTTGCTGTCCTTCAATAGTTCATTTAAGGAAATAAACTAAGGGAACCCTTTTTCTTGCTATGCCCCCTGGTTGCTTCCTTATAATGCTTTTTCTCAATTAACCAGTTGTAAATATCCCACTCACTTTTTTTTTTTTTTTTTTGAGACAGAGTTTTGCTCTTGTTACCCAGGCTGGAGTGCAATGGCACGATCTCAGCTCACCGCAACCTCCGCCTCCTGGGTTCAGGCAATTCTCCTGCCCCAGCCTCCTGAGTAGCTTGGATTACAGGCACGCGCCACTGTGCCCAGCTAATTTTTTGTATTTTTAGTAGAGATGGGGTTTCGCCATGTTGACCAGGATGGTCTTGATCTCTTGACCTCATGATCCACCTGCCTCGGCCTCCCAAAGTGCCCACTCACTTCTAAACTTCACTGTCACTTACACTTATCTCCTTCCAGGTTGTATTGGTTGACATGTTTTCCTCCTCCTTTCTCCTCCTCCCCTTTCTGCTCCTTTTCCTCCTCCTTTTTTTGCTTTCTTCTTCCTCTTCTTCCTTTGTGCCTCTTCTCTTCCTCTTACCTCCTGTTCCTCCTCTTTCTTCTCCTTCTTCTTTAAATAACACAGAGTCAGTAGAGATAGTAACTAGGAGACTAGGCATTGGAGTCAGATAGACCTCAAATCCTGGCTTTGCTGTAATAGACACTGTAGCCTGGCTGATCCAATCTCCATTTCCAAGCTCCTTATCCTTTAGCTTACTCTGTTAGGGATGCTGTAAATGCTAAAAGTCAAAGTAGCTGGGATAGGCCACATAATGTTATTCTGGTAAACGAGTTATTACATGTTGATATTATTTTAAATATGGGCAGACAAGATTGGAGAATGCATAGCTTATCCTATATGGGGTGCTAGATGCATGAGCATTCTTCATTAAAGCCATTTCTTCTATTTTCATGGTCCTCCAGTCCAGAATTTGTGATGTGCTTTTACTAAAATCTTGTTGAAATCTTACTACCATGCAGTAGAACTTAGAATGAGTTGTGGTCCATATACCCTCCCACCAAGCCCTTGGGACCAAAGAGTGAAGGGGATCATGGAATACAGTGCTGTCAGCCAAATGCCTAGAGTGTTGCCTGCTTCCAGGTTGGGATGGGTCAAGACTGAGCATGTCTGAGCAGAGTAGCATGACTCTACTCTGAGGGTCCCAGAGTAGGTTGGCTGAACTGGGGAGTTAATAACAAGTGGAGTTGCAGATGATCTGGGTCAGTGTCTATAGGAAACAAGGCTGTACCTGGAGAAAGAGACAAAGTGTTAAACCTGAAGAATAAGAGGAGAACACAGATATCAAGGTCAGCATATGGCAGAATAAACATACCAACAGGGCTGGGAAGCAGTGGTGAGGCAGTGACTCTTCATGGCATTCCTGTTCTGAAATGGTCTGTAGGAGTTTGCTGAATGTGAGCTGTGCACTGCCTCATGGAGACAGGTTAGAGTAGACAATAGGATTCATCCCCAAAATCTTCTGTCATGGTAGATTGTCACCCTGGGACATACACCGTAAGATGTTCCCTATAGGTCTCAGTTCACTGACAGCATGAAGACGGATTGCTGGCTCTTCTTGCCAATTTTTGTGGATTTCCTTTTTCAGCTCTGCAGAAGCTGGTATGTTTGAATGTACGTTGGCTTTACCACCCATCCCCTCCAGGCACTTAAATGATCTTTGTATCGTGCCAGTCTACAGAGCGTAGCTCTTTAACTCTCTGCCAAGGATCACTCAGTGAATAAAGCCAAATGTGGTGGTTTTAGAGCTATGTTGACTCCTAGTGTTGGAGTAATTGTCTGAGCACAATGTATTGAATGTTTTTCTTGTCACTGGGCCGTGAATGCGGCTTATCCCTGGTGTTAGTGGAAAGCTGGCATTTGCAGGTTGATGACTGACTTCTGGGGTCTTTTCTCTCCACGAGGTAAGATACTGATAACTTTTAAAGATTCAGAGAAGAGAAGAGGGCTTCAGTTATTTTTCATAGCACTTTGGAGGCCTCTGGTCTGCATTCTGCATGAATGTGTCTCATAGAAGACCACCTGATACATAATTTAGATTGGAAACGGGCACCGTGCAGAAGCCATGCAGATGGTATGCATTCTTAAGGCAAGTTAGAGCAGTCAGCATCCATGTCCTCTTAGACTGGGTTTCATTTTGCATCCTGCTTTTTGCTGTTCTCTGCTTTCAGAGCTTTCACATACTGTTATAAGTCATGCTTACAAATTGTGCAGGTTGTGTGTGCCTCTTTAAAGGGTCTCCGTTATAGTTTATACATCATGGCTTTATATATTTATTGTAAAAATTTTGGCAGAAATCAATGTTTTGTTCTAACAAGTCTGGAAAAATTTTTAACAGAGGGAGTGATGTTATCTTGAGGAAGGGACACTTTTTCCTTATTTGCACAAAGGTCCCCAATAAAGTAGGAAACTTAAAGACTGAGAGTGTTTTTTTCCTGGTCTCAGTATGTGAAAGGAGCTGTATCAGGCCATTCTTGCATTGTTATGAAGAAGTATCCGAGACTGAGTAATCTATAAGAAAAGAGGATTGATTGGCTTACAGTTCTGTATGCTGTACAGGGAGCATAGTGCTGATATCTGCTTCTGGGGAGGACTCAGGAAGCTTTTACTCATGGTGGGAGGTGAAGGGGGAAAAGGCATGTCACATGGCAAAAGCAGGAGCAAGTGAGAGACAGTGGGGAAGGAGGGGCCACACACTTTTAAATGACCAGGATTTGTGTGAACTCAGAGCAAGAACCCATTTATCACCAAGGGGATGGCTCAAGCCATTCATGAGGGATCTGCCTACCATGATCTGAACACCTTCCACCAGACCCCAACTTCAACCCTGGGGATTACATTTCAGTATGAGATTAGGGCAGGCACAAACACCCAAACTATGTCAGTAGCCAAGTGTCTACGTGGCCCTACCTAGATAGTATTTGGAAAGGGGAAGCTCATCTAAGAAATGGGGAGATGGGCTCTTCATGGAAGTTGAAAAGGCAGCACTGGCTTGAGCCTCTTCTCTTCAGAAACTCAGGATGTTTTCTCTATGACCAGGGAAGGGATTGGGAGTGGGCTCCATGAGAAGTGGAAACCTGAGGTTTACTTGCTCACAGCATGCTGGATGCTCCACTGAGCCAAGGGAGAACAAACCTACTTGGGAGTCTTGGCAAAAGACCTCTGAGGCCCGGCTTGGCACAGGTCAGGGAACATTCTACCTTCTAAATGGGTCTTGCCAACTTGGTCACTGAGCATCTTAGCAGGAACTAATAGGGATGTCAGGACACTGGTCCCTCCCTCAAATACACTGGTTTATGTAAGCAATTTTCCTCTCCCTAGGACTTCTATGGCATATCTGTGATGTCAAGTGTCTCACCAAGTTACATCCAACATGAAAACAAAACAATGTGTTGCTTCAGTGGAGCAAATTTGTATGCTCTCCAGCTGAGAACAGGTGATGTGTTTAACTCAATCGCAATGTTTTTGAAACAGGTCTCTCATGCCAGTCACCACAAACAAGTGTGACTTAGATAAAATCTGTCTTCAGCATTTTTTCACTTTAAAAAAAACCTCCTCCCATTCAGCTTCATCTGTTTCTTCACTCCAGAAACTCAGCACCCATCTGGTGCATGTTGGATGCCCCAGGTTCCTCTTCTTTAGGAGGCACCCCACACTCTCCTTCCTGGCTCACACCAGATCCTATCCAAGCATACGTGTCTTGTGACATTTCCCTTCCAGACCTACCTACTCTCTGATAACAAACCCTTCGAGATTCATTAATGACTTATGGTGAATTGATATGTTATCACAGTTAGAAACAAAAAACAACACAGACCAAATTAGCAAATGCTGTATTCATAAGCTTGCAGCTGCAAGGGAAACATCTACTGTCACCTTCATTTCAGCAAAAGTTTGAAGGGGCTTGGAAAGTTTCATAGATTAAAAAGAGGAAATCTTGATGTAGTCTCTGATTGTTCACTCAGTTGGAGTGATTTCTGATTGGTCTTTCATTACCTTTGGCAGTCTTTAAATAGTTTGCTCTCCATTTTCATACAACTGGGGAATTTTCAAGCGGGTCAGAATTGGAAGGGATTTTCTTTTTTTTTTTTGAGATGGAGTTTCGCTCTTGTTACCCAGGCTGGAGTACAATAGCATGATCTCTGCTCACTGCAAGCTCCGCCTCCTGGGTTCAGCCAATTCTCCTGCCTCAGCCTCCTGAGTAGCTGGGATTATAGGCACGCGCCACCATGCCCAGCTAGTTTTTTGTATTTTTAGTACAGACGGGGTTTCACCATGTTGACCAGGATGGTCTTGATCTCTTGACCTCGTGATTCACCTGCCTTGGCCTCGCAAAGTGCTGGGATTACAGGCGTGAGCCACCGCGCCCAGCCTGGAAGGGCTTTTCTACCTTTTCTGGGCTATCTTATGATAGCTGTATCTTAACTCCATAGGGCAGAGTGGGATATCTGGGCCTGGCAGAGACCAGACAGGGCTTCTTTTCTTTGTTCAAGAATGTGTTCTTCACTTTTACACTGCTGGTGGGAGTGTAAATTAGTTCAACCATTGTGGAAGACAGTGTGGCGATTCCTCAAGGACCTAGAAATAGAAATTCCATTTGACCCAGCAATCCCATTACTGGGTATATATCCAAAGGATTATAAATCGTTCTACTATAAGGACACATGCACACGAATGTTCATTGCAGCACTGTTTACAATAGCAAAGACCTGGAACCAACCCAAATGCCCATCGATGATAGACTGGACAGGGAAAATGTGGCACATATACACCATGGAATACTATGCAGCCATCAAAAACGATGAGTTCGTGTCCTTTGTAGGGACATGGATGAATCTGGAGAACATCATTCTCAGCAAACTGACACAAGAACAGAAAATGAAATACTGCATGTTCTCACTCATAGGTGGGTGTTGAACAATGAGAACACATGGACACAGGGAGGGGAGCACTACACACTGGGGGGACAGCGGGGGTGGGGAGTTGGGGAGAGATAGCACGGGGAGAAATGCCAGATATAGGTGAAGGGGAGGAAGGCAGAAAATCACACTGCCACGTGTGATTTTGTACCCCAAAACCTAAAATGCAGTAAAAAAAAAAAAAAGAGGAAGAATGTGTTCTTTTTACTTCCAATAATGAAATTCTCTGAGAAATAGTTTCTCATTATTGGGATTCTATCCTTCCTTTTGTTATATTTCAACAGAAGCAGTAGCTGCAAAAACAAAACAAAATTAAAGAAAATCTACTTTTTACTGAATACTTACTAAGTACAAACACTGTAAGTTATGTGTAATGATTTCCATTTTAATGAAAGAGAAACTGAGGCTCAGAGATGTTGAGTGATTATACCATGGGTCATCAGGTAGAAAGCTAATGAGAGTCTGCATTGAGACTCAGGCCTGTTTGGTTCTGAATACCGTGATTTTAAACTGTACCATTTCCTTATTGCCTAATTGGGTAAGAAACTCCATTAGCATCTTGGAGACCAAACCCTCTGTTTGAGCCAAATGTTAGCAGCCCACAAGCACCTCCAGCTTTTCATGTATAAATTCTGTATTCTGAAGTTTCATATTCTTCTTTGATTTCAGCTGGGGTTGTGTTACAGAAAATGGCCTAGAATTGTTTGGAAGGGATAGAGCTAAAGGGCTGCGGGCTATGGAAGACACAAGTACACTATTGCAACCTAATTGTTACTAAGTGCATTTGCTACTGAAATCTGCCACCAAAGCTTTACATCTTTAGATAGAGGCTTAAAATGAACAGTATAAAAATTTTTTAAATAAAGACAAAATTAGTAGTAGAGATGAGTTCCAGACACTTATTCATCTGCTATACATTTGAGTACTTTTCTTGAATTTTTAGCGTAGTCACATAACTCCCATAGTGCTTTTCTGGATTGTCTTGGTAATTTGACAATAAGGTAGGTTAATTGGGAATTGCATGGAAACAGCCTCCTGGAGTGAGAAGTGGCAGCAACCATCCAGGAAGAGGCAATGTCCTTTGTAAGTTTGTGTTTGATAGGACTTTATTGTACTTTGGGGCATATCATAAAAATCCCTCCTTCTGTCACTCTCTGGTCCTTGGGTACCTGATAAGTTGATCCTGCAGGTGTGAAAATCTTCCCCTACAGCTGCCTTCTCTAGTTCCTTTCATGCCTACTTGGCAGAGGGGAGGGGAAGGTCATCCAGGCTTGCCATTCACCACCAAGGGATTCTGTCTGCAAATGGGATATATCATTATTATTTGAAAACACCCAAGGAAACTGATTATAGTTACAATTCAGGAAGAGGCCCCTGTGGGTGCAACAAGGAAACTGGAATCAGGTGTTCAGTCAGAGGAGGAGGAGATTAATTAGAAGTTCCCACCACCCCACCCAGATGCTTGATGAGTATGAATAGGAGACAGGAGACCAATAAACAGATGTCTCTGTTGTCTGTGAATTTTATTGTGGTGAAGAAAAATGTTATCTTGTAAATTAGAGCAGAAAGTTCATACAAATAAAGTGTTACTTTTAGCCATCACCAATCAGTTAATATTCTTTTTCCAGTGTTTTGCTCTGCACTCATCACTTAGAGACTCACACTACTCTTCCCCAGAACCCTTGAGTCATGTTGGGAAAGGGTAAATGATATTTTCTCTCGAAGCATCATAACTCCCAAACTTCTGGGCATTAGCCAAAATCTTAATGATGCTGAGTGTCCAGAGCCAATAATCCCCTTATTTCTTTGCCACCTGTGATACCAAAAAGGCGATGTAGAAAGGAGGGCTCATGATTATATCAGGAGCTACCTGGAGCTGCCTAACCTAGAAAACTGAGCTGCCCTCACTCCTTCAAAGTGTTCAGATCAGTTTTATATTAACCAGTTGTCAGCTGAGGTTCCCTGACCACTGAGATTCAAATAAAATTGGTTCTGGACCCATTCCAGAGCCAGTGGGAATACCATTTCACCCAGCCTCTCTAGGAATTTTGGGTGGGGTGGGCTACACTTTTGCTGTCTGCCTTCAGCTTCAAGCCTCTGCTTTTCTGGCATAATTCTGTTTACAGGTTACGTTGTTGTTGCACATGTACTGTGCATCATCTGAGTTGCAGAACTCAACCCTTTTCCTTGCTTTACCACCTTTTCCCTGCACCCCACTCCAAGGTCTTCATGTGGTATTGACCATTAATTTGCTCAGGCTGCCATAACAAAGAACCACAGGCTGGGGGGCTTAAACAATAGCAATGTAGTGCCTCACAGTGCTAGAGGCTGGAAGTCCAAGATCAAGGTGTCAGCAAGGCGGTTTCTTCTGAGGCTGTGTGGCTCCCGTGCCCCTGCTCTGATTGCTTTGTCAAAGCCTCTACTTTCTACCTGCCTTTTTGGAAAGGACACTTTTTACCTCTTGTTTAGTCTTTTCCCATTGGTAGTGGGAGGAAAAAAACTCAGAAGACTGTTAGCTACTCAGTTTGGAAAGAAAGGAAGCCAATAGGTTAGGGCATCATTTCTGTTGATCACTTTTTTTATTTGTAAATAGGTAAGAAACACTGGGAGACGAAAGACTAAAGGGAAACATAACCTTCGAAATCAGATGAACATGAGCGAATGCATGGGTTGAATATATATTTGTTTAATTGAGGATATGTGTTTATTGCTGATGAAGTCTGTGAGTATGGGCATGATATTGTCCTTATCTGTAAAACAGTTAAAATAAACTACATCTTACCATTGTTAATGAGACTCCAAAGAGCCTACACATGTAAAGCTCCTGCCACAGAGTGAACAATCCAAGAATGTGTCTCTCCTGCTTGTCTCTTTCTTTCTTCTGCATAGAATGGTTTCCACAGAAAAGTAGAATTTAAGAAAAGATCATAATTTTATGGAAGACCTCTAGAATAGAAATGGAATTACTGATTACTGATTCCACACTGCTTTTTTTTTTTTTTTTTTTTTTTTTTACAGATTCTATTCTTTCTCCGAGAGGAGATTTTAAAACTTCCGATTACTGGTATGTCTAAAAGGACATGGAGGGAGATACCTTTTGATTAGGTGAAACATGGTGAAAATCACTGGTCTTGCTCATGGGTTTTAAGCAGAGGAAGCTATTTATATCTGTACCCTGGGCCTGAGAGTACAGATTTAACTCTTTGACTGGCATACAGAGTTGACCTTGGATAAAATTTTCACCAACAAACCAAATATTGCCTGCTCATCAGGGGACCTTCTTATCTACCTACTTAGAATCTATGCCTTCCAAAAGTCTTAAGATTCCTCAGAAGCAAATAGCAGAAACAAGTATTCTTGAAAAGATATGTGTGAGGGAGATAAATTCACTGTGCAATTTTTAATTTTCTTAAATAATCTTGCTTCTGAATCCCTGTTGAAACTAAAGTGACTAAAGTAATAAAAAAGCTTTGTCATTTCATTGACGTACAGTTGGCCCTCATGAAAAAGTCATCCTATGCTTAAAATTTTAGTGTATGGTTACTAATATCATCTTAACTTTCCATATTTTTTACTTTGTCTGGTAATTATGTTGCTTCAAATGATTTTTTTTTCTCAATGCCTGTCCAGTGTACATTATATGTAATTTCCAAAGTTTCAAAGAAACCTTTCCTTTTTTTGGTTTCAATTTTATATTCAGAGGGTACATGTGCAGAGTTGTTATATGGATATATTGCATGATGCTGAGGTTGGGGCTTCAATTGAACCTGTCACCCAAATAGTGAACATAGTACCCAATAGGTAGTTTTTCAACCCTTGCCTCTTCCTCTTTCCCCACTTTTGGAGTTCCCAGTGTCTGTTGTTCCCATTGAAGGAAACTTTCTACTGGCCTGAAAGATTATTATTCTGTTACAGGGAAAGTGTGTGGCTTTTGTGCCCAGCATAAATCTCCTTTTTTTGTGTGGCAAGAGTACTCCAATTCCCCATTTTTGGCCCATGGGCTTTGAGGCTAGTCTAGGACCCAGGGTGTATCACATGATGTAAGCTAGCCAGTCAGTGCATTCCATCTTCCTTGCCATGGTGATTCATTCAGGAATAGGCACAAGACCCAAGACAGGTTTGTCATCGATAAGGCCCTATTTGGGGACTGACGGTACAGTATTATGGAACTTGGATTCTATTTCTTCCTGTGGACAATAACAATATAAACCACTGGGCCCAGTTCTGAGGATTTTGATGTTAAAACCATCAAAAATAGAGTTAAGAGCTCATTCCTGGTGACATTGCTTGGGCCCTGAAATGGGCCTCACATTAACTTAATTTTACCAATAGACTTTTCAGCTTATGTCAATATAAGCAGTGACTTTTTTTTTCTTAAGTTGGTTGGGTCAAATTATGTGAAATTTGCAATGGTTGAGTCCTAACTTAAATAAAATACTGTTATTTATGAACACATTCTTTTTGATTAGTTAGTATTGTGTAATTTTAGACTTAGAAGGAAACTAATAGATGATCCAGTTTATGGATTGGCATTTTTCTGTGTTGTTTTTAAGGGCCAGACAGTAAATATTTTTGGCCTTATGGGCTCTACAGTCATTGTTGCAAGTACTTAACTGTGCCACTGTAGCAAGCAGCTGTAGAAAATATGTACATAAATAGCATGGCTTCCTTTTAATAAAGCTTTACTTACAAATCAGGTGGTGGATCCACAGGCTGTCATTTACTAACCCCTGATCTAGTTTAATCCTCATTTAATTAATAAGAAAACCTAGGTTTATGGAAATCAAGTGACCCATCAACAATGGACCATTTAGTTTCTGGTAAAGCTGAGAGAAGGCCCTTAACATCTGACTTTCCTAGTACTCCATGTCTTAACATAGTCTAGCTTGATGTATCTTTGAAGTTGAATTAAAAGGTCATACAGAACATGGTCTGAATTTTTGAAACTTCTTCCCATGAAGCTGGGTGAGATAAAAATCAAGATATGTCCAATAGATTTGCATCAGAGGACCAGCCTTTTGGAGATTGCTGAATGTCTCCATCCATCTCTGCTTACTAGAGAGATTTACAGCAAAAGACGGACTCCTTCTTTTTTGATTTTAGATGCTATAATTTTTATGGCACAGGTTGTTCAGTTTTATTTTTGATTTTTGGGATATACAGGAATGTATATGTTTATGGGGTAAATGCATATTTTGGCACAGGCATAAAAACGTATAATAGTCACACTAGGATAAATAAGGTATCTGTCGCCTCAAACATTTATCATTACAAGTGATGCAATTACACTATTAGTTATTTTAAAATGTATAATTAAATTATTATTGACTATAGTCACTCTGTTGTGCTACCAAATACTAGGTCTTATTAAATCTAACTATGATTCTATACCCATTAGTCATCCTCTCTTCCCTCTACAACCCTTCCTAACCTCTGGTATCCATCATTCTACTCTATCTCTATAAGGTCAATTGTTTTAATTTTTAGCTCCCACAAATAAGTGAGACCATGAGAAGTTTGTCTTTCTGGGCCTGGCTTATTCTACTTAACATACTGACCTATATTTCCATCCATGTGGTTGCAAATGACAGGATCTCATTCTTTTTATGGCTGAATGATAATCCATTGTGTATATGGATCACATTTTCTGTGTCCATTCATCTGTTACTGACACTTGGGTGGTGCAGATATCTCTTTGATATACTGATTTCCTCTTTTGGGCCTATATACCTAGCAGTGAAATAGTTTCAGATGATTTCTTCTTACTCATTAACATTCTTTTCTTTCAGATTGAAACACTTCCATTACCATTTCTTATAGGACAGGTCTGGTGTTGATGCAAACCTTCAGCTTTGTCTGGGAAAGTCTTTATTTCTCCTTCATGTCTGAAGGATATTTTTGCTGGATATAGTATTCTAGGGTAAAAGTGTTTTTTGTTTTTTGTTTTTTTTTTTTTCAAATATGTCATGCTGCTGTCTTCTGGCCTGTAAGGCTTCCATTGAAAAGTCTGCTGACAGACATATTGGAGCTTCATTACATATTATTTTTTTCTTTTCTTTTGCTCCGTTTAGGATCCTTCCTTTATCCTTGATCTTTGGGAGTTTGATTGTTAAATGTCTTGAGGTAGTTTTCTTTGAGTTAAATCTGTATGGTGTTCTATAACTTTCTTGTACTTAAATGTTAACATATTTCTTTAGGTTTGCGATGTTCTCTGTTATTATCTCTTTGAATAATCCTTTTACCACTATCTCTCTTTCTCCCTTCTCTTTAAAGCCAATAATGATTAGATTTGTCCCTTTGAGGCTATTTTATAGATCTTGTGGGTGCACTTCATTCTTTTTTATTGTCTCCTCTGACTGTGTATTTTCGAACAGCCTGTCTTCAAGCTCACTAATTTTTTCTTCTACTTGATCAATTCTGCTGTTAAGAGACTGAGGCATTCTTCAGTATGTCACTTGCATTTTTCAATTCCAAAATTTCTGCTTAATTCTTTTTAATTATTTCAATCTCTTTGTTAAATTTGTCTGATAGGATTCTGAATTCCCATTTTCTGTTATGTTCAATTTTATTGAGTTTCCTCAAAATAGCTATTTTGAATTCTCTGTTTGAAAGGTCATGTGTCTCTGTCTCTCCAGAATTGGTCCTGGTGCCTTATTTAGTTTGTTTAGTGAGGTCATGTTTCCCTGGATAGTCTTGATGATTGTACATGTTCATTGATTTCTGGGCATGGAAGAGTTAGGTATTTATTGGAGTCTTTACAATCTGGGCTTGTTGGTATCTGTCCTTCTTGGGAAGACTTTCCAGGTATTCAGAGGAACTTGGATGTTGTGATATAACTTTTTGGTCACTACTGCTGCATCTGCATCAGGGGATACCCCAAGCCCAGCAATGCTATGGTTCTTTGAGGCTCCTAGAGGTATGTTTGGTGGTCTTGGATAAGTTCTGGAAGAATTCTCTAGTTTACCAGGAAGAGACTCTTGTTTTCTCCCTTTGCTTCCTCCCAAACAAATGAGGTCTGTCTCTCTGTAACTTTGTGCTAAACTGCCTGGAGCTAGAGGAGGGGTGACACCAGCACTGTGCTGCATCACATCTGAAGCCATCATAGCACTAGGTCTCATCCAAGGGCTTCTATAACTATTACCTGCCTACCACCTATGTTTACTCAAGGCCCTAGGGCTCTGAAATCTGCAGATGGCAAAGCCAGCCAGTCTTGTGTCCTTCCCTTCAGGGTGGTGAGTTTCCTTAGGTGCTGAGCAGGTGCAGAGATACTGTTTGGGAGGCAGGGCCTAGAGTTAGAAACCTTAGAAATCTACCTGGTACTTTATTTTATGCTGTGCCTGAGCTGTACTGAAACCGCCAAAGTCCTTCCTGATCTTTCTACTCCTTTTCCCAGGCAGAAGAATCTCTCTGCGTGTCCACCACCACCACAGGGTCATAGAGGGTACTGCCCGGCTACCAATAATGTTCACTTAAGGGCCAAGGACTCTTTAGTCAGCTTGTGGTGAATGCTGCTAGGCTTGGGACTTAGCCTTTGGGGAAGTGGGCTTCTCTCTGGCCCAGGGTAGGTTAAGAAATGCTGTCCAACAGCCAAGTCCTGAAATCAGGAACCCTAGAGCCTGCTTGGTGCTCTCCCCCACTGTGACCAAGCTGGTACTTAAGCACAAGACAAATTTCCCTTTACTCTTTCCTCTGCTTTTCTCAGAAGATGAGGTGTCTCCTCATAGCCACTATAGCTGAGAATGTGCTGGGTCACACCTGAAGCCAGCATGTCTCAGTCTCGCCCAAGGCCCACATTGTGTACTACATGGGTACCACTGTTGATTCTTCAGGGCTCTTTAGTCAGAAGGTGATGAATACTGCTGGAACTGGGTCCTTTTCTTCAAGGCAGCAGGTTGCCTTCTGGCCCAAGGTGTGTCATGCAGGAACTAGAGCTTGGAATGGGATCCTCAGGACTCTGTCTGGTGCCCTATCTTACTGTGACTGAGCTGGTATTCAAGTTGCAAGACAAAGTCCTCCTTACTTTTCTCTATCCTATTCTCAAGTAGAAGGAAGGGTTCTCTTTCAGAGCTGTGAGCTGTACTGCTTGGGACTGGGGAAGAGATGGTGTAAGCACTTCCTTAGCTGTTCTTGCTAGTGTCTCACTAGATTGCATGCCCCTCAATTCCACTGGTGCCAAGCACAGCATAGCATTAGCACTTGCCTAGGAATTGCAATCTTTGTGGCTTTGAAAGCCTTTCAAGTTTCTTTAGAGCCCCACAGCCCTTTAGCCAATGAGGGCGTGGCTTGTGGAAAGTCAAGTTCCAACTGCTAGAATGGGCTGTTCCCATCTGGCTAGGGCTTGTTTAAATGCCCCCTCCATGGGCACCAGCTGAGCTCTGCCCATTGTTGGCAGCCCTGAGTTCCCAGAATTGTTGTGCTCCCCTTCTCCCAAGCCACAGACTCTCTCTTTGCACCCCTCAGCCACTGCTGGAGCATGTGGGAAGGACGGTGTCAGGAATTCCAGATTTTTAAAAAATATCCTCTTCAGTGCTTTCTTCAGTGATATGAAGTTAAAACCAGATACCTGCTCACCTGATTTTTGGTTCTCATGAAGGTGCTTTTTGTGTAGCCTGTTGTTAAATTTGGTGTTCCTGTGGGGAGATCAATGGAGGCTTTCATTTGTCCATATCGCTCTGCCTCTGCCTCAAGATGAATTATTTTAAGGGCCAGGTTAGACTCTAAGGGTTTTATGGAGTGAAGTTATTCTCACAGGTGAGAGTAATTTGGATCTCCTTATTAACTTTTCATTGCTGAATGACAGGATGAGGACCATCTCACCATCTATCTTATCAGTTGTGAGCATTTACACTTTTTTGGTCTTTATTTTTCTCCCAAATTCTTTCTTTCAATCTCTGTTCTTTACTCCATTTTCTACCTAATTCAAAGGTCACATTTTCTATGAAACCTTCTATTAGTGACCTAGTTAATTCTGTGCTCAGTGCTCTCTGATTAGGCATGTCCTAGGGGTGTACCATAAGAGTCTGGACTTGCTGATGTGTTTTTTTGTACTGTTTCCTTCACTGGTGTGCATGTGAGTATTTTCACAAAGGATTTCTCTCCAAACTAAAATCAGAAATGCTGGCTTCTATTTCTTTCATTTACACTTCTGGAACAGAGCTCTAGTTGTGGCCCTGGGTCTGTAAAGGCTACCTATTAACTCACTGGTCCTTGGAATATGTAAGAAGCCCACATAATACTGGGCGTGGAGTGATGACTGAGACACATGCTGAGGTACCGTTTCTGAATGGGAATGAGAGGATGTCAGATGGTGCAACATTGGAATCACTGAGGCCCTATGCACTGGAATACCAACTTTGTGATGAATTCTAAATAGAAAATGCTCATACATATCATTACCAGAGCCTTTAGAGAGGCCGTCTACTCAGACAAAATGCAACTTCTAAGGAGAAATATGACATGTAGTTTGAATAGACAAAGAACTGCAGTATGGTGCAACCATTCTTCAGAATGGTGTGGAGTGGTCAATGTGTGACCCACAGAAGGCTCCCCAGGACCTGGAATGATATAGCCCAGACCAGAATTTTTCCTGTAGTCCTACTGGTTTTATTAAATATTTGGCAAATATTTACTGAATGACTGCTATGTGCCAGTATCATTACTAGTTTCTTAGTAAGAATGAAATGGAGTTGGATATCAGAATTCATTCATCTCTGTGGTCTGTTAGATATCCATATGCATAGTAAATTGTATCTGTTTTCACTATGAAATGTTGGACCACCCATTTAACAGATTCTATTGCAGCCTTTTAAATATCATTTATCAGTGAAGATTCAAATGACTTCATTCAGGTGCCTTGATTAGATGGTCTTTACCTGATTTTTGTAGTCATGGTTTTGGTGTAGGTGCAGATAAGCAAGCTTCCTGTAGTAGTCTATTGTAAGAAGACTTATGTCTGCCTGGGCCTACTATACATTACACTAGCACGTAAACAAACCTCTTTCTTGACATATACTTTCATGGTTTTCTGTGTAGAAATTCCTGTTGACAATCTCTGCTGTTGAAGAGTTATGTCTTGTGTCTATGGAAGGCTGGAAAACAATTCTTCCAGCTCCAGTCATTCATCCTCGAATAACATCACCCAGTTTTTCACTTTTCAAAAAAGCACCTATATCCTCCAGCTGGTTTTAAGAAAGTAAGATCCACATTTGCCATAAATTTAGCCCCTGGAGTGCATTAATCTGGTTATGAATGGTTCCAGAAGACTGACTCTGAGCAAAGTAGTCTTCATTCCTTTCACTCCTGTCTCAGCTTTTATTATGCCTGGGTTGGAGGTAGACACTTCATGTCTTCCTCATGCCCCTAGGTTGTGACACCACATCCTAGGCTACTTTCTACAGAAAGATTGCTCTTTCCTGGCAACAATGAAAACTGAGTGGCTACTTTGTGCCAGACACTATTTGATATTTACAGCAAGCCCATGAGGTAGGTATTCTTAAATCCAATTTACAAATGTGGAAACTGAAGCTAAGAGATCTCAAACAACTTCTTTAGCTTAGTCTGATTTGGAAGCATGTGCTCCTAGTAACCCCAAGAACTCTACACTTGTTGCTTTTCTCTTTAAACACAATAAAAATGGCCTAGACCATGGTTCAATTATTTTTGACTGTAATGCCTGCTTTCCGAGTCTATGGTGCTAATGTGTTAGTGCTAAGGTTTTCTGCTAAGGTGTTAATGATTAATTTTTAACTTTCTTAGATGTGTTTGCATTTGCCAAGTTAATATTTAAATATTTATGGAGAGGCAGCATAATATAGCTGTTACGTGTAGGCCCTGTGGGGACAAGTTGTCTGAGTTTAAGTCCAGGCTCTGCTTCTTACTAGCTGTGTGTAACTTGGATAGGTTCACTTAAAAAAATTTTTTTTTATCCTTTTGGGATAAGAACACTTTACATTAGATCTACCTTCTTAACAGAAATTTAAGTGTATAATTGATGGTTATTGGTGATAGGCACAGTGTTGTACATCTCTGTAGTTTATTCATCTTGCTTTACTAAAACTTTGTGCTCTTTGGTTAGTAAATCCCCATTTCTCCTTTCTCAAGAATTATTTAGTGTCTGTGCCTCATTTTATCAATGCCATTGTTCTGAGATATAAGAAGTGCTCAGAAATGTTCTTTGGGAGAGAAGGAGAGACAAGGCAGGCATACACTCTGTGCCAGGCACAGGAAATGCCTAGTCATGTGAGCCCAACTCTGATCTCTAATGATATAACTTTGGCTACTTCAGAAATGATTTGCTTGGCAATAACAAAAATATGAAATAGCTGTCATGTACCAAGCACTTGTATGCCAGGCTCAAAACTAAGAGCTTTATATGGATTATCTCATGTAATCCTCAACAATTCTATAAGGAGCCATTATCCCCATTTTACAAGGGAAGGCCAGAGAGGCAGATCTTGGACTTGACTTTCAGCAGTCCAACTGCAGAGCCTATCTGGACTGAACCTCACCTTCTTTCTGGGGTGTTTATATGCGATGCCAGCCCAGCATTCTCACACAGCTATCTGTTAGGGTTCATCAGTTCCTTCCCCACTAAGCTCTACCCTTATTTCCCATATTAGTTAACAGTGATGTATTGCCAACTAGAAGCAGACTTTTTTTTTAAACCAGTAAGTTCTGTAATTCCAGAGCTTTTTTCTGACGGGCAGTGGAACAGCTAGCTGAAGTTTGCAGAATGAATACAGAGGGAAGAAGTATACGGAATTTGGCCAAATGTGAATGTTTATATTTTTCCAGATAATTAACTATGGCAGCTTGTAAGTGAAATATCTACCTGTGCTCATGAACACTATCCAGTGTAATGTTATCTTTTGATTAAACATGTGTTATGGAATGATGTGTATGTATGAGAGATAAAGGGAATGTCTTAGATTTGGTGGGTGTCAGCCAGATTTGTATGTATTTTAGAACTATCAAGGGAGAAAGTGAGGCTAGGATTCTGTTGATAGTTCTTTTTCTAATCCACCTACAACCAATATTGTCAGTGTTAATAATGTCAGTAAAACTACATGCAAAGAGTGCTGGATTAAATTTGGTAGTAGTAGGAAAGAAAATGAACAATTTTATGAATTAGGGTTTGGTTTAACTTCTCAATGAAACTCATTTTCTAGGTCAGTGGGTCTTACATTTCAGCTGTATTGGTATCACCTGGTAGCCTTGTTAAATTAAACACAGAGTGCTAGGCTCCAGTCAGATCCTCTGGTGAGTAGGTCTTGAGTGGAGTCCAAGAGTCTTTATTCCTAACAAGCTCCTGGTGCTGCTGGTGCTGCGGGTCTGGGGGCTACACTCTGAGGACCACTGGCATAGGTTAAGTTTTGGACGGTACAAAACAGCACATGAACATATTGGTTGACCAGAAGTTCCACTGTGATATTCGAGATGTGTTTATGTTGACATACTCTGGGAGATTCACACACTTTCATTTATCAAGGGTACAAGTGGTTTGAAGAAACAATGTCTGGCAAACATGAAAATATGACAACCTGATTGTCTTTACCATGACTCATTGTGTATTGCCCTGTGATCAACAGATATTATTTCTGGAATAAGTAGAGTCAGATCCAGTTTTAGATGGCTGTTAAAACAATATCTTAGATCCGGAATGGTTAGAGAGAGAATTCCCCCAAGACTTATGGATGCCTTCTCTTAGTTCAATCTTAGGGGACTGAATCAGAGTCATCCTCTGGGTATCATGCATCCCATCACAACTTTAATTCCCTTTTCTGGCCCAGAGCACCATGAAGAATATGTTAACTTAAATCAGCAGGGGAGTTGTCCAGGCTGTTGGGCTATGAAATGAGGACTTTGAACAGCTGTGGAGCCACATAAGGTTACTGAAGAGGTTAAAAATATGCCACTCTGGCAAATTGATGATTTTGAGTTAAAGGTATTTGAAAAACAACAGGTGTAAGAAGATCACTCTGGGGGCCGGGCGCAGTGGCTCACGCCTGTAATCCCAGCACTTTGGGAGGCCGAGGCGGGTGGATCACGAGGTCAAGAGATCAAGACCATCCTGGTCAACATGGTGAAACCCCATCTCTACTGAAAATGCAAAAAAATTATCTGGGCACGGTGGCGCGTGTCTGTAATCCCAGCTACTCAGGAGGCTGAGGCAGGAGAATTGCCTGAACCCCAGGAGGCGGAGGTTGCAGTGAGCCGAGATCGCGCCATTGCACTCCAGCCTGGGTAACAAGAGTGAAACTCTGTCTCAAAAAAAAAAAAAAAAGAAGATCACTCTGATCTTCCTTCTGTTTCTTAAAAGCAGGAGATGAAACTCTCATACAAAAGGTGTCCTCCTTATGGTAGAATGAAAGCAACATTCTTTTTTTTTTTTAATTTTTTATTGGATTTTAGGTTTTGGGGTACATGAGCAGAGCATGCAAGACAGTTGCGTAGGTACGCACATGGCAGTGTGCTTTGCTTTGCTTCTCCCCTTCACCCACATTTGGCATTTCTCCCCAGGCTATCCCTCCCCACCTCCCCCTCCCACTGGCCCTCCCCTTTTCCCCCCAATAGACCCCAGTGTTTAGTACTCCCCTTTCTGTGTCCATGTGTTCTCATTTTTCATCACCCACCTATGAGTGAGAATATGCGGTGTTTCATTTTCTGTTCTTGTGTCAGTTTGATGAGGATGATGTTCTCCAGATTCATCCATGTCCCTACAAATGACACAAACTCATCATTTCTGATTGCTGCATAATATTCCATGGTGTATATGTGCCACATTTTTCCAATCCAGTCTATTATCAATGGGCATTTGGGTTGATTCCAGGTCTTTGCTATTGTAAACAGTGCTGCAATGAACATTCGTGTACATGTGTCCTTATAGTAGAACGATTTATAGTCTTTTGGATATATACCCAGTAATGGGGTTGCTGGGTCAAATGGAATTTCTATTTCTAAGGCCTTGAGGAATCACCACACTGTCTTCCACAATGGTTGAACTAATTTACACTCCCACCAACAGTGTAAAAGTGTTCCTTTTTCTCCACATCCTCTCCAGCATCTGTTGTCTCCAGATTTTTTAATGATCACCATTCTAACTGGCGTGAGATGGTATCTCAATGTGGTTTTGATTTGCATCTCTCTGATGACCAGTGACGATGAGCATTTTTTGATATGATTGTTGGCCTCATATATGTCTTCTTTCGTAAAGTGTCTGTTCATATCCTTTGCCCACTTTTGAATGGGTTTGTTTGTTTTTTTCCTGTAAATCTGTTTGAGTTATTTGTAAATTCTGGATATCAGCCCTTTGTCAGATGGGTAAACTGCAAAAATTTTTTCCCATTCTGTTGGTTGCCGATTCACTCTAGTGACTGTTTCTTTTGCTGTGCAGAAGCTGTGGAGTGTCATTAGGTCCCATTTGTCTATTTTGGCTTTTGTTGCCAATGCTTTTGGTGTTTTGGTCATGAAGTCCTTGCCTACTCCTATGTCCTGGATAGTTTTGCCTAGATTTCCTTCTAGGGTTTTTATGGTGCCAGGTCTTATGTTTAAGTCTTTAATCCATCTGGAGTTAATTTTAGTGTAAGGTGTCAGGAAGGGGTCCAGTTTCTGCTTTCTGCACATGGCTAGCCAGTTTTCCCAACACCATTTGTTAAACAGGGAATCCTTTCCCCATTGCTTGTTTTTGTCAGGTTTATCAAAGATTGTATAGTTGTAGATATGTTGTGTTGCCTCTGGTGTCTCTGTTTTGTTCCATTGGTCTATATCTCTGTTTTGGTACCAGTACCATGCTGTTTTGATTACTGTAGCCTTGTAGTATAGTTTGAAATCCAGTAGTGTGATGCCCCCCACCGTGTTCTTTTTGCTTAGAATTGACTTGGCTATGCGGGCTCTCTTTTGGTTCCATATGAAGTTCATGGTGGTTTTTTCCAGTTCTGTGAAGAAAGTCAAAAGCAACATTCTTATCATCAAGGATGAAAAGTTGAGGGCAACGGAAATCTGAGCAAACCATTTTTGGCTAATCCTTATCCTCCTTGCCACTGCTGCACCCCACTCACTGCCTATTTCGGTATATGTTTGCTTCTTCCTGCAACTTCGTGTCTTCTCACAAAGATTCCTGTGCAATATGAAGCTTGTATTAAGTAAATTTGCATGCTTGTCCCCTGTTGGTCTGTCTTATGTCAATTTTATTTTCAGGCCCAGCTGAAAAATCCTGAGATGTTTAGAGGTGAAATGTTGCCGTCCCCTACCACATCGCTGAGGTATATAATTAGTAAATTTGCTTAAGCCAGTGGTTCTCAACTGGGGGTCATTTTGCCCTTGCCTCGGGTGACATTAGCAGTATCTGGAGACATTTTTGGTTGTTACAGCTGGAACTATCCAATTCCAAATGTTGGTTGTGTTGAGGTTGAGAAAACCTTGGCCTGGGATATTTGGAAAGAGAACCAAGATGGCCCTGATTCAATGGGTGTCTTACAAAGGATAAGTCATAGCAGCCTCTGATGTCTCAGTTTCCAACTAAAGTATCCAAGAGACCCCTACCGTGACTCAGGAGTACCTGGTGTTGTCAAACGAGGTGGAAAATGTGGGCAGGTAGGAAGGTCTGTTTGGGGCCTTTGTGAGGCAAGGCTTCTGCTGTCATTCTTCAGTGTGAAATCCAGCCTTAGCAAGCAATGTGCCTTGACTTCCAAGTCTGAGAAACAAACAGACCCTTTCCTGTTATTGTCATGTGGAGCTGCAGAAGTCATTAAGCAGCATTTTGAAGGAAGAATAGTGATTTCTTTCCCTTCAGACACCATGTTCAGTTAATTTATTCTGACTGGATGTGGAGCAGCCTAGTGCTGGACAATGTGTGGAAATACATGCCTACTCCTCATTATCTCTAATGGGAGTTTCAAAGGCGCTCACGGATTTAGTGTCCTATTTGGTCTGACTTGTTTAACACCTGTCAGTAGGCTGCTTTCCTGCTGTGTCATTAATATTTAAATAGTGCGATTTAAAGGTCAAACTGTGCCTACAGCAATATTAAAATGCAGCATTTCCTTTCTCTAGATGGTGATGAAAAGGACTTCGAGTGGAGATTTGCAAAAGACAGCAAAAAAAGTAGTCCTACTGAGGAGAGAAAGAAGCCACATATATTCTCATTGCATTAATATAATTAATGAAAAGAGTCTACTTCTGTTTTTTTTTCTGGATATAAATCTGTGTAATTTGGTTGAATTATGGCGAGGCCAAACTCCAGGGGTTGAGGTCTGCTGAGACTAGCCCTGAGTGAGTAGGAGAGGTGGGGAGCTCACGTTCAGGGTTCTCCCTAGGCTCTTCTCCCTCTCTCACTGCCTTTTTCCTCTTCCCTTCTCTCTACTGCTTCCCTTCTTGGTCTTCTGTCCCTTTTGTCTCTGTAGTCTCTTCAGATCTCCTCACCTGGAAAATACCTTGGCTCAATCTTTCATGAATGGGGATATATGAGAGAGACCTCCAGCCCTGATATGGTTTGGCTGTGTCTTTACCCAAATCTCATATTGAATTTTAGCACCCATAATTCCCATGTGTTGTAAGAGGGACATGGTGGGAGATAATTGAATCATGGGGGCAGTTTCCCCCATACTGCTCTTGTGGTAGTGAATAAGTCTCATGAGATCTGATGGTTTTATAAGGGGTTTCTCCTTTTGCTTGGCTCTCATTCTCTCTTGCCTGCCACCATGTAATATGTGCCTTTGCTTCTCCTTTGCCTTACACTATGATTGTGATTCCCCAGCCATGTGGAATCTTAGTCCATTAAACTTCTTTTCTCGATAAATTACCCAGTCTTGGGTATGTCTTTATTAGCAGCATGAAAAAGAACTAATACATATACTTTCCATCATGCCAGGAAACAGCAAGATGGTACATTTTGTGAACCAAGAAATGGGCCCTTACCATACCCCAAAGCTGCCAGTATCTTGATCTTGGGTTTGCAGGAATATATTGCTTGCAGTTCCAGTATCAGGTTTGGGAACTGCAAACAATATATTTTTGTTGTTTATAAGCTACCTGGTCTACGGTAGTTTCTCAGATTACAAGCTACCTGGTCTACAGTTATATATATAAACAACAGTATATTTTTGTGGTTTATAAGCTACCTGGTCTGTGGTAGCCTCTCACATTCTGCAGCTGATGGACTAAGACAAGTGCATTAACAAATTTAGAAATGACATTAATATATAAATGACAGTAAATATTTACCAGTTTTTGGCCACTCAGCATCCATCCCCACCTCTTCCTTCTATCGGGTCTTGGTGTGATAAAAATCCAGGTGCCTGGCTCCCACCGTGGGTGACAGAAGACTTGCATCCCTGCCCTCCAGTTGAGTAGACTTAGAAGGTAGGTTACATTCAACTCAGTGGGCTCTCTGTGAACACAATCTTCCCTTTTTTTTTTTTTGAGCTCTGCAGCTTTGTTAGTTCTCTCTGTAACCCGGGCTGGTTTTATAGTGTTTCACTGATTCCGTGAGTTTTCTAGTGCTGTCCTTCCAAGAACCTCCTTCTGCTTAATAAAACAGAATTCAAATGAAGTGTTTCCTGTTATTGAAGAGTTTTGTTTGAAGACCAAAGCTGAGACACAATATTTGACAAACATTCCACAAAACCACGCTAGATTTGTGACCATTAGCCCTTCTGCTACTGCTTGCCTTTATGAGAGAGGCTCTCTTGGTTTCCTATTGTGGTCACAACTGTTTATAACACACTTGGTGGCTGGAAACAACACAAGTTTATTACCTTACAGTTCTAGAGGGCAGAAGTTAAAAATAGATATCATTTGGCCAAAATCAAGGGCTGCATTCTTTCTGGAGACCCTAAAAGAATATTTGCCTTTTCCAACTTTTAGAGTCTGCCCGTGTTCCTTGGCTTGTGTCCTGATTCCATTTGTAAAGCCAGGGACTACATCGCTCCATCTTCTGATTTTGTCTTTACATCTGTTTCTCTAACACTGACTTTTCAGTTCTGTGTAAATGTGTTTGTTGCTGGGACAGCTCACCCTTCCCCACTGAGAGGTAAGCACAGCCTGGTCAGACATTGGCAGTTAGGTGGCCTATGGGAAGGCAGGGGCTGTGAAACAGGAGCCTTCCACTTTCACTTTTAAGAACCCTTGTGCCTGAGCGCATGGCTTACTCCTGTAATTCCCAGCACTTTGGGAGGCTGAGGCAGGCAGATCAGCTGAGGTCAGGAGTTTGTGACTAGCCTGGCCAACATGATTAAACCCCATCTCTACCAAAAGTACAAAAATTAGCTGGATGCAGTGGTGGATGCCTGTAATCTCAGCCACTAGGGAGACTGAGGCAGGAAAATTGCTTGAACCCTGGAGGCAAAGGTTGAGTGGGCTGAGATGGTGCCACTGCACTCTAGTCTGGGTGACAAGAGTAAAACCCTGTCTCAAAAAAAAAAAAAAAGAACCCTTGTGATTGCCCTAGGTCCACCCAGATAAGGCAGGATCACCTCCCCATTGCAAGATGCTTAACCTAATCCCATTTGCAGAGTCCCTTTTGCCATATAAGGAACAAATTCACAGGTTCTGGGATTTAGGAGGTAGATATCTTTGGGGTCCATTATTCTGCCTGCCACAAAGGGGAAATTTTTTTTCAGATTATTTTCCCCATATAATTTGTCTTTGCTTTTCTCCTTTTCCTGTACATGTTGCATTGTAAAATGAAACAGATTCAGATAATCAAAGCTTCCAGCCTAGTGAATTATTATAAGGCAAACATCCTTTTAATCACTATCCAGGGAAATAAACAAAACTTTGCTAGCCATCCTAGAATCCTTCTTTATATCCCATCCCAAATATAGGCCCTTCCCTTCTCCCAAACACAGGCTAACTTTATAGTACTCACATCTCTTCATTTTTTTATGGCTTTATCATCCAGTGTGCATCCAGACAATACAGTTTATCTAGTTTCACCCATGTAAAAAACTTGGCCTTTTAAATATCTTTTCATTTACAAGTCTCTTTTCGTCCCTTTCTTTTTCTTTATCCATAGAGTCAAGGCTCTGTTCGACCCATAGAACAGCTCAAAGTCTGAATTTTGCTGATGGAAAATCCTAGGCACAGTTAGACATGTCCCTCTGTTTTCTGTATTTTCTGCATATTGGTAGATGGATCCAGAGGCTCGATCAGATTCAGCTTGAATTCCTTGACAAGATGGTAGCTGGTGATCTGTTCTTTCACCAAGATCCACATAATGTCTGGTTTTTGTTCTTTTTGGATGCCAGTACTGGTGTTTCTCAATGGTCATATTTGTTAATTTCTTAGGAGTTGCAGGATAGTGATGTTCTAATGACATAATTTTTTAATTATACTAACACAAAGGAGGAAGGGATTTGTGGATCATGAGCATTTACGGATATGGCCCTTCCCAGCAGCCCTGCCACTGCCTGACAGGTCATGTGAGGAGAGCTTCAAGAAGCCCCTCTGGATATGTCCAGAGTGCAGGAACTCATAAGCCTTTTCCTTGATGTTGCTAGAATGTGAACATGGAAGAGTCCTCAAGAGAACCTGAGGCATCTCTTAGAATTTGGGGTGAAAATGATAAGTGCGTGGAGCCGCCATTGGCAGCAGGGGGAGAGAGGACTCCAGTGGGGCAGCAAGCCATCTGGACCCTGTGGAGAATAGTTGGGCTAGAGCCATCATGGGAGACCCCTACCTACAACGGCTGCCTGCTCAGACCGAGAGACGCCAAGTAAACTAAGCATTGTGGGCAGTCTGGTTGAAGTAGGAGCTGAGGGGCAGCCCCACAAGGTCAGGCAAGCAGGAATTGCCTGTGCCTGTATGGAAGTACCTGTGGTGGTCATCAGGGACCCTCAGAAGCCCTTTCTCAGAAGACATCTGTATTTGTGAATCAGCCACAATAGACTTGTGAGAATTCTATGAGATGACACATGTGGGATAGCTTTTTAATCCACAAAGGGGTATACAAATGGCAAATATTTGTAAAAATTTAATTTTTGAATAGGCAATACATTTATATGCTTGAAAATATTTAAAAAGGTAGAAAAAGTTCCCTTTACTCCTGTCTTTCAAACACCCATTTCTCATCCCAATCTCCTGTAGGTATTCACGGTTGTTATTTGTTATTTTCTTTATGAATATACAAGCAAATACCACATATATTCTTTATTTTCTTTATGAATATACAAGCAAATACCACTATATTCTAACTTTTCTCCCTCTTTTTACTCAAAGGTAGCATACTCTATTCTTGTTCTTCTACAACTTGCATTTTTTCTCTTCTAGCTAAAAAGATATCCTGAATATGCTTGCATATCTCTGTATAGCTTATTTTTTTTTAACAGCTTTCTTAGTACATCCTCTGCTGATATACAGCTAGGTTGTTCCCAGCATTTTCCCATTCAAATAAAACGTGTGTTCTTTGTGCTGCAAAGAAACTGTGTGTGTGTGTGTGTGTGTGTGTGTGTGTGTGCATGTGCGCACATGCATGCCATAGGCCATTCTTCATTTTAAATTTTAAGGAAGGGCAGAAGACTTGGTTTAGAGTTGAATTTGTCTCCTTGGGGCACAATGAGCCGGCCCCTAGGGAGAAGAGACCAATATCACTTCCTTCTCATATTTTAGAGCACTTTTCTCATCCAATGAATGGAAGGATAATACCCACCCACAAAGCTGCTGTGAGGATGAAATGAAATTGGAACCAAGTTCCCGGTATGTAGTTTCTTTATTGTTAGATCTATGGCTATTCTGCTAGCATGGATTTTTGATGGCCCCTCACTCAATTCAATTCACTGTTACAGAGAGAAATATGACAGGTGCCAGAGGAGCAGTAGCTGAACAAAACCATGTGTATGGCCATTGTTCACAGTTTTGTGGTCTCAGAGGTCCAATGACTCCACTTTTCAGTTCTGTGTAAACATGTTTGATGCTGGGACAGCTCACCCTTCCCTCTGAGAGATGAGCACAGCCTGGTCAGACATTGGCAGTTAGGTGGCCTGTGGGAAGGCAGGGGCTGTGAAACAGCAGAGCGTGTTCAGAGTAACGTTAAGCAGTTCCTGTGGAGAAGGAGTGATGCTTGTACAGTGATGCTTGTATAGAGATACAAGAGGTAGAGGCTGAGAAGTCAGTTAGAGAGCCAGGCAGAGAACAGACTGTGATAGGTCTTGACTACACAGCTCAAGATTTTAAAGGATTCCAAAAGCCGTGAGTGTGACTTGAAATTTGTGCACATTTGCATGGAAAGGGCACTCTGCAACAGTGTGGAGATAGATGGAGGGGGAAGAAAATGAGCAAAAGACAAGGTTAGGAGTCTCCTCTGAGGCAGGGACAGTGGGAATAGAAACTGTGGCATGAGAGAGTGCAGTGTGTGAAAACTGGTGATGGGGAGGAAGAAGGCAGAGTACAGAAATCAGGAAATCATCCTGATTTCTGGTTTCTTGGCCACGTGGATGGTGATGCATGCTTTGGTTGATTGCATAGGACAAGAAGCTGATGCTGCATGAAGGCTGAGAAGTTTAGTTTGGTGGTGAGCTTGAGTTGCCTGAGGGACATCCAAATGGAGATGTCCAGGAGGCAGTTTGACATGTGGATCTGGCTTGGAGGAGAGAACAGGGCTGGCGATAGCATAGAACAGTTTCCTCTCTTGCCATTGTTCTTATTTTTCTAAGAATGTTCTTTTCTTTCTGCAGTATCTCCCACCTTTTGAAAATTTCTTTTCCCCCTAGAGTGGAGACCATGCCACCCAAGCCCCAGTACTCCCAGGATGGAATTGAGAACTATCACTACCGCTTGTTGAAACAGAGACTGGTCCCTAACATCTGAAAGTTTCTAGTGTTTCTGGCCTCTGATGCATGACAAGTCCATGGCTACAATCATGTGTAATGAAAAGATAGATTAAATGCTTCCTCCTTTCATCATAGGAATCATTCTCATTTATGCAGCTGTTTGTTTTACCAGCATATCAGTAGGTCTTCCGACTGGAATTCTTAAAGTGTGTGCTTTGAAAGTGTCACTGACAGATTTTCACCTCCCTCCCTCTCATTTATACCCACCCACTGTTTCATCATTTAATGAACTTAATTAATTATTATCCTTTTTCTTCCATATGGAGGTCTACAAACCTGTAGGCACATGGTCTGGTTAAGAAACCCACTCACAGAGAAGAAAGTGAAAGCCCTTTGCATGTATCTTCTCAAACATTGTAGAACAAGCATTGTGGCATAAATTGCCCAAAATTCATCAGTTCTGGCAGATCATCAAAGAAGAGAAAGACTTTTAATGGGGTGAGTGAATCTTTGTCAATTCAATAGCTTTTTTGAAAAAACTCTCACATATTCTGCTGCCATAGAAACCATGTCTTTCAAGTGGATGATAAATAAAAACAGGGCCCTCTGGCTTCCTGTTTAGATTACACGTGTATTCTCTTTTCGATATGAAAAAGTATGCCTTATTTCTCTTTGAGGTGTCTGGCCCGTTGATCTTACTCTGACTGTGTCGACTGGTAGTTGCTGGAAAAACTTGTTAGTCTTTCTGGGTTAAGAGATAAGAAGTGCATGTAACTTAAAGGTGCCAGTATTCATTTTTAAGTAGGATTCGTGTTCCTAAAAGCAGATGAATCACAGAAAAGAAAAAAAAAAAAAAAAAAAAAAAACCTGCCCCTCTCTCCCTAAGTATGGCTAAAGCAGTGTCACAGATCTGTGTGGAATTTCTGATAGAACTCCTGTGACATGAAGGCTCTTGCTGTTTTGAGACATTTTGTCTGTTGATCACAATTTGTTTTGTGAGGGGAATCAAGTATTTCATTAATGCAGCTGAGGGTTGCCTTCAGGTAGATGTTTGCCCTTTACATATTCGTCTGGGCTTTGACTGGCAGTTCCTGAGTGAAGGAGGGGAGCAGAGTGGTGGGTACTGTGCCTGTCAAGCATGGACAGTGACAGCAAGGCATTCTGGGAGTGCCAGAACTTGAAAGCTTCCTTTACTAACCTTGAGATAAAGCATAACTGAGTTTTTGCAAATTTAAAATGCAGCTCAGGAAAACAGTGCCTTCAACAAGCTGCCTGTTTACCCTTGGATTTAGTTAAATGTTCTGCTTTTGCGTTCCTGTGTAGACTGCAGCTGGTCGCTCAAAGAATATTGAAATTTTTGTTTTACATTTTTGCTGCACCCACCAATTGCCCAGTCTTTATGAGCAGGGATTGTACCTTATTTATTCTTGTACAACAGTGCCCAGTCTAGCATTCTACATATAGCAGATCCTCTACATATAGCAGAGCTTAAATCAGTTAAAAAGACACACCCCATAGTATAGTGAGTTTCCCAAGGGCTGGCACTACATATCATTTTCTTTGTAATAATGATAAAGATAATAGCTAATATTTATTGGATGCCTATGTGTATTATTAATTCTAGTTATCTGGTCAATTCTATAAGGTCCATTCTATATTTTGGCCCCATTTTTCAGAGAATGAAATTGAATCAGAAAGGTAATTTACTTGTGTTTGTGATGTTAGTAAGTGGTAGATCTGGGAACTGAATCCAGACCCTCTAATTACAGAGCATGTAGTTAGTGCCATGATGTTACACTGCCTTTCAGCCTTTCAGGCTCAAGTTTAGTTTTTATTTAAGGAAAATATTATTGGGCATTTGTTGAGTAACAATAAGTCTTATAGAAAGCCTGCTAGTTCAAAGTCATTAGATGTGTTTGGTTTGCTTTTTGGAAACCAACTGGTACCATCTATACCAACTGGTACAAATATCAAATCCTTGCCCTTCTCTGAATTCAGCCATCTGGATATCACGCACAGTGGTGAGAGGTCAAGGTATACAAGGTGTTCAAAAGATTCCTGGTGACTCAGCAAATTTTAAATTATTTCACCTACTATATTCTTTTAGACCTCAACCACAATGAGTCTTGTCCTTATGTGGAAACTGTTGAAGCTATGTAGCAGACATGAATCCTTTGGAGAGTATTATTGATGTTGCTTTTCTGGATTTGCCTATGTCTTAACTGAGGTTCCTCAGAAACAGACCCAGAGATGGAGATTTATGTGTAAGTGCACAACTGAAGAAAGGCTACCAGGAAAACCAGGGAGGGAGGGAGGTAGTAAGCTAGGGAAGGAAGGAAGTCAAGCTGTGGTGTGGTCTCAGGCTAGGTCTTCAGTGTAATCCCACATCATGGAAGGTAAAGCACATTTCAGTGTTTTCTCACCTGGAGGAAAAGAAATTAGGCCTCCCTTCTCCCTCACTTGACAGTTGTTAGCTAGTGGTTGCATCATGGGGTGGAGGATGTGGGATATTAACTCCCTGGGATTGACTCTTTAGTTGGTCAAGGGCATCTTATGAAGAAACTATGCAGGTGCTGGCTTTTGAAAGCACACTGAAGTGAAGGGGAAGGGAATGCACAGAAATCATTAATTTTACACCATTTATAGTTTTGGCTTATTTTTAACTATCTGTGTTTAGATATCTACAAAGGAGAAACCAAAGGCTGGGCTCTGCATCTGCATGTGACAGTGAAAGGGAGACACAGGGCTGCACAATGACTTTCTTGTCATCAGGGAGGCAGTCCTGATGAAATATGATGCTAATACTTATGACTTCTGAGTTCTGTGTCAGTGAATTGTCCACCAGCTTCTGGACACCCTTGGCATGACAGCTGAATGTTTTACACTGTAAGTGGGCTCTACTTAATAAAAGATGGCATGCAGAAATCTAACTAGACCACAAAGACCAATTAGGGCATGACTATTCACATTAACGAAGCATTTATTGAAGCTAAAAGGGCAAACACTAGCAGTCCTTGAAACAGTTTTCAGGATATCAGAAAGAAGACTATCACTGTGTAGGTTGTTGTTGTTGTTGTTTTTTTTTTTAAGAAAAAGTTTACTTAAGGTGGAGGGTTTCTTTCTTTTTGGGCTTTTAACAATGACTTATGTGGAGTCATACAGTTATTATCGTAGATGGGATGTGGAAAAAATGACCTGTCAAGGCCGCTCAGCTTTGAGTTTCTACCTAAGTGTGATCAGAACTTATGTACCACACCAAGCAATCCCTGAGCATATGGAAGGAATGCAGACAAGTGCACCAATCACATCGTTATGTTTGTGCGGCTTCTGTTTTATACATCTGTCACCAGGAAAGAATGAAGTCTGTGATTATCTTAGGCTGGCAAATGAATGTGTACTGGTTGGGGAAAAGGCAGACATTGTATTTACCGGAAACTCATAAGCCACCAGAAGCTGTAAGTAAATGTGTGAGAATCAATTTCTTAGTGCTTGAGAATGTTAGCAACATTTCAGTTGTAACTGCAAATAATGTGAGATTTAAAAACATACACCAAATATGTGTCATTTGGAAATGTTTTAAACTTTGTTGTTTATCAGTAGCTCTAAATCTCTTTAATGCACAAAAGGCTCTGACACTTTATTTCCAAAATATTGTTTTATCCTTCTGGCACACGACTCTTCTTGCTCCCTTACTTTCTACAACAATCATACAAACAAACAAACAAAAGTCACCCTCAATCTGTAGAGTTCATTGTGCTGTTCTTGGCTCCAAGTTAAAAGTTGTCTGAACTTAGCAGAATCATTTTTTTTAATTGCATTTTAGGTTTTGGGGTACATGTGAAGAACATGCAAGATTGTTGCATAGGTACACACATGGCGGTGTGATTTGCTGCCTTCCTCCCCATCACCTATATCTTGCATTTCTCTCTATGCTATCTCTCCCCAACTCCCCACCCCTCACTGTCCCTCCCCTATTTCCCCCTGACAGACTCCAGTGTGTGATGCTCCCCTTCCTGTGTCCATGTGTTCTCATTGTCCAACACCCACCTATGAGTGAGAACATGCGGTGTTTGATTTTCTGTTTTTGTCTCAGTTTGCTGAGAATGATGGTTTTGAGGTTCATCCATGTTCCTACAAAGGACACGAATTCATCGTTTTTTATGGCTGCATAGTATTCCATGGTGCATATGTGCCACATTTTCCCTGTCCAGTCTATCATCAATGGACATTTGGGTTGGTTCCAGGTCTTTGCTATTGTAAACAGTGCTGCAATAAACATTACTGTGCATGTGTCCTTATAGTAGAACAATTTATAATCCTTTGGATATATACCCAGTAATGGGATTGCTGGGTCAAATGGAAGTTCTGTTTCTAGTGATTCCTCGAGGAATCACTGCGGAATCATTTTTAACATGTTGTGTGTTGCTGTTGAGCTATCACACTTAGGTTTTATTGTGTCTTTTTTTTTTTTTAGAAGAGGGAGTGGCAGATGTAAGATTTACTTTGTATTATAATTATTTTTAATCAACAAGAGAAAGTGGGCATGCAATTGGCTTTTTTCCTTGTGGCTTTTGGATCCCTTTTCTCTTTGTGTAGTCTCTGTGGGTGAACTCTACAGCACCTCTGCAGTGAAATTGTGCCTCTCACCCCTCCATGTAGAAGGTGCATGTATAGTATGGTTCCCAGCAAGTAGGAATAGCAGAAAGTAGTGCATTAAAGCGATGGATATAGGTAGATGTAAGCATGATGGTTTAAAAACATGTCTATAAATTCTTTAATTATTCTCCCTTCAAGAGGTAGAGCTCAGCTTTCATTTTCCCTCCCCTGCCCCAAGTGTGGGCTAGACTTGCTGACTTTTTTTAAAGACTAGAATAACGGGGGGCCAGGTGCAGTGGCTCATGCCTGTAATCCTAGAACTTTGGGAGGCCGAGGTGGGTGGATCACGAGGTCAGTAGATTGAAACTATCCTGGCCAAAGTGGTGAAACCCCATCTGTACTAAAAATACAAAAAAATTAGCTGGGCATGGTGGTGCACACCTAGAGTCCAGCTACTCGGGAGGCTGAGGCAGGAGAATTGCAGGCAGAGAGTGCAGTGAGCTGAGATCTCACCACTGCACTACAGCCTGGGAGATAGTGCGAGACTCAAAAAAAAAAAAAAAAAAAAGACTAGAATAAGGGTGATAGTACTAGTGTAAAACTTTAGGCCCAGGTCATAAAAGGCATTGTGAGCTGGGCATGGTGACTTACACCTGTAATCCCAGCATTTTGGGAGACCAAGGCAGGTGGATCACCCAAGGTCAGGAGTTCAAGACCAGCCTGGACAACCTGGTGAAACTCTGTCTCTACTAAAAATACAAAAATTAGTCAGATGTGGTAGTGGGTGCCTGCAATACCAACTACTTGGGAGGCTGAGGCAGGAGAATTGCTTGAACCCAGGAAGCGGAAGTTACAGTGAGCTGAGATTGCAGCACTGCACTCCAACCTGGGCAAGGGAGTGAGACTCTGTCTCAAAAACAAAAAACAAAAAATGCATTATGTCTTTTTCCTTTCTCTCTAATTCTCTCTCTCTCTTCCTTTCATGAATTGTTCCCTTGGAGGCATGTACTGACACATATCATAAGGATACTCAAGCAGCTCTATGGAGAGAGGCCCATGTGGCAGGGAATCATGACCTCGTGCTAATAGCCATGTAAATGATCCACTTTGGAAGTGGATTCTCCAGGCTTCATATGAGTAAAGTCCTGCCTGACACTCTAATGACAACCTCATAAGAGACTCTGACCCAGAACTACCTAGCTAAGCTGTCCTCAAATTCCTGCCCCACAGAAACTGTGAGATTATAAATGTTTGCTGTTTTAAGCCACTGAGTTCCAGAGTAATTTGTTACATAGCAATAGAAAGCAATACAGTGAATATTCAGGGAATCAGGGAAGTATTGAGTGTTCTTGTTTCTATTCACCTGCCCAGCCATCAGCCACTGGGAATTCTTCATGCACCCTGACATGTGGGATGAAGAAGAGTGGGATCTCAGCAGAAGGAATGAAAATCCACTATGCTGAGTATTTCATTTGCCTCTTCGAATTCACTTTCTACGCTTCCCAGCTTGCTCTATGTCCTGGAAGGGCCGACCTCTATGGACTGCCTCAACTGGGCTCACCTGGATTCCTCCCTGGTGGTCAATGGGCTAGCTGTGGCAGCATTCATTCATTGAAGGCCATAAGTCCTGTGGGAAACCTTCCCCTACTGCTAAGCCAGGTCCACAACTCTCTAATTGCCTCATTAGTTTTAGGAGTGGTAAGGGCTCCCTACTATTGCCAGCCTTGGATGCTTCACCATTTTTTCTTGGTTTCTGTTAACTGCTCATACCCTGAAAATAGTTCTTAATCACCCCTTTGAGTATATTGTGTTTCTTCTAGGATCCTGACACATTCACTGGGGCTTGCGTTGGTGTTCTCTAATGCATATGTGACATTATGTAGAGAACCGCCTTGGTTTGAGGGTTGTAAATTACTGTCTTTACTACTACTACTACTTCTATCTCTACTAGTACTTCTTTCTCTTCTACCTTCCTTTTCTTCTCCTTCTCCTCCCCTACCTCCCTCCCCCGCTTCCTCCCTCCCTTCTTTCCTTCTGTCTTTTCTTTCTTTTTTGCAACAGAAACCTTTATGCTGAACTCCAAGACATAAAACATATACAATTATAAAAAGAAGCCTGTTGTGGTTGAAGTGGGTGAGGCGGGCAGGAGCCTCATCTGGATGATCTTCTCTCCTTCTCCTCTAGGGGGATATTTTGAGGCACTTCTGAGCACTCACAGAGTTACATGGAACCCAGTTTGAAAACCAACACTTTAGCATGTTTTAAATGCTGGGGTGGAAAAGGTTGTGATTTCCAGACATGGTTCTGACTGTATGACTTTGTCTGCAGTACTCTACTCTCCAATGCTGTTCACCACTTCAGGTCTCAAACTGAGCTCCTCCTCCCTAAATGCAACCTCTTTACTTTATAGCAATAGCTATTATTTATTCAAGCTATTCTTATTTTCCAGGCATGATGCTAAGGTCAAGGGCTAATCCTACAATATAGGTATTCACATTTCCTATTTTACACACAGTGAAATAGGACTCAGAAAAGCTAAATGAGTTTCCTAAGGGTAACCCAACTAGTAAGTAGAAAATCTGGCATTTCTATTTGTGCCTGCCTGACCATGAAAACTCATGATCTTAACAAGCACCTACTAGTGCCCTCATCTTCCTCTTTCTTCTGAATCTGATTTTACCTTTATTAGGACTCTGAACTTTAGTTTTTCCCTATTCTCTTTAATTCTATCTTGGTTTGGATTTTTTTTTTTTATCCAGAAGCCCTTAGCTGTCTATGTCATGCCTTTGCCAGTATCCAAAGTTTTCTTATTCTCCTTACTCTTTGAATTTCACCCATGTTGACAATCCCTAACCATACACAGCACCCCAGTGTCTGCAGTCTATTTCCATTGGTTATTTACAGTGTCTATTTTTAGGTATGCTGTTGTGGGGAACTAAGATGAGACCATCTGAGTGTAGTGAGAATCCATGCCCTCCTTTCTCAACTGGGTCCTCACTTCTGCAGGAGACTTCTTTGAGTTTTATTCTGTCTGTCAGTTCTCTGTAATGTCACCTTCATACTCGCTATGCCGTAGTTAAGTCCTCATCTCATCTGTTCTTCTTCATTTTATCCCAGCTTATAATTTTACCTTTGGCTTTACTTTAGGTCTTTCAAGGGTGAGCTCTCTCAGATAATTAATTCTTTTATCTTTGGAATTGTTTGAAAATTTGCTCCAAAGGTTGGTTGTTCAATCAGGGTAAAGTCTGGCTTTTTTCTCTTGCATATAATTAGGCAGAGGGAGGTTCAGGGCTCTATGTTGGCCCAAGGATCCTCAGAAATGCAGACGTCTTCCAGCTCAATGCTCTCCTGTACCCTGGGTGTTGTCTTTATCCTAAGGATTCACAGTGGCTGCTTGAGAGCTCATTTTCATGTTCACACATCAGGCAGTAGGATGAAGAATAGGGAGAAAACAGGCCTATCTTTCTGTTTGAGGACACACCCCAGAAATCACATACAACACATTACCTTTTACTCCACCCAAGAGTTAGTCCCATGGCTTTACTGAGTCTGGAAAATGCAGTCTGCTCCGATTGGCTGTCTGACCTTTGCCCATTTAAAATGTCAGGGGTTCCTTTTCCAGGGAAGAAGGGAAGAACAGCTGGGGGAGAGGGGGTCCTTCATACTGTTTCATGGTATCTCTGTATAGCCAGCCATCCTCTACTTTTATTCTTCTGTCCAGGGAAACTGGGTCTCTCCTCTTTTTCAAGGCAGCATCTTTCACATGTGCTGGCAATTGCATCCACTTTAATAATCATTCAAAACTGCATTCTGGTTTTGGGAATTATATGAAGTGTGTTCATTTCTCTTCTTATTTCTGGCAACAGACATTTCCCCTACATCTACCATTTATCACATTTGATTTTCTTGAAGCTGGAGTTACTCCACAAAGTTTTATTAATTATGCTTATTATTATGTTTTGAATCTTTGGAACTTGCTTTAATTAAGAAAATATGGCAGTCTATAATCTTTTTAGATGCTTTATTAATGTTGCTATTTACAAATCTATAATTGATTAGGAATACATTGTTAGCTTCAAGAAATGGTACACGATTCCATTCATTTTGTCTGGGCTATTCAGATCTAAGAGATTACCTGTAATCTTTTATCAGAGAGGACAATTTGGAGGTAAATTTCCATTTCAAGATTAAATGTTAACTGGGGCCATGATCCATGTCTGGGTCTTAATTTATTCTTGTGACTGAGTCACAACACAGAGAGGCCAATGCCATTGGAAGGAGAATTTTTATTACTTATATTTTCCGAGAAAAAGAGGCACCCTATGCCATGCAAGGCCATATGTGGAAGCGTCGTTCTTGGTCAGGAGTAAGTTAGAAGCATGGTTTCTGTGGAAAACCATGAAACCATCGTGGATATGTGGGAAAGGCAAGGCAAGAAGGGTGATCAGTTTAGGACTGGCTAGTTTGAATAATTCCAGCGGGCTCTGCAGCATAGGAGCTGTCCTCAGCTGTCTTGCACCTGGCCCTGGGATGATCACAGCACTGGAATATTGCCTCCTGGAGTGTAGAGTCAGATAGAGTAGGTGCTTTGGAGTAATGGCTCTGGATTGGGTAGTTTACATATGATGGGCATGTTCCTGCCAGTCTCTTTGTTATCTCTAAGAACTGGCTAGCCTTGGAAGGGACAGTCTCTTCAGCCCCCAAGATTTTTAAGATGTAAAAACATTATAAGATACAAATAATTTAAAAAGAAAAAAAGGTTAAACATCCAGCCGTCATTTTCTTCTCAGGTAGCTCACTACCTCCTCTTTTTTCTCAGTTTGTACTTTTTCCTGAAGTTCAGACTTCAGCCATCTACTTTTCTTTCTTCACATATTTTCAGTCTGTTGCTGACCATATGCACCTTGGGGCTTTAAGCAGTGTCCGCTTTCAGTCTATCAAGGATAGGCATATGACCTTGGCCTAGTTACTCACTGGGCCTCTGCTTCCTCATCTATAAAATGGGGATGACAGTGGGCAACTTTATTTTTTCTCTAACCTATACCTTTCATCTCAGAACCTGCAACCAGTCCTGCAAAGAGACCTCTTCCTAAGACAAGGAGTTGCAGATATTCTCTATCACAGAAATGTTTTTCTTGAAGAACAGGAGGGAAGATGAAACATCTCTGGGTTAGCCAGGAAAGGAAGGGGAGGAAACAGCTATCACAACTCTCCAGCATCCAGTTGAAGGTCAGCACTCTAATTTTGTTTCTATATTAGCCCTTACAGGCATTCGTTTTGGACCTTCATAATATGAATACCCACCATTTGCCAGCACATGCCATTCCTTGTAGTGCAGTAGGTCTTTGTTAATATCTTGCTCATTTCTCTCTCCAGTTTTTTTTTTTTCATGCTCATGTTCTCCCCTCTGCCTTGGATGCCCTCTCACCTTCATCTTTAAGTGCAGTCCTCTAGGCCCAGTGCTTACACTTCTGATTTCCTTCTCTGATTTTCTGGCCTGCATTGAGCTCCACTTTTTGAGTCAGAGTCAGCACCACTGAATGATCCCTTGACAAACTCTCATTGCTACAGATGTGTCAGCTTTTAAAATTGGACCGTAAGCTTTGGATGTTTGAAGACCACTTGGAATGCCCCGCCAATGTTAGATGTCTGTGATCACAGTTTACACAGTCCATTTCCTGCCAGAGCTCTCTCAGTGTTACACTGTTTTTCCCACTTGGAAAGAGGTTCTCTAAGTTCTTTGCTGCTTTGTAATTCAGTGCCTCCCCCCATACAATCCCTTCTGTGAAGGCATTCCCTCCATTGTCACTGCTATTTTATCTTACTGCTTGAAAACTTGGTCAGTTCTATAAGCCTTGAGTTTCTTATCAGACTCTCCCTAGGATGTCAGCTCCTTGAGGGCAGCAACTTGCAATGCTTGGTACACAGTAGGTGCTCAAGAACTGTTCTTAGTATGATTGAATGAATAAGAGGCCCAGCTGGATTGACACATTTTATATTCCCATCCATCCAGACCCCACAATCCTATTTTATCTTGAAGGCTAATGTTTTACCAGCACCGAGAGGGACAGAATGTGCCATGAATTATGGATTCCATTTGATCCCTGTAGAGGCAATCTGAATATTTTTCCCTGTGGGTGCTTGAGTGAACCAAATTAGCCCCACACTTGTCAGATTCCTCCCTCTCTTTGTGCTGCAGATGAAAGTATAAGAAGTGAAAACTGGAACTCTCTTGACCTTTTCAAGTCTTCAAATAATGATTTTCTAGACAGATAAGACTAAATTGGTATTGGATCTCTGCTCGGGAGCCGGAAGGGTGGCTGTTTATGGGCAGCATGTGTATTGCTTCACTGTTTCATTTTCTTCTTTTCTGCCTGGTGGAGGAAATTAAAACTCTGATGGTCAGATTAGGTGGTTCTAAGCCTCTGCCCCTTGCCTCCTGCTGCAGATGTGAGAATTAGGCTTATCTACCAGTTCAGGTGAGGTGGTCGATAATTTGAACACTTGACAAAATAGCGAAGGTAATAAGATCCTTAAAGGGCTAGTGAATTGTTAAAAGAGAGAGAGAGAGAGAGAGAAAGATCCGCAACCAGGAACAAAACAAGAGGAAATAAACAAAAATCCCCACCCAGGGCTTCCCAGCCAAAGAACGAAGGGTCACCTACCTGGAATAAAGTAGAGGGCATTGTCAAAATGGTCTGCTTCATGAGCCTGCCTTCCTATCTGGACTGCCTTTGTATCTCATTCTTTTGAGTTGAAGTATCTTAGGTGGAGCTGTATGTTAACCTGGAGACACCTTGCTGTTGGCTGGTATAAACACAGCTGTCATCCAGTTGTTTAGCTGGGCTGGAGGAACTGGACCAAAGACCTGGTAAATCTTCAAGAAGAAAGGAGGCTGGCCAGGCTCAGAGGACAAGGCCTATTGCTACCTCACTTGGGGCAGCAACTGGAGGGCACTGGCTGATTTCCTGAAAAACAGAGATTAGTGGTTGGTAGGAAAGGTCCTTAGAAAACACATGTAACCTACTTCTTAGTATTGCCAAGACCAGCTAGCAACAGCCTCTTCAAAGCATCCTTATCAAGGGCTATTAGTCAGTCCACTTTTATTGGGTGCCTTAATATCTTGGGAAAATGAAAATCAGAAGACCAGATAGAAAATTGAAGTCATCTCACTTTATTCATTTAGAGGTGGGCATCATTACAAAATGTACCTGTTCCTCTGTGTTACTAATCCTCTTATGGGGTGGCTTTAATCTCAAAAAATATAATTCTGACATTCTGGGATAAAGTATTAGGGGAAACAAACCTTGGATATTTATTCCCTAAGATTTAGCAGAAATTAAGCTTTTTATTTCTGTTCTGTAACTGAAGGATACTGAGTATCATTGCATCTGACTCTCACAACAGTGTGACTTTTCTTTAAAAATCAGTGGAGCAGAACTTGTTTGTGGTTATTTCACACAAAGAATCTGAGAGAATCACAATGGAACACGAGCTAAAGCCTAAATAAGACTATACAAAAAAACCCCAAAAACCCCAAACTAATAAGATGCTAGAGTGTGTCTCTCCATCTTTTAATCTCTTGCTCTTTCTTAATATTTCTTTTTATTTCTCCATCTTTGTCTCTGTCTCTCTGCCTTTCTGTCTCTATCTTCCCTTCTGTTTATAGAAGGAAGAGAGGTTTCTGTTAATAGGTATCACAACGGTCACTTTCCCCCATCACCTTTTCATTTCACTAAAAACATTTCTCCTGCCTGGGCAAAATTAGGTTCAGGGCAGCATTTGCCACTGTTCTTTTATTTACCTAATGAAAGACAAAAGTACTATTTATGTACAGTTTGTGTAAATTTTTGCAGTCCTTAAGCACAAAATCATAAAATGATATGACCCTTTTACTAAAAATGCTGAGCAGTTCTAGCCTGCACAGAGCCTAGATGATCAGAGGTCCCTTCTCTCTGTCTTGAACGGACTTGGAAGGGGTTGATCCTAAGCCACATTTTCTGAAAGGCCATTGGTAAGGCCATTGGTAAGGAGGAAGTAATGCTGAAAAATCATGTCTTATAAGCCAGGGAATCTGTAGCCTGGAAGGGAAATGACTAAAGTGGGAATGTAGTGGTTGCCTTGTCCTAAGACATTTAAAATGCTGTTAGGTTGTGAAGGGGCAGATTTAGTTCAGAACTAGGCCTGATCTCTAGGAGTTCTGGGCAGGAAGAGCAGAGCTTATTATAAGGAGGAGAAGCTTTTCCAACAGAAGCATAAGTAGTGAGCCTGTGTTACTTGCAGTATTCAAGCAAAGGCCGAATACTCAACAAATCTCGGTTTGGGGAAGACACGTAAACTTGAAAATACTTTAAGTGATGCTACAGTGAATGCTATTATTTCATCAAGAGATCGAGACCATCGTGGTCAACATGGTGAAACCCCGTCTCTACTAAAAATACAAAAAATTAGCTGGGCATGGTGGCGCATGCCTGTAATCCCAGCTACTCAGGAGGCTGAGGCAGGAGAATTGTCTGAACCCAGGAGGCGGAGGTTGCGGTGAGCCGAGATTGCGCCATTGCACTCCAGCGTGGGTAACAAGAGCGAAACTCCATCTCAAAAAAAAAAATTAAGAAAGAAAAGAAATAATAGAATCAGTAAAAGATGAAGTAAAGAAATTCTAAAAATTTTAATAGTGGCTTCTCTGTGTCTGATCTCACAATGCAAAATATCACTGTTGTTATAAATATATAATTTTAAAATCATGCATTTTAGCAATACAGTAAGAGATTACTTTATGGGAGTGGTTCTTATCTAGGGGTGATTTTGCCCCATCCCCAGCGGGATGACACTGTTTAGTGTCATGACTGAGGGAGGCAGTGAGTGCTCCTGGCATGAAGTGAGTGAAGGCCATGGATGCTGTTAAACATTTTATAATGCACAGGACAGTCCCCACAACAAACAATTATCCAGTCCAAATGCAGTGCTGCATTTAGAAGCCTCGCTTTCTGGAGATCATGAACGTAACTCTGAGAGTAATAAAAATTGCTTCAACCGCAACATCACAGGGATTCCAAAAATGCTATACTTCAAATAACTGTTAAGGGAGTGAAGATGATATGTTTTGAAGGGTTGTGTTTGTGTTACGTGACTCGAAATCCAGCTCTGGTGACAGTAGACATTCTGTTATCAGCCGTGTGTATCAAGAGTTTCAAGAAAGCTGTTTCATAAGATGTGTGAGAGAGAAAAAGCCATATTTCTAAATCAGTATGTTACTGTATATAATATGTGACATTAAATGTTTATATATAACTAATTTAATGAAATAAATCACATAGCCATTTAGCAATTTTATCTACTTTAAAAGTTGATATATGGAAATGAGTCAGAAACGGGTTTTTTAATTTTCTCATTGGAAAACGGCTGCATGCCTTACATTCAGGCTAGCCTTGTATTTGGACATGTACAGAAAATCGAATTTCAGAGTCCTGAGTTCCATGTTGGTCATGGCATACAGATTTTTTGGCTATGATATAAAATGTCTTCAACCTTATGAGCATGGGAACAACTTACAAAAGTAATAAAGTCTTTCTTTCTTTGAAAAGATTACATACTATAAAATTCAGCACATTGTATGAGTTTTGGCAAGTGGATAGTCATGTAACCACCAGCAAAATCAAGATGCAAAATACTACTACTAATCCCGCAAACTCCCCACACTGTCCTTTTGTAATCAACCTCTTTCCTCTGTGTTCCTATTTTTTTATATTTATTCTTATACATTTTACAGGTAGAATGATTATTTTTAAATTAAACTTTTCTGCTGAGACCCAGCATCTAAATAAGACCCACACGAAGCTTCTTTGGACAAAACAAGGCATGGAGGCTCAAATCTATCTGCCCTGCTGCCCTCTGGCCCCAGCTATGGCCTTGGGGATTTTTCTGGGAAACTGATGCTCTGCAGAATAATCAACACTACTAATTAAATTCTTCCATTGATCCAGAGTTTGGTGAGCCCATAATTACAGTGTGCCAGGCTAGTCACTGGGGAGATAGGAAGAGACTCAAGAGACAGACAGGGTCCCTGCCTTTAGCAAGCTTAGAGTCCAGTACAGAGACATTCACCCAACATACATGTAAATAAAATGTAAAATGGAAAATTTGCTTAGTGTCAAAAAGGAAAATTACATGGTGCTTTGAGGGGAAGTGTCAGTTAAGCTTAGGCAAGAATGATGACCTCTGTGATAGAATTGCCCCGGTCATCATTCATGTCCTAGGTAGAAGGAAGCTTCAGGAGGTCCCCCAGGTGCAAAGTGCTTAAAGAACCATGAGCAAAGCTGTGTGGTGGACAAGCAAGGAGTTCCTGGAGGAGTAGGCAGGAGTCAGGCTGGACAGGGCCTTATATGTCATTAAAAAAAAAATAAATAAATAATGGACTTTATCTTAAGATTTAGAGTCACCAAAGGGATTTTAAGTAGGGGAGTGACATGATTGGATCTCTGTCTCTCTCTCACTGGCTGCTCCACGCAGAATGGATTAGAGTGGCTGGGCAAATGGGGAGGTGGTGAGAATAGTGAAAAAGCCATTGAAGCAGCACAGTCAGGTGATGACAGTGGCTGGGCCAAGGAGGTGAAGCTGAAAATGAATGCACTTCTGTGCAGGAGGTAAGATGAATGATGGCCTGAGCTGGGCTGAGGAGAGTGTCTGGGAGGTCGACCAAATTTCTGGCTCAAGTGGTTGTATATACTGAGGTGCAGCCCTCTTGACATGAGTAAGGTGTATAAGAAGAACCAATAGTCCACCTCTGGACAAGTTAGATTGTGATGCATGGAAGACTTCCAGAAGGAAATGCCTATGAGGCACATGGAGTTCAAGGCCTGGCCTTTCAGAGCTGGCCTCCCAATTATCAGTTACTTATTCTTTACAAAGACCCATCATGTCCTCATGCCTGGGATAGATACTGGGGTAAAAATACAGCTGTGATGTGGCCCTTGTCCTGGAACTGGAGAAGGAGCTAGGATGCATTTGGATTCGTGTTGTAAAAGAAACATGAGAGATCAATCAGCACAGGACACAATTTCTTTTGCTTAAAGGAGTCAGGAAATCTACATTTCTATCTTTGCTAGATGGAGGGTTTCGCAGATGAAAAGTGGGAAGTGCACCATCCTAAGGAGAGAAAGAAGTACATGCAAAGTTTGCAAGGTATGAACATGAAAGGTCTATGCAGGAAATTTCAAATAGTTTAGTGGAGGAAGGTGGTGGAGTCTGTATGTTATGGGAGGTGGTGACCTCCCGGACACTCTCCTCAGCCCAGCTCAGGCCGTCATTCATTTCCCTCCTGCACAGATTTACTTTCATTTTCAGCTTCACCTCTTTGGTTCAGCCACTGTCATTGCCTGACTATGCTGCTGCAGTGATTTTTTTCACTTTTCACACCACCTTTCCATTTTCCCAGCCACCCTTAATCCATTCTGCATGGAACAGCCAATGAGAGAGAGAGAGAGAGAGAGAGAGAGAGAGATGCAACCATGTCACTCCTCTACTTAAAATCCCTTCGGTGACTCTAAACTTAAGATAAAGTTCATTTTTAATTTTTAATTTGTTTTTGATGACATACAAAACCCTGTTCAGCCTGATTTCTGCCTACTTCTCCAGGAACTCCTTGCTTGTCCACCACATAGCGTGCTGGGGTTTTAGTGTTGAAACTTACATGACTTGCAAGGGAGCCAGGAAGGGCTGCAAGGAGGGAAGAGACACCAGACATCATCACATCTGTGGCATAGACTGCAGCACGGACCGCAGTAGGAGACTCCGGGGTCAGGGAGGATTCCTGGAAGGAAGTCTGCTGTTGCCGAGGAAGGTCTCAAGGCTGTGGCAATAAGAATTGGAAAGAAAAAGATAATTTAGGGATTTAGAAGGCAGACTCTACAGGTCTTGATGACAGAAGAGATGAAAGGAACTGAGTATTGTGTCATTTCCATTTTGAACAAACAGGCAGAAGTGATGCTGTTAACGACAACTGCAGGCTCCAGATGAGAAGGAGTCTTGTGGTGAAGTAATAAATCCTGTGTTGTGCATGTCTGTGCGTTTTGACTGGCCTCCATGGACCTTCAGTGGGCAATCAGGATGCTGTAAGCCTGTCTGTTGACTGAGACTTGCTCGCACATTGTCACTGACCTAGCCATACTGAATTGCTTTCCGGTGATTTGCTTATGTCTCTCTTCAAATTGTGAATATTCTTGAAGAAAGAAATTGTGTCATATTTTTCCTTTCTCTCAAGTGGACACATCGTACCTCAGTGTGTGTTAGAGATTTTTTACTTCAAGCTAGAGTTAAGAAATAAATTTTATATCATGCACAGACATCCATCTAAAACATATCTAAAACAAAAGCTTTATAAAATGCTTGCCCACAGCATCTGCAGTGAAGTTTAATCTCTCCTTTCCTCTTCTCTCTTCTCATTTCTCTCTTCATTTTCTATTTAAATTTTATTTTTAAAAAGTTACCCCTTCCTATATTTTCTTTGGGACTAGTGAACGAACTCTGGAGTGAGTAAGCCACTGACATACATTACAGGGTGCAGGAGCAATCTTAGAATCCAAGTGAGACAGACTCAAGTTTTGAATTCTGCTCTGCCACTGAATAGCCATATGGTCTTGAGCAAATCATTTAGCTCCTCTGAGCTTCAACTTTCTCATCTATAAAATGGAGATAGGCCAGGCATGGTGGCTCACGCCTGTAATCCCAGCTCTTTGGGAGGCAGACAGATCACGAGGTCAAGAGTTTGCGACCAGTCTGGCCAATATAGTGAAACCCCATCTCTACTAAAAATGCAAAAAATTAGCCAGGTGTGGTGGTGTGTGCCTTTAATCCCAGCTACTTGGGAGGCTGAGGCAGGAGAATCACTTGAACCCAGGAGGCAGGGATTGCAGTGAGCCGAGATCGTGCCGTTGCACTCCAGCGAGGTGATAGTGCGAGACTTGAACTCAAGAGAAAAAAAGGAGATAAATGCCTGATCATAGGAAAGTTCAAATAAGAAAGCAAATGCACATAAATGAACCTAGCTGTATCAGTTTGTTTTGCTGCTATAACAAATTACCATAAAATCAGTGGCTTAAAACAACACAAATTTATTATCTTACTGTTCTGGAGATTAGGAGCCCCAAAGGGGTCTTAGTGGACTAAAATCAAGTTGTCACAGAGCTGCATTCCTTCTGGAGGTTGCATGAGAGAATCTGTTTTCTTGCCTTTTCCTGCCGTCAGAGGCCACCTGTCTGTATTCTCAGGACCTCTTTCTCCAACTTGAAATCTAGCAGTGTAACATCTTCAAATTGATCTCAGGCCTTCTACTCCCTTCTTCCACATTTAAAGGGCCCTGTGTACACTGGTCTCATCCGGATAATCTAGGACAATCTTTTTGTTTAAGGTTGGCAAATTATCAACCTTATTTTCACTTGCAACCTTAATTACCCCTTGCTATTTAACATAACATTTCACAGGCTCTGAGATTAGGATGTGGACACATTTGGTCAGCAGTTATTCTGTCTACCAAAATAGCACAATGAGTTGAACCTCACAGAGATGTTCAATAGAGACTTGATCACACTGGAGTTCCCTTTAAACCCTAAGATTCCGTGAAATTAAAAGTATACCAATGCAACACACACACACACACGCGTGCACACACAATCTAACCTATAAGTACGTATTCAATCTTAACACAGATTCCCATCTTACCTTTGGGAAACTGATATGGTAACTGGTAACTTGAGTTCTTACCTTACTTTTTATTGGTTGACAAGAAAGAACAACCCATTTGGGGACAAAAAAGCTGATTTTATTCCTGGACAGGAAGGGAGAAGATGAGCTCTTACTCTAAATATACCCTCTACCCAAACAATACAAGGCATGAGGTTTTTAAGGACTGGGTATTGGGTGGGAGAGGAATGTTAGCATGGGCGGGGTGGGACTCCAGACATGCAGACTCAATCCATGAGCATATATCTTCATACAACCCATGTAAAATGGCACAGTTTTTCTTTTTTGGAGGAAAGGTTGGGATTATAATGATATATTAATGATCTAAAGGCAACTAGGGGGTCCTCTGTTCCACTGTGTGCCAGTTTGGGGGTTTTATCTCCCTCTGAATTTCTGATCGGGATCACAAAACTCTGGTGCCATCCCGGCCGTCTGCTTTTTTTTAAAGCAGCTGTAATAAATAAAGGACTCAAGGAAAACCGTAAGAAAAAGAACTCTCCCAGGTATTTCATCATAGCTACCCTCGAAACAATATTTGAAACTAAGTACAGTAAGTCCTCCCTTAATGTCACAGATAGGTTCGTGGAAACTGACTTTAAGTGAAGCTACACCAACAGGTCCTGGAGTTAAGTCCTTTAGCACAAAGTCATTTCCTTCAACGAATGTTGATGAAAAAAAATTGGTTTTGTTATACATTGTCTTGAACTCAGGCATTACCGTCGAAGCCTTGTTTTTAAATGCTTTGTTTCAACTGAGAATATGTGGTAGCTTGCTTTCAGTGTCAATGCTCAAGTCAACAAGCATGCTGAGCAGGCCAGGCCTCTGGCAAGTCTTACTGAGTTATCCTAGAGGCTTAACTCACTCTCATACTGATCATTTATCAATACGTTCACTTCCCGTAAGAGAGAAAGGAGAGGAGCAAGCAAAGAGAAAAGAGGTGGGGGAGGGGGGAGGGGGGAGGGGAGGGGCAGAGAAGAGAATAAACAAGAGAAAACACGTTCGAAAATTTCAGAAATTTGAACATGTGCCGTATGTAGTAGGTGGTCAACGTATGTTGTGAATGAATGGTTAAAATAAAATAAAATCAATGTTTTTTAAAAAAGCAAGATGTACTAAACACTGGGGTCTATTGGGGGGAAAAGGGGAGGGCCAGTGGGAGGGGGAGGTGGGGAGGGATAGCCTGGGGAGAAATGCCAACTGTGGGTGAAGGGGAGAAGAAAAGCAAAGCACACTGCCATGTGTGTACCGATGCAACTGTCTTGCATGCTCTGCTCATGTACCCCAAAACCTAAAATCCAATAAAAAATTAAAAAAAAAAAAAAAAAAGCAAGATGTATTTTTGAAAATAACAAAAACCAGATGCTTTTTCTGGGAATTGTATCTTGAGAAAAGGAAGTAGAGTTATAATAAGAATAAGTCTCAGTAAATGCTAGCATTATGATTATTCTATGTATTTTTAAAGTATTTCTCCTAGACTACACATGGGGCCATGCACAAGGCTCTTGCTCTTTTATGCTAGAAAATCTGCCTCCCCTGCTGATGAGATTAAACAGTGAAATCCCTGTATACTTAGCTAGCCTGAAGCCTTCAATCAAGATGGTGCCTAATTCCCTAGCACCTTGACTGCCAGATATTTGAATGGAAGATCAACAACAGCACAAAAGGTTTCTGGGAGCTCTTGAAGCAGCTTACGCAGCAGGGAGAAAGCAGGCAGAGGATGGGAAGTTGGGAACCACAAGTTGAGTTTATCACAGCTCCTCCTTCTTTGAGGAGGTAAGATTAAGCAAGACCAAGCCCTTAACAGCCAGCTGAAAGGAGGTGAAGGACATCACGTTCATTTCTATGTGGGGCCCTCATGGCGTCAAGCTTGAGGAGTTTTACAACAATGTGAATGATGAATTGACTTTTTTCAGACTCCATTTGTCCTTCTCCACCCATGAAGAATTGCAATTTTCAATTTTTCAGACATTTTACCTCTAGATGAATGATTGAATCATGTAGTTGTCAGCTGATGTCTGATATCATATTGATTCAGGTTAGGGCTGTTTAGAATATGAGGTTGTCTGCTCTTCTGAAGCCATGAAGAATGGCCTTGCCGAGCATATTTCTGTAACCCAGTGCCTACTCCAGAGCAGACCCTCAGTAAATTTTTGTTGAATTTAAGAGGTAATAGATTTAAATTGCTTCTCAACAGACCTTTGTACCCATTTTCTTGACTGCTGGTCAACGAATTCCATGGGAATGAACTCTACTATTTTTTGTGAGGTAAGATTTCATAGTGGTAAAAAGCAAAAGCTCTTGAAATAGACCTGTGATCAAATCTCCATTTGCCCAATTACTTACCAGCTATGTGACCTTGAGACAATTATTGACATTATCCGAGCCTCTGTTTACCCATCTGTAAAATGGGAATAATAACATTGCCTACCTTATAGAATTATTGTGAGCATTAGTTAAGCATCAGGAGTGACACTGATTCAGGTAGGTTGTTTCCACTGCTTGGATGTAATGGATTGTTGTGTATTGTTTTCACTTCCCTCTGGTGGTAGCTCTTGCCAGCATGTGTTCTTCTTCAGGATGCTTGGACTTTTTAGCTGCAGGAACCAAGAGAAGATGAGCCAGAGAGAGAAGCCTCCTGAGGGGTGGGGTTGGGGAGAGTCCACCCCTACAGCAGCATTGTCTGCTGCCTGAAGGGGCTTCTGTAAGTGTATTTTTTTTCACCCCAGAGTGGATTTTATTTCTTAGAGCAATAACTCTCTGGTCCTTTTGCTATCTTTATCAAGTCCACCACTTCGGGAGCAAGGACTGTGATGGGAGGCCTTGGGGTCAAGTTTTCAGGAGCAGGTTCTATGGTACGGCTCAGAGTTGTCAGTAGAGCAGCCTGTGAGCCAGCCTGAAAGTGTGTGTGGCCGGCATGGAGTAGCTCCGCTCACCTCTTTCTCCATCTTGCCCACATCCCCTTGGCCTTCCGGCCCCTGCTCGGATCTTTCCCTCAGGAAGTCTCTCCTTCACAATGCTCTGTCCCCACCACTGTGAGCTCACACATCTTTCTTAGCATTATGTGGTACTGGCTGGTTTAGGAGAACACAGATGATAGCATATCTGTCTTAATATCTTAGGCTACTAGTAGAATCCTGGAATGTCATGGGGGCTCCTTGACTTTTTCTACCCTTTGAGGGTTAGGATGCTTTTGGCTGCAGGTAACAGAGACCTTGATGAACACTAGCTTTATTTCTGAAGATGTTCATTAACTTACAAAGCATTTTAGAGTTAGGCAGTACCAGGGTCTTTTGATGGTTTAACAATTTTGTCTGGGATCCCAACGCTTTATATCATATACCAATCTTTTGGCTTCCTTGGGCCACGTTGAGAGAATAATGGTCTTGGGCCACACATAAAATATATGAACACTAACAATAGCTGATGAGGTTAAAAAAAATCCCCAAAACCTCATGTTTTAAGAACCTTTACAAATTGGTGTTGGACCACATTTGAAGCTGTCTTGGTTCATGAGTTGGACAAGCTTGCTTTATATTCTTCTTCTCTGAGATTTTGTGCTGATGTTTCAGCCTCCGGTTAGTACCTCATGAGTATGAGATGACTGGTCCAACTCCAGGGCCGTATGTCCTCACAGAACTGCCACAGGAAGGGTGGTACCAAAGCTCTCAAGCTCTCTCCTTAGAGAGATTGCATCTTTTTATTCTACACGTGAAGGCTGCCTATGGACTTCCTCTTATGAATCATCATCAGAACTGTGTCTGACCCAAGACCAAACTATGGCTAAGAGAAATGGGTTTACTATTGACTTAGAATGATCATGATTCACACCCTGAAAGGTGGGGTTGCATTCTTGCTTCCTTCTCTGTAATCAAGGAGCCTCAGCCCATTAGCAGGGAGATGGAGAGGAATTGTCTGTGGGCCAATAGTGAACATCTCCTACATGCTCCCCTTCCAACTTCTCTGCCCTACCTGCCTCCTTCCCGGGAACCTAATTCATGACCCATGCCTGTGACCTTTGTTTTCTTGTAGAGGTCAAAATCCCCACTAGACTAGTTGTTCTGAGGGTTAAGAAATAACCCCTGCAACATGTTCACTTTTGCTATGTTTGCCTGTTCTGTCTCTCTTAGTACACTATAAAATCTTTAAAGATAAAGATACTAGCCTTGGCAAACAATGACACCCTGTCTCTACCAAAAAAAAAAAAAAAAAAAAAATACAAAATTACCTGAGCATAATAGCACACACTCTGTTGTCTCAGCTAGTTGGGAGGCTGAGATGGGAGGATCGCTTGAGCCTGGGAGGCAGAGATTGCAGTGAGCCGAGATCACACCACTGCACACCAGCCTGGGTGACAGATTGAGACCCTGTCTCAAAAAAAAAAAAAAAGATAAAGACTATATCATATTCATTTTTGTCTCCAGTACCTAGTGTGTATCCTGGCAGATCCTGGCAGTTCAATAGGTTTGCTGAAGTCTGAAATTTAGTGAGAAAACCCTGTAGGCTGGGGCAAGAATGAGGTTTCAGTTCAGTAAATAACTTATGTGTGGAGTGTAGAAGAATAATTTTCCTAAATGCGAGGCTAGTGTCATACTCATGTCTGTATCTCCTGTATCCTGGGCCACTGCACAGGAGCACTCACTACATATTTATGAAATTGAATTGGATATCCTAAGGAGAGGAGGATAGACAAGTGGCCCCCAGTTTGCCACAGAGGCCAACCTGCCCGGGGATTCACCAGCCATGAAGAGGTCATCAGATTGCTTGACATGTCATTCACACTACTGTACGTGGTTCTTTTTTGGTTTGATTTGTCTTTTCTTCTACACTGCTAAATTCTTAAGCACCCCAGTATCTCTGGAGCCATAGGAAATGGTTTTGAAATGGGGAAATCTTTTGAAAAAGGCTTATCTTTGCCTCACAGGCTGTAAGTGGTCAGGTCTGACCCTCTCTTTGAGCTCATTTTCTCATTCTCTAAATTGTTACTTGCTGTTAAGGATGACACATCTCTTGCACAGTCAAAAATACACAATTTACTTTTAATCCAATTCAAGGATTAAAATCCAATCCAAAATGCACTTTTAATTAATTCAAATTCCTATAGCTTATGTAGTTGCAAACAAATAATTGATACCAACTTTCCAGACAATGAGGAAGGCTGGAGTCATGGAATGACGCATTCACTTGATGTACAGTGTCAATATCCTAAAAATTGCATGAACCATTGGTGTTTGTGGGGAGAATATTGTACAGGAAGTAGGAGAATATTGTACAGGAAGTAGGGGTGTAATTAACAGAGCCTCACAGAGGTCAAGATGGAGGCGAGGACAGCAGGCAAGTGGGAAAGAATCATGGGTGAGTGCACTTTTCATCGGTTGACCCTGTCATCCATTTTAGGTTTTTTCATCGGTTATATAGGGTATCACTGGGGCTTGAGCCTATGGAAGGCATGGCTCTTCTGAGCACGCATGACATTGAAATAATTAATTTGGTGGAAATGCAAGGAATGATTGTCAGACCTTCTACTACCTTGAGCCTACTGATACCTCTACATCTCTACAATCCAGAGAAAATCATTCGTTCTGATAATGATCCCAATATTAACCCTTGACACTATTATTAGAGCTTTCTGAAATATGTCAGGTGCTGAAAGAACATATTTATGTGATAAGTGTATTTTGTTTGAGATGGACAAAAAGTGAATGATGTGCAAGAGAATACTATTTTGAAATACATGCGTAGCTTTTATATTTATTTATTTTTAATTAATCATTATTATTTATTTGAGATAGAGTCTCACTCACTCTGTTGCCCAGGCTACAGTGCAGTGGTGCCATCTTGGCTCACATCAACCTCTGCCTCCTGAGTTCAAGAGATTCTCTCACCTCAGCCTCCTGAATAGATGGGATTACAGGAGCATGCTACTATGCCTAGCTAATTTTTAAAATTGTTTTAGTAGAGATGGGGTTTCACCACGTTGGCCAGGCTGGTCTCAAACTCAGATGATCTATCTGCTTCGGCCTCCCAAAGTGCTGGAAATATAGGTGTGAACCACCATGCCTGGCCATGTCTAGCTTTTAAATATGACTCCCTCGCTAATGAGCTGACCTTGGCCAATGTTTGTAGATCTGAGACTCCGGTTCTATTCCACAGTGAACTGAGGCATTGCCACTTTTAATTTTGCATTCTTATGAGAGTCAAATTGGATCATGTATGTAAACAACATGAACCGGTGTCTAGTACCTAGTGAACGCTCACTAAATGTTAGTTCTGTTCATTGTATCTTGCAATATTTTAGAGTGTTACCACAGATATAATAGGATGTTTTATGTGGGACCCTTTTTGGCTCTTTTTTGGCTGAAGCCCAAGATATTAGATGCGAGCAACCCCATAGAACAAAGCGAGATGTTCTGATGTTGAAGAACTTGCCAAGAAGATTAAACACCTGTTTTGATCCATAATCCTCGTCTCCATGTTGAGGAGTACAGTGGAGATACCAGTGCTCACCAATACCTCCTGTGCCTTCTTATGTTTCCTGGCCTCCTTGCAGAACTAGGGCCACATGGTCTGCCTAGTGGTCTGTGTATGGATGGGACACCTGTCACTTTTAGCCCAAAGCATAAAAGAATGGATATGGCTCCCCCATGCCTTGATTGCATTAATACCAAAAGAAATATATTCCCTAGACTTGGTGATTGTGGCTGAGCCACAAAACTGAAGTTGTCTGGATCACGGGGTCATCTGATAGAGCAGCAGCCCTTGTAATACATCTAGATTCTCAGCAGACTTTGCCTATGAGTGGAACAAAATTTTGCTAAGCTGCCAAGATTTTGGGGGTTAATTTGGGATTGCAACTTAATGTGTCTATATAAAGAAGATGCTGCAAAGTCAGGAGAGGATTTCTTAGAATAAGTGGTCAAAATGCTGTAGCATGCTCTTCCCCTTGACCCTGCAGGAAAGGGGAGGTGGGTGCTTTTCTTTAACCTCTGCCCAGAGAGAGGGCTTGAGCTATTCATGTGGAGACAATGAGGACTAGAGATTATAGGATACAGAGGAGAGACTGTGGCCAGCTGGAGAGCGAGCTGCTTTGTAAATAGGTCAGCTTTCTAGAGTTTGTAGGACAAGCATGCATGGCACAAGGTAGGAACGAAGTGGAAGAGAGCTGACCTAGAGGTGCCTTGGGGGGACTTGGCCCAAGGCCATGTGAAGGGAATCCAGGACCCAATAGAGCCAGGCTGTGTCCAATGGATTGCAGCAGGCAGGGTCTGAGGAAGGAACCCAAAACTGCCTGTTGCAGGAGGCAGTGCCTACCACTGGCCTCTGAAATATCTGTAAAAGAAAGAGCCTCCGAGGGAGTTGGTTTCAAGTCTCTGCCACAGCTGGAGGAAATCCTCTTCTGCCCTTGAATTCTGGAGATGGCAGAGGCATCTTAAAAAAATTATTTACATACAGTTATGAGGCACAAGTGCGGTTTTGTTAAATGAATATATTGCATAGTCGTGAGGTCTGGGCTTTTAGGGTATCCATCACTGGAATAACATACCTGGTATCCTTTAAGTCATTTCTCATCCTTTTGAGAAGCCTCATCCTTCTGAGTTGAGGGAAGGGGCAGACGAGCTAGGTGGGGAAGGGAGAAGATGGCCTTGTCCCCTCTCCTGCAGGAGGGAGTTCTCCGATTAAATGCAATTGAGAGCTTTGACTCTTGCTGGGAACTGAACAGTTTTATTAAGAAAAAAGATTGGGAGTCTAAAGCAGAGAATTTTCATGTAATAAAATTGAAGGTGTACTGCCTAAACTTATACAGATAATAAAGAGTAGAGGGTTTTTTAAAGATACAGTAATGACAAAAATATAAAATCTTGTTTTAAAACATAAGAAAGAATTAGCCTCATAAAGCAGGTTTGAGTTGAATGGGCACAGTGGGGAGGAAGGTTTTTTTTCCTGCACTCCCTCTTGCAAATGTATGGTTTCATTCACAAGCATCACACAATCATAATGTGATGATTGCATTAACAACAAAACATCCGAAACAGGAAACAGAACAGTAACCTGAAATGTATGACAGCAATACATCTTTTCTTGAACTATGTCACAGAATATGAAACTGAATGTAACATATTTATTCTCATAATTGATACAGAATAAGATACTGAGCCACAGGCTTATGCACCTTTCATACATTTAAAACTGTCCTAAAAAAATCAATTACTCGTTATGCAAAATTGCTTGATAGAGCTCAGAGAAGAATTGGACAACAATTTTCTTAAATGTCTTTATTGTCTGCAGCAATAAAAACAGCAAAACCAGAGATTTTACTTTGGGAACATGTTCCATGAAGGAACAGGTAATTACATTTTTATCAACTGCACTTCCTGCCTTTTAAAACTAGTTGTGTTTCATCCACCTCTGAAATGTTTTGCCTTATCTACTGTTCTGGTCAAGAGCAGCAAATAGTGCAGTGATAAGCTCAATAATTATGGACACTGTAGGCTCTGGAAGGGTTTTATGGCTGGAGTTGATGGGTGGCATTATTATCTGGGGCCATCACACTGGGTTAAGTGTCTTTCACGACAATTTTCAGAGGATCTCAGTGTGTCTTTCTTCTCATCCATGTAGCCTAGTGGGAGGTGGTGCTGGACGATGGGTAAATACAGGGGCTTTGTAGATGACAGCCCCAACACAGGCCTCTATTCTGCTTGATAACCATGCACTCCTGGGCAAGTCGCAACTTACTTAAGCCTCGGGTTTCCTTTGCATAACATTATTATTATTATCTACTTTCAGTTGCTCTAAGGATTAGATGTAGTAATGTGGATACAGCAGTATCATAGTACCAGGTAAAGGACACCAAAAAGACTAATAAAATAAATAGAACTATTTTAGAATAGTGATATAATGGTACTAACCTGAATGATAGGATAGAATGAGTATCATTAAAAGAATAAAATAAAAATAATGAAATGAGAATTGGATAACTGTGTTAAAAGACAATGATAAAACAATGTAAACTTGATAGAATTATTATTATTATAACAAAATGGGCACATGTCATGATATCAAGGCATACATTCTTCTTCATTAAAATTGTTTTGTAACTAGGATTGGCCTGATATTTTCTTTTACAATTCAGATAATAATTAATAATTATGTAAACCATTTAGGACTGTTTCTTTTAAAATAACATATGCAACGCACATGGCGTACTGGAAGACTCACCAAATTTGTGTTCGTGTTATTTCTTTGTAGTATTGTTAGTTCAAGTTGGAAATACCATTCTCCCAAAGCTTTGCACGTAGTCGCCTTCCAGCTGTATTCTTGGTGCTTGAACTGTATTTGAATTACCTTAAAAAGGTATGAGCATGCTTCTCTGAACATAAACTAATTGCTCCATATGGACTCCTAGTTCTAGAAATACAGATAAAGTTACAAATCTCTTTCTCTTGCATACAAAGGTGAGAAGGGATTGCTCCTTGCAGAGGAGTTAGGTGTTTCTTTTAATCTAATGAAAAGACTGCAAAGTTCTAGAAATAGCCAGCCTGTAGTTTATTCCCTACTGAACACATTGATCCCAGGTTTATATCTGTGGCCATTACTTGGCAGAATTGGACACTGTCTGCAGCTTTGAATAGTGCCATTCAGCCTCAGGCTCAGGGCTTGAGTGTCCCCAGGGGCACTGGTGCATATGGGGTGGGTCTGGGGCCAGACAAAGCAAGGAGGATGCTTGTTTGCTTGTTTTTCTTTTTGTTGTTGTTGTTATTTTTCTCATTAGTTATTCTGCTAAGGTTGTCCAGGCTTTGCAGGAGGAGAGCTGAGGTGGCAGAAAGAGTAAAAACACAAACACCCATCAATGTGGTGTGCGAGGCTCCATTGTGCTCAGGTTTTGCCCATCCAGGTGTTCTCTGGTTTATAGATTATTAGACACTTCTCTTTTCTCTGTCCTTTCCTAGCTGGGATGCCATCTGGCTTTTCCCTTTGGGTGTTATTTCTCAGACAGTGACAGTGATAAATAATAAACATAAACCATCCATTTACCTCTGGCCAGCAGCTTTCTAAGGGCTATAAAGACATATGTGTGCACTTAAATACGTGGAGTCACCTCTCTCCTTGCTCATTTATCTGCTGCAGCTTTTATTCTACTTGCTCTGTGTTTATCTCCTTGATTAGGAGGCTCTCACAGATCACAGTAGTAATCTATTTTTCTTTTAGTTGTTTCCTTCCATTCTAACAGTAACACGCCAAGTTTAGAAATTTGGCATTTCAAAAAATTAGAAAGTAAGAAAAATAAAACACTGTGGAAATTCCACCACTGAGAAATATTAGCTATTTACATTTTGCTGTATTTCTACACACACACACACACACACACACACACACACACACACACACACGAGATCCTATTACGTATTTATTGTAATGTCTGATTTTCTTTAACAACATTTATGAGCATTTTCTCATATAAAAACATTAATGACCAATAATATTCTATTGCATAGATATTTCCCATTTATTTGACCTTTCCCTTATTTTTGTGTCTAATTTTTTACTGTCATAGACAACAGCGCCGAGAGCATCTTTTCCCATACCTCTTCATTGGTCTTGGAGAGGTTGAGATGAACGGTGTTAAACTGCTCTTCAACGGAGCTGTGTCCATTTGCAGTTTCTCACATGGTGTGCCAGAGTTCATCTGGCTCCTTCTATCACCAGCAAGTATCGTATTTTATTCTCTATCTTAGAAACTTAAGAAATGGCATTTTACTGTATTATAACATATATTTCTTTGACAATTAATATAATCTGTATGGCCTGCTTGATGTACTCAGGGTACAAATGTGATCAGTTTGCTCTAATTTTCCCAAAGGGTTATAAACATTATTGCCAATATTTGCAGGAGGTTTGTTATGTCCATCTTGAGACCTCCTAGCAACACCCCTATCTCAATCTCATCTGAGAATCCTCAGAGTGGAACTGGTTCAGCTTTCAAATGTTGGAGAAGGAGATAACTGGAGTCCCAGCAGCATCTTCTGCCAGAGGTTGCCAAGGGGGTTTCTGTTGTCGACTGTTCTTGTACAGTTCAGATCTTTATCTGTGGACCCTATACTTGCTCACTCATTGGTGCCAGGTTCACAGTGATGCTAGCTTGGCTGGGTGTTGGGGAGGGATGTGCTTATAGCATCACCCATGCTACCCCAGATATAACCTGTGAGCTTCAGGGCCTCCTGTTGTGCCTGGGTCATTAGACAACTTCTCCCTCTTGATGAAGTCCCTTTGCTGCCCTGGGTATCCTTCGTCTTGACAGACCTTAAGGATCATAAGCACCTGGTCAAGCCATGGTGCCAGTTTTGAATCTGAAGCCAATGACAAGAATAAATACCAGAAGGCCCCTGGGCTGCAAATGAGAACTGATTCAGCCTTCCAGATCTGCCCAAGAAGACATGTTTGCTACAGCATTGGGTGTGATTTTAGGTTCTCTGGGGTCTGACTGCCTCAATTTGTTTTCTTTTTTTTTAAAATTTTATTTTAAGTTCAAGGGTACATGTGCAGGTTTTGCTATATAGGTAAACTCATGTTGTGGGGAGAGGTTTGTTCTGCAGATTATTTCATCACCCAGGTATTAAGCCTACTACCCAATAGTTATTTTTTCTGATCCTTTCCCTCCTCCCAGCCTCCAACCTGTAATAGACCCCAGTGTGTGTTGTTCCCTTATATGTGTCCATGTGTTCTCTTCACTTAGCTCCCACTTATAAGTGAGAACATGTGGTATTTGGATTTCTGTTCCTTTGTTAGTTTGCTAAGGTTAATGGCCTCCAACTTCATTCATGTTTCTGCAAAGGACATGGTCACATTTTTTTAATGGCTGCATATTATTCCATGATGTATATGTACCACATTTTCTTAATCCAGTCTATCACTGATGGGCATTTAGGTTGATTCCGTGTTTTTGCTATTGTCAACAGTGCTGCGATGAACTTACATGTGCATGTGTCTTTATGATAGAACAATTTATATTCCTTTTGGTATATACCCAGTACTGGGATTGCTGGATTGAATGGTAGTTCTGTTTTTAGGTCCGTGAGGAATCACCACACTGTTTTCCACATGGTTGAACTAATCTACAATCCTATCAACAATGTTATAAGCATTCTTTTTTCTCCCCAACTCTCCAGCATCTGTTATTTTTTGACTTTTTAATAACAGTCATTCTGACTGGTGTGAGAAGGCACCCCATTGTAGTTTTGATTGATATTTATCTAATGATCAGTGATGTTGAGCTTTTTCTTGTATGTTTGTTGATTGCATATATATCTTCTTTGGAAAAGTGTCTGTTTATGTACTTTGCCCATTTTTTAATGAAGTTGTTTGTGCTTTTTTCTTGTAAATTTGTTTAAGCTCCTTATAGATCCTGGGTATTAGACCTTTGTTAGATACACAGTTTGCAAAATTTTTCTGTCATTCTTTAGGTTGTCTGTTTGCTCTGTTGATCGTTTGTTTTGCTGTGCAGATGCTCTTTAGTTTAATTAGGTCCTGTTTGTCAGTTTTTGCTTTCGTTAAGATTGCTTTGGGTATCTTCATCCTGAAATCTTTTTCCGTTCCCGTGTCCATAGTAGCATTGCCTCCGTTGTCTTCAAGTGCAAGTGTTTTTAGAGCTTTGGGTTTTACATTTACTGACTGCCTGACTTTGAATCCTGGCATCACCATTTCCAAGATGGGTCATCTTGTGCAATTTGCTTACTCTCTGTAAGCCTCAATTTTCTCATCTCTAAAAGTAAGATTATGTGCGTTCCTTTCTTTTAGGATTCTTGTGAGGATAAAATGAGACAAAATGTGAAGTACATTGTACGGTTCTTGGGAGAAAGATATTCAACAAGAGTTAGCTACAAAACTGTTATGCTACACAAACCCCCAAAGATTCTATTATGCTAAAATGTTTTACTCCATTATGTGGAGTCACTGCTGGAAATTTATTTCTTGCTTAAAATTCTGTCTTGACTTCATTGATTAGTGAGGTTAAACTTTCCCCCAACTTTATTTGCTAGGTTTATTTGTTCTTTGGTGAATTGTCATTCAAGGCATCTCTTGTTTTCTGAATTTTTTTTAACAAAACTATTTATTTTGAGATAACTGTATATTAACATGCAGTAATAAGAAATAATACAAAGAAAGTCCATGTAAGCTTTACCTCAGTTTCATATATATGTATATATACACACATACATACACATCACATATAAGTGGATATATGTACACATATATATGAATATATATATTCACGTATTTATTTTCTCTCTCTCTTGTTCAGATTGAAAAACTTCAACTGTTTTATCTCAAAGTCACCAATTATTTCTTCCATCCTCAACATTCTGCTGTTGGGTCCATTCATTGAGTTTTATTTAGGTTATTGTACTTTTCAGTTCTGAAATTTCCATTTGGTTCTTCTTTATATCTTCTGTTTATTTGGTGAATCTTTCTATTTGTTCAGTTGTTTCAAATGTGTTCTTAATTTGCATTAAGGATTATACAATGACTGATATAATGCTAACATTTATCTATGTTGATGTCTATTTTTTGTTCTATTCAAGTTGAGATTTTCCTGGTTCTTTGTATACCATGTGATGATTTTTCATTGAAACCTGGACATGTTTGGCATTATGTATTGAGACCCAAGATCTTATCCAGACCTTCCATTTTTGCTTTCATTTTGTAGCATTGCTTCATTAGAGGAAGGGGCTGCACTACTCATTACTGCCAGGTAAGGGTGGGAATCCTGGTTCCTCACTTGCTCTCTGTTGGCACCGGAGGGGTCATTACTGCTGGTGGGGGTAGAAGTTCTGGCTCCCGACAAGGTGTTTACTGATACTACCTTGCCTGGGAGAGCTAAGGGTGCCTTGTAACTGCTCCTGCAATGGTCTCTGCTGATGCCATGGGGGAAGCATGCTCTCATCATCCCTAGATGGTGGTGAGGGTCTTGATTCACCATTAGGCCTCTGATACCAATCCACCTGTGACTGCTGGCAGGTGACCTGTTACTGGGGTGGTTCAAGCTTCCCACATGGTCTCCACTCACACTGTGAAAGTGGGGGACCTTGTTACTGCCCAACTGGGATGAAAGTCCAGGCTCCTTACTTTGCCTTCTCTGACATCACCCCAATATAAGGGAGTATGGGCCCCTTGTTAGTCAGAAGAGGGTGGAAGTCAAGACTACCAACCAGGTGTTTGCTGTTGTGGATGGGGGTGGAGTTACAGTGTTATCTGTGGCAGTTCAGTGGATGAGAGCAAATTATTATTAATAAGTAATCTGTCTTGCTAGGTTTCCCCTTTCTTGGGGGCCCTTTTGGGGTATATTTTGTTTTTGGCCTGCCCTCATCAGTATTTCCAGGTTGCTGGCTTCTTCAGCTCCAAGTCTGGGATACTCAAGGCAAAAAGAAAACCGAGGACACTCAGCATCCCATTGTGCCTTGGGTCCTAGGTCCCTAGCCCATCTGCCTTCCTTCTTCTCTCCATATTTTGGAGGCTTCTCATTTGTTTTATATTTAGTATCTAGAGTGTTAATTGCACTTAGTGGCAGGAATGGAGGAGCTTACATCTATTTCATCTTTGCAGGAGTTCAAGTATCTGTCTACTTCCTTAAAAAAAAATAAGGTCTTACTCTTTTTCTTATATACTTTTTTCAAGTAAATATTAAGGATATCAACCTCCTGTCAGAACTATGAATATTGATTTTTTTCATATGTGGTTATTTGAATGCTTTTCTAAGACCTGAGCTTTGTTCTGTGGGAGCATCAAAAAATCGTATTTACAATGATAAGGTACAAAACATTGGCTAAAAATATGTTTAGATCTTTGGGCAGGTTGAGGTATTTAAGGTCTGTCCTATTGCCATGGATACATAAGTGATAATTAGTTCAGAGGAGTTCAGTTTCAGTGGGAGATTTAAGATTTGCATGTGATGTCCTTGAGTAGGAAGTGGGACTTTCAGGGGACTGCCAAGAAACTGCTTTCAACACAAGGAGTGCTTTGGCTCCTCTCTGATCTGGGAAGGTTCCTGTTAGTGATCTGGGCTTGATGCTAGCTCTGCTGATGGACGTCGGTGAGACCGTCATGCCTTGGACACAGCTGTAGTGAATAACCTGCCCCCTTGGCTAAACACTGGGAACCTGATCTTTATGACTGAATGCTGCAAACTTGAGACTCTCCTGGGACTCAGTGACTTTGGGTTTATACTTTAAATGGCATTATCAGATAGCTTTCTGGTCCCCATAATAAAGTGTGGTCCTTGGTAAAATTGTGACCCTGGGGATATGATCTTGGGTGACCCCGTCTCCCTCCTTTCCCTTTATTTATTCATTTATGGAATCATGAGTCCCATTGTTCATCAACTTATTAAATTTCTACATCATTTTTGGGAGCTATGGAGGAAACATAAATGAAAAACATCCTTTTTCCTGACAGAATGATAGTGGGTAGGAAAGACGGTGATCATTACATTCAGTCACACAATGGAGAGGAACACGTGATCATCTCAGAGGGCAGAGTATACAGGGATAGGCAGGCAAGGAGGGTTTCACCAGAGAGGGGACACCTTAGCTGAATCTTGCTGGGAAAAAGGAATTAGCCAAGTACAGAGGGTGCAGGAGAGTGGGACTGACCACTGAGGCAGAGGGAACAGAGAAATGTGAGGTATCCTGAGAGGTAAGAAAGGAGAAGATCCAGGGGATAGCGTGGCTTAGATTGAGGAATTAGAAATAGCCACCTGCCTTTGCCAGTAGTGAAAGTAACAGACACATGCAAGCCAAACCTTCAACAGATTTATTTTTTTTCAAATGGAACATGTTGTAAACAATTAGACTATCCGCTATGGTTGTCTTATTGTCAGGCTGCCCAACCTAGATTTAAGCTAGAAGGCAACAGACAACCATGAGAAGCTTTTTACAGGTTAGTGGCACAATGTCCCAGAAACATCACTGTGTCCTGTGGAAGAGGAATGGACTGGACTTTGGTCATGAGTGTGGTCATGGGTCGCTTCAGTCTTGGAAGAATTCAGTGTGGTCGTTGTACTAAGGTATCAATGACTTTACATGAGCCCAAAGCAGTATTTTGTGTCTCTGTTGTAAATGACAATTGGAGAAAGTAAGATAGTCCCAATTTTGGTTACCTCAAGCCATACTACCTAAGTGAACAGATTGTGGAGGTTTACTATCTATTGGCCTTTCTTTCCCATAACCCACAGATAACTGGGATTGGCTATTCTCAGATCAATTTTCTTCTACCCGTCTACTTATGTCAATAACAGAAGGGCCTCTGGTGAGTCGCGAAGGATGTCCTGAATGAGAAAATAGCTGCCATTCAATGCTTTGGAAAAATTATAAAAGTTTCCGGTAAAAGGGGGAAATAAAGGCTATTTCCCATTCATTATTTTTTTTTGGATCGGAAACCATTAAAATGTAAGTCAAACCTGGAAAGATGCAGTCAAATAGAAATGGGAAAACATAGGACAAAGGGTGTATAAGGCAGAAGATGGGTGGAGGGTATGATATTTGCTTTCTCCAAGAAACAATATTGCTTTCATCAAAGAGAAGAAAAAATAAGTTCTCTGGCTTTCTGTGTCCTGAGGCTGAGTTTAATTAAGGCAAGAAAGGGCAGAGAGAACTGATAAATAAAACAAAACCTAGATCTGTAGGAAACTGCCCTAGAGAAGTTAGAAGAGTGCAGTCCTGGTAATTATCATTACATGAGGGATGAGATATGTCAAGGAGAGAGGATGTCATGTGGACAATATAATGAGGGGCCATATGCGAGGGGATAGTAAAATCCAAACACCTTTTATGATACCAGAACTAAGATGCGGGGAGCATGCTCAAACACCAGTTCTTTGCAGTTTGACAAAATGGATCTTAGATGTTTTCCTCTTTATCAACCTGGGAGATACAAGTGGGGCCTGCAGGGTGTTGTCCTTGACCCAGGGCCACTTATGAAAGAGGAACACTGAGAGGTAAATTGTATATATAGTAAGGATCACATTTCAGATGATCTCAGGGCAAAGGAGACATGGACAAAAGCGTAAGAGGTAACAAGAATACCTGGAGCAAATGAAAAGCCACATTGTCAAATGTAGAATGGCAAACCCAGGTTTGTCCCTTTTGGGCTAAGTGACATTAGGCAGGCCACAGCTTCTCTATGTATGAGTTAGTCAACATATGGCGCTAAGCTACATCTACTTTATTTTAGGTGTTGTTATAAAGATTTGTTAAATTAATATCTAAGGCCCTTAAACAGCACCTTGCACACATGAAACACAATATATACAAAATTTAAAAACTTTTGCGATGAGAGTTTTCTGCCTAAGCCACTAGGCTGTCTGGGGATGCAATTTGAGATAGTACAAAAATAAAAACAAAAGGCATTGGGTAGCTCTGAGCCAACGTACAGGAGAGTCTAGAGTTAAGGCAGTGAGAAATAAATGCCAGCACCCAATGGGCCATGGGAAGCATCAGGATCATAAGGGGAGGCGAAGCCGTAAGTCTGGGAGGACGGGAGAAGGCCTGGTATCCACGCTTGGTTACATCAAACTGAGGGCAGGGTGCAAGCTCTGAATAGGCAGGGATTTCTATTGCTTTTGCTTATTCTTATAAGCCCATGCCCAGAACCATGCCTGGTACATAGTAGATACTCTCTAAGTATTTGCTGAGTGAATGGTGAAGTATTAAGTGGGCTGTGGACATGTTGTCTTGGTGTAAAGGAACAGAATCAGGAAGAACAATTGTTAGAGGTAAGCTACCTCAAAGGACCAGAGAACTCCTGAACAGTCTAGGTTTTCTGCATTGTCCATAAGCAGAAAATCCTGAGGTTGGGATAACAGAAGAAACCCCAACTAGGATTAAAGCAATAGAAAATGATATTTCTAAAGAAATGAAGAACAACTTGAATGCTCACAATTATGGAGCTAGAATAAGGAGGGCTAAGGAGCATCAATTAATGTCTTTCTCTCTGTCTTCCTCCCTCTTTGTGGTTGATTCTCTGTCTTTAATCTACTGGTCTTCTCTGACATAATGAAGTAGCTGCCTTTGTTTTTTTTTTTGCATGATAGGTTTAGGGAAGGTTTGTTCTATGGGTATATCGCATAATTGTGGTGTTTGTGTTTCTATTGAACCGATCACCCCAAATAGTGAACGCAGTATCCAATAGGTCATTTTTTAATCCTTGCTGTCCTTTCTCCTTCTTACTTCTGCTCTTGGAGTCTCCAGTGTCTATTGTTTCCATCTTTAATGCCCACTTTTACCCACTTCTTAGCTCTCATTTATAAGTGAGAAGATGCCGTATTTGATTTTTTGTTTCTGTGTTATTTCACTTAGGATTATGGCCTCCTGCTGCATACCTGTTGCTGCAAAGAATCAATTTCATTCATTTTTCTGGCTGCATAGTATACCATTTCTTCTTAATTTTAATTTCTCTGTGGACAGAGTAGAAACACAATCAAGTGAGTTTAGGGTTCAGCTAAGAGATTCCAGTTAGTCTTAAAGAAGAATTTCTTACTATCAAAGAATTCTCTAAAATCTGTTAGTTACTAAGGCAAGTGGAGAAAACCTTCTTTTCTAAAAGGGTTTAGAACAGAGTAGTTTAAATTCAGGAGTAGTATAGATTCTCCATTCTCTAGAGTGCTCTATGATCTCACAGGAAGCAGGAGAATGAACAGGATAATCTCACAACAGAAAGCTCTGCATAGGCAGGGATTTATGTCATTTTTGCTCATTCTTATAAGCCAATGCCCAGATCCATGCCTGGTACATAGTAAATACTCTCTAACTATCTATGATCCCACGGGAAGCAGGAGAATGTTGTAATTTTTTTGCTGGTGAAGGGTCTTGTCTTAATGTTGATGGCTGCTGACTGATAAGGTTGGTGGTTGCTGAAGGTTGAGGTGATCGTGGCAATTCCTTAAAATAAGACAATAAAGTTTGCCACATCAATGGACTTTTCCTTTCACAAAGAATTTCTCTGTAGTATGCAATGCTATTTAATAGCATTTTACCCACAGTAAAGCTTCATTGAAAATTGGAGTCAATTCTCTCAAACTCTGTTGCTGCCTTATCACTTACGTTTATGTTACATTCTAAACCTTTTCTTGTCATTTCAGCAATGTTCATAGCATCTTCACTAGGAGTGGATTCTGTCTCAAGAAACCACTTTCTTTGTTTATCCATAAGAAGCAACTCTTTATCCATTCAATATTTATCATGAGATTGCAGCAATTCAGTGACAGCCTCAGGCTCTACTTCTAATTCTAGTTGTTTTGCTATTTCCACCACACCTGCAGTCACATCCACCACTAAAGTGTTGAACCCCCCCAAAATTATTCATAAGGGTTGGAGTCAACTTCTTCCAAACTCTTGTTAATGTTGATATTTTGACATCTTTCCATGAATCATGAATGTTCTTAATGATATCTGAAAAGGTGAATCATTTTCAGAAGGTTGTCAATTTACCCATATCCATCTGTGGAATCTATGGCAACTATAGCCCATTAAATGTGTTTTTAAAAATAATTAGACTTGAAAATTGAAATTACTTCTTGATGCATGGGCTGAAGAATGAATGTTGTGTTAGCAGGCATGAAAACAAGATTAATCTCCTTGCACACCTCCATCAGAATTCTTGGATGAACCAAGTGCATTGTAAATGAGCAGTAATATTTTGAGAATAATCTTTTTTTATGTGCAGTAGGTCTGTGTTAGTATGTTTTCGCAGTGCTCTAAAGAAATACCCAAGACTAGGTAATTTATAAAGGAAAGAGATTTAATTGACTCACAGTTCCACATGGCTAGGAAGGCTTCGGGAAACTTACAATTATGGCTAGAGGCAGAGGGGAAGGAAAAACCTCCTTCACATGGTGGCAGGAGAGAGAAGAGTGAGTAGTGAAGTGGGAAGCGCCCCTTATAAAGCCATCAGATCTCATGAGAAGTCACTTCCTATTATGAGAACAGCATGGAAGATACAACCCCCATGGTCCAATCACCTCCCATCAGGTCTCTCCCTAGACACATGGGGATTACAACTCTTGTTAAGACTTGCGTGGGGACACAGCCAAATTATATCTCAACAGCAGGCTTAAAATATTCAGTAAACCATGCCGTAAGGAGATGTGCTGTTATTCGGGCTTTATTTTTCCACTTATAAAACAAAAGCAGGGTAGATTTAGCATAATTCTTAAGGGCCCTAGATTTTTGAAATGGTAAATGAGCATTGACTTCAAGTTAAATTCACCAGCTGCATTAGTCCCAGATACAATGGTCAACCTGTACTTTGAAGCTGAAGCTGACATTGACTTCTCCTCTCTAGCTATGAAAGTCCTAGATGGCAGCTTCTTCTAATAGAGGGCTATTTTGTCTACATGGAAAATCTGTTGTTTAGTGTAGCTACCTTCATCAGTGATCTCAGATTTTCTGAATGACTCCCTGCAGCTTCTACATCAGCATTTGCTGCTTCACCTTGTACTTTTATGTTATGGATATGGCTGCTTTCCTTAAATCTTAAAGCTCCTCTACATGGGTTTCCATGGAAATGTGAGAGGCAGTCTAAGAAACAAATGGCAGGATTTGAACCAACCTCCGCTAGTTTCCAACTTTTCTTCTGTAGCTTCTTCACCTCTCTTAACCTTCATAAAATTGAAGAGAGTTTAGGTTTTGCTCTCTGGATTAGGTTTTTGCTTAAGGGAATGGTTTGATCTTCTATCGAGACCGCTAAAACTTTCTCCAATCAGCAATAAAGCTATTTCGCTTCCTTATTATCTGTGTGTTCACTGGAGTAGCACTTTTAACTTCCTTTAATAGTTTTTCCTTCGCATTTACAGCTTGTCTGATTGGTGCAAGATATCTAGCTTTTGGCCCATCTCAGCTTTTGACATCCCTGCCTCACTGATCTTAGTTAATTCTAGCTTTTGATTTAAAATGAGAGACATGCAACTCTTTCTTTCACTTGACCACTTATAGGCCATTGTTAGGTTATTAATTGCCCTAATTTCAATATTGTTGTATCTCAGTGAATAGGGAGACCCAAGAGAGAAAGAGAGATGGGGAAATGACCAGTTGGTGAAGTAGTCAGAGCATGTATTTAGCGATTACATTTATCATCTTATATGGGTATGGTTGGCAGTGCCCCAAAATAATTACAATAGTAACATGAAAGATAAGTGGATCACAGATTACCATAACAGATCAGCATAACATATATAATAATAAAAATTGTGACACAGGGACAGGGAGTGACACATGCTGTTGGAAAAAATGTTCAGATTGGCTTGCTCATGTGGGGTTGACACAAATCTTCAATTTGTCAAAAATAAAGTATCTGTGAAGAGTGATAAAGCAGAGCACAATAAAACAAGATATGCCTATGTATCTCTCTCTCTTTCTTGCTCTCTCTCTCTCTCTCTGTGTCTGCAAATAGAAGAGGGATCTGTATCATCAAATGTTGCTAAAGTTCTTAGACATCCTCTGTGTGGGTTTTTATGGAAACATGAGTGGCTGTCTCAGAAACAAATGGCAGGATACTAGAGAAAAGGGCACAGATAGTCACATTTCACATCATTTTATAATCTGGCAATTTTTGCACATTTGTGAAGATAAGCAGGCTAAAAGAGTAATCGAAATACTTAGAAATATTTAAGATTTTAACAAAAAAGAGAAAATTGGTCATTCTGGCTTGGTTTTATGCAGCTTTCAGAAAATATAGAAGTTATTTCCAAGATCCTCTCTTTGATTTCTTACTTTACTTCTGCTTGTGTACCAACCAATTCTTGTTAAATATTTATGGACAAGATTAAAGACTTTATAAAACTCTGCAGCTGGCAGCTGTCCTCGCCTAAAGGATAAAGCAGAGAGTCTTCATTTTAATTGGGTAACTATGTGACTGAAATATCTAACCCCCAAGGGAAATACAAGAGTTAAAATATGTAAAGCAATTTTTACAAGAGAAAATCGCTCTCTACATTTTATAGTTTCTATTTCCTTTGGTAGTTGCGTGTGAAGGTGAAATTACAGTGTTGTCTTTTATAGCTTCCTAAGGTTAGAGGCACATTTCAATGTTTCAGAATGCCTGCTAATAATATTCAGGTGGAGAGCACCCCATTCTGCTCTGTGTTGTGACACAAAATTGCTCGTCATATTTCACTTCTGAGAATCTTTCACACAGCTGCCTCGTGCCCAAGTTATAAAATGACAGAGTAAACTTTAAACTGCAGAGGGTGGGCGAATCTGCTAAACTGACTGTTGGGCAGACATTGAATGTAACAAACAGAAGTTGAAGAAAAAGGTTTTTTTTTCCTTTTTGGGCCAATAATTACCTGACAGTTAACAGCTATATTGTTAGTGTTGAGCCTCTGATGTTGGTCTTGAGAGACTCAGCTGATCTTGGAGAAATCAGCTGAGTGGGTGTGATCCTCAACCGGAACACCTAGGGCTTGAACAAGATGTCTCCTGAGATTCCTTTAAGGCCTAAGTGTACTTTAAGGCCCAAGTGTCTAAGTCAAGGTTAGCAAGCAAAGAACCATGAACCAAATCCTGTCTACTGCTTGTTTTTGTATAGCTTTGTGAGCTAAGAACGTTTTTTACATTTTTAAATAGTTGGGGGAAAAAATCAAAAGAATAATATTTTCTGATATGTGCAAATTAAATGAAATTCAAATGTTAGTGCCACAAATAAAGTTTTATTGCAATACAAGGAAGCTCATTTGTTTATGTGTTATCCGTGGCTGTTTTTACGACACAGTCATACAGTCAAGTGCTTAAACCTAAAGTATTTACTCTCTTAACTTTTGCTGAAGAAAGTTGCCAACCTCTATCTAAAAGATTCTGAATCAATTTAAAAGAGTTAGTCAACTCATCTTTTTGTTTGTTTGTTTATTTGAATGGTAACTTTCTTAATAGTAATGTTGGTTGTGTTTGAACAAAATCTTTGTTAAATTTTTGCTCTATTATTAAAGAAGGAAGAAACAGTTTTCTTCCAGCAAATCAGATAACTGCTGGGACCACTTTCTCTGATAATTTTTCCTTTCTCAGCTTCATATATGTAGAGTTAGCTGCATTCCTGAAGGAATGAGAAAGGTGGGTAATGTAATGTACAGACCAAAGATTTCGAGTTTCATTTCCTCTCATTAACTTAAGATGAGGTCTCCCATATATGTGGATCTCAAACCCAGGTCCTGGGAAAAAACTTCTGCCTGGCTGAAATGCAGAGTAACCCATGATTAGCAGAGCAATGGAGAGTGAACATTTTTCCAATCCCCGGTTTTGTGCCAGCTTCAGTGTTAGGCATTTGCCTGCAGTTTTATTATTTTTTATAACTACCTCATCTCTCAGAAGGGAGAGGCTGAGAGGCGGAGAGGTTAGAGATCTGGCAAGTGGAGGAGGGTGGATTTGAGCCTATGTCTGCCTGATTTCAAAGCTCATGTTCTTACAAAGCCAATTTAATATTTAAAAGAACTCTCTTTCCAGTAAGGAAGTCACCCAAAAAAACAAAAAATGAGAAGACCTATACATTTTGGATCAAAGCAAGGTCCAGGAACCTCTGTCAGTCTGTACAGATGTGTTTCCTAGAGCCAATGCTGTTAAAACACTTCCTAAATTTCTTTCAATCTCTGTTTTCAATGGTCAGAAGTTTCCTTTATGAGATTCTGTTTGATTTCTTCTTTTTTGAACATAGAGTGTTGATCTGTCACAAGCTGGAGTGCAGTGGTGTGGTCATGGTTCACTGCAGCCTCAAATCTCCTGGACTCAAGTAATCTTCCTGCCTCAGCCTCCAAGAGTATCTGGGACTACAGGCATGTGCCACCATGCCTGGCTAATCTTTATTTATTTGTGGAGATAGGGTCTTACTGTGTTTCCTGGAATTTTTTGTTTGTTTCTTTAAGCATGATATTCTGTCTGCCTAAAACATCTGCTGTCACTTTGTGTTGTTGACACCCCACTTGCCTTTAAGAACTGGCTCCTCGTATACAGAGGGGAAGTAAGAGGCTTGACATCTTTGCTGACCATTACCAAGTGCCAGCTCCCCCATCCAATCTGTTAGGCACCTTCCTACCTCCAGCAGATCTCATTCTCCTCTAAACTTGTATTTCTGGAAACTCAGCATTCTGCCAATGGAGTCTCACTAGATTGTATGCTTTTGAAGTCAGGAATGGTGTCTCAGACCTTCATACTCCTATGCACAGGGTCTCATATAGGCAAAGAGCATTTGCTGAAAAGGATTACATGGAAAAAATACCATTCTAGCAATTTACCTCATCACCTATTTTCCAAGTGTCTACTCGATGTTGAACCAACAAGCTCAAGTTGAATGAATGCACTGCTGTTTGTGCTTGTTTTGGCAAAGGAGGAACTGGTTTGAGCTGAGATATCACATCTAGCCACAGTGTTTTTGAAACAGGTTTTTGAGTTCACTGGGAAGAAATCTTCTCTGTGTTACCTGAATAGCACTTCTTAGTATATTCTATCCCTGGGTCTCTGTCCTTTGCTTGCAGAACTGATGGAGGAGGCACTACCCACTGCTCAGACAGCTCCAACTTTCTAAATCCCATTCTTGATGCCTATCCCAACCTTCAGAGAGTTGAAGAGACATGGACTCATAGCGAAGAGTGTGTGCTCTGAGGCTGACAGATTTGTGTTTTCGGTTACTGTTGTCATTTGAAAGATGTGCAACCTTAGGCATTTACCTAAGTTCTCTGAACTTCAGTTTCTTCATTTGTAAAACAAGAGTAATACTGGTACTCAAAGGCTTGCCCTGACATGGGAAAATGCACTTATATGACAGTAGTCGTACTATGATGTCTAGGTAACAGGAGAGCTACCCAACCTTGGTTGCTTTTTGGTGACAGGAGTACCTGTCAACTCAACAACTGACATTTTCATTCACTCTGATATAGACATTTGAGAGGAAAGAAATACAGGAGCAAATCTGAGAAGTCCTTTTCTCTCCCTGCTCTCATCCACCCCACTGGTCCTGCATCTGCTCTGCATTGTGGCCGTAGCTATTAAGCAGCTTCCCTTTGTTTCTTCAGCAAAGTCTCTGCCATATTGGAATGAGCCATTTTTGGCATCTATTTGCGGCAATGATCAGGAGAGACATCGACAAAGCAGTGCTGGGTGGATGGACTGCATGTTCATGAACCATCTGAGCTGCACCAGTTGGGTCCTGGCCTCTCTCACAGTCCTGATCCCTGATCCCTGCTGCATGTGCGGTATGGGCTGAACTTGAGGTGGGCTGTAGGCATAGTGCATTAATGCAACCCATTTTGACCTTTACTCAGTGTCAGAAACTGTTCTGAGGACTTTAGAGGGATTATTCCACTTAACTTTGTAACCATGCCCATTTTAGAGATAAGGAAATAGATACAGAAAAGTCTAGTGACCTGACGAAGTTGACATAGCTGGCAGAGCCAAGAATCAAACCCAAAGCCCTCTGACACCAGAAGCAAAGCTAAGTGGTTTGGTTTCTGTTGCTGTCATTAAGAGTTCTTTCCAAAATTTCTTGGCAAAAAATTTGCAGCCTTCAGTTATTTACTTTTGACTTGGGAGCTGCAGTTCAGGTCCTCATCTTTGCTTTCTTAGAAAAAAAAACCAGATGGAGAAAGGGTCATACTTGGAGTCATTTAGAAACTAATTTGATAGCTATAAGTGTCCTTTAGAATAAAACCCTTTCCCACTTTGTACTCTTGGAACCTGTACTGCTAAATGTGGAGTGGTGGGGGGAGGTGGAAAGCAGGATGAGCTGTGAAAATAAGTGGATTTTCTCTGATGTCTAATCCACTAATTATGTCAAGTAAAATTGGATCACGCTTGTAATTCAGGTTTTACTGTTTGCATTAAGAAATGCTGTTGGCAGAGTTGTGAGCAGAGAAAGGGAAAAGGACATTGCAAGTCATTACTGAATGTGAAGAGGTTGGTAGTTTATTTTTTTGGGGGGGTGGTCAAGGTGCTGCGTTTGGACTGCCCGATTTAGCTAATGTAGCTGCAGCAGTAATAACTAAAGTAGCAGTGGAGAATATTAAGGAAAGTAATGTGGGAAGCAATTTGAATATGTCATAATGACTGCTCTGTATTTGCATACAGGATGAGGAGCCATGTGCAAAGCATGAGTTCTTTTTCATTGAGTTTAACGGAATTTTAACCCCCAAACTGATGGTAGTGATGGAAACTCAAGAAAGAAAGAAACCACTGAGTGAGAAATTTCAGGCTGGTTAGCACTGTACCTGCCTTTAAGTTTGCTTGGAGCCCTAGCCTTACCTCCTCCTCCTCCTCCTCCTCCTCCATGTGTAATAGTGCCGGTTCCTGTCTTAGGGTTACTTTTATTTCTTTAGATACCTTTTTTTCCTCTCACTTGCTTAGATTTACCAGTTATTTATTTATTTCCTCAGACATCCTGAAGCTGGCTGGGAGTATACCTTCCAGTAATCTTGACATACCAACACCATGAAGTGCTAAAATCTGGCGGAAAACATCAATGCAATTCATTCATTAAAGTATACAATTCAATAGTGTTCAGTTGTATTCACAGACTTGGGCAACTGTCACCACAATCTATTGTAGAACATTTCCATCCTTCCCACAGCTTTTGCCCCTAGCAATCCCTCCCTATTTCCTTCTGCCCCACAGCCCTGGCAATAACTACTTTACTTTCTTCTGATTTAGCAAAGATATAGACTGGGAATAGAAACCATCTTGAGTGAGTTGCATGTACAGGAAACAAAGTTTTCTAGAAAGTGTTTACTGTGTCACACTGGGACTGTCTCTGCCCAGTACTTTTGCTCACATTCTCTCTTTCAGTGTCCATCTCTCTCTTCTATTATATCTTAACAGTTTGATGAAATTGTCTTTCAGAGGAGGCTTTGCCTGAATTTTGCCATTTGTTTTGTGGCCCCATTGACACCGTTCTCCATTCGGGACAGTGCGTTTCCCCCATCTACCCACTGAGCAAGCGGCAAACCAGACAACCACTCTGACCTAACAAGTGCAAAATTTTAAAGTCATGATATTCTTTTATCCAACCTCAGCCCTGAACTCACTTCCTCCTTTTTCAACCGGGCACTTTCTCTTTTGGTGCCAAGTACAATTTTTTTCTCTGCAGCCACTTCTGGGAAGGGGAGAGAAGTGGAAAGGGTGGATTGAGCCTTGTGTGGTTGTAGGAGGAAATGGCAAACACTGTCATGATGAACTCTTGGAGCCACAGGGGCCAGGGTGTGACGTCAGCAGAGGAGACCAGGGGCAAGGGTCTGGAGACCCAACAGCTCTCTCATCAGGGAATGCCCATACTGACTCCTCTTCTGGCCACAGCATAGGCTGCTGTTTGTTTTATGACAGCTTTATTAAGATATTCACATGCCATGCAATTCATCCATTAAAGTATACAATTCAATAGTGTTCAGTTGTATTCACAGACTTGGGCAACTGTCACCACAATCTATTGTAGAACATTTCCATCCTTCCCACAGCTTTTGCCCCTAGCAATCCCTCCCTATTTCCTTCTTCCCCACAGCCCTGGCAATAACTACTTTACTTTCTGTCTCTATAGATTGGCCTATCCTGGACAGTTCGTAAAAATCGGTTTTTACAGTATGTGACTGTTTCTTTCACTTAGCATAATGTTTTCAAGGTTCATCTATTCAAGGTTGTAGCATATATCAGTCTTCATTCCTTTTTATTGCTGACAAGTATTTCTTTATAAGGATATACCATATTTTGTTTATCCACTAATCCATTGATGAACATTTGGGTGGACTACATTATGAATGATGCTGTATGAACATTTGTGCCCAGGGTTTTGTGTGTACATTTCTCTTGGTTGGACAGGCAGGAATAGAGCCGATGAGTTGCATGGTAACTCTATGTTTAACCTTTTGAGTAACTCCCTCGTACTGTCTTCCAAAGCGGCCTTTGCAAAAATGCAGTTTTCCTTTGCTTGCTTCCCCTATTGCTTGCTCCTTCTTCAACTCTCATCTCAAATGTTTCCTCAGAGACACCTTAGCTGACCTTCAAGGCTAGTTCAGACCTCTCTGTTGTATACATTCATGGCAATTAGTATTTTCTTGTGCATATAAATTATTTTTGTGTACATATTTTGTTAACTTGAGACCCTTTTGCCTCAGTTTATCTATTTAAGTACTTATTTGTAAAATAAGGGCATTAATGTTTAAATTGCACTGAGAATACTACAGTTAAAGCATCCAGCAGCTTGAGGCCTAAGGCATAGTAGGGCTAAAGATGGTAGTTATTATTTTAACACTCTCTGTATGGAATATAAAATCAGAACCCTAAGTACACATTCAATGAGCATGAACCAAACTTAATTGGCCTTTCCTTGGTTTTCTATTAATAGCTAGTTGGTACTTGCTTTATGCATTTTGTTGTCTAGGAGCATTTGTCAGCAAACAAACAGGCAACAGAGGTGCAGGGAAATGTAATGGAAAGAAGATGTAAATAGAGAAAATTCAATCATTAATGCATTTGAATTTGATAGTTTATTTCAGTTAGCAACTGGCTAATATTTTCTTTTAGAGTAAAAGAGCTCAGTGTAGCTCCAGAAGCATCAGACCTGGGTGGGGCCTGTTTTGTGAACCATGGTTTTTAAGGATTTTGGGGGGTTTGCTTGTGCACATCCATTTTTCTCAGAACTCTGAAGAGCCAAGTGCTACATTTGCTTGAGCTTTTCTCCCATAATGCTTGGCCACAGCTAAGGCTAGTCTTTCACCGTGGCATTGGTTCTCTCCAGCTGAACATCTGTTGCTCAGCAGCTCTGCAAGGTCAACTCTGCTGAGGAGAAGGTACAGAGAACTACCTGGAAGTGAGGGTTGTACTTCAGGCTGTGGCAGCATCATTGCAGATTAAAGAGGAGACACTGGGACCAGCAGTAGATGCGGATGGTTCTTTGTGACCTAGAGAGCTAAGATCTTGCAGCTCACAGTTGAGTGAAGGTAGTTTTGGGCTTTAGGGAACTCTCCCACTTGAGTCTATGGGTTTTCTTTTTATTTTAGTGCTATAAACTTCTGATTTATTTTTAATAGACATTTAGAGCAATTTTATGTTCACAGCAAAACTGAGCGAAAGATACAGAATTTTACTCTTCAACATCATACATGCATAGCCACACCATTATCAAGATCCCCCACCAGAGTGGTACATTTGGTGTAATTGATGAACATACACTGACACATTAATACCACCTGACATGCATTGTTTACTTAGCGTTTTCTCTTGAAGTTGTATAGTCTTTGAGTTTTGACAAATGTGTAATGATGGCTATCCACTATTACCACATCATACAAAATTGTTTCACTGTCCTAAAAATCCTCTGTGCTCCATCAATTCATCCCTCTCTCCAAACTAAACTCTGGCAGCCACTTTCTGCTATTGTCATAGTTCTACCTTTTCCAGAATGTTGTATAATTAGAATCATATAGTACGTAGCTTTTTCATATTGGTTTCTTTTATATATTAATATACATTTAAGTTTCCTCCAGTTCTTTTCATGGATTGGTATCTCATTTCATTTTAATGCTGATAATATTCCATCATCTGGATATCCCACAGTTTATTTATCCATTCAACTACTGAAAGGCAACTTGGTTGCTTAAAGCTACTGTTAATGTCCATATGCCAGTGTTTCTGTGGATGTGAGTTTTCAACTCCTTAGGGTAAATATCAAGGAGTGTGCCAGACTCTATGGTAAAGTATGTTTAGTTTTGCAAGAAACCATGAAACAGTCTTGGTGGCTGTACCACTTTGCATTCACACCAGAAATAAATGACAGTTCCTGTTGCTCCATGTCCTCATCACCATTTGGTGTTGTCAGTGATCTAAGTGTTGGCCATTTTAAAAGGTGTGTAGTGGTATCCTATTGGTGTTTTAATTTATGTTACCCTAATGACACATGATACAGACAATATTTTAAGGTGCTTATTTACATCTGTATTATATCTTCTTTAGTGAGGTGTCTGTTAAGAACTTTGTTCATTTTTTTTTACTGTGCTGAGAACTGGGGGAATGCAGAATAAGGAGCGGGACATGCTCTCTCCCTTCACAGAGCTGCCAGAGAAGAAATGACAGTGTCTGTTAGGAACTGGCCTTAGGATCTCCCAGGTTGATGGGTGAGTCATCGCACATACACATACACAGAAATTCACTCTGCACTTGTGACATTAAGTCTTCTCTTCCTTCTTCTGGCCTTTTCTCTTTTTTAGCTTCCCAGTTTCCCACTGAGTACTTGCCTAGAGCAACCCTTCCTGAAGAGGATGCTGTGGGTGCCTGGCACAGACACCTTACGGTATGTTCATTCCCTGCTGAGGGGCCCACTGATCTCTGAAACTGGACCAAGTGTCCCATAGAATGGATATTTATGGGTTTTTGAAAAATAAACATAGAAACTGACCCTCTCAGTCTTAAAACTTGAGAAAGTTACATTTATCTCATCTGAATTCCATTCTTAAGAAACCAACATCAGACCTCCTGGATAGTATCAAGGAATGGAAACTCAGCAGATCACCGCATTTGGATAATGAGATGGCATATCCCCATCTGTCCCCATTGCCTAACCACTCCCAGCTGCCTGTTGACCAACTCCTCTTCCATACACCCCTGCTAAATCCTGTTTTTCCACATAGTTACATTTCTTCCCTGCTATGTCACCCCCTAATATTAGTCACTTGAGGAGATGGATTAGAGACTGATCTCCCATATACTTGGCTGCAGCACCTGAATAAAGCCTTTTAACCTGGCAATACTCATTGTCTCAGTGATTGGCTTTCTGTGCAACGAGCAACAGGACCTAGACCAAACCCGTGGCATTTCAGCAATAATCACCACTACCTACTATCTCTTTCTCAGCCTTGAGAACCTACTCATCTGGGATGTGGCCCCATACTGGCCCCTCCTCTCTTCTTTCCTCATGATGGCACTAATGACCAATCAGGCTGAAGTGCATTTCCAGCTAAGACCACATTCTTATTAGCTTGTTCCCCTGCCCTGTCCCTGAGTCCTCATTCCTCTCCTGAGAGCATGCTCCCCGTCAATCACTTGAAGAATTCCTGTCTCAAGCCTTAGGGAAGCCAACCTAAAGTAGTGCCCAAGCTTAAACCTTACCTCTGTTCCTCTTCAACTAGTACCTGGCCCTTCTTAAACTTCCAGTTACCTCTGTGAAAGTGGGCCATATTAATAATTAATTATTAATAACTCTTCCTAGTTTATTTGTAGGCTAATGTTACTGCTCTTTCTTGATAACATAATGCCTTCACTCCGTTAACCATTCATTTTATTTTTAGGACTTGCTTAAGTAACAACCCTAGTGGGAAAATCCCAGTGGAATTTCATGAGCATGACTGGCAGTGCCTGCGAGGAGGAGAAGGATGAGATACTTTTGGTTAGGTGGGCTGTTTCAGCATCTCTTCTGGAAAAACCTTTTGAATTACCGTTTTCTTACTACCCCTACCTGCCAGTGAATTGCTCTCTCCCTCCTTGGTCTCCCCAGAGTATATAATGGTTGCATATCTCTTTATTGCATTTATAATATTGCATTGCAATTATTTGTTTTCTTGGCTGACCCCTCCCATTAGACTGGGAGCAGATAAAGAGCAGAGACCTTGTCTTATTTGTCTCTATCTCCCCAAGTGCCTAGCATGGTGCCTGGTATCCAGGAGGAACTCAAGCACTGTACGTGACAAAAGAATTAATAACTGATGAAAGTCTACATCCTCCTCCACTTTCACATGTATGCACTGGGCACATACATGAATACATGTAAAACATTTGTGGTGGAGTGAAAATTTAGAATATTAATCAACTGTCTTTCTTCCTAGTATTTCCTCAATTTTCAGACTGGAAAATTATACCCCAGGCCAAGGGAAAGAGAATAGAGAGATGGGCGATGGGACATAGGAAGATAGTGAAAAGTTTTGAACCAAAGAGGGAGGATGGTCAAGGAAGAAGACCCAAGATAAACTTTTAGGGCCCAAGAGAAGAGAGCACCAGACTGCTCTCCTTGTAGAAGGCAAGGCCCAGATGGAAGGAAGACACATGGTTAGTCAAAGAAAAGGGTCTCACATGAGAATCCAGAGGTCCTTGGGAACTAGGCTGGCCTAGAAGCAACAGAGCTTTGCTTAATACACTTGAGGGTTCGGAGTGTGCAGTAAGATATGACTGCGAGCACACAGGCTAAGGGTTAGTTAGCTGAGAAAAGTGCTTGGATGAGGGACACTTTAAGTTCAGTGAAATATGTATTCTACCCTTGTGTAATAAGGAGTCAAATAAAGGAATTAAATTAAATAATTAAAGAAATATTGCATTTAGTGCACAGCTCAACTTTGGACTGAGACTTTCTTTATAAAATGTAAAATGAAAACTCGGGGTAAATGAATCAACCATGGACAGAAGGGTCAGGGAGGTTTAATCTGGGACGTCGGGACTCCTTGAAGTCGGGTAGGACTCCTGGGGTGGATATTGATTATTAATGAGGATGTGAGGAAAGGAAAATGATAGGTGATCTCCTCCCCTGGGCTTTTTCAACTCCAAGCACATCACCCGTGAGCATCTTATAAGCATAACAGGGGAGGCCCAGACATTTCAAAAAGCCAACTAGAAGAATACTGATGAAGAGGTCTCCCCTGGTGCTGTTGTGGTGATACTGAAACTGCTGTTGCTGTGAAAACCAAAAACCGTGCTAAGTGCTCACTTGCCTCAAGTCAGAAAGGCAGCCTGGAAACCTTCGCTTGATAAATCTAATCTTTTTTTTCCCCCTGAATACTCTGGGGCAAATTCAAGACTGCTTGGAGAAATGGATATCAATGTATACAGATAAATACTGGAATATAGACATAAATACATATAGATAAGCACCCATCTAGACATAAATATATGAATACAATCATTTACTAAATATCTTATCCTATTTTGGAGGCTCTAGAAATAATTTTATAGACATTATCTCATTTTGTTCTTCCTTCAGCAATGAAAGGAGAGTGATATTATATTACTTTAACACAAGAGGAAATTGAGGCACAGAGTGGTTGAACAACAGGGTCACAGAGCTAGGAAAGGATAGGGTTTTTCTACACAGTAATGCATAATCAGTGCTGTTGCTTCCTTAGATATTATGGTGGATGAATGCACTTGAATGACTCCCTTACCCTATCCCTTAACACTCACTATCCAGCTCATTTTAAATTGCTTTATCAACACTATTAGCAAGAATCATAAGGGAATGATCCTAACATAATTGTATGAAACAGGGAAACAGCAGCTCTGGAGAGAGGTCATGCATATCTGTGTGCTCGCATGCACAGACATGCATTTACACACTCGTGTTTCATGGAACTGAATATAAGTAAGAAATTATCATGTCTAACACCTTAATTTTACAGATGCAGAAATAGCAGCTCAGGGAGGCAAGTGACTGCCCAAGACCCCAGGAACCAGGTCTAGAAGAACCCTAGTGTGTCTTTGCCTGAGAGATGGAGCTGTCTGTCACCAGCTCTGCCTGGAGGGGAAAGACTGTGGAAGGGAGAGGGCAGGGAGCTGCCTCACCTGCTAACTCTTCTCAATTGAACCAGCTCTTCACTTGGGAATCTGACTGCAATGTGACTTCTCAGGACACCAGGCATCCTAGCCTTAAGAAGGACACAGGTACATTTTCCTAAGCCAAATTTATATGGATTTTGAATTGTCTCCTATTGATCAGAAAGATCCTCTCTGCATTGGTGGCTTTGACATTTTCCAGGCTCCAAGACCCATGGATCTCCTCTGAGAGCTGTACTGGAGAAGGTTCTGAAAATCTTCTTTACATCCCTAACCAGACAGGTCCCAGTTGCTGCTCGCACAATCACCTCAGCTCTAGCTTCTCTCACAAGAGTGAAACTTGGAGGCATTAATATATATTTGTGTTCTGTAAAACTTGAAAGAATAAAACATTAGAAATAAAAGTATTACAACCATCCATGTGCCTGCCATCCAGATGTATTGATTTTTTTTTTAAGAAGTAAAACGTAAATATAGTTAAAGTTCCTTTTGTTGCTCTCCCAGTTCCAACCTTCCCTCAGAGGCAAGCACTATAGTGAAGTTTGTTACTGTTCTACATGTATTTCACAGTTTTATTACATATTCATATGTACATAACACATAAACGTAAAAGATATAAACACATACTGCCTATAAATTAAATTTTATACTTAATATACATATAATTTATATATCACACATTATAGAAAATTAATGTTTATATACTGCATAAGCTTTACATTTAAATATTATAATTAATAAAAAATAAATTATATATTCACATAAATATAAACTAACATTTATATACTGTATGCCTACATGTACATTAACATTTATACTGTGTATAGTGTATGTAAATTAAAATGTACCAAATTAGCATCAAACCCTTCATATAATGATGGTATAACTTGCCTTTTATCCAACACAGCGTATTTTTCTTTCTATTCATTTTGATGTGTGTTGATTCCCTTCATTCATTCAAACTGCAGTGGAGTTTTCCATTATTGGAATATGTCACAAATAATTTGTGATTGTCCTATGATTTGCAAAGTACACGTGTTTGAAATTTCCTATGACTGTAAACAATGCTGCCACGCATTCTGTGGCTGTCTTCTTGTGTACACATGAGAGTGATTTTAGGATAGATACCTAGAAGTGGACGCTTCCCCCTTACCAGGTATTGTCAGTTGTTTTTTAAAGATGTCTGTTTGTGCACTCTCACACCAGCAGGATGTCCTGCTCAGGATATGAGGCTCCCATTTCTCCGCATTCTTGCTGCCACCAGGCCATGTCGATCTTGAACTTTATTATTAATTGGATGGAAGTGAAATGTATCTCATTGATGTTTCACTTGTTCTCTGACTATTCATGAAGTTGATAACCTTTTCATATGGATATTGACCTTCTGGGATTCTACCTCTGTAAAATGCCTTTTCATAGCTTTTGTCTGTATTTCTCTTGGGTTATTTATCTTTCCTTTATTAATTTGTAGAAGCTTTAAAAATATTCAGGTTTTCAATCTTTGTTGGTTGTGAGCATTTGCCATGCTTCTCCTGATCTATGACTTGCCTTTGAATTTTGCTTGTAATGTCTTTGATTGTGTAGAAGTTTTAAATTTTGATGTAGTTAAATTTATCAGCTGCTTTTCTTTCTTTTTTTTTTTTTGAGACGGAGTTTCGCTCTTGTTACCCAGGCTGGAGTGCAATGGCGCGATCTTGGCTCACCGTAACCTCCGCCTCCTGGGTTCAGGCAATTCTCCTGCCTCAACCTCCTGAGTAGCTGGGATTACAGGCACGCCCCACCATGCCTAGCTAATTTTTTGCATTTTTAGTAGAAATGGGGTTTCACCATGTTGACCAGGATGGTCTCGATCTGTTGACCTCATGATCCACCTGCCTCGGCCTCCCAAAGCGCTGGGATTACAGGCTTAAGTCACCGCACCCAGCCTGCTTTTCTTATAATACATGCCTGTCCTGTTTAAAAAATCCATCATTGCTTCTGGCTACCAACATTGCTCCATTTGAAAGGTGGCATCTATGACTATGTGTAGGACAGGGAGAAGGCTTTGTTTTTGTTGCTTTCTAAATTCTTAAAACAACAGCCTCACCATTAGGTAAATTCAGATTCACACTAATGATTCCGGGTTATTTTCTACCGTGTAGTGTAGTGCAGTGTAGTGCTGAAAGGTGTAAGTTCTGAAGTGAGACTGCCTGGATTTGGACCACTCACTTTGGGCAAGTTACTTAGACTCACTTGTGGAATGACACTTCAGTACCTACCTTGTGGGGTTGTTGTAGAGATTAAATTAGATTATAAATGCAAAGCCCTTAGCACAGTTTCTTGTACAGTGTAAGACCCAACAGCTCTCTCCTGCTATTGTTATTATTGTTGTTATTAGCTTCATTTTTATCATTATTTGTACTCAGATTTCCACTGGGCTGGGTTTCTAGGGGCCACCTCTAGACATTAGAGCTGCTGTCCTCCACATGTTTCTTTGTGCCAAAACTGAAATCATTTTGTTTTGCATGGCCCAATGCCACCTTAGGACACTTGTCTTCTGGGAGGTCAAAAAATTAGAATGTGAATGGAAAAATCATTGCATCTGGTGCCCCAGTCTGCTGGTATCAGACATGTCATCTTGTTTGGCTTTCAAAAAAAGTAGGGAATTAAAGGTTTCAAGGGGTCAAGTTCTATCTGAATTCAGAGAGAGTCATCATCCTCTTAAATCTCCAAAGCAAGACAGATGCATTAACACAGATGACTTGCGAGGACTTCATAGTCTATCCATTGTGAACGTTTCCCCAGTGCCCCTTTCCCTGTCTCTGGCTTAGTCACCCCTCATTCTGGTGCTTCTCAGGCAGGCTGCCAAAGCAGCACTCCCCTCTCCTCATTCTCTCCCATCCACAGGGATGGGCATGTTACCCAAACTGGGTTACCCATCTGGCTCTACTAATTCATCAAAGAGGTTGGGGAGTATGACCCAAGCTAGGCCAGTGAGATTTTCTTTTTGCTTTTGACTGACTTGAGAAAAGTTCTTTCTTTCTTGGTGGCAAGCTGGAAAGATGAGACTGAGGTGCTGGCCAAACTGTTTAATTGTCAGCCTCGTCTAGTAGATTGGGGGTTTAGGGACCATGTTCACCTTGCCTGCCATTTTATCTCTTGCGATTAATAGCCCAGTCCCTGGGAACATAATAAAAGTAGTTAAAGAAAATTACGCTTTCCTTCCAGAAAGCTGGCAGGCCATGTGCTTTTCAACTATGCCTATTGCTGCTCACTCTGCACCTTCCTGGGTCCTCTGGTTCAGGGCCTCAGCTCCTATGGTTCAACCAGAGCACCTCATTGATTAGACTTGGATTTGACCTTTGGACTTCAACCTTAGAAACATCCCAGCACGTACTTTTGGTGTCAATCCTTCTTTTCCATCCAGATGACCTACAGAGAAAAATGTCCTTAACTGTGTGACCTGCTTTAGGTTCCTCTGGAGTGAACAGCTAGTTTTATCCCAACCCCACCCATCCTCAGTGAGAGAAGGAGATGTCTTCAGTCAACTTTAGCTCATGCTCCTTGTTTGTGACCATAGACTCTGCATCTGTAGCCTATGCAAAAGGAGGGAGGCACACAGTTAAGACAGCAGATAGAAGAAAAATATTTTCTTACTATGTTTCTTTTAACCCATGGCTTTTAAAACTTTACTATGCATCAGAATTACCTGGAGTACTTGCTAAGGGACAGATCCCTCGGTCTCACTCCCAGAGTTGGAGTCAGCTAGCCTGGAGTGGTACCTGAGAATCTGCATTTCTAATAAGTTTCCAGGTGATGCCGATGCTGCTGGTCTGGGAACCACACTAAGAACCATCAATGAGTCATGTTCTCATTTAACATAGGTGCTCACTGTCAGGATCTGATGGGCTTTGGGTTAAGGGTGAGTGTATGGATCCAGGATCTGTGGCAGAAACAGAAATCACTCAGGCTATGAAAAAGAATTTAATACAGGGAATTAGGAGCTGATGAAATAGTTGGAAGGGTTGGAGGAATGGCTCTAGGCTTGGCCTCCAGGAATGGGAATGGTTCCTGGGACAAGGTGGAAGCACTGGCCACCTCCCCAGCAAGAGAGCTGGGAATCAGAAGGCCACCACTAACAGTGCTGATGCCAGACCACCCAGGCACCACTGGCACCTATGGCACAGCTGCCACCTACACCCACAAAGCTCCCGACTGGTCTACCATGGAGTGTAGTGTAGGGCTGAACGGTGTAAGTTCTGAAGCTAGACTGCCTGGATTTGGATCACAGGTGGGATTGATCTAAAAGGTGGGAGTGATCCTCACATGGCTGTGGTTTTGTGGCTCTTCTGAGGGAGAGAAAATGTCAGCCTCTCTCTGCCTTCCCAATATCACACAAGTTCATTCAGAACCCTAGCATAAAGGAGCCTGGGATGTTTTTTACCCTGTCAAGGTAGAGGTTAGTAAGTGGTGGATGAAAGAAATGAGTGATTCAGCAGAACCTAGTTTCTGGGGAAGGGAGGGAACTTAGGGGAGACATGGTTAGCACGTGCACACTCGAGGGAGTCAGACTCTTATTTTGATGTTCTGAGAAGAGACTAGCCTCTGGCTCTTTCTGGGCATTTTCATTCATTTAGACAGTGAGAGAAATTTCTGCATCAGGGAATCAAAGAGAAAGAATATTAATTTAGCTACATATGTTTATGCTCTTGAGAAATAACCACTATAGGAATGCTTGCCATCGCTTTTACACTGTCATACATTGACTTCATTTATTGCAGGGTTTCCCACCCTTTGCCCTACTGACATTTCACACCACATAGTTATTTCTAGTGGGGGACTTTCCTGTGCACTGTGGGACATTAAGCAACACCCTTGTCCTCTACCTGCTGGATGACAGGTGCATCCCCCACAAGTTGTAAAGACCAAAAATGGCTCCAGATATTACCGAATGAACACTGGTGGGAAGAATCATTGTAGTTAGAATCACTGATGGCTGGGCACGGTGGCTCACGCCTATAATCCCAGCACTTTGGGAGGTTGAGGAGGGTTGATCACAAGGTCAAGAGATCAAGACCATCCTGGTCAACATGGTGAAACCCCGTCTCTACTAAAAATACAAAAATTAGCTGGGCATGGTGGCGTGCGCCTGTAGTCCCAGCTACTCGGGAGGATGAGGCAGGAGAATTGCTTGAACCCAGGAGGCGGAGATTGCAGTGAGCTGAGATCGTGCCATTGCACTCCAGCCTGGGTAACAAGAGGGAAACACCGTCTCAAAAAAAAAAAAAAAAAGAATCACTGATGTACTCAATCAATACATATAATATCTTTGCACATATGAAATGGCTTATTGCATGCTTTTAATCAAAATGCCTAACCATAAATTATAGAACACCTCTATAGTGGAATAGTATGCAGTTTCGCAGGATGTGTAATCATGTATCAAAATATACTTAGTATATTGTTAAGTTTTAAAAGGCACACGGCATACCTACTAACTCCAGTTGTGTAAAATGAAATTGAATGTGTGTACTAATTCATTCTAATCCAATGAAAATAAACCAAAATTGTAATTGTGGTAATAAACCATAATTATTTTTGAGTGATAGGATTACCTGTGCTTCTAATTTTCTTATTTTTTTCTACATATGCAACTTTATAAAACAATTATTTATGCATTATATACATATGATATTTGAACAATTGTTATCACTGAGAAGAGAAGGAAAGAGGAATTTAACATTTATGAAACATCTGTTCTATTCCAGGCACTGTGTAAGATACCACTTAACCCTAGTCTACTTTAAGGCACTGTGCAATAGCATCAGAATGAACTGGAGAGGCAGGGCAAGTTGGTTTCAAATCCTGGCCCCAGGACCTGCCTGGCCTTTGGTGAGTTGCTTAATCTCTGCAAGTTTATGTTTCTTTCCCTGTAAACTGGTGCCAGGCTTTCAGGGTAGCTGCAAGGATTAACAGGTGATTTAGGGCATGTGTTACTATTGGTTATTATGCAGAACTTCCCCCTGGGTGGGATGTGCCCATTCTTTTTCCTTCAGCATACCAGTTCCAATCTTGAATCAGTGACATCCACATTGCCACATCCAGTCCTCCTTTCCCATCTTCCTGAGAAGGAAGCAGTGGACTAGAAGAAAGGAGAAAGTAAGTAAAGCCAAAAGCCCAGCACTTCTCAGAAGCTGGGTTTGCTTTCTCCTTGTCAGGGCTACTGACAGGCCCTTTAGCAAGACAGAGGCTAATTACTTGCCAGGAGTAAAAGAAAATGTGTCCTTTGGTTGTTCCGGCTTTTCCCAGTGCAATAAATCACAGCCACAGGAACCCAGCTTAATTTGATTTAATAAAGATTTTTAAAGAAAGAAAAACGGTTTTCCTTGTTTTTATCAAGAACTGCTAGTCATTTGTGTCTGTTTTATCTGGGGCTTTTAGTGTGACGTGACGCACTCACACTGCAGGCCACTTTGAGCACTTCAGAGTTCTGCTGTCTACATTTATGCTCGTCCATACCACCTGCCCCCCTGCCTGTTGGATCCTATGGTCCCTTGTCCTCTTTCCTCAGGTCCCCAGTCCCTCTACTTAATTCATCAGGTTCTGATTCTCAAAAGGAGGCTCTACTCACTTTGACAATTCATTTGGCTCTTTGCCTGGCTGTGACCCTCACAGCGTCTCCTGAAATAATCTTGCAGTTTCCCACTGGACCCAACACTGCTGTGGGTGGGAGGTGTTCCTGCTCACCCCTCACCTACTCTTCCCTCACATCAGGTCTGCTCTGCCATTGAGCTTCCCTGCCGGGTGAGAGGCATCAATTTGAGTGCAGCCACAAAACAGAACGATGTAAGTTAAATCTCAGAGGTGGGTTTTGCTTATTTTATGAAAACCAGAGAGCTCTTGGTTAAGAACATCCATGCAGCGTCCAGGCACGGTGGCTCACGCCTGTAATCCCAGCACTTTGGGAGGCCAAGGCAGGCAGATCACAGGGTCGGGAGTTTGCGACCAGCCTGACCAACATGGTGAAACCCTGTCTCTACTAAAAATAAAAAACATTAGCCAGGCATGGTGGTGTGCACCTGTAATCCCAGCTACTCAGGAGGCTGAGGCAGGAGAATCGCTTGAACCCTGGAAGTGGAGGTTGCAGTGAGCTGAGACAGCGCCACTGCACTCCAGCCTAGGTGGGAAGAGTGAGACTGTCTCAAACAAACAAACAAACAAACAAAAAAGAACATCTGTGCAAATAAGCTTTAACTTCTCCCCTTGCTCTGGCTTATATTCATATTTGTCTTGTTTCTGTAAGGTGTGCCTCCTTTTTAAAAACCACTATTTCCAAATGACATGCTGAAATGAAAGCCCTAATAACCTCCTGCAGAAGAGAGGTGATGGAACATAACAGGGAAGTTTCAAGTGCTAGGATTTTTCAGCCAGAAGGAGGGAGCTTGAGTGATTGGCTTGACTGGGCTGTTGCTGTGTAACCGAATAGGCAATCTAGGGAGGGTCAGTGTCAAACCCCTTGACCTTGAGCATGCCTTACCTTCCCAAGAACAACAGAATGCCAGAATTAGAGGGTGATTCAAAATTGAAATGCAGCTCTTCCACTCAGAACATCGAGGTCCAGATAAACCATTTCCTCTGGCCCCTTCCAAAACCAATTTAATTAGAATATCTGGAGGTAGGGACTCTGTGCTCCAATAGTTTGCTAAAGCTCTTCAGATAATTCTACTGTGCAGATATGGTTGCGAACTGCTCTATCAAAGCATTATAGTTCTAGAAATTCCCTTGAGAAACTAAATGTCTTTGTGTAGGATATCCAGTAACTGAGGAACAAGAAGGGGGCTGGAACCCAAGCATCAGCTGTTAGTCCTTTGGACTTCCCATAGATCTGACTTGGACGTGCCATTGCCTGTAAGGCAATGTTTTTGTTGTTGTTTGTTTATTTGTTTTGAAATAGCTATGTGAGTGTCCTTTGTGTGTGTGTTTGCACTGCATTAAAAGTCAGGTCCCACTACCCCGCAGGTGGGGTTTCTGTTTTGTTTTTTTTTTTCCCAGCTTTATTCAGTTATAATTGACAAATAAAAATTGGATATATTTGAAGTGTACCATCTAATATGTTGATATACATATACATTGTGAAGAACAATCAAGCTAATTAACGCCCTGTCACCTCACATAGTTACCATTTTCTCTGTCTTTCTTTCTTTCTTTTTTTGTGTGATGGGAAAAGTTAAGAGATACCTTCTAAGCAAATTTCAAGTATGCAATGCAGTATTGTTAACCATAATCACCATACTGTATATGATTGCATCTCCAGAATGTATTCACGCTGCATAGCAAACTTTGTACTCTTTGAACAGCAGCTTCTCCTCCCAGGCCCTGGCAACCCCCATTCCATTCTCTGCTTGTATGAGTTTAAAGATTTTACATTCCACCTGTCAGTGAGATCATGAAGTATTTGCCTTATTTCACATCACCTAACATCCTCCAGATTCTCTATAATGTTGTGGGGCCTTGTGGTTCCAGTCCTCTGCATGGTTGAAAATAGGTGAGTAGGTAAATTCTTTATTCATCCTGGGAGATTGTCCCCAGTGCAGGGGCTGAGCTAACCTCAAGTGTGAGCTTGGTCCTGATGAGTTCTTGTGAATCCCTGGTGCTGATCCGTGATACTAGAACCGCGCCTCTCTCCCCTAGTCCCTTCAGTCTTCTATGGGCAGTGCCTTCACACTCAGAAAACCTCTCCTCACTCTAGCTACCCAGCCAGGTTTAAAATTATCTCATAAACTAATCCATTCTAGAAATGTTAATGACCACTAATAGCTTTAATTTTTACTTTTACTAAGATTTTTTTTTCCATTTCAGGGGAAATTTAAACAGAATAAAATATAAATAAATATATAATAAAATAAGTTTATTGTTATTTTTTAAATGTTGTAAGTAGTATGTTTATTGTTGAATGTAACGTAAATCTAACAAAATCAAAGAAACAGGAAAATAACTCCACCTTCTAGAATTGCTATACGATTCTGGGGTATTTTTCTGTAGTTTGTGTGTGTGTGTGTGTGTTTATGCATAAAATATATGCGTTTCAGAAATATTTAATAATGGAAAAATTCTTGAGTGTTGGCAATGTTATATTAAAATTCTACTTAAAAAAATTTGTATTGAATCGGAGATGAATTATCCAGCTGTTAACTGAATATTTACTGTGTGCTAGGCACTGAAGTTTCAGAGATAAAAAGTACCCTCAGGGAACACATGGGGTGTTTGTCTGCAGAATAGACAAGTAAATGCAAAATTATAATGCAGTGTGATAAATGTCTTGATAATGATAAGCCCTGGAAGTTTTGAAAGTCACAGGAGACACTGTTCACTCAGCCAAGGGAGAGAGTGCAGCCACGTCTTCATTACCCGAGCAGGTAGCAGGAACCGAGTAGCTCAGCAAGTGTGGAAGATACCCAGGTAAACAGGAAGAAGAAGGCATCCTAGGGAGAAGGACAGTAGGTACAAGCCTCTGAGGTGTGAGGTAATTATTTCTGAATGTAGTACTCTGACCTCCATTTTGTCCAGGAGAAACCGCACGCTGGATACATTTTCTTTTATGCCAATAGAAACCACAAGTTATGGACCCATCGGCAAAATGGCTTTGTCTTCTACCTGCCCCACTGAGTCACTTAGAATTCTAGGCTTGCTCTTCTGGGAGGAAGTTACAGAGCTTTTTCTGTATCCAGTGGGAAATATAATTTTTACCCATGGCAGAAAATCTGTTTAATCATTTGCATATAATAGACCATATGCTGGCACAGGGCTGGGAGGTGACATGATAAAGGCAGAGGAATTCACTTGCCACAGGTTCGGGTGATGAATGTATCAGGCAGGTCTTCGCCTGGGGAAAGGATATGGATGCAAGCGTGCTCAGGTGGGATGAAATCTTCCTCCAGCCCCAGTGCCACTGTAGTTAATGCAGAGGTTGTATAAGGCAGGCACATATCTTGCTTAATGAAACATTAAAAAGGGCAAAGTCTCTGCCTGAGTTTCCTCTAAAGATGAATAGAGAAAGAACTGAAGTTATCTTTATTTGACCAGATCAGTTAAAAAAACATGAAGGCATAAAAAAATCCTTTTGGTACATGGAGATTTCATATGTTCATGCAGACAGTAATACTTTTTTCTACTTTTTCTCCTACCTCATTGCACAATGAGCCTATAAGGCTCCTAGTTAAAACTACATGTGAGAAAGTATAATTAAGGATTGCAGTAGCCAACCTTACAGGGCAGCTAACCTGTGTGTTCCTGCATATGTATTATTTCATTGTCTCAGCAACCCCATGGGGCAGAGTTACACAAATGAGGAGGCTCTGGGAGGTTAAGAAACTCACCCAAGGACACAGCTGCTTAGTGGCAGATCAGGGATTCAAATCCAGGTCTGTTTGACCTTACATTCCAAATACTTTCCTCTGTACCACTCTGTGTGCTAAACTCTGTAGATCCAGGGTATAACTGCTGCTTTTTAAATATCAAGGTTCTTTTATTAGGAAGAAGTGAAAAGTGGTATTGGAAAGGCAACTAGAAGTCTGCCACATTTGTCATTATAATAACCTCTAAACTCCAGTCCTCAAACTTCTTGTTCCATACTAGCTTCCTAGCTTTTCTTATCCATTAGCTACACAATCTGACTGGCTATATAAATTATCTCTCCTCTGAAAGGTCCTTCTCTAATCTTTTCTTTGAATTCCAAATGTGATATCTGGTTATTTGCTTTGCTTCTCCACCTTGCTATCTTATAGCTACCTCAAACCTAACATATGCAAAACTGAATGGGCAATTCTCACCTTTAAAACGCTTCTCTCCATCAGCCTCTTCATCTCAGTAAATGAGAACTATCTATCCTCTGGGTACTCAGACCAAGAAAGAACCTTGAAGTTTTCTTTCTTTCCTACCCCAAATATAAAGACAGCTTCACTTAGGAAATATGTCCAGAATCCAATCACCTTTCTCTCCCTTCACTGTAATTTCCATTGTTTGATCTGCTGTCGCCTCCTGCTCAGATGTTGTGATGGTCCCTAAACGGGGTCCCTCTTTCCAATCTTGCCCACTTAGCCTGTCCTCTACTCCATAGCCAGAGCGATTCTTCTAGAATGATGGGGAGGTATTCTTTCTCTCTGTTCAACATCCCTCAGTTTATCCCTGTCTGAATGGCATCCACGTTCTTACTGTGAGCCCCCAATGCCCCTTCCCATATGGCTCCAGGCTCTGCTCTCCTCCCTCTCCACCTTCTTCCCTCAGCTCCAGCCATTCTGGCATTCTTGCCTTTCCTTGAACACACCAGGCACTTCTGCTTTGCTTTACAGTCTTGGAAGGATGTCTTTTTATTTTTATGCAGTTATTACTTCAGTATCATTTTTTAGAGATGCCTCTTCTGACTGCCTCACATGAAATTGCACCCCACCCTCTCAATATGTTCTTATTTCTCTTCTTTGCTTAATTTTCTTCATAGCATTTTTTTGGCACCTGACATACTCTGTATTTACTTGCTTATTATCTCTCTCTCCCTCCAAAATAATGTAAACTTGATGAGAACAGTGATGTGTCTGTTTTTGTTTTTCCAGCTGTGTCTCCAGTTCCCAGAAAAGTATATGGTACAGAGTAGATACTCAGTAAATACTTGGTGAATTAATGAATGAATGACCATGTTAGCAATGGTATTATGAAAGCATGAGGCTTCAGGCCCCTGCAGAAAAGTGGGCTCTCAATCTGCTCTACCTTTAACACAGAATGCTTCCCCAAGTCTGGGAGCTGTAGCTTTCAGTCAAACAGGGTAACAAAGCCCATCTGTTTCAATAGAGCTGTTGAGTTGGGTTTCTACTCTGCATTTACCATGACTGATGGTTTGGTTCAAGTTACGCTTTGTGAGAAATTCATTCCCTCCTGGAGCTGCTTCTGCCAACAGAGGGAAGACAATCATTTCTTCTTGGCATGATTTCCAACTTAATTTTTTATATCTTGGAGAACTCAAAATTGCCATCAGACAACCATTCTGAATCCCATGCTGGTAAAATCAAATGCTGCTTTTGTAATTTAGCCACTCTCCGCTGACCATGTTCTATTCTCCCTATTTTCTCAGCTTCTCTATTATGGAAGATTGCTTTTCTTTGCTTTCCAGGTAGATCCATAAGTCCATGACTTTGGAATTCTGATTATGGAGCATTTTATTTCCTTGTGGTGTGTGTTTGTGTGCATCTTAAATTCACATGCACGGAATAGCTAGGACAGAATTGTTTTTATACTTAGATATAAAATATTTGGAATAAAATAAAGCAGATGCAGGTGAAAATATATGACTTGCATTTTCATTCTGATTCTGCCTCTAATGAGTTATAGGATCTTAACTAAAGTGCTTCCCGTTTCTGAGCCTTGTAATAAATGACCCACAAGAAATCTTTCAGTAATTACATCACGTGATACTTTCAAAAAACACCCCTTACGTCCCTTATAGACAAGAGAAAATCAATCATTCTAAAGAAAATCATGTAAAATAAGTTGAGTAAAATTTTGATTAAACAAAAGCAGTTCATAAAGTTTTATTTCTATTTGCCATGTTCAGAGGAAGAATCAAATGACTTCTCCACCCCCAACAAAAATAATTATTCCCTTTATATTTGTTTTTCTAACTGTCAAACACACCATGCTTTCTGTTCATAACAAAACTCTCAAAGGTGCAATTATAGGATCAAGTATTGGGAGAAGCTAGTGCTGGTTAGGATTAGATTCAGATGTGATAGAGAGCCAAAACAATATCGTGCACAAGACAGAGTTTTGTTTTTCTCTCACATGTTATACCCAAGGTAACCAAGCAGCACAGACAGCTTTAGCATTCCTTGCTTTCAGGGACCCAGGCACCTCATCTTTTGCTTCCCACCAACTCCAGGATATTGTGTGTGTTTGTGTGGTCTGGAACTTTTACTACCTTCTTTGCATTTCAGCTCTCAAGAAGGAGTAAAGAGGCCAAGTGGGCTTGGCTATTTTTTTTTTAAGAATATGACCAGAAATTATACTTATCATCTCTGCTGACATCCCATTGGTAATTAGTCATGTGCCCTAGCCACATGGTCTTGCCTATCTGCAAGAGAACATGGCCTTTATACCATGTACCTAGCTGAAAATTGAAGATCCTTTACAATGAAAAAAAGAAAGAAGATTGTAAATATTGGGAGGGCAACTAGCAGTTTCTGTGACAGATATCAACACTCTAATTTTACAGATTCACAAACTGAGCCAGTAGAGGTAAAACATATCCCAAACTTTATAGCCCAGTTATAGTGGAACTAAGCTTAGATCCTAGGTCACTGTGCTTTTATAAAAAGAGCATGAGTTTGAAATGACTGATCGGAGTTAGAATCTCTGTTTTGCCAATTGCCGACTGTGTAAATTTTGGAAAATTTATTAACCTGTGTGACCGTGACCTCTTATTTTCTCATATGTAAAATGGAAATAATTTCTCTTGAAGGTTGTCTGGAATAATAAGTGAGTCGATGTATGAAAGTGCCTTTCAGAAGATCCAGCAGTTTGCAAGGACTACGTTGCAGGTTCCCCTCAACTTCATCCTTCCAGTTACAATTCCCCAGGATCTAATGTAGATATATTTAAACATACATAGGGAGGATGGAAAAATATCTGAAATATTTCTCATAATCAATTCAAGTATTTTTTAAAAGTTTGTATTTCTGTACAATTTGCATTGATATTCAGTTATGATTTTAAAGTACTTTAAGAGATGGGCAAAAGCAGAGATTTGTAGGAAAAGCTTCAATTATTTAGAAAATTCAAGTTAACTAGACTCTCTCATGCTCTGAGCATTTTAGTTAATTAACTGAATTGAAGCATTATTTTAATAATACGTTATATACTACCCATAGGCTTAATAGTAATGTTTGTTTGTCATCTTTACTTTTTTGGTGTGTGATAGTTTAGTCTCTAAATCCTAATTTTAATATCTGTGTTTTATTTTTCTTCTAGTGAATTTGGAGTTTAAGTGAATTTAGTTTTCAAAGTTTGGAAAAAATTGTATTGGCTATTTCAAAAATCTGAGAGAGGGAAAAATGTTCCTATTTGAAACCTTTTCTTGAGATACTTAAAAGTTATTTCTAAACTTTTTTAAACAGTAAAAATATTTAAAAGAAAATGCATAGATTTGCTTGAGAGAAATCCCTCCAGTCTGGGAAGAAATCACTCAAATCCAAACCATATGTGATATGTAAAGTAGCATTTTGAATATTCATATTACAATGTGAAAAATCAGATTCCCAGAACAGTAAGTGTCGCAGAATGAATTGAAATGAAGACAGCAGCATGAATGTCACTTCCCTAATGCACAATATTGCAATTCTACCCAGCATCTTTCTTCCTCGATGGGATCACCAGAGAACAATCATGGGTACAGACATGGCAAACATACTCTCATTCTAATTATATAACATTCTTTGCAAGAGAAACAAATTTTTAACTCAACATCCTTCTGAACAAATTTTAATTCTGGCAATGGGACACTACTATTCTGGTTCACTCCTTTGGCTTAGTGTGTTTTTGCAATATCAGCATTTCACTTTGTTTGTACTTACTCCTGAGTCCTGGTTGAAACAGTCCCTGAAATGTGTGGGATGCTTATTTGTAGCCTGGATATTCACACTCTTTTTTAAAGCTCCTATTGTTATGTTATGTACTACTTTCATTCATCTTTTTAGTATCCCTGTCAACAGATTTGTCTCAGGACAATCTAAATTATCATCAATTTCTTTTAGTAGAGGGGAGAAAAAGTTGGACCACTTTACAGCAAGTATTTTTCCTCACTTTACGAATGTATTTTACATCCTTATTTTGACATACCTGGTCAGTGCATTTTAGCATTATTCATCTTTATTTATGCTGGTAATGGATTTTCAATTGCGAATCATCTACAGAACCTGCATCAGAATGCTTTTTACAGCTGTGTGAATTGATCTATACATCCATAATATTCAACCACCCTTTGGTTTGCATCAACAAGTTTCCTTTTGGAAGCCGCTAACTAATAGAGAGCCCCAGTGCATTGGTGGTTAATCATAATTCTGGAATATTCTCTGTATAGATAGAGTTAAGGGATTCTTTCACTACTCTGAGGGGTTATACCTGAGTGTAAGAAAATTAGAAGATGGAGAACTTAAAAATTTTAAGAGGTTGCTCTTAAGAGGAAAGCTTCAGAAATATTTTAGTGTTCATAAAACAAAAGAATGGATCCAACAGACAAAATTAAGGGAATGTCAATAATCTCTTATTGTTACCTAGTTAAAGACCAAATGACAGTTCCAAAGTGAACCTAAGAGTGAGTTCCTTTTCTGTAAACCAGTGCTACTCAAAGCATATCTGTGGGCCATTATGTGACCTGTTTGTTCGCATGAGATGCGTACAGAAATTGAGTGTTTAGAAATTTTCATAGATGTGATTTTGCTGACATCCATATGCATGACCAGTGGACTCATCTCATTAAATAGGATATGCATCAGCATGGATGTTGTTGAGTTCATGTGGTGTTGTGTGTCTATTTATGTTTGGTATCAGTGGTCCAAGATAGATTCAAAACAAACAAATAATCAGTTCTTATCTACAAAGACTATGGGAAGCAGTGCTATAAACAAGTGGCAACATTGCTGAGAAAACAAAAAAAGCTTTAAAATTGCTTGGGGCAAATATTAAATGAAAGCCTCTGGTTCAGGCAAAGGCAAGGGTTAAAGCTCTCATAAATCCAGACAGTATAAGGCAAATCTTGGTGATGAATGGAAATGGATTGACATTGTCTAGGCTTCCATGAGTTTCTGAGTTTCCATGGGTCAGTCAGACCCATGCCGTCAGGGAACAGTAGTTCTGGCTGCAGATTCTAGCAGGTGTGACTGCAACTACTCAGGCCCAAGTGTGTGTCTTATTATTCAAGCTGTCTCAGAAGCATTCTGGGAGAGCTTTCTCAGGCATCACAGGAGTTTCACTTTCTTGGGGTTATGTGCATTTGGTTAACGGCTCTCACCAAGAGCAGCAGCCAGGCATTGGCACAGCCAAGGCATGTGCTAGCTCATCAGTTCTTACGATGCATACTGCTAAAAGCCAGTCATTCTTATAATTAAAATACTGTATTTGTAGCTGAAGGCAAACCGCAGCACAGTAATACGTTTACCTTATAAGGCTTGAACTTAATATCTATGGGCTCCAGTTCCATTAGGATAAAGTCTTATGACCAGAAAGTGTTGTACAAAGTGGCATTGCTTGATAATGTATAATTAATTCCATTTGCTTTCCCTATTTCTCTAGAAATGTTTTAGGGTCTCTCTCTAGCAATTTTGTCATTAAGCCACTTAATTTTTATAATGCAAAATGTGTGTATCCCCAGAGTTGGTAATTCTTTTCTGAATTGCTTTGTATTCTTTTATGAGATGGTCAGTCGGGTGTGGCCACAAGGGGAGACAGAGGAGAGGCTCAGGAAAGCCACGTCTGTCATACTCACAGGTCCTAGAGACAGGAGGCATGGCAAGCCACTCAGGGACACAGAGGAAAGACACCAGGGTGCTCAGGAGGTAGAAGACAGGAACCAGGAGAAAGCATTAGGGTAGAGCCTTCATTGGGATTACTGTGGGAAAGGCAAGGCAGGGTGGGGTGAACAGTTTAGGACTGACTAGCTTGAATACTTGTAGTGGGCTCTAAGCTATAGGGGTGGCCCCTCATAGCTTTGGGATGATTAAGGTAGAGGGGTATTGCCTCAAGGGGTGCATGAGCCAGATAGACAGAAGAGTTCTGGCTCTGGTTGATTATTTTGCTTAGCAAAGGCACGTTCCTGATTGGGCTCTTTGTTGTCATTAAGAATTGGCTATCTCTGGGAGGAACAGTCTCTCCCCGGCTAGAAAGGATTTTTAAGGATGCCCAAATATCATATTATGCAGAAAAAAATATATACACACAGTACACATATGTATGGTCCCGCCTACAAACTTTCATATCTAAGATACCATTGTGTTCCCAGAGCTGTTCAATAGCTTGAGTATTTGAAGTGAAAAACATTTTATAGCCTTTATTTAAACAGCTTAGTTACCTATGGTTAAGTAGGTGTTTCTCAAAATTTTACTCTAATGTTATATGGCTCAACACAATCCATAAAATTGTGGCTAATATCCTTAATTGGCTTTTTCCAACCCATTATCTTCCCTATTCTCCTTTAGTACCTCTCAGTATAGAGACTGAGCAACCAATTTTTCTCTATCTGAGCCTTCTTTGTGACAGTGGATGGCTATGGGGCCTAATTCTGGCACATGAACGAATATAGAATTCTGTCTTGGGCACTTCTTGGGAATCATTTGCTTTTCTGAGAAAAAGGAGTTGGTTGGCTAGTGCAGCCCTTCACTCTTCTGCTGGGAATAAGAACCTGGTGGCAGGGCCTGCAGCAGTTATCTTACATGTATTTGCTAAGAGAAAAAGCGACACCTATTTGTTGAAATCATTGTGGTCCAATTTCTGTCACTTGCAGATAATGGGCCTCCTTGTTGACACAGAAACCTCGTCCTTTGCATAACATGTATTTGCAAATTTCCATAGAGCCTTTCTCAAATTTCATTCTCGAATGTGTTTAAAAATGGTAGAACACTTGGACCTGGCAGTGTTATGCTCTAATGTGTATTTTAGCTCCAGCCAATCTAAAATGTGCAGGAGTGAAGCTGTGTGGTTTAGGGTTATTTTCTTTAGGTGTTTCCAAACTGTAATACAAAAATTTCTAATTTAGTTCTGACACCCATGTTATTTTCTTTAATTTTCATTTCACAGTTCTAGGGTTTTCTCTCTTCATTATTTTCCCCATTTCAGTTACCTGAGATCTGAGTTGAACTATATAAAAATTATTATTGTCACTGAAAATATATAAGTAGAAGTAAGCCATTTATATTAGGATTTTATGTAGAGAATACTTGTATTTGGCAAGGTTTATTATACTTTTCAGGAGTTCATGTTCCTATATTAGAAATAAATATTCACAAGAGATATTGGAAGCAAAGTGTAGCACTGTTCTTGAAGTGGCTCAGTGCAGCAGAGTGGGAACAAAAACAGAAAGAGGCAAATTTATTCAGCAAACTTGGTTGGTTCAGTCAGCATACCCACGGTGGCTCAGGGCTCTCCCTCCAGCACCCTGCACAGAAGTCCCCACTACTCTGCTCCCATGGCTGTGTGCTCACCTGGTGCAGCCCTCACCTCACCTCATGTCTATTATTTGTTAATGTGGCATCTTTCCTCCTAGGTGGTTAGACACAGGTCAGCCCCTGTGTCTCTGCATTGCCAGAGCGGGAATTTACTGAGTTCCAGTAAGATTTACTGACATACAAAGGATGATGGAAACACATAAAAATGAAGAAATGTTTATTTGGAGTAAGTTTGGCCCCAGTACATCAGGGGCTAAGTCATATAAAGGCATTTGTCTACAGAAACACTTCTTTTTTCTTTTCTTTCTTTTTTCTGAATCCCTCGGGAGGAGAAATAAATTCATGGATACTAATCTTTAGGGGTTTTTTTTTTGACCATAAGTGAGGATATGTAATATATGAGAAAAGACTTAAAGCTTGTTACAAAGCTTGTCATGTTGGGCAGCTTGCCTGGCTTTTTATCTCTTTCTCTTGTTCCTCCCTACCCTCTTCTTTCTGGGATCCCTGGGCTCTTTATACTCACCCCTTGGCTAAGCAGCGATCCATGCTGGAGTACTCTAAATAAAGACTTTGTTTCTTATCTCTCTACTCTTGGAGATTCGCCAGGTGTCTCTCTTAGGCCCTTGTTCTTTGCTGGGTTTAATACCGTAAACCACTGTAATTTAGGGTATTAATAGTTATCTGTCACCAAACGCCTTGTTTCCTCATCCTTTGCATTTGGAGAATACTTCTCAATGTTTTACTGCAAAGGAAGGTGTGGTGGACATGGCAATATATTACCCTGGTTCCCCCATTCTGCATAGAGGAGGAGTTCATTCCCCAGCTGCTCAGTGTTGGCTGCTGATGGGTCACAGCTGCGTCCCTCTGCAAGAACCACAAGGGCTGCCTTGCCCAAGTTTGTGTCCTTTTCTTGGGGGCCAACCACATTCAATGACTAGTGAAACAGAAGTAGGAAGGTTATAAAGACACTTGTTGCACTTGGGGAATCTCTAAAGGTAACCTCTTTGGAGTTGCAGAGTTTCTCATGAGTTTGGTTAAGATTTCTATGATGGATGCATTTCAGGGCAACTTCTCTCTCTGCCCAACTGGATTCTGTCCGACCTACCCTCTGCGGGAGGACTGAGCTCGTTTGGAAAAAACCGGACCGCAGGTTAGAAGAAAATCCTTAAGTTCAGGCTTTATTGAGAGGAAAGAGCCTCCGGGCGGACCAGCCGGGAAGGAGAGGAAAATGGCCGCGCGTGCTCAGAGGAGCAGGGTTCTTTTATAGGGGGCTGAAGGGCTGAGGGAGTGGGGAAGCCGAGAGAGCCAAGGTGGTGGGCAACGTTTGGTCAGTTTGAACCGCTGGGCGGGAAGCCGGGCGGTGGGAAGCCGGGCGGCGGGAAGCTGGGGAGAGCTGATGAGGCAGAAGCCGGGCGGCGGGAAGCTGGGGAGAGCTGATGAGGCAGAAGCCGGGCGGCGGGAAGCTGGGGAGAGCTGATGAGGCAGAAGCCGGGCAGGAGGTGGCTGCGGTGGCGGGAAGGCTAGGGCGGTATGTAGAGTGAGAGATAAGGGAGCCTCTTTGTGGGGAGAGGGAAAGAGAGCTTTCACGGTAGGGGCAGAGTTTTCCAAACAGATTCTTTCATTCCTTATGAAGTTATGGTGCTGATCCACCAACTCCCCTCTCAACACACACAACAAAATTCCTGCATGAAAACCTCTGACCTAACACAGTTGGTGATAGAAGTATTCCTAGGATACAGTCTCTCAAATGAGGTTTTGGAATTAGACCACGCACTAGCTTGCTGGCAAGGAGGAGCTCATGAGCAATGCTATGTCACTCCCTGGTCTGCAGTAAGTAGAATGTTTAAAACCAGACTAAGACATCAGTGGAAGAGAATACAAAACTTGTGCAATTTATCAGATGTTTGGCAGGTACAGGGGAAGTAGTTAATATAAGTACTACAGAATCCGATGGCTGATACTATCAATCCATTGGAGAAAGATAATAAAAAGTTGAAAGTGATTAATGGAGAACTGTGAGAATGAGAAGGCCTCCTTGGCAGCACAGAAAGAGACTCTAAGTCTTTTATAGTGGGAGAGCACATAACGCAGAGAACTAGGCCTGGGGTATTAGATCCTCATAGAAGGTTAAATTCTAAGCCTTAAGTGTTCTGTGCCAAAACCAGGACCCTGGTTTGGATTGAGTGAGCCCCTGAGACTTGGAATAGTGACATCTGGGCCACTGCCAACAAGAAGTTTGAATTTGCCCATCTCCCTGCACTCTCTGGCTCTCTCCTTCCTATTAAAGGCTAGTATTCCTCCCTTACTTGAAGAGAATGCAGAAGCCTCTACCTGATCAATACCAGGTGCTGGCTTCAAGTTGAAACCCCACTGCTCCTCTTGGCTACCAGACCAATTGATGTTGTCAGACTGCAACATAACTTGGCCCATGGGGTGCTGAGTCTGCTGAGAAAAAAATAGGGACGCTGCCAGAGGAGCTGCAGGACTTAACCATTACATACCTGCAGAGCTAGGATACATATGTGGCTTTGGATCCTGAGGGTGCAGAATTAAGGAGTGATAAAACATAAAGTTGGACAGGGAGAATTCATTTAAATGAGACCCCTCTCCAGTGACATAGGATTTAACTTTCCCATGATACAGAAAACAACCCTGGGACACTGTACTTTCAAGCTGCTGGGATGACTCTTGGAAGCTTAGAGAAAGCAACAGGAAGTAGAAATGCCAGCATTGCTGTGGCAGACAACAGAAGAAAAGTAAAAATGCTCAGAAAAAGTGGGCATGTTAGAGTGGATATACTGTTGAAGGAGGAAAGCTGACTGTGTCTTTCAGAGGGCCTGTAGGACTCTTCACTTTGCAAAGCAATATGAGATGCACTGGGGAGAGGGCAGCCAGCAGCTCTGTGCCCAGTGGTGACTGTGCTTTGCTGCCAGGACTGACAGTAGAAGATGCTGTTACAGAACTGAGCTCCCTGACTGCAGTGGGGATGATCAGATCCCGAAATAACAGTCTTGGTGGTGACACTTAATCAGAAGCAAAGTGGGTGGAATTAATGTCATGAGTGACAGGATTGGAATGGTAGCCAGGGGGCACAACCCACACAGCTCTATAGAGATGATTAATAGAACATGGTGTCCCTAGGCACAAGAGAGGTGGGTGGCCCATGAGGCTATGGTTTAATCTATAAATCAAAATAAATCAAGGATGGATGATCAGGAGGCTGAGGGCAGCCTGAAAAGTAAAATGTCACAAATGTGTGCCATTTATGGATGTGAGCCAATTCTGAGCCCCAGAATTCATTGAATGAAGGAGAAGTCAGGTCCTCAGGAGGATGTGCCTTGCAGCCCTATGGAAAGTGTATATGATGATGTTATACCCTGTTATTCACCAAAGAAACCTACAGCTGTTTGCCTGAGTCATTGTTTACTAGGAAAAGGGAACTATTTGGACATTTTGAGAGCTCTTAGATACAGGGTTCAAGTTCACATTGACACAAAGACTGAAACATCATTAAGATTCCCTATTAGAGTGGGCACATGTAGGGGACAGATAATAGGTGTGTTCTGACACAGTTCAGCTCACATTGGGCCTAAGAATTCACCTAACGGTCATTTCTGTGGTCTGCTGAATGTATAATTGGAGTGGACATACTTACCATTGGTAGAAATTTCATATTCCTTTCTTGGGCTATATAGGAAAGGTCTATTATAGTGGCAACCAAGAAGGACTCTGAAATTTTTTACCTCTTCCAAACATGGTAGTACATAGAAAACAATACCATATTCTAAAGGAAATGATAGAGACTAGAGCCACCACTAAGTACTTCAAGGAGACAGTGATGTTGGTTCTCATTTCTTAGATCACTGATCTGGCCTCTACTGAAACCAGATGAATCTTGGCAAAAGATGGCAAACGCCGAATTCAGTCCAGCAGTTAACCTGATTGCAGCTGCTCTGATGGGTCCTATACATTTGCATAGCTTCAGGGGCATATTATGTAACTATCCTTCTGGCAAATGTATCCTTTTCCATGCATATTAAGGAGATTCAGAAATAGCTCTCATTCACATGGTTTATTAATCCTTTTTCATACTGTTGATAAAGACATACCAGAGACTGGGCAATTTACAAAAGAAAGAGGTTTAATTGGACTTACAGTTTCAGTGGCTGCAGAAGGTCTCACAACATGGCAGAAGGCAAGGAGGAGCAAGTCCCATTTTACCTGGATGGCAGCAAGCAAAGAGAGAATGAGCCTGTGCAGATGAACTCCTCTTTTTAGAACCATCAGATCTTGTGAGACTTATTGACTATCATGAGAACAACACGGGAAAGACTTGCCTCCATGATTCAGTTGCCTCCCATCGGGTCCCTCCCACAACACATGGGAATTCAAGATGAGATTTGGGTTGGGACATAGCCAAACCATATCATTCTGTCCCTGGTCCCTCCAAATCTTATGCCCTCACATTTCAAATCCAATCATGCCTTTCCAACAGTCTCCCAAAGTCTTAACTCATTTCAGCATTAACTCAAAAATCCACAGTCAAAAGTCTCATCTAAGATGATAAGTTTCTTCCACCTATGAGCCTGTAAAATCAAAAGCAGTTTAGTTACTTCCTACATACAGTGTGGGTACAGGCATTGGATAAAAACTACCAGTCCTATGGGAGAAATCGACCAAAGCAAAGGGGCTCCAGGCCCCATGAAGTCCAAAATCCAATGGGGCAGTCAAATCTTAAAGCTTCAAAATGATCTCCTTTGACATCATGTCTCACATCTAGGTCACGCTGATGCAAAAGGTGGGTTCCCATAATCTAAAGCAGCTCCGCCTCAGAGGCTCCACAGGGTACAGCTTCCCTCCTGGCTGCTTTCAAGGGCTGGTGTTGAGTGTCTGAGGCTTTGCCAGGCACATGGTGCAAGCTGTCAGTGGATCTACCATTCTGGGGTCTGGAGGACAGGAGTCCTCTTCTCGTAGCTCCACTAAGTGATGCCCCAGTAGGGACTGTGGGGGCTCTGACCCCACATTTCCCTTCTTCACTGCTATAGCAGAGGTTCTCCATGAGAGTCCTGCCCCTGCAGCAAACCTCTATATGGACATCTAGGCATTTCCATACATTTGAAATCTAGGTAGAGGTTCCCAAACCTCAGTTCTTGATCTCTGTGCAGTCACAGGCTCAATACCACACAGAAGCTACCAAGGCTTGGGGCTTGCATCCTCTAAAGCCATGGCCTGAGCTCTCTGTTGACCCCTTTCAGCCATGGTTGGAGCAACTGGGGCACAGGGCACCAAGTCTCTAGGTTGCACACAGTATGGGGACCCTGGGCCTGGACCACAAAACTGTCTCCCCCTGCCCCCCCCAGGCCTCCAGGCCTGTGATGAGAGGGGCTGCCATGAAGACCTTTGACATTCCCTGGAGACATTTTTCCCATTGTCTTCGAAATTAACATTGGGATCGTCATTACTTATGCAAATTTCTGCAGCTGGCTTGAATTTCTCCTCAGAAAATGCAATTTTCTATCACATTGTCAGGTTGCAAAGTTTTCAAACATTTGTGCTCTGTTTCTTTTAAAACAGAATGCTTTTTAACACCACTCAAGTCACCTCTTGAATGCTTTGCTGCTTGGAAATTTCTTCTGCCAGATACCCTAAATCATCTCTCAAGTTCCAAGTTCCACAAATCTCTAGGGCAGGGGCAAAATGCTTCCAGTCTCTTTGCTAAAGCCTAACAAGGTCACCTTTGCTCCGGTTCCCAACAAGTTCCTCAGCAACATCTGAGACCACCTCAGTCTGAACCTTATTGTCCACATTGCTACCAGCATTTTGAGCAAAGCCATTCAAGAAGTCTCTAGGAAGTTCCAAACTTTCCCACATTCAAGTCTCTAGGAAGTTCCAAACTTTCTCATCTTTTCCTGTTTTCTCCTGAGCCTTCCAAACTGTTCCAACCTCTGCCTATTACCCAGTTCCAAAGTCACTTCCACATTTTTGGGTATATTCTCAGCAGCACCCACTCTACTGGTACCAGTATTAGCCTGTTTATATGCTGTATTAGCCTGTTTATATGCTGCTGATAAAGACACACCTGAGACTGTGCAATCTATGAAAGAAAGAGGTTTAATTGGACTTACAGTTTCAGTGGCTGGAGAAGCCTCACAATCATGGTGGAAGGCAAGGAGAAGCAAGTCCCATTTTACATGGATGGCAACATGCAAAGAGAGAATGAACAGGTGCAGGGGGACTCCTCCTTGTAAAACCATCGGATCTTGTGAGACTTATTCACTATCATGATAATAGCATGGGAAAGACTTGCCCTATGATTCAATTACCTCTCACCGGGTCCCTCCTACAACACATGGAAATTCAAGATGAGATTTGGGTGAGGACACAGCCCAACCATATCACATGGTGGTTGTGGTGGAGATGACAGTATATATTTAGAAGATGCCTCTCACATAATGTGATCTGAAGGGACCTAGATCAACTAAACATTTTTAAAATCACCATATTGGTTCCCTACATTGAAGAAAACACGTTAGTTGCACCAGATAAGCAAGAAGGAGCAAATACATCGGAAGCTTTGGTAAGACATGTGCTTTAGAGGGTGGAAGGTAAAACTCTATGGAGATTCATAGATCTGTCACAACAGAAATGTTTAGTGCCCTGGTACATGCTGGGACATCACCTGGAAAGTAAAAGACAAATTATTTCATCTCATGTCTTTCACCACTAACACTTGCTAGGTCTTTTGGATTCTGGAGGCAGCATTTTCCAGAGTTGGAAATGCCAGCCTGACCTATTTACTGGCTGACATGGAGAGTTGCAAGCTCTGAATGGGTTCAAAATAGGAAAGGGCTCTGCAGCAGGTCCAGTCTGCAGCATAAACAGCCCTGTTGCTTCAGCCATAAAATTCGACAGGCTGTAGGGTACTGATAGTATTTGTGGTGGGAGAAAGTGGCATGTAGAGTTTATGAGAAGCCCCCACAGGAGAAACAAAATATAAATACCGAGGATTCTGGAACAAGGCCATGCCATCTGTAGCAAAGTAGTATGTAGCATTCAAAAAACAAATCTGGCATGCTGCTGGACCCTGGTAAAAAAGATGGGATGTCTGAACACGAGACATCAAATGATCCCGTAGCCAGAGCTTCTCATTAAGAGCTGGGCTCTGTCAAATCTGTCAAGTCTGGGCAGGCTCAGCAGCAATGCTTTATAGGATAAAAGTGGCCCATCCAGGTTTGGACATGAGCAGAGCCAGAGGACTCAAGTAAGCTGCATGAGCCAGTGGCCTAGACCTCTATGGTCACCCACCTTTATTGCACCAATGCTTTTCCCTCAGCCCTCACATATGGTCATTTAAAAGGTCTCTTTGGATCAGTTGATGGAGGAGAGAAAAGCTATGTTTCTTTCACAGAAAGGTTGGCTTAGTATGTGGATGACAGCTACAAATAAATGCATGCTACACTTTAATTCCATTCAGGGTTTGTCCTGAAAATAGAAGCAATGGGAAATCTTTTCAGGTGCAACGATTTGGGTGTGGGCACTTGATCATCCACTTTGTTTGGAAATATACATGGCTCTTTATAAGAACATATATATATATTCTAATGGGTGGTGGTGAATATTTGGCTGGTAGGTCAGGGGGCCAGAATGAGAAAGACTGAAAAATTGGGGACATAAAGGCCTGTGGATGGACCCATCGGAGTGGGCACAAAGGATGACCTCTGTAAGCCATGTTAACCCTACTGGTGAGCATCCAGCATAGAAAGGGCACTAAACAGAGAATTCATGACTACTTGATGTCAGCCAGCATGGGCTTCCTCTACCAAGGCTGATCTAACTGTACTGCTGATGAGTCTTTAAACTTCTTGCAACAGAGATGGATCCCAAGCCTTTGCAATAACATCATTTCTTGAGGAGGGTAACCAACCATTTAGTGGGAAATTGATTCCACTGGAACCTTTTCATCCTAGAAGGACTGATTTGACTGAATCAATGTATATTCTGGGTATGGGTTTATCTTTCCTGCATGCAGTATCTCAGCCAGCATTAGCATCTAATATGCTCCATTGACAAAGGATTCTGAAAATATGACTCAAGATGAGGGGCTCACATTATTTTAGCAAAGGAGGTGAGACAGTGGACACATGATCATGGGATCCTCTGTTCGTGTTACATATCACACCACCCAGAAGCTGCCAGCTTGATAGAATGATGCAACAGCTTTCGAAAGATACAGCTGCAGCATCACTTGGAGGATGCCACTTAAACTCTAAATAAACAACTCCTAGAAATACTGCAGAGGTCTGAGAAACAATGGGTAGAGTAGAAGTGGCCCTATTTGTGGACACTCTTAGTGACCATTTTTGGGAGTTTATGCTTGCTATCTCCTCAATTTAGAAGTCCAGAGGTCTTGGTTCCCAGAAAAGGAATGCTTCCAGAAGAGGATGCATAGAGAGTTTTATTAAGCTCTAGTCTAAGGTTGCTACCTACGTAGTTTGAGCTTCGCATGTCAAGAAACCAGGGAGCAAATAAAGCATTTATTACCTTGCAGGGATAATTGACTGTGATTTCAGGAGGAAGCAGAACTGCTGTTTTATGATGGGGACAGGGTAAATGGTTTGTCATTCAGGCAATCCCTGGGGCATCTCTTGGCAAACACCTGCCCACTTTGGCATAATGAGTTAAGCACAGATCTTGAGGAAGGCATGGTGATTAGCGGCTAAGACCTTCCAGGGACAAGGTCTCAGGCACCTCAATGTATGAACCACCTGCACCAGCTGAATGCTAACTGATGGAGATAGAAATCTAGAATGAGCAGAAGAAAAGAGACAATGAGCACCACTTGTGGCTTTGAGAGCAGCTGGGGCAGCTGGAATGTAGTTTATTCCACAAATTTTCCTCCTGAAGTTTCAGAGCCAGCCTGAATCCTGGAGGAGCTGTTTCCAAATGGAATAAACTTACAGAAGAAGCAAGTGAATCCAGATGTTGCGATGCAGTAATACTACACCACCCAGACCTGCTTTCCTTAGCACCTTTGTAGAGACTCAGTCCTCAGTTGCTGAGAATGTCAACTGTTGATGGCTCTCAGTTGTGATGCTCTTCTGAAATTCCCTTCACCAAGTTCATACCTCTCCCATGGGCCTGCCTGCATCTACCATTGGTGGATGCTGAGGTATGAGGGTCTAGCCTCCTGACCTCAACTGAGGACAAGTCGGAAGGGCTCCCTGAGATCTAGAGCTCTCTGCAGGGTCGGCTGAACCCTCTCTTGCAGCAGCATCACAGTTCAACTCCTCTCTCTGCCCAGCCCTGATTCTCTCACTCTCTCACAGGTGTTGTTTCTGAACATGCTTCCCTAGAACTCCCTATAGATCTTCACCTCAGAATCTGTTTCTAGGGACCTGAGCTAAGATGGAATGGTATCTATATTTTGAGAGCAAGTAGAAGTTTCCTTTAAATCTTACCATGTATGTGGGTGGTGGCCCATATCTACCTCATGCAAGGTTGGCTCTTCCTTGGAGAAAGGTTTTCCTTGGAAAAATTGAGACAAGGCTGGGTGTGGTGGCTCATACCTATAATCCCAGTACTTTGGGAAGCTGAGGTGGGCAGATTGATTGAGCCTAGGAGTTCGAGACAAGCCTGGGCAACATAGTGAAACTCCATCTTTACAAAAAACACAATCTGCTAATTTGCAGGGTGTGATGGTTCATACCTGTAGTCCCCACAACTAGGGAGGCTGAGGTGGTAGGATGCTTGAGCCCAGGAGGTCAAGGCTGCAGTGAGCCAAGAGCATGTCACTGCACTCCAGCCTGGGCAACAGAGAGAGACCTAAGGGAGAACGTACCTCAGCAAATATGGTTGATTTAATCCCCCAGCAAAGGGGTTCTGTCTTGATTATTATTGTTTACTTTCGGGTGTTAAAGCAAGTTTAAAGTGTTTAAGAACTAATATCTTCTTAAAAGAAACCAATAGCTTATACTTTCGATCAACTAGTATTAATACTAGCTCATAGTTTATATAAAACTCATGAGAAATCATGATACAATGAAAAAACCTAACTTTGGAATTAGAGAATTCAGAATTTAATTGTCAATTTGTCATTTACAATATGTGTGTTGGACAAATCATATTTTCTAAGTTTTAGTTTTGTTAGTCTCTAAAAAGGAAAAAATATCTATTTTGTGGATTTTTTGGGGTGTGAGAACTAAAGAAGATAATATCTACAGAACTCCTGAACCTGTAGCTCATAGGCATGGCATATAGATGCATTCTCTTGCTCAACAAACATTCATTCAGCACAAATCTTTATTATATGCCAGGTCCGTGCTAGGTGCATGGGCAGACAGATGGACACACCTCCGTCTTTTTTTTGGAAGGAGTTCACACATTAGAGTAAGCGATATTTACATGCAGAAGAGAGGGCTGGATTAGAGATGACTCACAGATTTCTAATTTGTTTGACTTGATGAATAATAACTTTCTGGATGTTCCAGTGCATTTTTTGAAGTAGGCATGGCCGGATTAAGGATATGATGCTTAGAGGGGTTTCTAGGAAGCCAGTCTGTGAGGCATTAAAACATCCCTGTGTGAGATGGAGAAGATTGTATTTCCTAGAATGAGAATCCCAGTGAATTATACATGCTCGGACGGAAGCTGGACTGCTAGAGTTGATAATAGAGAGAACAGCACAACCACCTCTGTCTTCCTCTTCTGTGCTGATGCTTTATGGTGGTCTCCAGCCTCTCCCCTATCTGTGCCTTGGGCTGACATTTGAAATATAGCGTTCTGAAGGAGCACCTGCCATTGGTCTTAATCTAGGTAATTGCTTCATTGTTTTTAGTAAAGGAACCAAAGCTTCGGGTCAAGGTGGCAGCAGTTTTCAGGTAGTAGAACTATGGCTTGGACCAAGTCCTCTCAGTTGCTGCCTCATTTGATCATATCCTACCTCACTATTTAAGTGCATGACTCTAAAACACTGGCAAGAAAAGAGGCATATGACAGTAGCATAAGCTCTTAGCATAGATTTAATTTAAACAACCTTTGGAGTGGTCATTTTGTTGTCAAGGTTGCTCCAATCAATGAAATGGATATAGGGTCTTGGGGCTGCAGCTGTTTGTCTGATCATTTAACCTTTGGAAGCAGTTTTTATTAAAGTGTTCCTGTTGCTGAAAATGAATTACAAAGCTTTCCTTTTTCTGTAGGAAATAAGAGTGCCCAGATGAGATTACATGGCTTCCTATGATATCTAAATAAGATTAGTTTGCCGAAGATCACATTAAAATCCCATTAAAGAGACAGTTCCGCTCCAGCCCCCATTCTCCTCAGGCAAGTTCTGAGCGAGTTGATGAAAATTGCTCAGGGATGACACACAGGCATTGAGCACCCTGTGGAGACAAGCGGGTGGGGTGGACATATTCCCCCAACTGTGTTTATTACAAAAACAGGATCTGTGTACATGGCCCATTACTTACAGATGACAGTTCCTGACTCTAAGAAGGGAAGACTTTAGGGAAGAAATGGTAATAAAATGAAAAGATCATGAGATGGAGGCATCGAAGTCATCCTCAGAGAGGATCCGGGAAATCATTAATTTATTTTTTTATGTGACAGGGATAACAATATTAATGTTTCAGTATTCATACCCTTCCCTCAAGTCTGCTCTGAAAAGAGGGATTCTTTGCTCTCAGAAGGCTACTGAGCCTGGACTTTTTGTTGTGCTGACCTAAGTAATCAGTTTAACTTTGAAATGAATATGGAGCAAAGATAAATTGATCTTCATTAGGAAAAGATTGGGGTAGTTCCTATAATGCTCAAACAGGCCAGCAGGGAGGTTGGAATTTTGAGAGAGCAAAGAAGCAGCCTGCAGAGAAAAAAAGAAGGAAAATTGAGAGGGACTGTTATGATTGCTGGGACTTTGGGGAAGTCAGGTGGATGATGTTTGCATCTTCTCAAGGGATTTCCTTGAAGATTTAAAAAGCTTTTCGTGTGTGTGTGTGTGTGTGTGTGTGTGTGTGTGTGTGTGTGTTTAAATATAGAACAGATTTTTTTTTTGAATGGTTATGATAAAGCCATGAAACAGGCAAACTTCATTTGTTCATTAATTTAATCATCAGATTTTCTTGAGTGGGGGGTGTTTGTTAGAGATACAAAAAAGGGGCATAGAGACCAAATAAGCAAGTAAGTGCAGATTCAGGGCAATGGGTGCTTCCACAGAAGCAAGCACGGGGAGGTAAGGGGATGCAAGCAAGGAGGGCTGTTATGTGGATGGTCAGGGAAGGCTTCACAGAGAACCCCTGACAACTCTGAGGGTCAGCCTTCTTCAGGCTTGCCTGGCCTTATGTGCTTGGGTGTTTCCAATGTTCTGTAAAAGCATCTCCTGCTCTCTGGTTCTTCCCTGTATCTTGATTTCTGCTGCCTATGGGAGGGTGACTTCTATCAAAAGGACAGGTAAAAAGGGATAACCTCAGGCATTTGGCATCCTTGATGACCCTTGTTCTGAGTGCCTTCATGGGAACAGCTCTGTAGGGCTTGCTTGTTAGAGTACATACCTCACTTCCACTAAAGGTTGTAACTTTAAATTCTCAGTGTGCCTGTATTTATGAATACCATGTGGCTTATTTTTACGTTTCCAACATAAAAATGGAATCAGATTCAGTCACTTGGAATCCTTTGCCTCTTTGCCTTCTTTTATTTGGAAATGAATGTGGTTCTGTTAAAAGTTTTATTTAAACACTTCAGGCCACTTATATTCCACAGCCATAAGAGCACAGCTTAATGAAAATAAAATAAAACAACAATGTAACTGGTTAACCAAAAATACGAGCTCTTTGAAAATATTTATAATTCTTACGACCTTCTCAACGTCACAAAAATAAAATAGAATCTATTAATGATGACATCAGCTTGCTACCAGCACATTTTTTTCAGGGTAATGATATTTGTTGAGATGGAAATGAATTTTCTTCTTAATGTTTTTTGAAAGTTTCCAAATTTTCTACACATGAATTTATCCTACTATGTTGGTAATTGGAAGAAAAGATAAATATTACTTATGTAAATCTGGTACAGGGACCACCTGGACAATAGAGTGTGCCTGTTCTTATACAAATTCTAGCTCAACTAAAAAATAGTACTGTTGATTTTTTCCAGACCATGTTTTAGAGATAAAATAAGGCCATTAAGTCTTTGACATTTGCATTGAATTGAGTAACAAATAATAATATTGTGTAAATAGACTCACACCTGTAATTTCTCTAATGATAGTGGCATTGAGGGAATGACGAATGTGATAGTGGTGATGATAATGACTTCTAAGGCTGTTTACACCCTTACAGTTAAATGGGGTCAGCTGTGAACTTGTTTTACAGGTAAGGAAATACAAATTTAGAGGTTTATTCAAAGATTTTTATCTTCTTCAAGTCAGGCTAAAATGAAAATAAACTAGAACCAAAGTTTTCAGATTTCATTTATTTTTTCCTCTCCTATACCATGCTGTTGTTACTGTTGATGTTTCTTTGTCTGACAGAAAGTATGTTGATTAGTTTTCAGTGTGTTTGTTCTAACATTTTTAGACTTTAATGTTTTTGTGTAATCATGCATAAACTACAAAATGAATTCTTTCCTTTCCATCATTCCCTCTCTCCCTTCTTCCCTCCCTCCTTCTCTCTCTATTTCTTTCTTTTCTTTCTTTCCTTCTTTTCTTCCTTCCTTCTTTCCCTCCCTCCCTCCCTCCCTCCCTCCCTCCCTCCCTCCCTCCCTCCCTCCCTCCCTTCCTTCCTTCCTTCCTTCCTTCCTTCCTTCCTTCCTTCCTTCCTTTCTTTCTCTTTCTTTATTTCTTTCTTTGCTCACTGCAGCCTTGAACTCCTAGGCTCCAGGGGTCCTCCTGCTTCAGCCTCCTGAGTAGCTGGGACTACAGAACGACAGGCAGCAGCCACCATGCCTGCTTTTTTTTCCTGTAGAGATGAGATTTCACTTCATTGCCCAGGCTGGTCTTGAACTCTCGCTTGGCCTCCTCAAATGCTAGGATTACAGATGTGGCCCACTGTGTGTGGCTTCCTCTTATTTCTGTTCACTGGGGTAGCGCTTGATAATAGTAGTGTTTACCTGTGATTTTGATTGCTTCCAGTGAATATTGGGTTTTTGTGTTTATTTTTGTTCTGGTTTTTTAAAAACAAAAGTCTATTATAATTAGTTCAATGAAAGAAAATGATAAAAAAACCATAGCTTTATATTATTTTATGAAAACTTCTGTTGAAACTTTTTGTTTTTAACTGTTTTTTGCTATTGTATAGACACGATTTATGTACACTACTGTGATCCTGTTTGTACTATGAGATTGGGTGTGATGTAGGAAGTGAAGTCACCTGCACGTCTCTGACCAGGACAGATAAATATAATCAAATTTATTCAGAGAACTTAAGATCCCTGGATGTTGTTTTTGGAGCAGGTGTAGAGAGTGCTAATACAAAATTAATCTATTTTCCATGTTGTAATTCAATTGTGTATGGCTTTATGGTTTGAGTGACATACTATAAGCTATTGAGATTACACTCTTCACCTTGCTTTATTCTGATGGAAGGTTTTGACCTTGAAGAGGATGTTTGTCAGGTATCTTCTATTTTCACCAAGCACCTCAAAGTTGTCACTGGATTGACTAATTAGTTTTGTTCATGTTCAGTTTTCTTTACTGTGTATATCTTTAGGCAGGTTAACCTTGGTCAGGCATTCCACTCTTTCTGTGTTAAAATGGACCAACAGTGATTAATTTTCTGCTTTTTGTTTTGTGTATAAAAATGAGTTTGACTTAACTGTAAATGCATTGTGCCTGACATTCTGGACTTCAGTTTTAGGAAGAAAAACAGATTAAATAAGGGCAAATATATAATAAATAAATGATTTAAATGATGCAAGTATAATAGGGGTACTTCCTTTGAAACTGAAAAAATCATGCAGCCTACTTCTCTACCGTAAAATGATAAATACATTTCTTAATACATCTATAGGTGTCACTGTTGATATGCACTCTTGAACTGACTACTATCCAGGTTTGAATCTGTGAAAGGGCTGCTGGGATGAATTTTATATATGGTGTTTGACTAACTCTGGTAATATATGCTTCTTTCTGATATGAGTATAGCACTTGAGTCTGATTGTCTGTCACAAATAAAGTGACTAATATTGAATGTTCTAATTTTGGGGAGCAAAAAATTACTTTGGACAAGGAGGGTCACATATAGGTACAGAATAAAATAAATCATAGGACTGATTTTTTTGCCTCAAAATTCCTAGATTAAAAGTTTAATCTATTAGCCCAGATTACTAGTTTGAAAAATTTCATTCTGTTTCTTCCTTCTCCTGTTGCCAACGTATACCAGCTAGAACCCTTGATCACGTGTTGCCTTCTGTGTGCAAGGCACCACTTGTAGATGGTGATTTCCCTTCATGTGGGTATTAATGAAGGAATCAAAACAGTGTCTAGCTGGTATTTCAGGTTTTCTGAAAGAGGTTCCAAAGTTAGAACCAGGATGGACTTTAGTATATTGGAATTCTCAGTCTCTGATTTCACAGGAGTTTTTCCTCTTCCCGTTTTTGCTTTATTTTGTCAAAAATGTGATCTGAGATCTGGGGAAGTCTCTTGGCAGGCTACAACTTCAGGAAATTGTTAAGTGGTGATCTATGTTTTATGCATACAGGTATGCTTCTAATTTCTTTTTTTAAAAAAGCCTTCCCCCCGCCAATATTTGAATTAATTAAAATATCAAGCAGTTACCACTTTTCTATTACATGCCTTTCATTTTTCTAGAAGTTAGGGATGCAAAAAAAAATCTGGGACAATCCTTGCTTCAAGAATCTCAGTGTTTAATAGCAATGCAGGACACATGAATGAACTGTCAGAAAACAAACTAAAGGATGAGCTTTGTAGAATATAAAGTGGAGAGCTATCAAATTTGCTTGGAAATCAGGGGATGTTTCAAGGAGAAATTTGTTGAGTCAACTTGAATAGAGTTTACAGAGAGGAAAAGGTGGTAGGGAGAGATTGGGCTGTTTAGGTGGATGGAGCACCATTTACAAGAGTGGCTGGCACAGGACACCAGGTGTATTGAAGGGCGGTGAGTAGTTAGGCCTGGCTGAAGCACAAGGATGAGCAGGTGGGGAAGAGGTAGTGCTTCTGTGATGCCCCTTCTGTGAATTGCTCAGAGTGCCTCACTGTGCTTCACTCAAATAAACTGATCTCAGAGGTTAGTATCACAGGTGTTCTTTCTTTCTTTCTTTATTAATTATTGTACTTTAAGTTCTGGGGTACATGTGCAGAACATGCAGGTTTGTTACATAGGTGTACACGTGCTATAGTAGTTGCCTGCTTCCATCACTCCATCACCCAGTCATCTACATTCGATATTTCTCCTAATGTTGCCCCTCTCCAACCCCCCCCACCTGCTGACAGGCTGCGTGCGGTGTGTGATGTTCCCCTCCCTGTGTCCACGTGTTCTCATAGTTCAGCCTCCACTTATGAGTGAAAACATGTGGTGTTTGGTTTTCTGTTCTTGTGTTAGTTTGCTGAGAATGATGATTTTCATTTTTTTTCTTTCCTTTTTCTAACAAACTTAGCTGTTTTTGTTCAACTTCTTCCAAATGGAGTAAGGCAGGTTTCTGAATGGGGAGTTTTCATGTTACAGTTGGCAGCTCTCATTGGGTTTGTGTTAGACAGTAGTTGTTTTGATGACATTGTTTTTGGCAGAGGGGGAGGCCAAATGGAAGGATTGTGTGGCTGAGTTTTCTGTGACTAATGTGGTTAACTAAACTCTTTCTGCTACAAATGGGTTTTGGGTGCTTTGCTTTGCACTGAACATTTGCTGTATCTTTCATCTCTTATACAAATAGCCAAATACTACCATAGTCCTTACTGTGTGCCAGGAACTGTTCTAAATATCTTATATATGTATTAATCCATTCAACTCTTTATAGCCACGCTGTGAAATAAATAATTATTTTAGAGTCCCAATTTTATCCATAAATAAATGAAGCACAAAGGGTTGGAAGACTTGCCGGTCACATAGCTGATAAGCAGCAGAGCTGGGATTTGACCCCTGGGAGTCTGCTTACAGTTACCTGTTATCTATTAATTGGATATTGAACATTAGTTTAATTATTATACACAGTAAGTTACATTAGCAATTTTTATTTTACTTAGATGGCTTTTGGAAGAGCAACCAAGGGAGTTTCACGGCTAGAGAAAGTGGAGCTGGGAGTACTGGCAGCTCTTCTGATAATTCAGGAAGGCTCCTTGGATGGTGAGTGATTTCTTTATACTTGGAGGATGCCCACAGCAACCAGCTCTGGAAAGAAAGGAAGGAGAAAACTCTGTCATATTCTTAGAAATTAGCTTCTAAGTATCTGCTAGGAGTCATCCCAACTGGATGTATCAGACTCAAAAGACTTGATGAAATGTACATGGCAAACTATAAATAATACTGTTTTATTTCATGTTTATGGAGCAACAACAGTATCATTTGGACTGTACAGACTAAAAAAGACATCATTCCTGCCCTAAGGGTTTACAATACAAACATTCAGATTTGAAATTTCTTACCAGATCCGTATGTTTGAGTATTGCACATCACTCATCCCTTTCTGCTTCTCTGTGTTTTAAATTAGCATGTATTCCCAGGGCAATCGATGCCCCAATATTATGCACACTGATTTTACTCCATTCTTTAGCAAAAAAGTAGAATGTTCCTCAAATATTATTTTTTCTTCAGCATTTAGACATTAGCAATGATAGTCACCAATTTTTGCCTATGTGTGAACCAGCTACTCCCATTAGCTTGCCCTGTTAAATTGAAATGTTAAGGCAATAATTGAATAGGTCAGAAAGAGATGTTAGGAAAACACATTTACCTGTAAATTCACCACCTGAAGTGCTGGCTACATATGTGGGCACAGTAGGTGATTTAAACATTCCTCGCATTCCCTGAGTGACTGGTGGTTCATCACCCATCACGGTGTGAAGGAGAGATCTCAGGATGAGTGAACTTGCAGAAGGGGGCAGGCTCCAGGCTCATCCTCTGGTATATTTATCTCATTTAATCTTCCCAGCTACTCTGGAGTGTAGGTACTACTTTACAGTCAAGGAATATGAGGCTTAGAGAGGTTACATGACTGACTAAAGGTCACACAGCTAGTAAAGGTGGGGCTGTGATTAGGTTTAAATTTTGTATGACTCCCAAAGCCAAGCATTGTCTATGGCAGAGCGCTCATGCCACTCATGGTCAAATATTGTAGTACCCTTACAACGTCCCATCGGTTATTCCAACTCTCCCTGGTTATTCCATGACACTGTCTTCCCTTCGAGGGGCAAGAACTCAAGCTTACTCCTCTAGTTTTCTTTTAATAATATGTTAAATACCTGACAATTGCAACATTTTCATTGCAGGTTAACATTTAAATCAGAAACTGAAAAAATCTGATGTTGCAATTCAAATCCTCATTTATACCCTCTTTCATACAGCAGATGTGAGACCCTCTCTTGCCCTGGGCACTACCACATTGCTGTGTGCAGGAGTAGAAGGTAACATGCTCCCTAGACAACTGAGGAAAGAAGGACTGCCTGCATTGGGGAAAGTATGTCAGAGAATTCACAGCTTGACAATCAATTAAAATGATAGCAGGGATTGGTGGGTAGCCTTCTAAGGTCAAGAATGACTCAGGAACCTATGAATAGACAGAAATTGGAAGTTACCTGGTCACTTTCCCATATCTAGCTGGTCTCCATTGCACTAGGCCAAAGTCCCTTCAGGGACCACGTGAAATATACACACCATGTAGGCATCTGACTCCTGGTCTTTCTGATACCCTGGTTTTGCCATCCTGTGGTTAAACTGATTGTTTTCTGATGGTAAGGTAGCAGTTAACCCCTGGGGCTTGACACCAATAATTGAGCCTGTGTAATTTGAAATTACTGTGCATTTGTAGATGACTGTGAATTACTGTTCAATTGTCAGCCTACAAAGGACCAGCCCTTAGGTGTGCTGCATTCTCAGTAGAAGCACTGGAATGAATATTAGGCTTGAGAGAGAATTGGCTCAGTTACAGAAGTTCCAGCAGCTTGTAATATAAATGGATCACTGATTTGTTCAGTAGATTTCCACAAACACCCATTGTTGGTGTTTGTGGAAATCTACTGACACTCTGTTAGGCACTGCAGCCCCAAGAAGGGGTTACGTGCCCCCAACATGAAGAAAGGTCAGGTGGACCCAACGGATTCTGTTTTTTTTTTTTTAAATTTACATACTTCTTCCTCTGAAATGGTCAGTGGCAAATTTAAAAATCTCTGTAAGTGGAAATTCAGGGCACAATTCCAAACTTCTCGTTACATTAGTGCTGGCAGATGACCAAAGAGTTCAAGAGAAACCCCAGGATCAGTAAAAATGAAACAAATAAAACAACAACCATGAGTCTATAACAAACAATCCAACCAGTTACAGGAAGGGTAACGGGCATTTTCTAGGGGGTTGAGATGTGGTAGGATAATTTCGCAGAGGAAATAAGAGTGGTTTTGCCTTTAACTAGCTATGTGATTTTGAAACTCCCCAAAGGTCTGGGGCCATCACTTTTCTGATTAGAGGAGATAATCAATCTTCTGTTAGGAAAGGCTCCTGGCCTCATGTTTGCCACCCATTGTACCTATGCTCCCGTCCTCAGCCTCCCTCCTGTACAAATGAACCTGGCCTCTCTCCTTGCTCCCTGGAACCCATCCATCCTCCCCTACCCAAGGGCATTGCTCTAGCCATCAGTCCCTCTCTCTCCCACTTGGTCATTTTGTTTCTCCTCCTGGGTCATTCCTAGGAGCCTGCAGCATGCCTTAATAATATCTTCTATCTTCACTAACTCTCTACTATCTTCATTCACTTCCCACTTCCACCTGATTTGGCTTTACAACAAAGCTTTTCAATGAATAGTTAGTGCTTCCTCAGCTCCTCCTTTTCCATGAAATAATGCACAGCAGTACCGTGTTCCTGACACTCCACCAAGATGCTCTTGTCAAGCTCATCCATACTCCCATATTTCCAAATCCAGTGGTCAGCTTTCTTTCCTCATCTTACCTAATCAGTTTTGTAGCAGTATTTGAAAGTTGTTCATATCTTCTTTCTTCAAGGATTTTCTTCTCATGGCTTCTAGGACAACCACTTCCCTATTCCATTATTTTCTCCTCCTCACTTTTCTGTACTGGACCCCACTCCTCTTCTTGACCTTTAAAGGTGAGGGAGGGGGGTCCTAGGGCTTAGTTCACCATATACTTACCTGTCTTTTCTCACTCCCTAGGTGAATGCATTCCGTCCCATGCATTAAAGACCATCTGTGCACTGAAGACTCCCTCAAAGCTTGGGGTGATTACTAGCATCCCATTCTCATCCACCTCCACATCCAAATCTAAGCAACAATCATATAGTGCTTAGTATTTGCTGAATACTCTAACCATGTTACATGTATTAATTAATTTGCACAACAACTTATGAAGATAATTCTGTTACAACCTCCATTTTACAGATGTGAAAACTGAGGCACAGGGAAGATCACGGAGCTCCTTGGGTAGGAATTTGATCCCATGTGGTCTGACTTCAGAGGACATGATCTTAACCACTGTGCTACATTGTATTCTTGAACTAAAAGAAAGTGGTTCACAAGGAAGAGCCTTCATAGATTCAGTACTGGCAGGAGAAGCAGAGGGGTGACTTCACATCTGTCTTTCTCATCCACAATGGAATGTTGACTGAATTTCTTTTTATGGAAGAGATAGAAGGAGAGTCTTTTTTGCTGAAGCCAGGGTAGGGGCTGGGCCTTCTTTTTAAACTCGATGCTGAGCCCTGACACACCTCTTCGGAATACTGGGACTCTGGAAAAGTCATGGTGCTGTGAGGTGAGAACAGCCTGGATATGGAGTCAGGCAGACTTAATCATGGGTCTGTCATACCCAGGCTCTGTAACCTTGGCAGGAATCTTCTTTCTGAATCTCAGTCTCCTCTTCTGTAAAATGGGCTTCATAATACTCATTTTGCCAAGGTGTCATAAGGTTTGATGTTTCTGAAAAATGCAGTGCTAGGTGCATAGTAGGTATGTGAACAATCTTAGATATGCTATTATTTATCATAACAGTCCCTGACTAAGTTACCAATCTTGGTGAAGGTCAATTATGTTGGTCATCTTTCCTTCTTGCTTTGTGCCTGCTCCTCTGCTAGGGTCCTATTGCTCTCAGTTTTCCCCTGGTGGTCCGGGTTTCCCTATTGATCCAGGTGGACTCTGCCTGGATGGGGGTCTCTGCTACTAACCTTCTTGTCATTTTCACTCTCCCAGTCAGTATCTCTTTATTGCCTGGCCCTGCCTTGGTGAAGCAGATTCAGAGTTAAGGCCCAGTACAGTTGCACATTAATACATGCAGGGGTTGCTGGCTGTGCTGTACAGCTCCCTGCTCAAGAGTGAGGATTTACTCCCCCTGTGCTGAGAGGACTGCTGCCAGGGAGCCCTCAGCCACCTTTGGGAAATGCCTTGGCTAAAGGGAGTCACCTGGCCCAAGTTCATGCCCCATTTCCTGGCAGTCATTGACTGGCCAACAGGGTCATATAAAAGCATGAGCCCTGTCTTCCAATGTGGGACAACTCTGAAGAGCCAGCTCAGCTTCAGAGCTCTCCTGGAATCAGCTGAGGCCTTTTTGCACCTGTGGTGCAGCCCAACTTTTCCCTCTGCCCGTTCTGCTTCCTTCACTTCCTTCCACAGGTGGAGCCTGAGGGTTCTGCCTAATCAGCTTCCTGCACACGCATCTCCATCTCAGCATCTGCTCCCCAGGGAACCCAACGCCTCAAGTCTTGAAGTTTAATCAGGGCTTTCAGTGTCTTAACCAACAGACAGGATATGAAAGGCTGTTACGTGTTAGTTGAAGAGAGAGTTTTCCCTCGGAACCTAGAGGCCAGTCCAGTTGTGTCACATACAGCACCTGAGCCGAGCGTAGCCCCATGAAATGTTTCCTAATTGATTAATTTGTAATATTGACCCTGGGTTCTTGTCTCTGAGACTCCCACCCAACACACTTTAAATTATTTCTTGTTTTTATTAACTGGGATTTCCTAGGCTTGGATTCTTTAAGTAATAAGAGTGTGTGTGTGTATGTGAGTATCAGTGTGTGGGGGATATATGTTTGTGTGGGTATGAATGTGTGTGCATGGATATGAGTGTGTGTGCATGGAAATGAGTGTGTGTGTTTGGAAATGAATATGTATGGATGGAAATAAGTGTGTGCGTTTGGATATGAGTGTGTGCATGGAAATAAGTGTCTGTCTTTGGATATGAGTGTGTATGGTTGGAAATGAGTGTGTGTTTGGATATGAGTGTGTGCATGGAGACAAGTGTCTGTCTTTGGATATTAGTGTGTATGCTTGGAAATGAGTGTATGTGTTTGGATATGAGTGTGTGCATGGAAATAAGTGTCTGTCTTTGGATATGAGTGTGTATGGTTGGAAAGGAGTGTGTGTGTTTGGGTATGAGTGTGTGTGTTTGCATGGATATAAGTGTGTATGCATGAGTACGAGTGTCCACTCCTGGAAGCCCTCTTGGATCAGACACATTCTTAGCCTTTCTCCCAAGTGTCCTCTAGGGACCCAAGGGACCTCTGAAGTCCCACCAGATGCTCACATTTGCCAGACAAAATTTCACAGTCTTCTTTCAGGAACACTTCTTTTGTCATTCCATCCAGCTGGAATGCTGGCCTCAGTTGTTGGCTATTGAAAGTTTTCATACATGTATTTTAAGTTTGCACCCCCTTCCCAAAATTTACAATGAAGACCTCAGCTGAAATGTCCTTTGTGCTTTGTAATGATTATCCTACCATTGCATAGTGCTCACTTTATGACGTCTTGTATCATAATCATTTGCATACATCTTATCTTGCCAAAAGAAATACATATTAAGCATTACACTGAGAGGGCAGTCAATAAATATCTGTTAGATAATGAAGGCGTGACCCTAAACAATGGGATGTTCATAAAAATTGTTTCCATTATTGGGCATGTGTTATATCAGGCCCCATTATTTATCTCAAAATCTATAATAATGATGATATCATTTTATCTTCTTTACAAGATAGTGAAACTGAGGCTGGGCTATCCAGGGGTTTTCTAAAATCACCCAAGTAGCAAGTTTGATAGACTGAGTGGATTTAAGCCGAGGTCTGTCTGACCCCCAAGTCTATCACATGTCCCTCAGTCTGACTAGAGATAAAGCACCCAAGGCATGCAGGAAGCCTCGCCTTGGCCCATCATTGCATATCCTGCAACCTCAGATAATTGTGTCCAGAGTTCCCAACTGCTGTAAGGACCAGAGGCAGAGCAATGGTTATAGCTGGATGAGGCACTAACAGAGTGTGTGAGTTGATTGTGGATTTGCTAGAGACGCTAGGCTTTCCCAGGAAGAGAACAGGTAGGGCAAGGCTGAGAGAAACTGTCTGAGGAAATGGTTTGGTTTGGGCTTGGAGTGGGGTTGGGGTTTCTCTCAAGGAGCCAAGTTCAAGGAAATAAAAGGCTAATATACTGTGGCTCATTCTTGTGCCTGCAAACGGTGAACAATTTAGTTAAGGACAGAGAGAGGTGCATGGGAGGGGAGGCTCTGAGCAGCTCGAAGGAAGACACAGGGACACGTGGGGCCGGTTCTCTGTGCAGAGGGCAGCATCTGACATGGTGTACCGGGCAAGTCTTCCCCACCCCTCTTCTTGCAACAGGAACCTCCATCTCAGCTGGGCTGAGGGGTCACTCTTGTCTTCAGTGCTGCATGAATAACTCTGTTAAGTCAGTGTTTTTCAGATATGGGTCCTTAGCAAGTAGCAGGGGAATCACCTGGGAGCTTGTTGAGGAATGCACCTTTTTAGGCCCCACCCAGACCAGTGGAATCAGGAACTCCAGAGGTAGTGATGATGAGCTTGGATTTGTGGATCCCTCAGCAGCCTGAAAAAATGCTCCACAATTTACAGAGCACAGTGGAAAACGTACTATGACCACAGTGACAGTCAGAGCAATCTCCTCTACATTATTTTTTATACCTGGGCTACAAGCTCCAGGTAATTCTAATGCTCAAGTCTGGGAACCCTGCACTATGCCATTCTTTGTAACTTTAACTCCCTCCTTCCCTGTGCTCTAAGTTTTCTTTATCTTTCCTCTATTAGAATTCTCTATATTCCTCAGCATCCAACTTAAACCTTCCCACCTTCACATCAGTTTCTCTGCTCATCCCAGTCTACAAAGATTGCTTTTATTTATGACCTTGCATTCCTGAATATTTTTTCTTTCCATGCCCTGTCTGTAGACTTTGCCTTTTTTCTGCTGTTTGTTACACTTATTTGTAGTCCTTACAGTTCCTTGTACATAAGAAGTACACAATAAATGCCTCATGGTGACTGATGGAACACTGAACCTAAATATTTTATTTCTAACTATCCATCATTTTACATGCCTATGTGTAACATAAAAGTGGAAGAATTCTTCTGGTAACAAAGGGAAAATCTGTTTTTATTTTGTTATATTGCTTCTTGTTCCAGAAAGAATTTAAGGAGGCTTAAAATGCAGCAAAATAACATATATTAGAAATAAGAAAGAAAAAAAAAGTAAAGGCAAAGTTATGAATGTAAAATGGGTCCAGGAATAATACCAATACTAAAATGCTCCTACATAGATCATTCACTCTAGATCAACCAAAATTTTGGCTCTTAGCTTTCTTATCAGGGATTTGGAAAATACTGGCTTTCAAGCCCACAACAGAAGTTAGAATAGACTTGCCTTTCAAAAAGTCACATAAGCTTCAACATCACTTCCTTGTTCTTTTCTCTGCCTTTGGATTTGCTAAACAACTGCAGGATGCCAATAAGCCATCCTGGAGCTTTCTGAAAGAAGATTTCAGACATGATGGTTCTCATCATTGCAGATGACAGGAACTTTCTACCTCCTCTCCCTAGATATGGGAAACCTCAAAGGAGCTGGTGTTTCCCAAGGAAAACAAATGGATGGAGGAACAAGGATCTAACTTTTGTAGAACTACTGAAGAGCAAAGACACATGTCCCTGACCTGTATCTTGTGCACTGTCTCCCTCATCAGCAGCAGCATTCATTAAAGTGACTGGGGACTTGCATGGTTTAGAGCTCTTTTTGGATTACAGTAAGAGAAACTCATTTGAACTAGCCGGAGGCACAAAATGGGAATTTATCATAAAGATAATGAAGTGTTTCAAGGAATGAACGGAGGCCTCAGGAATGGACTGGAACCAGAAAATGGAAAGCTATAGGGAGTACTTTCATTTGGCCCTGTCGTTGTTGCTTCTTATGCTGTGTTGCTTTCTTCCTAGCAGAAAGGCTTTCTTAGCCCTTCAGTTCACAAGTGCATGGAAAGTGGCCACATTAGTAACTGTATTACAAATTCTAGTCACTCAGCGGGACTGTAAATTGCTTCCAATTCTGGTTTTCTCTGGAAGATATTCTGGGTCAAATGTTCACTCCTGGTCTGATTCCTCTGATCACTAGTGGCAGAGGAATCAAACTGTACAAATATGGCTGCCAGAGGTGCTCTGTGTTTTGGGGGCAGATACAGAAGAGGGGGAATAAGGATAGGCACACCGGCACTGGGTAGTTACGGAGACACTCTGTCTGGTCATCTGTATGGGGAACTGAGATCCTAAGTGCTGGAGAAGTTGTAGTCCTGAATTTAAATTGTGACAGCATCTCTTATTTGTATATGAAGTGTGCAATTATGTTTCTGCATGCCACCTCATTTTATGACCACATTTCCATAGGGGTTAGGAGTATTTATTTTATATGCAGGGAAATGAAGGCTCGGATAATCTAAGTAACATATGCATAGTCACACCGCTGGTGAACAGCAGGGGTGGACTAGGAGTCCAAAAACTATTTTGGACCTGTCTCTACCACTCACTGGCTTTTTGCTTGGTCAAATCTTACTCGGACTCATATTCCTCATCTTTTAAATGCATTAATTATTCCATCAGAAGCTAGCTTGCAGAATGATTGTGAGAATCAGACAAATAGTTCTTGAATCTGGTGGATCATAGACTCATACAGGGATCTTTTAAAAAATGTAGCTCTCAGAATGCTAGCCCTATGTATTCTGATTCAGTGGATCTGTGGTGGGACCCAAGCATGTGTTCTTATAGAAGTTCCCAGGAAATTGTGATGATCAGCTTGGGTTTGTGAATCCTTCAGCAGCCTGAAAAATTGGTCCATAATTCACAAATCATGGTGAAAAATATGTTATGACCACAGCGACAGAGTCAGAGCAGTCTCCTCTCCATCATGTTTTATACCAGGTATACATTGCTTTCTTTTCCAAGATTGTTTGGAGGGATCACCTAAGGAACAGTGGGAAAGAATGGGTACCCATTCTAGTGTTTGAGAATGTGGGCATATGTGTGTGGTGTGTATATGTGTGTGTGTGTCTGTGTGTACTTGGTGTGGGCAACAGCAGTATGTGGAAGGTGCAGAATGCAGAACATGCTTCCTTCCTAGGCTGAAGAGGCTTCACTATTTCCTGAATTTAAGGAGATAGTATACCTTAATACTTGTGTTGCCTCTACTGCAAACCGGATATTTTAGGTATGCTACATGTACTCTTTTCTTTTTTATTTATTTCTTCTTTTCTTTCTCCCTCCCTCTCTCCCTTTCTTTTTCTTTTCTTTCTTTCTTTCTTTCTTTCTTTCTTTCTTTCTTTCTTTCTTTCTTTCTTTCTCTTTCTTTCTCTCTCTTCCTTCCTTCCTTCCTTTTTCTTAAATTTTTTAATATTTCATTGCATTTTAAGTTTTGGGGTACATGCGAAGAACATGCAGGATTGTTGCATAGGTACATACATGGCAGTGTGGTTTGCTGCCTTCCTCCCATCACCTATATCTGGCATTTTTTCCCATGTTATCCCTCCCCAACTCTCCACCTTCCTTCCTTCCTTTCTTTCTCTTTCTTTCCTTTCCTTTCCCTTCCTCCCTTCCTTCCTCCCTGCCTCCCTTCCTGCTTCCCTCCCTCCCTCCCTCTGATCCTTCCTTTCTTCCTTCCTTCCTTGGCACAAGATCAGCGGGGCATCCCAGTCAAAGAGATGGATTTGGGCAAAGGCATGGGGTGGCCAAACTTATGGTAAACTTGTGCTCTGATAGAAAGACCAACTTAGTCAGAGTGAAGTGTCCAAATATGGGGAGATGCCAGGGGCAGGTTTGGAGGGTTCCTTTACTTGCCTTGAATCTGTCTGGGAGGATTCCAAAGAACCTTGAGAACTGAATCCACAGGAGACAGAAAGGGTAAGGTCTCCTGAAGAATGAATAATTGCTATATTCATCCAGGAAACAAACATTCCCTTAGATTACAAGGTTCCCAGGGCCTCTTTTGGTATCATTGGGGTAAACAATTCCATTTCTAGATGTTTGCAGAGCAGGCAATGAAAACAGAGTCTGAGAAGATAGTAACTTCTCCACTGAGGCCCTGGACTGCATCCCTTCCAGTGTCTTACAGATCCTAGCTCCCAAAATCAACTCTTTATTTCTCTGGACTGTTTAATCTCTCATTCACTATTGCCTTTAAACACAGAAATTTTAACCATAGCTAGTATCCTTTTTCTCTTTTACTAACATTCTTCTTGAATAAACAAATTTACTGAGTTAATCTACTCTTTAAAATGGCTTACCTTAGTTCTCTTTTGAACAGTCTCATCTATTGAGCTTTTCCATTACCTGTAGACTTCCCATGTCAATGGTGATTGACAGTGGTCTTCTTTCTGTCTGCTGCACTTGAGATGCCTGTCCACTTCTCTGAAGTAGCACTACTCCAAATTATCTTCCTACATTTCTGCCAACTGTAGTCTCTTGTCCTTGCTTGTCTCTGTCCCTTGTGCTGCTGCTTTCTTCTCTTCCAAATGCAAGAGTTTTCTAAGGTTGTTAAAAAATCCTCTGCTTTTCTTTATCCCTTCTCTTTCCCTGAATCCAGTCACACTTACAGTGTCAACTATCACTTCTAAGGCAACAGCTCAATAAGCAAGACAATAGCAGCTGTCTTGCTCCCACATGCTGAATATATGCTGGCTGCCATGCAAAGCATTTTATATTTATTTAGTAAATCCATGTGAAAGTGTTATTGCCATTATTTAACAAAGCATTTGAGGCTCATAGAAGTTAAATTGTGGCTAATCAGAACCCGGTTTTGCCTGATTTTGAAGCCGGTGCTCTTAACCCTTATACTGAATGAATTCTTGTCACTGGACATTTTCATCTAGATGCTCTTCTGTCACACCTACTGTGCTCAACACCGAATATCCTCTTCGCACAATATCAGAACTGCCTCCAAACTCTTTGAACATTTTTCATCCATTATGTTATTTCCCCCAAACCCTTCTTAAGATATAGGTTTACAAACCATCATGACAAGGACAAACAGGTCAACTTGAGGAACTATAATCACCATGGAGGTGGGTAACACCTTGTCCCTTAGGAACTGTGGGCATCACATGGATTTGTGAGTGAGTACGCAGCTGCCTGGACCACAGGATGATGTTTTCCCATCCAGTAGTAAATACGTACATTCAGTGGTGTGTGTAATTCATGAGCATGATCATCAGGTTTTTCTGATGAGCTCCTTGTCAATCCCAAACACCCTCTTCTCTTCATTCTTACACCAGACCACAGACGAGTGTGACCCATCACTCCTGGAGGGAGCATTGATTGTAGAATTCAGAACTGAGTGCAACCTTAGAAACTATTTTAGGCTAAGCCCTTCCTTTTACAGTAGAGGGAACTGGGGTTCAGATAGGTAAGGCATTACCTCCTCCAGGAGGTGTATCTTGACCACTGTATTAAAAATTACAAAAGATTTTTCTGCCTACCCCACATTTTAGAACCTCCTCAGTCTGTGCTTTTTCCCTTCCCAAGGCTAGTGTGGTCCTGCATCCCCATTTGACCAGGACACCTCTTGTTCCCACCTGCTGCTCCTATATAATTATGAAGAGTGCCTTCTTTTATTCCCAAAAGTATCCTAGTTAAGAGGACCAATTTTCTGGCGACCCTATCCATAGCCCTTAACACCACTGAACACACCATGTCATTTGGTACTTACATACATAATTATCGTTAACTATCCAAACCTTCCCCCCTTGAAGTGAAGGTTATGAAGGCAGCACCTTTGTTTTGTTGATTGATATGTCCTCTATAATTAGAATAGTGGCATCACATGGTAAGTGACCATGTGATGGCCCACGGTGGACTGGGAAGTGAAATGAAGCAAGTGGAGTTCAGTCAAGCAGAGAGTCTGCACCTGCAGAATCCTGAAAAGTGAAGGGAGGGGTAGGAAGGCGGTGGGCATGTGCCTTCCCAGCACTGTAAACTCCCTTTTCCCACCCTGTGAGAAATGCTGAGGCAGTCAGGAATGTAGGGACAGAATGAACAACCTTCTAAAAACACTCTGTTTCTTCTTGCTCATTCTCCTCCATTTACTGGCTTCCCATACGTCTTCCTTGCCCACTCTTGACCTTGAATATGTCCTCCAAGTTCATAATTATACTTAATTTCTCTAGTTAGGTTTGGTATAGGCTCATCATTTAATTGTAAAGATTTTTTTTAAAAGATGCTTTAAAATGATCTCAAGCTCATTGAAAACTTTTATTCATTAAAGCGGACATATTTTTTTAAACGAGAAAATGAGCAAGGTTAACTACCTCCCTACTTCTCCCCTCCACCCCTACTGTCTCCAGAAGGTTGCAATCTGCCCCAGACAGGAGGAGTCATTATTTTTGCCAGAGACTTATTTTCTGCCTTCATTCCATCTCTGCAGATTGAATGCTGGAGTGCTGGCAGATTACCAGTGGTGTCTCAGGCTCTTTACCTGCCCCCCAACTGCGAGATCATACTTTTTCATTTAGAGTCAAATCATGGAAAGAATCAGAAAGGATTATATTGTCAGAGGTAGCAGGAAAGAAGTAAACAAATGTCTTATTAAACAGCCTCTGTGGAGCCTCCAGGTGCAGGCTGGCTTCCCTGTTGGGGGAATGGAAATCAAATCCCTGGCATTTTCCTTGGGACCCTGGAGATGGAGATTGCTCTGTTACCTGTCTGTGCTCTCGTGCAGCATGGCCAAGCGTCAGTATTACTGACACATGCACAATCCATGCATAACCCTGGCCTTCTCATGTTTCTGAAGGTTTGCAGTGGGGAATGGAAGCAAGGCTGTTGCAAACAGGTGGCCTGAGGACACTAGGAGAGAGTTGCTGAGAGCGGATTCCAGGTGGAGGGACTGACGGGGTTCTGGGCATCACAGAAGCAAGGAATAGAGCATGTGCAGATGAAGGGTCTTTCTTGAGCTTAGTGTATTACTAATTACCACTGAAATACCATGTGTGAAATACCAATAGAGCAGGTGCGGATGAAGGGTCTTTCTTGAGCTTAGTGTATTACTAATTACCACTGAAATACCTGTACTCTTTTTAGAATGTGCTTATTTTCTACCCTTAACACATCTGACGCTTTCCTTCATGGTCCAGCTCAAACCTGCCTCCTCCCAGAGGACAGAGGCCTTTCCTTTATCACTGTTCTGCTTCCACAAGTTATTGTCAATGATGACAAATTGTGTAGTATTCTGACCTGGAAACCATCTGGAGTCAGCCTTCTCCTTTCACAGAGATGAGAGTGAAGAGCCAGAGAGATGAAATTCCTTGTTAAAAATTACACAGCTGGCTAGTGGCAGAGTAAGAACTATCCCATAGTGTTTCCATCTTGCAGCAAGCCTTCCTTCATTGAATCATTCTCAATACTAAACATGCTAAAGTTTTGAACGATACTGTCTTGCTACAGGCTGGGAATACTCTGTACGCCTAGCTCTGTGTGGCTGTCTGTCTTGAAGAAGTTAAATTGTTGATGCATTGCAGGTACTGTAGTTTTGTGTCTGTGTCTTTCTTTTTTTCCCCCATCAATTGCTAGAATCCTTGGGACAACTACCCATCATCCATATATTTAGAGAATTATTGAATACTCCTTATATGTGACAAAAGTGCTGGATGATGAGGATACTACAATGGAAAATAAAAAAAAGAAAGACAGGCACAGCTTCTTCTCTCATAGAGTTTAATACACGTAAAATTAGAGTGCTGTGATAAATGCTACGAGAGGTCTGGGCTGCTGAGAGAAGGTACATGAAGAAGATTAGGGGACCAAAATGGAATCAGGAAAGGTTCCCTTATGAAGAGATGTCTGTCCTGAGATTTTGGAGGGTTAGGAAGAAGGCTGGAGCAGTCCAGGTAGGGGTGGGTAGAGGAATGAAGAGAGAGGGGTGACTGTCTCAGAGACAGGAAGGGACAGGCCATGTCAGGTCTTGAAGCTATTTTAAAGCTTTTAGACTAGCTAATTTTTTAGCTGAATTGTTTTGGTATGAGAGAAATGAGTCTGGGGATATGATTAGATTTGAATTTTGAAAATATGTTCCTGCTGTTTGTGTGGAGAATTGATCAGAGCAAGACAGGTGTGAATACTGGGCATCTGGGCATGGGTGCTGGTGGCACCTGGACTTGGGTGGGCCTGGGGGAGATGGAGAGAAGCAGGTGGCTCCTTTCAAGAGACATTTAGAAAATGGTGATGGTGGCTGGGCGCAGTGGCTCACGCCTGTAATCCCAGCACTTTGGAAGGCTGAGGTGGGTGGATCACGAGGTCAGGAGTTCGAGACCAGCCTGGCCAATATAGTGAAATCCCATCTCTACTAAAAATACAAAAATCAGCTGGCTTTGGTGGTACATGCCTGTAATCCCTGCCACTGGGGAGGCTGAGGCAGGAGGATGCCTTGAACCCAGGAGGTGGAAGTTGCAGTGAGCTGAGATCTTGTCACTACACTCCAGCCTAGGTGACAGAGCAAGACTCCATCTAAAAAAAATGGTGATGGCTTAAGTGTAACTTGTAAAGGAAATGTCAAGGATGACTCATTCATAGGTTCCTGGTTTTTCAGAAATCAGGGAATGGCTCCCTAAAATGAGGAGCTGTGGAAGAGTTCTGGGTTTCCAGAGGAGGAGATTGCCGTGCTGATTTTGGAAATGTTGAATTTGAGATGCTTGTGAAATATTTAAGTAGAGATATCAAGAAACTAATTAAGTATATAGACCTGAAGCTGAGAGGAGATGTTAGGGCAGGAGACATAAATTTGGGAGTCAAAAGTATTTAGGTGGCATTGAAAACATTGTTAAGGTAATATTGCCAATGGAGAATTTACGAAAGCAGAAGAGAAGACCCTGCATAGAGCCTCAATTTTTCAGATAGGAAGGAAATAAATGAGATAGAGGAGTTGCCGGAGACATAGAAGGGAGAACTAGAGGGGATGCAGCACAGAACCAAGTGAAAAGGTTGCAGCCAGCAAGGCCAGACCCTTACATGTTCCCACTACCAAGACGACCAACTTGCTTGAATGTTTCCCTATGGATTATGCCTTTAGTCCTGTTAAATGGATTAACTCTCCCTCCTCCTAGCTAAAATCAGCTCCTCCTTGCTAAAACCTGCTCCTCCTCGCTAAAACCTGCTCCTCCTCGTGCACCTTATATCTAATTCCCTTTCTTTGGCTCTTGCTTCTAAAGTTGCTGGTCACCCATCGTCATTTTTCCCTCTCCCCTGGATGATTTCCATAAGCATACAAACATGATGGAATACTACTCAGTATTAGAAACAATACTTTACCTCCATCACTCCTCTTTTGAATCTACTGCAATCGGGTTTTATCTCTATTACTCCTTTGTACTCTTGTCAAGGCTACATAGGGCTTCCATACAGACAAATCCAAATAAATTATTCCTTCTCATTTTATTTGACTTGCCTGTCTGAAACACTTCCTCCCTTAGGCTGTGGCTCTCACCTCTCTTTTGGCCCTCTTCCCACTTAACTGCCTGCTCCACAGCCTCTTTGTCTTCCTGACCTTTAAATGTTGGAGAGCCCAGAGGCTGGGTCCTGGAAACCCCTCTTTTCTTTTTTTTTAATTGCATTTTAGGTTTTGGGGTACATGTGCAGAACATGCCAGATAGTTGCATAGGTACACACATGGCAGTGTGATTTGCTGTCTTTCTCCCCTTCACCCACATCTGGTATTTCTCCCCATGCTATCCCTCCCCAGCTCCCCCCGCCACTGTCCCTCCCCTATTCCGCCCAATAGACCCCAGTGTGTAGTGCTCCCCTCCCTGTGTCCATGTGTTCTCATTGTTCATCACCCGCCTATGAGTGAGAATATGTGGTATTTCATTTTCTGTTCTTGTGTCAGTTTGCTGAGAGTGATGTTCTCCAGATTCATCCATGTCCCTACAAAGAACAAGAACTCATCGTTTTGGATTGCTGCATAATATTCCATGGTGTAAATGTGCCACATTTTCCCAGTCCGGCCTATCATCGATGGGCATTTGGGTAGGTTCCAGGTCTTTGCTATTGTAAACAGTGCTGCAATGAACATTCGTGTGCATGTGTCCTTATAGTAGAATGATTTATAGTCCTTTGGATATATACCCAGTGATGGGATTGCTGAGTCAAATGGAATTTCTATTTCTAGGTCTTTGAGGAATCGCCACACTGTCTTCCACAATGGTTGAACTAATTTATACCCCCACCAGCAGTGTAAAAGTGTTCCTATTTCTCCACATCCTCTCCAGCATCTGTTGTCTCCAAATTTTTTAATGATCGCCATTCTAACTGGCATGAGATGGTATCTCAATGTAGTTTTGATTTGCATTTCTCTGATGACCAGTGATGATGAGCATTTTTTCATATGTTTGTTGGCCTCATGTATGTCTTCTTTTGTAAAATGTCTGTTCATATCCTTTGCCCATTTTTGAATGGGCTTGTTTGTTTTTTTCTTGTAAATCTGTTTGAGTTCTTTGTAAATTCTGAATATCAGCCCTTTGTCAGATGTGTAAACCACAAAATTTTTTTCCCATTCTGTTGGTTGCCAATTCACTCTAGTGACTGTTTCTTTTGCCGTGTAGAAGCCGTGGAGTTTGATTAGGTCCCATTTGTCTATTTTGGTTTTTGCTGCCAATGCTTTTGGTGTTTTGGTCAGGAAGTCCTTTTCTACTCCTATGTCCTGAATGGTTTTGCTTAGATTTTCTTCTAGGGTTTTTATGGTGCCAGTTCTTATGTTTAAGTCATTAATCCATCTGGAGTTAATTTTAGTGTAAGGTGTCAGGAAGGGGTCCAGTTTCTGCTTTCTGCACATGGCTAGCCAGTTTTCCCAACACCATTTATTAAACATGGAGTCCTTTCCCCATTGTTTGTTTTTGTCAGGTTTATCAAAGATTGTATGGTTGTATCTATGTTGTGTTGCCTCCATGCCTCTGTTCTGTTCCATTGGTCTATATCTCTGTTTTGGTACCAGTACCATGCTGTTTTGATTACTGTAGCCTTGTAGTATAGTTTGAAGTAGTGTGATGCCTCCTGCTGTGTTCTTTTTGCTTAGAATTGACTTGGCTATGCGGGCTCTCTTTGGGTTCCATATGAAGTTCAAGGTGGCTTTTTCCAGTTCTGTGAAGAAAGTCAATGGTAGATTGATGGGGATAGCGTTGAGTCTGTAAATTACTTTGGGCAGTATGGCCATTTTCATGATATTGATTCTTCCTAACCATGAACATGGAATGTTTCTCCATCTGTTTGTGTCCTCTCTGATTTCGTTGAGCAGTGGTTTGTAGTTCTCCTTGAAGAGGTCCCTTATGTTCCTTGTTAGTTGTATTCCTAGGTATTTTATTCTCTTTGTAGCAATTGTGAATCGCAGTTTATTCTTGATTTTGCTATCTTTAAGTCTGTTATTGGTGTATAGGAATGCTTGTGATTTTTGCACATGGATTTTACATCCTGAGACTTTGCTGAAGTTGCTTGTCAGTTTCAGGAGATTTTGGGCTGAGAAGATGGGGTCTTCTAGATATACTACCATGTCATCTGCAAATAGAGACAATTTAGCTTCCTCCTTTCCTATTTGAATACCCTTTATTTCTGTTTCTTGCCTGATTGCTCTGGCTAGAACTTCTAGTACTATATTGAATAGGAGTGGTGAGAGAGGGCATCCTTGTCTAGTGCCAGATTTCAAAGAGAATGCTTCCAGTTTTTGCTCATTCAATATGATATTGGCTGTTGGTTTGTCATAAATAGCTTTTATTATTTTGAGAAACGTTCCATCAATACCGAGTTTATTGAGGGTTTTTAGCATAAAGGGCTGTTGAATTTTGTCAAAGGCCTTCTCTGCGTCAATTTGGTTTTTGTGGTTTTTGTTTTTGGTTCTGTTTATGTGGTGAATTACGTTTATAGACTTGCGTATGTTGAACCAGCCTTGCATCCCCAGGATGAATCCTACTTGATCATGGTGGATAAGCTTTTTTATGTGCTGTTGCAATCAGCTTGCCAGTATTTTATTGAAGATTTTTGCATCTATGTTCATCATGGATATTGGCCTGAAGTTTTCCTTTTTTGTTGAGTCTCTGCCAGGTTTTTGTATCAGGATGTTGTTAGTCTCATAAAGTGATTTGGGAAGGATTCCCTCTTTTTGGATTATTTGGAATAGTTTCAGAAGGAATGGTACCAGCTCCTCTTTGTGTGTCTGGTAGAATTCAGCTGTGAACCCGTCTGGACCTGGGCTTTTTTTGTGTGGTAGGCTCTTAATTGCTGCCTCAACTTCAGACCTTGTTATTGGTCTATTCATAGTTTTGGCTTCCTCCTGGTTTAGGCTTGGGAGGACACAGGTGTCCAGGAATTTATCCATTTCTTCCAGGTTTACTAGTTTATGTGCATAGAGTTGTTTATTATATTCTCTGATGATGGTTTGAATTTCTGTGGAATCTGTGGTGATTTCCCCTTTATCGTTTTTTATTGCATCTATTTGGTTATTCTCTCTTTTCTTTTTAATCAATCTGGCTAGTGGTCTGTCTATTTTATCAAAAAACCAGCTCTTGAATTTATTGATTTTTTGAAGAGTTTTTTATGTCTCTATCTCTTTCAGTTCTGCTCTGATCTTAGTTATTTCTTGTCTTCTGCTAGGTTTTGAGTTTTTTTTCTTGCTCCTCCAGCTCTTTCAATTTTGACATTAGGGGGTCAATTCTGGATCTCTCCACTCTTGTGGGCACTTATTGCTATATATTTTCCTCTAGAGACTGCTTTAAATGTGTCCCAGAGATTCTGGTATGTTGTGTCTTCATTCTCGTTGGTCTCAAAGAACTTTATTTCTGCCTTCATTTCATTGTTTATCCAGTCAACATTCAAGAGCCAGTTGTTCAGTTTCCATGAAGCTGTGTGGTTCTGAGTTACTTTCTGAATTCTGAGTTCTAACTTGATTGTACTATGGTCTGAGAGACTGTTTGTTATGATTTCAGTTGTTTTGCATTTGCTGAGGAGTGCTTTACTTCCAATTATGTGGTCAATTTTAGAGTAGGTGTGATGTGGTGCTGAGAAGAATGTATATTCTGTGGATTTGGGGTAGAGAGTTCTGTAAATGTCTGTCAGGTTTGCTTGTTCCAGGTCTGAGTTCAGGTTCTGGATATCCTTGTTAATTTTCTGTCTGGTTGATCTGTCTAATATTGACAGTGGAGTGTTAAAGTCTCCCACTATTATTGTTTGGGAGTCTAAGTCTCTTTGTAAGTCATTAAGAACTTGCCTTATATATCTGGGTGCTCCTGTATTGGGTCCATATATATTTACAATTGTTAGCTCTTCTTGTTGTATCAATCCTTTACCATTATGTAATGTCCTTCTTTGTCTCTTTTGATCTTTGTTGCTTTAAAGTCTATTTTATCAGAGATGAGAATTGCAACTCCTGCTTTTTTTGCTCTTCATTTGCTTGGTAAATCTTCCTCCATCCCTTTATTTTGAGCCTTTGTGTATCCTTGCATGTGAGATGGGTTTCCTGGATACAGCACACTGATGGGTTTTGGATTTTTATCCAGTTTGCCAGTCTGTGTTTTGATTGGTGCATTTAGCCCATTTACATTTAGGGTTAATATTGTTACGTGTGAATTTGATACTGTCATTTTGATGCTAGCTGGCTGTTTTGCCCATTAGTTGATGCAGATTCTTCATTTTGTTGATGCTCTTTAGCATTTGGTATGTTTTTGGAATGGCTGGTACTGGTTGTTCCTTTCTATGTGTAGTGCCTCTTTCAGGAGCTCTTGTTAAGCAGGCCTGGTGGTGACAAAAATCTCTGAGTACTTGCTTGTACGCAAAGGATTTTATTTGTCCTTCACTTATGAATCTCAGTTTGGCTGGATATGAAATTCTGGGTTGAAAGTTCTTTTCTTTAAGGATGTTGAATATTGGCCCCCGCTCTCTTCTGGCTTGTAGGGTTTCTGCCAAGAGATCTGCTGTGAGTCTGATGGGCTTCTTTGTGGGTGACCCGACTTTTCTCTCTGGCTGCCCTTAGCATTTTCTCCTTCATTTCAACCCTGGTGAATCTGACGATTATGTGCCTTGGGGTTGCTCTTCTTGCGGAATATCTTTGTGGTGTTCTCTATATTTCCTGGACTTGAATATTGGCCTGCCTTGCTTGGTTGAGGAAATTTTCCTGGATAATATTCTGAAGAGTATTTTCCAGCTTGGATTCATTCTCTTCGTCACATTCAGGTACACCTATCAAACATAGATTAGGTCTCTTCACATAGTCCCACATTTCTTGGAGATTTTGTTCATTCCTTTTTGTGCTTTTTTCTCTAATCTTGGCTTCTCATTTTATTTCAATGAGTTGATCTTCAACTTCTGATATCCTTTCTTCTGCTTGATCAATTCGGCTGTTGAAACTTGCACATGCTTCGCGAAGTTCTCATTTTGTGTTTTTCAGCTCCTTCAATTCACTCATATTCCTCTCTAAGTTGTCCATTCTTGTTTTCATTTCATCAAATCTTTTTTCAAGGTTCTTAGTTTATTTGCATTGAGTTAGAACATGTTCTTATAGCTCACGGAAGTTTCTTATTACCCACCTTCTGACATCTGATTCCGTCATTTCCTCACATTCATTCTTTGTCCAGCTTTGTTCCCTTGCTGGTGAGGAGTTGTGATCCCTTGTAGGATGCAAGGTGTTCTGGTTTCAAGTGTTTTCCTCCTTTTTGCCCTGGTTTCTTTTCATCTTTGTGGATTTATCCACCTGTTGTCTCAGTAGTTGCTGATTTTCGATTGGGTCTCTGAGTGGACGTCCAGATTGTTGATGATGAAGTATTTCTGTTTCTTAGTTTTCCTTCTAACAGTCTGGCCCCTCTGCTTTAGTACTGCTGAGGTCCACTCCAGGCCCTGCTTGTCTGGGGCACCCCTGTAGCAGCTGTGGAACTGTGAGGGTTGCTACCCATTTCTTCCTCTGCTATCTTTGTCCCTGAATGATGCAGTCTGATCAGTCCTTTGTGAGGTGACTCTTTAGATATACGGGGGTCAGGGAGCTGCTTGAGGAGACTGTCTGTAGTTTACAATTGAGGAGACAGTTTGTACTTTATAGGAGCTCAAGTGCTGAGCTGTGAGCTCCGTTGTTCATTCAGGGCTGCTAGGCAGGTACATTTAAGTCTGCTGCAGCAGTACTCATAAAGCCCCTCTTTTTCCCTCATGTGCTCTGTCCCGGGGAGTTGGGGCTTTATTTATGAGTATCCATTGCACTATCCTGCCCAGCAAGGGGGCAGTCTAATTACTGCCTGCTTGTAGTGGCTATGCTGAGCTGCCGTGGGCTCCAGCCTGTTGCCATGGGCTCTGCCCTGTTGCTGGGGGCTCTAACCTCCTGTCGTGGGCTCTGCCCTGCTGTCGTGGGCTCCACCCTGCTGTCGTGGGCTCTGCCCTGCTGCTGTGTGTAATTCCCTGTAGTCCTGTTTATATGGGTGTGGTTGGAGCTGCCGTGGTGATGGTGGCCTGCCTTTGTAGTGGCAGACTCTCTCTGTTATGGTGGGTTGCCTTGGCAACCACAGGCTGCGTCAGCAATGGGAGGGTACCTCCGTGGGGGTGGAGTGCCTTGGTAATGGCAAACGCCCCTTCCCCACCGAGCTGCACCATCCTGGGTTCAGCTGTGCTTGCCGTGAAACTCTGAACCCTGAGCGTTTCCAATTGCTGTTTTGTTTGTTTTTGTGGGGGTGGGACCCTCTGAGCCTTATCACCTGGCTCCCTGCCTCAGAGCCCCCCCTTTTTTTTAAGTTGAATGGTTGACTCTCTCCCAGGTGTTTCAGTTGCCTGCTGAAAGCACATCAGGATCTGTGTGATTTCCCATGCAGTGACCCACTGCACCAGCTGGAACAACGTGCTGCTCGGGAATATCCTGGCCTGGCTTTCTGTTTAAGTCCTGTTTAATCAGATGAATGTGCTAATCTGCCTTCCGAAATCTCTAATTGCCAGTTTAACAGGGCAACCAAATCAGTCTATTTTGTATGGAGGGCCGCTGCGCCGCGGCCCCGGCCCAAACAGCCATGCCGGCCCAAACACCCGTGCTGGCGGCCTGTAGGGCTCCTACACCTGGGAATCTCCTGGTCTCTGGGCAATAAACATCAGTCTGGAAATGCGGCATCCACTCACCCTCTGTGTTTTCACTGGGAGCTGCAATCCTGAGTTGGTCCTACAGTGCCATCTTCTCCCCTCTCCCTGGGAGACTTTTTATTACTGACTCGATCTCCTTACTTGTTACTGGTTTGTTCAGATATTGTTTCTTCATGTTTCAGCCTTAGGTTGCATAGGTGTAGTTTATGTATTTCTTGTAGATTGTTCAATTTGTTGATAACATAATTATTTATAAGAATTTCTTATAATCTTTTGTATTTCTGTGTTGTCAGTTGTAATGTCTTTTCTTTCATTTCTGATAACTTTATTTGAGTCTTTTCTCTTTTTTTTCTAGTTAGTGTAGCTAATGGTTCATCAATTTTCATTTTCAGGAAATCAACTGGATTTCACTGATTTTTTTTCCTACCTTTTTTTATGTCTAGTCCATTTATTTCTGCTTTAATCTTTGTTATTTTCTTCCTTCTGCTAAATTTGGGTTTAGTTTGTTCCTCTTTTTCTAGTTCTTTGAGGAATAATTTAGATTGTTTATTTGAGATCTTCATTCTTTTTTGACATAGGTATTTATTGCTATAAATTTCTATCTTAGGACTGCTTTTTTCTGTTCTCTATAAATTTTGCTATGTTTTTTTTCATTGTTATTTGGCTCAAGGTATTTTTAATTCAACTTTTATTCTGTCACCCATTGGTTGTTGAAGAGTATATTGTTTAATTTAAATATTTGTGTGCTATCTAAGCTTTCACCTGCTACTGATTTCTAGTTTCATGCCATTGTGATCCAAAAAGTTACTTTATGTGCTTTGATTCTCTTAAATTTATTAAGGTTTGTTTTGTGACCTAATACATAATCTGTCCTGGAGAATGTTCTGTGTGTGCTTGAGAAGAATATATATTCTGCTTCTGTTGGATGGAGTGTTTCATATATGGCTGTTAGGTCCATTTGGTTTAAAGTGTAAATCAAATCCAGCATTTCTTACTGATTTTCTATCTATATGACCTGTCCATTGTTGAATGTGGGGTATGAAAGTCCTTTATTATTATAGTATTGCAGTCTATCTTTTCCTTCAGATCATTTAATAATTGCTTTATGTTTTTAGGTCCTTCATATTGGGTGCATATATTGCACAGTTATTATGTCCTGCTAGTGAACTGACCCCTTTATCATTATGTAATAATCTTTTTTGTCTATTTTTATAGTTTTTGACTTAAATCTTATATTTTCTGAGATAAAAAGAGTTACCCCTGCTCTCTTTTGGCTGACATGGGCATGGAATATCTTTTTCTATCCCTTCACTTTATTCTATATGTGTTCTTACTATTAAACCAAATATCTTATAGCTAGCACATAGTTGGTTCTTGCTTTTAAAAAATTTATTCAGCCACTATATGTCTTTTTATTGAAAATTTTAATTCATTTGCTTCAAGGTAATTATTGATAGGTAAGAACTTAATACTGTCATTTTGTAATGCTGCTGAAGAATTCTTGCTTGAAAGTTTTTTTCTTTAAAGTTTAAAATATGTTATTTCACTCTTTCTTGGTCTGCAAGATTTGCTGTTGAGAAATCTGCTGATAGCTACATTGGGGTTTCCTTGATTCCCTTGATTCTTATCTCTTGCAATTTTCAGTATTCTTTGTTTTTCTTTTTGATAATTTGATTATGATGCATATTGGTAAATACATCTTTGAGTTGAATATTATTGGAGACCTCTGGGTTTCCTCTACCTAGATATTGACATGTTTCTCAAGATTTGGGAAATTTTTAGCCATTATTTTCTAACACGTTTTCTAGGCCTTTCTCTCTCTTACCTTTTTTTGAGTTCTTGTCGTGTGATTATTTGTTTGCTTGATGCTGTCCCGTAATTCTGGTAGGCCTCCCTGATTTTTTTTTTCTCCCTCGATTGGATAATTTTTAATCTCCTATCTTTGAGGACATTAGTTCTTTCTTCTGCTGGAAAAAGGCTGCTTTTGAAGCTTTGTGTTGAATTTTTCATTTCAATTATGCTTTCTTTAACTCTAGACTTTTCATTTTTTATTATTGTTTACTATTATCAACTTTTAATTTTGTTCTTGAGTTGTTTTCTAAATTTTATTTGATTTTCTATTCATATATTCTTAGAGTTCCCTGAATTCCTGTAACAGGATTATTCTAAATCATTAGTTAACTATTTCATAGATCTCCATTTCTTCTGGAGAAAATTGTTGTAGCATTATTAGTTTCTTTTGGAGGTGTCATATTTCCTGGATTTTTAATAATCCTGTTCTTACATTAATGCCTGCACATTTGAAAAGATTACTACCTCTTTTGGCCTTTGAAGGTGATATTTGGAGATGATACAACTTTAATATTAGTCTAGCCTAGGATTCTTGTTGGGTCAGTTGGTAGCAATCCTTCACAGGCAGACTTTAGTGTTGGGTTCTCTAGTATGTCTGGGTTACTTTTTGTGCTCTGAGGTAGAATGATACTTATGGTTGTTCTTCATGGTCCAGTGAGACCACTGGCTGGCCTCTGCCATTAAATGGAGCTACCTATTCATTAAACTCTGCAGTTGTCTCTGGCCAGGCAGGGATGCATGTTGTCTTTTCTGGCTAGGTAGTACTGTTGTTTTGAACAGCACATGGTGTTAGGCAGAGCCATGTGCTGGGCTCCAAGCCTGACCAAGGCTTCTGGGATTGCTGCTTAGCTATATGGGGTGGGGAGGGCCAGAGATATTCATGGACTTGGCCTTGCCTCCCAGCCCAGGAAGCCTTAAACAAAGAACCAAGAGCTGGTGAAGTCACCCCTTAGAATCTTGGGTTAGGTGGGGCCAGATGCTCCCTTTATGTGTAATCACCTGACCTGCAATTGCCTCCTGGCCTGGAAAAGATTTAATGAGCCTTTGGTCATTTTATAATTGAGTTATTTTAAACCTAAATTATTGTTCATTCTCTACTTTCCAGGTTATAGAACATTTAGTCTTTTGTGACATAGGAGTTCAAATCAGTTTTGTGATTTAAAAAATGTCACTAACATGTCAGGCTGTCTTGGGCAAGCAATTGACCTTTGGATATTTCTTCTTGTCCAAGTGCTGGAAAAAAGGAGAGGGTTTGGCTACCTGTGTGAATTATTTATCTGAAGCAGGTCAGTTACCAAGAATAGTAAGTGAATTAATTATTGGTGTGCTTATTGGTCCAACAAGAACTTTTATTCTCTTCATGTTTGGAAGGATAATGACACTAACACCTGGCTGCCTTCAGCAAAATTTCTGATCAAAAGTAATTTGGTAATATGGTTGGCTGCGTACCCACCTAAATGTCATCTTGAATTGTACTTCTCATAATCCCCACATGTCATGGGAGGGAGCCGGTGGGAGGTAATTGAATCATGGGGCTAGTTGCCCCCATGCTGCTGTTCTTGTGATAGTGAGTGAATTCTCACAAGACCTGACGGTTTTATAAAAGGCGTTTTCCTCTTTTGCTCAACACTTCTCCTTTCTGCCATCGTGCAAAGAAGATCTGATGGTTTTATGAGGGGCTTTCCCCGCTTTTGCTTGACACTTCTCCTTCCTGCCGCCATGTGTTTGCTTCACCTTTTGCCATGATTGTAAGTTTCTTGAGACCTCCCCAGCTATGATGAACTGTGAGTCAATTAAACTTTTTTCCTTTATAAATCACCAGTCTCAAGTATGTCTTTAGCATGAGAATGGATTGATGTAGTAAACTGGTATCAGTAGAGTGAGAGGCTGCTGTAAAGATACCTGAAATTGTGGAAGCAACTTTGGAACTGGGTAACAGGCAGGCAGAGGTTGAAACAGTTTGGAGGGCTCAGAAGAAGACAGGAAAATGTGGGAAAGACTAGAACTTCGTAGGGACTTGGAGAGCTCAAAAGACAGGAAGATGTTGGAAAGTTTGGAACTTACTAGAGACGTGATGAATGGTTTTGACAAAAATGATATTGGTTAAAATCAGTGATATATGGACAATAAAGTTCAGGCTAAGGTAGTCTCAGAAGGAGATGAGGAACTTGTTGGGAACTGGAGCAAAGGTGACTCTTGTTACACTTTAGCAAAAGATTGGCAGCATTTTGCTCCTGCCCTAGAGATCTGTGGAACTTTAAACTTGAGAGAGATGATTTAGGGTATCTGTTGGAAGAAATTTCTAAGTGGCAAAGCATTCAAGAGGAAGCAGAATATAAAAGTTTGGAAAATGTGTAGCCTGATGATGCAATACAAAAGAATACATATTTTTTTTCTGGGGAGAAATTCAAGCTGGCTGCAGAAATTTGTATAAGTAACAAGGAGCCGAACATTAATCACCAAGACAAGGGGGAGAATATCTCGAGGGCATTTCAGAGACCTTCGTGCAGCCCCTCCCACCACAGGCCCAGAAGCCTAGGAGGAAAAAAAAGGTTTCATGGGCCAAGGGCCCTTCTGCTGTGTGCAGCCTAGGGACTTAGTGCGCTGCAACCCAGCTGCCCTAGCTGTGCTAAAAGGTACAACTTGGGCTGTGGCTTCAGAGTGTGCAAGCCCCAAGCATTGACAGCTTCCATGTAGTGTCGAGCCTGCAGGCACACTGAAGTCAAGAATTGAAGCTTGGGAACCTTCACCTGGATTTCAGTGGATGTATGGAAATGCTTGGATGTCCAGGCCAAAGTTTGCTGCAGGGACAGATTCCTCCTGGAGAACTTCTGCCAGGGCAGTGTGGAAGGGAAATGTTTGGTGGGAACCCACAAACAGAGTGCCCTCTGGGACACTGCCAAGTGGAACTGTGTGAAGAGGGCCACTGTCCTCCAAACTCCAGAATAAAATATGTACCAACAGCTTGCACCATGTACCTGGAAAAGCCACAGATACTTAACACCAGCCTATGAAAGCAGCAAGAAGGGGAGCTGTGCCCTGCAAAGCCACAGGGGTAAAGCTGCCCAAGGCCATGGGAGACTACCTTTTGCATCATCATTTCCTAGATGTGAGACATGGAGTCAACGGATATCATTTTGGAACTTTAAACTTTAAATATTAAGGTTTAATGACTGCCCTATTGGATTCTGGACTTGCTTGGGGCCTGTAGAGGTGCTTCATTTTGGCCAATTTCTTCTGTTTGGAACAGGTGTATTTACCCAAAGCCTATACTCTCATTGTATCTAGGAACTAACTAATTTGCTATTGATTTTACAGCCTCATAGGTGGAAGGGACTTGCCTTATCTCAGATGAGACTTTGGACTTTTGAGTTAAGACTGGAATGAGTTAAGACTTTGGGGGACTGTTAGAAACACATGATTATGTTTTGAAATGCAAGGACATGAGATTTGGGTGGAACCAGGGGTGGAATGACATGGCTTGACTGTGTCCCTAACCAAATCTTATCCTGAACTGTAGTTCTCATAATATCCACATGTTGTGAGGAGGAGGTAATTGAATCATGGGGGTTACCCCCATGCTGCTGTTCTTATGATAGTGAATTAGTTCTCATGACATCTCATGGTTTTATAGGGGCTTTTTCCTCTTTTGATTGGCACTTCTTCCTTCTGCCACCATATGAAGAAGGACGTGTTTGCTTCCCCTTCTGCCATGATTGTAAGTTTCTTGAGGCCTCTCCAGTCATGCTGAATTGTGAGTCAATTAAACCTCTTTCCTTTATATATTATCCAGTATTGGGTATGTCTTTATTAGCAGCATGGGAACAGACTAATACATTTGTCATTTAAAAAATAAACTGGGAGAAGGAATAAAATACTACACAGACTCAAATATATACACACACAAATGTGCACATGCATACACATACTCTAACACCTTTCTATATACAAAATTACTATCTACATCATCTTTTACAGCACATACAAGTTCCCAGGAAATGCATCTCTAATATAACACCGTTTTCCCCTGTGTGTAAACATAAACCTAGTCACAGACACAGGGATGAACACAACTCCACAACAGGCCCATAGTTAAACACACTCACTAACACCCCTGTTCAAAGGTACTATATAACAGCATTATGTAAAATGTTCACTTCTAAGTGTTAACATTGTATTGCAATTTTCTGGATATGTACCTCAACAGTTCTTACACACATATCACAACTTCCTTCTCACGCAGCATATTACTTGGCTAATAAATACAGCTGAAATGTTCCTCCTGTCCTCCTTCACCACACACTGATACACACACTGGTGTTAATTCCTCTGTCTGTGAAATTGTCTTTTGCTTACAAGCTGCCGAAGCTTGTTAATGCATTTCATGTAGCTAATTTTCTGTTTTGCAAGCACAAATCTTACTTGATTTCTCCTAATCTAGAGGATGCTGTTCAGGTAAGAAACAAAAAAAGTGTAACTAAAGGAGGCTTCTCCATTTTTCATTCATAGGATTAGTTCATGTTCCTGGTAAATACATTAAGTAGAGGAGTTCAGAAGAGTTCAGAAAGGAGAATGAGGGAACACCACAGGGGTTTGTTTGTTCTTTGCATTGTATACCAGAAAGCAAATATTTCTCAAGAAGCTCTTTTCAAAAAAGCAGTTTTTGATGCCACCAAAAGACAGTATGTATGTAAGTTATGAAGCATAACAGTCACTCACCATCCAGTGTAGTTCTATGACATAACGAAACCTAATTCTTTGTTCTCCTAATCTCATCTCTTTTCTCAATTCCCTTAATATAAGAACTTTACAACATTTTAACTCTGATTACCCACCCATTCCTCAACTTATGTTACTGTTGTCTAGTGTTTTATATCTGTTATCTGAAACCTCCATATTAGACATTATTGTTATTTTTAACAATAGCTTTTTAATGACAGATCCTCCAGAAACTGCTTGGGCTCGTGCTTTCTTCTGCACAGTGCTTTTAACCAGGCCTGATCCTTCTGAACTGAGTCTTCTAAAACACTGTTAAAGTAACCGTGAGGGGAGGGCAAGATGACCAACTAGACACAGACAGGTGAAACAGTTGCCACTGTGGGACCAAGAAGACTAGTGCCATCCTAACAGATCTTCAGAGGGAAAGCACCAAGGGTGGATGAAGGGCTCAGATAAAGGGCTCGGATGAAGACACAGAAGCTCAGCTGAAGGGAAGGAAGCTGCGAACCCTGCCTAGGGCTACCATGCACCAGGACTTGTTCTTGGCCCCCAGTAATCTGGGGGTAATGAGCGAGTTGAACTGGCAAGGAGTAACCTGCTGTCACCATAGGGCTCTGCAGTCCTGGCAGCTGGAGACCCCTCGACAACCACAGACACTCAAGTTGGCAGGTGAAGCTGATTAAAGAAGTATTGGGGCTCCTGCTGAGGTGGAGCCCATGGGGTTTGGTGTGGGATCCTCTATATTGAGCATGGCCAGCGAAGCCCATCTCCTTAGGCTTAACTTGCTTCCATAGGAAACTTTAGCCCTAGGGAACTGTCACACCTGAACTCTGCAGGGCTGTCTTGCCCATTAGTCGGAGCTAGTTCAACCTGAGAACCCCTTCGTCTACTGGTCTGTCTCAGGGCCTGCTCTTCCAGGGCAGTCTAGGGTGCCCTGGGGGCTCATATCATAGCTTCTGCACTGGCAGACCATGTCTGATTGGTAGAGAGCTCCAGCAGCACAACTCCTATAAACCATGCACCAGACTACCCACTCCTTCCCCATACTGTAGCTTCCCCTGGGCTCACAGCAGACCCCACATTGTGTGACTGGTGCATGTGTGTGAGCAGGTTTTGCCTTCATTGTCCCACCAACATGCATGTGTATGTGCACCCTGCCCTGCCACTGCTGTGGTGAGAATGCACTCTGCCTCCTCTTTTACTGGACTGCCATTGCAGTTGCAGCCTTGGTGGGCACAGTGCCAACCAGTCCTACCCCTGCCCATGCCATGCACTTATGCCAATACTATTACAGAAGTAAAAATAGGTATGGAGAACAGTGAAACCTCCTGTCCCTTGAGAACCCCTGTCTGTGGTTCACAGAGACTGCACATAGACCCATGTCTGCCAGTGCCTTGCCCCTGTGCTAACAGCATCACCAGCACGACTACACACACAGTCAACAGCACAGCCCCACTGTACCCACTTCAGCCGTGCTGCCTATACCACTGTGGTGAATGCTTGCACAGAGGCAGATGCCCTAGCACCTGCTAGCATTCTCCCACAGCTAATGAGTGTACACACGCTGCATTGCTACTGCTGCTGGCATGTGCAAATGAGGATAGATCCACTGCTACCACACTAAAAAATGCTTTAGTTGAAACCACCAATCAGAATATAGTGACCAGAGGAATGGGAGCACTTCGGTACCCTCAGAACAATGGATTCCTAATGCTCAGGAGCCAGAGAACAAAGTTAGGGCCCAATAGAAGTCCTTCAGAGTTAGAGCCTGTAATCCAGGATTTGAGAGCTGAGCATTGGCCCCCTAAAATTTTCTAGAAACAAAGACAGTCAGCTGAATCCAATTTATACCAACCAAACCCTCAAGGTCATCAACAGAATAAAAGAAAAAGAATCCAAAGGTTGGTAATGTTAAAGATTGAAGAGACATCAGCTTACAAAGATTAGAAAGAACCAATGCAAGAACTCTGAGTGCCTTTTTTCCTCCAAAGAACGGTAACACTTCTCCAGCAAGGGTTCTGAACAGAGTTGAGATGGCCAAAACAACAGAAATATAATTCAGAATATGAATAGGGACGAGGATCATTGAGATGCAATGAGCATTGAAATCCAATTCAGGAAGCTAAGGGTCACAGTAAAATAATACAGGAGCTGACAGACAAAATAGCCAAGATAGAAAAGTATATAAATGACCTGATAGTGGATAAAACACACTACATGAATTTCAAAATGCAATTGCAAGTATTAATACCAGAATAAACTGAGAAAAGAATCTCAGAGCTTGAAGACTGGCTTTCTGAAAAAAGACAGACAAGAATAGAGAAAAATGAATAAAAAGGAATGAATTAAACCCCCTGAGAAATATGAAATTATGTAAATAGAGAAAAAAGAATGAATAAACCCCCTGAAAAATATGAAATTATGTAAATAGAGAAAAAAGAATGAATAACCCCCCTGAAAAATATGAAATTATGTAAATAGAGAAAAAAGAATAAAAAAGAATGAACGAACCCCCTGAGAAATATGAGATTATGCAGAGATCAATTCTATAATGGATGGGCAAGTGTAAGAAACTTGGAAAACATATTTCATAATATCATCCATGAGAACTCTCCCAACCTAGCTAGAGAAGCTAACATTTACATTGTATTACAATACAGAGAAGATACTTCACAAATAGCTCATCTCCAAGATACATAATTTGCAGATTCTCCAAAGTCGAAATGAAAGAAAAAGGCAGCTAGACAGAAAAGTTAGGTTACCTACAAAGAAAAGCCAATCAGACTAGCAGAGGACCTCTCAGCAGAAACCTACAAGCCAAAAGAGATTTGGGGTCAATATTCAACATTCTTGAAGAAAAGAAATTCCAACCCAGAATTTTATATCTGGCCAAACTAATCTTCATAAGTGAAAGAGAAATAAGACCTCTTCAAGATAAGCAAATGCTGAGAAGTTATTACCACGAGATATACTTTACAAGAGCTCCTGAAGGTAGTATTAAATATAAAAGGAGAGACCATTACCAACCACTACAGAAACACACTGAAGTACACAGACCAGTGATACTATAAAGCAACCACACAAACAAGTCTACATAATAACCAGCTAACATGTTGACAGGATTAAATCCACACACATCAATACCAATCTTGAATATGAATGGGCTAAATGCCCAAATTAAAAGGCACAGAGTGACAAGCTGGACAAAGAACAAAGACCCATTAATATGCTGTCTTCAAGAGACCCATCTCATATGCAGTGACACCCACAGACTCAAAATAAAGAGATGGAGAAAAATCTACCAAGCAAATGAAAAACAGAAAAAAGCAGGGGTTCTAATTCTAATTTTAGACAAAACAGGTATCAAACCAACAAAGATTAAAAAAAAAGATAAGGAAAGGCATCACATAATGGTAAAGGGTTCGATTCAACAAGAAGACCTAATATTTTAAATATATTTACACCCAATACAGAAGCACCCAGACTCATAAAGCAAGTTCTTAGAGACTTTCAATGAGGCTTATACTCTTACACAATAATAGAGAGAGACTTCAGCATCCCACTGACAGTATTAGACACATCATCAAGGCAGAAAATTAACAAAGAAATTTAGTACCTGAATTCAGTACTGAATCAAATGAATCTAATATACATCTATGGAACTCTCCATCCAAGAGCAATAGAATATACATTCTTTTCATCAGTACATTACATGTACTATAAAATTGACCACATAATTTGACACAAAACACTCCTCAGCAAATGGGATTTAATTAAATTAAAGAGATTCTGAGGGCCGAGCGCGGTGGCTCAAGCATGTAATCCCAGCACTTTGGGAGGCCGAGGCGGGTGGATCACGAGGTCAAGAGATCGAGACCATCCTGGTCAACATGGTGAAACCCCGTCTCTACTAAAAATACAAAAATTAGCTGGGCATAGTGGTGCGTGCCTGTAATCCCAGCTACTCAGGAGGCTGAGGCAGGAGAATTGCCTGAACCCAGGAGGTGGAGGTTGTGGTGAGCCGAGATTGCGCCGTTGCACTCCAGCCTGGGTAACAAGAACGAAACTCTGTCAAAAAAAAAAAGTTTCTGCACAGCAAAAGAAACTGTCAACAGAGTAAACAGACAACCTAGAGAATGGGGAAAAATTTTGCAAACTATGCATCTGATAAAGGTCTAATATCCATCATCTATAAGGAACTTAAACAAATTTGCAAGAAGAAACCAAACAACTTCATTAAAAAATGGGCAAAGAACATAAACAGAGATTTCTCAAAAGAAGACATATATGCAGCCAACAATCATATGAAAAAAAGCTCAACATCACTAATCGGTAGAGAAATGCAATCAAAAACACAACAAGATTCCATCTCACACCAGTCAGAATGGCTATTATTAAGAAGTCAAAAAATACCAGATACTGGCAAAGTTGTGGAAAAGAGGAACACTTTTACATTGTTGGTGGGAGTATAAATTAGTTCAATCATTGTGAAAGACAATGTGGCACGTCCTTAAAGACCTGAATACAGAAATACCATTTGACCCAGCAATCCCATTACTGGTTATTTACCCAAAGAAATATAAGTCACTGTATTATAAAGACACATGCACACATGTGTCTTTGCTCTATGTTCATTGAAGCACTATTCACAATAACAAAGACATGGAATCAACCCACGTGTATCAATGACAGACTGTATAAAAAAATGGTACATATACATCATGGAATACTATGCAGCCACAAAAAAGAGCATGATCATGTCCTTTGCAGGGACATGGTTGCAGCTGGAGGCCATTATCTTTAGCAAATTAATGAAGGAACAGAAAACCAAATACCGCATATTCTCACTTATAAGTGGGAGCTAAATGATGAGAACTCATGGACACATAGAAGAGAACAACACACACTGGGGCACAATGGAGGATGGAGGGTGAGGATCAGGAAAAAGAACTAATGGATACTAGGTTCGGTACCTGGGTGAAGTAATCTGTACAAAAAGCCCTCTTGACACACATTTACCTGTGTAACAAACCTGCCCATCCTGCACATGTACTCTTGAACTTAACAGTTTAAAAAACAAACAAAAAGAGATATTATTTCACTGCTTGCTGGTTTTGATTGTTGTTGAGAAGTTTGCTGGCAGCTTTGCGTTATCTATTTTTCTCTTTAGCCACTTTAATGTCTTCTCTTTGTCTTGATGTTCCATGTTTTTTGTATAATGTGTCTAGGTATGGATGGATTCATTTATCCTGCTTGGGATACATTATGTTTTGTGTTAATCCCCAATTACTGTCTTCTCAAACATTATCTCTTACCTGATTTTTCTACTCTATCATGTTGGGAAGTTGATTAGTTGGCTGTAATCTTCTCATTCTGTTTTCCATATATTTTCACTTCTTATTTCTACCTCTCATCCCTTTGTGTTGTGTTATTGGCCAGTTCTGTCACTTTACTTTTTTCCTCTTCATTATGCATAATTGGATATTTAACCCCAACTTTGATTTCTTCCAACAACGATTTGATTTCTAGAAGCAATTACAACCATACCTACATACCTGGTCATTTCTATTATGGTATCCATTATCAGAATTGCTTTGGACAAAAAGTATGTTGAATTTTGGAATATTTGTGTCATGCCTATCAGTTGAGGATCCCAAATCCAAGATTTGAAATTTGAAGTGCTCCAATGAGGATTTCCTTTAAGCATCACGTTAGCACTCAAAAAATGGTCAGAATTTGGAGTATTTTGAATTTTGGATTTTCAAATTTGGAATGTTCAATTCATAATTTCTCACTTCTTCTTCATTTTTGTGATTCAAATTTTTGTTTTTTTATATGTTATATTCATAATTGCATTCTGGTCTATATTTGTTAATTAAAGATAGAGATCTAAGCATATTGATGGCTGTTTCTATGGAGTCTCATTCATGATGGCTTGTATTCTTATATTTTTGTAATATTTGAGTATATTGAATTTATTTAATTTTACTTTCTGGGAACTATGTGGGCCTAAATTGTTTCTGGTTTTCTTCACAGAAGATTCCATTGGCTTCTGCTAAGGGATTCTCACAATTTGGGGCTACAATGCCTTTCTTTAATGGTCTCTGACTATATTGTGAGAGTTTCAAACTCAGCTCCTCCACTTCGCTGCTGTACCAAGATACTGCTTCAGTATTGCTAAAATATTTGCTCTTGGGGCAACCCTATTCTAAAAATTTGCTGATTACTTCCAGATCTGCTTTCAACTTTGGTAGAGATATGAGGGCCTTGGAGATTTTCATTTCTTCCCAGAGACCTAGTAATACATTAAAAATAGTATTTTATCTGAGATATAGTTGTTTTAGTGCAATAGTTCTTTGGATTACATAGTCTATGACTGACAAAAATAGATTTGCAAACTCTGGTTTTAATTGATAATCTGCTCACTCTACTGATGCTGAAAATCTCTCAGTAGGATCTATGCTTATGAAAATACTTTGATAAATATTTCAGAGGATTTGATCATAGGACCTTACAGACTGATGTAGGAAATAGGTCAGGCATACTTAAGAATATGTACCCAACAAAGATATAGACATCACTGCTGAAGACTGGAGACTGGTTTATGCCTGCAGTTAGGAAGAGTGAATGGCTGGCCAATTTGTGATGGAGATTGTTTTACATTTTTACTGCCGATGATTAGTATTATTTTAACCTTTTTAGTGAAGGCTTCTCTGATACAATAAAATAACTAATCTCCCTCCAACCCCTACCACCAACTCAGTTCAACTGTACTTTGTATCTCTCTAATGCATATATTAAAATTCCTACAGTAATTACTAAACTCCCTGAGTTCAGGGTGTATGGCACACATTTTTACATATTTCTCCATTACTTGGTATAGTGCCAGGCAAATCATGCTGTATTCAAACCATATTTATTGAATTAGTTAATTCTATGTTCTATTGCAAGCATTGTGGGCATTTAAACACTTCTCTCCATTTATATGGTAAGCCCCCAGACTGGGTCTTATTCATTTATAATTCTCTCAACTTCTAGCTTAGAGTTGTAAATAAGATCGGTATTGAAAAATATAAATAAGTGAAATAAGTAAATGTTAAATAAATATGCTTTTGAATGTTGGTTAACAATTTTAAGTCTTGATGCTTTCCTTTAAGGTATCAGTCCCTATAAATAAATGAAGACACCCTTTGTGTTCCTACAAGTATATGTAACCATTTCATCCTATATTTTCTTTCCTGCACTACTCTTTCACGTGCCGACTTGTGTTTTGTATGTTAAATAATTCTTTTCCAAAATATATATGTAAATTTAATTTAGAAGTCTAAATTTCCTATTTTCTAAGGATTGAATTGTGTCCTCTCAAAATTAATACACTGAAGCCCTAACCCTCTAATGTGACTATATTTAAAGATAGAGCCTCTAAGGAAGTAATTAAAGTTAAATGAGGGCATAAAGATGTGGCCCTGATTCAGTGGGATTGGTGTCTTGTAAGACACAGAACAAGCACTCTCTCTCTCTCTCTCTCTCTCTCTCTCTCTGTACCATGTGGAGAAAGCAGGAATTTTCAAGCTAGGAAAAGGGCCTCACCAGAACCTGACTATGCTGGCACCCTGATCTTGGACCTGCAGCTTCCAGACCTGTTAGAAACATATTTCTATTGTTGAAGCTACCCAGCCTAAAGTATTTCTTTTAATGGCAGCCTGAGCTAACTGAGACCTTTTGGTTTTGGTTTGAATATTTATAGGTAATGCGAAATGTCATGACAATTTATGCTTCATTTTTATAAGCGTGTAAGGAATTGAAAGGGATACAGAAGGGAAAAAAGGGAATAATGTGGGATACCACCTGAGGAACTTCTACTTGAATTGTATTATAAGGGAGCTAATGATGTGGCGTATAGGAAGGAGGGTATTTTAGTTTAGAAAGAAATATTAGAACTGAAGTTATAGCCATTCATCTAATCGCTCAAGAAATATTGAAGACTTCCTTCTGATGCCAGGAATGGAGGTCCATCTGACTCATAACTTACAGGAAAAAAAAAAGCTACACAGAATTATCCTCCAGTTAATGGTGAAATCATGAAAGGTCTGTTTTTTTCCCACTCTGAGAAGTCCATTTACCTTTCTGAATGTGGTATAGGGCACTTACTAATCTCCTTGACCATTTTGGGTTGAGGAGGGTACAAAGGAGGAGGCCATCTTACAAATTATTTTTATTATTTTATTGTATATTTAATCCCTTGTTTGAGGCCAAGTGTTTAATACTTTCCACCAACCTGTAGTTTTTCTTCGTGTCGTCTCATTTCATGTTCATTCCTGCTGCTTGGTATGGATGAGAATCTCCACCTTGACCTTGGACAGCTGGATAAATTTTATGTGAGACTCTCTTGAAACAATAAATTGTTTTCTTCTTTGAACTGAAGCATAATTCTTTCCCTGACAAATGAAGCCCACCAGCTCCCACCTACCTGAAATTGAAAAAGTAAGAACATCAGATTACCCCTGAACATCTATTGAGAAGGAATATAGAGATGAATCTTCTGTGAGTGTGAAACTTAATGACTGCACCTAATAATTTCAGTCTATTTCATCAGAAGGTTTGTGGAGCAAGGCTGCTCTGTTGCCATTGGTCTTTGCTTGTTACAGTTGCAGAGGAACAGAACTGGACCATGGAATATGCATTTTTTAAAATTATTATTCACACTGGAGGTAAAACAAAGCTGCTGACTTTTTGGAGATTTAGATAAGGCCAAAGAATTTTATTTCCGTGTAGAATCAGAAAGGGCTGTATTGTCCTGTATTTGGAGTAGAGACACTTGTGATTGGCTTGACACTGGCATTTGCTTTCGAGATGGACCAGTATCTATTTTAGAAAGATTTAGAGAACTACCTCTGTCCCTTGTTTATGCTAGGCACTAGGAGAAAGGCAAGAGAAGTTTACAACACTGCCTCTGACCGCTGAAGCTTTCATCTCTGCTTTCAGAAAGAAGAAAAGATACAATTAAGAAATGTGTGTGCTAAATGCTAGAGTAATATGGGATCTAGAAATTTTGACACAATCTTTTTGCTATAGGTGGTAGTCAAGGGGAATCAGGCGCATCTATTTTGGAAGAAAAACTGAGTTTAACAATAACATTTCAAACTCTTCATGATTTTAAGGAAGAAATTGCGTGGCTGATCCAGGAAAGCTATCTCAGCAGTGAACAAAGACTTCTTTCATGGAAGTCACTGTCATTTTACAATGGTCTGAGTTGCTTTTGATAGATCAGAACATCTTGGAGCAACTTGCTCAGCCTTCAAGTAAGATTTTGCTTTTTATAACCACAATGTTTTTCTTACATTTTAAAAAGGTATGACATAAAATAGGGGAAAACTAATAAAAATCACACAAAATTCTGTTATCTGGTGATAAAAATAACTTCTTAAGATTTTGTTCTAAATGTAGTTGGTTATGATTAACATGTTATCTTTCATGTTTATTTTTTCTGTGACCCTATTGTCTTTTAAGAAACACCAATTATCTGTATTTTGTATATCTATTTTTTGGGGTTTTTTAAATGCATTTTTTGATTCTCTCCTTGCTACTTTCATTGGCATTATGTATGGTATACTTTTTCTTTTAATTCAGTCTTAATTTCTGCAGTAATATTACACTTCTCCTTAATTTTCTTCCTTAGCTCCTCAGCTTCCATTTTACTCTTTCTGTCATCTCTTGTATTAGATGTTTTTTTAAAAAAGAATGAAATATCATTTATATTTTATTCTTTTGAAAGTGGAAGGCAGTTGTTGGCTCAAATGTTCTTTATCTTTCAGAAATAGGCCGTCTTGGTCTTCTACTTGTTTCTCTCCTGTCTCCATCTCAGAATTTTTTGTTAGATTCCATGTTGATTTTTTTAAATTTCTCTTTGCATGTAGGTAAACTTTTATTTGCTGGTATGTTATCCCATTCAAGGTGGTTATTTCTAGATTCCAGCCAGTCTTCCTTCTGTTAGTCAGTAATAAATTTGGCTGGCTCCTGTCTGCAATTTGCTTTTTATTCTCAGTTGGTGAAAAGATTTAAGTGCAGGCTTGGTGTGGTGGCTCACACCTGTAATCCCAGCACTTTGGGAGGCAGAGGCGGGCAGATCACCTGAGGTCAGGAGTTCAAGACCAGCCTGGCCAACATGGTGAAACCCTGTCTCTACTAAAAATACAAAAATTATTCAGACGTGGTGGCCTACACTTGTAGTCCCAGCTACTGGGGAGGTTGAGGCAGGAGAGTCATTTGAACCTGGGAGGCAAAGGTTGCAGTGAGCTGAGATAGCGCCACTGCACTCCAGCCAAAAAAAAAAAAAATTAAGTGCAATATTAACAACTCTCTCCTGGTCTACCCATCTCCTTAATCCCCGTGTTACAGATGAAATAGCTGAGGCACAGGGAAGTCAAGGGGCAAGTCTTTATATGGTGAGTGACACGACAAGGACTGAATGCCTTTATTTACTGAAAGACTCTTATCCTAGAGATTATGCAAAGTATTGTGTCAGAAAGTTTGTAAGGATTTTGACCTTCTTGTTAAACAAGTCAGCCATCCAAAGTTGGACTTATTTATAAATGTAATGGATTTAGTCAGAATATATGAGGTTACCAAATGTTTCACTGTGCCATAACATGGGTCACTATTTTTCTATCTTCCTATAGCGACTTTCTTGCCATTTTCCCAGCTGTGTCTAACAGTTTCTCATATTTTTAGGATTCTAAAAATGTTCTGAGTAATTTTAAGTCTCCTATAACAGTTTCTTTGCTGCCTACTGTCTGTTTCCCCAACAAATTCTATACACTGTGAGTTATTGCCCTATCAGACCTCACTTCTAATATCAACTTTTTTCATTAGTTTCTATTCCCTTTATATAGTGTTGTATAACAAGCCAGTCACCAAATAGCAGATGATTGGTACTAGAAACAATCAATATACATGAAACATCTCCTAGACTTAGGCATTGTTTTAGAAGCTGAGATTGACTTTGGGATGAGTTGTCATGGTGGTGAGAAGTGCATTGTGGGTGGAGATGGCAAACTGACAGTCCACAACTTTGTCAAGAAAAGTGCACCAATAAAGCTCTGCTGTAGCTCCCCAGGGACTCTCCACCACTACTACAGTCATTGGCAACCTTTTCTTCACAAAGTTGCATAATGAATGTTGTTCACACGGGACATCTTCCCATAAAAGCCTTGGTTCTGTCATGCCCACTTCTTGGCTTGTTGGCTGTAACTTCCTCCTTTTCTCCCATTTAAGAAGACATATCAATATGTGAGTGACTAAGAGTTGTGAATGCTATTATAGGACTAACTTTGAACTTGTAGTGTATAAAAACAGTTAATCATATAAAAAACCCTCAAGTTTATTTAAACGTGATGTGAAATATCTCACTTACGAACCATCTCTCTCCTGGTTGCAATATACCAATTTGTTTACTGACTGGCAAATATTATGATGGAAAATTTTTGATGAGATAGTGTTAAGAATCATTAACATTCATTAATGCAAGATCCTCCTTGCTGTCTTTGCTTAGCTCTCTGCCCCCAGTCTCATTGCTTGCCTACCGAACTGATTGTTGGAGCAGCGTGATGCCCATTTCCTTGCTTCTAGCCTACGTGGATGTTTTCATGCTCTGCTGCCTCTTTGAAGTTGCCTCTTCTTTTTTCCCTCTTCTTCCTTGGAGTGGCTGTTTTGATTCAAAGATCTGGTTCAATCATCACCTCCTCCATGATGTTTTTCTGGATTGCCCCAGTGTGCTCCCCCAAATCCTCCTTTAAGCTCTCACAACATTCTTTGCATAGCTCTATCCTTACCAATTAGTGTATCCACTTAATGTTTTTGTGCCTATTGCATGACTAGATGGTGATCTCCTGTGGACAAGCACTATGTCTTGTTGTACCGTGAATACCCAGAGTTTAGCACAGTGCCTAACCCACTCTGTACACATGTGTTTATTTCTGAATAAAGGGGAAAGATAACAAATACATGAATAAGAATATAGGCAGAGAAATATGCCGGCAAATTTCAACTTTTAAATTCTCAAAGTGGCAAATTTAAAACAAATAGGCCTCCGGTGCCTCTGTTTTGTTCCATTGGTCTATATCTCTGTTTTGGTACCAGTACCATGCTGTTTTGATTACTGTAGCCTTGTAGTATAGTTTGAAATCCGGTAGTGTCATCAGAGAGATGCAAATCAAAACCACATTGAGATACCATCTCACGCCAGTTAGAATGGCGATCATTAAAAAATCTGGAGACAACAGATGCTGGAGAGGATGTGGAGAAAAAGGAACACTTTTACACTGTTGGTGGGAGTGTAAATTAGTTCAACCATTGTGGAAGACAGTGTGGCGATTCCTCAAGGCCTTAGAAATAGAAATTCCATTTGACCCAGCAATCCCATTACTGGGTATATATCCAAAAGACTATAAATCGTTCTACTATAAGGACACATGTACACGAATGTTCATTGCAGCACTGTTTACAATAGCAAAGACCTGGAATCAACCCAAATGCCCATTGATAATAGACTGGATTGGAAAAATGTGGCACATATACACCATGGAATATTATGCAGCAATCAGAAATGATGAGTTCGTGTCGTTTGTAGGGACATGGATGAATCTGGAAAACATCATCCTCAGCAAACTGACACAAGAACAGAAAATGAAACACCGCATATTCTCACTCATAGGTGGGTGATGAAAAATGAGAACACATGGACACAGAAAGGGGAGTACTAAACACTGGGGTCTATTGGGGGGAAAAGGGGAGGGCCAGTGGGAGGGGGAGGTGGGGAGGGATAGCCTGGGGAGAAATGCCAAATGTGGGTGAAGGGGAGAAGAAAAGCAAAGCACACTGCCATGTGTGTACCTACGCAACTGTCTTGCATGCTCTGCTCATGTACCCCAAAACCTATAATCCAATAAAAAATTTAAAAAAAAAACAAAAAAACAAAACAAAACAAAAAAACAAATAGGCAAGCTTTACTTGATGCGCTGGACTAAGAATAGGCTCAACTGTCTGTCTCACATTTGGACTCCCAGGAAGACAGAAGATAGTTCTTTCTAGAGGTCTCCATTCTATTGCTTTCCAACCCAAGGTACTCCTGGGTTAAATATCTTCCAATTCTCTTACTGCCCTTTTTCTTTTTTACTTAATTCAAGATGCTTAACACATAACTATTAAATTGTTAATAAGGAGGAGTAAGTACACTATTAATTTGAAAATATTTTATTCAGAGGGTAGATTTGCTGCAAGATTTCAGTGTTGGCTGCACAATAATTAATGAATTTAATTTCTGGTGTTAAATACATCATAATTCGAGTCTGAGGTTATTTGCTAATTGCAATTAGGCTCAGAAGAGAGCCTGTTTCTTTTTGTCCTGCCATCATCTGTTTACTTCCTTTTAAAGGCATGTCTCCCAAAATAAACCTAGAAGGCCGAGTTGACAAAAACACTGGGACCTCTGGACTTCAGAATGCCCATGAGTTTGTGTTTGCTGAGGATTGTGATAGTTAGCTGTCATACACAGATCACATGCAGACAGGCCTGGGTTTGAAGGCCTTCCTCAACTCTTGCTCCTTGTGTAACTTTGAGCAAGCTACTTCACCTTCTGAGCCCTACTTTCCTCATCTGATAAAGTGGGATTACTAATACCTAAGTCATAACTACATGTAGTATATTTAAAAATCTGGAACACAATAGATGCTCAATACTTGGTACTAATATTATAATCTCTACTTCAACAGGGTTGAGGATCTCTCTATCCAACTGCCAAATTGAGATTCAGCCCCACCTTTCCAACTCCCCTGCACCTGCAACCTGGCTCTAATGTTCTCATTTGAAGTTATTCTTTTTTTTTTTTTTTTTTTTGAGACAGAGTCTTACTCTGTCACGCAGGCTAGAGTGCAATGATGCCATCTTGGCTCACTACAACCTCCGCCTCCCAGGTTCAAATGATTCTCCTGCCTCAGCGTCCTGAGTAGCTGGGATTACAGCCACATGCCACCATGCCCGGGTAATTTTCCTATTTTTGGTAGAGATAAGGTTTCACCATGTTGATAAGGCTGGTCTCGAACTCCTGACCTCGTGAATCCACCCATCTCAGCCTCCCAAAGTGCTGGGTTTATAGGTGTGAGCCACCGCACCCGGCTTGATCTGTTATTTTTACAGTAACTCTCGCTACCCTTTCAATGCATCATCACCCGGCTCCCAGGTTGTAAAATGAGAAGGGCTGTCATCTGCCAAGGCTAAGCCATTGATGAAGGGAACCCTTCTAGGGATCAGGCAAATGAAGGACAGAGACCTTCACTTTCTGACCTCTCTGGGTGGCTCAAGTGTCTTGGCTCCCTGTTAGGAGAGCCCCTTTTTAAAACCCTAAAGTTAAAGCAGACAGATGTATGCCTCATCTTTCATTGTGTATTTCTTTCTGTGCTGTTGGGACCAAGGAAGAGAGGGGATGCAGGTGGGGGCAGGAGTCTGTGATACTTGATTCCCTTAACTGCATGCTGCAGAACCAACTGCTCGGCAATGGGCCCAGCTCATTATACACCACATCCATCAGTAGAGCCTCTGTGCATCCCTGACTTAGCAGGCAGCCTCCATCTTCCCAACTAATTGAAAGGCAGCTGAGGGGACAGCTGTTCAAGTTAACCTGGCCATAAAAGGCTTCTGAGGTTTGTGTTTGCAGTTCTCACAGAGGGAGCCATTGTCTCAGTTCAGGACACCCGTGCTTAGATTTAATTAATTCAATGTTTCTTAACAAGTTGAAATCAGTAGGGTTTTCAGGTCAGCTGGCATGGGAGACCATTTTTGGTTTGTTGGGTAATGAGTTTTGTAAATAAAAAATAGGTGGAGACCTCTATAGCTTCGGATCACAGGAAGGGCCAAAACTAGAGAAAGTACCATTTTACTGCATTCCTCTGCCGGTGAGAATTGTTTTGCTTCAGCTTGAGGAGAATAGGTAAAATGAGGATACTACAGCTTCATGTTGTGGTAGTCTCAAAAGAGGAGCTTCCAGTCTGTGACTTGAAATTAGTACATAGTCTCCATTTCTGTTTATAATAATAACTCATGCTCTGAGTGGTAATTTTTAGGAGTTAAAAGGTAATTTTTAGGTATTAAAAGGAGACTGAATTATTTTTCACAGCTTGAGTTACGGCCAGCTTTAGCTGTAGGCAGAGCAGTCTCTTTATTATTATTAGTATTTGAGATGGAGTTTTGCTCTTGTTGCCCAGGCTGGAGTGCAATGGCGCGATCTTGGCTTACTGCAACCTCTGTCTCCTGGGTTCAAGCAATTCTCCTGCTCAGCCTCCTGAGTAGCTGGGATTACAGGCACGTGCCACCATGCCCAGCTAATTTTTTGTATTTTTAGTAGAGACGGGGTTTCACCATGTTGACCAGGATGGTCTTGATCTCTTGACCTCGTGATCCACCCACCTCAGCCTCCCAAAGCAGTCTCTTATTATTGACTGCGACTTGCTTCTGTGGCACTTGTAATCTTCTTCTATGTCATTTCCTCCAAATCCCTTGAATGGACAGAGGGCCTTTCATTCTCATCAGAGGTAAAGCTTAGCATACAATTCCTATGTGAAAGAAGCTCTGGACTTGCACACTCCACTGTAAGTGACCTTTGTGGGGTCTTTTAACAGTTTCTTTGAAGGGAAAAGAAATGAGGTCCTTAGCAAGTACTGAACATCTGGAAGGGTGCCAACTAGAGGGAGGTGGAAGTAGGTTGCAGAATGGAGACAAGGCTTGCCCTGTTTTACTTTCTTTTCTTTTTAAATTCTTTTAGAATAAATACTATTTTTAATTGACAGATAATAATTGTAAATATGTTTGGGGTACAGGGTGATGCTTGGATGTAAGAATACAATGTGGAATGATTAAATAAAGCTAGTTAACATATCCATAATCTCACTTACTATTTTTTGTGGTTAGACATTTGGAATTTGCTCTTAGCAATTTGAAATATACAATACATTATTAACAATAGGCACTCTGCTATGCAGTAGGTCTCACAGACTTATTGCTTCTGTCTAACTGAAACGACATACCTTATGACCAACATTTTCCTATCCACCTCTTACCCCTCAGCCTCTGGTAGTTACCACTCTACTCTCTCTGCTTCTATATGTTGTTTGACTTTTTATAGATTCCATATATAAGTAAGATCATGTGGCACTTGTGTTTCTTCACCTGGCTTATTTCGCTTGGCATAATGTCCTCCAGGTTCATCCATGTTTTTATAAATAATAGAATTTTCTTCTATTTAAAGACAGAATAACATTCCATCGTGTATATAATATATACCACATCTTCTTTATTCATCTGTTGATAGACACTTAGTTCGCTTCCATACCTTGGCTATTGTGAATAATGCTGCAATGAACATGGGAATTCAGGTATCTCTTCAACACGTTAACTCCAATTCCTTTAGTTATATGTCTACAGGTAGGATTGCTGGATCATATGGCAGTTTTTTTTTTTTAAATGTTTTTAAGGACCTGTCTGGTTCCCCTTCAAATCCTCTCCCAGCCTATTCATTGAATAGCCAGGTATCTGTTGGCTTTAATTCCTCTTGCTAGAATCAATCAGATAATAGTGTAAGTAGATATAAATTCAGAAGCAGTAGTTTCAGTAATAGTTATTTTTTTATGGTAAGGAAGATATATGAGAAAAAGGACTAAAACTACAAATCATTTAGGAACAACATCAGATATCAAACAGCTTGAAGGCCTTTAGGGAGGCAGTCAGACTAATCATATCTGAGTCAGGTTCTATTAAACACTGCAACCAATATTTAGAAAGGGTAAATAATTTTCCCAAGATCACTCAGCTAGACAGCAGGAATTGTAGGCTTAACCACTTTGCTAACTGCTTCTAGAGTCAATTCTCTGGTCTTCAGGTTTTTTGCAGTACACTTGTAGACAGCACAGGATCCTTCTTGAGTTTCTTTCATTTCATGGATTCTTGGTTCCCCTCAAGGATGCTGGTGTATAGTGTTGAATCCTGACTTACACAACAGTAAGCTGACTGAAGCCTGTGTTCACTTGATTGCTGTTTACTTTGCATCCTCCCAGTGTTGACTCAGGTGCTCTTTGCAGGAGAGTGGGATTCTTTAGGTGACCTGACTTGGTGTTTAACACTCCTACTGCTTTTTTTTCTTCTCCAAAGCCACCTTCTTGATGTAGCTGTTTGAGATTTATGTCATTCTTAATCCAAGGAAACCCTGAAGAGGGTCTGCCCTCTCTTTGTTGATTTCTCCTGTAAGGTCCTGAAGTTTTCTTTCTCTCTCCATGCTTGCCTTTTGCTATGTCCCCTTCCTCACAGGCACATTAGCCTGCCCTGAGCTTAAAAGAGTCGCTATGACCAAAATAGGCCTGTACAAGGAAAATAGATTTCCAAAACATTGGCTGAAAATTTGATGCAAAATTTTAATTAATTTGCATTCAATTTCAGCAAATTGTTTTTCTCTTCTCTGCATATTTCATTTAGTTGAAGCTTTTTTCTAACATGTAAAAATACCAAACCAAAGAGAAGAACAAAATGAGGCATTCTTGAGATTACTGGTGGTTTTTACCCTGGCAATTTGTATGTTCACTGCATGAAGTGGAAGAGTTGGGTCACGTTAGAAATTATTAAATGTCACAAACCCATGTTAGCATTTTTGGAGAAGATGAGGAGTATCTCACTAATGGTACCAGACACTTGAAGTCATGCTGAGCAGGGCATGAAATATTTACCATCTCTTTTTAGGTGAGAAGGAAGACTCCTCATTAAAATTTCATATTTACATTTCCATCCATCAGCCTGATTTCCAGTTTGTGCCATGTTCTCAAATTGTCAAAGAACTCATATCTTCAGAAAATGGATTGTGAGGGAGCCTCTACAACATGTCTGTTAAATTTTCCTTAGACTGGGATGGTTGAAGAAAACTTGCATATTTTTGGACAGGGGCGGCAGTTTATTCCTGCTTATGTAAGGTGCCTGAATCTTGCAGGGAGGCTCACATGTGCACTGACCACATGCATAACTACACTTACAGATATGAGTTCTTTCCTCCCCTCAGAGCTCAGGCAACAAGGGTAAATGATAGTGAATGCTGACTTTGTCTATCTTAATCTCTAAATGCAATGTAGTTTGCTAAATATTTTTGAGTTAGCTGACATATTTTTTGAGAGCTATACCTCATATACAAAGAAGCAAACTGTCTACCTTAGTGCTCTGCCACTCAAACACGGAGGATCCTGATGGACATGTGTTCACTGTGATGTGCAATTTGTGGTACATTGATTTTTAGTTTACACTTCCTATAATAATTTTTGTAACTTAGCACTCAGTTATACTACCTGTTTCAGGAATGCCTGCTTGTCTCATATTCTTTCTTACCTTAGAATTTTTTTGGAGGACATATTTATTAAACATTCATTTAACAAATATTGGCTAAGTTTCTCCTAGCTATCAAGTACTGGGTGCTAGAGATTTGAGTATAATTGTTTGTTCTTGTCCGAAAGTTTATCTTTAAAGAGCTACGTAAGTAAATAGAAAGTCACAAATGTGTGATTACATGTGTGTATATGCACATGTATGTGCACATTCCTGTACCTGGAGAGGCAAGAGAGCCTAACTTGTGTTACAGAAATGTGCTTGCCCTCGGGGTAGAGCTAAGAACAAAGACAAGTTGTTTGCAGTCACCGTCCTATTTACTTGCCTCTCAAGAGGGAGGGACCAAGGTGAGATTTCAGAGGTTGAAGTAGAGAGACAGAAATAGAGGCAGAAAGCTAGAGGCAAAGAGAGAGACAGTGCAACAGGGAATCAGAGACAGAAGTGGAAAGAGAGGCACATGGTGAGAAAGTACAGGCTCAGTCCTTACTTATCTCTGAGGAGGTCACAATCTAAGAGGGAAAAAAACAACCAATTGGGCCGAAAGTAAGACAAGCAGAATCGTAATGTGAGCACAGTTGTAAGGGAATCTCCTGAAAGAGAAGAGAAAGAAAATCCAACTTCAAGTGTCATCATTTCTGACTGATCCTGAGGCACAAAATAACATGTGACCTGGTCAATAGATTCTGTCCTGGAAGCTGGCTCAGCAGTCTTACAGTTCCAGGATCTTCCTCTCCAGTAGCCTCTAGTCATCTGACTACAGATGATTCCTGAGCCCCACTCTGGGTGTCCTGACATCACACCCTCCCTAGCCCTCCTGCATGAGAGCCAGAGCATGGATTCAAGCCTGATTTTTCTTACTTTTGCTCTGATATTAAAGGATCTACTTTAAAAATCCTGTGGGTATATTTGTTCATGTTACTATTATTTTTTTAATGCTCTATAATCTTTTCCTCAACCATTGTTTTAAAACCTTAATTTGATTATTTAGGTATAGGCCATAATCCAGTTACTCTATTCATTCAGGGAATGTTAACCTTCTGACTTGGAAATCAGAAACTTGTTTTAATTCTCCCCCTTCGGTTCCTATTAAATTTCTCTGTGTCTTTTAACCCCTATTGCCACTGACTTAGGCCCCCTCTTTACTTTCTCCCTCCCTCTCTGCTCTACTTCTTTCTCTCTCCGTCTCTCCCTTGCTTGGATTACAGTATTGGAGTCGTCAGTCGTCTTCTTGCCTTTAATCCAGCCACTCATTCATCCCTAGTCTGCCTTCTATTTTATGTCCTCTCTGATGTCAAAGTCAAAACTAAGTTCAAGATAAAATTAACGCAGACTGTTTGTTCACAAACTTGGGGTGAGGAACCCATCTACTGTCTCTTGTTTCAGCAGAGTTTCAAGGGCATAGAAATGAGAGTCAGTTTTATAGGATAAAAGAGAACACTGAGGCAGTCTCTAAATGATACATGTTTTGTGACTGGAATTTTTTGGAAGCAGGAGAGACTTTCTAATTTGTTTTCAGTACATTTGGTAGTCTTTGTTTGTTAGCTAGCAGTTTGGAGACATTTTAAAACAGGAAGGACCCAAAGTATGGGTGGAGGGTTTTTGGGAGCCGGACATTTCCTGGAACTGGAAGGAGCTGATGGGTTTCTTTTTAGGGTGGTGGTCTTCATGGGAAGCTCAATGCCATGGAAGGCAGTCTTGCTGCTAATGTCATCCTTATGCTTTACCTTCTCCAATGACTCCCCTTTGCCTTCAGTAAAAGACCAATTTCTTCAGTCTGTTATACTGAATTAAGGCCTTTCCTTAATTCTTAAGTCTTATGAAGTACTTTATGCCTCAATCATACATGATGACCTACAGTTATCCAAACACATGTGAGCTCCCTTTCTCCTTTTCCTTTGGGACTTTACATATTGTATTTCTTCTACCTGGAACTTTCTGCGCCCCTTCCATTATATGTGCACACACATATAGACGGTCTTCATTTATTTCTTTATTTAAAAACTTCCCCCAGATCTGTTAATGTATAATTGACAAACAAAATTATATATCTTTGTGCCATACAATGCAATGTTTGATTTATGCATACACAGTGAAATGATTAAATCAAATTAGTTAACATAACCATCACGTCACATACTTATCTTTTTCTATATTGAGAAAAATTTGAGATCTACTTTACTGACAATTTTCAAGTAGAATTGTTAAGTATAGTCATGCTACGCAGTGGATCTCTGAAACGTATTTATCCTTTCTAACTGACACTTTGTACCCTTTGACCAACATTTGTCTTCATTAGCCACTCCCTCTCCCTAGGCCCTGGTAAATACCATTCTACTGTCTGCTTCTGTGAATGCATCTTTTAAGATCCCATGTATAAGTGAGATTATGCAGTATTTGTCTTTCTGTGCCTGACTTATTTTACTTCAGTTAATGTCCTTTGGGTTCATCCATGTTGCCAATGACAGAATTTCCTTCTTTTCTAAGATTAAATTGTCAAATAGTTCTCTGTCATGTATATATGCCTCATTTGATTTATCAATTCATCTATTGATAAACATGCAGCTTGTTTACATATTTTAGCTTCAGTGAATAAGGCTGCAATGCACATAGGAGGGAAGATGTCTCTTGGACATACTGATTTCAGTTCCTTAGGATGTATAACCAGTACTGGGGTTGCTGAATCACATGGTAATTCTATTAATATTTTTGAACAGTCACCATACTGTTTTCTAGAATGTCTGTACTAATTTACATCTTCATTAACAGTTTACAGGAGTTCCCTTTTCTCTACATTATTGACAATATTTTGTCTTTTTTTTTTTTTGAGATGGAGTTTTGCTGTTGTTTCCCAGGCTGGAGTGCAATGGGCGATCTCGGCTCACTGCAACCTTCCCTTCCTGGGTTCAGGCAATTCTCCTGCTTCGGCCTCCTGAGTAGCTGGGATTACAGGCTCGTGCCACCATCCCCAGCTAATTTTTTGTATTTTTTTTAGTAGAGACGGGGTTTCACCATGTTGACCAGGATGGTCTCGATCTCTTGACCTCGTGATCCACCCCCCTCAGCCTCCCAAAGTGCTGGGATTACAAGCGTGAGCCACTGTACCCGGCCCTATTTTTGCTTTTTTAATAACAGTCTTTCTAACAGATGTGAGGTAATATTTCATTGTGGTTTAATTATTTGCATTTCCCCGAAGATTAATGACAATGAGCATGTGTTCATAGGCCTGTTAACCATTACATGCCTTTGGAAAAATGTCTACTCAGCACCTTTGCTCATCTGTTAATAGGATTATTTATTTTCTTACTGTTGCATTGTTTGAGTTCCTTATGTATTTTGGATATTAACCCCTTATCAGATTTATGTTTTACAAATATTTTCTTTTATTCCTTGGGTTGTCTCTTTACTTTGTTAATTGTTGTCTTTGCTGTGCAGAAGTTTTTGAGTTTGATGCTATCTCATTTGTCTCTTTTGCTTTTGTTACCTGTGCTTTCAAGGTCATACAAAAAAAAAATCATTTGTAAGACAAATGGTGTGAAGCTTGTCCCCTGTTTTTCTTTTCTAGTAGTTTTACAATTTCAGGTCTTTTAAGTCTTTAATATGTCTCAAGTTGATTTTTGGTGTGAGAGAAGGGTTCAGTTTCATCGTTTTGCATGCAGCTATCTAGTTTTCCAAACATAATTTCTTGAAGAGACTGACCTTTCCCCACTGTGTGTTGTTGGTACCTTTGCCAGAAATCAATTGACCATAAGTGCATGGATTACTTTCAGGCCTTCTGTGCTGTTCTTTTTGGTATGTGTGTCTGTTTTTATGCCGATACTGTGTTATCCTGATGCTTTGTAGTGGATTTTGAAATCAGGTACTTGGAGGCCCCCAACTTTATTCTTTTTGTTTTAGGTATTCAGAAGGTCTTTTTGCACTTTTCACCCAGCTAAGTTTTACTTTTCCCTCAGGAATGAGCTCAGTGATATCTTTGCCTATGGAGAGTGCTATTGACTTCTTCTTGTCTGGACTGCAAACCTCTTTTGCCCCAGTGACATAGTGTAGCATCCTTAGCATGACTGCACTGCATCTTTATCCTCATTATTAGCTGTTGTCTGTGGGTCTCTGTATTTGTCTGATCTCACACTGTTATAAAGAAATACCTGAGACTGGATAATCTATAAAGAAAAGAAGTTTAATTGGCTCACGATCCTAGAGGGAAACCATTTGGTCTTCCTAGACCTCCAAGGCTATGATAAGGGTGTGCTGCCACTAATGTCTCTGAAATACCTTTGAGGCTTTCTTGCCATTGTCTTGGGTATTAGCACTTGGCTCCTTTTTCTTATGCAAATTTCTGCAGCCTGCTTGAATTCCTACTCTGCAAATGAGTTTTTCTTTTCTATCCTATGGCCAAGCTGCAAATTTTCCAAACTTTTATGCTCTGCTTCCCTTTTAAATATAAGTTTCAGTTTCAGGTACTTTCTTTCTTTCTTTTTTTTTTTTTTTGAGATAGAGTTTCACTTTTGTCACCCAGGCTGAAATGCAATGATGTGATTTCAGCTCACTGCAACTTCCATCTCCCAGGTTCAAGTGATTCTCCTGCCTCAGCCTCCCAAGCAGTTGAGATTACAGGCATGCACCACCACATCCAGCAAATTTTTGTATTTTTAGTAGAGATGGGGTTTCACCATGTTGGCCAGGCTGGTCTCAAACTCCTGACCTCAGGTGATCCACCTCCCAAAGTGCTGGGGTTATAGGCATGAACCACCACACCTGGCCAGTTTCAGGTAATTTCTTTGTTATACATATGAGCATAGGTTGTTTCGAAGCAGACAGGCTACATCTTTAATACTCTGCTACTTACAAATTTCTTCTGCCAGATACCTTTAATTATTACTCTCAAGTTCAAAATTCCACAGATCCCTAGAGCAAGGGCACAATGCATACAGTTTCTTTGTTACAGTATAGCAGAAGTGACCTTTACTCTGATTCCTCATTTCTATCTGAGACCTCCTCAGCCTGGACCTTATCGTTTATATCACTATTAGCGTTTTGCTCAGAATGTTTTAACAAGTATCTAGGAAGTTCCAAACTTTCATCTTCCTATGTTAGGAACCAGCCCAACCCTGTTGGTGGGAGCCCCGTGTTCCAGCAGTGATGAGGGAGTGAAAAAGGAAGTAAAGACAAAGACACAAGAATAGAATTTTACAACATGGGTCCAGGGGTCCAACCACTCTCCTGGGGTGATCTACTGGCATTGAGCTCTAGGCCCCAAGTGCTTTTATTAGGTGGATTATCTTGTTAATCTTGCAGGCTGTGCAGAGCGGGGGTTGAGAGGATGATAGCCAGAGGAAGAACATGTGTCTGCAGCATTCAATAGCAAACGTAGTTCTCCTAAGAAGTGCTAACTAAGGACAATGAGATTTTACCACCCATTGTCTAACCAGGTGTTTTGGCAAGAGAGGTGCACCATAAGGTCTGACCACACACAATGCATCAAGGGGCTTTTATCTCCCGAGCATTGTGGACACAGGGCAATCAGATTTGCTGCATATTCTAAGAACAGAGGCAGAGCCTGTAGCCTGGTGATCTCTGCCCTGTAAGGCCTTCCGGCCTTACCAGCTCCCATCTGCAAAGACCCTCCCCAAGTCTTGTGAGCAGAAGTTGCATTTCCTTCCCAGAGTCTTTTGTATGAGCTCTCTTTACGAGAACCTTACACAAACTCTATGTTGGGAAGAGTTGTGAAACCAAAGCAGTTTTTTTTCTACTCTGCAACCACACCGCAGTGTTCCGTGGTTATAGGGCGCTCTCAGATGGTCTTTACTGTAGGCCTCCTGTTACCGCTTGACAGCTGCTTTTATTTTACTGCACCATAGTTTGGATATGATCCATGGCACAGATATCAGTGTATAAAAAGCAAAGCAAACTTATAATCATTCAACTCTAAGTAACACAGGTCTGCCCCTGGCCATTTCTTTCCACATTCCTATCTCCTTCTGAACCCTCCATACTCTCCTAACCTCTGTCTGTTACCCATTTTCAAAGCTGCTTCCACATTTTCAGGTATCTTTATAGCAATGCCCCACTCCTTAATACCAATTTTTTGTATTAGTCAGTTCTCACAAGTACTATAAAGAAATGCCCTAGACTGAATAATTTATTTTTAAAAAAACAGGTTTAATTGGCTCATGATTCTGCAGGCTGTACAGGAAGCATGGTGGCATCTGCTTGGCTTCTGGCAAGGTCTCAGGAAACTTACAATCATGGTGAAAGGTAAAGGGGTAGCCAGCACTTCACATGGCCAGAGCAGAAAGAAGAGAAGGTGCAGAAGGTACCACATGCTTTTAAACAACCAGATCTCACGAAAACTCACTCACTGTTACAAGAATAGCACCAAGGGGCAAATCTGCCCTCATGATCCAGTCATCTCCCACCAGGTCCCACCTTCAACATGGGAGATTAAAACTCAACATGAGACTTGGGCAAGAATGCAGATCCAAACCATATTAATCCCTCTACTCTACTGTACATTTCATGAAAGTAGGAATTAGGAACTATGTGTCATTATCTTTGTAGTCTCAGTGATCAGCACTTATCAGGGGCTCAATAAATATGAGTGAATTGATTAAGCCATTAATGAATTATTGGTTAAAATTTTCCTTTCACACCAAACTTTATCACCGCGTGTGACAGAAAGCTTGCTCAAAGAGAATGAAGATTCTCTGCAGCCTCAGTCATGGATTCCTGATTTTTGCTTAAACATCACCAATAATTTCAACAGCAACTCATTATTGAAGTTCTTCAGTAGATGCTTTTTTGTAGCATAAGCATCACATGGGTGTTGCTGTTCTACACATGGCAGTCACTCAATGTATGTTTGCTGAGGTTTGTCTTCTAATGACTGATGATGATGTTTCTATTTGCAAAGGCATATTCCAACTGGAGCAATTCAAGTCTCTTGTCAAGGAGGTTGGTGGTAGGTACAAGGCTGAAATGATTTCTTACAGAATCCTCTTTTAATTCTTTTGTATACTGCATCCCCCCACCCCACTCCACCATCTTGAACCAATAGATCATTAGGGTTGGAAACAGTCCCACCACCAGGTTTCTGATAGGACTTCCTGCAGGTATCACAGCATTAGTTCAAATGTGCCTTTAGTCTGAGATTTTCTTTTTTAACTTATGGAGTGGTAAATGATACTTAGAATCATTTTTTAAAAATCCCTTAGCAGGTGCTAATGTTATTTTCTTTTCAACAATTGCTGCTTAAATATTTAAGAGGAAGTTTCCCTGGGTGCAGGTAGGTGGCATTCAATAGCAAACATAGTTCTCCTAAGAAGTGCTAACTAAGGACAATGAGATTTTACCACCCATTGTCTAACCAGGTGGTAAGAACTGCTCACATGGAAGAAAGAAAACATGGAAGAAAGGAAATTGGTTATGTTCTCGTATATTTCTCTCATACCTGCCACCAAATCATGCATGCTTACAGGAATTTTGTATTTCCTTTTTCTCTTCAGTACATTGGGAAATACCACTTTGTAAACTATCTGAGTCTGAAATAAAATATAAGCAAACTGAATTCGGCAACATATTAAAAAGTGCCTCAGGTTGATTTTAGGAATATAAGAATGCTTCATCCTTAGGAGAACCTCACAATATACTCACACATACTCATGTGAGTATGTATACTCACACATACATGTGACACAATATACACATGTGATACCATAAGTCAGGAGTAGGTTGGGTTGGGAAAATGGTCTCACACAATTTAGAAAAAGAAGTTGGATCCATACTCACATCACATTGTGAATATTGTGTTGTGAGGTTCTATCCTTAGGAGAATCTTACAATATACTCATCAATGTGCCAGTCATAGGATATATACAATATACTAATCATATGATATATTGACTCCCTAATGTAGTGTCAGTATATTACATTAATGGACTAAAGGAAAAAAGTGTAATTTCTTAAGAAGTGAAAAACAAAACAGCATTTGATAAAGCTGGGCACTTACTGGTGAAAAAAAAACACTTAGAAAACTGTGACCAGAAAGTAATTTCCATGACTTCACAAAGTTTCTATACAAACATCTTACATGATGCAGAAACATGATATATTGCTTTTAAGATTAGATCAAGAACAACATAAAAAATGCCTGTTATCACCATGGTATTTAACAAAGCATAAATTCCTAGATACATAAACAGGAGATGAAAATAATACAAAGGAAAAGATTGAAAGAGAAAAGACAAAATTCATTCCTTACAGATGGTAAGTTCATCTACATAATAACCCAATATCTTCTACAGACACTATTAGAACAGAGAAGAAAATTCTGAAAGGTTACCAGATCCAAAACCTATTAAGAATAATCAATGTCATCTCTTCCATCCCAGAAAACATTACCTTCACAAAGTACCATTCTCAAACAGAGAACAAAACAGCAATAACCAAATTCATAATTATCTTTGCAGATAAAAATTTGGGAGTGTTTAATAAGACCTGAATAAATAAATATTTATATTATATTTGTGATGGAACAACCTAACCTAACCATATAAAGGTATTGTCTCTCAGAATTTATCTTTAAATTGTAGTAGTCCATTTTCACACTGCTATAAAGATACTACCAGAGACTGGGTAATTTATAAACAAAACAGGTTTAATTGACTCACAGTTGCATAAGACTGGGGAGGCCTCAGGAAACTTACAATCATGGTGGAAGGAGAAGCTGGAACCTTCTTCACAAGGTGGCAGGAAAGTGAAAGCAAGCAAGAGAGGAACTACCAAACAATTTAAAAACCATCAGATCTTGCAAGAACTCTCTCACTACCACAAGAAAAGCATGGAGGAAGCTGCCCCCATGATTCAATCGCCCCCCCCCCCCACCAGGTTTCTTTCTCAACACCTGGGGATTACAATTGAAGATATTATTTGGGTGGGAACACAAAGCCAAACCATATCACCAATTCAATGCAATTTGGGTAAAAAATCTAGAAGGATTTTTGAGTAACGCAGCAAACATTCTAAACTTTCATGGGAGAATAAAAGTTTATAAGTAGCTGGGATGACTTTGAAAGAGAAGAGCAAACATGGGGCTTACATGAAGTCATACTATACATTATCGCAACGTTAACAAGCATGGTCCTTGTGCACAGATAAACAAATACGTCAATTGAAAAAAAAATAGAGATTGTAACAATAGACTCACATGTACCTGGAGACTTCATGTATGACATACTTGATACCACAAGTCAGGAGAAAGTTGGGTTGGAAAAATGATCTCACACAATATAAAAAAAATGAAGCTGGATCCATACTCACAACATATACTAAGATAAATTACATAGATAAGCCCACATTCAAGAGGTAAAACTGTAAAATTAAGAGAAGAAAATATGAGATAATTTTCAATAATCTTGGAAAGACCCTCAAAGCACAAACCACAAAGCAGAAGATTCATAAGCTTGACTATATTAAAGGATTTCTGTTTAACAAAAGGCACCATAGATACTGCTAACAGATGGATAACAGTCTGGGAGACGACATTTGCATTATCTGAAAATAACATCTAGAAAATAAAAGGAATGCCTGCAGGTTAACAAGAAAAAGATGGAAAACCCACTGGAGAAAATAAATGTATAGGATATGAGTCAGTGTGTTACTAAGGGAGAAATCTGTAATGATAATATGAGCACAAGCAGATGCTCAACCATATTAGTAATCAAAGAAATGCAAATCAAAATAAAAAATAAAATACCACTTTACCTTCATCAGATTGCTTAAACCCCAAAAGGCAGATAATTTCAAATACTGTGAGAATGTGGAGGAAGCAGCAGACCTTCACACACAGCTGACAAGAAGATAAAATTATATAGTAATTGTGCGGTGCAAAATGACAGCAAAAACTGGACTTTAGATGGTCAAGGGCCCAGCAATCCCACTTCAGAGAAGCTCCCGCAGGTCCCTGAAAGGATGTGTTTGAAGATTTTCATTACAGCACTTTTGGTGTTAACAGGGAAATGGAAGCAATCTGTGTTGGCATTACTAGGGGAATGGATTTGTAAAATAAGATGAATGCAAACTATCGATTACCTTGCAAGAATAGTTTGTCATCTAGATGTACATATAACAATATAAATACATTCAAAAGCAGTACTGAGCAGGAAAAGTAAGAAACCAAATGAGATCCATAGCACATAAAACAGAATTATGCATTTCTCAAGGAAATGTACCTATCCAGTGACACACTTGCTTATACATTGGTTTGGAATATATAAGGGGTTGGAAGTGGGGATTAGAAAGAAAATTTGTTTATAAATAAAATTTGTTTTAAAATAAAAAAACAAAACTTTTTTATTTTTGTTTATAAACAAATTTTATAAATTTGTTTATAAATAAAATTTGTTTTATAATAAAAAAAATTTGTTTATAAATAAAATTTTTAAAAATTTTGCATGACCTAAAAATGGTAGTGTGCCATGCACTGACTAAAAATATATCTGGGCAGAATTTACACATGACTCTGGACATACATGTGTTGCTTATACAGTGAAATATTTCCCGGGACAGCAAGAACACTTTATTTTTTTTAAAGACAGTGTCCCCTCTCTTGCTCAGGCTCGAGTGCAGTGGTACAATCATGACTCACTGCAGCTTGGACCACCTGGGCTCAAGTAGTCCTCCCACCTTAGCCTCCTGAGTAGCTAGGACTATAGGCACACACCAGCATGCCTGGCTAACATTTAAAGTTTTTTTTTTTTTTTGGTAGAGACAAAGTCTTACTATATTTCCCAGGCTGGTCTTGAACTCCTGGGCTGAAGCAATCCTCTCACCTTGGCCTCCCAAAGTGCTGAGATTACAGGTGTGAGCTACCAGGCTGGGTCTTTAAGGGAAATAATTTTTCTGGAGTCTTAAATAAATACAAAGGTGTAAATATTAAATGGCCTTAGGTGTACTCTAATAATTATTATTGGCACATATTCTCATTCTGCAATTAGTTTTTTTGCTATACAATCATGCATCATTAACTCAATTTAATGATGACAAAGATATGTTCTGAGAAATGTGTCGAATTTTTAATCATCACATTGATGATAAATTTTATCATCACATTGAGAAATGTGTCTCGATTTTATCATCTTGTGAACAACATAAAGTGTACTTACACATATAGTGTAGCCCATTACACATCTAGGTCATACGGTTAATACATTTGAAATTATTAACATCTTCATTGACTTTTTTTCTGGAGACTATAATATTACTAACTGAGAAAATACAGTTTCTAAGGTGCTAGTGTAATTAATAGGCTTAGTAAAAAACCTGCTAAATAGGGGCTATTTGAAGTTCCATGTCACCAGTTTTGAAATGTGTAAACATTTTAACTCAAACAAGTTCACCAGTACTGCCTTTTTAAAATTCAGACTTTCTATTAACATTTTATGAGACAAAAATCAATTACATTATTACACTTTTAATGTGGCAAAATTTTATTTCTTTCAACTGAAAATAGGAGCTGCATCAAAAGTTTCATTTACACATGGAGATAGTTCAATTACATAATTTCAGGATGAAATCTTGTTCACCATTTGAGCCTTCATTATTTAATTTGTTGATCCATTTCTAACATCAGTAGGGGGTAAATTTCAGTGTCTTCCTGTTGCAACTTAAAAGAAACTCATTACACAATAAGCATCAAAAACGGAAAATAAATTTTGTGTTCGGTTTGCTGAATAATTTGCGTAAGAATTTCCAATTGATACTTAAAAAATGCAACGAATGTTTAGAAAATTTGTTAACAAAAGATTCAGTATCATTGTGGGTCACTTAGGTTCATTTACAAAGCAGTGCTTCAGAAGCTCAAACAGTTCTAAAATCCAATTGACATTAGATGGCAAAGAGAAAAAGTACGTACTAAAATATTTTAAGATTTTCCACATTAATTCCATCACAGACATTTTGCAGTTCAGTCACTCTGACTACTTATATGCACTAATTAGAACATTATAGTTTGAATATGATTATGAATTATGACATTTGTGTACCATAACTAATCACAAATAAATTCTTTTGCTCCATAGATTTCTTCAAGTAGGGATGTACTTTTTACCACAAGAGTGTTCTCTATCAAAAGTTGTATTCTTATCACTCCAAAGTAAGTAATTAATTTGAACATCTTAACCCAGATTACTATAGCATTTGTAACAATGTTACACATTACTTTTCCATAGAATGAACTTCCAAAAACTTTGCTTTGCTTCTAAAACTTAAATTAAAAATAGAATGATTACTGAAATTACTGATTTTTTCATTACAGTACTGACAGCATGGATATAACACAGGAATCACTGTCTTGCTTGAATGCAATTTTCCGACTTATGGTGTTAATTTTCATATATGCCAAGTAAATTTGAAATTGAAAATGAGAAAATTAATTTAGAGGAGTAATTCGTTGATCTAGGTGAAAAGTCATGCTTCACAGAGTGATATGTAAATGCATGTTTGCTTCTGTATATGTTAAGTAGATGTCTTGAGATACAGCCTTTTTCAATTAGCTACTAGCTTTTGAGGTAGATGCCACTGATTCTCACAAGTTTGTTTTTAGTTTTCTTGTACTCAGTGATATCACTACATGCCCTTTCCCCTACTGTGGATAAATGTCAACATATGTGCAAGTTATACTTTCATCATCAACTTTTAAAATATGTTTTGAAATAGGTGAAATTTCTGATATCCAGTTTAGGAATTTAAGAATGTGCATTTTCAGTTACTGTGCCAGTGATGTTTATTGAAAAATAGAAAGAAAACCCCCAAATATAAAATAAGTAAACATTATAGAATGGCACCATGTAACAAATGACAACATTTTGTGACTAACTACTCTCTGTAAGTTTTGCAACAGCAGTGCCCAGGTTCCATTCCCTGTACATATTTTACATCTCAAGACTGGGAGGAGTTAGTTATTCCTGGTTGCTAGTGTCTTAACACAGTGTGCTGTAATCACTGAGCACTCTGGGCAATGCCTTTCCAAGTGAGGTATTGGTTATATTGTGTGTGAGAGGGCCAGAAAAGAAAATATGGGTATGGAAAATCATCTCTTAGATTTTACCATGTGTTCAAGTCCGAAGTCTGTACATGATCAGTTGAGACCATGGTGGGAGCTGGTACCACGAAGCAGAGGTTGATTAAAACCGTTCTGCCTTATTTTAAAATAGTCATTAATAATATCTCATAAAGAAATGGAAAGTGCAGATAGTATGGGACATTGGAGAAACAGGCACACAGCTGGGCAGTCCTGAGCAAGCTGGAATGGGCACTCTCTGCATTAGCAATATTTTTGGTCGAAAGAATCAGTTTCTGGGAAATGTGTATGAAGCACCCATATTTAGCAAATAGCTATGATCTGAGCTAATGGAGATGGATCTTAGGATGTATAAGACTAAATTGATGGCAATTTTCCAATCTTCACCATCATGGCTATGCATGATTTTAATGTTTTCAAGTTTAAATTCCTGGGAGTTAAAGACCTAGAAAATCTACCTTCAGAAACTGTGTGGAGCCTGGATGGGAAATACATCCAGTTCCTTCCGTGTAGCCTTGTATGCACATTTGAAAGTTCCAGCACCCCTCCATCGGTACCCAGTGGGCACTGCATAAATGGGCGTTTGCCTTCTTCTCAGTGTCCTGCTTTGTTGGTCGATCACTTGTCTTGCCTCCAGGCTGTGTTTTCAGCTTCTAGCCTGTTTTTCATTATGTTTCTTCCTTCATACATTGACATAGCATTTGTATTAATCTTCTAAACTCCAATTCTGGCATATCTTCTTGAATATAATTTAGGTGATTCTTATGTACACTAATTTAACATCTCTAGATAACTATTGCTTCCAATTCCAGTCAGCCTGGCTATCCTTGTTTGTTTCAACTTATTCATTCCTTAGTTTATTCATGTATTTAGTGCACCTTTACCAAGTACACAGATGTCTGTGGCTCTCAGTGGGCATCTTCTAGTTCTAGGAGAGGGTTCTGGACACTCTTTTCTCTTTGACTCTCGTATTCTGGCCATATATGCTGTCAAAAGAAAAATGTAAGGCAAATTAAATTTAAGAGTTTAGTTGAGCAAAGGATGGATCTTCAGATGGGTAAGACTATTTCGGGAGCTGCCCAATTTGCAAATTTTGGCAAATTGGGCATCCCCCCAAACAAGAATAGGTTCAGGGAGGCTCTGCTGTTGCTATGTGGTGGAAGATTTATGGACAGAAAAAGGAAAGTGATGTACAGAAAACAGATGTGAAGTACAGAAACAGCTGGATGGGTTACAACTCAGCATTTCTGTTAGTTAAACATGGTTTGAATAATAGTTAGCTGCCCTTGGCTAAAACTAAATTGGCAAATGGGTGGCTACAGTCTGTTTACACATCCAGTTAAGGTACAGTTCACTATGTACAGAGACACCTTTAGGCTAACCTTAAAATATGTAAGGAAGTAGCTTTAGGCTAAAATAACAACACTTAGGGGTATTTTCAATTTCTTGTCTTGTACTTGTGAATAAGTATGAAACATTTGGGACAATAAACACAAATGTGAATCACATACTAAAAATAACGGTGATCAAAAGGCAGCATTTGAAGAAAGTTGAGTCTTGCTGTCTGACAATGCAGGAAAAAGAAATGGGTGAAACCATTCCAACAAAGTCTGGTGGGCAGTGAATTAGCGGTATGACTAGCTAACATGCAATATGGATTGGAAAACATATCCTGTTACTGCTAAACAACTGAGATCTCTTGAATGTATATGAAAAATCATAGAACTCCCAAGAATTCAACACATTTTTAAGGAAGAATCAGGGAAAATTATACAAAGACAATTTACATTTTCTTGAAGGAGTAATTGAACCATGACAGATGAACAAAAGAGGGAATGTTCTTTTTTTTTTTTTTTTAATTTTTTATTTGATTATAGGTTTTGGGGTACATGAGCAGAGCATGCGAGACAGTTGCGTAGGTACACACATGGCAGTGTGCTTTGCTTTTCTTCTCCCCTTCACCCACATTTGGCATTTCTCCCCAGGCTATCCCTCCCCACAACCCCCTCCCACTGGCCCTCCCCTTTTCCCCCCAATAGACCCCAGTGTTTAGTACTCCCCTTTCTGTGTCCATGTGTTCTCATATTTCATCACCCACCTATGAGTGAGAATATGCGGTGTTTCGTTTTCTGTTCTTGTGTCAGTTTGCTGAGGATGATGTTCTCCAGATTCATCCATGTCCCTACAAACGACACAAACTCATCATTTCTGATTGCTGCATAATATTCCATGGTGTATATGTGCCACATTTTTCCAATCCAGTCTATTATCAATGGGCATTTGGGTTGATTCCAGGTCTTTGCTATTGTAAACAGTGCTGCAATGAACATTCGTGTACATGTGTCCTTATAGTAGAACGATTTATAGTCTTTTGGATATATACCCAGTAATGGGATTGCTGGGTCAAATGGAATTTCTATTTCTAAGGCCTTGAGGAATCGCCACACTGTCTTCCACAATGGTTGAACTAATTTACACTCCCACCAACAGTGTAAAAGTGTTCCTTTTTCTCCACATCCTCTCCAGCATCTGTTGTCTCCAGATTTTTTAATGATCGCCATTCTAACTGGCGTGAGATGGTATTTCAATGTGGTTTTGATTTGAATCTCTCTGATGACCAGTGAGGATGAGCATTTTTTCATATGATTGTTGGCCTCATATATGTCTTCTTTCGTAAAGTATCTGTTCATATCCTTTGCCCACTTTTGAATGGGCTTGTTTGTTTTTTTCCTGTAAATCTGCTTGAGTTCTTTGTAAATTCTGGATATCAGCCCTTTGTCAGATGGGTAGACTGCGAAAATTTTTTCCCATTCTGTTGGTTGCCGATCCACTCTAGTGACTGTTTCTTTTGCCGTGCAGAAGCTGTGGAGTTTCATTAGGTCCCATTTGTCTATTTTGGCTTTTGTTGCCAATGCTTTTAGTGTTTTGTTCATGAAGTCCTTGCCTACTCCTATGTCCTGGATAGTTTTGCCTAGATTTCCTTCTAGGGTTTTTATGGTGCCAGGTCTTATGTTTAAGTCTTTAATCCATCTGGAGTTAATTTTAGTGTAAGGTGTCAGGAAGGGGTCCAGTTTCTGCTTTCTGCACATGGCTAGCCAGTTTTCCCAACACCATTTGTTAAACATGGAATCCTTGCCCCATTGCTTGTTTTTGTCAGGTTTATCAAAGATTGTATAGTTGTATGTATGTTGTGTTGCCTCCGGTGCCTCTGTTTTGTTCCATTGGTCTATATCTCTGTTTTGGTACCAGTACCATGCTGTTTTGATTACTGTAGCCTTGTAGTATAGTTTGAAATCCGGTAGTGTGATGCCCCCCGCTGTGTTCTTTTTGCTTAGAATTGACTTGGCTATGCGGGCTCTCTTTTGGTTCCATATGAAGTTCATGGTGGTTTTTTCCAGTTCTGTGAAGAAAGTCAATGGTAGCTTGATGGGGATAGCGTTGATTCTGTAAATTACTTTGGGCAGTATAGCCATTTTCATGATATTAATTCTTCCTTTCACGATGGAATGTTTCTCCATCTGTTTGTGTCCTCTCTGATTTCGTTGAGCAGTGGTTTGTAGTTCTCCTTGAAGAGGTCCCTTACGTTCCTTGTGAGTTGTATTCCAAGGTATTTTATTCTTTTTGTAGCAATTGCGAATGGCAGTTCGCTCTTGATTTGGCTTTCTTTAAGTCTGTTATTGGTGTAGACGAATGCTTGTGATTTTTGCACATTGATTTTATATCCTGAGACTTTGCTGAAGTTGTTTATCAGTTTCAGGAGTTTTTGGGCTGAGGCGATGGGGTCTTCTAGGTATACTATCATGTCGTCTGCAAATAGAGACAATTTGGCTTCCACCTTTCCTATTTGAATACCCTTTATTTCTTTTTCTTGCCTGATTGCTCTGGCTAGAACTTCCAGAACTATATTGAATAGGAGTGGTGAGAGAGGGCATCCTTGTCTAGTGCCAGATTTCAAAGGGAATGCTTCCAGTTTTTGCCCATTCAGTATGATATTGGCTGTTGGTTTGTCATAAATAGCTTTTATTACTTTGAGATACGTTCCATCGATACCGAGTTTATTGAGGGTTTTTAGCATAAAGGGCTGTTGAATTTTGTCAAATGCCTTCTCTGCGTCAATTGAGATAATCATGTGGTTTTTGTTTTTGGTTCTGTTTATGTGGTGAATTACGTTGATAGACTTGCGTATGTTGAACCAGCCTTGCATCCCCGGGATGAATCCTACTTGATCATGATGAATAAGTTTTTTGATTTGCTGTTGCAATCGGCTTGCCAATATTTTATTGAAGATTTTTGCATCTATGTTCATCATGGATATTGGCCTGAAGTTTTCTTTTCTCGTTGGGTCTCTGCCGGGTTTTGGTATCAGGATGATGTTGGTCTCATAAAATGATTTGGGAAGGATTCCCTCTTTTTGGATTGTTTGAAATAGTTTTAGAAGGAATGGTACCAGCTCCTCCTTGTGTGTCTGGTAGAATTCGGCTGTGAACCCGTCTGGACCTGGGCTTTTTTTGTGTGGTAGGCTCTTAATTGCTGCCTTGACTTCAGACCTTTTTATTGGTCTATTCATAGTTTCAGCTTCCTTCTGGTTTAGGCTTGGGAGGACACAGGAGTCCAGGAATTTATCCATTTCTTCCAGGTTTACTAGTTTATGCGCATATAGTTGTTTGTAATATTCTCTGATGATGGTTTGAATTTCTGTGGAATCTGTGGTGATTTCTCCTTTATCATTTTTTATTGCATCTATTTGATTGTTCTCTCTCTTTTTTTTAATCAATCTGACTAGTGGTCTGTCTATTTTGTTGATCTTTTCAAAAAACCAGCTCTTGGATTTATTGATTTTTTGAAGGGTTTTTCGTGTCTCAATCTCCTTCAGCTCAGCTCTGATCTTAGTAATTTCTTGTCTTCTGCTGGGTTTTGAGTTTTTTTGATCCTGCTCCTCTAGCTCTTTCAATTTTGACGATAGGGTGTCAATTTTGGATCTCTCCATTCTCCTCATATGGGCACTTATTGCTATATACTTTCCTCTAGAGACTGCTTTAAATGTGTCCCACAGGTTCTGGCACGTTGTGTCTTCGTTCTCATTGGTTTCGAAGAACTTCTTTATTTCTGCCTTCATTTCGTTGTTTACCCAGTCAACATTCAAGAGCCAGTTGTTCAGTTTCCATGAAGCTGTGCGGTTCTGGGTCGGTTTCTGAATTCTGAGTTCTAACTTGATTGCACTATGGTCTGAGAGGCTGTTTGTTATGATTTCAGTTGTTTTGCATTTGTTGAGCAGTGCTTTACTTCCAATTATGTGGTCAATTTTAGAGTAGGTGTGATGTGGTGCTGAGAAGAATGTGTATTCTGTGGATTTGGGGTGGAGAGTTCTGTAAATGTCCACCAGGTTTGCTTGCTCCAGGTCTGAGTTCAAGCCCTGGATATCCTTGTTGATTTTCTGTCTGGTTGATCTGTCTAGTATTGACAGTGGAGTGTTAAAGTCTCCCACTATTATTGTGTGGGAGTCTAAGTCCTTTTGTAAGTCATTAAGAACTTGCCTTATGTATCTGGGTGCTCCTGTGTTGGGTCCATATATGTTTAGGATCGTTAGCTCTTCTTGTTGTATCGATCCTTTTACCATTATGTAATGGCCTTCTTTGTCTCTTTTGATCTTTGTTGCTTTAAAGTCTATTTTATCAGAGATGAGAATTGCAACTCCTGCTTTTTTTTTGCTTTCCATTAGCTTGGTAAATCTTCCTCCATCCCTTTATTTTGAGCCTTTGTGTATCCTTGCATGTGAGTTGGGTTTCCTGGATACAGCACACTGATGGGTTTTGGATTTTTATCCAATTTGCCAGTCTGTGTCTTTTGATTGGTGCATTTAGTCCATTTACATTTAGGGTTAAGATTGTTATGTGTGAATTTGATACTGCCATTTTGATGCTAAGTGGCTGTTTTGCCTGTTAGTTGTTGTAGATTCTTCATTATGTTGAAGCTCTTTAGCATTCAGTGTGATTTTGGAATGGCTGGTACTGATTGATCCTTTCTATGTGTAGTGCCTCTTTTAGGAGCTCTTGTAAAGCAGGCCTGGTGGTGACAAAATCTCTGAGTACTTGCTTGTTCACAAAGGATTTTATTCTTCCTTCACTTCTGAAGCTCAGTTTGGCTGGATATGAAATTCTGGGTTGAAGGTTCTTTTCTTTAAGAATGTTGAATATTGGCCCCCACTCTCTTCTGGCTTGTAGTGTTTCTGCCGAGAGATCTGCTGTGAGTCTGATGGGCTTCCCTTTGTGGGTGACCCGACCTTTCTCTCTGGCTGCCCTTAGTATTCTCTCCTTTATTTCAACCCTGTTGAATCTGACGATTATGTGCCTTGGGGTTGCTCTTCTTGCGGAATATCTTTGTGGTGTTCTCTGTATTTCCTGCAATTGAGTGTTGGCCTGTCTTGCTAGGTGGGGGAAATTTTCCTGGATGATGTCCTGAAGAATATTTTCCAGCTTGGATTCATTCTCTTCGTCCCCTTCTGGTACACCTATCAAACGTAGGTTAGGTCTTTTCACATAGTCCCACATTTCTTGGAGACTTTGTTCATTCCTTTTTGCGCTTTTTTCTCTGATCTTGGTTTCTCATTTTATTTCATTGAGTTGGTCTTCGACTTCAGATATTCTTTCTTCTGCTTGGTCAATTCGGCTATTGAAACTTGTGTTTGCTTCGCGAAGTTCTTGTATTGTGTTTTTCAGCTCCTTTAATTCATTCATATTCCTCTCTAAGGTATCCATTCTTGTTATCACTTTCTCGAATCTTTTTTCAAATCTTTTTTCAAGGTTCTTAGTTTCTTTGCATTGATTTAATACATGATCTTTTAGCTCACAAAAGTTTCTCATTATCCATCTTCTGAAGTCTAATTCCGTCATTTCGTCACAGTCATTTTCCGTCCAGCTTTGCTCCCTTGCTGGTGAGGAGTTTTGGTCCTTTCTAGGAGGTGAGGTGTTCTGGTTTTGGGTGTTTTTCTCCTTTTTACGCTGGTTTCTTCCCATCTTTGTGGATTTTTCCGCTGGTCGTCTGCGTAGTTGCTGACTTTTCGTTTGGGTCTCTGAGTGGACACCCAGAATGTTGATGATGAAGTATTTCTGTTGCTTGGTTTTCCTTCTACCAGTCTAGCCCCTTCGCTGTACGACTGTTGAGGTCCGCTCCAGACCCTGCTTGTCTGGGGTGCACCTCTAGTAGCTGTGGCACAGCGAGGGATGCTACCAGTTTCTTTTTCTGCTCTCTTTGTCCCAGGATGATGCCTGCCTAATGTCAGTCTTTTGGATATAGAGGGGTCAGGGAGCTGCTTGAGGAGACAGTTTGTACTTTATAGGGGTTTAATTGCTGAGCTGTGCACTCTGTTGTTCATTCAGGGCTGTTATGCTGCTATGTTTGATTCTGCTGCAACAGAGCTCATTAAAAAACCCTTTTTTTTTTTTTCTCAAATGCTCTGTGTTGAGGGATTTGGGTTTATTTTTGGATGTCCGATCAGGTGTCCTGCCCAGCTAGAAGGCAGACTAGCCACTGTTTGGCTGCCGAGGCTCCGCCCTGCTGTTGTGTGATTCGCGCTGTTCCTGCCGGCTCTGCTGTGGTCTCCGCCACGCCCTGCGGCGGAGTCTCTTCGTTGTAGCATGTTGCCTCAGCAACTGCAGGCTGCGTCAGCAGTGGGCGTGTATCTCAGTAGGGACGGGTTGCCTCGGCAACAGCTGGCTGCGTCAGCAGTGGGCGTGTATCTCAGGTGGGGCAGGTTGCCTCGGCAACGGCTGGCTGCGTCAGCAGTGGGCGTGTATCTCAGTTGGGGCGGATTGACTTGGCAACAGCTGGCTGCGTCAGCAGTGGGCGTGTATCTCAGTTGGGGCGGGTTGCCTCGGTAGTGGTGGACGCCCCTCCCCCACAGAGCGTCTCGGACCGTCTGCTCGGGATAGTTTGAAATCGCGGTTTTGTTCGTCCCACTGGGTATCCCAATCCCTACAATCCCCTGGGCTGGCCTATTGTCCAAGTCTCGTTCAGTCTCAAGTCCAACCCTCTCAAGTCTCAGGTTGCCGGTTCAACAGGGCACCCGGACAAGCGCGCCCTGTGGGGATTGCTGGGTAGGGCCGGCCGCCGCCGCCCCGGCTGCCGGCTTCGCCAGGCAGACCTACTGCCTGGCGTCCCGTGTCTTTTTTATACTTGGGAGTTTCCCCGTTCTGTGGGCAACAAAGATCAGTCTGGAAATGCCGCTCTGACTCACCGTTTGCAGTTTCAACGAGAAGAGCTCCAATCCTGGGTTGTTCTCACAGCGCCATCTTGAGTCCTCCACCGAGGGAATGTTCTAAAGAGAGACAGCAGCATACGGAAAAGCACAGAAATGTGAAATCCCATGTAATCTATTAAAAAGGTATATTATAAAAATAAGTTTATAAAAGTTTAAATTTTACTGCACTTGTAAAACAATGTACAAAGGATAGGCCCACAGGAGAATGTGGGAAGACAAAAACTGGTTTTAGGATTATGAAACTTTACTGTTATTGCTAGTAAAATATAAAGTGTTGTAAAAGCCTGAAGAAAATATGTTGACTAAATTGAATTCTTTAAAAGAGTAAGTTTTCAATTGGACCTTTCTCTCTTTGGATTATTGTGCTTATCAGGAACAACCACACTGACGCAATTTTAATATGATTATAATAATTGAGGTTACCACATCCTTTAGCAAATTATTGTTATTCAGAGTGTAGTTGGAATTTTCTCCAAATGTGAAAAGTCTGAACTCTTAATTAGATGCTTTCTCCTGATTTCTTCACCTTCATCCTTTGGAGTACCTTAAGAGAGCTTGCATCAATGGAGGGCTTAATTTTAGTCTAACCAAGTTGAATGCCTGCATGTATATAACTGTGTCACTTCCTTGTTTTTATTGGTTGCCAACAGGACAGCAATGTTCTTTTCAGTTTCAAATCTGCCACCTGGTTTGAAGAGCAGATGAGGAGCTGTGAGATCTGGAGTTACTATCAGATCGTCTATTTAATGTACTGTCTGTTTAAGGTTTCTTCTTTTAAGGGTGTAGCTTCCTTTGTGAGTAAAGAGATGGTATTAGCTTGACCCACTCACACAGTGGTGATCAGGTTCAAATAAGATGATGCCTGTGAATGACCTTTAAAAAGTGTAGAGCATTAGACATGTTTGAAGTGGTCTTCATATTAATCAGGAAGCTAATTCATAAATACAGAAGTAAAATGGACTCATTTAAATATGTTGATGGTTTTGAGCAATGGTTTCTTATGTGACTAAATTTCACCAAATTAATTCTCTTCAAGGTAAAAGCTAGTATGAAAGTTTCTACCATCATGATCAGGTTGTAACTTTTTATAGTGATTTTATTACCTAAATCAAACTAGTATCAATATTGACAAAAAAGGCAAATATTTATTTAAAGAGCAAACACTTGGAAGCCAGAATTGTATGCCTTATAATAGTAAAAGGTACTATTTATAGTACTTATTATACACCAAACATTACAATAAATACTATATGTAAATTAGCTCATTGAATATTCAAGACGATTCCATTGGGTAGATTCAAGTTAGATTCATGTTATACACAGACTAAGGTCTAGAGAGGTTAAGTTGTTTCTTAACCACCTGTGGCTCACCTGCACTCCTTAGAGAGGCATTATTGTGTAGGACCATGGACCTGAGTTTGAATCTCAACCTTCACTGTTAATTAGCTATGTGTGTTTTACTTAAAATATGTGAGAATCACTTTCTTTTTTTGAAATGAATCTTTTTTTAAAGGTGAAAATATACTCTCACTAAAAGGTTGTGGTAAAGACCAAATGAGATTTGTGAAACATCTATTACAGGGCTTAGTATATTATAAATGATCAATGAAAGGTGGTACCCATTATAATTATCATTGTGGGCATTATTACTTTAAGAATGCTTTTTGTACTTAGTAGTATTAGAAAAAGTAAAAAACAATATCCCTTGCTGCAAAATGTTTAAAATAAATTATTCTATAAGTTTTCCTTAACCTGCCATCATTATTGTTGAGCATAATCTATAATAAAAAGTGTCAGTAACCTTAGTTCCAACTCATTAGCCTTCTTTTTGCCTCTAGCAATTACCAGCCTAGTTACTCCCATTTCCATTCTCACCTTCTCTTCTGGGCCTTTTCATGACTGAGGCTTTAGTTCTTCCTTGACAGTGATTTTGGCTCTTCTTAAAGGTTGATCTCATGGGGACTCCTTTCTTGTACCTAGGCATATATCATTCCTCTTCGCCCTTTCTCCTCCTATACTTCCTAAAGGTAACCCATAATGTGATATGGAATTGTCAGAAAGAGAGGAACATGTCTCCTGAGAATGTCCTTTTTGGTTTCAGAATTAGTGGATGCATCTTGTTTACCAGACCCTATGAAAATGGGCCATGTCTGCTTTGCAAACCACTGTTCAGAATTTAAGAGAGTACTTAAAGCACAGTTGATACCCATAAAAGAGTTGCTGAATGCATGAATTTTCCAGCTTCATCTTTTATAACAACCCCAAGAGGTAGGTGTTGTTATCCATACTGTAATAAAATGTGTAAATGGAAGCACGGAATCCTGAGGGACTATGCCCAAGGTCACCTAATAGCTGCTTAGAGGCTGATTCTGGATTCTAATTTAAAGGCCCGCAATGCATTGGTACCTAAACTTTAACATTAATCAGAGTTATCTGGAGGGTTTATTAAAACACACTGGGTTTCTGATTGACTAGATTTGGGTTATGCTCTAAGAATCTGGATTTCGAACAAGTCTGTAGGTCATAGTGATGGTGCTGTTCTGGGAACAATTTGAAAAACATCTCTCTAAGCATGGGACTAGAAAAGGATCCTTTTTTAAGGGAAGGAGTATATTGAATCTAGGAGTGTTTCTGGTAAAGAAAAACTCAGAGACAAGTGAGGCCATGGTATATACATAGGATTAATCCTCACACTTTCTCAAGCTCCAGTCATTGGGAAATCACCCACTGGGAAAGGCCTGTTTGCCCAGTGAGTTGGCCACAATATGTCTATATGGGGATATTGCCACATGAAATTACAGCTGTCCAGACCTCCAGGGTCAAGTGCCAGAACCCTTGGGTGAGATGTCTTCCTTTATTATTACATTTGTGTAGCAGCAGTGATCATGAGTCAGAAATATGCTGGAGCCTAGACTGTATCTTATGTATATTTTCTCCTTAGAATGCCTTACATTGTCCTTAAAAAGTCCCTGTAGTCCAGCTCCAGCTGGACATGGTAAGCCTCTAAGGCGGTAGCTTTTGTAATGAAACACCCTATGTATGGATCAGGTAGCTCAGTAATGTGTGTAGGACTCATCTGGAGTCAAAAATAACATGTTTGAGTTTTTCTAAGAACTGTTTATTTCCTTTGGTGGTAAGAATTACATTAAGGCTGAAACTTAGCTGTGAAATCAATACCAAATGGATTTATTTAACACGTGCAAGAGAAAATGGTACACGTGTCTGTTAACCTGATGACATTTTGTGCTATTATTGAAAGTTCATTGTTTAACTGATGTGTCTGCATGAGAAGGCTGAACTTTAAAATATTATTAGATAGTCTATCTAAAGCAGAGGTTGTAACACATGAGGCTCAGCATTTGATATTTTTTTTCTGTACAGCATGTTCCCCAACTTTAATGCTGTGCTTTAAAATTTGAGCTATACAGATTTGGCCCTCTCCTCTCTTTTTTATTGTGGAATATTTGCACATGCTATCTTAATTTCTTAGAATGACTTTATTTTTTTTGTGTGTCCAGCAAATGCAATCTTTCTTTTTCTTCCTTTAAGTTATATGCCAAGGTCACTTCCTCCAGGTGTCTCTGGTCTGATTCCTTCTTATGGAGTTCAGGGCCAGCAGGCAATTTGCCAAGCTACAGAGATTTGGCCTGGTGCCAAGCCCCAGCCTGAACTAGAGCAGCACAGTCAGTTACAGAGTTTATAGAAGCAGATGAGGTCTGAGAGTCAGTACAAATTGAAGATATTTATATCAGGATCATGCAAAAGATTGAAGAGACAAGAGGAAAAAAATGACAGAAAAAGCACGGGAAAAGCAGAACAAGGACTTGGGTGTAAAGTGACTTAGGACTCAGGGTCTAGAGGACTTAGGGTGTTTTATTCCATACGAAAGTGCCAAATTGTTTTCTACAGTGACTGTACTATTTTGCATTCCCACTAATGAGATATGAGGGTTCCTGTTGGTTTGCATCCTTGCCATCACTTGCATAGGTATTTTTAATTTTAGTCTTCTACTAGACAGGTAATGGCATTTCACTGTGGATTTAATTTGGATTTTCCTAATAGCTAATGATGTTAAGCATCTTTTAATGTGCTTATTTGCCATCCATGTATCTTTACCAGTCTGTTTAAATATTTTGCCTCATCCTCTCTGGAGTCTGGAAGTCCTTTTTGGTATTTTCTGATCATTGCTTTATGTGTTTAACCCAAGGTTTTAAATTGAAGTTCATGGAAAATGTAGGGTTAAATCAGCTTCCTCCATTTAGTCTGGAACTAGACATTCTGAACCTCTAGAAAGGGTTGTCTCTACTCGCTGACTTCCTTTTTTCTTACTTTTCAACCCATTCCAAGTTACGTTTAGTTTCATTACCGCCATCAAATGTCTCATCAAGGCCTCCAGTGACTTTCACATTGCTAAATCCAACTGCATTTCATTTACTCTCATTTTGAAACACTCTCTTCTCTTGACTTTCATGACATAATAATCTTAGTTTTATTCTACTTAAGTGCTGCCTCCCCTCTGTCTCCTAAGGATCAAAATCTTTGGCCTGGCCATTAAATATGATAATTCTTTAAGGCTTATTCCTGGAGATTCTTTTCTTTTATTCCCTATTCTCTTCCTAAGCAATTCCATCTGTGCCTAAAACTTCAATACTTGTCTACATGCAGATGGCTTATAAACTTACATAATCATCTAGGATTTCTTCTCTCAGCTCCAGACATTATTGTCCATCTGTATCCTTGATGTCTCAGTTTTAAACTGTGCGTGGTCAGGAATGATCTCATAATTATCCGTGCAAAATCTCATTATTCCAGTGTTCTCTCTCTATTTATTTTGTTCTGTTGTCATATCTGACATCTTCCTTTTCTTAATTCTTCCATATTCAATATTCTGCAATTGATTTCTCCTCTTAAATACCTCATGTCTCTTTCCCTCCACTACCATAATCATAGTTCAAGCCTGCATCATCACTTATTGAGATCATCACACTCACCTATTATCTGTTTCCCTGCATCCCATACTTCCTCTTCCAGCCCAGATGAACTTCTTAACAAACAGTCTGGTCATGCCAATCTGCCTGCTTAAAAATGATTTGCTTTTTAGAGTAATCCTTTTCTTAGGCCACAAGGCCTTTATTTTTTTATCTTGTTCTTGCCTACCTCTTCAGCTTAATCAATTAATTCATTCATGCACTCATTTAACAAATATTTATTTAATGTCTACTATGTGTCAGAAACTGTTCTTGTTGCTGGACATATAGCAATAAATGAACAGAATCTTAGTTTTCATACAGCTCACATTCTAGAGGGAGGATACATACACAGAACACACACACAAGCAAACGGCATGTCATTTGGTGATGAGTGAAAAAAAGCAACAGGTATCCGTGTAAGAGGGCAGAGAATTAGGGGGATTGTGTTAATAGAGTTGCTGGGGGAGCCCCAGTAAGGTGATATTTAAGTAGAGACTTGAAGAAAGTGAGCACTTGCCAAAATCTGAGGGAAGGACATTCTAGGCGTAGGGACCGGCAAGTGAGAAGACTCTGAGGTAGGAGCATACTTGGGTGTCCAGGTCTCACTGAGAAGAATAAGAGTAAGGAGGATTAGCAGTAGGAGATGACATAAGAAATATATTAGGGGTTGCCCCCTAATATATAGCCTACCATGACTTACAGGACCTTGTAAGTCATGGTAGGCTATAGATTTTCTTTTGCATCAAATGAGAAGAAATGGGTGGGTTTCAAGCAGAAGCACATCTCTTCTTTTTTTTTTTATTTTTATTTTTTGAGATGGAGTCTTGCTCTGTCACCAGGCTGGAGTGCAGTAGTGCAATCACAGCTCATTGCAACCTCCACCTCTTGGTTTCAAGTGATTCTCCTGCCTCAGCCTCCCAAGTAGCTGGGACTATAGGTCCATGCCACCATGCCAAGCTAATTTTTGTATTTATAGTAGAGATGGGATTTCACCATATTGGCTGGGATTGCCTCGATCTCTTGACCTTGGGATTCACCCACCTCAGCCTCCCAAAGTACTGGGATTACAGGTGTGTGCCAACCCCTCTCCTCCAGGCAAAGCATGTCTCTTTACAGACAATCATTGCACCAGAGCTCCTTATCAGACAAGTCAAGGCTTCTGCAGAGGTGCACTAACCTCTGAGGCATTCCCTCTTCTGTCCTCTTTTCTTCCTCATCTCCTTTCAAAGGTGTTGACCCTGTATCATAGTCTGAAGCCTTTCCCTGACTTCTCTTTTTTCCTCTCACCAAGTAAATCCTTTGCACTTGTGACTTCCTCTCAGCAGCTGCCTGGAGTACTCACCTGACAAAATCACCAAGCACCAAGTATTCCCAAGAAAAACATTCTATTATTTAATTTTACTATTTTTTAAATGGTAAAATTCAATTGGTTATCAAGTCTTATAAAATTTTTCAGAAAAAAAAATGTCCTTCTAATCCTGCAGTTCTCAAAGTGATTTCTGCCATGTTTTTGGAATTCACAAATTCCATGTATTTTAAAAATTTACATTTTAGAGCTTGATGAAACTTTATTACTCAGCTTCACAGAATTTCAATGTCCATTTTAATCAGTCAGGGTCCAATCAGAAGACAAAAATCACATTACTAATTTGAAGAGAAAAAAGCATATAAGGAATTGTTAACTATTAAATGTTAGTTAACTATCAAAAGAAATAAAATAAGATTCTTAAGAATACAGACATACCAAATGCAAAACAAATCTATAAACAATAGAGCTGAGAGAAAGTGAACAAGAGAAAAAATTATCCAAAAACTCACCCAAGGCTGAGATTCAGACCTTATTGCAGTTAGTGTGGTTGTTACAGAAACATGTAGCCTCCTGGGAGCAAAGAAACTTGCCAGAAGGCATAGGCTGAAGCTGGTTTCTAGAACTAGTTCACTGGGTAGCTGAGAGGCTTGAAGAAAGGTGGGTCCCAGCTGGTCCATAGAGGAGGTCTGCTCTGTGATTAGACAAACTTGTAATGTAGGCTACAGGTGTTGAATGAAAGCTACTGAGGTGAGTTCTCCTATGCCTCTCATTTTTGATATTCAGGCAGCTGCTCCCAAAACAGCACGTTAGAACCAGTGGTAAAAGGCCCTCCCTATTGCTGTTTTTAGCATTCCTCCAGTATCCTCTATTGACAAAACTTAACATGGATTCAGCTAGTAACAGAGAAATGTTCACAGGGTCCAGCTCCAGTGGTATAAAGCAAAGAAGGGCAGATTTGGAGCCAAGGAAAGATAAATTACATATTTATAAGTAAAGGCCAAATAGTGTCCTGGAATGTCATAGTTGATCATATCAGTTCTCCACCCATATCCACTCCAATCCCTTTACCATTGTCATTCACACTGATTCATGGCCTGCTTTCACACTCAGCAGATGGCACCTGTATATCTACGTCAGAGGGTGGCCCTCAGGCTACCAGAGCCTGCTTTCCTGAGGTGCTTCCTAATTTATGTCTCTCTAGGGACAGACTAATGAGTGCGATGAATGCATGCATATAAATATTTAGGCTTCCTAGTTCTTAGTCAGGAGAGCTCTGGAATGTGACCCACTCCATCTTTAGAGATCTTCTGCAGGATTCAGCCAAAGATGTCTTCTGCAGGACTTTCCTTGGCATTATGCCCTCACTTGGCTTTAGCTTATCCCATGTCTCCCCTTGCCTACTTATTGTCCTAAGAACAATTCCTAATCAATTTCATTTATTAGAATTCTTGTCTTAAAGATGGACTCTAGAGAACCCAAATGGAGCCAGATGTTATATCAATAAAAGTTTTTCAGTAGTTTGTAAAATCTATAGCAAAAGTAGAATGGAAACATTGCATGGCATATGGTAGTAAGAAATGCTGAACTAAAACGGTTAATATGCATGTGCCTTGCCATTTACTTTCGTATCTGTGGTGTGAATTAGAGATTGACACAGAACAACAGATCATGGCAAATATTAATTTGTACCAGATCACTAGCAGCAGAAGTACAGTTGTAAATATGTAATAAGAAATGTTTATGTTCCTAAGTTCAATAATAACCACATTAGGTAACTGTTCAATCCAGATTTTGATAATGTCACAATTCTTTTAGAATACACAAGATGCTCACTTCACAGAGGTACTAGAAAACATCTTATTAAAACTGCCATTAGGGAAGTGCTCACTGGCAGAGTTTTTATTAAGCATAAGGTTGGAAACAGAGCCTTGAAGTTATTGATATACCATTTTGCAGAATATACTTATGCAAATGGCCATTTATTATACAAGTATTATGAAAGTAGATAAAAATAAATTAGTTTCGAAGCTATATGTTGTATTCTCTTAAATGAAACATTTAATTTCAGTAGATCAAATATAATGTTACATTTAATGTTCATTTGAATTTTATTAATTTCATGTTATTTGTATTTATTTAAATATGGTTTAGGTTTTATTGTTGTATGTGAGCTACGGCATAAGGAGTTTGTGCCTAATTTTGAATCTTTATATTTTAAGTAATATTATAATAAAAATAGTGGAGAGGTATTGTTCATCTCAATAGTATGTTTTACAAAAAGGGTGTCATATATTACTGAGGTTTGGGGAACAGTTCTTTAATTCATTTAATTTAGATCTATTGAATCCATTTAATTTATCCTCATACCAGTAACAGCAGCATCAACTTGAAATTTGTTAGAGCTGTAAATTCTTCGGCCAGCCAGACCTGCTGAATCAGAAACTCTGGGGTGTCTACCCAGTGACCTGGGTTTTAACAAGCACCAGGTGACTCTGATGCATAATGAAGTTTGAGAAAACTGCTCTAATTCTTCCTCTTCTCCTCTTCTAGGCTCTCATCCTCTCTTGAGTCTCTTTGACTACAATCTCTCCACTCCCAATTGTCGTTTATACAGCTGTCAAAGGGCTCGTTCGAGAGCATATTTATTATGTCACGTTTCCTAAAGTACCTTATACTTATCCTCAAGTGGTCGTCAGGGTAAGCATCAGGTAAGTATTCACTCTGTGGTAATGGCCACTATTGTCATCGTTCTCTGTATCACTTTTGCCATCAGCAGTTGCATCCTCCATTGATCAAATACTTAATTACAATTATTTTGTTAAGTTTGGGAAATCATCCTCCTTTTTGGCAAACATTCTCAATATACCAGCTTTTCTTGTATTAGGCATCTAGCTTACAACTTATACTAAGAATCTCAGGTATGGCTGTTTCTGACTTTGAAGTAGGAGTGAGCAATGTGGAGAAGCAGTGCTGAATGTGGAGAATTCATGCTGGCAGTGAGACTGCAGCAACTACAGCTGCTAATGGTAGGGCCAGCATCCAGAGGTGTCTGTACAGAAGCTGTTAGCACAGTGCGGACAAAGGTGTCATATGAGGCTGATTTGGGGGCTAATTTGCTGTGGCTTAGGTTGTTTAGCTTCTCTTTCTTTGCCTGTGTTCTATATCTGATTTTCTAGGTTTTTAGAGGATTCCGTGAGTTACTCTTGCTTGAGCTGTTTAAAAATGTGCTTGCTTTTCTTGGGCATAAACCAGCCAATCACAGTGTCTCTTGCTTACAGTGAAGCAATTGACCAGTGCAAGCCTCAAACTTTACTTCTAGATTCATCGCTTATCACTTTCCTTCCCTGCAAACCTAAGGTTTCAACAGTCCTGGAGCATTCACCATTTCACAAATACATCACATCATTTTTTGTTTCTTTATATGCACTTAGAATGCCCTGTCTGCCTGAGAAATTCTTCTTGTCACCATTTTGCCAGGTAAAATCCTATTTATCCTTTAACACCCACTAATTCTTGCCAAAATTAATTTCTCACTATTGATGATTGGATATATAATGGGCATCCTACTTGTATTCTGATCAAGAACACTGAAATAAAACCCTGAGATATTTAGAAAAACACCTGACAAGAGTCTCAAAAACTTCTTTTATCTAGTAGGTCAGTAGGACCCACCCCATCCATCATTTCCATAACTGACACTGCCTGCTTTCCTACTGGGGGATTTATATCATTTAGGCATTATAATTGAGTAAAAGATAATATATGTTTTAGCATCCTGGCATAACTAGTCCAGGATGAAAATTATTGATAAAAGGAAACAATGTATAGTCATTTGCCACATAAGGATGTTTAGGTTGATGACAAACCACATGTATAACTGTGGACCCATGAGATTATAGTATTGTATTTTCACCTTTTCTACATTTAGTTATGTTTAGATGCACAAATACTTACGATTGTGTTATAATTGCCTACAGTATTCACTACAGTAACAAGATATTCAAGTTTGTAACCCAAGAGCAATAGTTTATACCATATAGCCTGTAGCATTGAGGTTTGTGTAAGTATACTCCGATGTTCACACAACAAAATCACCTCATGATGGATTTCTTAAAACACATTCCTTTTGTAAAACAACACATGACTGTATAAACAAAGCCATGAGGTCAACTTGTCTCATATTGTACTTAGGCCCAGTACTGCATATTGTGTGTGACCCTCTGATGTGTATTCTGCCCTCTCTCATTTGTGTATCAGCCAAGTGGTTTAGGGACTGACCCTAGTTCCAAACGTGTACCCTGATTAGTTGGAGGCAGCAATGATTACTGATGGTTTAGGAACTCAAACATAAGCCAATCCCACATGATATTATCCTTGGCTAAGTGAAAAGTTTGGCCCAATAAATTTTTGATTATCTGCCTACCTCAGCCACTTCCATTTTTAAATCTATTTTTCTGGACACAAAAAGGAAACAAGGAACTTTAATGACCATCGTGAACCAAACTACAACACCAAGTTTAAAGTTACCATGGTAGACAGTGAGGGACTGTGTTAAAGGAAAAAACCTGTCTTTCCAGGTCCACAAAGGGTGTGATTTCAAAGGCAAGAACTTCCCAGCGCCATGTCTCCATCCACCTCCCCATCTGGGAACCTAGAGTTCTTTGTCTGACTTTCCCACATGCCGGCCAGGTAAAATTCCAGGTGAGCTTCCTTTGTTCAGAAAGCCCACCAAAAGCCCTGGAAGGAGCAGCTCTGCTGTGGGCCCAGGCAACCAATCTGGGATCAGAGTCAAAGATCAATCACTCCAGAGGAAGTTAGAAAGGACTTCTCTCATTGGACAAAAACGTAAATTGGGTGGGAATAATTTCAAGGTTAAAACCCCACTGCCCCTTACCTGGGCAGATTTCCCTCTCTGGGATCCCCTCCCACAACAACATGGAGCTGTCTTTCCCTCTCTACCTGTATGGACATCCCCTTCAGATTCCTCTCTCAGGCGCCGTGGGAGCTTTCTCCCTCTCTCTCTCTAATAAACTGCTTTCTGCTAAACTCTTTGGGCCTGATATTTACTTGAACGGTAAGCCCTGTGCTGCCAGGGCCCTCTTGCCCATTCCTTGGTCAAGGGAGGCCAAGTGCCTCAGGGCACATCCCATGGGGAGGGAGCTGAGCCCAGTCCTGTCCTGCATCCCAGTTACAACAGCAGAAAGAAAAGACAGAAGAAAAATCTAAGTCCTTGGTGACATTGTTGAACAATACTAGTCCACCAGCCCTAAATCCTACCAAGTGGGGGTCCATTACACAGGATCATGCAGTTTATGCATTTTACAGCTAGATTTACATAGACTAAGATGTTAGTGGTGCCTCGCAGTCCTTAGTCTGAACATATTCATATTAAAACAATATATCATCACCTTTAATGCTTAAGACGGTTTGAACTTTTTTCAAAGTTATTACTTGCAGACAAAAGGGCTCTGAGATCTATGTAACACATATACCTGTATTTCCCCTATTTGTCACTGCAAATTGCATCTGGCTTCCTGGTACTATTGACAGCTCTCTGAGAGTAGGCAGCATATGCGTCATCTTTTGCATAGCTTGGCTTTGTCCTTGCACGTGCCACATTAGCAGAAGTTAATACATTTTGGTCAAATTTAAATTTCATTATCTTTCATATTTATGTTCTATTTCTCTAACTGAATTTAATGGCATTTGTGGAAAAGACAATTACAATAACATACCTATTACAAGAAATATACTTAATTTATTTAGTTGGTTAATAATTGATATTGCTGTTATCACTTACTAGGCACATGCTATATGCCAATTGTGACTCTTGGTACTTCACATGCAGTAATTTACTGAATCTTTACCAGCAACTTTTCAAGTAAGAGTATTATTACCAATTTGCAGATAAAACAGTCTTAGGAAAGTTACTGACCTGTGCAAGGTTGAAGCTGTCATAAATGTAAGGCTATGAATTCAAACTCAAATCCATCCGGCTCAATAATAAAGATGATAATGGTAACGATGCAACATATAAGTTTCTTCTCTGCTCTGACATTCTATCATTATATGACTTTATTTCAAGAAAATAAATCTAGGCCGCAGGGAATTTATGTTCAAAAATGAAAATGAGCCTGATGATTTCATCCTTGCCCCAAGATACCACACTCCCACTCAAAAAGTCAGCAAATGGCTCAAACCACCGACTGCCTGGGATGGTCTGAAAACTGAGGCAGCAGGGGTGAACACCAGAGGGTCATGAATCAGTCAGAGCCAAAGTACTGATAAATATGCTCATACACTGAGGAACCATTTACTGGGACCTTCTGTGCTGCTCCCATATCTCAACAAAAATGAGGCATGAGGCAATCACACCAAGATACCAATGTCAGATAATCAGTAGCTCAATCAGCAACAACTGTCACCAGCCTCACATGCCCAACAGTGGGACAGATCCAGCAGGAGGCTGAGGAGAAGTAAATGGGCTTGCAGTACATCTGGGGAGATGAGCAAAATGTATACATGAAAAGATGACTAACACATAAGGTAATGTATGCTAAGAGCCAAATGAATAATGTAGAAGGAAATGCCAAACTGAGAAAGAATTTGAATGTGAAAGATCACTGGGGGCCGGCAGAGATGATCAAAGAAAGCTTCAAAGAAATGGCAGAGCTTGACCTGGCTTTGACAAGTAAGGAAAATTCAGAGGGGCAGAGAGAAGACACATTAGAAGACACCCTATAGATATATACAGGTGGCCAACGTGCTGTTAGGAAAATGGACTGAGAAGATCACTGAATTCAATGGAGACCAACTCAATGATCTGGAGTGCTAAGATAAGGGGTGTGGATTTCATCCTGTACGAGTGGAGTTTCTGAAAGCCTGAAAGCAGAGAGATGACCTGAGAAGAGAGAAGCAAGACTGACTCCTTAATGGATTTCGTAGACCTGAGTTTTCCTGTGTAACTCAAGTTTTACCAGTATTGGAATAAATATGGGCCAAATTAGACCAACACTCCAAATCTGCTGGGACTCTTCCTCAGAACCTGATTTCTCTGTAATATTTCTGAGTCTCCTAGACTTACAGTGATTTGCTCCTCTTTTCTCCTTGACAGTTGGCAGCCATGAAAAGGCAACACTTTACTGCTTCCATTGTTACTAAGACCCCACACAGCACTGATGCCACTGACGTAGATATTGTCCCAGTGCTGTTTTGAGTTATGCAGGCACTATTATCTTTACCAAGTCAAAGCCACTCACTGAACCTTCTCACCTGGCCTGATCTCCTTACTAAGTGCCTTATAAAAACTAAACTTTGTCTTTCTCTCTGTATCTATATTTTATCAGATATGTGATAAAATCTAGGCTGGAATGCCATTTCTTAGGTAAACACTTTGTGATCTACCAAATCCAGTCATTTCCCTGAACCTCTGGGCAAAATGCAAACTTCAAAACTTAAAAACCTTAGGCAAGCTGGCTTTGACTACTCCGCCCACCAGTCCATCAAATGTGCTCATATATAGATGTTTACAGAACATGCGCTAGAGATTAAGGATGTTTGATAGATGGGGGTTGGTAACAGTGGAGGATTGAAGATGTGGTGTTTACATTAGGAGGAGTTGCTTACCTGGCTGCACAAAATCAGAAACATGATTTAATTCCCTCTTTCACAGTACCTGTGCATTTTGCAAAAACAAGGCCTTCCTGGTCCCAGTTATGCAATAACCATGAAGGTGCCTATGTCTAAAGGCACCATGGGTGAAGGCCTCCAAATGCACTCCCAGTCAGCCTCATCCAGAGATGGTTTGCAAGACAATGTCAGTTGCTTCTCAAACCGATGTTTTATCAAACTCCAGACTAATACACTTGCTTGGCTAATTGAGAATAGGATGCACTGAAGGGCAATGAGACTACTTGGAAGAAGTATGGAGAAAAACAAACACATAAAGATATATATTGATCTCGGGTGTACGTTTTCTGTCAAAATTAACTGCTAACATTGGCTTAGAAATAAAAATTTACCCAGTGTAATTTTTTTAACTGGAGTTAACCTGATATATGATCCATAGTGGTTTGCACTGGCTCTGTGTTATCTACAAACACTTCCTTTAGGCCCTAGAACACAATTTCCCTTGGCCTTTCAAACGTAGAATCATAAATGCAAAATGACTAGAGTTATATTATTGGTTTATATCAGGAGTGCATTTAGTTTTTATATACTTCTCGCTGGCTTCAACCAAGCATCTACTACTAGTATGATGAGGTTGTTTATATTCAATAGGACACTAGGTTTCAAAAGCCTATAATTATTGATTTTACCACGAAAATGTTCTGATTTATTTCTGAAGTTGGTCCTCAATTGCTTGGGATTCTTTAATGGGAAATAGGATGATTAAAATTGCAGCAAGCAGAAGGCTTTATCTACCCTTGTACTTCTTAAGTATCATCCTCCTGGATGCCATTGCTCAGAGGCATCACAAGACACAAGTGACCACATGAGGTCAGCTTCTGCATTGCAGCATGACTCTAGCCAGCCATTGCTCACAATATAGCAGGATGTGTGCGGCAGTGTTGCCACTGGGCAGAGTGCGACGCATATACTGTTGACACTGGCATGGCTGCAGTTTCAACGGGCTATACAGTGGGAAAGTGGCATCTATCTATCTATCTATCAATCATCTATCTATCTACAACAACAACAAAAACCAGAGAAACAGGGATTCAGAAACAGGAACTAAATAGAAATTACATCTGTCCTAAGCTCAAAAGGCAACAGGAAGAGAAAGAAGATTAGGCCAGAGTATAGGCAACATTTCTTTAAGGCAATGTTTCTTAGATTTGAGCATCCTTGGAATCACCTGGTGGGCTTGATACACTGAATTCCAAGCCCACCTCCTGAGTTTCTGATTCAATAGATCTGAAGTGAGCCATGAAAAATTGCATTTCTAACAAGTTCCCAGGCAATGCATCTGCTGCTGGACCCAGGACTACACTTTAAGAATCACTGCTCTAGGGTTTTTGTAGTTGGAAAGACAACTATTTTGGGGATCAGAATGTTTTCTAAGTTCAGAGACCATAAGCTTGGCTTGAGGCTCAGCCTGCCTAAGCAGAGGAGTAGGAATAAAGAGAATGGGAATTCCATGTGGGAAAATGCTAGTTTCTAAGATAGCATAGGAAATTAAAGGGGCAAAAAGGAGGAAATTTCCCACCAGGGAGTGTAGAGTTGGTATACAGAGATTTAGCACAGAGGAGCGGGCTTATGCCAGAGCACAGTCACAGCACCTCTGATGAGAGGGCAGAGGCTGGCTGGCTATCAGCCTGAGCTGAGTGCTGGTGGGTTTGGTGAGATCATTGGCTAGAAGTGGCCATGGTGGGTTAAAGTGTCTACTGTGACAGGAAATTCAGGCCCACTCGAATATAGCTGGAATCAGGATAAGAAGTGGATCAGGCATAAGACAAGCAGATAAATCCAGAATGTTTGGGGAAAGGCAAATGGAATGTACAAAGGGATTAGCAGGTGACCTCAAACTGGAAGGTTCCTGGGAATTAGAGAATTGCAATGTGGAGCAAAAGATGCAGGCACTGAATCACAGTCTGGGCTCAGCGACAATGTTCAGGAATCAGACGAGGAGAAAGGAAAGCATGTCCTACCAGAAATCTGACCAGCAGGTGCAGGAACCCAAAAGAAGAAAGCAATTTGTCTGCTGGATCTCAGTAACTTTTAGTTACTTTCTAAAGTTGTAGAAACTAACATTAAGCTTGGCTGACCTGGATTCATCAGGTGTGTGGATGAATCTGCAGCAATGCAATCCACCTGGCTGTAAGTCCTGACACCCAAGGCCTTCTTCACATTCACTTAGCAGCTTCCATGAGGGAAGGTGGAAAATTAAAATTCATATGTCCAGATTATTTTAATTAAGAGCCATTTCAAGCCAATTTCCAAGGGCTCTAAATCCTATCATTTTCTTAATTTGAAATGGTACAGCATAGATATTTGCAGACCCAAAATATATCAGTTGAAAACATATGGTCCAGCACTTTCGCTTTTTTTCTTTTCCTTTTCTTTTTTTTTTTCCTTCCCTTGTGGGTGGGTTTTGTTGTTTTGGTTTTTAGTCTCACTAAGGAGAAACTTTTACTGGGGCAAAGAGCTGATGGCTGCCCTGCCCCTGGCAGGGGCCTTCCAATGAATGTAAGCCTGAAATCACCAGCGAAAGGGACAGAGAGTGCTGGCCACGGCCTTATTGAAAAGGGGCAGGCCCTCTAACTTCAAAATGTTTTTAAATAAAGTAGACACCACTGAACAAGGAATGTAATAAAATGACTTCCTTAGGGATAGAGCTAAGGGGTAATAACTTGCACTAAAATACATTTAAATACTTGATTCCATGAGTCAGTTTTTTGTAGTTTTTGATTTCTGTAAAATAAGAGAAACTTTTGTTTTTATTATTGAATAAGTGAATGAAGCTAGAGGAAATAATAAGTGAATGAAGTTTACCTGCACATGTAACCCTAAACTTAAAGCAAAAGCACAATACTACCAAAACCTGCACATGTAACCCTAAACTTAAAGCAAAAGCAAAATACTACCAAAAATACATTTGAAAATTGTAAAGGCCAGGCGCAGTGGCTCACGTCTGTAATCCTAGTGTTTTGGGAAGGTGGATTGCCTGAGGTCAGGAGTTCGAGACCAGCCTGGCCAACATAGCAAAACCCCTTCTCTACTAAAAATACAAAACATTAGCTGGGCCCACACCCACACAATTACATTGCGGGTGCCTGTAATCTCAGCTCTGAAGGCTGAGGCAGGAGAATCGCTTGAACCCGGGAGGTGGAGGTTGCAGTGAGCTGAGACCATGCCATGGTACTCCAGCCTGGGCAACAAGAGTGAAACTCCACCTCCAAAAAAAAAAAAAAAAAATTCAAACAAAATGGATATTTCTTTCTATATATGTTTTTTAATTTTAATTTTTATAGCTTTTGAGAATAGGTGGTTTTAGTTACATGGATAACCAATCATCTTTATTGGTGATTTCTGAGATTTTGTTGCACCTGTCATCTGAGCAATGTACACTGTACCTAAAATGTAGTCTTTTATCTCTTACCCTTTCCACCCTTTCCCCCAAGTTTCTGAAGTCCATTTTATCATTCTAGACTTTTGTGTCCTCATAGCTTAATCCCACTTAAAAGTGAGAACATACTATATTTGGGTTTCCATTCCTGAGTTACTTCACTTAGAATAATGGCCTTCAACACGATCCAAGTTGCTGCAAAAGCCATTATTTTATTTATAAGTCATTTTATTTATAATTATTTACAAATAATTTATTATTTTATTTATAAGTCATTATTTTATGACTGAGTAGTATTCCATAATGTATATAGGTCACATTTTCTTTATCCACTCATTGGTTGATAGTTATTTAAATTGGTTCCATATTTTTGCAATTGTGAATTGTGCTGCCATTAACATGCCTCTGTGTGTGTGTGTGTGTGTCTTTTTTGTGTAATGACTTCTTTTCCTTTGGGTAGATAGTAGTGGAATTGCTGAATCAAATGGTAGTTCCACTTTTACTTCTTTAAGGAATCCCCATACTGTTGTTTTCCATGGAGGTTGTACTAGTTTACAAGCCCATCAGTAGTGTAAAAGGGTTTCCTTTTCACCACATCCACACCAACATTTATTATTTTTTGATTTTTTATTTATGGCCATTCTTGCAGGAGTAAGGTTGCATCTCATTGTGGTTTTAAGTTGCATTTCCATGAAATAGTGATGATGAACATTTTTTCATATGATTGTTGGCAGTCTGTATGTCTTCTTTGGAGAATTGTCTGTTCATGTCCTTTGCCCAGTTTTTGGTGGGATTATCTTTTTTTTCTGTTTGAGTTCCCTGTAGTTACTGAATATTAGTCCTTTGTTAAATGCAGTTTGTGAATATCTTCCCTCACTCTGTAGTTTGTTCGATAACTGCTGATTATTTCTTTTGCTGTGCAGAAGCTTTTTAGTTTTATTAGTTCCCATTTATTTATTTTTGATTTTGTTGCATTTGCTTTCAGGTTCTTGGTCATAAATTATAAACTCTATTCTAAGTCTAGAAGAGAGTTTTCTGATGCTATCTTCTAGAATTTTTATGGAGATCTTAGATTTAAGTATTCGATCCATTCTGAGTTGATTTCTTTATAGTGTGAGAGAGGATGATTCAGTTTCATTCTTCTACATGTGGCTTGCTAATTATCGCAGCTCCATTTACTGAATAGTGTCCTTTCAGTACTTTATGTTTTTATATGCTTTGTTAAAGATAAGTTGACTGTAAATATAAAATACATAAATTTTTGAAGTGTTGAGAACACTTTGGAAAAAATCTATCTATAATGTGTCTCTATATATGCATGTGTATGTATCACATGTGCACACACACACACACACACACACACTCTGATATGGTTTGGCTGTGTCCCCACCCAAATCTTATCTTGAATTCCCATGTGTTGTAGGAAAAACCTGGTGGGTGGTAATTGAATTATGGGGGCAAGTCTTTCCTGTACTGTTCTCATGAGATTGAATAAGGCTCATGAGATCTGATGGTTTTAAAAATGGGAGTTTTCCTCACAAGTTCTCTGTCTTTGCCTGCTGCCATCCATGTAAGACATGACTTGCTCCTCTTTGCCTCCTGCTGTGATTGTGAGGCTTCCCCACACATGTGTAACTGCAAGTTCAATTAAACCTCTTTTCTTTCGTAAACTGCTCAGTCTTGGGTATGTCTTTATCAGCAGTATAAAAACTGACTATTATGCACACATTATATATAAAAATAATGTGTATATATACCTACATTATATATCTGTGTGTATATATACACACACACATACCTATACATACATATATACAGATACACACGCACACACACATATATATAGATAAACATATCATCTGTTTATCTATCTTCTATCCATCTTCTATCTGTATTTGTGGGTACACATTCCACAGATAGCCCTGTTTGTTTATGGAGGAAAGTAGAAAGGTAAGAACTATATTAGTTGCATACAAAATAATAATCTGACAATTAAATGTGCAGCCAGTATCCTAGAATCAGGGTTGAATTCATTTTTCTATATATTACATGTGCCCATTCCATTTGTTAATATCTATATATTACATGTGCCCATTCATCAAGTTAATAAATATTTACCACATATCTACTACATTCTGATTATTTTACTAAATGTTATGAATCCCATTTTGAACAAAACATAGCCCTTCCTTTCAAAGACCTTAGAATTAACTGGAAGAAACGGGAATACAGGAAATAAAATACAGAGTCAAGGGCTGTAATGGGGTAAGTAGAAAGTTCTATAAGAAGAACTAAGCAATGACTCTAGCCTTAGGTTAGAGAGTCTGTCAGGGGAAGAATTTTGACTGTACCTTTATCATCATACTCTATTTCTGCCTGCCTCCATTTTCACTACCAATTTCAGAAATGCAGTTCTGCATTCTCAGAAATTACATGTGTTAATTAGGCAAATTGGAGAGAGAGAGAGCAGTGTAACATGGAAGCATGGGGCTGCAGAGTCAGGTTTATTGGGTTCAAATCCCAAGTCTACCATATTCTCAGTCTTATGTTGGACAGTCACTTAACCCCTCTGTGCTCTGCTTTTGTCATCTGTAAAGTATTCCTGGTCATACCACATAGTGATGACAGAATTACATGAGAAAACAGATTTTAACACCTATAAACTAGCAGAAAGTACATTCTGAATAGGTTTCATTTCTCATTGCTCTCATTGTTGCTACTACTACTAATGCCTCATCTAGGATATGGAGGATCCCTGGTCATTGAAAAAATTTTATACAGATCCAGTTTCCTATTCTCCAGAGCCTTCCCTCTTGATGTCAGTGAGGTTGTCACCAATGGCACTTTATCACCTCTTCTAGGTCTGGGATGTAAAATCCTCAGTGCCCTAAATAAGAATGAACAGATATCACAACTAAAAAAGCACACTGTTCCCTTAATATTAAACTACTCCCAATTATATAAAATTTGATTCTTATGATTTCAGGTAGATGGATATAAAATAATGTAATAGAGAACTTTGAGAAAAAAATATTTTGACCAAAGTATGTATCATTTTTATATTAACAACATGATTGCCACACTTTAGCTAGGCATAATACATTTGAAACACTTTTATTTCTTTCAAAGAGCAGCAGGACTGGAGCAGGGAAACTGAGGAGGAAAACAGCCTCACCCACCTGATAGAAATTGGACATAAGAGCAATTGAGAGGGGGCATTTGCTTCCTGACCTACGGGAGAGCAAAGAGCAAGAACACCTGATGTTGTAGGGGACAAACTTTTAGCAAATCAACTTCTAACATAATTCTGGATAATGGCTTCACTGAGAATCACAGTTAAAGGAGCTTGAAATGTTAAAAATAACATCAGGACTCTCACAGTGCAAGTTTTGATCACTAATGAAACCAGCATTCCTGCTATACAAGCTACGAAGGTGACTGTCCTTTGAGCCTCTGTGTTTTCAAGAACAGACAGCCGTGGAATGAAACAGCCATGAGCTGTGGGAGATGTTCTTGAAATGCATTCATTCTGTGGGAGAAAGGACTTGGGCTGCTGCTGCTAATGCATACACCTTTCTCTGTGGCTTTGGCATTTCATAAGGCAGGCCACAGGTAATTCTCCAGGAATGTGACCATGGCCTCATTTTGGTATCAGCTATTTTAGTTTTGTTGAAGAATAAAATAGTTTTAAATTGTATATATGTCAGCTGTGGGATTCTGAAATAGGGAAACTGAATGTTTACCAGCAGGCATCCTTACTCTGCTCTTTTTTTTGGATCTGAAAGCAAATATCCCAAAGGAGAGCCCTCCACTGCAAAATGGCACTTTGGCTGGTAGGTCAGGCATTTTGTTTAATGGTGGTGCCATGGTTCCAAATATTAGCCTTTCCTCTTTGCAGACTGTCTTCAGAGTCAGTTTGAAATGCTCACTAGTGAACCAATCTATGTCCTTATTAAAGACCTTACCTGTGTCTGAATCTCTTAAAATGATTACCTGCTGACCTCAGCTCCAATTACCTTAAGTTGCCTCCTGTAGCCAAGTCTTCCTTCCAAAGTATAATTCAGCACCATTTAAACATATTTAAGATAAAGTTAAAGGTAAGTCCAGAAGAGTGGCTCATGAAATGTCTACAGCAATACCAGCATCACTGGAATAATTATATAACTTGCTTAGGTGGCTATTTTGAAGGGGAAAGCTTTCACTTTTGGTGTGTAAGTTCTGGTGCATTTGGTTAAAAAATATTAAGTCATATTACCACATAATCATATCTCTGTTTTTTAAAAAACAGGGCCTCTCTCTGTTGCCCAGGCTGGAGCGCAGCGGCACAGTCATTGTTCACCACAGCTTTGACCTCCAGGGCTCAAGGGCTTCTCCCACCTCAGCTCCTTGAGTAGCTGGGACTACAGATAAGCACCATCACACTCCAGTAATATTTTCTTTTCTTTTTTATTTTTTTTGTAGAAATGGGGTCTTGTTATATTCTCAGGCTGTATACTCTTATCTTCTATGCTAATTTGTCTTTATCTACAACACAAGGCTACTTGTTTAATATTCTGTCTGCCATGTGTATTTCATAAGTTTCTGGGAGTTATGGACTTACAGTCTGATCTCTCATAGGGCTTAGGAATGTATTTGTTTCATGGATATAACTCCTTTTGATGCCAAAAAAAGAAATTACTATCCAGCAGTGATGCAATTTAATTCATAGTGGATTTCAAGTACATATGAGTACAAAAGGATGAATTAAGGCCTATTCCAAAGACATTTTATTTATCTATTTATCTACCTTCTGATTTATGTATTTATATTTATCTATGTTTACCTCTCTATTTGGAAACAAAAAGAAAGAGAATGTGAGAGGATGGGAAGGAGGAGAAGATGAGGAGGAGGAGATGTAGGAGGAGGAGGAGGAGATGTAGGAGGAGAAGGGAAAAATGGATATGAAATAATTTAAAGTCTACAATGAACACTTCAGCTTAGAGTATGAAATTTTAAGCTTGAGGAAATAATACTTTTATACCTGAGGGCTGACATGTCAGAAAGACCCTAAACAGTTTATTTCTTTTAGAAGTTTTTCAGAAAAAGCATTTGTTCCATTCTTTCATCTTTTTAGATAAAATATTCTAGACACTCCAGACTTAACACATGGTTAATAAAGGAAGAACACATACAAATAAAAATGCTCTACAAAGAATTTAGAGCCTCAAAGTTTATATGACATCACCTGCTAGAATCAATCATCAATCAAAAATACTTGAAATCTATATATTCTCAAGGCCATACATAAAACCTGGCCGATTACAAATAATGTCACCATCAATTTCAAGGATTCCATCTCTGACACTTTCTTCCTTTCCAGAATACTCCTTCTTGTCTCCCCACTCTGTGGTCCTTCCATCTGTGGACGCAGACACCTTGCTAGTATCCTTTACCATCCTCTTGCCACCTTATCCAATTTGTAGTCCATGGCTCTTCACCTTCCTTTCTCTTACATTATACTTCCTGAAAAAAAAAAAAAACAAAAAACAAAAAACCTAAGGTGGTTACATTCAGCTCTCTAACTACAGTGCTCCTGGTATGCAACAGATGTACATGGATATGGTGAATACACAGCCATGCTAACTGGCCTAATGTTAATAATCAACACTAATTTCAAGTTGGTCATTTATTGTGCTTATTAGTCTCACTCCATTTCCCTAGTCAATTTACTTTGCCACTTTCCAGTATAACTATTTTGTACCTCTCCACATTTTAATGTTCAAAACAGGCTCTCCAGCACCTAATTCTCAGTTAATTTCCATGTCTTTTCTTTTTTAACCAAGAAAATATATTGTATTATCTGTTGAATTGGAGGTTGGGCTGCTTTCATGTTGGTTTATTACCAAGCAGCAAACACATTGTGCAAAGGGTAGACAAGGTCAAGATGGCAAGCACATAGATACAGCTGCCCACTCCTTCCCTAGGTATGCTAAATTTAGTTCAAAACAACTTGCATGGATTGAGGTATCCACGTGGTCAGAGGAGCCCAGAAATATAAAGGCTCACTGTTTCTCATACTTCTAGCTGGGACAGCAGCCCTGCCAACTCTCAAAGGTCTACTGCACAAACTACAAGAATTTTATCTCACAACTCATTAGGTGGAAACTAATGAGTTGTGAGATAAAATATATCCTAAATTCATCACTTCTGCTGCATCTTCCTTAGTCCAAGTCACTATCACCTATGAACTGTACTATTGCAGAAGCCCCCATTTTCACTCTTGCTGGCCACAGTCTGACAGCCAAATAATCATTTTAAAGCAGAAATCAGGGCCTGGGTTTCCATTGTTCACAACTCCCAGTAGTTTCCCATTGCACTTGAAATGCCATCCTAGGTCACTGTGACAGCCCCACACATGATCTTCCCTGGCTCCCTTCCCAACGTCATTTATGAGTGTTCTCTCTGCTACTCTTCTCACCTTGCTTCGATTCTCCTGGCCACGTTGCTGCTGCTCAGACACACAAAATATGTTTGTCCCTCAGTTCCCTGTATTTGCTGTTCCTTGAACTATTGTATCTCATACCCAACATGTTCACAGGTTTCATCTCTCAAGTAAGTAAGGTCTCTACTCAAATAACACTTCATCAGAAAAGTCTGCACTGACAACTTATCCAGAAGTTTCTGCACACAAATACATACTCTCTCTTTTCTTCTGCTGTTTTACTGTTTTCTTATCATTTGTGACTACCTAAGATTGTATTATATATCAGCTAATTTACCTATGTGTTTCTTCTACTTAAAGATGTGAGATCATAAAGGCAAGAAATGTTTGTTAACTCTTGAATTTCTTGTGCCCAAAATAGTGTCCATAATACCTTAGAGAAGTAGTAAAATGTTTGTTGAATAAATGAACAAATCGTTGTCCTTTTACTTACTCCAGCTTATTTTAATTAAAACACTGTCAGTTGCTGAAATGCTATTGAAATTCAGGAATTTGCTTTTTCACTTATGTCTCTGCTGGGATTGTAAGCTTCATATAGAAAGAAGGTGAGGAAGAATTGTTCCTCTAGATAAATAAATTATTCTCAACTGATTACTGCATCTAAGAGTGATCCATTACTGAATAGCAGCAAGAATGTCCCAATTATTCACCAAGTTTTGCAGCCTTATTCCCCGATAATACAAAGTTATTATTATACTCTTCCCTTAACATTTATCCCTTCACTATGGGACAACAATTGAGACTAGATTCTAGTCACACCAGCGAAAGTTTAGAAATTTCTCTTTACTTTCTGTTTATCTTTCATCTTTCTCCCCACCCATTTACGAGGTAAGTGGTGCAGAGGTCTTTGTGCCCATTCTTTAGATAGTGAGAACTATGCCTCAAGATGTAATAAATTGCCCAGGATCACACAGCTCACAGTAGCAAAAGTGGATTCCTATCTTTACATTCCTACTTCCATTAATATTTGCCACTGTGATCTAGGCGAAAACATAAGCTGCATTGTAGTAGCAGCTCCAGGTCACCTAATAGGCCACTTACAGAATGCCAGTTGGCATCAAAACATTGATTCTCTCCACTTTTTTATCAATCTTAATATTTAAGATTTTCTGAATAAAATAAATGTTTATACTTCCCATTAAAAAAAATAAAAGTAAAAGCATTCTTACTATTAAAAAAAACAATACCAATGTACCAATACCAAAAATTATTTTAGCATAATATAGAGCATCTTCTTCCAAAATGCCTTCTGTGCCTTAGCCCCTTATTTCTCCTACGTGTGGAGATTTAATTTGAGAATACTTTTACCTCTGTTTTCTTTCTGCATGGCTCTCACCATGTACCTAGTTCATAAACACTTCTAATTATGGAGAAATACCTTCTGCAATTTGATGTCTATTAGCCACATTTTATGGCAGTTTCCATGGCAAACTTTCCATTAGAATGTCTTCATAATTTATCACTGTAGGATGTATAAACAATGAACTGTTTTTCACCTTGGTGAATGAAGAAATGGGAATGTGACTCTAATAACAATTTTATCCTAGCAATGGCAATAATTCTGAGACCACCAACAGCATAATCCTGCCTGAAATGGCATCCTAGAGATTTCCAATGCATGATGGCAATAGGTGGTAGGCAATATGCCTTTCAATTGTTCCCAATAAAATTTTGACAAAGGCAAGACAGGCTCTTATTACTCACAGCCAAGTCACAGATTGTGACACTTGAGGGCTGAAATAGTTAAGAGCCATAAAATCCTGTCTTCTCATACAACTTGCTGCTGTGCTCATATTCATGAACAAGCTGTCCTTCCCTTGTACACAGTGTTACTTATTGCTCCCAGTGGGGAGTAATGGAAACCACATTTTATATACATTTCCAGCAGCATCATGAATATTGACATCTTCCCCTCCTCACACCATTAGCATTCCTGTCTAACTGGTTAATGGAAAACAACACCACAGAACAAATGCTGAGTGCACTTACAGTTCTATATGTTACAATACACAAATATACCCCTTGCCATGGAAGTGATCTTCTCTAATCTCCTAAAATTCGAATAAATCTATAATTAGTGTTGGAATTTATATTTTTATAACAAGGCAGGTATTCAATATTTAGGAATGGAGGATATGAAGGTAAAAAATGTTTCTTCCTCTACCACATACTCTTACATCTGGACATCTAGAGAGAAAGTAAAGAGAAGTTTCCAAACTTGTGCTGGTCTGAATGGAATCTAGTCTCAGTTGTTGTCTCACAGTGGAAGGATACATGTAATGGGAAGAGTTTAAAGACCACTTTCTATTATCAGGGAATAAGGTTGCAAACTATTGGTGAATTATTTTGGGCATCCTTCCTGCATTATGCAGTAATGAATCCATCTTAGATCCAGTAATCAGTTGAGAATGATTTATTTATCTAGAAGAACTATTCTTCCTCACCTTCTTCCTACATGAAATGTACAATCCCAGAAGACACATAAGTGAAAAAGCAAATTTCTGAGTTTCAGTAGCATTTCACCAACTGGCAGTTGCAGATCTTCAAGTTAATCTGGCAACCTCTTTCTTTTCACAGGTGAGGAGACAGAGGCCTGGAAGAATGCAGTGCCTTTTTGCAGTTATTCATGTTTTAGGACCATTTTTCTTTATCAAGCTTTAGAACAAAATCATGGTAAGATTTACTGCACTGTTCACCGTGCAATAACCAAGCTTTGTAAGTGAAGTTATAAAGACAGGTAACTTCACTCTTGAGGAATGGTATTATTCAGACAGAAATTTATATTAATTAAAAAGTGGTTAATAACACAAACAAGCAGAAAAATATAAGGATGTCTTTCTCCATTAACTGAAGTTTTATAAAGGGGAATTTCTGTAACTGACATATTTTTCTGTCACAGCTAACAGCATGAGAATGTTCCTGGCAATGCTCTCCTGCTTCAGTATTACTTAGAGCCACACCTGGACGTAGGCAAAATAAGAAAGTGAAGAAGGCTTATTTGTCCTATGTGGATCATTCTGATCATTCTAAATTAAATGTTTGATACGGGGTATAGAGACATCTAGCTATGGCATATTTAAAATATTAAAAGGATTTAAGATCTGAAAAGATAGAATCTCCTTGAGTTTATCTTGTTCGTATCTTTCCCCCACCCTCACACATTTCCCAGCTGTTATAAGATGCAATAGTTACCAAGAAAGATGCTAGTGAAGGTTGGCTTATAACAGATTCTTATGAATATCTCAAGCTCTGGCAGCAGTAAATGGCTTCTTACTCAATTCTCACAGATTCTGAGTTCTCTGTCCCTATGAAACCACAGCTGTATGTGTCTTAGTTTACCTAACCCAATATCAACCATAATGGCTCAAAAAGAGAATGATAATAGAAAAAACAGTTATTGCATACATTTTGGCAACTAAGGTTATACTCTTTTTTAGCCATTATAATTGATTTGTTAAAGTCAATTATCAATTATTATGAATCTATCTTAACTATAATTTACACAAATTATTTTTAATGTAGTTACTTATATTGATAGATATAATGAAATTTTAAAAAATCTTTTAACTTACTGATAGTATTTTTTTATTTGAATAAGTCATACTAACTTAAAACCCTTATAAACATTCAAACTATAAATTATAGAATTTAAATTAGTCATATCACAATTCTTCATGCTGTTTGAGGAAATACAGGAATACAGTAGAGTGAAAAAAATCTTAGAATTCTCAGGCGTGGTCTTCAGTGCTAGCTAAACTTTTTCTTAGCCTTGAAAACTTGGGCAAATTACCTATCTTTCATAATTTCTCTATCTATAAAATGATAAGACTAAAATAAACAATTTTGCATGTACATTTCAACATTGAGATTTTATGAAATATGTAACAGTGAATTAAAATCCATTATTGATAGAAATTCTTAGTCAGAAGCCCTGTTAGACACGTTACACACACATACATGCACAGACAAAATTACTTTCTTTGTCTTGTGATTCTGCACATTACTGCAGATTCTGTTTAGAAACTGCAGACGTTACAGAGATAAACACAAAGATATTTGTCAAAAATTGATGATTGACTGTAGCCTTTCTTCACATAATTGATTAAAATATATTCATAGTGTTATTATATTCTATTCTCAATAACCTACATCATTTAAAAAGTGGGAAAATATGAACATACTTTAGCATTGTATAGACAAAAAGATTAAATTTTTCAGAGGAAATAAAATATATTAAGTATCTTAGAAAAAAGTCAAAAATTTTGCCAAAGAGCTACTGTCTTCCTCCCAAAACACCAGACCCAGACAATTTCACAGGGAAATTCTGCTCATCTTCAAAGATCAGAGCAGTAGAAATTGCCTAAATTATTCTAGATCACTGAGAGAGAGAAAGAATTTTCATTTCTTTTTGCCCAAGGCCAGTGTTGCACTGATAATATTGCATAAAGCTACAAACCAATTTTACTTGTTAATATTGATGTAAAAATTGAACTAAAAATTACATTTGCAAATGGAATTCAGCAACACATAAAAGAAGACTATATCACAATGAAGTGCAGTTATATCCGGAATGCAAGGATGGTTCAGTTTTAGCAAAACCATTAATAAAATTTCTGTTAATAGATATCAAAGGAGAAAAAACATATATGCCTTTCACTATCTGTGAAAGGTATTTTTAAATTGTGTTTGATAAAATTTAAAAGGTATATTTCATAAAAATTATTAATCAAATTTTATACAAATAGATACTCTATGTGTGTATATATTTGCATGTATATATATATATAAATATATATATATAAAATCAGAAACCAGAATTTTTCTTAGCAACAGCATATTAGTCTTGTAAATACTAGCTAATAAAATTTGATGTAAGAAAAAGATACAGATATAAAATATTATGATTGTATGCAGATGGTATGCTTATATATTTGAAAACTCAATGAAATTAACTAAAAATAATTATTTACAAATTAATTATGTATTAGATTATAAAATTGATATTCAAAAATTAATCTTTTCTCTAAAGACCCCAGATTAAAAAATATAATAAAAGAAAAAAATCTTGTTATAATGATCGTAATATTCATAAAATACCTAGAAATAAAATTAATTAAAATACACAAGAGCTATATGAAATAAAAACTAACTGTGTACAAAGACATCAAGGATTTGACATTTTTACCAAAGTAGACTTTTGTATACTAAGAAGATAAGGATTAAAAAAGGCAAGCATGTAAAAATATTGATTATTCTTAAATTAGACTATCAGTGAAATTAAATACTAATTATTAGATGGTATATTAATTTGTTTGGAAAAAGATGACATCTTTATAGGTAGAAAAATAAGATTCAAGACTGGTCAAGACATATCTGAAAAAGATGAATAAGAAGGCATGTTGTTTTGCATTTTTTAAGCCATATTCAATTTTTGATGCAAATATATAATCTATCTATTTACCTGTCTATCTGCATACCAACATATCTATCTGAGTTACATATATGAAATTGCTCATTTTCATTTCTTCTTCCTTACAAAAATGACTATCATATATAACTCAACACAAAATGTAGGTGACATTTCAAATCAACAGAAAAAAAATGTTAGTTCACAGAAAATACATTTAAATGCATGAAAACCAACTCAGCCTCATTTATAATCAATGCAAGGTATGTTTAAAGATATATAGCATTCTTTTAACCTTTCAAATAGACAAGGAAAAGTAAGTTTAGAGCTACATGTGTTGACAACTATATGGGAGATACGCAATGTTATACATTACTGGTGATTGTTTACAAAATTGGTACAAATTGTTAGTAAAGTAATTTAGTAATATCTGTCAAAACATCTGCAGGCATTTTCCTCTAAAAATTTCCATTTAAGAAATTTATTTCACAGGCGTATTTGAACACGTGTGCAGAAATTCTATATTTATGTAAATATAGAATTTTATATATTAGTAAAATATATATGTGAATACTACTACTATGTAGTATTTATTGTTGCATTGTTTATAACAGAAAAAAAAAGAAACCATGCAAATGTCAACCAAGGAGATAGACTAAGTAAATTTTGGAGTTTATGTATTATAGAATGAAATGTTTTCATTAAAATGAATGAAGTAGAGATATATATATATACACAACTTTCTGTAGATATTTCCAGAGTAAGTTGAAAAAGCAAGGAATAGAACAGCATGGATGTCATATACTCAGTTGAGTAAAAAATTCTAAAAAGTACGAATATATAAAAACACATATAGAACTCTTTGTAAATGTGCAAACTAACTCTGAAAGGCTAAACTAAAACCAGGACCCGTTGTTTCTCAGAGAGAATGAGGAAACTGGAGATTTAGAGTGAGAAGGAGACAAAATTGATGTCCCTTGCACTGTTTGAATTTGTATAATACTGTTAAAAACATCAATACTTAAAAAACAAAACAAAGCAAATATTTGCCCTATAAAGTTTGGGATGAATTTTGGTTTCATTTTAACTATTATAAAAGTCAAATATAAATGTAAAGAGCTGTTTGTATTTCCATTAAATAATAAAATGAGTTGACAAATAATCCTACAACAAAATTACCATTTCTCTGGGGAGTAGGGGTGAAGAAATGGGACACAGCTTCCTTGATGAGTAATAGAAAAATTATCTGAAATATTTTTTGGGTGAAAACCTGGTGGGCACAGTGTGCCTATTTTCTTGTGTCCCACAAACATTTCTGTGAATGGGGGTACACTGTCCCAGACTCATTCCAAAACTCACATATGAAGTTTGCATTTCTTTTTGGAAAAAGCATCTGTGGAAGAAGTCCGAATGAAGAGAAAGCTTTTTTCATATTTCCTTCTCACTCTGCAATAGTAGCACCAGCAGGATTGGAAAATAATGTTCGAGTCTGAAGGCACATACGGTAACTACAGAGACCTCCTTTGATACTTCTGAAGTCATTTTAAATGGGGCCATCCATTTTGCCTGAGTTGCACACCCCATCCAGAACCTAGTACAGTCATCTATTGTTGCCCGCTGATCACCCGTTCCTCCCATGATCTTTGTGTTTGATCTTAGAGATATTAAGCAGCATGGAGAGCAAAAGCATCCTTGGGTACCCTGCCACCTGCCCTCCTCAATTGACTTGATGGAGGGAACCTTTTTATTTGCCATTTACCCACTGCCAGGGAGGGTATGCTGGGGTGAGTGGTATATGTCTGAAGAATTCAGCAGGGGGTTCAGCCTGTAAAAAGATAACCGAGTTAAAACACAGAAAACCGTAATGCTTTAAAGCGAGGAAGTGATGTCAACCACCAGGTGATCCCCTTAAAGATCGGAGTTCCACTAAGTGGTTTAAACAATTGCTTTGTGGGATATCTTCGCTCTTTCCCTGAAGGGTCAACTTGGTCTGAGAACTCATCTCAATGAACTCAGCGGGTAGTGCCAACAACTCTGTAGCTTATACAGAGTTTTTCTGTTTCTTTCTCTTTTTTCATTTGGACTGCAACACTGAAGTAACTGCCTTATGAATAGCAGTCTATGCCTAGATACTATTATCTGCCTATGCAGCTTAGGTCAACAGCAAAGGAATAGTAGGCCCTGGAGTCCTAGATGGCTGGGGTTGGTAACAACTAGATGGCTGTTACTGCCCAACAGTGGAAAACTAGGCCATGCTCACAGAAGATGGGGAGTGGCCTGTAGAGGAGCGCAGCATCAGTAGCAACTGGAGAGAATGGGACAAAGCAAGCATCTGTAGCTCTCACATGGAGTTTAGTGCAGTACTGGGAAAGTCAGGTGCCAGCTCTTAGAGTCATGACTTGGGGGTGGTAACCTAGCATTCCTTGACTCTATTTTCTTCAGTAGACTCAAGTGGAAACTAATCAATCTGTGTAGAAAATGGCACTCTGTCTTTTAGTTTCTGAATCAAGTGGAATAAATACAAATTAACTTAAACAAAATTTTCCATTTTGAAAACAAAATTGAATTCGTCCCAATGAAATCAAATTGTTCTTTCTGCAATAATCCTTATGTATTTGTAACATCTAAAATGATACCATTTGTTGCATATTATGAAACATATCTAAAATCTAAATAGTTTTTCAATTAGAAGAAATGCATATTCCTGCTACATCAGTTGAACAAACTAACCAATGAGGTCAGACCAACCATTTTCCAGCATAATCCAGGTAACACAGAGATGGTGTCCAGGTTCTGTCTCTGGACTCTAGATGGCTCTTTCTTAGAGAGACAGGAAATGAACACCGCAAATCTGGACAAGAAATCAATGAATTGGAAGTGCTATGCAAATATTCTAAGGAAAGAGGTAATGAAGGGAATTCTCTTTGAACCTTGGCTTAGACACATTATAAATCTGTTAGGTGCAGACATTTGTCTACCCTTCCAAGTGGCTGTCATCTTAGGTGGTACCTCATCGAAGTTTCATTAGGAAGCATCCAACCTTAGCATCTCAATTTAGGGAAATAATAATACATTTTTTTGCACTTTAAATTCAAATAGGCTGCTCAGAAATTTCTTTATGGATTTTCTACTAAGGAACTCATCAGTGATTTTCAGATGCCACAATTTCTATGCCAGCACATCTTGTATAAAGAAATGGCTGGCTTGATTGTCTAGCTATAGATACAAATGTGCCTATATATTATAAATAGATATAAATATAAATATATAGACAGATGTAATATATATATACTTTAGAAGTAATCACTAAAAAGAGAAACCCCTGGTTCAAAACACTGACAAATTTTCTGTCCGAGTCCTTTCAGAGATGGCTCATAATCTTTGCTCATCTACCGCAGCTCCCGGCATTCTCAAGAATAAACAGACAATGGCTCTAGAATAAACAGACAATTCCCTTTTATGATTCTGCTGAGCAGAACTGGGTATGATAGCATTTCTGATAAGACCTTTACCAAGAAAGAAAACAGGAAATTAGCTTAGTTAGAATGTAAAAGCATCTTCTTTCTGGTAGACAGTCTTCTACCATCTAGCACCGCTCTGCTGCTCTACATTACAAGGTTCTTTATTGGAATTGCCTTTCCTAATTATTCGTAAGTAGATGCTTCTTAACTTCTCCCACAAGGGAGAAGCACGTAAACATCAGCTACCTGAGTCATCGTCAGCCCAGATCTTGCCTCTGAGTTTCAGCTCACTTCATATCTTCACCCAGAGGCCTATTGACCTTAAAAATTTATATTCCTTTCTTCTCACACTCTGCAATCTTCCCATTAGTTAGTGAGATCACATAAACCTAGAATTTCATTTCTCCCAGTCCTTTACTACCCACCTCCTACCTCTCAGCCCAGCAACAAATCTGAGCATGCACACACCTCATTTGTCATCAAGTCCTGGGGATTCTACTTCAAAAACAGAATTTGAAAGCTTGTCCCTTATCAGATTCTCTGATCCACTCTCCCTCACTTGAATTACTGAGTCAGTTTCCTGCCTGCTATTCACCCTCTCACTCTTGGGCTTCTAGGGCTCATACTCCAGCTGAGAGGCAAGAATAATCTTCCTAAATTAAAAAGTGGGTCGTGACATTTTTTTCCTCTCTAACTTTTTACTTTAAAATAGTTTTAGGCTTACTGAAGAGTTGCAAAGATGGTATAGAGCGTTTCCTTAAATCCTTCACTCAGCTTTCTCTAATGTTAACACCTTAGATAATTATGGCGCAGTTATTAAAACTAAGAAATTGATGCCTATAATATACTATTACCTAAACAAAGGATATTTTTGAAGTTATTCAGTGTTTCTACTACTGCTGTTTTTCTGTGTCAGAATCCCATCCTTACAGCACTTTTCTACTTAAAAGATTGCAAGGATTTCCTACTGTTCTTAGAATAAAACCCAAACTTCTAATCATGCTTTATAAAGCACTGCATGCTCTCTGCTCAGCCTATCTTTACAACCTCATTCTTCTAAGTTCTGCCCTTTGCTATGCTCAACACCACTGGCCATCTTGCAGTTTTTTGAACACCCTGAGCTCTTCCACGTCTCAAGGTCTTTGCATATCTGTCCCCTCTGTGTGGGATGCTCTTGTTCTGCATCTTTGAGCAGCCAGTTCCTTCTCTTCCTTTTAGTCAGCTTAAATATCACTTTTACCAACAGCTCTTAATACGTAGGTCCCCAAGCTATTATTTTCTTCGTCTATTTGCTTATCTCTCACAGGTCAATTATTTTACGCCTGGCAATTATTTTACTCATTTGTCAGCTTATTTAGCCCTCTAGAATATGAGCTCCAGGAGGGAAGAGATCATATTCGTATTAGTTTTCTATGGCTGCCATTAAAAAGTTGCCTAAAATATTGCAACTTTTGGTGACACAAATTTATCTCACAGTTGTATGTATTAAAATCCAGCAGGGTTCAGCTGGTTTTTCTATCTGAGTATTAAAAGCCAAAATCAAGGTATTAGCAGGTACACTCCTTTCTGGAGGCTCTGGGAGATAACCTGCTTCTGGGCTCATTTAGTTTGTTGGTATTACAGAATGCAGTTCACTGTGGTGAATTACTGAGTTCCTGTTGACTCACTGGCCGCTGATCATGATGTTCGTAACTTCAAAGAGACCACTTGTATTCTTTGGTTTCTGGCCCCCTCTGTCTACAAAGCCAGCAACAGTATATTGAATTCTTGCTGTGCTTCATATATCTTTTGCTTCTTCTTCCACCGAATTTCTCTGACTTTAGCCATGGAAGAGTTTCTACTTTTAAGGGCTCATGAGATTAGATTTGTCCCACCTGGATGATTCAGGATACTGTTTGTCATGAACTGAATTGTGTCTCCCCACTCAAAATGTGTATGTTGATGCCCTAACTTCCAAATGTGATTGTATTCAGAGGTAGGGCCTTTAAGGAGGTAATTAAGGTTAAATGAGGCCATAAGACTGGGGACCCGATCTGATGTCTTCATAAGAAGGGCAAGAGATATCTACAGATCTCTCTATCTTTGCACGTGTGAACAGCAAGAAAGCAGATGTCTACAAGCCAGGAAAGGAAGCCTCACCATATTCCAGCCCTGATGACACTCTGATCTTGGGGCCTCTAGCCTCGAGAATCGTGAAAAAATAAATTTCTGTTGTTTAACCCACATAGTCTGTAGCATCTTGGTATGGCAACCTGAGCTGACTAATATACTCTTCTAGTTTGAAGGCCCTTAAAGTTAGTCACATCTGTAGAGTCCCATTTGCCATATAATGTTAACATATTCACAAAGGATTAGGGGATAGACATCTTTGGGGGGCCACTATTCAATTCATCACTGTATCTGCCTTCCTGACTATTGTATCATCCAGGCTTAACTCATGTAGGCATGAAATAATTGAGTAATAAATAATTTGATGTAACCTACTTGAAAATTATCACAAGAAAGGAAACAGACAGCACAAAACATCTCCCAGTTTCCCTCTTTTGCTGATGTCTGATAGTTGTATTATTCCCTGGTGTGCTCCTGAGCTCCCACTAATGGACTCTTCAATTCTGTTTGTTAGAAAAAATTAGACCTATTAGAAAATTTTCTGTCTCTTGTGTTTGCAATTGTTAAAGCAGGAATTTCATCAGGAGTATCTCTATAGGTTTAGTTATCTCTTATTTCAACTGTCTACTAGAAACAGTAACACGCATTGCTGAAAAGCTAGGGATCTGCTTTTCTGTGATGTAAATTATCTCTGCTACCTACTGTTTCATTCTCTGTGCTACTGAGTTTGCAGATTTAACTGGCTGAGCATTACGCAGAGAAAACTGACTTCTTGGCAGACTTTTTTGTAAGAAAAGCTTTCTATTCATTCTTTAGTCCTAATAACTCCATTTGTCTTGGTTTTAACATTTATTCCCTCATTCCCATCTTCATTGCAACAATGATATGTCTAATATGAAGGCTAAACACATGAAATGCATGGACTATTGCCTGTGCCAATTCTTTGGCATGTAAGTGTGCACAAAAAGCCTCTCTTTTCTTGAACTGTGACTTTCAATTTGCCTTATTACTCAATTTTTTGGTCCATATCCCTTCAGGACAGCATGCTGAATTGGCAAGAGCAAATGTTTTGTAATTAGCAAACTGAAATTCAAATTATGACTCTACAAATTAATAACTAAACATCCCTTAAAATCCTTGTGCCTTCATTCTCTCATGATAATAGACCATCCCTCATGTTGCTCTCATAATGTTTAATTCATGTAATTGCTCCTCAATAAACTCAGAAACAATCCTGAGAGCAGTGGTTTTCTATACATTTTAAAATTCCCAGAACACACACACACACACACACACACACACACACACTCACAGCCCTACATAAAGTTAGGGTCAGTAGAAGTTATCATTTGATTCGGTCATCGGGGAAGAAGTTTGGTCAATAATAATAATCAGAAAAATTAGGTAGGGAGAATGAGTACAAGAAGGAGTTTGTACAAATTGCTGGATACAAAGGTCCAGAAGAAACTTAAGGCAAATCCATGTTAAGATTTTTAATCAGTTTACCTCTTGCTATAAGAAAAAAGCTCCAAAGATTTTAACTGGTATTCTGATCCATCCTTGGTGGCTTAGATAGATTTTAGAGAAAGAAATGATGTGGGTTGTGCAGAGGCGCATGAAGGAAGAGAGAGACTGACAACATTCTTTGCAGTGATTTCCTAAACCTGCCCTACAGTTTTTCCTCTGGAAGCACTTTGCTTTTGGTTTTCTAGCCCATCTAGCGTCATGTTGCTAACTTCCGTGAGGCGGCAGGAACCCCTGAGGTACTCCTCGCCCCTCACTAAAGGAAGACTGTTGAGATGCCGTTGTTATCAGCCCATGTCACAAATGTGCAGGGAACACACCTGGGTGTAGATTCCCAGAGAAGCCTTTTAGACAATGGCATAGGCAGACTGGGGCCTTGGAAACCCAAGAGGGTCTCAATGGCCACCAGCGGAAACAACTGTATGATAGGCAATGAAGCTAGCAATTTAGAGATGTCTGTTTTCCCCCAAAGAGATTTTGGTAGTGTAGGAAGAAATCATGCAGTTTTGAAGAATAAAGCCAGCTGAGAGGCTGATGCCGAGTCATGGGAGGTGAGTGAATCTGTGTTTTCACAGAAAAGGAGCAGAAACTCTTGCAGCTATGATGCACTAGCACCCACTTAAAAAAATAAGCCCATTTCTAAGTTGAAGATCAACACCACAGGAATTGAATCGCACTTCTGACAGATAAGTATGTTTAAAAGAACAGTAGGTTGCTGAAAATTTTGGCTGGGGAGAAAACAGAGAATATCTTTTGAACACAACGAAACGGAGAGCATCAGGTTTTTTTCCTAGACTACACCAGCCTTGAAAACTAAAATTATACCTATGTGAGGTCTTACCCAGCATAGAATTCGGATGCTATTGCTATATTTCTGTTTGTTTGTTTTAATCTGAAAAATTAACAAATGTACTTACTTTTAAACTTTTTTTTAGTAAGATATTGATTTTGGTGCTAGGATGAGGCCTCTGCTATCCCTCCCCTTGTTGGGTGTCCCCTTCATCAAGATGTTAGCACTAGTGAATCCTCTGCATTTGTGTCTTAATCACTGATAAGGAAGGAAGGTACTTCACAAAATGTAACCATTAGGCTGCTGAGGGGGTTGATAGGAAATTTGTCTTGATTTTATTTATTTATTATACTTTAAGTTCTGGGGTACATGTGCAAATCGTGCAGGTTTGTTACATAGGTATACATGAGCCATGGTGGTGGTTTGCTGCATCCATCACCCCATCATCTGCATTAGGTATTTCTCCTAATGTTATACCTCCCCAATCCCCCACCCCCTGCTATTCCTCCCCTAGCCCCTTACCCACCAGGCCCTAGTGTATAATGCTCCCCTCCCTATGTCCATGTGTTCTCTCACCACATGTGAGACATGTGGTGTTTGGTTTTCTGTTCTTGTGTCAGTTTGCTGAGAATGATGGTTTCCAGTTTCATCCATGTCCCCACAACAGACATGAATTCATCCTTTTTTATGGCTGCATAGTATTCCATGGTGTATATGTACCACATTTTCTTTATCCAGTCTGTCATTGATGGGCATTTGGGTTGGTTCCAAGTCTTTGCTAGTGTGAACAGAGCCACAATAAATAATCATGTACATGTGTTTTTATAATAGAATGATTATCCTTTTATACCCAGTAATGTGGTTGCTGGGTAAAGTGGTATTTCTATTTCTAGATCCTTGAGGAATCACCACACTCTCTTCCACAATGGTTGAATTAATTTACACTCCCACCAACAGTGTAAAAGCATTCCTATTTCTCCACATCCTCTCCAGCATCTGTTGTCTATTGATTTTTTAATAATTGCCATTCTAACTGGTGTGAGGTGATATCTCAATGTGGTTTTGATTTGCATTTCTCTGATGACCAGTGATGATGAGCTTTTTTTCATGTTTGTTGGTTACATAAATGTCTTCTTTTGAGAAGTGTCTGTTCATATCCTTTGCCCACTTTTTGATGGGGTTGTTTGCTTTTTTCTTGTAAATTTGTTTAAGTTCTCTGTAGATTCTGGATATTAGCACTTTGTGATGGGTAGACTGCAAATATATTTCCCATTCTGTTGGTTGCCAGTTCACTCTATTGATAGTTTCTTTTGCTGTGCAGAAGCTCTTAAGTTTACTTAACTCCCGTTTGTCTATTTTGGCTTTTCTTGCCATTGCTTTTGGTGTTTTAGTCATGAGGTCCTTGCCCATACCTATGTCCTGAATTACCATTGGTTTTTCTAGAATTGCCTAGATTTTCTTCTAGAGTTTTTATGGTGTTAGGCCTCATGTTTAAATCTTTAATCCACCTAAAGCTAATTTTTGTGTAAGGTGTAAGGAAGGGATCCAGTTTCATCTTTCTGCATATGGCTAGCCAGTTGTCCCAGCACCATTTAATAAATAGGGAATCCTTTCCCCATTGTTTGTTTTTGTCAGGTGTGTCAAAGATCAGATGGTTGTAGTTGTGTGGTGTTCTTTCTGAGGCCCCTGTTCTGTTCCATTGGTCTATATCTCTGTTTTGATACCAGTACCATGCTGTTTTGATTACAGTAGATTTGTAATATAGTTTGAAGTCAGGTGTTGTGATGCCTCATGCTTTTTTTTTTTTTTCCTTAGAATTGTCTTGGCTATGCAGGCTCTTTTTGTTTCCATATGAAGTTTAAGGTGGTTGTCTCAATTTTAAAAAGAAGTTCTAGATAAAGTGGTTAAAGAAAAATAAACATTTAGAAGTCATTACCCTTCAGAATTACTTTAGTCATCCCTCTTGTCTGCCATATACATGCCTCTCAGGTGCATCAGCTGATGCATGCACATTTGAATTTGGGACAACCAGGGCCTTGGATTTGAGTCTGTCTTAGGAGAAAGATAGATGTAATGATAAAGCCCAGAGTTCAAGATCCCCTTCCTTTACATGTCCATCTCTTCTTTATTCCTTTAATGATCTTGGACAGGCATCTAAAACACCCAAAACTGGGACCAATCATGTACCATAGCTGCTCACTGGCTTCAGAACTGATGGTATTCTTCCCTTAAATTTTGTTCTCAGGACTACCTGAGATTTTGCAGGTACCCAGTTGAATTTATCTTTATTTTTTAAATCTCAGTTATAGAATGGGTTTTTTAAAAAATTAAAAAAAAAATTTAATTGACACAAAAGATTCTATATATTTAAGGCCTACCACATGATGATGTGATATATGTATATTAATGATTATGTAAATCACAGTTTACTCTGCATTGGTTACCACTTCAGCCCGCTGCATCTGGGCTGCAATTTCTACAGCTTGCCTGAGTCTGGTGAGACAGAACACTCATACAACAAGTTAAGCTAAGCAAATTTATTACTCACAGGTAGGCAACAAGGGATAATAGACTCACCATTATTCAAGAATAAGGGTGAGTCAACCCCACAAGGCTCAGAAGAGTTTCCCAGAGTTGACAGATTCATGTTTATCCATGACTCACTTGAACGACAGTTGAGAAATCTGGGAAAGCAGCCTGCCCTAGGTTTTATAAATGTAGGAAACACATCCCACTGGGCTAAAGCATTGAAGGACATTCTGTTTCTAGGGGAGACTGACACAAAGGCTGGGATGTTCCAGCCAGTTCTCCCCTATCTCAGGAGGTGTCATTCCCAGCACATTCTACAGTTATTCTTGAGAATTACAAGTGAGAAAGAGGCAAGAACTGGGTCAGTCCAAGGCCTCTGAGAGATCTGTCCTACACACCCATGCTGTACATTAGATCCTCAGACCTTGTTCATCTTATACCTTAATGTCTGTACTCTCTGGTCAATGTCTCTCTATTTCTTCTATCCCCATCATTAGGCCCAGAAACCACCATTATCCCCTCTGTGTTCTCTGAGTTCTTTTAAGATTCTACATACAGTTTTGTGTCTTTCTGTCTCTGTCTTGTTTTACTTAGCATAATGTCCTTCAGGTTCATCCATGTTTTCACAAATGACAAAATTTTCTTCTTTCTTAAAGCTGAATAATGTTTCTTTGTACATATGTACCAATATCCTATTATATACATGTATCACAGTTTTTATCCATCTGTCCCTCGATAAACACTTACATTGTTTCCATATCTTGGCTATTGTGAATAATGTTGCAGTGAAGATGTGGGTGCTGATATCTCTATAAGATACTGATTTCATTTCCTTTGGATGTATTTCTGGAAGTGGGATTATGTATTGTATGATAGTTTTATTTTTCAATTATAATGAAGCATCCATATTGTTTTTTATAATTTCTATACCAATCTATATTTCCACCAATAGTGTGTAATGATTCATTTTCTCCATATCTTCACCAACACTTGTCTCTTATCTTTTTGATAAAAGCCATTTTACAGGTACAAAATGACATTTCTTTTTTATTGCATTTCTCTAGTAAGTACGTAGTAATGCTTAGCACCCCCTTCCAATGTCATTCTTCATAGAAATATGAAAAAAAATTAAAATTCATATGGAACCACAAAAGACCCTGAATAGTCCAAGTAACCTTGGGAAAGAAGAACAAATCTGGACTTGTCAAACTTTTGGATTTCAAGCATTATTACAAAGCTATAGTAATAAAAATAGTATGGCAACAGCATAAAAACAGACATGCAAACCAATGGAATAGAAAAATAGCCCATATATAAACCCATCGATATACAATTTATTAATTTTTTGGCAAGAGGACAAAGAATACACATGGGGAAAGAAAAATCTGTTTAGTGAATGGCATAGAAAAAGCTGAATATTCACATGCAGAAAAATAAAATCAGATTCTTGTTTGTTTGTTTGTTTGTTCTGAGTTGCACTCTGCCACCAAGGCTATAGTGCAGTAGCATGATCTCGGCTCACTGCAGCCTCTACCTCCTGTGTTCAAATGATTTTCCCTCCTCAGCCTCCTGAGTAGTTGGGACTATAGGTGTGCACCATCATGCCTGGCTAACTTTTGTATTTTTAGTAGAAACTAGGTTTCATCATGTTGGCCAGGCTCATCTTGATCTCCTAACCTCAGGTGATCCACCTGCCTTGGCCTCCCAAAGTGCTGGGATTACAGGGATGAGCCACCACTCCCAGCCAGATTTTTGTCCTATATCATATTCAAAAATTAACTCATAATGAATTAAAGACTTAGATGTAAGACCTAAAACTATAGAACTCCTAGAAGAAAACATAGGAAAAAACCCTCCTTGACATTAGTCTTGGCAATGAGTTTTGGCTGCGACACCACAAGCACAGAAGACACAAGCAAAAATAAACATGTGTGACTGCATCAAACTAAAAGAGCTTTGCACAGCGAAGAAAACCATCAGCAAAATAAAAAGACAACCTAGGGAATGAGGGAATATAGTTGCAAAACATATAGCTGATAAGGGCTTATTAGGTAAAATATATAAAGAATGCACAAACTCCACAGCAAAACAGAACCAAACCCCCAAAATAACCTAATTAAAAATGAGAAAGGGAACTGAAGAGACATTTCCAAAGAAGATGTACACATTTCTTTTTTTAAAAAATATGACCTACTTTCAGATTTTGGAACCTAGCTGTTGGATTTACTTTACGTGTGATTCTTGATTTAATTTCTGGACCAACTCTTGTCTTTGATAATTCTGCCTTATATTGTAACTCTGAGTAGAGGCATGAAAACTCTAAATAGCTCTCCTTAACCCTATGATGTGCCAGTGGATGAGTTGCCTTTGTAGTTCTTTTCAGAAGGGAACCCATATGGAGAATAAATAACAAAATGACTACCAATATCCAAGAAACCAAGGAGTCTCTGTAGGTAGCAAAGCATTACTTAGTTCTGCTCTTTTGGTTGCTTTTAAGATCTAGAGAGTCAATATGTTTGTCTGCAGAGAAAAATTGGCAGAAAATAAAATGAAAATTCAGGTTCAATAGAATGGAAATCAATAGAAGAAAAAGTTACCAAAGGAAACAAGTGTGAAGGCATGATAAAGGAGATCTTTCTTCCTAAAAAAAGAAACATATGTGTTACATAATAAGAGAACACAAGATGACAATGTGTGAAGATACAGAAAAACTATGAGTTGAAAAGGAGCACAATATATATTTTTGGTTGTCCTTAATCTTACTGGGTATAATATTTCAGATTTGATATATCTGGGGAACAAAAATGAAATCTGCTACAATCTTGGACAAGATCTTAAGTGTTGACCAGCATATTACCAGGTTTCATTCATTAGTAAAAAAAATTTCATAAAGTCTAAATGCCATGAGCTGTTAACTTACGAAATAAATGTGCTTTCAAAATAAATGTGTTTTCAAAGTAAAGAAAGGAATAGAAAACATGAAAAAAAATAAAGTATTCTACAAATTCTTTGAGCAAATTTGAAAAATGAAATAGAACACAAATAAATGGAAATTATAAAATCATTGACTATAAAATATTTATAATAAAATTTAGATTCTATTATAATAAAATAGAATTTTTTGGCAAGGAGGAGGAAAAGCACAGTAATTGTGAAGCTTTGCATTGGAACTCACTTTGTTATAGTGGTAGGAAACACTGGCCAGGACTGAGTCAGTAGCCACACAGAGAGTATTTAGACCAGCCCTAGCCAGAGGGGAATCACCCATCCCAGTGGTGAGAATTTGACTTCTAGCAGCCTTGGCATTTCAGGCTAACATGCTCTGGGATCTAAAATAAACTTAAAAGACAGTCTAGGCCACAAGGACTGCAATTCCTGGGTACGTCCTGATGGTGTGCTGCATTCAGAGCCAGTGTACTTGGGGAGCATGTAAACTAGTGACACACGAGCCAGGGTTGCCAAGACTGTGCTTGTCTAAGTGCCATGAGCTGTTACCTGTGTAACAAACCTGCACGATCTGCACATGTATCCCAGAATTTAAAGTATAACAAATAAATTAAAAAAAGAGTATCTGGGAAAACATAACCTCACAAAACAAACCAAATAAGTCACAAGTGACCAATCATGAAGAGACAGAGATATGTGACCTTTCAGACAGAAAATTCAGAATAGCAGCTTTAAGGAAATTCAACACAATTCAGAATAACCCAGAAAAAGAATTCAGAAACCTATAGATAAATTTAACAAACAGATTGAAATAATTTTTAAAAATCATGCACAAATTCAAGAGTTAAAAATAACAATTGACATACTGACGAATGCATTAGTCTCTTACCAGCAGAATTAATGAAGCAGAATAAAGAGTTAGTGAGTTTGAAGATAGGCTATTTGAAAATACACAGTCAGAGGAGACAAAAATAATAATAGAAAAGAATAAAGCAAACCTATAAGATCTGGGCAATATTCTTAGAAGAGAAAATAGGTGTTAGTTACCTTAAAGAGGAGGTAGACAGAGATCAGGGTAGACTTAAATCTAAGACCTCAAACAACGAAAATACTACAAGAAACCATTGGGGACTCTCCAGGACATCGAAGTGAGCAAAGCCCATAAGCACAGGCAACCAAAGTAAAAATGGATAAATGGGATCCCATCATGTTAAAAAGCTTCTGTACAACAAAAGAAACAATCAATCATGTGAAGAGACAGCTCATGCAATGGGAGAAAATATTTGAACGCTAGTCATCTGACAAGAGATAAATAACCATAATACATAAGAAGCTCAGACAACTCAATAAAAATCGAATAATCCAATAAAAACCTTGGCAAAAGATCTAAATAGACATTTCTCAAAGCAGACATACAGATTGCAAACAGGTATATGGAAATGTAATCAACACTATTGATTATCAGAGAAATGCAAATAACTGCAATATGATATGATTTTGCCTCAGATAAAATGGCTTATATTAAAAAGACAGGCAGTAACAAATGCAGGTGAAAATGTGTAGAAAAGACTTTTGTACACTGTTGGTAGGAATGTAAAGTAGTGCAATCACTATAAGGAACAGATTAAAGATTCCTCGAAAAACTAAAAATAGGTTCTTCCAGCTCCAGATAGTGGATTGGAGGAATTGTTAACATGTCTCTTCTTCTTGGAAAGACCAAAGAGGGTGTCAAAATTCATCATGAACGTTTTTCCAAGAAGCAACATAGCAACATGACAGGAAAACTGAAAGAAACCACAGATGCATTGAAAGAAGTGGCAGGCTGCACTATGAGCCAGGCAGAAAACTGTAAGTCTTCACAGTGTGAAGGAGGGATAAATTGTTTCCAGGATGTAAACTCCTACTGGGGAACTTGGCAATCCAGGCCATGGGGGAAAGACTTAACCTTACCCAGGTCTGGGGCTGATTTACTAAGTGCTGCTGTATCATATGAGAAGCAGCAGCATTGGAACAGGCTTCAGGTGCATTACCAATCTCTAGCAGCTGTTAAAGGAAGCCATTTCTGATCCTCCTTCACAGGTGACCTCAGAAAAATCTTCCAGCTAACTTAGGTAGTGGGTCACCAGTTGAAAGAGGCTCCCAACTGAGATTCATGACATAATCTCCCATGAGGACAAACTCCTTTGGCCAGAACTGAAGGGCAAGTGGGAAATGTCCTGCAGCCATGAATGCAGGAGCCAGGGTGCTCTTGTTTTGCAGGGAAGCTGGGATGGGAGTTGCCTGAAAGCTGAAGGTTCTGTTTCTGCATGGGAAGGCTTATGACCTGGGACAGTTTTGAGTTCTGAGAGCAGACTGCCTGGAACATAGCTTGCCGATGCTAGTGGAACACCGCTAGTATGAGACTTGCCTGCTCAAGTGTGTGGGCCTGGGTGGGGCTTTTGCTGTCTGTTACTCCCCACTACCTTGTGGACTCTTCTGTGCAGCAGAGGAAACTCCATTTTACCCTGGAACATTATGTCTGTAGCCAGAGAACTACTCTCTAATCCCCACTGCTACTTGTGCCCACACATTGAGAACCAGAGCATGGACTTGTCTGAACCAGCCCTCACCTGGCTTTGCCCCTCTGCTTGCCCTGGTAGCTAATACAATAGACAGAAACCTTTGGGAGCTCCATGGCCCAAGTTATGAGAATACCTCCCTGAATAACATAAGACAAGCACAAATCTTGGTATTGCCACAGCTGGTGCGGTTCTGATAGTGCCACCTGCACCACCTCCTGGATGGAGGCCAACTGACATAATATATTACAGCATCTGTGAGCATTATAACAGTGTGCAGGAAAGAGGAAACTTGCATGTCACCTCAACTATCATCATCCTCATAACTTTGGCTAATGGTTTTGAGTCTGTCCATGATCGTTTCATTACTACTAATGATCAGTACATTACTATTACAACTGGTATTTGAGAACACTGATACACTAAGCCAATTAATTTCTAACTAAGGACTCTCACAGACTCTGTGTCACTCCTCTGCCACCCCCATCAGGGTGGGTGTTGGTATCCACTATTGGGAAATTTGACAACAGATCACAGTAGTGGACCCCTTGCAGACATCCCCCACCACCAGCCTGGAGTGTGGTACTTCCAATGGGCAGCTAGATCCAGAAGAGGTTCAGTGTTCATAATACTCTGGCCCTCGGGGACTCCTAGTAGCAGGAGTGTACCAAATTGAGGAAGAACCTCATGGGATTAAAAAAAAAATGAAGTTGGCAGACCCTGAGTCCCAGAATTTTTGCTTGTGGGAATTTTCTTTCAGTAGAGGCAAAGGTACAGTGATGTGCTCAGCAGGGAAAGTCTGCAGCTCCATCCCAATAGTCAGAAAATTCTGGTGCTTTTGAAGTGAAAAGAGGAATTCTTCTTTATTTTTTCTTTCTTTCTTTCTTTCTTTCTTTTTTTTTTTTTCCAGACAGTCTTGCTCTGTCTCCAGGCTGGAGTGCAGAGGCATGATCTCATGATCTCAGCTCACTGCAACCTCCACCTCCCACATTCAAGCTATTCCCCTGCCTCAGCCTATTGAGTAGCTGGGACTACAGGCACGCATCACTATTTCTGGCTCATTTTTTGTATTTTAGTAGAGACAGGATTTCACCATGTTGGCCAGGATGGTCTCGATCTCCTGATTTTGTGATCTGCCCACCTCGGCCTCCCAAAGTGCTGGGATTACATGTGTGAGCCACCACGCCTGGCCTTCTTTCAATTTTCCACCACTGAAGACACAGCTGGGGCTTCTTCCAATTGGAGCTTGACATGGGTACACCTGCAAACAGCTTTTCTGGAAGAGTTCAAAGTGACTGCCTCCCCACAGAAAGAATATTCTCCACATATAAGCTTGCATGAAGAATAAATTCACAATCCCTCCATATGTGGAACATCAGCATTTCTGCAAATAAAAAGTGCCTATTTGACTTCAATATTCAATAGATAGAACACTGAGTCGGAAGTGTGACTGAGAGGTGGATTGCTTTCCTGCTGGGCTAGAAGAGAAGCTGAGGTGGCTGTTTCCCTTACCCTAGAAAAGATTTCAGTGGATTTTACTGAGGACTCCCCACCCACCTCTGTCAAGGATGGGATCTCTGCCCACCATTGGGCATTGCATTTACCAATCTATTTTAAAAATAGCCAGTTTTAACCCATTGACACCTCCTCTACTAGCCTGAAGCCTAAACTGTTCAACCCAATACATAGAACACTGCGGAAAAAATAAACACATAAAAATGTGTACACCACTGGGAAAGGAGACCTTAAAGAGACCTCTGCCAATCCACCCTACAGGAGACAATGAACCTACAAACGCACATTGCTACTGTTACCAGCATCTGAGAAAGACACCATAAAAAGACTCTATTTAAACAAGGAACTTATACAGAATCTTTGCTCCTAGAGATTCTATTCTGTTGCATATCAACTTTTTGTTTCAAGCTTTAGAATTTCTTTTAGCAATGTTTATAGTGCAAGGCTAGCAGTGACACATTTCCTAAGATTTTCCCTGTAAGAAAAACTTTATTTCTTCCTTATTATGAAACTTAGGTTTGCTAGATACAAAATTCTTGACTGCCAGTTATTCTGTTCAAGGGAAATAAATATAAGACTCTAATCCATTCTGGCTGTAAGGTTTCTGCTCAGAAGTCTGCTGTTAGTCTGATAGGCTTTCCTTTTTATAGGCTTTCCTTTTTAAGTTGCTCTTTTCTCACTGTTTTTAGAATTTTTTTTCTTCAAATTGTCTTTAAGTAGCCTGATCACTATCCATCTGCCTTAGTGATATTCTTTTTGCAATGTATCTCCAAGGAGTTCCTTGTGCTTCTTGTATTTGGTCTTTAAATATCTACCACGGCCAGGGAGATTTCCTCCATTTTCTCCCAAATAAATTTTTCAAACTTTTGCTTTATTTTTCTCCCTCAGGAACACCCATTATTCTTAGATTTGGCCATTTTAATCCAATGTTTTGGGAGACTTTGTACATTTCTTTTAATTCTTTTTTCTGTATTTTTGTCTAATTGAGATGATTTGCAAGCCTTGTCTCTGAGCTCTAAAATTTTTTCTTCTGCTTGGTCTCATATATTGTTAATGATCACCACTCTAACGGGCAAGAGTTGGTATCTCATTGTGGTTTTGATTTGCATTTTTCTAATAACCAGTAATGAACTTTCTTCAATATGTTTGTTGGTCACATAAATGTCTTCTTTTGAGAAGTGTCTGTTCATATCCTTTGCTTACTTTTTGATGAGGTTGCTTTTTCTTGTAAATATGTTTAAGTTTCTTGTAGATCCTGGATATTAGACCTTTGTCAAATGTATAGATTGCAAAAGTCATCTCCCATTCTATAGGTTGCCAGTTCACACTCATGATAGTTTCTTTTGCTGTGCAAAAGCTCTTTAGTTTAATTGGAGCCCATTCATCAATTTTGGCTTTTGTTGCCATTGCTTTTGGTGTTTTAGTCATGAAGTCTTTGCCCGTGCCTATGTCCTGAATGGTATTGCCTAGGATTTCTTCTAGGGTTTTTATGGTTTTAGGTTATACATTTAAGCATTTAATCCATCTGGAGTTAATTTTTGTATAAGGTGTAAGGAAGGGGTCCAGTTTCAGTTTTTTGCATATGGCTAGCCAGTTTTCCCAACACCATTTATGAAATAGGGAATCCTTTCCCCATTGCTTGTTTTTTCAGGTTTGTCAAAGACCAGATGGTTATAGATATGTGGTGTTATTTCTGTGGCCTCTGTTCTGTTCCACTGGGGCCTTGTAGTGTAATTTGAAGTCAGGTAGCATTATGCTTCCAGCTTTGTTCTTCTTGCTTAGGATTTTCTTGGCTATACGAGCTCTTTTTTAGTTCCATATGAAATTTAAAGTATATTTTCCTAGTTCTGTGAAGAAAGTCAATGGTAGCTTGATGGGAATAGCTTTGAATCTATAAATTACTTTGGTCAGTATGACCATTTTCACAAACATTTGATTCTACCCATGAGCATGAATTTTTTTTTTTCCATTTGTTTGTGTCCTCTCTTATTTCCTTGAGCAGTGGTTTGTAGTTCTCCTTGAAGAGGTCCTTCACATGCCTTGTCACTTGTATTTTCATATATATATCTCTATATATGTAGCAGTTGTGAATGGGAATTCACCATAATTTGGCTCTCTGATTGTCTATTATTGTTGTATAGGAATGCTTCTAATCTTTGCACATTGGTTTTGTATTCTGAGACTTTGCTAAAGTTGTTTATCAGCTGAAGGAGTTTTGGGGCTGAGATGATGGGGTGTTCTAAATATACAATCATGTCTTCTGCAAACAGAGACAATTTAACTTTCTTTCTTCCTATTTCAATTCCTTTCTTCCTGTTTGAATATCTTTTATTTCTTTCTCTTGCCTAATTTCTCTGGCCAGAACTTCAAATATTATGTTGAATAGAGGGGTGTGAAAGGGCATCCTTGTCTTGCACCTGCTTTCAAAGGGAATGCTTCCAGCTTTTTCCCATTGCATATGATATTGGCTATAGGTTTGTCATAAATACCTCTTATTATTTTGAGATATGTTCCATCAATACCTAGTTTATTGAGAGTATTTTAGCATGAAGAGGTGTTGAATTTAATCAAAGAACTTTTCTGCATCTATTGAGATCATCATGTGGTTTTTGTCATTGATCCTGTTTATGTGATGAATTACATTTATTGATTTGTTTGTGTTGAACCAGCCTTACATCCCAGGGAGGAAGCTGACTTGATCATTGTGGATAAGCTTTTTAATGTGCTAACTGGATTTGGTTTGCCAGTATTTTATTGAGGATTTTCACATCGATGTTCATCAGAGATATTGGCCTGAAATTTTCTTTCTTTCTTTCCGTCCTTCCTTCCTTCCTTCCTTCCTTCCTTCCTTCCTTCCTTCCTTCCTTCCTTCCTTCCATCCTTCCTTCCTTCCTCTCTTTCTTTTTTCTTTTTTCTCTCCTTTCTTTCCCTCTCCCTTCTCCCTTCTCCCTTCCCTTCCCTTCCCTTTCTTCCTTCTTTCTTTGTGTCTCTGCCAGGTTTTGGAATCAGGATGATGCTGATCTCATAAAATGAGTTACAGAGGACTCCCTCTTTTTCCATTGTTTGGAATAGTTTCAGAAGGAATGATACTAGCTCCTCTTTGTACCTCTGGTAGAATTTGGCTGTGAATCTGTCTGGTTTTTTTTTTGGTGGGTATGCTATTAATTACTGCCTCAATATCAGAACTTGCTATTGGTCTATTTAGGGATTCTAATTCTTTCTGTTTTAATCTTGGGAAGGTATATGTGTCCAGGAATTTATCAATGTCTTCTAGATTTTCTAGTTTATTTGCATAGAGGTATTTATAGTATTCTCTGATGGTAGTTTGTATTTCTGTGGGATCAGTAGTGATATCCCTGTTATCATTTTTATTGTGTCTATTTGATTCTTCTCTCTTTTCTTTTTGATTAGTCTGGCTAGGAGTCTATCTATTTTGTTAATCTTTTCAAAATACCAGCTCCTGGATTTACTGATTTTTTAAAGGGTTTTTTTTTTTTTTTGGTGTGTGTGTGTGTGTCTATTTTCTTAAGTACTGCTCTGATCTTAGGCATTTCTTGTCTTCTGCTAGCTTTTAAATTTGTTTGCTCTCTTTTTTCTAGTTCTTTTAGTTGTGATGTTAGGGTATTGATTTGAGATCTTTCCCACTTTCTGATGTTGGCATTTAGTGCTGTATATTTCCCTCTAAATACTGCTTTAGCTGTGTCCCAGAGATTTTGGCATGTTGTCATTTTGCTCTTATTGGTATCAGAGAACTTATTTCTGCCTTAATTTTATTATTTATCCAGTAATCATTCAGGAACAAGTTTTCAGTTTCCATGTAGTTGTGCATTTTTGACTGAGTTTCTAAATCCTGAGTTCTAATTTGATTGCACTGTTGTCTAAGAGGCTGTTTGTTTTGATTTCCATTCTTTTGCATTTGCTGAGCAGTATTTTACTTCCAATTATGTGGTCAATTTTGGAATAAGTGCTATGTGGTGCTGAGAAGAATGTATATTATGTTGATTTGAGATGGAGAGTTCTGTAAATGTCTATTAGGTCCACTTGGTCCAGAGCTGAGTTCAAGTCCTGGATATTATTGTTAATTTTCTGTCTCATTGATCTGTCTAATATTGACAGTGGAGTGTTTAAGTCGCCTACTATTATTGTGTGGGAGTCTAAGTCTTTTTGTAGGTCTCTAAGAACTTGTTTTATGGATCTGGGTGCTCCTATAATAGGTGTGTATGCATTTAGAATAGTTAACTCTTCTTGTTGCATTGATCTCTTTACCATTATGTAATACCCTTCTTGTCTCTTTTGATCTTTGAATTTGTTTGCTCTTGCTTCTCTGGTTGAAAGTCTGTTTTATCAGAGACTAGGATTGCAACCTTTGCTTTTTGCTTTCAATTTGCTTGGTAAATATTGTTCCATCCCTTTATTTTGGGCCTATGTGTGTCTTTGCATGTGAGATAAGTCTCCTGATTACCACACATTGATTCATCTTGACTCTTGATCCAATTTGCCAGCCTGTGTTTTTTAAATAGGGCATTTAGCCCATTTACATTTAAGGTTAATATTGTTATGTGTAAATTTAATCCTGTTATGATGTTCACTGGTTATTTTGCACATTAGTTGATGCAGTTTCTTCATATTTGTGCAGTGTCACTGGACTTTATATTTTGGCATTTTTGCAGTGCCTGGTACTGGTTTTTCCTTTTCATATTTAGTGTTTCTTTCAGGAGCTCATGTCTGGCAGCCCTGGTGGTGAGAAAAATCCCTCAACATTTGCTTGTCTGTAAAGGATTTTATTTCTCCTTCACTTTTGAAACTTAGTTTGGCTGAAATATGAAATTCTGAGTTAAAAATTCTTTACTTTAAGACTGTTGAATATTGGTCCCTACTCTCTTCTTCTTGTAAGGTTTCTGCAGAGAGATCCCTTTATAGGTAACCTGACCTTTCTCTCTGGCTAACATTTTCTTCTTTGTTTAAACCTTGGAGAATATGGTGCTTATGTGTGTTGGGGTTGCTCTTCTCGAGAAGTATCTTAGTTGTGTTCTCTGTATTTCCTGAATTTGAATGTTGGCTTGTCTTGCTAGGTTGGTGAAGTTCTCCTTGATAATATACTGAAGTGTGTTTTCCAACTTGGTTCCATTCTCCCTGTCACGTTCAGGAACCCCAATTAATCTTAGGTTTGGTCTTCTCACATATGTAGTCCCATATTTCTTGGAGGCTTTGTTCTTTTTCATTCTGTTTTCTCTTATCTTTTCTTCATGCCTTATTTCAGTAAATTGGTATTCAATCTCTGATATCCTTTCTTCCACTTGACCAATTCAGCTATAGATACTTTTGTATGCTTAACGAAGTTCTCATGCTGTGTTTTTCAGTTCCACCAGGTCATTTATATTCTTTTCTAAATTTGTTATTCTTGTTAGCAGTTCCTGTAACCTTTTGTCAAGGTTCTTAGTTTCCTTTCATTGGGTTAGAACATACTCCTTTAGATCAGAGGAGTTTGTTATTACCTATCTTCTGAAGTCTAATTCTGTTAATTCATCAAACTCATTCTCTGTCCAGTTTTGTGCCCTTGCTGAAGAGAAGTTGTGTTCATTTAGGGGAGAAGTGGTATTCTGGTTCTTGGAAATTTCATCATTTTTTGCACTGGCTTTTATCACCTTCGTGGATTTATCTACCTTTGATCTTTGATGCTGATGACCTTTGGATGGGGTTTCTCTGTGGGTTTTTTTTTTTTGATGTTGATGTTATTGCTTTCTGTTTATTAGTTTTTCTTCTAACAGCCTGTTCTGCATGTCTGGTGCAGTTTGCTGGAGGTCCACTCTAGACAATATTTGCTTGGGTATCACCAGTGGAGGCTGCAGAACAGCAAAGATGCTACCTGCTTCTTCCTCTGGAAGCTTCATCTCAGAGGCACACTGGCCTGTTGCCAGACAGAGCTCTCCTGTATGAGGTGTCTGTCAACCCCTGTTGGGAAGTCTCTCCCAGTTAGGGGAGAGGAAGGATCCACTTGAGGAGGCAGTCTGTCCCTTAGCAAAGCTCAAGCGCTGTGCTGGGAGATCCCTCTTTGTCAGGATCCACAGCTGTCTTTGGACTATGAAGGCAGGAATGGTTAAGTCTGCCGAAGCTGCACTCACAGCTGCCCCTTCCACCGCATCACTGTCCCAGGGAGAAGGGAGTTTTATCGATAAGCCCCTGACTGGGGCTGCTGCCCTGCCCAGTGAAGAGGACTCTAGAGAGGCAGTCTGGCCACAGCCACTTTGCTGCTCTGTGTTGAGTTTCACCCAGTCTGAAGTTCCAGGCCTCCTTAGCCACGTTCAGGTGAAAACTGCCTACTCAAGCCTAAGTAAAGGTGGACATCCCTCCCTCCACCAAGCTTCATCATCCCTGGTCAACTTCAGACTGCTGTGCTGGAAGAATTTCAAGCCAGTGGTTTTTAGCTTGCTGGGCCCTGTAGGAGTGGGACCCACTGAGTGAGACCACTTGTCTCCATGGCTTCAACCCCCTTTTCCAGGAGAGTGAACGGTTCTGTCTTGCTGGAGTTCCAGGCACCCCTGGGGTAAGAAAAAAAAATTCCTGCAGCTGTCTTAGTGTCTTCCTGAACAGCCACTCAGTTCTGGGCTTGAAACCCAGGGCCCTGGTGGTGGAGGCACACTGGGGAATCTTCTGGTCTGTAGAATGCAAAAAACTGGGAAAAGCATAGTTTCTGGGCTGAATAGCACCATCAATCATGGCTTCCCTTGGCTGGGAAAGGGATGCCCCCTGCACCTTGCACTTCCTGGGTGAGGCAATGCCCCATCCTCCTTCTGCTCACCCTCCGTGGGCTGCACCCACTGCCTAACCAGTCCCAATTAGATGAACGAGGTACCTCAGTTGGAAATGCTGAAATCATTCGCCTTCTGCGTTGGTCTTGCTGGGAGGTACAGACGGGAGCTGTTCCTATTTACCATCTTGTCAGATCCTCGCATGTACAGATTCTTATACACTCAAGGTAAAGGAGTGAAAAAATATTTCATGCAAATGGAAACCAAAATGAGCAGGAGTAGCTCTTATATCAGACAAAACAAACTTTAAAGCAATGACAGTAAAAAAAAAAAGTTCATTATGCAATAATAAAAGGGTCAATCTAACAAAAAATATTACAATCCTAAATATATATGCACCTACCTCTAGAGCTCCAGATTTATAAGATAATTACTACTAGGACTGAGCAAAGAGATAGACAGCAAAAGAATAGTAATGGGGAACTTCAACACTCCACTGAAACCGAAACACTGAACTGAAACTGCACTCTAGAACAAATGGGCCTAACAGATATCTACAGAAGGTTCTACCCAGGTACTGCAGAGTACACATTCATTTCATGGGTACAAGCAACATTCCCAAAATAGAACACATAGGATGTTATAAAACTAGTTTCAATAAATTTTTAAAAGTCAAAGTCACAATAACTATCTTCTCAGATCACAGTGAAATAAAACTAGAAATCAACTCCAAAAGTAATCCTCAAAATAATACAAATCCACAAAAATGAAATAATCCCCTGAAGAATTTTTGGATCAACAATGAAGCAAAGAAATTTTAAAATTCTTCTAAATGAATGATAATTGTTACAAAAGTTATCAGAACGTCCGGGAGACAGCAAAAGCAATGCTAAGAGACAAATGTATAGCACTAAATGCGTACATTATATAGTCTCAAATAGCACAAATCGTCAACCTAACATCACACCTCAAGCAACCAGAGAAAATGACAAATTAAACCCAAAGCTGGCAGAAGAAAAAAAGTAACAAAGATCACAAAACTAAATATGAATTGAAACAAAAATGCAAAATAGGATTTAGATTAAGATGGCCAATAGGGGATAGTACTAGCATGCAGCTCCCAGTTGGATGGACAGAGCAGTATGTAGAGATTCACATTGTAAACTTTGGGCTCCAAGAACTACTGCGGAAACATACCAGCAATAGAGGAGTTAAGAAGAAATAACTTAGGGGCCGGGCGCTGTGACTCAAGCCTGTAATCCCAGCACTTTGGGAGGCCGAGGCGGGTGGATCATGAGGTCAGGAAATCGAGACCATCCTGGTCAACATGGTGAAACCCCGTCTCTACTAAAAACACACACACACACACACACACACACACACAAAATTAGCTGGGCATGGTGGCGTGTGCCTGTAATCCCAGCTCCTCAGGAGGCTGAGGCAGGAGAATTGCCTGAACCCAGGAGTCAGAGGTTGTGGTGAGCCGAGATTGCGCCATTGCACTCCAGCCTGGGTAACAAGAGCAAAACTCTGTCTCAAAAAAAAGAAAAAGAAAAGAAATAACTTAGGCAGAGAGTAAAGTTATGGGAGTCATTGGTAAGGCTTTTCTTTTTAAGGAAAAGCAGCCCCAAATAATTTTCTAATAAAGAGCAGCCTGTAAAGTTGAGCTGCAGACACAGACAAGCAAGCTGGGAGTTTGCATGGGTGAATGCTGGCAGGAACTAGGGACAAGACATGTTCAAGGTGGCAGCTCCATCTTCCCTTCTCTGCCAACCACATGTACAGTAAGAGGCAGACAATATGGCTCTGGCCAAGGAAAGTTCATTTGTATAATAAGATTAGGGTGGGGCAGCCAGCCTTACCCATGTGCTATGTAAATGTCACACCTGATTGAACCAATCTGTGAGCCTTACGTAAATCAGTCACCACCTCCTCAGTTCGAACTATAAAATCTGGTGCATCCATGGCCAGTCTCTCTTTTGTACTCTCTCTCTATAGAGAGAACTGTTTTTCTTTCTCTTCTCATCTGTCAGTTAAACTTCCACTGCTAAACCCCTTGTGTGTGTTTGTCTCCAAGATGTTCCTGGCACAAGGTGATGAACCCCAGGATATATACCACAGACAGTGTAGCCACTTCATATTGGGGTCCCTGTCTGGGATACCTAGGTATAACATTCATCGAAATGGTGAGTAGAGGACCAGGCTCCAACTTTATTCTTTCATTTTGAGGCTCTTGGCCTCCATTTTAGAACCAAATCAAACCAAATACCTGGGTCCACTTCAATCATTTAAAATGATTAGCATGGCTGCCAGCCTTACAAGGCTTCTGGGGCAGGCTTACTGGGGAGAACATGGAGAATCCCCCGGCACCCATGGGTTACTGGGCATATTGACCATGTTTGAACCAGCTTCTTTTCGCAGAGGACTTAGCCACTGAATGGGGCAGGAAGAAGTACTGGGAAACTGAGGATTTCTGGCTGTCATCCAAAAGCTTCTGGACTGACCCCAGCCTCCAACCACATGATGGGGTGTCAGCAACAGGATCTCCAACTTTTCCCACTGTAATTTCCTCCTTTCCTGTCCATGACCACCATATCTCTTATCTTCTCTGTGTGTGCAACATGTGGGAAGTTTTACAGTTCAGGGGAGTAATCTTGTTTGGCAAGATAAGGGAATGTCATAATAACCAGAGACATAACTCAATGGAAGGTGTCTGATTTTCTAGGAACAAATGGTTCCCCCCAACCCCCACCCACAGTGAGCATCTCTCTGCCCTTGGTCTGGAGAGCACATGGCATTTTCAGGTTTCTCTCTGCCATTAGTTTGGAGAGCACATGGCATGTCAAGGTCACTCTCTGCCCTTGGTCTGGAGAACACATGGAACTTCCAGGTTGCTCTCTGCCCTTGGTCTGGAGAGTACATGGCACTTCCAGGTCACTCTGCCTTTGGTCTGGAACACATGACACTTACAGGTCACTCTCTGCCCTTGGTCTGGAGAGCACATGGCATGTCAAGGTCACTCTGCCCTTGGTCTGGTGAGCACATGGCATTTCAAGGTCAACACCGCCACCTAGTGGAATAGGGATCCTCTCCATGAGGCACATTGTACTTGACTGAAACAGTGTAGGTTTCCAACTCTTCCCTTTTTGTGCCTCTCTAGTACAAATTAGGCTTCATGCTACTTCTGTAAATGGGAAACCTCTACCTTCAACAACTAGGAGTAAAACATCTTCCAAAGCCAAATTTTAGTCTTATTACTGTCCCCTCATAAGGAAAATGCATATTTGGTCTCTATGTTCTTTTAAAGCACCTATTCTGCTTCTTACTTGAATGGTACTTAATTACTAAGGGAACTTTAAGTACAGAAGTAACTGAAACCATTCTCTAAGGATAAACACTTTAGCACAGGCCATAAGAGTAGGATATAGAACTCAAACCAGCCCACTTCCTCCTTTAAGGAGAGATGAAACAGTTGCCCAAATGCAACTGTCACATAATCTCTCCAGAGACACTTTTTTTTTCAGGGAGCTTGTTCAAGGATCTAGAACCAGAAATATTATTTAATGCAGCAATCCCGTCACTGGGTATATACCCAAAGGAATATAAAGTATCCTTTTTTTTTTTTTTAAGACGGAGTTTCATTCTCGTTACCCAGGCTGGAGTGAAATGGCACAATCTCGGCTCACCAAAACCTCCGCCTCCTGGGTTCAGACAATTCTCCTGCCTCAGCCTCCTGAGTAGCTGGGATTACAGGCACGCGCCACCATGCCCAGCTAATTTTTTGTATTTTTAGTATAGACGGGGTTTCACCATGTTGACCAGGATGGTCTCGATATCTTGACCTCGTGATCCACCCGCCTCAGCCTCCCAAAGTGCTGGGATTACAGGCGTGAGCCACCGTGCCCAGCCCAGGAATATAAACTTTTCTACCATGAAGACACATACACACTTATGTTTATCGTGCTTGGAGGTGATGCCTCATGACCTAAACACAGTCGAAGCCCTTCTAATTAAGGCTCCATAAGAGAAATCAAGTCTCAGTATTCTGCGACATAAATACAATTCAAGGGTACACCTTCCAGCCCTCAAGATGGCTGTACTCAGTGGATGGGTTCACTTGACAGCCTCTAGTTAGTGGAAAGTCCTTAAAATCCTTCACCAAGCTTTGCACTTGGGAAAGGATAAAACTTACTAGCGTGCCCAGAGATTGTTTTCAGGAGAGAACTTACCAAGAACAGTAAACCAGGTTGTTGACGCTTGTGAAGTCTCTCAAAAATAATCCCCTGGACAGATGACTCCTTTATCCTCCAACCCAAAGCATGGGAAGCTATTCAGGGGAGGACTGGCAGATAGACTTCACCCACATGCCAAAGACGAAGGGCATCCAATACCTCCTGGTACAGGTAGATACTTGGGTAAAAGCATTTCCAAGCTGTAGAGAAAAGGCCTCTGAGGTATTAAAGATGTTAGGTAATGAAATTATTCCCTGTTTTGGTCTACCTAAGTACCTCTGAAGTGACAATGGCTCCTCATTTAAGGCAGCCATTACACAAGGGGTCTCAAATGCTCTAGGCATACAGTCTCACCTCCATTGGGCTTGGAGACACCAATCCTCAGGAAAGGTAGATAAGACATTTCATATCAGCAAAACACACCTCAGGAAACTGTCCTAAGAAACTCACCTTTGTTGGGTGATTCTTCTCATGTCTTTACTGTGGGTAAGAAACACCCCTTCAAAGTTAGGTCTAAGCCCTTTTAAGATGCTGTATAGTCGGCCTTTCCTCACCAATGATTTCTTACTAGACCAAAAGACCTCTGACTTGGTTAAGCATGTAACCTCGCTCACTCACTTTCAACAGGAATTAACTCAACTAGCAGAAGCCCAACCCTAAGAAGTAGGACCACCTTTATTTAACCCAGGAAATTTGGTATTGGCAAAAGCTCTCCCTGTTCTTTCTCCTTTCCTAAGCCTAACCTGGGAAGGGCCTTATACCATTCTCCTTTAAACCCCTTTGGTGGTAAAAGTTACAGGTATTGGCTCCTGGATGCATAACACTCAAGTCAAAGCCTGTAAAGCTGAGAGAGCAACCTCTGACAGCCCAGAGGAACGTCCCAGATACCAATGTGAAGACATAGGAGACTTTAAGATAAAAATCATAAGAGATAAGTAAATAAGCAAGGGCTGCTCAGCCACTTGTCGGATGGACCCTTCTCATTTAGCCTTTAAAATTCCCAACGGCATTGTGAATGACAATCTTGAGTATCCCAAAGATGCTTATATTATATATAAGGGGGAAAATCTTCTGATATATGAGAAAGGCCTCTCTGTGTCCTCAAAAGTCCAACTTAGAACCATCTCTTCAAGGGACAAGATTATGTTTCTTCTTTTTTTTTGAGATGAAGTTTCGCTCTTGTTACCCAGGCTGGAGTGCAATGGTGTGATCTCGGCTCACTGCAACCTCCGCCTCCTGGGTTCAGGCAATTCTCCTGCCTCAGCCTCCTGAGTAGCTGGGATTACAGGCACGTGCCACCATGCCCAGCTAATTTTTTGTATTTTTTTTTTGTTGTTGTTGGTAGTAGAGACGGGGTTTCACCACGTTGACCAGAATGGTCTCGATCTCTTGACCTTGTGATCCACCCGCCCTGGCCTCCAAAAGTGCTGGGATTACAGGCGTGAGCCACCGCACCCGGCCAAGATTATATTTCTTTTGTGGCTCCTGGCTACACTTACTCCTCTCTAGGCCCTGGAAAGGAACCTGCACTATAGTAGCAGTGGCCCCCAACCTATTATTTTTAAGTTTCATGACATGACGGCACCATCTGGGGTCTGCTGGGTTCCTAGACCCAGAAGAGCAAAAACAGCCACTACAGTTTAACTCTCAGGAAGCCCCATGCCTAGGGTAAAGGGGAGAACACCACATCAAGAGAGCATCCCATGGTTCAAAAGAATCTGAACAGCAGTGCTTGAATCCCAGATCTTCCCTCTGATGTAGTCTATCCAAATAAGAAAGAACCAGAAAAAACAATTCTGGAAATATGACAAAACAAGGTTCTTGAACATCACTAAAACCTTATACCAGTTTACCAGCAATGGATCCAAACCAAGATGAAATCTCTGAATTGCCAGGAAAAGAATTCAGAAGGTCAATTTTAAGCTAATCAAGGAGGCACCAGAGAAAGGCGAAGTCCGACTAGAAGAAATAAGAAACATGAAAAGGATATGAAAGAAAAATTCTTCAGTGAAATAGAGAGCATAAATAAAAAACAATCACAACTTCTGGAAATCAAGGACACACTTAGATAAATGCAAAATGCACTGGAATATGTCAGCAATAGAATTGAACACGCAGAAGGAAAAACCTCAGAACTCGAAGACAAGGCTTTCAAATTAATCCAACCCATCAAAGACAAAAAAGAAAAAAAAAAGGATTAAAAAAATGAACAAAGCCTCCAAGTAGTTTGGGGCTACTTTAAATGTCCAAATCTAAGAATAATTGGTATTCCCAAGGAAGATGAGAAATCTAAAAGTTTGGAAAACATATTTGAGGGAATAATAGAGGAAAACTTCCCATCCTTGCTAGAGATCTAGACACCCAAATACACAAAGCTCAAAGAATATCTGGGAAATTCATTGCAAAGAGATTATCACTAGGCACAAAGTCATCAGGTTATCTAATGTCAAGACAAAGGAAAGAATCTTAGGAGTTGTGAGACAAAGGCATCAGGTAACCTATAAAGAAAAAACAGATTGGCTGCAGATTTCTCAACAGAAACCCTACAAGGTAGAATAAATTGGGGTACTATTTTTTGCCTCCTTAAGCCAAACAATTATCAGCCAAGAATCTTATATCCAGTGAAACTAAGCTTTATAAATGAAGAAAAGATATAGGAGACAGTCTTTTTCAGACAAACAAATGCTGAGGGAATTCACCAGCCCCACTACAAGAACTGCTAAAGGGAGCTCTAAATCCTGATACAAGTCGTTGAGATACACCACTATAGAACCTTCTGAAAGCATAACTCTCACAAGACCTAAATAACAATAATGCAATGAAAAAAGAGATATTCAGACAGCAAATAGCACAATGAATAGAATAGTACTTCACATCTTAATACTAAAATTAAATGTAAATTGACTAAACGCTCCACTTAAAAGATGCAGAATGGCAGAATGGATAACGATTCACCAACCAAGTTTCTGTTCTCTTCAGAAAACTCACCTGACACAAAGGACTCACATAAACTTAAGGCAAAGGGGTGGAAAAATATATTCTATACAATGGACACCAAAAGTGAGCAAGAGTAGCTATTAGTATATCAGACAAAACAAGCAACAGCAGTTAAAAAAGACAAAAGAGGGACACAATGTAATAATATAAGAAAAATATTACAATTCTAAATATATATGCACCTAACACTGGAGTTCCCACATTTATAAAACAATTACTATTGGGCCTAAGAAATGAGATAGATGGCAGCATAATAATAGTGGGGAGCTATAACACTCCACTGACAGCACTAGACAGGTCATCGAGACAGAAAGTTAACAAAGAAACAATGGACTTAATCTATACCCTGCAACAAATGGACTTAACAGATATTTACAGAACATTCTACCCAATAACTAGAGAATATACATTCTATTCATGATCACTTGGAACATTCTCCAAGATAGACCATCTGAGAGGCCACAAAACAAGTCTCCGTAAATTTAAGCAAATCAAAATTCTATCAAGTACTCTCTCAGACCACAGTGGAATAAAATTGGAAATCAACTCCGAAAGGAACCCTCAAAACCATGAAAATACATAGAAATTAAATAATCTGCTCCTGAAAGTCACTGGGTCAACAATGAAATCAAGATGGAAATTAAAAAATTCTTTGAACTGGGCGATAATAGTGACACATACTATCAAAATCTTTGGCATACAACAAAAGCAGTGCTAAGAGGAAAGTTCACAGCATTAAATGCCTACATGGAAAAGCCTAAAAGGGAACAAAGAGACAATTTAAGGTCACACTTCATGGAACTAGAGAAACGAGCAAACCCAACGCAAAGTCAGCACAAGAAAAGAAAAAATGGAGGTCAGAGCAGAACTAAATGAAAGTGAAACAACAGCAAAGAAACAACAACAATAAAAAAAAAATACCAAAGATAAATGAAACTAAAAGCTGGTTATTTGAAAAGATTAAAAAAAAATAGTTGATAGATCATCAGTGAGACTAACCATGAAAAGAATATAACTTCAGCCATAAAAAGAATGGCCAACATGGTGAAACCCTGTCTCTACTAAAAATACAAAAACTTAGCTGGGCATGGTGGCACGTGCCTGTAATCCCAGCTACTCGGGAGTCTGAGGCAGGAGAATTGCCTGATCCCAGGAGGCGGAGGTTGTGGTGAGCCGAGATCGCGCCATTGCACTCCAGCCTGGGTAACAAGAGTGAAACTCCGTCTCAAAAAAAAAAGAATGAGATCCTGTCATTTGCAACAACAAGGATGGAAGTCATTATGGTAGGTGAAATAAGCCGGACACAGAAAAACAAACTTCACATGTTCTCACTTATGTGTGACAGCTAAAAATTAAGGTAATTGAACTCACAGAAATGTAGAGCAGACTGATGGTTATCAGGGACTGGGGAGTATAGTGGTGTGGGGGAAGTGGAGATGGCTAAGGGGTACAAAAATATAGTTAGAATGAATCAGACGTACACTAGTACTTGTTAGCACAAGGTAACTACAGTCAACAATTGTACATTTAAAAATAGCGAAAGTATAATTGGATTATTTGTAATACAAAGAAAGGACAAATACTTGAGGTGATGTATACTCCATTTACCCTGATGTGATTATTATGCATTATATGCTGTATCAAAACATCTTCTGTACCTCATAAGTACATATACCTAATGTGTGCTTGCAAAAGTAAAAATAGAAAAATTTAAAAAACTGAAAGATTTGAGTTATTGAGAATCTGCTATAGTAAGTCAAAAGATGGGAGATGTAAAAACAGATTAAGAGAAATGGAAGACAAAATGAGAAGGATGAACATACATTTAATTGGATTAATAGCTGAAAAATTTTCAGAATTAATGGCAGACATGAATCACCACATTCAGGAAATATTAGAGTCTCTAATTGATTGTATACTTCTTGTGGTAAAACTGTAGAACATTAAAGACAGAAAGGAGCTCTTAGAAGAATTCACAGGGAAAAGACTAATTGCCTATAATAGAAAAATAACTAAAATTATAGTGAACTTTTCAAACCAACAAGAGAAACCAGAATATAAGGGAATAATAATTTCAAATTATTGAGAAGACTTAATTGCTAATTAACCATTTTGTGCCCAGATAAATTATTTAAGAATAAATAAAAGATTAAATATTTTCAGACAAAATACTACTCATGTTTTTAGTAATAGAACTGTCATAGGATCTACTGAAGGAAATTGAACCTGAAAGGAAGACTATAGGAGAAAAAGATGGTGAACAAGGAATAAAATGTGGGGAATATAAACACACATTGATGATAAGATAATAATATGAGTAGTAGCAGGGGTAATAGTAATAGTATTAATAATTAAAAACATAATTAATGTAAAGCTCAGAAAATTACAATACAACAAAATGTTTGAGCAACTATTACGATCATAAATAAAAGAGAGAAGATCAGAGTTAAAATGTTCTTACCTCCCTTGATTGTTTGGTAGAAGGATTGAGGATGAATTTAGATTCTCATGTTTTGAACATCCGTGATAACTCTTTAGGTCATTTCTTGCACTGCTATAAGGAAATACCTTTTAAATGACCAGGTCTTCTGTTAACTCAAAGTAAGAACACACTTATCACCAAGGAGATGGCCCAAGCCATTCATGAGGGATCCATCCTCATGATGCAAACACCACCTTCCAGGCCACACCTCTAATACTGGATATTACATCTCAACATGAGATTTGAGCAGGAACAAATATCCAAACCATATTATTTCACCTCTGACCTCACCCAAATGTCATGTCATTCTCACATTGCAAAGTACAATGCATGCCTTCTCAGTAGTCTTCCAAAGTCTTAACTCATTTCAGTATGAACTCAAACACCCAAAGTTCAAATTCTCATCTGAGACAAGACAAGTCCTTTCCACTTAGAACCTAAAAATAAAAAACAAGCTAGTTACTTCCAAGATACAATGGGGGTATCAGCACTGGATAAACATCCTTGTTCCAAAAAAGGGAAATAGGCCAAAAGAAAGGGCAGCAGACCCCATGCAAGTCTAAAACCAGAAGGGCAATCATTAAATATTAAAGCTCCAAAATACTCTCCTTTGGCCCCAAGTCCCACATCCAGGGAACATTGATGCAAGGGATGGGGTTCCAAGGGGTAGCTCTGTTCCTGTGGCTTTGCAGGGTTTGGTCTCTGTGGTTGCTCTGATGGGTTGGTGTTGAGAACCTGCAACTTTTCCAGGTGCAAAGTAAAAGCTGCCAGTGCATCTACCATTCTTGAATCTGGGAGACAGCAGTCCCTTCTCACAGTTTCACTAGGCAGTGCTCCATTGAGGACTCTGAATGGGGATTCTAACCACATACCTTTCCTCTGCACTACCCTAGTAGATGTTCTTATGGGGGCTTTACCCCTGCAGGAGGCTTCTGCCTGGGAATTCAGGCATATAGCCACTGAAATCTAGTCTGAGGCTTCCAAGGGTTCTTCGCTGTTACATTCTGCCCACCAACAGGCTTAGCACTATGTGAAAGCTGTCAAGGCTTATAGCATGCATTCTCCCCAGTGGCAGCTAGAGCTGTACTTGGGCTCCTTTGAGCCACAGCTGAAGCCAGGGTAGCTAGGATGCAGGCAGCAGTGTCTCAAGGCTGCACATGGTAGCAGGGCCCTGAACCTGGCTGACAAAACCAAAACCATTTTTTCCTCCTATTCCTTTGAAACTGTAATGGGGAGGGGGCTGCTGCAAATTTCTCTGAAATCCTTTCATGACCCTTTCCTTATTGTCTTGGATATTAGCAATTGGTTCTCTTTTAGTTATGCAAATTTATCTAGCAAGTAGTTGCTTATCATCTTGTTTGAATTCTTCTCTTGAAAAAGGTTTTTATTTTTCTGCCACATACCTGCAAATTTTCCAAACTTTTATGCTCTCCTTCTCTTTTAAATATAAGTTCCAACTTGAAGTCATTCCTTCGATCCTGCAACTGTATACAGGTTGTTAGAAGCAGCCAGGCTAATTCTTAAATAATTTGCTTCTTCGAGATTTCTTCTTCCAGATATGCTAAAGTATCACTATAAAGTTCCAGCTTCCACTGATCCCTAGGGCATGAACACAATGCAGCCAAGTTCTCTGCTAAGTCAATATGTGTGACCTTTGCTCCAATCCTCATTTCCATCTGAGATCTTGGCAACCAGGACTTCACTGTTCATACCACTATAGCAATTTGGTCACAACCATTTAACCAGTCTCTAGAAAATTCCAAAGTTTTTCTTATCTTCCTGTCTTCTGCTGAGCTCTCCAAACTTTTCTAACCTTTGCCTACTACCAAATTCCAAAATCATGGCTTCATTTTTATGTATCCTTGTAGCAGTGCTCCCCTCCTCAGTACCAATTTTCTGTATTAGACTATTCTTGTAATTCTATAAATACTGTAATTTATAGAGAAAATTGGTACTGAGGGTAATTTATAGAGAAAAGAAGTTCAATTGGCTCATGCTTCAATCACTTCAGAGCCAAGTCATTGAAAAGTCACTCGCACAAAATTCTTTCTTTTTTGCCTTTATCTTAGTGAACATGAAATTCTCACAGCTGGCAGAATTACTGAGAACAGCTATTTGTATTTTATTTTGCATTAGCAGCAAAAATGTTTTTGATTAAGCCCTGGAATTGTCTATATTGTAGCATTGCTTATTTTATCTGGTAAGTATAGGATGTATATTTACTTTTAAGCATGATCACTAAAAGAAGATAAATATGTAATATAACTTCAAGAGAATATAGATAGAGATTTTGAATAAAAATTGAAAGGAGGGAAAAGAATACAATGAAGTTATTATAAAACTGTATGCTTACAACAGTAAGTTCAAATATCTTTGTGTCTGTAGACATGATAGTGCACTTTAATGGTAATGCATTTCAGTTAGGAAACAGAGGTTGTTCCAACTGGAGTTCTAAAAATCTATTGGTATTTATAGGACACTTATCCAAATATAAAAAGCTAGAAAACTGAAATTATAGAGATACTATAGAGAAACTACATATTTTAATTAAAAAAGAAAGCTGGCATAGCTATATTAATTTCAGAAAAAATAAATTTTAAAGGAAAAAGAGGTATTGGATTTAACAATGTCACTGCATAATAATGAGAGTTGCATTTTACCAAGAATATATAAAGTTGTAAACTTGTAAATACCTAATAATGTAGCAAAAAGCAAATACAACCATTACAAAACATAGTAAGTTGACCCAAATATTAAAAATTGATTTAAAAAAATTAGGTGATTTTAACACCTCTCTTCCAGTAATGGTTAGTTCATATGAACGAAGCAATACCAAGGACATAAATGATTTAAACTAAACAATTAAGAAATGTAATATCATAGTAGGTATACAACCTTGTGCAGATTGGTTAAGGAATATTTATGTCTCTCAAGTACCTGTGGAGCATTTCTGCAATTTCACTTCACATCAGGTGTACAAAGACGCTCAACAAAGAGCAAAGTACCAGTTTCCCAGAAATTGTATTTGCTATCTGTCTTAGTGTTTTGTGTTGTTGGAAAGGAATAGCTAAGACGGGGTAATTTATAAAGAGAATGGCTTATTTGGCTCATGATTATCATGGCTGGAAAGTTTTAAGATTGGACATCTCCATCCAATGAGGGCCTCACGCTGCTGTCACTCATAGCAGAAGGCAAAGGGTAGTTGGTGTGTGCAGAAATCACATGGTGAGAGAGGAATCAAGAGAGAGTGTGGGGTGGTACCAAGCTCTTTTTAACAATCAGCTCTCACCAGATCTAATAGTGTGAGAGCCCCCTCACACCCAAGGGCAGGAATTAGTCTCTTCATGAAAGATTCATCCTCATTATCCAAACACCTCTGATTAGGCCCCATCTCCAACATTGATTGAGATAAAATTTCAACATGAGGTTTGGAAAGGTCAGACATCCAAACTGTATCAGTGACCAAAATGAGATTAAATAAAAAATTTAATTAACTATATAATGACTCAAAAGTAGACCCACAAGTTTAAAACAATCTAAATAAGCCATAGCTCAAAAGAACTCATAATAGAAACTAAAAAATAAAGCAGAATAGACATAAAAATAATACATTACAAAATTAATAAGATGCACAAATGCAGTCTTTTGAGAAAACCATATGCCTTTGTTCATATGAAATAATAGTGCTATTATCTTAGAAAAAAGATTTAAACTATAATTAGAAAAATATCCTAATAAAGCTAGTAAAATAACACCACCGCCAACAGAAGCAATACAAATAATGTAGAAAAAATACAAAAATAAGTCAATTCAGATAGTTTTACTAGTGAGTTTTTCCAAACATTAAAGGAAAAAATATTAACATGGAATAAAAAAAGGAGGGCATCACAGATTCTTCTAAAAGGCTTTCATAACTTTGATAATCAGACCTAGAAAATTATGAATTTAAAACTGTAAGAAATAGGACTAACAATTTAATCTATATCATGCTCAAATCATTTTATAAACCTAGGGGCAAACTCAAGTCAACAATGTAGCAAGTATTTCATAAATATTTATATTGGACGCTGTAATTTGCCTCCCAGATATTTATTAGAACGATGACATTATTCACCCAGATATCAGGAGTGTTAGCTTTTGACAACTCATAGGTGAATCATTTGGACAGAAAGATGCTTTACTCAAGATTATGCATTTGCCTTCCTGATGGATCTCATATCTGATGACTGGCCAAGGATGGGACATAAAGGCACAGCCTTCTATTTTAATTGGAAATAACTCCGAAAGGCCATGTCAGCTTCAGCTCTACCCATTGTCAACTTTGAAGGTGGAAAAAGATGAGTGATATGAATGACATCAGATTGCTATTTATAAGGCTTTCACCTATATTTTCAATACTCTATTTCTCAAGCAAAGTGTTCAGTACTTATGTCTTTATTAAAATATATGTTATGCTTCTATGTGTTTCTAAAATATTTAGTAATAAATAAACACATCTGAAAATAAATTTACACCAAGAGCTTGTGCTTTGCAGTCAAATAGATCTGGGTTCAGATCCTGCGTCTTCTTACTTCCTTGACAAAGTATGCCTCACTGAGCCTCAGTCTCTTTACCTATGACATAAGAATAAGAATCTTACTGTATCTCTTTAAAGTGTCTATTACCATCTTTAGCTAAAGATGTTCAATATATGTTTACTTTAAAAATAAAGTTTTGCCTGTAATCCCAGAACTTTGGGAGGCTGAAGCGGGTGGATCACGAGGTCAAGAGATCGAGACCATCCTGGTCAACATGGTAAAACCCTGTTTCTACTAAAAATACAAAAAATTAGCTGGGCATGGTGGCACGTGCCTGTAATCCCAGCTACTCAGAAGTCTGAGGCAGGAGAATTGCCTGAACCCAGGAGGTGGAGGTTGCAGTGAGCCGAGATTGTGCCATTGCACTCCAGCCTGGGTAACAAGAGCAAAACTCCATCTCAAAAATAAAAAAATAAATAAAAATAAAATTTTGGGGAAGAGAAGAATGAAAGGATCTGCAGGTTTTGACTAGGAGGGGACTCCAAATTCCCTTTTCCCTCAGAGTCCAGGCTACAAATCTCCCTTTTTGGCTTGTTTACCATGTTAGGGCAATGGAGGTATTGTAAGTGGAAAACCTATTCCTATTAGAATACCTTCTATACTAATGTTCTGTGATACTACAAAAAGAAGAGCCTAGGATGTCAAACATCTATTTAAGATACTGACATTACTTCCTTTAATCTGATAGAGATATTTGTAGGCTAGATACTGGGATTCTTAACCCTGGCTGAGCACTAGAACAACTTAGGTGCTTTAAAAATATACCTATTCCTGGGCATCCATCTTCTGAGAGTCTTAAATATTTGGTGTGGGGTGGAGCTCAGACCCAGTTTTGTTTTCAAAACTTGGCAGGAGATTCTAATTTGGAACCAAAATAAAGAAACACTAGTCAGAATTTCTCAAATCATAATGTATCAGCAGGCAGCTTTTTAAGCCCAATCTCAAAGCCATCCCATTGAAATACTGAAGTTTTGGGGAATAAGTTGAAATTGCAATGTTCTTACATGTTTCTCAACTGTTTCTTTTGGACTCAGTGTTTCAGAGCCACTACCTTAGAGCTGAAATATATAGTTAATTTCAGAAGAAACTATTGTGATCCTTAAAATGTTCAGGTTGATTTTTTTTTCAGGATCAAAATTATCCTGAAAATCAGAATGAAACCAAGTATCATTTCATTTGACTCTCATTTACAAAATCCCATGAGTTCAATAAGCTCCCTTGGATATTAGCGTACTGAGAACACACTTTGGTCAAACTGAAGGGTGGTCCTCAGAGAATCTTTTTCCAGAGATCTTCAATTTTCCCACAGTAAAGGACTCTCTGGCTCCAATTGGCATCTTGTTCTCTGATTTCTCTCCTCAAACAAATGCTTGACTTCATACTGAGCCTTTTCTGATGATCACAAAAAACCTCTCTGCTTTGTTGCTTGGCTACCTAATTGACTCTCTCTTCTCATCAGAGAGTCTGCTGCTTCACAAAGAGTGAGACTTCTGAAGCACACACAACAAGAGCAATCACCTTTTCCTAAGGAGTCCTTGGAAATGTAAGCTCAACTAGCAAGACAAGACTTGTCTTACCAAAGTAACATACTCCAGCAGTTACCTTCAATCTAGCAATAGAATTGTTGAAGGACTTGTTACACTCTCTAGCAGTAAATGTCAATCTAACAATGGAATTATTGAAATGCTTTCAATAATACATTAAGCTTTGTGTTTTCAGCTCATGCAGAAACCAGTTCTACTATTTCTATTTTGCAAATGAAGAACATGAAATTCAGGGAGGTGAACTAATTTAACCACATTAGCTCAGAAATATAGTTGTGTAGCTGAAACTTGAACCCAGTTCACAATGAAACCAAAGCCTAGATTCTTTCTACTAAAACACACTGTTTTGTGCAATTTAGTGAAGATTACATCCTGAAATTCTTTGCTGAGATTCTTTGTGTAAATCCTCAAGGAGTTTTGCTTATCTATAAAAATGCAAATATGCATCTAGACAAAGAATAAGAAAACGAAAGCTGTCAGAGCAATTTTAACCTGAAAAGTAATTTTATTTAAAAAGCCCAGATGAGGTACACATTTAGAAAGAATGTGATAGTTATTACTATTCTTAGACAAATATTTTTATTCACCTTTTTCCAGAACATAATTAGACTTCTAGATTTTACTTCTCCACTTCCTTGGATTTATTTACATCTGTGAAAGTTGCTTTTACCAATTAGGCTCATTACAAACGTTTGAGAGCAAGGACACAATTTGATGCATTCTATTTTCCCTTTGTGATGGCAAATGTCAATGTTTGGGTTGGAGGCTGATTCATTAACCTGGATCCAGAAATGAGAAATGTGGAATAGAACTCACAGTCAACCCATGTCAAATATGCAGCATTAGTAGAAAATAAATCTATATTGTTACAAGTTTCTAAATTCATGGAGTTTGTTAGTTATGAAGGCATAATCTAGCCTATGCTGACTACTGTAAAAATCAGCCTCTAGAAGTGAGTTCTGAATGACAACTACAAAAGCACAACTAACCCACCAAATAAAAACAAAAAAACAAAAACCACCATTATTAAATATAGGTTACATTTTTCTAGTGATGATATGACAGGTGATAAGAAAACTGATACCAAAGGCTGGAGAGATGACTGTCCGAGTTATTCAGTGTCAAACATTTAGTAAATTGTTATTTGTAGCAACAGAAAAAAATTGTTGTACTGAGCTATCACATAAAAGAGATGAACTCTAAAAACAGTTGGTCATGGGGCAGAAATGATGAATAAATAAAAAGCATATAGAAGTATTTATGAAATTCAGGAATTTGGAAGTTTAGAAGAAGCAGCTGCTTCATAACCCCAAACTAAAACATAGAGCCAAAAAAGCCTTTGGAAAACAAGAATTGGTTAGAACTCAGTTTTATTGCAAGGATCATATCAAGAGTGTGTTTAGATTAAAATGTCTCCAAGAAACATTGTGGTACCTAGTTATATCAGTCTCTTCTCATGCTGCTCATAAAGACATACCAGAGACTGGGTAATTAATAAAGAAAAAGAGGTTTATTCCATGGTGCATATATATCAAATTTTCTTTATCCAGTCTATCATTGATGGGCATTTGGGTTGGTCCCATGACTTTGCTATTGTAAACAGTGCTGTAATAAACATATTTGTGCATGTCTTTGTAGTAGAATAATTTATATTCTTCGGGGTGTATACCCAATAAGGGAATTGCTTGGTCAGATGGTGTTTATAGATTCTAGATTTTTGAGAAATTACCATACAATCTTCCACAATGGTTAACTAATTTACATTCCCACCAACAATATAAAAGTGTTCCTATTTCTGACAGCTTTGGCAGCATCTACTGTTTCTTGACTTTTTAATAATCATCATTCTGACTGAGGTGAGATGGTTTCTCATTGTGGTTTTGATTTTCATTTCTCTAATGATTTGTGATGTTGAGCTTTTTTTCATATGGTTTTTGGCCACGTAAATGTCTTGGTTTGAGAAGTGTCTGGTTCATATCCTTTGCCCACTATTTTATGAATTTTTTTCTTGTAATTTATTTAAGTTCCTTAAATTCTGAATATTAGACCTATGTCAGATGGGTAGATTGCAAAATTTTTCTTTCATTCTGTAGGTTGCCTGTTCACTCTGATGATAGTTTCTTTTGCTGTGCAGAAGCTCTTTAGAGTAATTAGATCCCATCTATCAATTTTTGCCTTTGTTGCAATTGCTTTTGGCATTTTTGTCATAAAGTCTTTGCCCATGCCTATGTCCTGAATGATACTGCCTAGGTTTTCTTCTAGTTTTTATGTTTTTGGGTTTTAAATTTAAATCTTTAATCTATCCTGAGTTAATTTTTGTATAAGGTATAAGGAAGGGGTTCAGGTTTTATGCAGCCATTAAAAAGAATGAGGTTTTATCCTTTGCAGGGACACCGTTGAAGCTGGAAGCCAGCATCTTCAGCAAACTAACACAGGAACAGAAAATGAAAGACCACATGGTCTTATTTATAAGTGGGAGTTGAACAATGAGAGCACATGAATGCAGGGAGAAGAACAACACACACCAGGTCCTGTTGGGGGTTGTAGAGGTGAACTTAGAGGATGGGTCAATAGGTGCAGCAAATTTCCCTGGCACACACATACCTATGTAACAGACCTGCATGTTCTACACATGTATCCTGGAACTTAAAGTTGAAAATAAAAAAGAGGCTTAATGGACTCAGTTCCACATGGCTAGGAAGGCTTTACAATTGTGGCAGAAGGCAAAGGAAGAGCAAAGTCACATCTTACATGGTGGCAGGCAAGAAAGAGTATGTGCAAGGGAACTCCCCTTTATAAAACCATCAGATCTTGTAAGACTTATTCACTTTAAGAGAACAACATGGGAAAGACCTGCTCTCATGATTTAGTTATCTCCCACCAGGTCCCTCCCAGGGCACATGGGAATAGTGAGAGCTACAATTTGAGATTTGGATAGGATACCAAATCATATTATTTTACCCCTGGCTCCACCCAAATCTCATATCCTCATATTTTAAAGCCAATTGTGCTTTCCCAGCAGTCCCCTAAAATCTTAACTCATTTCAGCATTAACTCAAAAGTCCATAGTCCAAAGTCTTATCTGAGACAAAAGTCCCTTCTGCCTATGAACCTGTAAAATCAAATGTAAGTTAATCACTTCCTAGGTAAAAAGATGGTACAGGAATTGGATAAATAAACCCATTCCAAATGAGAGAAATTGTCCAAAATAAAAGGGCCACAAGATCCATGCAAGTCTAAAATCCAGCAGGCCAGTCATATATTAAAGTTCCAAAATGATCTCATTTGACTTCATGTCTCACATCCAGGTCACGCAAGAGCTAGGTTCCCATGATCTGGGGCAGCTCTGCCCCTGTGGCTCTGCAGGGTACAGCCTTCCTTCTGGCTGCTTTCATGAGCTAGTGTTGAGTGTCTGAGGGTTTTCCAGGCACATGGTGCAAGCTGTCAGTGCATCTATCATTCTGGTTCCATTCTCACAGCTTCACTAGGCCGTGCCTCAGTGGGGACCCTGTGTGGTGATTCCAACTCCACATTTCCCTTCTAAACTTCCCTAGCAGAGGTTTTCCATGAGGGCCCTGTCCTTGAAGCAAACTTTTGCCTGGACATCCAGGAGTTTCCATACATCCTCTAAAATCTAGGTGGATTTTTGGTGTTGAGTGAGCAGGTGCCCAAAAATCAATTCTTTGGGCACTTGATTGCTCAACACTAAAATTAAAGCTGCTAAGGGTTGGGGCTTGCACTCTCTGGAGACATGGCCTTGGCTGTACATTGGCCTCTTTTAGCCATTGCTGGAGAAGCTGGACACAGGATACCAAGTCTCTAGGCTGCACACAGCAGGGGTACTCTAGGCCCCATGAAATCATTTTTTCCTCCTAGGCCCCCAGGCTTGTGATAGGAGGGGCTGCTGTGAAGGTTTCTGATATACCTTGAAGATATTTTCCACATTGTCTCATTACTTATCCAAATCTCTGCAGCAGGCTTGAATTTATCCCCAGAAAATGAGTTTTCCTTTTCTGTTGCACAATCAGGCTGCAAATTTTCCAAACTTTTATGTTCTGCTTCCTCTTGAACACTTTGCCACTTAGACATTTCTTCTAAGAAGACATTTCTTCTAAGAAGTAGGGTTTCCAGCTTTATCCTTGTCCCTGCAAAGAACAGAAAACCAAACACCACATGTTTTCACTCATAAGTGGGTGTTGAACAATGAGAACACATGGACACAGGGAGGGGAACATTGCACACTAGGGCCTGCTAGGGGGTGAGGGGCCTGGGGGACAGCTAGCAGGGGGTAGGAGGATTGGGGAGGTATGACACTAGGAGAAATATCTAATGTTGATGGGGTATGGATGCAGCAAACCACAATGGCACGTGTATACCTATGTAACAGACCTGCACATTCTGCACATGTACCCCAGATTTTAAAGTAGAATAAAAATAAATCAATAGATAAAAAGACAAAAAAGAAATTTCTTCCACCAGATACCTTAAATCATCCCTCTCAAGTTCAAAGTTCCACAGATCTCTAGGACAGTGAAAAAATGCCACCAGTCTCTTTGTATAACAAGAGTGACCTTTACTTCAGTTCTCAAAAAGTTACCTATCTTTATCTGAGACCACTTAATCCTGGACCTTATTGTCCAAATCACTATCAGCATTTTGATCAAAGCCATTAAACAAGTGTCTAATGGCTAAACAAGTGTCTAAACAAGTATCAATGAAGGTAATCTTTGAAAATGTCTGCCCTGTGGGATTTCAGCATATTTATAAACCTGAGTCAGCTGTCCAACTCCTATTATTCATTTTGAAGAGGAGTGTTCATTGCGGTTTTTCTGCCTATGTTAGAGCCGTGTATGTTGGATATGTGGAGGGGGCAGAAAACATTTTCATTCATAGATCTCTAGATCAAGAGTCTCCACACATCAGCCAGATGGTGCAGACCTTCAGCTTGATACTTTGAGGAAATGAGATTCTAGGGCTATAACCTTTAGTGACAAGGATAATGTATTTTGTGTTTAAAAAGGAGAGTAAACGCAATATTTGGTGAGCAGGAGGAAAGCCTGTGGTGACAAATTTCTTGTCACTGAATATTATTGACTCTCCACCTTCTAATACATGGTAGGATACCACTTCCTGTGCTCCCCTGCCCTTCTCCTAGTTAAAATCGGACATGCTCATGAGAATTACCTATGAAATGTGAACAGGGTTATGTATCACTTTTGAGTAGTCTTAAGAGGCAGTGTGTCATTCACTACATTATCTTCTCTCTGTCTCAGCATCAGTAAGTATTACGAATAGGGATTGTTTCATCAGCCTGGATATGGGAGTAAGGAGATATGGAGCCATTCTTCTTCTTGACCTACAACGGGCATGTCATAGTCTGAGTCCCAAAGGTTTGAACATTGTTGAGCATTGCAGTATAATCCCAATTGTTCTGACTGCTTCACAGAACTCAGCAACTGTAGTTAACAACCAGCCACATCGACTTTTTTTAATGCATCTACTTTTACATTACCTGCCTACCTGCCTGACCCTTTAAGACACTTAGTTTGCAATTCCTGAATATAATTTCTGAAGTTTCCTGCATTATGTTTCTCAACTATTTTCTAACCCTCTAATCAGAGCTCCATTTAAATTGTATTTAGACCTTGTACTTGTATTTGAAAATTTACAAACTAAGGAATCCTTAGTTCGGAGTTAAGGAGTCTAAGTGAAGAAAAGGATACATGGAGCACTATACAAAATGTAAAGCACTGGATTAACCTCCTGAATTTCAAAGTTAAATTCATACATCAGAAAGCCCTTCCTCCCATCTATTAAAAATTAGGTTAGGACCGAATTTAAAACAAGTTTATACCTTCCCCATTCTCAATAGAGATAAACTTCCTACTGATTTTCATGACTGAAGACATACTTCTCAAAATTTCTTTATAAGCCAAGATATATATATCCTCAAGCCACAGACATCAAAGCCATTTAATATATAAAATCATACTTCTAATTTTTATCAACTTTTTCAATTACTTTTCACCTAATTGCTTTGCCAAATAACAAATTTGCACAAAAGACTTTTCCCCTTATATACCTTAACTCTTTTATGTCTTTGCTATAGCATGTAACTCAATGTGCCTACATCATAATTCATTTCCTATTTTCCACAATAAATTGTCAATCCTTTAAGGGATTATGTCTACGTATATTTTTGTGCCAGATGATTGCTCTTATAAAAGGTGCTCCATTAATATATTTACTTTAGCATAAATTCATATATTTAAATTAAGTTAGCATATTTAAAGTTAAAACTCTATTAATAGTATTTTAATAGAGAGATAATTCCTAGTATTTATTATTTGCTACCAAGCACTTATTGACTTTAATAAGAAAAAATGTTTATAAATGTAGCATAGTCCTGTGTTACATCCTAATGCCTCCTAAAATATAAACTCACAGTCTGGGAAGAGCAGAGGCTCTGCAATTTATTAGCTGCAATTTACTAGGTCACATACAGCTAGTCAGACCTTTGAGGCTCAGTTTACTTATCTGTAGAATTGAGACAGTAGTATGCATCTCATTGCCCTGCTCTGAGGTTAACTGGGTAGTAGACAGAAAGTTTCTGGTGCATTGCAATCACTGAAATTTTCTTTCTTTCTTTCTTTCTTTCCTTCTTTCTTTCTTTCTTTCTTTCTTTCTTTCTTTCTTTCTTTCTTTCTTCTTTCTTTCTCCTTCCTTCCTTCCTTCCTTCCTTCCTTCCTTCCTTCCTTCCTTCCTTCCTTCCTTCCTTCCTCCCTTCCTTCTTTCTTTCTTCCTTCCTTCCTCCTTTCTTCCTTCCTTCCTTCCTCCCTCCTTTCTTCCTTTTCTCTCTCTTCCTTTCTTTCTTTCCTGATGGAGTCTGGCTCTGTTGCCCAGGCTGGAGTGCAGTGGTGTGATCTCAGGTCACTACAACCTCCACCTTACAAGTTCAAGCTGTTCTTCTGCCTCAGACTACAGGCACACACCACCACACCTGACTAATGTTTGTATTTTTAGTAGAGATGGGGTTTCACTATGTTGACCAGGCTGGTCTCAAACTCCCAACATTGTGATCTGCCTGCCTCTGCCTCCCAAAGTGTTGGGATTGCAGGCATGAGCCACTGTGCCTGGCCTCAAATTTTATTTCTTATCTGGATTAGTGAAGATTATCTAACTTCCACAGCATTGCTTTTTTCTCTAAGTATGGACTAGACATTGCCCTCCTTTGGCCCAATACACTTTAAATTGAAAAACTGAAGATTAAAAATACAAAGAAAGGGCTGGGCGCAGTGGCTCACGCATGTAATCCCAGCACTTTGGGAGGCCGAGGCTGGTGGATCACGAGCTCAAGAGATCGAGACTATCCTGGTCAACATGGTGAAACCCCATCTCTACTAAAAATACAAAAATTATCTGGGCATGGTGGCGCATGTCTGTAATCCCAGCTACTCAGGAGGCTGAGGTAGGAGAATTGCCTGAACCCAGGAGGCGGAGGTTGAGGTGAGCCGAGATCGCGCCATTGTGTTCCAGCCTGGGTAACAAGAGCGAAACTCTGTCTCAAAAAAAAACCCAAAAAACAAAAAACAAAGAAAGCCTTTCCTTCTTTTTCAGTCTATGAATTAACAAGAAAAAATGCTGATTTAGATGCATAACTCAACATTTAAAATATTCTATATTGCCTTCATTAAAATTGCCAATACAATTTTTGAAATTTTACATTTGCCATTACAGTGATAACCAATAGGTATGATTTTATATAATATATATTATGATATGTCTATATATAAAAACGTATATGTTTGCATACATGAAACTATTCATGGGAAAATGCTATATAAATATAACTTGATTTAAAAAACATTATACTTACGTCTTTATTGCTTAAGAATGACAGCCAGTCTCCATGTACTTTTTCATTTATTTGGTCAATCAAGTAAAAATCTTTGTTTTTGGTAATATTAACAAATATTATTAATTAACTAGTTAAATTGGAGGTTCCTTTTCTAATGTTTCACCAATACGCTCTTCAGTTACATTTGAGAAGTAAAACAACAAATTTATTTATCCATTTTTTTGATGATGCTTCAAAAACCATATGAAAATAAGTCACCACTTTTAAATGAGTAGTCTCTACATCCAGTAACGACTCTAAATCTCTCCCTCTCTTTTTTTTTTTTTTTTTGAGACAGAGTCTCGCTCTGTGCCAGGCTGGAGTGCAGTGGCATGATTTTGGCTCATTGCAACCTCCGCCTCCTCGATTCAAGCGATTCTCCTGCCTCAGCTTCTCGAGTAGCTGAGACTACAGGGATGCGCTACCACACCTAGATAATTTTTGTATTTTTAGTAGAGACGTAGTTTCACCATATTGGCCAGAATGGTCTCATTCTCCTGACTTCGTGATCCACCCACCTTGGCCTTCCAAAGTGCTGGGATTAAAGGTGTGAGCCACCACACCCAGCCATGACTTCTAAATCTTATATGAGTTGTGAAGAATTTATGTATTAAGGCCATGTCAAACAATAAAAATGCACTTTTCTGAGGAAGAAATTTGTTTACTCTGATAATTCCTAACTAGTGGTTTAACTTGTTTTAAATCAACTTGATTTAAACCACTAGTCAGTAATAATCATAGTAAACCAAATCACCTGTTACATATCTTTAAATTCGTGAATAAAACATTGGATAATATATAGAATGATGTTGATTAAAATTACTCCTGTTCTTTGTCTCAAACATCTTTGAAGCCTTGCCAACCTTTATTTGCTCATTACTTAGTGCAATACAGTCTCATTCAGTATCATCAGACAGTGGGGCTTGGTCCCTTATAACCCACATTTCTAAATAAAGTCAACTCATATCTTTATATCCTAACCCTTTATTTTTAATGCCATTCTTTTCTTGGATGGGGATCTATAATTACATAGCATTCTAGCATTCTGTCATTTTCTAAGCACTGAAAATACATAAGTCCTGAAATAGTTAAGCACGTTTTTGCTAACTCAAGGTCAACCTTGATGCATGCTCACTTTCATACACCACAGACTTACAATGCAGGAGCTACTGAGATACACATAGAAACTGCTGAGGTATATGCAGTTCTGTTTGCAAATAATCCTAAACTTGTAAATACTCCCAAATGACTGAAAGTTTGTATTTCTTTGCTAGACCAATTGATCCTTATTCTACTCTGAACAATTCAAACTATATGTTGTCAATTTATCGATGTTTTAGTTACAGTTAAAAGTCAGCAGGCTGAAGCTAGTAGAGAACTGAGTGAGAAAGTGCTGAAAAAACTTCTCTAGAAAATTTTAGGTCATTATTTGCCAGACTGTTGAAGAGGACAGAAGTGTGATATTATTATATTAATTTAGGAACATTTTAAAAAGTTATTCTTCTTAGTGGAGTTAGCTTTTGGCTTTTAAAAATGTGACAAAATATACATAGCATAAAATTTACCATTTTAACAATTTTTAAGTGTACGATGCAGTGCAGTGGTGTTTAGTAGATTCACATCATTTTGCGACTATTATCACTATCCACGTCCATAACATTTTTATCCTCCCAAATGGAAACTTTGTATCCACTAAGCATCAATACCTTCTCACGTCTTTTCTTCCAGCCCTTGATAACCACTATTCTACTTTTTGCATCTATGAATTTGACTATCCTAGGCATCTATATATGTGAGGACAAAATAGGTATAGCACTTCGTATAATGTTTTCAAGGTTCATTTATATTATAGCATGTACTCTTTTTTCTTTTTTTCACTAGATGGAGTCTTGCTCTGTCACCCAGGCTAGAGTGCAGTGGCATGATCTCGGCTCACTGTAACCTTTGCCTCTCAGGTTCAAGTGATTCTCCTGCCTCAGCCTCACAAGTAGCTAGGATTACAGGTACATGCCACAACACCCGTCTAATTCTTGTATTTTTAGTAAAGATGGGGTTTCACCATGTTGGCCAAGCTGGTCTCGAACTCCTGACCTCAAGTCATCTGCACTCCTCAGCCTCCCCCAAAGTGCTGGGATTACAGGCCTGAGCCACCATGCCCAGGCTGCGTGTACCCTTTTTTAGGCTAAAGTATATTGTATTGTGTGTATATAACACATTTTGTTTATTGATTCATCCATCCATAGACATTGGGTTGCTTCCTCCTTAACTACTGGGAATAATGCTGGTATAAACATTGGTGTACAAATATCTGTTTGAGTTTTTCCTTTTAATTCTTTTGAGTGTATACCCAGAAATAGAATTGCTGAATCATGTTGATTCTATTTTTTTTTATTTTTGAGGAGCCACCAGACTGATCTCCACAGCTGCTGTATCATTTTGCATCCTACCAGCAATGTACAATGTTCCATTTCTCTTCATCTTTGCTAACACTTGTTGTCTTCTGGAATTTTAATTTTTTAAAAATAATAGCCCTCTCTCATAGGTTTGAAGTCAGAGTTTAGGATGACTTGAGTAATTGAGGTTTAAATGTTAATTAATTGAGCTAAGAGTGGAGGATATGCAGCATTTGAACAATGCTTAAGTTCACTCATCTCTGGTTAAAATTTATCAGATATAAAATTAAAAGATCTATTTATGAACTAAATAAATAATGTGTCTCTTACTTTATGCTGAGCACCATACTAGGCAGATGAGTGTTTGGGTTATACAGGCCTGTGCCCATGAGAAATTCCTAAGGTATTTGAGAATTAAATCTAACCTGTTGTAGGCTGTTTAACAATTGCCTGCAGCAATAAGAGTAAGTGGTCTGCTGATAAATGAAGCAGCAATATTACCTTACACTTAATTCTTCATGCAGAGCTTTTAAGTTATTTTGAATTGTACCATCACATTTGCTCAAGTCTTTGTCCTTGAATATAAAATAGTGATGGTCAACTCTGAGAGACTGGTATGTAAAAACGAAGAGCATATCAGCTTCTCTCTGATGGTCCTACTTGACCCACAAAACCCCTTGGAATTCTGAAACCTTTGGACACTCTATTTCATATGAATGTGCTCCTGCAATCTGAAGGTACTTCAGATGTAAAATCCTAAATGCTCTGCTCCCTCATTTACCTTTCTCTCTCCCTTAATAGTTTGTGTCTCTTTGAAGGCAATGTATATTCAATGAAAGAAAATTTAGCCTGGCCTATTGCCTGACTTTATTAATTAATCACTGAACTCTTCCTCCAGGCCTGGGTATTACTTCAGCATCCTTCTGAAAACCCACCCTGGGTAGCCAGTAGCAATTATTTCTGTTTTGTCCCTTATGCTACTAACTTCTAGCTTTGGGTTAATATCACTATCTCACATTGTAGATGAAGAAACTGAGGCTTAGAAAGTTGATCTTGCCACTAATGTTAATGTGATAAGATTCCTTTTAAAAGATGAAACTTTTCAGACTGAGATAGAGCTAGAATATTGAGCCAAAATTGCACGTATCCTGAATCTAGTGATCTTCCTACTTATCATAGACAATTTCTGAGGCAGGTGGAAATTTACCTTTACTTTTGACACAAGATTAAAAGCAAGAAAAATATGCAATACCACTTTCTTATTCTCTCTGTAAGCCCAATGCCTTAACGAGGACATTAAAAGTTCGAACAAAAGTTCTGACTTTACATTTACCACTTACATTTCTGTCTGACTTAATATTTGTTCAGAATAAAAGTTTATCTTGAGATTTTCCTACTAATATTGTGTTCTTAAGACTCATTGTTTTCCCATGTACTTTTTAATTTAAGCAAACAAATAAAAAAAAATAGATATACCTGAGAGCCGCAGCTTCAGACACGGTATTCCATAATTTAAAAATATCGCAGTCCATTCATGTCTCCTATACTCCAAATATTTATCTTAGGGGCAATCTTTCTTTTCCTTGCAATTCAAGGCCAGGCTTTAATCTGGCAGACAATCAAACCCTCCCATGTGACTTTCATCCCTGAATGATTGACTGCCTTTAAAAGGCTCATGTTTTATTAGAGTGTGTGATTAAAACATGAAGACAAGTGGTGAAATCACGGCCACAGCAACCATCTGAATATATGGTCCACTCTCAGGAGAAAACCGATTTGAGGTCTGTTAAAATGAAATTATGGTGGGCCATAATGGAGGGCAGCATTTCCATAGGTATCGCAACACTGTGGGCATGAAGGATTATGCTGACAGATGTGTGCACGAGTCCGTCTTTCAAGAGGGGTTGCTGCTGCCCATAGAGCTAACTCTTACCTAGTCTTTAATAAATGACCAACTCATTGTCTCTACCTTATAGCCTTCTTTTGTGCCTAGGATGGATGCATTATATTTTATTTTTATTATACTTTAAGTTCTGGGGTACATGTGCAGAACATGCAGGTTTGTTACATAGGTGTACATGTGCTTTGGTGGTTTGCTGCACCCATTCCCCCGTCATCTACATTAGGTATTTCTCCTAATGTTATTCCCTCCCAATCCCCGCACCTGCTGCTAACCCTCCCCTAGTCCCCACACCCCTGGACAGGCCCCGGCATGTGATGACCCTCTCCCTGTGTCCATGTGTTCTCATTGTTCAACACCCACTTATAAGTGAGAACATGTGGTGTTTAGTTTTCTGTTCTTGTGTCAGTTTGCTGAGAATGATGGTTTCAGTGCATTTTCTTTCTCTCTCCTTCCATTGGGCCTGAGTATCATTGCCAGAACACTTGCCATACTTGGATATAAATATTGACTTCTTTTTGTCATCCCAGAAGATAAGTTTCTTAAAAACAGGAAATGATTCTCATAAGTTTTCATATTTCCAGTGCCCAATATAATAGAAGGAACTTAATACATATTTTTTAATGAGTGAGGATAAATTGTAGGCAAAAATCCATGAATTTGTTTACTCTGTCAGTCTTCTGCCTGTGCTTCCCTGTCATAGTACTTAGCATATGCCTTTGTAAGTGTTTAATGACCTACCTACTGTGCTGTAAACACCATTAAGGCAGGACCTCTAAGGTGCTCATTGGTTTGCTGTTGTCTGTTGGTAGTACTGCCTTTCATGTGTTTGTTGAACGCTCACAAGCTGCTGCCAACTTCCTTCTCAGCATATTTTCGTATCACTTCCTGCTCTCATACCACAACAGATAACACCAAACATCCCACAGGTTGCCATCTTTTGCCTCTGTATATTTGCACATGCTAGTCCCTCCTCCACCCCGAATACTCCTTTCCTAACTCCTAATTTTCCTTTGGGTCCAGCTGAAGCATCACAGCTTTTGCAGAGACTTGCTTGACTACTCTTCTGAGGCTGGGCTAGACACTTCTGTGATGCACACACAGCTCTTGATGTTTGGTCTCTCATCATATTTACTCTTTGTTACATCTTTGTAATGGAAAATATTGCTTCCCAAATTGTAAAGTCCATGAATCTTGCTCTCCAGGGATTTCCCAGCACCTGCCACAGTACCTGGCAGGGCTGGCATGGCTGGCATGTACTAAGTAAACATTTTTGAGGAAGTAGTATTCACATTTTCCACAGCCCACCAACAGAGTCCCCAATTTGCCACATTTCCTAATGTTCCTCAACTCACCCTCATTATTCTGCACAATTTACAATTTAGTACTGCCCTTACAGTTCTGCCTGAATGCTTTTCTACTTCCTCTGAACTCTGTTAAACCTCCAGGAAATTTTCCTTGGCTTCACCAGCACGCATGTATTAACTGATGCTCAGAAATCTATTTTATTACCACTCGTTACCACATCCATTATTTCCTGTGGGAATTCCAACTTGTGCTGCTTGTGGAATGTGGCATTTGCCTCCCCAACCAGGAAGTTCATTTTTGTAGCTTCTACTGCAGCCCAGGCTCTACTCTTTGGCACTTTCTTCACAAACCCTTGAAATGAAGCTGGGCAAGACCAGACTCAATGAACACCACGTAGCATCACCATGAATGTGGAAGGGAAACAGAGGCCATGGAAACAACATGTGAAAATCTGGTTTGGTATTTCAAAAGAAGCATCAAAAGAGTCATCATGGGAAAAAATCCTCCAGGATTATTAGGATTCTTTGCTCTATTTTATGAGTTTTTAACTATCTTTTCTTTCTTCCTTTCTTTTAGACATAATCTTTTTTCTGTTTCAGGTCGTCACACTGCTAAATCTAGCACTAGAACAGGCTTAAACAATCATTTCAACTTAAATTTCAGACCATTTTACACTAGACTTGAAATTAGGAGAGCTAAATGCTATCCTAGATAGTGTCCCCAAATAATTCTAACCTCCTACAAGTCACAGGCCACCTCTGCATCTCCAAAAGGAAAGATGATGCCTGGATGGTCTCTGAACTCAAATGGCCAAGATAAAGAGGGTGGACCTTCCTAAGCCTTTTTTCCTCACTCTCCTCTCTCACATCTGCCTATTGCTTAGTACAATTTTGTACCACCCAGCCATTCGCCCTCCCAGGTCCCCCATCAGGAATGCCATCCTGATGGTTTTTCACTCACTGATGTTCACTGCCCTTGCACATTCAAAATATGCTTCTTCCAAACAACCTCCCTAAGTACCCTGAGGATGCCAGTGCTTTCTCTGCAGAGTTCATTTTATAAAACCTCTAATTTTCTAGTATTCCTTAGTTCTTAAGTCTATTTCAAATTCATAACATGACATTTTAAAATGGAGATTGAGAAACCAGACAGAGACTGGAGGAGGTAACCAGGAGAGTAAGGGGCTAGGATATCCCTTGGGGATGTCAATACCTTGAAGGTATTTCTTCAAATCTTACTCTACAAAGGATTGCTTAGGGCAGAGATGAAGGTAACATGAAGGACCATATAAAGAAACCTTTTTAGTGAGACTAGAGTGCTGTCTAATCCGGAGGCCCCAGCTCAGGCCTATGCCATGGAGCAAGCCCTGTTCTCAAGCTGTAGTTAAAGAGCTTGAGAAACAGAGCCTGCTGCACTGGGGTTAGGTGACATCTGGGGTCTCTTTAAATTCTGCATCCTGGGGTTCACAATCAATGCATGGTTATTGAACTATTATTTTTACAAATAACACTTAATGGCTTTTGATATTTCTTATAAGTCATAAAACCTATTTTTCACTCTCCAATACTTTGCCAGGCTCCCAAACCACAAATATGCCATTAAGAAAAATCACAATTTTAGATGAAAGGGAGGTGAAATAATGACCTTTCAGTTGTAATGTATAGGAAAATGTTCTTTGATAACCACTCTATTCTTCTTCTAGTCCATGAAGAAAAAAAGACCTTATCTTTAGTTCTGCCCCCTCATCTGATTCCATAAATACTCTGCTTCTGGGCGCTGTAAAAGGGAGCTGCACCATGATCCCTTCTCTGTGTTGTTCTCTTTCATCTTCACAGAGGTGTGTTACTGAAGGGAGGTGATTATGAGCCATCAAGTGTTGCTGGAATATCAGAATATGACTTTCCTTAAAAGTCCTTTTCACTCTTTAAGGTTACAAGTAAGTCAGAGAATTGTTTTTTGAGAAATGACTCCTCTACACACTTTACCCTCCACTCACCATCTTCTTACAAATGCAGAGTAGAGCAATACGTTTTTAACCAGCTTCCCATAGATTTCTGCTTTCATCTGTCACTCCACACTCCAGATGAAAATGTTTTCTTCCAATGTCTTTTTAAAAAATAAATATGACTTTGGCTGGGTGCGGTGGCTCACGCCTGTTATCCCAGCAGTTTGGGAGGCCCAGGCGGTTGGATCACGAGGTCAAGAGATCGAGACCATCCTGGTCAACATGGTGAAACCCCATCTCTACTAAAAATACAAAAGTTAGCTGGGCACGGTGGCGCATGTCTGTAATCCCAGCTACTCAGGAGGCTGAGGCAGGAGAATTGCCTGAACCCAGGAGGCGGAGGTTGCGGTGAGCCGAGATCGCACCATTGCACTCCAGCCTGGGTAACAAGAGCAAAACTCCATCTCAAAAAAAAAAAAAAAAAATGACTAAATGTACTTGTTCCAAATATTGTTAATCATTCTTCACAGTACCTTCCCCTAGACCCTAAAGTAAATGGGTGATTGCAACCAGTGAAAATCTGGTTCTATTTATATGGAGGAAGCTGCTCCCCTTCTGGAAGGTTTTATTATCTTTTGGCATAAAGACAGACCTTGGTTTATTGGCCCAAGATGATTTGCAGCAAAATTGTGTCCATATAACTGCAAAAGTAATTAAACTCACATTGGGGCTATCTGTCCTGCTGTCAGGCAATGGAGAGAAGTCCGAGGTGTAATTTAACTTAGGAAATGCTGATGCTGAGTCCTGGGGGTTGTAGACGGAAGAAATGGTAGATTGTGGGAGTCGTTTTTCCTCCAGTGAGTCACTGTCACCCATTATGAAGTCAGGACTTACTCTGAAGAGAGCAAAAGTACGCTGAATTTAGACAGAAACCACAGCTGCAGAAAGATGCTATGTTAAAAAACCAGCAGAAACAGGAGTAAACATAACATGGTTCACATTTTCCAGCCCCTCCAGGGAGGAGGCTTATAGGTTTGTGATTAAGAGTGAAGGTTGTGGGTCGGGTTGTTGGGGGTTTAATTTCTTCATCTGTGTTTTTCAAGCTGGTAACCTTAGAAAAAGTTCTGAACTAATCTATACCTTCATTCATGTTTCTGTAAAATAGGGAATATTTGAAATATTACCTGATGGAATTGTTGTGAGGATTAAATAAAATAGCACAAGTAAACAGATGATTGCTATGGTCTGAATGTTTGTATCTCCCTCAAATTCATCCATTGAAACCTAACCTCCAAGGTGCTGGTATTAGGAGATGAAGCTTTTGGAGGTAATTAGGTCATGAGGTGAAGCCCTCATGAATGAGATTAGTGCCCTTACATGAGAGGTTTCAAAGAGCTGCCTCATTCCTTCTACCATCCGAGGACGCAGTGAGAAGCCCTCTATGAAGCAAGAAGAGGGCCCTGACAAGACACCTGATCTGCTGGCACCTTTTTTTTTTTTTATTGAGATGGAGTTTCACTCTTGTTACCCAGGCTGGAGTGCAATGGCGCTATCTTGGCTCACCGCAACCTCCGCCTCCTGGGTTCAGGCAATTCTCCTGCCTCAGTCTCCTGAGTAGCTGGGATTATAGGCATGCACCACCATGCCCAGCTAATTTTTTGTATTTTTAGTAGAGACGGGTTTTCACCATGTTGACCGGGCTGGTCTCGATCTCTTGACCTCGTGATCCAACCGCCTCAGCCTCCCAAAGTGCTGGGATTACAGGCTTGAGCCACCGCGCCCGACCCGCTGGCACCTTTATCTTGAACTTTCCAGCCTCCAGAAGTGTAGAAAATAAATTTCTGTTGTGTATGAACTACCTGGTTTACAGTAACTTGTTATAGCAGCCAAATGGGCTAAGACAATAACCAAGCCTGACACATAGTAAATATTCAGTAACTATCCACCCTGAACTTCATTTCCTAGTGTTAAAATGTTAATCCTTCTTGGTCTCATCTTGGGTGTTGAAATTGTTACTCATCCCCTCTGAAAATCTATCTTTGACAAATTTGATGGGTTTAAAAATCAAAATCCATCTTTGACAACTAACTGTCTTAAAGATGTACTTTGGTTATTCCTCTCCAGTGTCAAGCAGTCTTATTTTTCACTTTCTGTATCAGTGAGTGGTGTTGCACTTAAATACTTAACTTCTGTAGCTGCATAAATGGTGTACTTATCTGTTTACTTACTTTTAAGGTCTGATAGTAAGGGTTGAAAGATGTTATAATGATATCCATGGTAGTGTGGGAAAAATTTTATTGGATGAAGAGAGATGGAACAGGATTTTCCAGAAATGTGAAATGCTTTCATGTAAGCATTAAGTGATGTGAAAATTAGACCACAGTAGAGGGTGCAAATCCACAAAAACCAGCCAGCCTCACATGGAGACAACCACACTCTCATATTATTTGGAGAATGTGTGATCTTGCTCATGGGAGAAGCTAGGTGCAGGTCTTTCTGTTTCAAAGCATCCAATTCACATAACTAGGGAAGTCCAGCAGGGCGATGTACAGAATGCACCAAGGCTTCTCTGCTCAGCCAGAAGCAGGGAGTCTATGTCTGATTCCCAAGAAGCAAATGACACAACTATCACTGTCACCATAGGATTAAGATCTTCAGGAAAGTATGAGCCATCCCTCTTAGAATGTCAGATTGTTTCAGCTGAGCATAATTTAGAAGAGCATCCAGACAAGTCTTAATTTTTACAAATGAGGGAACTAAGATTCAGAGAGTTGATAATAATTAAGGCAGGACAAGAGCTCCACTCTGCTGAATTTCAGTGCAAAGTGCTTTGACTCTGTCGCGCTGCCCTATCACATCAGGGGTCTGGATATCTCTGAGAGTGATCAATAAAACATAAAGAGCTGTAACCCCACTAAGCTAGGATTGTATGACTTGGATTTAAGCCATTTAATCATCAACATTATAATAAAACACTGACTTGGACCTTGCTAAGTTTTAGCCACTGAGAGTGAAATGCTATAACACTTTGAAGGGCCCGTAGAGTGGCTATGTTATAGTGATTATTCAACACATAACTTATCATTATTAATTTTATTATTAATATTATCATAACCATACGTGGACGAATAGTGTTTGTATTGTCTCTATCATTGTAAATCCCAAAATCTAGCTGGGGAGATCAGATATCTGTAGGTTCTTTCATAATACATTTTGGTTGATGTAGTTGCCAGGATTTCTTTGAAGGCTGGATCCATATCTCATTAAATTGAATGTATCATTTATCTTCTGAAACTGTAGGTTCCCTCTTTGTTTCTTTGTCTAACAAAAATCAGAAACTTTGATATGGTATTTGGTGCACTTCATGACATAGACTATGTTCGTTTTGTAGTTTTCTGTCTCACTCCCATCTCCTACCCAATAGCTACCCTCTGTCCAACACAAAGATAATTTTGTTGAATAAACAATAGCAAAATGTTAATGCTTTAAGACAAAGTCTTTGCTTTTAATGGAATGTGGTGGCTGATAAGATCCTCATTAGAGTTATTGATAGTCAGGTTTAAGGATAGTTGGAAAAAGTCAGAAAAATTCCCACCCCTTTGTGAGTATTTGATGTTAAAACAGCCACCTATGAGAATACTTGTTTCCCTATATGTTTTGGCATTGGCTTTGTTGGCAGACCTTGAGCTATGTACCTAAACTCTGTTTCTAGAATGCAACCTTCTCGAAGAAATGACTGTGTCATCGACAGGTGGCAGGAAGGGAAAACACCATGCAAAGCATTTCATACACATTATCTTTTTTAAGTCTTATAGCAAGCTAGACAGCAGGTTTCAGTGCTTCTATTTTGCAAATGAGAAAATAGAGGTTCAGAAATGCTAAGAAATTTGACTCTGGTCACATGCTTGGGAATTAAAGTGCCAGGTATCCACTACACTAACGTCTGTGCTATCTCCTCATATCAAACTGCTTGGCTCTGCATCTTATACTTACTTGGTCGCTCAGAACATATTAAGGCTTCATGACATTTGTGTGGAATAAATGTGAAGGCCAGATTTTGTATTGCTCATTAAAAATATAATTCAAATGTCTGAGCTCTACCTCTGCTGATAACTTTTTGTGGCCTTAGACAGGTCACTTTGGCTCCTGAGCTCCTATTTTGTGACCTGAAAAGTGGGACCTAACATCACTAACTCTAGGGCATGGAGTTCTTTGACAATAAAATGGGAGTATGAATATTAAAACACCTTTAATCTAATGCTTTCATTGCAATGAAGCACGTAAAATCTGCAGGAGTAAGATGACTTGGCACTGCTAGATATGAATAGCAGCCTGAATTGTAATTCTTCCAAGTTTGATTCATTCTCAGGACAGGCTAACCATGACTGAGTGTCTCATTCTCCCAGATGAAGTGTTCAAGAGCCTTTTGGCTGAGGCAGTAGATGACTCCTCATTAGAGCCATCTTCTTCCTGAAACTTCACATATGGCTCATGGACAAAGATTTCCAGCAAACAGACGATAGCAGAGAAACAACGAATATCATTAGTATTTAAAACGTACAAAAAGCAGGCATTTTTGGAAGAAGGGGAGAGATAAAACACCTTTTCTTTCATAACCAGTGGAAGAAGATGGGAAGCCTAGAGGCCCATAATGTCTATGCCACTCCTGGCACAGTTATACCACCCAGGAAGCCTCTGAGCAGTCACCTTCATGGTCAAAGTAGATCAAGTGTGGACTTAGAAGCAGGCATGCCAGGAATCAAAGTTACCTCTAGGCAGTTTTCATTCACTCATTTATTAAAAATTCATGTATTCAACATTTATGTTGCCAAGTACTGTTTTAGGCACCGGGTATAAAATATTGAAGAAAATAGCAGGATCTCATCTCATGTGAGACTTATGTTGGAGTAGGACAAATAGGCAGCTAAGCAAAGCAGCAAATTGAATTTTTTAATAAAAAGACTTAACAAATCAATAAGTGCACTCATGAAGGCAAATCAGAAAAATGTCACTTAACCTTTTTAAATCTGAGTTTCATGACCAGTCAAATGGAATTTACAATATCAAATGTGCAGCATTCTTACAAGGACAGTACCAAACACAGTGCTAGGCGCACAGTGCTGGGCACACAGTGGGTGATTTTCAATACCAGTTTCTTTTTCATAAAATTTTAATTTTTATTATTATACTTTAAGTTCTGGGGTACATGTACAGATCATGCAGGATTGTTCATAGGTGTACACATGCCATGGTGATTTTCTGCCTCCATCCCCTGTCACCTACATTAGCTATTTCTCCTAATGTTACCCCTCCCCAATCTCCCCATCCACTGCTGTCCCTTCCCTAGCCTCCCACTCCCCCAATAGACCCCAGTGTGTGTCGTTCCCCTCCCTATGTCCATGTATTCTCATTGTTCAACACCCACTTTTGAGTCAGAACATCCAGTGTTTGACATTCTGTTCTCGTGTCAGTTCGCTGAGAATGATGGTTTCCAGATACATCCATGTTCCTGGAAATAACATGAACTCATCCTTTTTTATGGTTGCATAGTATTCCACAGTGTATATGTACCACATTTTCTTTATCTAGTATATCCTTTATGGGCATTTGGGTTGTTCCAAGTCTTTGCTATTGTAAACACTGCCAAAATGAACATATATGTGCATGTGTCTTTTTAATAGAATGATTTATAATTCTTTGGGTGTATACCCAGTAATGGGATTGCTGGGTCAAATGGAATTTCTATTTCTAGGTCCTTGAGGAATTGCCATATTGTCTTCCACAATGATTGAACTAATTTACATTCCCACCAACAGTGCAGAAGTGTTCCTATTTCTCCACATCCTCTCCAGCATCTGTCGTCTCCAGGTTTTTAAATTTTTTTTTTCATTTTTTTTTTTAAATTTTTATTGCATTTTAGGTTTTGGGGTACATGAGCAGAGCATGCAAGACAGTTGCATAGGTACACACATGGCAGTGTGCTTTGCTTTCCTTCTCCCCTTCACCCACATTTGGCATTTCTCCCCAGGTTATCCCTCCCCACCTCCCCCTCCCAATGGCCCTCCCCTTTTCCCCCCAATAGACCCCAGTGTTTAGTACTCCCCTCCCTGTGTCCATGTGTTCTCATTTTTCATCACCCGCCTATGAGTGAGAATATGCGGTGTTTCATTTTCTGTACTTCTGTCAGTTTGCTGAGGATGATGTTCTCCAGATTCATCCATGTCCCTACAAACGACACAAACTCATCATTTCTGATTGCTGCATAATATTCCATGGTGTATATGTGCCACATTTTTCCAATCCAGTCTGTTACCAATGGGCATTTGGGTTGATTCCAGGTCTTTGCTATTGTAAACAGTGCTGCAATGAACATTCGTGTACATGTGTCCTTATAGTAGAACGATTTATAGTCTTTTGGATATATACCCAGTAATGGGATTGCTGGATCAAATGGAATTTCTATTTCTAAGGCCTTGAGGAATCGCCACACCGTCTTCCACAATGGTTGAACTAATTTACACTCCCACCAACAGTGTAAAAGTGTTCCTTTTTCTCCACATCCTCTCCAGCATCTGTTGTCTCTAGATTTTTTAATAATCGCCATTCTAACTGGCGTGAGATGGTATCTCAATGTGGTTTTGATTTGCATCTCTCTGATGACCAGTGACGTTGATCATTTTTTCATATGATTGTTGGCCTCATATATGTCTACTTTTGTAAAGTGTCTGTTCATATCCTTTTCCCACTTTTGAATGGGCTTGTTTGTTTTTTTCCTGTAAATCTGTTTGAGTTCTTTGTAAATTCTGGATATCAGCCCTTTGTCAGATGGGTAGACTGCAAAAATTTTTTCCCATTCTGTTGGTTGCCGATTCACTCTAGTGACTGTTTCTTTTGCCGTGCAGAAGCTGTGGAGTTTGATTAGGTCCCATTTGTCTATTTTGGCTTTTGTTGCCAATGCTTTTGGTGTTTTGTTCATGAAGTCCTTGCCTACTCCTATGTCCTGGATAGTTTTGCCTAGATTTCCTTCTAGGGTTTTTATGGTGCCAGGTCTTATGTTTAAGTGTTTAATCCATCTGGAGTTAATTTTAGTGTAAGGTGTCAGGAAGGGGTCCAGTTTCTGCTTTCTGCACATGGCTAGCCAGTTTTCCCAACACCATTTGTTAAACAGGGAATCCTTTCCCCCTTGCTTGTTTTTGTCAGGTTTATCAAAGATTGTATAGTTGTAGATATGTTGTGTTGCCTCCGGTGCCTCTGTTTTGGTCCATTGGTCTATATCTCTGTTTTGGTACCAGTACCATGCTGTTATGATTACTGTAGCCTTGTAGTATAGTTTGAAATCCGGTAGTGTGATGCCTCCCGCTGTGTTCTTTTTGCTGAGAATTGACTTGGCTATGCGGGCTCTCTTTTGGTTCCATATGAAGTTCATGGTGGTTTTTTCCAGTTCTGTGAAGAAAGTCAATGGTAGCTTGATGGGGATAGCGTTGATTCTGTAAATTACTTTGGGCAGTATAGCCATTTTCACGATATTAATTCTTCCTAACCATGAACATGGAGTGTTTCTCCATCTGTTTGTGTCCTCTCTGATTTCGCTGAGCAGTGGTTTGTAGTTCTCCTTGAAGAGGTCCCTTACATTCCTTGTGAGTTGTATTCCTAGGTATTTTATTCTCTTTGTAGCAATTGTGAATGGCAGTTCATTCTTGATTTGGCTTTCTTTAAGTCTGTTATTGGTGTAGACAAATGCTTGTGATTTTTGCACATTGATTTTATATTCTGAGACTTTGCTGAAGTTGCTTATCAGTTTCAGGAGTTTTTGGGCTGAGGCAATGGGGTCTTCTAGGTATACTATCATGTCGTCTGCAAATAGAGACAATTGGGCTTCCACCTTTCCTATTTGAATACCCTTTACTTCTTTTTCTTGACTGATTGCTCTGGCTAGAACTTCCAGTACTATATTGAATAGGAGTGGTGAAAGAGGGCATCCTTGTCTAGTGCCGGATTTCAAAGGGAATGCTTCCAGTTTTTGCCCATTCACTATGATATTGGCTGTTGGTTTGTCATAAATAGCTTTTATTACTTTGAGATACGTTCCATCGATACCGAGTTTATTGAGGGTGTTTAGCATAAAGGGCTGTTGAATTTAGTCAAATGCCTTCTCTGCGTCAATTGAGATAATCATGTGGTTTTTGTTTTTGGTTCTGTTTATGTGGTGAATTACGTTGATAGACTTGCGTATGTTGAACCAGCCTTGCATCCCCGGGATGAATCCTACTTGATCATGATGAATAAGTTTTTTGATTTGCTGTTGCAATCGGCTTGCCAATATTTTATTGAAGATTTTTGCATCTATGTTCATCATGGATATTGGCCTGGTTTTCTTTTCTTGTTGGGTCTCTGCCGGATTTTGGTATCAGGATGATGTTGGTCTCGTAAAATGATTTGGGAAGGATTCCCTCTTTTTGGATTATTTGGAATAGTTTTAGAAGGAATGGTACCAGCTCCTCTTTGTGTGTCTGGTAGAATTTGGCTGTGAACCCGTCTGGACCTGGGCTTTTTTTGTGTGATAGGCTCTTAATTGCTGCCTCGACTTCTGACCTTGTTATTAGTCTATTCATAGTTTCAGCTTCCTCCTGGTTTAGGCTTGGGAGGACACAGGAGTCCAGGAATTTATCCATATCTTCCAGGTTTAGTAGTTTATGTGCATAGAGTTGTTTGTAATATTCTCTGATGATGGTTTGAATTTCTGTGGAATCTGTGGTGATTTCCCCTTTATCATTTTTTATTGCATCTATTTGGTTGTTCTTTCTTTTATTTTTAATCATTCTGGCTAGTGGTCTGTCTATTTTGTTGATCTTTTCAAAAAACCAGCTCTTGGATTTACTGATTTTTTGAAGGGTTTTTCGTGTCTCAATCTCCTTCAATTCAGCTCTGATCTTAGTTATTTCTTGACTTTTGCTGGGTTTTGAGTTTTTTTGATCTTGCTCCTCTAGCTCTTTCAATTTTGACAATAGGGTGTCAATTTTGGATCTCTCCATTCTCCTCATATGGGCACTTATTGCTATATACTTTCCTCTAGAGACTGCTTTAAATGTGTCCCAGAGGTTCTGGCATGTTGTGTCTTCGTTCTCATTGGTTTCGAAGAACTTCTTTATTTCTGTCTTCATTTCATTGTTTACCCAGTCAACATTCAAGAGCCAGTTGTTCAGTTTCCATGAAGCTGTGTGTTTCTGGGTCGGTTTCTGAATTCTGAGTTCTAACTTGATTGCACTATGGTCTGAGAGGCTGTTTGTTATGATTTCAGTTGCTTTGCATTTGCTGAGGAGTGCTTTACTTCCAATTATGTGGTCAATTTTAGAGTAGGTGTGATATGGTGCTGAGAAGAATGTGTATTCTGTGGATTTGGGGTGGAGAGTTCTGTAAATGTCTATCAGGTTTGCTTGCTCCAGGTCTGAGTTCAAGCCCTGGATATCCTTGTTGATTTTCTGTCTGGTTGATCTGTCTAATATTGACAGTGGAGTGTTAAAGTCTCCCACTATTATTGTTTGGGAGTCTAAGTCTCTTTGTAAGTCATTAAGAATTTGCCTTATGTATCTGGGTGCTCCTGCATTGGGTCTATATATGTTTAGGATCGTTAGCTCTTCTTGTTGTATCGATGCTTTTACCATTAGGTAATGGCCTTCTTTGTCTCTTTTGATCTTTGTTGCTTTAAAGTCTATATTATCAGAGATGAGAATTGCAACTCCTGCTTTTTTTTGCTCTCCATTTGCTTGGTAAATCTTCCTCCATCCCTTTATTTTGAGCCTTTGTGTATCCTTGCATGTGAGATGTGTTTCCTGGATACAGCACACTGCTGGGTCTTGGCTTTTTATCCAATTTGCCAGTCTGTATCTTTTGATTAGTGCATTTAGTCCATTTACATTTAGGGTTAATATTGTTATGTGTGAATTTGATACTGCCATTTTGATGCTAAGTGGCTGTTTTGCCCTTTAGTTGTTGTAGATTCTTCATTATGTTGATGCTCTTTAGCATTTAGAGTGATTTTGGAATAGTTGGTACTGGTTGTTTCTTTCTATGTGTAGTGCCTCTTTTAGGAGCTCTTGTAAAGCAGGCCTGGTGGTGACAAAATCTCTGAGTACTTGCTTGTTCACAAAGGATTTTATTTTTCCTTCACTTCTGAAGCTCAGTTTGGCTGGATATGAAATTCTGGGTTGAAAGTTCTTTTCTTTAAGGATGTTGAATATTGGCCCCTACTCTCTTCTGGCTTGTAGTGTTTCTGCCGAGAGATCTGCTGTGAGTCTGATGGGCTTCCCTTTGTGGGTGACTCGACCTTTCTTTCTGGCTGCCCTTCGTATTTTCTCCTTTATTTCAACCTTGTTGAATCTGACGATTATGTGCCTTGGGGTTGCTCTTCTTGCGGAAGATCTTTGTGGTGTTCTCTGTTTTTCCTGCATTTGAGTGTTGGCCTATCTTGCTAGGTGGGGGAAATTTTCCTAGATGATGTCCTGAAGAGTATTTTCCAGCTTGGATTCATTCTCTTCGTCCCCTTCTGGTACACCTATCACACGTAGGTTAGGTCTTTTCACATAGTCCCACATTTCTTGGAGACTTTGTTCATTCCTTTTTGCACTTTTTTCTCTAATCTTGGTTTCTCATTTTATTTCATTGAGTAGATCTTCAACTTCAGATATTCTTTCTTCTGCTTGGTCAATTCGGCTATTGAAACTTGTGCATGCTTCGCGAAGTTCTCGTATTGTGTTTTTCAGCTCCTTTAATTCATTCATATTCCTCTCTAAGTTATCCATCCTTGTTATCATTTCCTCAAATCTTTTTTCATATCTTTTTTTAAGTTCCTTAGTTTCTTTGCATTGATTTAATACATGTTCTTTTAGCTCACAAAACTTTCTCATTATCCACCTTCTGAAGTCTAATTCCATCATTTCATCACAGTCATTCTCCGTCCAGCTTTGTTCCCTTGCTGGTGAGGAGTTTTGGTCCTTTCTAGGAGGTGAGGTGTTCTGGTTTCGGGTGTTTTCCTTCTTTTTTCGCTGGTTTCTTCCCATCTTTGTGGATTTATCTGCTTGTCGTCTGCGTAGTTGCTGACTTTTCGATTGGGTCTCTGAGTGGACACCCAGATTGTTGGTGATGAAGTATTTCTGTTACTTGGTTTTCCTTCTACCAGTCTAGCCCCTTCACTGTACAACTGCTGAGGTCCACTCCAGGCCCTGCTTGTCTGGGGTGCACCTATAGCAGCTGCGGAACAGTGAGGGATGCTACCAGTTTCTTTTTCTGCTATCTTTGTCTCAGGATGATGCTTGCCAAATGTCAGTCTTTTGGATATAGGGGGGTCAGGGAGCTGCTTGAGGAGACAGTCTGTACTTTATAGGAGCTCAATTGCTGAGCTGTGAGCTCTGTTGCTCATTCAGGGCTGTTAGGCTGCTATGTTTGGTTCTGCTGCAACAGAGCTCATTAAAAAAAAACACTTTTTTTCTCAAATGCTCTGTGTGGGGGGGTTTTGGCTTTATTTTTGGATGTCCATTGAGGTGTCCTGCCCAGCTAGGAGGCTGTCTAGTCACTATTTGCCTGCCGAGGCTCCGCCCTGCTGTGGTGTGGTTCACCCTGTTGCTGCAGGCTCTGCTCTTCTTCTGCAGTCTCCGCCACAGGCTATGCCCTGCGTTGGAGTCTCTCTGTTGTAGCGGGTTGCCTCAGCAACGGCAGGCTGCATCAACAGTGGGCGTGTATCTCCGTAGGGGCGGGTTGCCTCGGTAATTGTGGACGCCCCTCCCCCACAGAGCGTCTCAGGGACCATCTGCACTGGGAGCATTTGGAATCGCGGTTTTATCTGTCCCACTGGTCTACCCCAAATTCTGTGTCCCTGCAATCCCTGGGCTGGCCCACTGTCCAAGTCCCATTCAGTCTCAAGTCCAGCCCTCTCACGTCTCAGGTTGCTGGTTCAACAGGGCACCCAGACAAGTGCGCCCTGTGGGGAACGCTGGGTAGTGCCGGCCACCGCCACCCCGCTGCCAGCTTCACCGGGCAGTACCTCTGCCTGGCGTCCCGCATCTCCTTTATACTTGGGAATTTCCCCGTTCTGTGGGCAACAAAGATCAGTCTGGAAATGCAACTGTGACTCACCTCTCCGCGGATTCACCGAGAGCTTCAATCCTGGGTTGTTCTCACAGCACCATGTTGAGTCCTCCATCTCCAGGTTTTTTTAATGATCACCATTCTAACTGGAGTGAGATGGTATCTCAATGTGGTTTTGATTTGCATTTCTCTAATGACCAGTGATGATGAACATTTTTTCATATGTTTGTTGGCTGCGTAAATGTCTTCTTTTGAAAAGTGTCTGTTTATATCCTTCACCCACTTTTGAATGAGATTGTTTGTTTTTTTTCTTGTAAATTTGTTTTAGTTCTTTGTAGATTCTGGATATCAGCCCTTTGTCAGATGGGTAGATTGCAAAATTTTTTTCCCATTCCGTTGGTTGCTGGATCACTCTAATGATTGTTTCTTTTGCTGTGCAGAAGCTCTGGATTTTAATTAGATCCCATTTGTCTATTTTGGCTTTTGTTGCTAATGCTTTTGGTCTTTTAGTCATGAAGTCCTTGCCTATGCCTATGTCCTGAATGGTATTGCCTAGGTTTTCTTCTAGGGTTTTTATGGTTTTAGACCTTATGTTTAAATCTTTAATTCATCTGGATTTAATTTTTGTATAAGGTGTCAGGAAGGGGTCCAGTTTCTGCTTTCTGCATATGGCTAGCCGGTTTTCCCAACATCATTTATTAAAGAGGAAATATTTTACCCAATGCTTGTTTTTGTCAGGTTCCTTAAAGATTACATGGTTGTAGATGTGTGGCATTACTTCCGAGGCTTCTGTTCTGTTCCGTTGGTCTATATCTCTGTTTTGGTATCAGTACCATGCTGTTTTGATTACTGTAGCCTGTAGTATAGTTTGAAGTCAGGTACTGTGATGCCTCCAGCTTTGTTCTTTTTGCTTAGGATTGTCTTACCTGTGAGGGCTCTTTGTTGGTTTCATATGAAGTTTAAGGTGTTTTTTCCCAGTTCTGTGAAGAAGGTCAATGGTAGCTTCATGGGGATAGTGTTGAATCTATAAATTACTTTGAGCAGTTCATTCTTTGTTATGGTTCCACTTCTTGTTCCCAATTTTATAATATGGGTGAAAACAAGTTAAAATAAGGTTTGAAATAGAAAAGTTCTCAGAAGAGTGGCATGTAATCTGAAAGATACTAAGCAAGGGAAAACATGAAAGATACCAAGCAAGGGTTTTACCCATTTTACTTGACGTTTTGGAATAGAGAGGATTATAGGTGGTTGCTTGTACATGAGTGTTAAGCAAAAACTTAGGTATGAGCTGGCAAATTTACCTTCCTTTCCCTTATAGAAAATGTCTCCCCCGCTACCAGTAATGAAGCCCAGATCTCTGCTTTTATCTCATGACTTCCCCCCAGTCAAGCTTCAAAGACATACAAAGTCCATAGTTTACATTGGGATTTACATTTGCTGTTGCACATTCTATGGACTTGGGCAATTGTATAATGACATGTGTCTACCATTATACATGTCTATCATACAGAATATTTTCTCTCTATCACACAGAATATTTTCACCACACTAAAAATCATCTGTGCTCCCCCAGTCATCCCTCCTTCCACCCCAACCCCTAGCAACCACTGATCTTATTAATGTCTCCATGGTTGTGTTTCTTCATTTTTTATATAAGAAACACTTAGCATTTTAAGATGCTTGACTTATCAAGGATGTGGCAAAGACACTACAGTGTATTCCAAACTGTTTATGAGTTATTACAATTATTTTGTTTCAACTTGTCATCTTTCTCTAGGGTGTCAGATAGACCCAGATCCTAAGGCTTGCTACCCTTAGCTGGTAGCAAATCCTGGCTTTGCCAAGTTTGTATCCCAGTTCTGTCTCAGTATTGACTTTCCTCCTACATCCCTAGTGTTGGCAGGTTTAAGAAAGGTTAAAGTTAACCCTAACTTTGATGCAAACTCCAGCGTCTACACTGGCCAGGTAGATAGAATTAGGCCAATGTGTAACATTAGGGAGTAATGGGAACTGTGTCAAACAGAAAACACACACCTCATCTAAACAGGGCAGCAGGTTATTCAGCTCCAATTATTTGTTGCCTTAGGAAAAAGTAAATGCTGTTGGTGAAGCTTAAGCTTGAGTTTATGTGTCTGTACATTTATATACACACACATACATATACATATATATGTATATATATGTACGTGTGTATATACATAAACTCAAGCTACACACACACACACACACACACACAGAAAGAGATGATGCAATCCAAATAAAATTCATTTGCACATTCATAGGCTTCTGGACTTTAAGCTTTGAATTTGAGAATTTGAGTCTAAAAATATGTGAAGAGCAGAGTGGAGCTCAGATGAAATTAGTTCAAACTCTTGATACAGCAAGTGTCCCTTTGTGCTTATAATATAAAGAAGAAAATCACTTACTCATGGTCCCACAGCAGGTCAGTGCACCACTGGGACTCCCACTCAATTTCACAGCTCTCAGACCAATGACCCTGCTGAAATACTTTGCCATTCTCACTCACAGCTTGGGCAGGTACATACGACTGACAAGAAATAGCTTTCTCCACTGCCGATTGGATTTGGAGGTTGAAGAAGTCAGGATAAGAAAAGGATTGGATTTAGAGGGATTAAATAATTGACTCAACTTAGTATTTCTTAAGCTACTGTGTAATTGAATTACCTTAATATGTTCTCTTCTTCACAGGGACTCAGACTTTGAGGGCCATCACCATTCCTATACAAATTTAAAAAAATTATACTGCTTAAGGTAAAAAAAAAATCTGCTAGCTATTATACTCCACAATGTAAAACTCTCATAGTGTACAGAAAACTTTTTATTCATACAGATTCCGATGCAGATGTCTCTGGTTGGTTGGCTGTCTTGGGGGAACTCCCTCACGAATGTCTGGGGACCCAGACTCCTTCTACCCTGGGATACAATCATCCTCACACGTCACCAGTAAAGAGGGAGGCTCACACCTGGGAGATGCTTTTTATGGGGTTAACCTGGGGAAAGAGTACATAATTTTTCCCACATTCCATTTTCCAGAGCTGGTCAGATGACCCACACTGACACACAAGGTGGTGGGAAATATGTTTTCTGTGTTTCCAGAAATGTGAAGAGATGTATTGGTAAAGATATAATATTTCTACAAAGAAAAAATAACAGAAACAAAAACAGAAAGGCAAGTATTCTGCAAACTATGTTTTCCATTAGCAACTTGATTCTCTATGATTGAATTATAAGGACCAAATTTTGTGGCTGGAAAGAGAATTATTACTCTAAGCCAGGCTTAGAGGCAGGTAAAACGCAGGAGGATGAGGATGAGGATATAGATGGCTTTTCACCTGCCAGTTGACTTCCAGAAAGACATTCACAAGCATGGTGGGCCTGAGCTTTCTGGGTGACTTTTTGGAGGTTAATTCTCAATTGGAACATTCTAGAATCTGAAGGGCCAGTGTGTCAGAAGCCCTCTCTGATTCTGTCTCGCCTCTTTTAGAGAGTGAGGTGTGGAAAAAGTTGTCCCTCTTCAGAGACTGAAACAGTCTCTTTCTGCCTAGCACTCTTGCCTTATAAAGACATTGTACTTTTCCATACACTGGGAGGCTAGGATTTTAAAATAATTTTATAAATTTTTTGCCAGGAATTTTTGGAAATAAACACTGTTGTTTCTCATGAGGTTGATAGAAAAAAATAGATAAGAATCAAGGGAAATAAAATGCCCTGTGTGCAAATACAATCACTATAGCCAGAGGGAAAACATCAGACATACAGTTGTCTTTAAGAATAAAAACACTAAGCAGCCTTGTACAAGAATATCATATTTGCAATTAATATGCAGATGAAGTCTCAAGGCCCCAGACATCCTCTGAAATGAATTGCTTTCTACAAAGGTGAAGCATCCATAATTTGGCTCATTCTTAGGAATAGTAGGCTGAATTTACTGTGATCCATTTGCATCAGGGCATTGGCCTTCCATGAATATTTCTCTTCATGTCTTAGTTTCCAGGTGCCTAGGGAGAGGTTCTTCCAATAATAGTCACTATTCCAATACTGAAAATTATGAAATTCAGAATCAAACATCTTATAGCCTGTATTAACCTGCTAGGGCTGCTCTACTAAGTACTGAAGATCGTCTGGCTAAAACAACAGAAATTTCATTCTCTCACAATTTTTGGAGTCTTAGTTTAAGGTGTTGTCTTTAACACCTTAAAGAAGCTGACCCCCACTTCTTCTAAGGTCTCTCTTTTTGGCTTGTAGATGGCCATCCTTTTCCTGTATCTTCATACAGTCTTCTCTCTGTAGTATCCACACTTCCTTGTTTTATAAGGACACTAGTCCCATTAGATTAGGGTTCACTCATATGCCCTCATTTTAATTCATGTCTCCAAATAAGGCCACATTCAGAGGCACTGGGGTTAGAACTTCACCATATAAATTTTGAGAGGACACAATTCAGACTGTAACAAAGCCCCATTTTCTTGAACTGTAGACAAGGTTGTATGAGACATTCCTAAATATTCTGGAAGGACAAAAGTTAAAGGTCTAACAAGAGGTTGCAGATATGTTATTCTAGTCTACATACAATATCTAAGCTATTCCCTTGGATTCTTCAGCTCCCTAAGATGAGGCATTCTCTTTTGGCACAAGTAAATTTGACTTTGGTTTCTTGTTGCTTGCTGTGCGAAGAACTCTTAAACATCGAGTTTGTGAAGTCGCTTCCCTAACGCCTTCCTTCTCGTTGACAAAGATATCTCCTCTATACTTTCTTCAACCTAAGCACCACTGTCTGAGCTCCTGGTTTTACCTTGGCTGTCTAATGCTCCTCTCCCTCTTGAAGTTCCTTTTTCCCTCTGTTCTTCTGAATTTACCTCCCTAGGACCTCCTTCCTACTTGCTCAGAGCAAAGATGAGGTTGTTATAGAAACCTTCCTCTATTTTTTTTTTAAATTATACTTTAAGTTCTGGGGTACATGTTCAGATCGTGCAGGTTTGTTACATAGGTATACACGCGCTGTGGTAGTAATTCGCTGTATCCATTGCCCAGTCGTCTACATTAGGTATTTCTCCTAATGCTATCCTTCCCCAATCCCCACCCTTTGCTATTCCTCCCCAAGCCCCCCAGCCCCCAGGCCCTGGTGTGTGATGTTCTCCTCCCTGTGTCCATGTGTTCTCATTTCCACACACTATATGAGTGAGAACATATAGTGTTTGAGAAATCTTCCTCTATTAAGATCAATTGGAGATGACCTGGGAAAAAAAGTTAGGGGTCTTAGGGGCTGCCAAGAAGGCAGATATACAATATTCTTATTTGTACACACACACACACACACACACACACACACACACACAGAGAGAGAGAGACAGAGAGAGAGAGAGAGAGAGAGAGAGAAAGAGAGAGATCTTCCAAAATTCTGTTCAAAGTTAATCTCCTCTTAGAAACCTTCCTAGTGTAATCCCATGTCTAATGTCCAAATTATGTCACATAAAATCACCACTAGTAGTGGTGTGTTTGGCATAATATCACCTGAAAGTCAAATAGGCAACCACTCTCACTGCTGTCTACTCCTCTTCAACCCTGTTTTCTCACCTCATCCTCCTCATCCTCTCATATACCATACTGGCTCTGCCAGGCTGTCTTTCTATAAGCATGAAAGTGGATATTAGATGAAGGTATATCATCCTTATAGTTCATTCTGGGTAGCTGTCTTCCATACATTCTGTAAGTATCCTAAAACCCGAAACGATGAGAGCATACTGTTATGAATTCTAGATATATTTAACTTAGATCTTTTTTTTTTTTTTTTGAGACAGAGTCTCACTCCTTTCACCCAGGTTGAAATGCCATGTCAAGGTCATAGCTCACTGTGGCCTCAGGTTCCTGAGCTCAGGTGATCCTCCCACTGCAGCTGCCTAACTATCTAAGACTACAGGTATGTGCCACCATGCCAGGCTAATTTTTTATATTTTTTTGTAGAGATAAGGTTTTGCCAGGTTGCCCAGGCTGGTGTTGAACTTTTGGTCTAAAGCTATCCTCTCACTGGGCTTCTCAAAGTGCTGGAATCACAGGCATAAATCACCATGGCCAGCCTCAGTTTACATCTTATCCAAATCCCCTCTTTTTGTATATGTGGGAACTAAGGTCCAAAGACTGATAAGAGATTGATGAGTATCTGGAAGTAATCTCCTGGCAGAGCTCAGCTTGAGTGCAGGTCACTAGATACCAAGGTAACTGGTCTCTCTACTGATTCCTTTGGACACAAGACGACATTTCTGATTCAAATCAGCAGGGCTTTCCTTGGACTGGTCAGGAGCTCCCAGTGTGACATCTCTTCTTAAATCAAAGGCAACACTGGGATATCAACAGGGATATAGAAAAGAGAGAGAAATGAAGTGTCCTAAGGTCAAGGCCTAAAGACTGTAAGTTTAGTTTCATCTGTACTTCACTGTGATATGTTAGGGTAACAGACACGAGCCAGGGATAATAAAAGGAAATAAAAGTTAATCTGCTAAATGAACAAAGACTCGAGTAGGACCTTGGAGCTTAAACAGAAAAGACCAGGAAGCCAGAAGGGCTTTACTTACAGGTAGAATTGAGAGGTACCTATACTTCGTGATTTGAAAAGCAGCAGCAAAGTCCCTATCCCCCAAATATTTTCCTAATAATCTAACCATTCTGCCTGAAGTTCTGCTTTTTCTGCAGCAGTTGTCTGGATTTAAAGTCTTTTCTGTTTTTCAGAGGCCCTTATTGAAGTGGAAACAGTCCTGGGATACACAGCATCACTTTAGGAATTAATCTGTCTGCTATGAAATGAATTGCATCCCCCAAAACTCATATATTGAAGCCCTAACCGCCCATGTGATTATATTTGGAGATAGGACTTTTAGGGTAGTAATTAAAGTTCAGTGAAGTCAAAAGGCGGGATTCTAATCTGATATGACTGGTGCCCTTGAAAGAAGAGGAAGAGACACCAGGGCTCCCTCGCTCTGTCTCTCACTTCACTGTCTCTGCATGTGCCCAGAGGAAAGACCATGTGAGAACAGACAGAAGGCAGCCATCTGCAAATTAGGAGGAGGAGAGGTCTCACCAAAAAGCAACCCAGATGGAACCTTGATCTTGGCCTTCCAGCCTCCAGACTGTGAGAAAATAAATTTCCATTGTTTAAGCCGCCCAATCTATGATATTCTATTACAGCAGACTGAGCTCATTAATGCATGGTTTAACTGGAATAACTATGAAAGTAAGCTCTGAGTACCTCCTCTGCAGTCTCCTTAGTCATACAACACATTCCTCACTCTGTTCTCAGTTGTCTCCGTTCTACAAGGGCTTACACCTGCTCTTTTCTGACAGGTGCTTCTGTCTTCTTGTTTGAAACTTGTTGCTACATTTTGCCTGAGATACTTAGTCTTTGTTTTCCTGATTTTTTTGACCCTCACTTCTCTCAAACATTAGCTCATTCCCCTTAAATCTTTCTGACCCTAAAGACCCCCCATTTTCTGGATCCTAAATAGTTATATTAACAATAATTATGAAATACTATTTCCACAACCACTATCCAATGGCTACCACTCCTTCCGTTAAAAAATGTAGCATGGGAAAGCCAGTTTTCCTATATGAGTTCCTATATGAGCTTCCTGGCTGCCTGAGGTACACGTACTCCGTTCTACAGATGAAGACATGGGATGAGAGGTTAACTTATGTTAGCTCACCCCATCGGTCGATCAGTAAGCAGAAGGGCTGGCGTCCAAATACAAGTTGGGCTGACTCTGAAGCCAACATTATTTCTTGTCCCCTGTCCCTGGCCTTGCTGGCAGATGAGGCAAACCCATCCCAGGCATCAGTGAAGAAGTTTCAGGCAGTACTCTGCCATACAGCACCCAGCATCGAGCCTTTCCTTGGCTCTTAAAAATGTTTGGGAAAATCTTCCCTGAGAATAACCTAGTACAGCCAAGAATGCAACTCTCAGAAATTTCTCAGTTTAGTCAAGTTAAACAAAGGTTACATTGTTGAAGGGCAGGCTGCTGTTTTTAAGAATCCAAATGGTTAGCTGGCCCTCGTTTTCAGCAAGCTTAAGATTAAGGGCAAATTGCAAGGCATATTTTACATGCCCCATTAAACTGGTGGGATTAAGTGTGCCCAAAAAGTAATTGCCTTTTGATGTGAATAAAGCACAAAAAGCCCAGACAGAGGAAGCATGCCCCTTAATTTATAGTCCGATAGGAGTCTTTCTCTGCAATTATCATCTTAACATCGAAGAGCATAATATACAGTAATGCTAAAAAGTACACAGCAGAAAAGTCACTGCATCTCTTGACTCTTTTAGGTGAAGCTATTGTTCCTTGTAGTCAGGCTCTGTAGCTTCTCCATAGAGCTCACAGAGTTCACAGCAAGGACCAACAGCAAACCCTGTTAGGGTCAGATGGTTACTGATATCTTTTAAGAGTAGAGGGAGAGGGCCCCCAGGCCTACTTTTTTGGCACGCCTCCACCACCTTCTCAAAGGCCTCCAGATTTTTCTCTGAGCAGATGCGACTAATCAGATGCACAGTAGCCAATGCTTCAGTTACTCGGAAATCATAGTATTAAATCAGTCTTGCAAAAAACTGAACACTTGGATTTCTTTTCCAAGGTATTAATAATTTGAATTTGCTCAGAAAAATTTTAAGGTATTAGTGCAAAGAGATGAATAACAGCCCAAAGACTCCTTTAAAAAGAAATAACCCCAGAACATTTTAAATTGCAGTAAAAATTCTGTAAGGTATAGTTCTTTGAGAAAGAGGAATCTGAAGAATAAGGCACTGAGTCAAAGAGTTTTCACCAAAGTGGTATTTGTGTTTCAATCACTGTTATTAAAATTTCCTCTGTCTTTTGTAAAAATACAGCTGAAGTTTTTAGCCATTATGTTGTTGTATGTTCTTTATTCAAGAACTGGATAATAAGTTATTAAGTTTGCCTTTTTCTCTCCCCACCCCCTCCCAAAAATGTTGTTTAACTATATTTGGTTTTCTCCTTTTGTACATAATAATCAAAAGATAAAATACAGATTTGTAGCCCAAGAGTTTCAACATACTCAATTCTGAAGCTTAAAAGACCCGCTTCTGTCTGATGGACTCTGTTCTTTCTCATTCTTAAATGCCTTGTCTTGTACTGTGCTCTAATCTATACACTGTCACAAGTCCTTTAAGAAGTCAACAGGGTATAAATCTTAAATTTAATTTGTTGCTAGGACTCTCTTCAGCAGCAGGAGTCATGGAAGTATACGGCTTGGCAGGGTTTGAAAGGTCACCTAATCTAATCTCCATCAGAACTTTGAATTCCCTGGAGGTCACTGCCATGTGCCTGCCTCTCTTCTGTCTGAATAGTCCATGCCCCCGCCCCTCCACTCCAGACCCCATTCTGCTTTGAGTTTCACTTTGTCATTTATTGGTCTGTCTTGTAAGCTGCTCATTGGTGAAGACCATAACTCAATTGCACGTCATCCATTAGGTCCTATTCAACCTTAATAATTGCTTACTGACTTGAGTCAAATGGCAAGTGTCTAGGCCAAGTCAAATAATAATATTTGAATTATTCATTATTGATAATTGTGATAGGCAGAAATAGTATTCATCTTAATCTCCAGAACCTGGGAATATGTTACTTTACATGGCAAAAGGGATTTTACAGAAGTGATCAAATTAAAGATCTTGAGATTTGTGAGATTATCATGGATTATCACAATGGGTTCAATCTAATTGCAGGGGTCTTTGTAAGTAGGAGACAGGAGGGTCAGAGTAAGAGAGAAGATATGATAATGGAAACCAAGATCAAAGAGAAGATGTTGGAAGGTGCTGTGACACTGAGTTTGAAGATGGAAAGGGGCCCTGTCCAAGGAGCACTAGTAGCCTCTAGAAGCCAGAAAAGGAACTGGATTTCTCCCCAGAGCTTCCAGAAAGAACATAGCTTAGCCAAAGCATTTTTTAAAGCCTATTATGGAAACATGACCTCTAGAATAACAAGATAATACATTTGTGCTGTTTGAAGCCCTTAAATCTGTGATAATTTGTTATCGTGGCAATATGAAACTGGCAAAAGAATCTTGACCAGCTAGAGGTAATCATTTTAACCTTGGCCTCTGATATGGTTAGGTTTGTGTTCCACCCAAATTTCATCTTGAATTGTAACCTCCAGATGTTCAGGGAGAGACCTAAAGGCGGTGATTGGCTCACAGGACAGTTTAGCCCATGCTGTCCTTGTGATAGTGGATGAGTTTTGTAAGGGCCTGTTTCCCCTTCCCTTACTAGATATTCTTTCTCTGGTCTGCTGCCATGTAAGACATGACTTCTTCTCTTCTTCTGCTGCAATGTTAAGATTCCTGAGACTTCCCAGCCATGCAGAACTGTGAGTCAATTAAACCTCTTTTCTTTATACATCACCCAATTTTGGGCAGTTCTTTATAGCAGTGTGAGTATAGACTAATCTAGCTTCTCTATGGGGTCCTGGAATAAAAGAAGAAATGAAGGATATAAAATAAAATTTGTACTGACCAGAAGGCATAGAGTAGAATGTTTATAGTCTATATTTATGTTTCCCAATACATACTGTTTTTTAATTATTTGCCTTTTTCTTAACGAAAAAGTTAAACGTATTAAAAAGCTTCAGGTATTTATTTGAGGATTCTAAGTCATACCAGATTTTAGTGATTTTTTTCTCTTTGCAAATTCTTAGTGTATGGATATGTACTTATATATAGGTAATGCTAGACATGAAAAACTGTGTGTGTATAAAGCATTTCAAATTTCTAAGACTGAAAGAAAAAATGAGCATGTTTTTAAAGATTCTAATTAGTATTATTATGTCATTTCACACTTGAGAATATAAATTTAAGAAGTATATTCCCAGGTGGAAGATAGGGGATATGAAAATAGTTGCCCCAGAAAAAAATTGCTCTCTACATTTCAAAATGTATCAATTCACAAAATTAATTCCACTTCTATGATACAGTATTTCACTAAGTCAGTTAAACACTGAGCAGGGCTCCTTCCAAATCGTGGGGGTGGGGTGGCCACTATTGAATATGACAACTCTGATCCGATCACTAACATCTGAGTCCGATTAAACTAAGATTTTATATTTCCATCAGTCCTATCTGGAAACGAAGTGGGGAACATGAAATAGCTCGAAGTCTTGTTCGTGATTCAAGCCAGACTTGTAATCAGGCTTGTTCACTTTAATTCTGTCTTGGAAGAAAAGACTACAAGGAAAAGACTTTTGTGAGATTTATGGTTTAAATATTTAATGGGATGGCTTTGCTTCAGTAATCAGGAAATGCAACTTAAACCTATAAAGACCCGTAAGGTAGGCAAGGGTTTGAGAGATGCAAAAAAATGATCCACAGGGATGTGAAGTGATGGGTCTAAGACATTTTGCTGTTCTGAGAGGCAGTGACCAGAAACCAGCTCCCTTGCTACTTGTCCTTTCTGTCACATCATGCAGCCTTGAAAGGAAGAAATCTGTGAAGCCCAGAATATCAAAAAACTGATTCTCACAGGTCAAAAGAAGACATATATTGGAGAGAAGACACTGGAGGAAGAAAAAAAATTATATGCTATTTTAATTTCTGGTGCTTCTCTCCATTAACCTTTGACTATAAGCAGAGCATTCTCTTCCCACATTTTGAGAACCTGCTCTACTTGTTCCCTCTCCACTGTTCCTGCCTTGGATGCTCCAACACTGTATCTGTCAGACCAGATTGTCCCAGCTTCTAAAGATGAGTCCAGGTTAAATATTCTCTGGGAAGTGTTCGCAACTCTATCCCTTGTCTAATTTTCTGTTGAGTCTATGCTTTGGGTCACACAGTTTGGAAATTGTTATAGCTAGTTTGGGATATCTGGGCAATCATCATTTGAACTGTCCCTCCCCACAGTCCATGCTGAAGTGGAAACATAAGTAATCACAGCATCTCAGATTTCTTTTCCATGAAATTGGCCTGGGAGGCTAGCATTAAGCTCAATCAGTGGTATGGGTTTTAAACAAAAAACTCACAGATTCAATGTTGACTCAACCACACATGGCTAAGAGCAAAATAAATTGTGGGATGAAAGAGCGATTTAAAGCATTTTGAAGACAAAAATTAGATGCAAAAATCAGTAAGAGAGAAGCAATCTGAGAAGTGAAGTTGAAGTGAGAGAGGTGAGGAACGACCCTCAGTTACTGGTTTTCCAGTACCCAGTTCAGTTTCTGAAGACCTTGGCTACCCATCCTGCCTTTGGATGAAGCTTTGCCATCAGACAAACTGAGGTTGCATCCCAGCTTCACTGTTTCTTATTTGTATAAACTTAGACAAGCTCCTTAGTAATTATAGGGCTCAGTTTTCTCATCTATAGAATGGTGATATCGTTTTTATTGGGATTATATGAGAATGTAAATTAAAATGCTTAGCACAGTGTGTGACTCACATTAAGCACTTAAAATCATTAGTGCTGATCTCTTGATAATTTTATTATGATTCTCATCCACAACTCTTCCATGAATTTTTCTTTTACTTGTGGTGGCCTGTTGATTTCCTTGCAAGCAAAAAAAAAAAAAAAAAAAAAAAAAAAAAAAAAAAAAAAAAAAAAGAAAAAGAAAAAAGAAATGTAGCCTTGTACTGACCTCTAATTGTTATACCTGTTAGAGCCCCTCTACAAGTCTTTCAGTGAGATACACTGTGCTTTCTAATTCCCTCAAAACCTTACAAAAAAGTCTTACCTAGAAATTGGGTCATAGTAGGCATCAAGTAAATCATTAGTGAAGCCCTTTGAAGTTCTCAGTTCTTTATCTTGCTTATTTGCTAACATTGGTGCCATCCAGTACTCATTGCTTCTGGCCCTTACGTCTTAGTCTCACAGATAATTACCATAAACAGAGAAAGATTCTCTACCTTACCAACTCTATTGTTGTTAAAGGCCTTTGCTTTAAGCCAGGTTCTCTAAATTTGGACTTAGGACCAAGGCAGTGCCTCCCACAGGCCCCTCACCTAGAGCATGTTTTTGCTCTTCAACATACTTTTATTTTTTAAAATAGTTTTCAATTTGGCCTTTAATCCAATAAACATTCACTGAGTATCCACTACTGTCTCAAAATAATTTAAAACTAAATATTCCAGATGACTTCTTTTTTAAAAAAAGATGTATTTCTTTTATTTCCATAGGTGTTTTGGAGAACAGGTGGCATTTGGATACATGAATAAGTTCATTAGTGGTGATTTGTGAGATTTTGGTGCACCCATAACCCAGGCACACATTGTGCCCAATTTGTGTCATTTATCTCTCACTCATCTCCCTCCCTTCATCCCCCCAAGTCTTCAAAGTCCATTGTATCATTCTTATGCTTTTCCATCCTCATAGCTTAGCTCCCACTTATGAGTGAGAACATACGATGTTTGGTTTTCCATTCTTGAGTTACTTCACTTAGAATAATAGTCTTCAATTCCACCCAGGTTGCTGTGAATGCCATTATTTATTTCCTTGTTATGGCTGAATAGTATTCCATGGTATTTATATGATAATTTCTTTATTCACTCATTAATTAATGAGCATTTGTGCTGGTTCCATACATTTGCAATTGTGAATTGTCCTGCTATAAACATGAGTGTGCAAGTATCTTTTATGTATACTGACTTCTTTTCCTCTGGGTAGATACCCAGAAGTGGGATTGCGGGATCAGGAAATATAAAACCTTCCTATGCTAAACCAGGAAGAATAAGAAAGTCAAAAAAGACCAATAACAAATAGTGAGATTGAAATGAAAATTTAAAAATTACCAACAAAAAAAGTCCCGGTCCAGACGGATTTACAATTGAATTCTCTCACATTCAAAGAGGAAGTGATACAAAATCTATTGACACTATTCAGTAAGATAGAGAAAGAGGAAATCCTGCCTAAATCATTCTGTGAAGCCAGGATCACCCTAATACCCAAACCAGGAAAGGACATAACAACAGCAACAAAACTACAGACCAATATCCCTGATGAATATAGATGCAAAAATTCTTAACAAAATACTAGCTAATCAAATCCAACAGCATATCAAAAATATAATCCACCATGATCAAACGATTTCATACCAGGGATGCCGAAATGATTTAACATATGCAAGTCAGTAAATGTGATATACCACATAAACAGAATTAAAGACAAAAATCACATAATCATCTCAGTAGATGCAGAAAAAGCTTTTGACAAAATCCTGCATTTCTTTATGACTAAAACCCTCAGCAAAAATGGGCATAGAAGGGATATACTTTCATGTAATAAAAGTCATATATGGCAAACCCACAACCAACATAATACTGAAAGGGGAAAAGTTGAAAGCATTCCCTCTGAGAACTGGAACAAGACAAGGATGCCCACCCTCCCCACTTTTATTCAACATAATACTAGCCAGAGCAATCAGAAAAGAGAAAGAAAGAGAAGGCATCCAAATCAGTTAAGGGGAAGTCAAACTGTCACTCTTTGCTGATAATATGTTTGTATACCTAAAAAACCCTAAAAACTAGTGCAAAAAGCCCCTAGAACTGATAAATGAATTCAGCAAAGCTTCAGGATACAAAATTGATATACACAAATCAGTAGCTCTGCTATGCACCAACAGCAACCAAACTGAGAATCAAATCAAGAATTCAAACCCATTCACAATAGCTGCAAAAAGAAAATCCTAGGAATATACCTAACATGGAGGTAATAGACCTCTATAACTACAAAACAGTTGCTAAAAGAAATCATAGACAACACAAACAAATGAAAACATACTCCATGCTCATGGATAGATAGAATCAATAATGTAAAAATGACCATACTGTCAAAAGCAATCTACAAATGCAATGCAATTCCCATAAAAATGCCACCATAATTCTTCACAGAACTAGAAAAGACAATCCTAAAATTCATCTGGAACCAAAAAAGAGCCCACATTAGCCATAGCAACTCCAGACTGACAGATCTTGGGAATGAGATCAACACCTGAAACCATATGGGCTAACACTAGGAAAGTATTGGTTTTTTGAAGACAAATCAGAGTGAATTCACAGAAGAGTCAGAGGCGGTCTTGGAAAACAAAAACAAAGGCTTTATTATACCCTCCTTGACTTCTTATCTCCTATTTCTCATCAGTTCATCTTTGTCTTTGTCATGCCTCAACTAGTTTTTGGCCACTGAGTGTCTTTCTTGATTGGCCTATGATTTCTTTGCCTATACCATTCTGTGGTTTCCCCACTTCTCTCATTCTCTCTCTGCCTGCTTCTCACTTTCTTATTTTCTGCCACCTGTATCTCTCCTGCACCCTTGCTTTCTCCCAAACCACGTAAAAGTTAAGTCCCTCTCAGACTACAGGCCTCAGCTTCTCTGTGTACCCTATATCCCCATAGCACTCTATACCTTTGACTTCTTATTTTGCTGGTCTTCACTTTCTTTGTGTTAGTCTTCTTTGCTCAACTAGAAATCCCTTGAGTAATGAAAAAACCATATCTCAGTCATTTACAAGTGAATCACCAGGACTTTGTGTAGCCCCTGGCACATAGGATTTGCCCAAATACTCTTTGATGAATAAATGAACAAATGATCCCAGTGAGCAAAAGATTTGTGGATTTGGCAACACACGTTTTACTGTTCAAGATATATTCTTCTGATAAGCCTCAGACTACAAGAGAGGAAATCGAGTGACTAGTGTCATCACCAATGACTTCTTACACCCTGCCTGAGAAATTCACGATTTCAGGAGAAATCATCAATAGGCACCTTATGGAATGACGATTGATAAATTAAGTGAGAATTGACTGCTAATGGTTTGACACAAACTGTTTTAGTTGTTTCTTCATGACAGTTGTGTCTTTAGTCGTGTCTCCATGAAAGTTCACCTATTTTTCAATAGAAATCTATGTAAAAATCAAGATTATGTTTCTGCTTACTAATTGGCATTTGGCACCCACTGGATGTCAATGAGTTTGACCTAAAAATGGAGAAACCAAGCAAAAGCAACACACAATATCCGATACTTTTAGCAACATTTTTATTCAGGTACTTGGAAGAGCAATAATTTAAGATAGATTCAGTTCCTAAGTCCAACTGCACTTAACCAAACTTGAAAGCTTTTTATTAAGTCACCCATATATTATTACAGGTGTCTAGACCAGAAAAATTTAAAAGTTGCCTCCCTGGTCCTTCTACTGGACAAAACTAAAATACATAAAATGCATGGTTCGCTTATCTTATGTAACACGCTGGACAAAATAAGCCTTGAGCTTATTTCATTCACCTACAAGGAAGCTCACTGTAATCTTCCAGGGAGGGCTAAAGAAATTCAATCACCCCTATAATATATGCATGTACATCCACCCAAAGTAGGACCCATTCTAAGTATCTGGACAAGTGAAGAAGATGCTAATTAGAATAAGCTCTCTGGATTTGTGGTGTTTCAGGTCAGTTCTTACGTTCTGGGTTCCACATGGCAGGAACAATCAGGAAACAGCATTGTGTCTAGTGTCCTCATTAATCGATTTAGGGTAGAGCATTTGGAGATGCAGTTTTGAAAAAAGAGAGATAGAAAGATATGAAAATAACCTCTTTGATGAGATAGATATTAAGATGCAAATATATACAGACATGTGTATATATGTGTATATATACATATATTCAGACAACATACATATCTATTTATATACTGTATATATTATGTGTACATGTGTGACTTAAGATCAGACACCCACATTTGCTGTGACTAAAAATAAAAAATAAAACTCTTTGGAAAGAAGAAATAATCCTCCTATGCATAAATTTCAAATTTATTCAGAGAAGGCAAAAGCTAAGATTAAGCATAAAAACAGTAAAGAAAATTTGTAGACAAAAAGTGGGTTCAAGTTTCCACTGAACTACTTACTTTCTAATTATGGGCAAGTAATAATTTATCTGAGCTTCAGTTTTGTCATCTGGAGAAACAGTTGCCGATTTCCATGAGAAATGTGTGAAGAAATTTACTAAACTTAAAATTCTGTCCAAGTGCTAGTAATTGATACCAATAGAGGGTTGGTTATGCATGGAACAAAAAACACAATATTATCTGAAATGTGAATTTGTCGTCAAGACGCACACAGGGCAAAGTTAAATTCAAGTGTTTTAAAGCTTTTCTGAACAGGAGTCACATCCGTGTCTGTATGGATATAATTATCTTTAAAATTCATAATTTGGATTCTCTACCTTTATAAACTTGCCAATTAACTAAATTTAACATATTATTTAAAAATAATGCTGGGTTATAATTAATAATCCTATCATAACACATCTCAAATCTAATAAAAAAATCCAGGTGGACCTTAAGAAAATCAAGTAATTATATTAATAAGATCACTTAGTCTTGTGGAAAAAGCACTGAAGTTAAAATCTAAAATAAAAATTTGAGTTTAAATGCTCTGGGCCAATCATTTAACCTCTTAGCTTGAGTTTCTCAACTTGTGAAACCTGTTTTGTCTATTTTGGAGCAAAAATCTTTGAAGAAAGAATGAAAAGGTGAATACAATAAGACCAAAAATAGAATAGTTATGGATAATGGCAGAAAATGAAAATTTAACCTGAAAATTCAGATGTTCCCAAGGAAGTGATAGGAACAAATGAAACTGGAACATAAAAAGAAACTTGAGAAAGTTAAAAGAAGATATGAGTTACTAACGGAATGTGTTCACAATTTAAAAGCAGAGCTAACATAAAGGAATCTTGTCTAGTAGATACTTGCACATTCTTTAACATGCTGGTGAAGGAAAAGATATATGCATGTATGTGCATACCATGTACAAATATGTATATACTAGGGAGAGTATTGATCAAGATTGAAATCTATCGTATACTAGATGGCAGAAATATATTAACTTAAGCAACCTGTTTGTAAAGTGCTTTCAACTAGAGGATTTATAAAGGTAAATTTATGTCATTAGGTGATGTAAAACTCAAAGCAAAGAAAAAGATTGCTAAGATAAAGAGCATCTTATACTCATCAGGAAGACAAGAGTATTGAGTCTCATAAGCATCTAAAAGCCACTTTTAATTCAACTGGTAACAACAAACAAGCAAAATTCATTGAACACTCTACATTCCCAACATGCCACTTTGTACTTTACAGTTATAAAATACAACATAAAAAGGAAACAAATAGAAATCCTGTCCAAAATGGAAAAATGCCGACAAAGTAACAAATGCCTAGCATAGGCTATGCTAACTGTTCTTACATATGATATCTTATTTAATTGTCATAATAACTTGTTGAAGTTTGGCTAGGTATGATGGAGCATGAGTGTTAATTGCATAAATATGCTGCTTTCCACTCTTCATGGTCGTTACCAATGGGAAAATAGACACAAGGAGATCAAGTGAAATTCATGCATTGATTTTATTGCTGGACCAAGGCAATCCTAAATAAAATGGCCTCTACTATAGCTGGATGGAAGGAATAGGGAGAGGACAAAGTGAAAATCCTGTCTTTGCTCCATAACTTAAAGTTGGGGGCAAATGCTTGGTCTGCAGAGTAAACTGACTCCTTCAGCCAGCTGCCAGCAGAGCAGACATGCTTCACAAACACTTGCGAAAGTGCGCAGTCAATATAGCTTCACTCCCTCCCTTATGCAGTAGCCTTGTCCTGGTATGCTTCAGACTTGGCAGAACAAAGTGGAGGCAGAACACCCACTTCACCTGAGCAGTACGGTCTGGGAGAAGATGGCATGCATGAGCACTTATTTTCAGCAGAGCAATTCCATCCAAGGGTGAAGCAACACAAGGAAAGCAAATTTTTCAACAGGAGTATCCTGTAAAATAGGATACTCCTCTCTTGGAGATAACAGCAAGTAGGTGGAGAGTTATGGATAAGATAATGCCACAGTACTTTGGCAGAAGGGGAAAAAAGGCTGAATTTCTGGAGACTGAGGTAGGGACAAAACATGAAGAAGAGAGACGTGTCTTCTTGTAGAACCCATCAAAGTCATTACTATTACTCTCACTTTTCACAGAGGGAAACAGAGCTGAGAATAATTATGTGACTTGTCCAAAGTAATACACCTAATAAGCTATGACATACACATGGGACAATTATAAAGCAACACCTAAATTGTACGGTACTGACTGGAAGTAAGGAGTTCAAGAAGAAAAATGACTGTGATACGCATTCAGCAAGTTAAGCTGGCCCGGAAGCCTCGGTGAAAACAAAGGTGATATAAATAGTGTAAGTCCAGCACAAATGGATGGGGTAGATACTGTGTCATCAATACAAACAACTTTCAAGATCCTTTTGGGTGAGCGAATGCCAAGAACTCCTTAGAGGCATTGGTACCCAGGAAATTAAAGTGTAGGAAATTTTCATGGTCATAAATACACAAATGGTAAATATTGCTTGTACGCCTCAGGGGAAGGGAGTTTAAAAGGAGAGATCGAGGTAAAGGGGACCTGGCTTACTCTGACACTTATTCATTTCACATGGAAGGAGTTATTACTTTGGTTTTTTTTTTTTGTCTTTTACATACTGTGTAAAACAAAATCAAGGTTTCTTTCCCTTAGGTAGGTCTGAGCTTTTTAGAGGCTCTTTGTAGCATCAGCTAGTCAGACCCATGTGGCTGTGGAAATAATCGTTGTGTAATGGGGAATCTCAAAGACATCAGAACAAATGAAAAACAGCAACAGAGAAAGAAAAAAAAGTCCAGAAAGGGCTGTAGTAAACTTCCCTCTATTAGTTGCACCTTAAAATAAAGAAAGTCATTAAAAAATTTAACATGCAAATGATAGTACCCTTTTCAATAAAAAAGTACTCCCCAAAATTGTCATGGAGGAAAGATAATAATTCTAAATGGTCACTTATATCATTTTTTATTATATACAAGTGGGACATTCAACACCAGAATATCATAGCAAAATATACCATTATGAGAAAACACAGGCACACCATGCCCACATTCCATTTTATTATCATGATTGCTATGCAACTATTTCATATTTAGAGGAGACATCTCTCATCCTAATGTGCAATTCTGCTTTAGGACAAGATAGTCCATTGATGACAGCAATACAAAAATAGCAAAACAATAAAGAAAAGAAAAGAAATAAAGAAAGAAAGGAAGAAACAAGAAACAAAAAAGCAAGAAAAGGAAGGAGGGAAGGGAAGGAGAGAGAGAAAGAAAGAGAAGAAAAGAGAAAGTTAGAAAAAAGAAAGAAAAGAAAGAAGAAAGCAAGAAAAGAATGGAGGGAGGGAGAGAAAGAAAGGAGAAAGAAAGTTAGAAAAGAAAGAAAAGAGAGAAAGAAAAGAAAGAAGCAAGAAAGAAGAAAGCAAGAAAAGAAGGAAAGAAGGAAGGAAAGATGGAAGAAGGGAGGGAGGAAAGGGGAGAGAGAAAAGAAAGAAAAAGAGAAAAAGAAAGGGGAGAAAGAAAGAGGGAAGAAAGATAGGAAGACATGGCTATCAAACTTTGGTTGTGTGTGTATGATCAAATTCTGAAAGCAACAACACAGCATTCTAGGGCCATTTAGAGGCCAACAGAAGTCAGCATTCACAGGTTTTGTTTTGTTTTGTTTTGTTCTGTGGCCAGCAGAGTCAGGTGTATAGAATCCTTGTGGAATTAAAATATGACATGAGCGATGATACTACATAAAGGGTGAAATCAACATCCATAAGTTCTGCAGATAAAGTTCAGGTGATGACTGAAAGTCAGCATTGACTCTTGCCCACCATTTGATCTTCAATACTAAGTTCAAAATCCCTTTCCATAAGTCTTCTTTGAATAGGTGCTGAGAGGATGACTTGAAGCTGAAGTTAACACAGAACCATAGGCTACTGGTGGGCAGAGAGATGTGCTTAGGGCTAGAGGTGGAGCCAGTGCCATGTCAGACTAAGGGCTGGGGTTGTAAGTAGGGAATAGGGCTGCCCAGGCATGGCAGAGGCTATTGTACAGGTAAACAAATGGAATTTAAGTCAATAAGAGGCTATGACCAGAAATGAAAAGTACATTGAGTACCAAGGACCCAGGCAGATGTATTCCAGAATTTGTTAAATTCAATAAAACTGAACAGCATTCTGCTCAGTAACACAGAAGTTTTTATTTTGTATATATACTATTTATAAAATATTAACTACAAGTAGTATACACAAAGATGAATGATGTATGGGACTTCATCTCACCGAGGAACTTCCAATCCATTAGTATAGACAGACATTTAATTATCAACTTAGCATTAGGCGAATCGAAATGTGTTGTCAATTAGAGGCTCATCCAAACCACAATGGAAGTTGGGAGGAAAGAGTTTTTAAATTTTGACTTGGACAAATCTAGAATATGTTTAACAACTAGATGGCATCAGCCAGACATCAAAAGATAAGATTAAATAGTGTTACTGAAAGATGGTGATAGGAAAATAAGCATTTGAGGCTAAGGAAGTAGCATGATGGTTTTTAACTTACTTGGATTCCTAGAGTGCACATATAAACTTACATATAATTTGTATAATGTTACCAAGAATTCACGGGCTCTAAGTAGGCCATCCTTGAATGCCCAGACTCACTGGCCCCAGGCCAAGAGTCCCTAGACAAGTATGGGCAAACAGTCAACACAAAGTTCTGGTAACAGGTGACTGAGGATAGTGGCTAATGATGCTGAAGTGCCCTAATCAAGAAAAACTTTGCATATTACATGAAAGGTAAATAAAAGGGGAATTACATTTTGATTTGCTAATATTAACATTCCAACATTATCATCAAGTGACCATCCCTAGGAAATAAAATAACTTTCATGTTAACAGATATTCCAGCTTGACCTCATCTCAAACCACTACCCTGGATAGAATAATATACTGATGACCGTAGTACGGAAAAAGACAGGAGGAGAGGTTTCTGCGAAGCCATTTTCCTTTCCCCCAAGCCCTGCTCCAGCTGTTCTGCCTGAGTCCTTGCAGATAGGTTCATGTGGCACATGAATCACCAAAGGAATTATGTTCATTCTTTTTCTGACACCCTGACCCTACCAGTTACTGGCCATTGCATGCTGCTTTTGTTTAGAAAAGAAATGAATGTGGGCAACTAATATTGAGACAACACTGGCCGGTTACCTTCTACCTTTTTTTTTTTTTGCAGACATACTCTTCTTGACCTCAGGGTTTCTTATCCATGCTCATTTAGCTTCACTCAATGCTATTTCTTTTCTCTCTCTCTCTCTCTCTCTCTCTCTCTCTCTCTCTCTCTCTCTCTCTCTCAAGGAGTCTCTCGTTCTGTTGCCCAGGTTGGAGTGCAGTGGTGCTATCTTGGCTCACTACAACTTCCGCGTCCCGGGTTCAAGTGACTTCCCTGCCTCAGCCTCTGGAGTAGCTGGGACTACAGGTATGCAGATCATGCCCAGCTAATTTTTGTGTGTGTATTTTTAGTAGAGATGGGGTTTCACTATGTCGGCCAGGCTTTGGTCTCAAACTCCTGATCTCAGTTGATTCACCCACCTCAGCCTCCCAAAGTGCTGGGATTACAGGTGTGAGCTACCATGCCCAACCCAATCCTATTTCTTTAGGTTGACTGGCCCTACTCTGCTTTATGACTTCCAGCTGGATGGATAGTCCATTTCTTGGCTGCTCATCTGTTCCTGGGGCTGTGGAAGTTGTGGATATGAGGATAAAACTGCTTTTGTCAGAACTAGACACGATAGGGTCAGGAAGGCTTGAAGGAAAGGAGGTTCATGCTTGCATGTCTGAATAAAAACTGTTGCAACAAGAAACTCCTTCACATCCTGTATGCATCCTCTTCTTTGCATGGCTTGCAAACATTTCACATATATAGGTACATTTCTATGACAAGGTTGATTACTTGAGGACTGCAGAAATTTAGATAGTATGATCTCATAAAGAACTCTTGCTCAGTAACAGCATATCCAGCAGTGAGCTGACAACAGTTCTTGCTTTGAGACTCTGGAACCAATGAACTCTCTTTTGAAGTAGCTATTGTGAACCTCTTTCTTTCCTTTTGCCAACAGAAGCTTCCCTTTCCTCTTCCCTAACCAAATGCACTGATGGCTCGCCATTCCATGCATCCCAGATTATAATCCTCTTTCTTCTCATTCCCTGATAAACTCAACATATTCGCAGATAATTTTTTTTCCAACACAATGTCTTTTTTTTTTTGGAGAGATTTCTGTATTCATTTTGCTGCTCTGTAAGTCTGTCTTTGTAACATTGTTAGGTATCTTCTGATAATCTCTCTTAAGCTTCACCTTTTCAGTCTTCCCAACATTTGTGCTTCTTACTCCTTCTCGGTAACTTGACCTGCTTCTACTCACCCCCAAGTATAAAGGGAAAGAACACTGTATTTATAGCTGTCTTGTTCAAGTTCCACCGCAGTAAGGGGCAAGGCTAATGCTCAGGCAAAGTGGGTACACTTCTCATAATTAGGTCCTGAAGCAAGGAGGCAGGACCTAGATTCCACAAAGACTGTACATGCAGTTTTACCCCAATCACATAGAGTAAATTAACAATGGTCTAAAGAAAAGAGGCGTGGAGGGGGAATCAGACAAGGAGGTAGCAGAACAGGAAAATAAATGTTGGGGCAAGAAAATATGTTCATCATGGGAAGTATAGCAACTGATGTTTAAATAAACAACAAAAAACGTTGTTTAGAAGAAAAGGTGACAAATTTTGAAAAATAAAATAAATGTGAACATTTAGAAAATAAGTGCAAAGTGATACCCATTCTCCGTCCTTCCCTTCCAGGTACATTGAATTCTGCAAAATGGAAAAATTTAGATGTATTCAATTAATATTCTTTTAATTGCCAGCTATGTGAAAGGCACTTCTCTATTTCTCAATGGCTTTGTCATAATGAAGATCCCTTCTTTCGTGGAGCTTTCATTCAGGCCGGATGCTTCCTTCCTGATCTCCATTATTTTCATCAAATTAAAAATGAGCCCATATTGGGGTTTGGAATCAGAAAACTTTGTTTGAATTCTGATCTTCCACTTTCTAGTTTTGTGGATTTTGACAAGTCACATAGAAACTTTCTAACCTTCAGTATCCTTATCTATAAAGGGATTTTGTGATACTTACTCACGGGCCGTGTAAGCAGTACCTGAATTAATACATAAAAGCAATTGCACAATGCCTGCCACAGAGTAAGTACTAAGTAAAAGTAGTTATTATTGTTACTATTGGAATCTGCTGAGACAATTTATACTTATATCCAGGATTCTACTTTCTTAGGTGCCACAGAGTGTACAAGCTATATATTTGAGTCATTGAAAATGGAATACACTTCAGAAATTAAAAGAACTCATTTATTTTGCCTTCACCTTAAAGTTTCTGTGTGATCTGGTCTTGGCTCTTTTCCTAATCACAACTTAAGTACTTCTTTGTGCTCATCCGACTCCAGCCACCATGGCTCTTTGCCTTTCCTTAGAAACCCCAACTACTCTCCTGCCCCAGGGTCTCGACACCTGTTGCTACTTTTGCATGGAACTGTCTTTTTCCTGGTCTTCAAATGATCATCTCCTTCCCTATCCAACCAACCTGCAGCCCTGTCATGTTTCTTGCTGCCTGCCCCTTTGTTACATTCCATTTTTAAAATTTTCTTCATAGCATTGTCACTCCATGAAACGTTATTATTTATTCATATGTTCACCTGTTCATTGTCAGTGCCTACTGAAATGTAAGTTCTGTTCACACCAAGGTCTTGCCTGTGTAATCTGTCCCCAGTGTCCAGAAAAGCACTTGTCACACACTACATCAAAAACTAGTTGAATGAACAGATAAGTAAATGAGTTGATGAATTAATGACTTTTTGGGAAAGAAGCAGATAATTTCTTTGATTCTATTTTCATCCCAGCATGTTGTTTACATGGGCATTTTCTGTCAGCTGCATAATAAGAAATAGAAAGAAGCATAAATGTTAATCATTATTCTTTTTATATGTTTATTTTCTTTTCCTTTTTCTTATCATCTTGCAAGTATTTATTTATCTTACTTGTCCATTCATTTATTTTGCAGAGAATATGGAATGCCTTTGTAATAAATGTGTCATAAAATGTCTTAATAAAACTACAAAATCAAACAATGCCTAAGTGTGATTTCTTCAGAGGCCACAGAAACCATTAGCTTAACACCTCTGCTCTTTAAAAAAGCATAAGATGTGGAGAAGGTCAGTTGCTGACCAGTTAATCACATTCTTTTTTATGGTTGTAGAATGTTGCTGAAAAGGATCCTCTGAGGTTATCTAATGTAGAACCCTCATTTAGCAGGTGAGCAAACTATAGTCCAGAAAGGTTAGGGCTTGTCAATGACCACATGTCTACTAGAAGCAAGGACAAGTCCAGAAGACTGACTTTCTGACTCAGAGGCCAGGGCTATTTTTTCATGCTATGTGCCAGGAAATGAGAAAATGGTGTTATTATTGTTGTTTTATTATCTACAGAGATTTAAGGTTAAGGAAGATCTAATGCCAGCTAGAGACCCCAGAACAATGTGATTCATAATTATAATCTAAAGAAGGGCTGCACCCTGATGGATACTTAAAAATATTTAAACACTAATAGGCTATGTCTACTCAGAAAACACCAATTTATATGCCATCTATGATTTTCACATGAGCAAATAGCTCTGTCTTTAATTCTAAAACTGAGGTAACAAACTGTAATAAACTTTCACATGTGTAATTTGCAATAGATTCACTTTTATCAGCAAGTGAAAAAAAAAGTTAGATTTCTTATGAAAACCAATCAACTTTTAGAAGCTTGGTGTTGTTGCAATGAAAAATGCCACTGTGCAAATTCTGCTTCAAAGACAAGTTGATTTTTAAAAAGGGTTTTGCATGGGCAGAAAATTGCTAAAAATGAGACCATTTTATATCTAGGAGGCATAGACATTAATCTGCTTTAAACTCTAGCTTTATTTAACTTCTTATGGTTTATTTTACATTTACTATTTATTATTGACAGTTGAGCTGAAAGCAGAAGTAATTCAGACTGATCAAAATCTATTCTATCCGAAAATCAGAAATAAAAAGACATTTTATATTCTTTATTTTTAACAGTGGAGGGAATGTTGCACTTAAGCTGAAATATTTTGTGACGTATAATATCAGTCAGTGGAAATTAGAATGGCCGAGCTATAACCTTACCTTACAAGGTGGATAATGAAATGTCAACAGACCCTCAAGTAGCAGAGCACTCCAGGAGGTGATATAACATATTGCTAGAGGTAGTTCTTATCACTCAATCTAACTGCGCTTTTGTATTCACTTCTGGGTTTCTTTAGTCTCCTGAATATTTTACACACTGTGTGAAGATGCTAGGTCTTTTAGTCAAAATTCCAGTCAAAATTAGCTGGACCAATTTAGGGAGTCTTATTTTAGATTATGGAAGTTAAACAAATGAACTAACAAAACACAGATCTCTAGTTCTTTATTAAGGGGACATGAAAGGCATACATTGATGACTTAGATATTTTAGATTTTTGTTCTACTTTCTTCTCCACCTGAGTAATTTCAATTATCTGATCAGAAATGTAACAGTTTCTTTCCTTATCTTTAATCATCCTTCTAATTTCTTCATCTTTCCTTCTTCAACCTTTATCTCTTATGATTTATTCAAATACTTTCTATAAAAGTGTTTTTTATTTTTCTTGGGAGACTGAATATACACACAATGGCCAGACTACCCGTGACAAAACCAGCCCAGGAAGCCAAACAAAAGGGAAAACTGACAGATTTGAAATCTGTATTTAGTTTGTGTTTGAAAACATTGGGCCAAATGCTGTGGTCTATTTCAGGGGCAGCATTTTTTTTTTTTCTGTAAAGGATCAAAGTGTAAATATTTCAGGCTTTTGGGGCCACAGGATTTCTGTAGCAATAAGTAAACAATAAGTAAACAAAATGAATATGACTGTGTGCCAATGACTTTACTACAAAAAAGAGGTAGTGGGCCAGGTTTGCTCCCAGGGCTGCCACTTCGTTGAATACTGGTTTATGGTATGAGGTACATGCCCAGATAACAGAGTGTGTAACACAATGTAAGCCCTAAACATCAGAAGAAGTCTGTAGATGTTATTATGAATTCCTTCATCTATTCAACAAATAGTGAGCCAGGAATTGTCCCAGAAGATCAACAAGGTAAACAAAAATCTTTGTCCTAATTGAAATTACATTGAATTGGGGATGGCTGATAATGAACCATAAATGGAATGAACAAACTTCATAATCTGTTGAAAGCTGAAAGTACTGGGGGGATATAGAGCTTATAAGGAGAATAAATAATGTGTGTGGGGAGAAGTAATGAGGAAAAGAAGGACTGTAATTTTCAATTGGATGGTTAGAGTAGGTTCTAAAGACAGTGGCATTTGAGCAAAAGTTTAAAAGAGGTGACCAAGTTAGTCACCTCTTTTAGAGAAATCTGGAGAGAGAACTACCTGCCTCTCATGCAGGAGGCAAGAGTGGCTGGAGAGGAGGGGTCAAGGGCAAGACCACAAAACTGTGGTTGGAAAGATGAGTGGGCATCACTGGAAGGATTTTAGCTTTTGCTCCGAGTAAAATGGGACATCCTTACACAGTTTTTAACAGGAGGGATGTGAGGTGGCTGACGCTGTGAAGCGATCACTCTGGCTGCTGTGCCAAGAGGACTGCAGTAAGGCCATAGTCAGCAAGGATGGAAGCAGGGGCACATTTGCATTTGTTCTCCCTTCTCCACAGCGGGTGTGCTCCAAGTCTCCCAGTGGATGTCTGGAACAGTGGTAGAGTACTGAGCCCTAGATATACTGTCCTTTTTTGTACATATGTATCTGTAACAAAATTTAATTTATAAAGTAGTCGCAATAAGAAAATTAACAATAATAACAAAATAAAATCATTTTAACAATATTCAAAACAGCATGCAATTTAAAACATAAATGTTTATGGAATTTTATACTTAATATTTTTGAAACACAGTTGACTGTAGGTAACTAAAACTGCAGAAAATGAAACTGCAGATAAGTGGGGACGACTGTAGTTTGATTAATATGTACCATGTTTTAACTGTTTACCATCCATTCCATTTTCTCTTCGTTCATTTTCCCTCTTTGTCTCCATTTATATTCCCTGTTAGCATGTCAACTACACATTTTCTTTCCAAAAGTAATGGTTACCTTGTAATTATAATATACATTTTCAACTAATCTGTTTCTACCCGCAAATAACACTATACTGCTTCACTTACAGTGCAGGCAGCTTCCTTATGATCAATTATTCTCTTTTCCCTGCTTTCCCTGCAACATCCCACTTATTCATATACTATAAACACCCAATACATTGTTACAATTATTGCATTAGACAAATGGTTATATTTTAGATTACAAATAAGAAGAAAGATAATTTCATTCTGCCATCATTTATTTCTTTTCTGATGTTCTTTCTTTATGTAGATTTGAGTATCTGTCTTATATCATTTTATCTCTTTTTGCAAAGAATTTCTAACATTTTTTTCTGGCCAAATATGTTGCAATGAATTGTCTCATTTGTCGTTTGTCTGAGAAAGACTTTATTTCTCCTTCCCATTTGAAGGATAATTCTGTTGAATTTTCAACATTTTGTGTATTTTATCCCTATTTCTATGCTTTCATGGTTTCTGATGAGAAGTCTGCTTGTCATTCTTATCATTATTCTCCAATAGAAAAGTGGTTCTTTTTCTTCTTGCTTCTTTCAAGATTTCCTTTATGTCTTTAAGTTTTTCATAATTTCTTTTAATTTTCAACTTTTATTTTAGATACAGAGGCTACATGTACATATTTTTCACATGGGAAAATTGCATGATGCTGAGGTTTGGGGTACAGGTCCTGTCACCCTGGCAGTGAGCATAGCACTCAGTTTTTCTAGCCCACCCTACCCTCCACCTTCTAGTAGTCCACAGTGTCTACTGTTCCAATATTTATATCCGTGTGTGCTCAATGCTTAGCTACTATCAATAAGTGAGAATTTATGGTATTTGATTTTCTGTTTCTGTGTCAGTTTGTTTAGAATAATGGCCTCCAGCTGCATCCATGTTGCTGCAAAGGACATGATTTCATTTTTCTTTATGGCTACATAGTATTCCATGGTATATATGTACCACATCTTCTTTATTTAATCTACCATTGATGGGCACTGGGGTTGATTCTGTCTTTTTGCTATCGTGAATAGTTCAGTGATGAACATATGAGTGCATGTGTCTTTTTAGTAGAATATTTTGGGCATATATCCAGTAATGAGATTACTAAGTCAAATGGTAGCTCTGTTTTTAACTTCTTTGAGGAATCGCCAGACCGCTTTCTACAGTGGCTGGGCCAATTTACATTCCAGCTAACAGTATAGGCATTCCCTTTTCTCTACCTTCTTGCCAGCATCTGTTGTTTTTTGACTTTTTAATAGTAGCCATTCTGACTAGCGTGAGATGATATTGTGTTGTGGGAGATTTGCATTTCTCTGACGAATAGTGAGGTGAACATTTTTGTTTATATGTTTGCTGGCCACTTTTTTGGTCTATTGAGATGCGTCTTTTCATTTTCTAATGGGGTTTGCTTTTTTGCTTGTTGATTGGTTTAAGCTCCCCATGGAGTCTGGATATTAGGCCTTTGTCAGCCGTGTAGTTAGAGAGTAACTTTTCCCATTCTGTAGGTTGTCTGTTTGCTCTGTCTACAGTTTCTTTTGCTGTGCAGAGCTCTTTACTTTAATTAGATCCTACTTGTCTATTTTTGGTTTTGTTACAATTGCTTTTGGAGACATAGCCAAAAAATTTATTGCCAAGGCTGATATCAAGAATAGTATTTCCAGCCTGGGCAATAGAACAAGACTCCTGTTCTCTCTCCCCCTTTCTCTCTCTCTCTCTCTCTTTCTTTCCACACACACACACACACACACACACACACACACACACACACACACAAAGAATAGTATTTCCTTGATTGTCTTCCAGGAATTTTATAGTTTGAGGTCTCATATTTAAATCTTTAATTAATTTTGAGTTAATTTTTGTATGTGATGAAAGGTAGGGGTCCAACTCGAATCTTCTGCATATGGTAGCCAGTTATTTCAGCATCATTTACTGAATAAGAAGTCCTTTCTCACTGCTTGTTTTTGTCAGCCTTGTTGAAGATCTGATGACTGTTTTCCGTTTAAATGTGATATGCCTAGTTTTTTTTATGTCATAGCTATTGGGTTTTGTTTTGTTTTTGCTACTAACATTGCTTGGTATTCTCTTGACTTCCTGGATCTGCACCTTGGTGCCTGTTAATAAAATGTTTTTGGCCATTATTACTTCAACTATTTCTTTGGCTTCATTCTTTCTTATTCTTCTCGTATTCTAAGTATCCATATATTAATCTTGTTCAAATTGTCTCATAATTCTTGGATGTTATATTTGGCATTTTAATTTTTTTATTCTATGCATGTAAGTTTGGGAATTTTCTATTAACCTGTTGTCAAGCTCATTGATTATTTGCTTGGGCGTGTTGAGTCTACTGATGAAGTCCTTCTTCATTTCTGTTATAACATTTTTATTTATAACATTTTCTTTTGATACTTTCTTAGATTTTTCATCTCTCTGTTTACAATAAACATCTCTTCATGTATCTTGTGTCTTTTTCCATTAGGGCCTTTAGCATATTCATCATAGCTATTTTAAATTTTAAATTTAAATTTCTCATCTCATAACTCCAATGTTTATGTAATATCTAAGTCTGGTTCTGAAGATTGCTTTGTTTCATTCAATTTTTTTTCTTGGCATTTGTAGTGTTTCTTAAAAGCCAGATATGTTGTTTTTGGTATCAGAAACTGAGGTGAGTAAGTCTTTAGTGAGAGGACTTACATTAATCTGGCTACTTGTGCTGGATTTAATGTTCTCTATAGCTATAAGTTCTGGTGCTTCAAGTTTCTCTAGTGTCGTCTTTGGGCTTCCCTTCTTAGAAAGAGTCTGTGTCTTGCAGCTCTTTCAGCTGTAAACCCCTTTATTATACGGAAGCCCTATTGGTATTGTGTTAAAGTATAGTGAATGAAGAGCATTATATAACATTTTTATTACATTCCAATTTCTTAGAATTTAATAAAAATTAATTTCCTGCATCTTGAACTGTGACCTTTGCAAGTGTTTCTCTCATTGCATTGCTTTTTCTACTCCCCCTACTCCTTTCCTTGGCTGTAGTGTTCTGAAAATATTTCCTTTACCTCTCTTGAATTATATTGTTATCTCCTTAGATGACATAGGAACGCTGAATGGAACTGGAGTGGGAAGAATGTCCTCCCTGAACTAAGATAACTCTGGAAAAACCTTTGTACCCTGGAGAGCAGGCCTTTATTATGAAGAATGCTCTAGGAATATTCCATAATGATTATTCTTCCTCACTAGCTACCTAAGCCAGGAGGGGCTCTTTCTCAGATCCTCACTATGAGAACCTGATAAGGTTCTTGGAGGCAAACTCATAAAACCATGGAGCTCCCTGAGGCTGCAGACCTCAGAATTTTCTCACTCTCAAGCTACTCCAACTCAGTCTCCAGCAATTCCTCCAAATTACCATGTTTATGTTCTTATCGCTGTATGTTTCCGGGGGCTTTTGCTCTAGGCAAGCAGATTTCAGCTGTGGCTCAGTGGGTGTACCTGTGTCTACAAATTTTGGGTGGTAGTTTGCTTTGAGACATTATTACTTTTAAAATTTGTCCTAGAAAAGTAATTGATTTTCAGTTTGTTCAGCTTTTTCTTCTTGTAAAATGGGGGTATCTATTTTCAAGCTTTTTACATATCAGATTCAAAACTAAAAGTCGTGTGAGGCCTCTTAGGATCTAGGCTCAGAACTGGCAAAATTTTACTTCTATTTACATGTTATTTGCTAAAGTAAGTGAAACAGCAAAACCTAAACCAAAGGATGAGTTATGCACCCTACTTATGATGAGGCCATAAAAAGGTTGTAAATGCAAGATGGGAGAATAGTTGAGAACATTGACTCAATGAACCATGGTATAATAATGGTTTTCTTACATAATAAACCATTTGATTCTTTCACCATGGGCTTTTCATTTCTCCAACAACTCTGTAACCTTGTTACTATATTAAATTGTCTTTTGTTGAAATTGATAGAGTGTTTCTTTTTTTTCCTCATTGAATTTTGACTGGCATTTCAAAGTTTAGAAGCAGAGGAAAGAAGTCCTATTTACTGTCCTTCTATAAACCCCAACAACCCTCTGAATAGTGAAAGCTCTTTTGTTTGCAAGCAAGAGAAAGCTATACGCTGAATTCCACAAAAAAGAAGGTGGGGGCAGGTTGTGGATGTATTGTGAAGGTTCTGTAATAGTTCACTGAACCCCCAAACAGAAAGATCATTAGGCCTCTCCAAGGCCTGATACCTAAAGGAAACCCAGCGTGGAACCTCACCTGCATTTCTCCCGTCTGCTTCCGAGTGTCATGTTCTGTTCCTGCAGACTGAGGTTCTGTGTTTTTGAGGAGAAGCGAAGCTAAGATGATTTCTCTTACCCCCAAGTAGTTATCTCCTTGGAGCAAGAATCCTGATGTAACAGCATAACTTGTCCTCAATTTTAATTTAATATTCTCAAGAAGTAAAACTTGAATGATTTGTCTTAGGTTAGGTTCTCGCTCCTAATCCAATCACCAGGGATGAAAGCAGAGGTCAGGCAGGCCACACCTGGATGCTGGAGTATTGAGGAGTGGAGATGGGAGAAAGAAGTTCACTGTGAGTGAGGCCCATAGTCCGCAATCAGGGAGAATTTTGTTCTGCAGGAGAAATTTGGCCTGTCTGGAGACATACTTGGTTGTCACGAGTGGAAATGTATACTGACATGTAGCAGGTAAACACCAAGGGGGCTGCTAAACATCCCCAGATGCCCTAGGCAAGCCCCTCAACAAAGAATTGTTCAGATGAGGATGTCAACAGTGTGGAGGCTGAGAAATCCCAACCTCAGTTAATATCCTAAAATGAAGTTTAACAAATAGCAGCCTAGTACTGGTGAGGGTGAGGGGCAGAACCTGAGACAGAGAGAAGAAAAAATAACTAATGATCATCGCATTTGGTGGCATGTATTATGTTCCAAACCGTATATTAAATGTTCAACCAACTCTTTTTTTATTGACTCCTCATAACAATTTTACACAGTAAGTATCATCTTTGTTTCACAGAAAACCAAATATGACTGTATCACTTTAAAACTTATTTTTAACTATAAGCTAAAAGGTAGCAATGAAATTTCTGTATCTTGTGAATCATTCTGTTTTCACCAAAAGTACCTAGAAAGACATAAACAGATTATTAACTACTGAACTTGTGAGCCAAACAAATAACACTAAGTACCAGCATCATTATTGTCATCTTCTAGGAAGCCCCTTAAAACTCATAGTCTGGTCATCTATTAAAGGGATTTGAATCTACCGTAAACTACTGTGCAGATGTGCAGGCTAACGCCGCTAGAGGGAGGACAGTAGGAATCCCAGGATGAAACATCCTCCAACAATAAAAAGAATTCCCATTCCCAAGACCGATGTTTCCATTATTTTCTTCTTCTCCAAAACATGAAGACCCTAATTTGGTCCAGAGACTCCATCTTCACATCTTAAAACAGGAATCAATACGACAAATGTGTAGGGATATGATGAAGATTAAACTCAGAAATGTGTGTAAAGCAGAGTTTAGTAAGTGGGTCAAATGCAGCCCACTGTTTGCTTTTATAAATAATTTTATTGGAACATTTTCATGGTGTTTTATTTGTGTGTTATCTATGGCTGCTTTTTGTGCTACAAAAGCAGAACTGAATACTTGCAAATCCAAAAAATTCACTCTTTTTCCACTTCCAGAAAAGGTTTGCTAACTCCTGGCATAAAGCAGTGGTCTGAGCACACAGCATACATTCAGTCAGCACAGCTGAGGGTGGCTGGACATCTTTCCATTCACACTGGGAGAATATCCTCTGTGTTCGTTTGTTCACAGACTTGTTTGACATGTTCCAGCCAAACTGGCCTCCAGCATTTTCTAAATTACTGCCTACAGCACAGAATTAAAATGACACGATGAAAGAAAACCAAATATGATCACATTTATCCACAGGAGATGGAGTTGTTTTGGAGTGGAAGGGATAGGGAGTTTGGAGGTAGCACTAATTACAAGACAAGGTAATAAAGTGAAGAGAGAGAGAGGGAGAGAGAGAGAGACCTTAAGTTACTCTGCACATTAGTTGTGTGACTTTGGTCAAATTTCTTAAACTCTCTGGTTATTGGTTTTCTCATATACAAAATGGGATAAACAATGACACCTTTTTGGTGAATTAAGTGAAGTATAGGTAAGAACTGAATAAACATTAAGATATGGAAATTAATGTTATAGTAATGATGCATTTGCTGCACATATATTTATTATCATATAGACCTGCCTACCCACTATGGCAGTTAAATAAGAGTAATAAGAGCTAGCTTTTATTGATTATTTCCTATATACTCTACTTTGTTCTAAGTATTTTTGCGTGTGTTAATTCTTTAAACCCTCACAAGAACACTTTGATGTATGTACTATTATTGTCAAATGTATGTTGGAGACAAGAGAAGCAAGGCACAGAGAAGTTAGGTAGATCGCCCAAGGTCACACAGCTAAGAAGTTAGGTAGAGGCTGGGCGCGGTGGCTCACGCCTATAATCCCAGCACTTTGGGAGGCCGAGGCGGGTAGATCACGAGGTCAAGAGATTGAGACCATCCTGGTCAACATGATGAAACCCTGTCTCTACTAAAAAATACAAAAATTAGCTGGGCATGGTGGCACACGCCTGTAGTCCCAGCTACTCATGAGGCTGAGGCAGGAGAATTGGTTGAACCCAGGAGACGGAGGTTGCAGTGAGCTGAGATCACACCATTGCACTCCAGCCTGGGTAACAAGAGCGAAACTCTGTCTAAAAAAAAAAAAAGAAGTTAGGCAGAGTAAGCATGTGCACTCATCAAGTCTGGCTGCAGAGCTCACAGTCTTCAGTGTGTGCTGAGCATCATCCCCGTGACATGGTCAGCAGTGATTCATTTTAAATCCAAATATCCTCCATTGTGGAGGGTTCTTGTGTGTCTGGATATGTATGCCGAATATACTGGCTCCACATACAGCCAGTATATTAGTGGTGTCTCTGGGGTCTCTGGGAAGAGGAAACCACATCCACCGCAGGAGTAACCCATGTCTAGCTTTTAGAGGTGCATAGGAATTCTCAATGATGAGTGTGTTTTGGGGGGTCAGAGAAGTTACCAAACACTTGACTTCAAATGACCGTCTGTATCACAGAGAGAGAAAAAAAATGGAAAAACGATTTCTCTATGTTCTAAATTTCGCTGATCCCTGTTATGGATGAATTATGCCCCCTTTAAATTCACATGTTGTAATCCTAACTCCCAGTACCTTAGAATGTAACTATATTTGGAGACAGAGCCTTTGTAGAGGTAAGTGAGTTCAAATGAAGGCTTCGGGGAAAACTCTAGTCAAATCTGACTGATGTCCTTATAAAGAGAGGAAATTTGGACACCAGATACGTGAATACTGCATGTGTGCAAAGAAAAAACAGTATGAAGACACAGAGAGAGGTGGCCTTCTGCAAGCCAGGAAGAGAGGTCTCAGGAGAAAGCAAGCCAGCAGACACCTGATTTTGGGCTTGTGGTCTCTGGGGTCTAAGCCATCCAGTCGTGGTATTCTGTTATGTCCACTCTAGCATTATCCCAGCAGCACTTCAGTGAGATACATTTATCTTAATACAGAACGAAATGAAGAGTCCTTCCTAATCATTCTGCATATACCATAGAGCAGTGTTTGACTTGGGGATGCTTAGATTGCCCCCAGAGGAGACATGCTGAGCTCAGAGATCAGCAAGGGAGACTTCTGCAGCCAGAGGAAGAGCACAATGCAATGGCACTGCCTTCTGTGCCAAATGGAGTCACAGTAGCCACTTCCAGGGAATTGCTGCACCCTAAAGAGCAGAGGAGTGAAGAACACACCAGCAGAGCAGCAGGAAGAAGTGGCCATGCCAGCAGAGTGACAGGATCCATGAAGGGGCAACATATGTCACACATGCCTCTGGAGCTTCTAAAAATCCGTAAGAGGGAATTTTCACAGAGCTGGGGTTCATGCAACATATGTCACACATGCCTCTGGAGCTTCTAAAAATCCGTAAGAGGGAATTTTCACAGAGCTGGGTTTGAAGATATGAGCCAGAAACATTTGGCATTAATACTAGTGTTCCCACATATGTACCCAGAGGGTGCTGAGGCTTGGGGAAACTACAGTTCCACACAGTTGACCCCAGAGCAGATGCCCATGAATATCTATCTTTTTTTTTTTTAATTTTTTATTTCATTTTAGGTTTTGGGGTACATGTGCAGAACATGCAAGACAGTTGCATAGGTACACACATGGCAGTGTGTTTTGCTTCCTTTCTCTCCTTCACCCACATTTGGCATTTCTCCCCCGGCTATCCCTCCCCAGCTACCCCCCCCGCCCGCTGGCCCTCCCCTTTTCCCCCCAGTAGACCCCAGTGTTTAGAACTCCCCTCCATGTGTCCATTTTAGTACTCCCCTCCTTGTGTCCATGTGTTCTCATTTTTCATCACCCGCCTATGAGTGAGAATATGCGGTATTTCATTTTCTGTTCTTGTGTCAGTTTGCTGAGAATGATGCTCTCCAGATTCATCCATGTCCCTACAAACGACACAAACTCATCATTTCTGATTGCTGCATAATATTCCATGGTGTATATGTGCCACATTTTCCCAATCCAGTCTATCATCAATGGGCATTTGGGTTGATTCCAGGTCTTTGCTATTGTAAACAGTGCTGCAATGAACATTCGTGTGCACGTGTCCTTATAGTAGAACGATTTATAGTCCTTTGGATATATACCCAGTGATGCGATTGCTGGGTCAAATGGAATTTCTATTTCTAAGGCCTTGAGGAATCGCCACACTGTCTTCCACAATGGTTGAACTAATTTACACTCCCACCAACAGTGTAAAAGTGTTCCTATTTCTCCACATCCCCTCCAGCATCTGTGTCTCCAGATTTTTTAATGATCGCCTTTCTAACTGGCGTGAGATGGTATCTCAATGTGGTTTTGATTTGCATCTCTCTGATGACCAGTGATGATGAGCATTTTTTCATATGATTGTTGGCCTCATATATGTCTTCTTTTGTAAAGTGTCTGTTCATATTCTTTGCCCATTTTTGAATGGGCTTGTTTGTTTTTTTCCTGTAAATCTGTTTGAGTTCTTTGTAAATTCTGGATATCAGCCCTTTGTCAGATGGGTAAACTGCAAAAATTTTTTCCCATTCTGTTGGTTGCCGATTCACTCTAGTGACTGTTTCTTTTGCTGTGCAGAAGCTGTGGAGTTGGATTAGGTCCCATTTGTCTATTTTGGCTTTTGTTGCCAATGCTTTTGGTGTTTTGTTCATGAAGTCCTTGCCTACTCCTATGTCCTGAATGGTTTTGCCTAGATTTTCTTCTAGGGTTTTATGGTGCCAGGTCTTATGTTTAAGTCTTTAATCCATCTGGAGTTAATTTTAGTGTAAGGTGTCAGGAAGGGGTCCAGTTTCTGCTTTCTGCACATGGCTAGCCAGTTTTCCCAACACCATTTATTAAACAGGAAATCCTTTCCCCGTTGCTTGTTTTTGTCAGGTTTATCAAAGATTGTATGGTTGTAGATATGTTGTGTTGCCTCCGATGCCTCTGTTTTGTTCCATTGATCTATATCTCTGTTTTGGTACCAGTACCATGCTGTTTTGATTACTGTAGCCTTGTAGTATAGTTTGAAATCCGGTAGTGTGATGCCCCCCTCTGTGTTCTTTTTGCTTAGAATTGACTTGGCTATCCGGGCTCTCTTTTGGTTCCATATGAAGTTCGTGGTGTTTTTTTCCAGTTCTGTGAAGAAAGTCAATGGTAGCTTGATGGGGATAGTGTTGATTCTGTAAATTACTTTGGGCAGTATAGCCATTTTTCACAATATTAATTCTTCCTAACCATGAACATGGAATGTTTCTCCATCTGTTTGTGTCCTTTCTGATTTCGTTGAGCAGTGGTTTGTAGTTTTCCTTGAAGAGGTCCGTTACGTTCCTTGTGAGTTGTATTCCTAGGTATTTTATTCTTTTTGTAGCAATTGTGAATGACAGTTTGTTCTTGACTTGGCTTTCTTTAAGTCTGTTATTGGTGTAGACGAATGCTTGTGATTTTTGCACATTGATTTTATATCCTGAGACTTTGCTGAAGTTGCTTATCAGTTTCAGGAGTTTTTGGGCTGAGGCAATGGGGTCTTCTAGGTATACTATCATGTTGTCTGCAAATAGAGACAGTTTGGCTTCCTCCTTTCCTATTTGAATACCCTTTATTTCTTTTTCTTGACTGATTGCTCTGGCTAGAACTTCCAGTACTATATTGAATAGGAGTGGTGAAAGAGGGCATCCTTGTCTAGTGCCGGATTTCAAAGGGAATGCTTCCAGTTTTTGCCCATTCAGTATGATATTGGCTGTTGGTTTGTCATAAATAGCTTTTATTACTTTGAGATACGTTCCATCGATATCGAGTTTATTGAGGGTGTTTAGCCTAAAGGGCTGTTGAATTTAGTCAAATGCCTTCTCTGCGTCAATTGAGATAATCATGTGGTTTTTGTTTTTGGTTCTGTTTATGTGGTGAATTATGTGTATAGACTTGCGTATGTTGAACCAGCCTTGCATCCCTGGGATAAATCCTACTTGATCATGATGGATAAGTTTTTTGATTTGCTGTTGCAATCGGCTTGCCAATATTTTATTGAAGATTTTTGCATCTATGTTCATCATGGATATTGGCCTGAAGTTTTCTTTTCTTGTTGGGTCTCTACCGGGTTTTGGTATCAGGATGATATTGGTCTCATAACATGATTTGGGAAGGATTCCCTCTTTTTGGATTATTTGGAATAGTTTCAGAAGGAATGGTGCTAGGTCCTCTTTGTGTGTCTGGTAGAATTCAGCTGTGAACCCATCTGGACCTGGGCTTTTTTTGTGTGGTAGGCTCTTAATTGCTACCTCAACTTCAGATCTTGTTATTGGTCTATTCATAGTTTCAGCTATATATATATATCAGGTTTCCTTGCTCTAGGTCTGAGTTCAAACCCTGGATATCCTTGTTGATTTTCTGTCTGGTTGATCTAATATTGACAGTGGAGTGTTAAAGTCTCCCACTATTATTGTGTGGGAGTCTAAGTCTCTTTGTAAGTCATTAAGAACTTGCCTTATGTATCTGGGTGCTCCTGTATCGGATCCATACATGTTTAGGATCATTAGCTCTTTTTTTTGGGGGGGGGGAGGAAGGCAGGAAGGAAGGGAATAAGGACAGTAGGGAGGAAGGAAGGGATGAAGGAAGGAAGGAAGGGAGGAAGCAGGGAGGGAGGGAGGGAGGGAGGGAAGGGAAAAAAGGAAATCAAGCAATGAAAGAGAAATTGCCGACCTGGATCTAGAGGTTTACAAGTTGATTTCTTTTTCTTTGAGAGAAGGAAAGAAAAAAAAGAAATAATAAGTAAAGGAGAGGAAGAAAGAGGAAGAGAAAGAGGGAGAGTAAATGGAAATATTGCTTTTTTTTGAAAAAATTGGGTATTAATAATGGTCAATGTTTCATTTAAACTAATGGGTAGGTGTGATGTGGTATTGACAAGAATGTATATTTTGTGTATTTGAAGTGGAGAGCTCTATAAATATTTATTAAGTTTACTTGTTCTGGATCTGATTTCGAGTCCTTGATATCCTTATTAATTTTCTGTCTCATTGAATCTAAGTCTCCTATCTGGGTGTTAGGATCGTTAGCTCTTGTTGTTGCATTGATCCTTTTACCACTATATCTTTGTTGCTTTAAAATCTATTTTATCCAATACAAGAATTGCAACTCCTCCTTTTTATTTATTTGTTATTTATTTTTGCTCTCCATTTGGTTGGTAAATCTTTCTCCATCCCTTTGTTTTGAGTCTTTGTGTATCCTTGCATGTGAAACAGGTCTGGATGTAACATGCCGTTGGGTTTTGGCTGTGTCTTTTGATTGGGAATTTAGTCAATTTAAATTTAGGGTTACTGTCATTTGATGTTGACTGGCTGTTTTATCCATTTGTTGGTGTAAATTCTTCTTTATGTTTGTGTTCTTTACTTTTTGGTGTATTTTTAGAAAGACTAATACTGGTTGTTTCTTTCTGTGTGTAATGCTTCTTTCAGAAGCTCTTGTAAAGCAGGCCTGGTGGTAATACAATCTCTGAGTTCTTGCTTGTTCATAAAAGATTTTATTTTTCCTTCAGTTGTGAAGCTTAGTTTGGCTGGATATGAAATTCTGGGCTGAAGGTTCTGTTCTTTGAGGATGTTGAATATTGGCCCCCACTCTCTTCTGGCCTGTAGAGTTTCTGCTGAGAGATCTGCTGTAAGTCTGATAGGCTTGCCTTTGTGGGTTATCTGACCTTTCTCTCTGGCTGCCCTTAGTATCCTCTCCTTCGTTTCAACCCTGGTGAATCTAACGATTATGTGCCTTGGGGTTGCTCTTCTTGAGGAATATCTTTGTGGTGTTCTCTGTACTACCTGGGGTTGAATGTTGACCTGCTTTGCTAGTTTAGGAAAATTTTCCTGAATAATATCCTGAAGGGTATTTTCCAGCTTGGATTCATTCTCTCCGTCACATTCAGGTACACCTATCAAACGTAAATTTGGTCTTTTCACATAGTCCCACATTTCTTGGAGATTTGCTCATTCCTTTTTATCCTTTTTTCTCTAATCTTTTCTTCACGTTTTATTTCATTAAGTTGGACTTTGACCTCTGATATCCCTTCTTCTGCTTGAACAATTCGAGTGTTCAAACCTGTGCATACTTCTCGGAGTTCCTGTATTGTATTCTTCAGTTCCATTAATTCACTCATACTCCTCTCTAAGTTGTCTATTCTCAATAGGATTTCATCAAACCTTTTTTCAAAGTTCCTAGTTTCTTTACGTTGGGCTACAACATGTTCTTTTAACTCACCGAAGTTTGTTATTATCCATTCCTTGAAGAGTGATTCTGTCATCAGGAGGCGCTCGTTCTCCATCAAGCCTTGTTCCATTGTTGATGTGGAACTGTGATCATCTTTAGAGGGAGAGGCGTTCTGACTTTGAGTATTCTCATCTTTTTTATGCTGGTTTCTTCCCGTTATTGTAAATTTATCCTCCTGTCATCTTTGAAGTTACCAACTTTCAGATTAGGTCTCTTGAGTGGACGTCCAGGTTGTTAGTTCCCAGGGCCAGAGCAGCAGTGTTAAAACTGATGGTGCTTTTCTGCCCAGGATTCTCCTGTTGGGCTTCCTTCTTGTGTCCGTAGTAGGCGACTCTGCCTTCCCGGGGCTCCAAACCTCGGTCAGAAGGGGAACCCGTCCCGTTTACTCTGCGCCGAGTGCTGCCACACTGAGGTGCCAGCGGAACCGCTGCGCCCACCACGAGAGTTGCGCTGGCGACTAGTGTGTTTCCACCACTGGGGGATCTTCTGCTCCGTGAGCGACCAGACTTTGTCTGAAAGTGTGGCGTCCTCTAGTTCTCCGCACCTTCCCTGAGAGCTGCAATCCTGGGATCCATTAGCTCTTCTTGTTGTATCGATCCTTTTACCATTATGTAATGGCCTTCTTTGTCTCTTCTGATCTTTGTTGCTTTAAAGTCTATTTCATCAGAGACGAGAATTGCAACTCCTACTTTTTTTTGCTCTCCATTTGCTTGGTAAATCTTCCTCCATCCCTTCATTTTGAGCCTTTGTGTATCCTTGCATGTGAGATGGGTTTCCTGGATACAGCACACTGATGGGTTTTAGCTTTTTATCCAATTTGCCAGTCTGTGTCTTTTGATTGGTGCATTTAGTCCATTTACATTTAGGGTTAATATTGTTATGTGTGAATTTGATACTGCCATTTTGATGCTAGCTGGCTGTTTTGCTCGTTAGTTGTTGTAGATTCTTCATTATGTTGAGGCCGTTTAGCATTTAATGTGATTTTGGAATGGCTGGTACTGGTTGTTCCTTTCTATGTGTAGTGCCTCTTTTAGGAGCTCTTGTAAAGCAGGCCTGGTGGTGACAAAATCTCTGAGTACTTGCTTGTTCACAAAGGGTTTTATTTTTCCTTCACTTCTGAAGCTCAGTTTGGCTGGATATGAAATTCTGGGTTGAAAGTTTTTTTCTTTAAGAATGTTGAATATTGGCCCCCACTCTCTTCTGGCTTGTAGTGTTTCTGCCGAGAGATCTGCTGTGAGTCTGATGGGCTTCCCTTTGTGGGTGACCCGACCTTTCTCTCTGGCTGCCCTTAGTATTTTCTCCTTTATTTCAACCTTGTTGAATCTGACTATTATGTGCCTTGGGGTTGCTCTTCTTGTGGAATATCTTTTGGTGTTCTCTGTATTTCCTGCATTTGAGTGTTGGCCTGTCTTGCTAGGTGGGGGAAATTTTCCTGGATAATATCCTGAAGAGTATTTTCCAGCTTGGATTCATTCTCTTTATCACATTCTGGTGCACCTATCAAATGTAGGTTAGGTCTCTTCCCATAGTCCCACATTTCTTGGAGACTTTGTTCATTCCTTTTTGCATTTTTTTCTCTGATCTTGGTTTCTCATTTTATTTCATTGAGGTGATCTTCGACTTCTGATATTCTTTCTTCTCTTTGGTCAATTCAGCTGTTGAAACTTGTGCATGCTTCACGAAGTTCTGGTATTGTGTTTTTCAGCTCATTTAATTCATTCATATTCCTCTCTAAGTTATCCATTCTTGTTTTCATTTCCTTGAATCTTTTTTCAAGGTTTTTATTTTCTTTGCAATGATTTAAGAACATGTTCTTTTAGCTCACAAAAGTTTCTCATTATTCACCTTCTGAAGTCTAATTCTGTCATTTTGTTACAGTCATTGTCCGTCCAGCTTTTTTCCCTTGCTGGTGAGGAGTTTTGGTCCTTTCTAGGAGGCGAGGTGTTCTGGTTTCGGGTGTTTTCCTCCTTTTTTCACTGTTTTCTTCCCATCTTTGTGGATTTATCCACCTGTTGTCTGCGTAGTTGCTGACTTTTCGATTGGGTCTCTGAGTGGACGCCCAGTTTGTTGATGATGAAGTATTTCTGTTACTTGGTTTTCCTTCTACCAGTCTAGCCCCTCCACTGTATGACTGTTGAGGTCCACTCCAGGCCCTGTTTGTCTGGGGTACACCTATAGCAGCTGCGAAAAAGTGAGGGATGCTACCAGTTTCTTTTTCTGCTATCTTTGTCCCAGAATGTTGCCTGCCAAATGTCAGTCTTTTGGATATAGAGGGGTCAGGAAGCTGCTCGAGGAGACAGTCTGTACTTTATAGGAGCTCAATTGCTGAGCTGTGAGCTCTGTTGTTCATTCAGCGCTGTTAGGCTGCTACGTTTAATTCTGCTGTAGCAGAACTCATTAAAAAAACCCTTTTTTTCTCAGATGCTCTGTCTTGGGGGGTTGGGGCTTTCTTTGTGAGTTTCCATTGTGCTGTCCCGCCCAGCTAGGAGGCAGTCTAGTCACTATTTGCCTGCCGAGGCTCTGCCCTGCTGGTGTGAGGTTTGCCCTATTGCTGCAGGCTCTGCCGTGCTGCTGTGGTCTCCACCCTGCTGCCACAGGCTACGCCTTGCAGCGGAGTCTCTCTGTTGTGTCAGGTTGCCTCAGCAATGGCAGGTTGCGTCGGTAATGGGCGTGTACCTCAGTAGGGGCAGATTGCCTTGGTAATGGTGGACGCCCCTCCCCCATGGAGCTGCACCATCCTGGGTTCAGCTGTGCCCGCACCCGGAGCGTTTTGAATCACTGTTTTGTTTGTCCCACTGTGCTACCCCAAATGCTGTTTCCCTGGAATCTCCTGGCCTGGATCACTGTCCAAGTCCCATTCAGTCTCAAGTTCAGCCTTCTCAAGTCTCAGATTGCTGGTTCAACAGGGCACCCGGACCAGTGCACTTTGTGCGGAGCGCTGTGAAGCGCCGCTGTGCTGCAGCACTGGCCGCCGGCTGCACCAGCTGCCGGCTGCACCAGCCAAAACCTCTGCCTGGTGTCCTGCGTCTCTTTTATACCTGGGAATTTCCCCGTTCTGTGGGCAACAAAGATCCATCTGGAAATGCAGCCCTGACTCACCCTCCGCACATTCACCGAGAGCTTCAATCCTGGGTTGTTCTCACTGTGCCATCTTGAGTCCCTCTCCCTTAATCTATCTTAAAAAGCTAGAGACCATGCATTGGAAGAAATAGATGGACAGGCAAAACATGATGAATTTGAAAACAAAGAAATCAGTGAGGAGATCTGAGAAAGAATGTAAGGGGAGCCCAGGAAAAGTAGATTTAAACCAACTCAATTACTTCCAAGGATTAAGGAAGACATAATTAAAAGGATTTTGTAAATAGAATGTGCTATGTAGCTGGTTTATTAAGTGAGAAAGCTGAATTTTATTCAAGATGATCACAGGCAGGAATTCAATGGTACAAATAGGAAATGTGCTGGTAGGAAAACAATTGACTGGAGAAAAGCAAGAAAAGGAAATGATTTTGGCCAGTTTAAACAGGAGACAGTTAAACAAAGAAGAGAAGGTGAGGGAGCCAGTGGCAGTATTCTAGAGATGAAAAGAGAGGACATCAAATAATCTGTTAGCCTTCCAGAGAAGGGACAGATAGAGCGTGAGACCCAGCTTAACTACCAAACAGAACGAATGACATGGGAGAGTGCTGGTGTTTCTACTACAACCAAGGCCCTGTTGTACATGGTGGGAGCTCAGTGAGAGTCCCAATAACAATATTCTTCTTCAGAGTCAGAACTTCTCTCCTCCAGTCATTTTTCATGGCTGGCTTTAATCAGTGGTGAGGAGTGGAAATTAAAGGCAAGAGCTAAATGTTTCAGTTTTTTTTCTTCCACTGAGTGGTTGAGGGTGGCAGTTATAGGGCAGTGGATAACTCACTGACTTTGAAAACAGTAGGTGTTTCTTAGAAAGGTGTTGATACTCTTTTATCCTATTCCTAGAAAGGGGAGAAAACTTCCATGTCTTTGCCATTGCAATAAGGAAGGAATATTCCCAGTCTGTCTCTCCACCCTCATCCTTTCCTCTGCACACATGGGAAAGGGATGTTGAATAATTGATAGAGTTGGGGTAAACACCATTAGCAGTAGGTAGCCCCAGATCTAGCCTATTTTTGTTTTTCTCTCAGATTTACTTACTGAATCTCTACTCCTGCTTCTATGAAGTTAGCAAACTCTGGGTGCAGTCCTGAGTCTTGCCATTTTATGGCTCTCTCAAATATGTTCTCTCAATGGGGTTTGATGCAGGTGCAAGTTGCCCTGCAGACGGCTTAATGAATATGCTCAGATTTTGCTCTGTAGAATTTGCTTTGCTCCAGAAGTTCCCACAATCTAGATTATGGATGTAGTAAGAGGACTAAGGCATATCCTCCAGCAAAACATGGTTGATGAAAATCTTTATTTGTGTCTGACGTCTGTCATCAACTTCCTGAGAACTTAGAAGAGACGCAGGTATGATTATTTTTATATCTGAACCACAAATAAGCTACTTACTACTTAAACCACCATGGGAAAATTTCTTCTTTCTATGAACCTCAGTTTACACATCTGTGAAATTTAGAAAATAATACCATTTTGGAAAAGTTTTTTTGAGAATTACACTAATCATAGTAAGCATGCTGTAGAAATCTGTTCATTGTGAGTGTTTTGGAGCATTTCTTCTAAACATCCTATCTATTGGTTTCCCCATTTAAAAAATGACATGGCTAATATTCACCCTTTCTTGATAAAATATCAGGTATAAGTGTGGGATTCTTGGGAGGCACTAATCAAAGTGGAATGGCTTCTGTATTGTAGACCGGGCAAAATTCTATAATTTGAAAGTTTCAATTACTGCCATACTTCATATCTATGCAAGCCAGCAAACATCTTGATTTTTAAAATGCTCAAGTTTTAGACGGTTTTGTTGTTTACAATGCTGAATCTTCAGAAAATCATTAGTGTCTCTTCCAGCTTACAGTTAATGGCATAAAGTAAATATTTCCCATTTCTCCTTTTCATAATCACTCAAATACAAAAATGACATGCAAAACTACAAGTTTCTTCTTTAATGATAATAGAAGAGAGCTGAACTCTGAACGATGGGAGGAGTATAGGCACACAGGAGGAAGTACAGTATAAGAATACGCAAGGCTGCCAAATGCTAAGAGTCCTCGAAGTACGCTCTCTAAAGTGATTGTGAAGGCCACAGTCTGTAGCACACAATCCAGTTTCTTGCTTTCAATAACAAAAACAAAATACATGAGCTAATAGCAAGTGCTTTTGTACACACAGTTTCAAATTAAGAAGCATATAATGTAGAAGTAATTAATACATTACACGAGAAGGGGTTTCAAGATGGCTGACTAGAAACATCTTGTACTCACCTACTCCACTAAGAAAAAACAAAATAGTGAATAGAAAATTACAATTTAAGTTGATCACCTACAAAAGAATACTAAAATACAACAGAGAAATGCCAAGAAACACCTGAAGCAGAAGTTAAGGACACATTCCTTAGCCATCAGCATATATTACTGCCAGTGAGCATAGCCTACGTGACAAATAAGACATCATAAAGCAACAAAATATTCAAATTTTTAGTGTCCCAAAGGCGACAAGAAAACAAAAGGGATAGAAAAACTATTTAATGAAATGATACCTAAAACATTCCCAAATCTAGCAAAAGATTTAGACATTCAGATATGTGAAGCTCAGAAATTCTCAGATATAAACGAACAAAAAAAACCTTAAGAACTAAACAGTCAAAAGTCAAAGACAAAAAAAGAATGGTAAAAACATGAAGTTTAAGCATCTATTCACCTATAATTGACCAGAATTTATTATTTTCCATGAAATAACCATTAATTAATAAAAATAACAGTAATAAGCCCTCATATATCAATGGTAACATTGAATGTAAACCAACTAAACTTTCTACTTACAAGACATACACTAGCTGAACGGGAAAAGATATTCCATGCACATAAACACCAAAAGCAAGTGCGAATATATATCAGGCGAAACAGACATTAAGTTAAAAATAGTAAAGAGACAAAGGAAGTCATTATATACTGATGAAGGGATTGATTCTGCAAGATAAATTAACAATTCTAAACATACATGTGGTCAATAAAACAACACTCATATATGTAAAGCAAATATTATTAGATCTAAAGGGAGACACAGACTCCAATACAACATAATTGGGGACTTTGGCATCCAAACCTTTGCAATAGACAGATCAGTTAGACAGAAAATGAAGAAACACTGGCTTTAAACTTGGCTTTAGATCAAATGGACCTATCATTTTATACAACAGGTAAAGAATACACATTCTTCTTATCAGCATATGGAACATTCTCCAGGGTAGATCATATGTTAGAATACAAAACAGTTCTCATCTTTTTTTGGTTTTGTTTTGAGACAATTTCACTTTGTTGCTCAGGCTGGTGTGAAGTGACACAATCTTGGCTCACTGCAACTTGTGCCTCCTGGGTTCAAGCGATTCTTATGCCTCAGTTTCCCAAGTAGCTGGGACTACAGGCACATGCCACCTAGCTAATTTTTGTATTTTTAACAGCAGTGGGGTTTCGTCATGTTGGCCAGGTTGGTCTCAAACTCCTGGCCTCAAGTGATCCACCCACCTCAGCCCCACAAAGTGCTGAAATTACAGATTTGAGCCACTGTGTCTGGCTAATTTTTCTGAAAATTAAGATCATATCAAATATCTTCTCATACCATAATGGAATAAAGCCAGAAATCAATATCAAAAGCATTGAAAATTATACAAACACATGGAAATTAAAAAATATGCACCCAAATGACTACTGGATCAAAGAAGAAATTAAGAAGCAAAAAAAAATATTTTCTTAAAACAAGCATAAATGGCAATACAACCTCCAAAACACATAGGATACAGCAACAGTGGTTATAAAAGGGAATTTTATAATGATAAAAGCCTATGTTGAAAAAATCCAAATATTTTAAATAAGCAGTCTAGCAATGTCCCTCAAGGAATTAGAAAAACAAGAATAAGCCAAACCCCAAATTAATATAAAGAGAGCGATAATAAAGGTCAGAGAATAACTAAGTGAAATAGACACTAAAAAATACAAAGAATCAGTGAAACAAAAAAAATGTGTTTTCTTAAAAGATAAACAAAATTGATAACTAGCTAGACTAACAATGAAAAGAACAACCAGATAAAATCAGAAATGAAAAAGGAGACACTACAGCTGATACCACAGAAATACAAAAGATTATCAGAAAGTTTTATGAGCAACTATACACTAACAAACTGGAAAACCTAGAGGAGGTGAATATATTTCTTGCCATGTACAACCTACCAAGATTTAATCAGGAAGAAATAGAAAACTGGAATAGATCAATGAATAATGAGACTGAATCAGTAATAAAGTTTCCCAGCAAAGATACATCCAAAACAATCTACAAAATGGATGGCTTAATTACTGAATTCTACCAAACTGTCAAAGAAGAACTAACATAAATTGTCCTCAAACTATTTCAAAAAATTGAAGAGGACAGAATTCTTCCTATCTCATTCTACAAGGCCAGCATTGCCCTGACACCAAAACCAGGCAAAGATAGAGCAATGATAAAACTACAGGCCAATATTCCTGATGAGCAGAAATGCAAAAATATTCAATAAAATAATGGCAAAACAAATCCAAAAGCACATCAAAAAGATAATACACCATGATCAAGTGAAATGTATGTCACAGATGCAAGGATGGTTCAATATATACAAATCAATAAATGTGATTTAAACATCAACAGAAAGACAAAAATTGTATGATCTTGTCAATAGATGGAGAGTAAAGCATTCAATAAAATTCAATATTCTCTTATGATAAATAGTCTCATTAGAATAGGCATAAAAGGAACATACCTCAACATAATAAAGGCCATATATTACAAGCCCACTGCTACCATCATAGTGAATGGGGAAAAGCTGAATGCCTTGTCTCTAAGATCTGGAATAAAACAGAGGTGCCAGCTTTCACCACTCCTATCCCTCAAAGTACTAGAAGTCCTAACCAATGTAATCTTGTATAATTAATAAACGTTAATAATCATATAATAATGTCTTTGATCCATAGCTTTTTTTTATTAAAGTTGTGTTGGCGGCCAGGCGCGGTGGCTCCAGCCTGTAATCCCAGCACTTTGGGAGGCCGAGGCGGGTGGATCACGAGGTCAACAGATCGAGACCATCCTGGTCAACATGGTGAAACCCCGTCTCTACTAAAAATTACAAAAAATTAGCTGGGCACGGTGGCGCGTGCCTGTAATCCCAGCTACTCAGGAGGCTGAGGCAGGAGAATTGCCTGAACCCAGGGGGCGGAGGTTGCGGTGAGCCGAGATTGCGCCATTGCACTCCAGCCTGGGTAACAAGAGCGAAACTCCGTCTCAAAAAAAAAAAAAGTTGTGTTGGCATGTGGTATTTATGGACAGCAAGTGGCTTTTCAGGAGCTGCTTTTGCTTGAGATGGTCCTGGATTACTGAACTATCAGGAAATTTTAACTGCTAAAAAATGAAGTCCTTAAAGTACAGTATGATAGTTCCTAAAATAACTACAAATACAACTACGATATGATCCAGTAATCCTACTGTTGAGAATTTCCAAAGAAAAGAAAATCATTCCATCAAAAAGACATTTGAAACCCCATGTTTATTGCAGTACTACTCATAATAACCAAGATATGAAATGACTCTAGGTGTCAAACCACAGATGAATGAAGAAAATGTGGTATGCATATGCCATCATACTACTTGGCCATCAAAAAGAATAAAATTCTGTCATTCATGGAAACATGCATGGAACTGGAGGACATTATGTTAAGTGAAATAAGCCAAGAACAGAAAGCTAAATATCAAGTGTTCTAACCTGTATGTGGAAGCTAAGAAACAATTGGTTACACAGAAGTAAAATGTAGAACAGAATATACTAGAGACTGGGAAGCGTAGGGGAAATTAAGGGACTGGGAGATATTTGTTAAAGAACACAAAATTATAGTTAGATAGTAGGAATAAGTTCTAATGTTGTATACCACTGTAGGATGACTATAGTTAACGGTAATATGTAGTTTCAAATAGCTAGAGGGAGGATATTAGACATTTCCAACACAAAGAAATGATCAATGTTTGAGATAATAGATATACTAGTTATCCAGACTGATTACTGTATATTATATGCATTAAAATATCACTATAAACCCCCAAGAATATGTACAATTATTTATCAATTAAAAAATAAAATTTAAAAGGTATTATTTTATGATTATATTTATCAATAAAATTTTTTTGTGTCATTCTAGTCATAGTTTCTTAATGTTTTATTGCTTGTATGTTTAAAGAATGCAGTCTTACTCTCTAGATCACTTTGCTGATTTTCATACAATTTATAGAGTAAGTTTTTATGGAATTATAACATATAATTGCCTAGGAAAAACAACTTGGAATGAGGTTGGATAACGTATAGTTTATGTGTGAAAGTTTGAGACCCAAGCTGTCTGGAGTTAAGTTCAGGTTCTATTACTTATTAGCTCAAAGACCATGATGAATATTTAAATATTTAAGTTCCAGTTTCCCCAACTGTATATGAAAAAATTAAAGTGTCTATCTTAGAGGATTGATTATGCCAAGTAACTGTGCTGATACATGTTTAACATTTAGTAAAGTCTATTATGTAGTCATAGAAAATATACATTAAATGACAGCTGAAATAATTCAACATTTACAGGCTTACTAATTTTTATATTATTAATATGAAACAATATTTTAAAAAACTATGTTGTGAAGGGTATAAAATAGGTTAAAAACTTGTGTCCAGAAAAATTATATATTAGTTAGAATAGCAAAAGTAGAGAAAGGTTTTGTAAAAATTTCGGTCAGTACTGTTTTTGGGTCCTAGACTATGATTACTGTCCATCAAGCAGAAAGTCCTCAGGAAGAGATGAACAGTAAGTGAGTTCAAAACTGAGATTTTCAATTTGTTCTAAGAGCAGCCTTTTTATCTGTTTTTCTCTTGACTGACAGAAGAGATGAAAAAATGGAAGTAGAATGAATCGCAATAATGTCTTCGAAGAGAATGCAGCTTAATAAGAAACATGTCTAATGTAGGAGTAGGAGCAAGGAAAAGGGAGAAAGCCCTTCACCATGAGAGCTTTGTGTCATGCCTGACAAGATGAGGAGAGAAAAGAGAGCTTTTATAACGTGTTTTGCATTAGAATCTTTCAACAGAGAGCTAGGCAGTGCTACTGTTGCCTCATAGAAGGAAACAGCTCCAGCTAGCTGGAGGGGCAGAGAGACCAGAGCCCAGAGCATCTACTTACCATTCTCTCTCTCTCTCTCTCTCTCTCTCTCTCTCTCTCTCTCTCTCTCTCTCTCTCTCTCTCTCTTCTGAGATGGAGTCTCACTCTGTCGCTAGGGCTGGAATGCAGTGGCATGATCTCAGCTCACTGCAACCTTCCCCGCCTGGGTTCAAGGGATTCTCCTCTCTCAGACTCCAGAGTAGCTGGGATTACAGGTGCCCACCACTACGCCCAGCTAATTTTGTGTATTTTTAGTAGATATGGGGTTTCGCTATGTTGGCCAGGTTGGTCTGGAACTCCTGACCTTGTGATTCATCTACCTTGGCCTCCCAAAGTTCTGGGATTACATGTGTGAGCCACCGCACCCAGCCTATTCTCAGTTTTATTAAAGCACCTGAAAAGAAAGCAGGAACTTGAGAAGTATGATCTTTAGGAAGTAGGGCAGTATGCCAGCCCTCTGGGGGAGAAATCAAAAATCAAAGGCTCCCCATCAGCAGCTGCTGCTTACAGGCACTTATTTATTCTTCACTATAAAAGCATTGAGAAGAGGAGAGAAATGAGACCTGGGGGAGAAAGCTCTGAAATGAGAATTATGGAATTCTGATATTAACATACTCCTTCCCCAGGGCCCCTGGCCCTCAGTTTCCCCACTGTTACAACCAAAAGGTTGCAAGGTTGGCTTTTAGGGCCTCTAAGTCCCTTTTCAGGTAGCAAATTCTATGACATATTTATGAATGTCAAAAGAATCTATCTCTGCCCTCGCAATTTATTCATTCCCTCTTCCATGTTGTTTTATCTGCCATCTTATTTCTTGTTACTCTTTCTGAGCTCCTTTGTTACAGGCAAATGGGGCATTTTTACCTTTTGACTTTTGCTTAATCTATGCCTTTCATTTTCACTGCTTCTGCTTTCACACCTAAATACACCAGTTTTTGGAATTTGACTCAGATTTTCTTATTCTCCTTCCCAAAAGAAGTGATCTCCACCTCTCCAAGTCTCCATGAAACTTCCCATGTGCCCTCTGAGGGCTCATTAGATGCTGTGCCCAGATAAAATAATCAAAAAGATCAGAATCTAGTTTCAAGAGAGTTTATGTTTGTTCAAATGTAAAGTTTGAGGACAGCCACTCAGGAAATAGATTCCAAAGATTGAAGTCATTCGTCTAAAGTGTACAAGTTTGGGATCCTTTATAAAGACCAAATTTTGGAAAGAGTAAAAGAAATCCGGCATCTTTCTATATATGTCTGAATGCATAATTATAACAATCTGATTAGTTCAGGTAGTATTTTTTTTCTTTTCGAAAAAGTATATTTAACATTGATATTGAAGCTGTAACAGTCATGTGTTTGCACCATCTGGTTTGAGTAAGGTGCAGAAAAATAAAGTAGACAGTTAATCTATAACAAAGATCAGTGATTGGGAGGGAAGAGGTTTGGTCTCCAGTCTCTCCTAGTCATTAACAGAACAAGAACAATAACAATGAGAAAGAGCGTTAATCTATAATCTAATAATGTGAAATTGGAAAACTGTTATATCACTCAGTCTCCAGGGCTCAACTTCTACCTTGGTGTAATAAATTTAGAGGATTCTAAAATTTTTTCTCTTACAGCTGCATGATATAGTAATTATTAGTTTATGTATTGTCTTGCTGAGTAGCAACTGCTATGAACTCCCCAGTTCCTGGGACCACTGGGGATAGGGATATGTCAGGTATTACAGTGTTATAATATGTCCATATCATTTGGTAGATAGCCACTGCTCCAAGCCCTCCACAGAGAACTCCCTGTCCCAGCTCTTCCTCCAGGACCCCTATTATCTCAATTAAATAACTATAAAGTTGACACCTGGCAAAGCAGTTTCTCCAGGGTCCTGGCCCAGGCTATAGCTTTGCCAGAGCCCATGTTGGCCAAGCTTCTGGATATTTTTAAAGCTATTCCTGCTCTGCATCTTTCCTATCAACAGCCTCCTGCTGAGTGGCTTATACATACCAAACAGTGAATATGTGTTTATTAAATGAAAGCAGTCAGGATTGTTTCAATACTGTAAAACTTGTAGGAAAATGCTTAGGGAGGAGTAGAGGGTCAAGGAATGAGATGATTTTTGTTCTCTGCATCAGTGTTTAAGGCTTTCCCCATCCTCAAAAGACACTTAATTTTCGAGGAAGGGTAAGTAGAGGGCATAGAATGTAAAGATATTAAGCAAAATTGGAGCGAAATAAGTGTATAACTGAGCAATGCCTTATAAAAGAGATTCCAATATTTTTTCAAGAGTTTAGCGAAAGACTGCTTGAGTTGGGGGAATGTGAAATGGTGCCACCTTCTCTTGATTGCGTTCCTATCTCCATTCATTTTCTGTCATTTTCAGAGTTGCTTCTTTTCTCTCGTCTCTAAATGAGAATTCTTTCCAAGCTTTGGTCAGTCCCTTTTTGTCTCTCCTCTCTGTTGCTACAGTGAGTAAATAAGTTTAGCAAGACTGTAGCACACATTGTCAATATACAACAAATCAGCTAGAATTCTATATTCTAACAATGAACAATTGGATGCCAAAAGTAAACATATAGCACTGTTTAAAATATCACCAATGAGAATGAAATACTTAAATATAAGTTAATAAAATTTATGCAAGATCTCCATGTTGAAAACTACAAAAGACTGATAAAAGTTATCAGTGAAGATTCAAATAAATGGAAAGATATATTGTGTTCATGGAGTGGAAGATGCAATATAAATAAGATGTCAGTTCTCACAAATTGATCTACAGATTCAATGCAATCTCAATTAAAATTCCATAAGAATTCTGTATAGATATCCATAGGCTAGTCTCAAACTTTATATGAAAAGAAGAGTCCAGTCCAGCCAAAATAATTTTGAAATAAGAATAAAGTTAGAGACCTTACACTGCCTGATTTTAAAACATACTATGAATCTTAACTATAATATCACCTAACTCTAACAATCATGACAGGATAGTACTGGAGAAAAGATATATAGATAGATTAATGAGACAGAGTAGAAAGTCCAGAAATAGACATGCAGAAATACGGCCAATCAATTTTTTTTTTTTTGAGACAGAGTCCTGCTCTGTTGCCCAGACTGGAGTGCAGTGGTGCAATCCCAGCTCACTGCAGCCTCCACCTCCCAGGTTCAAGCGATTCTTTAGCCTCAGCCTCCTGAGCAGCTAGGACTATAGGCACGTGCCACCACATCCAGCTAATTTTTGTATTTTTAGTAGAGAGGGGGTTTCACCATATAGGCCAGGCTGGTCTCGAATTCCTGACCTCATGATCCACCCACCTCAGCCTCCCCAAGTGCTGGGATTACAGGCGTGAGCCACTGCTTGATGATCATCGCAACAGCATTCTTAAAAGTCCCCAATTGGAAACAAAAATTTCCATCCATAGTAGAAGGGAGTTAACAAAATAGTAAAATGGATATTAGAATAGTGGGAATCTGTTGTTTCCTATCATGGAATGCTATACTGTAATAAGAAGAAACAATCTAAAACTACACACAGACATTGCATTGAGTGATGAAACCAGGCAACAAGAACAAACACATCATGTGTTACCATTTCTCTCAGGTTACAAACATAAAAACGAGTTTGTGGTATTAGATGTTAGCATAGTGGTGAGTTTCTTTTGAGGCAGCTGGGTAGTGACTAGATGGAGACATGGGAGCTCTGGAGAGTGTGCCATGTTCAGTTTCATGAGTTGGGCTCCAGCTACACGGGTATATTTAGTTTGAAAGATTCATCAAGTTTTGCACTGGTAATGTGCATAGTTCTTTGTATGGTTCAGTGAAAGGTTTAAATTTTAAAAAAGGAAAATACTTTGATCTTTTAAAAAATGTATTTAATTTACACCTAAGTTTACAGGAACACAGAATTTGCATAGAAAAAAAAGACACATGTTCCTTTGGTGTCATACATTGTTTATTATTAGTATTATTATCAGTAAGGGTCATTTATCTGAAGTTGAAGTCTCTCTTCATTTGCATAGTTCTTTGTAATGCATAAGTATAACAAAGCATGGTTAGTTTCACAGAAGAAGCCAGGTACAGACTTGAAACGAAGGGCTTTTCTAGAACACACCTGCTGTGTGGTAAGAATACGGCTTCACTTCATGTACTGCAGGCTGTGCCTCTTAACAGACGACTAACAACAAATGAGGTACTTACACGTTCAGATGCTGTTTCTTCTATAGTCTCTGCAGATCCTTCATTAAATCTGGAAGTATTTTTACAAGATATTGCAACAAAAGCTAGGCAGGGAGTCCATCCTCAGGGGTCTTACCATTAGACAGCCAGGCGCATACACGAAATCCTGCGAACGGTAGAAATGCTTGCTTTATGTCTTCTGTCTCCTGTCTCCTGTCATCCACACTGCATCTACCTCAGTTAGGCCTAAGGCTGCCTTCCTCTGTGACTGCTCGTTCCTCTTCCCTTTTGTCACTGCTTCTTGATCTTCTAACTCCTCCCCTCCTCATGGTGGCTTTTCCTCCTCTCAGCCTCCAACCTGACTAAAGTCAGATGGATCCAAACAGCTTTTTCTTCAGTGAAGATAACAGTGCTGAGATGGGTGGTGGATAGGGTCAGGCCTTAAGGTTGGAGGAGTTGAAGAAAGTTTCCTTTTGTAACAGGCTCGAGTCTGACTGTTCCCCACTCAGAGGCTGAAAACAGGAGAAGCAGGGTGTGGTGAAAGGAAAGCAACTAGTCAGATGCTAACAGATGGGAGGAGCCAAGCTTCTGCCTCAGAAGAGCCATCTCTGTCTCGGCATTGAGTGAAGGGGTTTCAGAAGGAAAAGGTGTGGGAAACATGACGCAGGGTGGGGGAGTGTGCAAGTCTGCGTGTCTCATTCTGATGATTATCTTAAGTAATTGCCCATCCAGAGGTTGAGTTTGTGTTATCCTGATTTTCGCCCGGTAGTGGTGGGTTGTTAGTAACTGGAAGAATACTGCAGCTGGTTTTCTCAATTTTGGTTTGTTTCGAAATTGGTCCCTGCAACTTCTAAGCAAGCACATAATTAGATCAGCAAGCACTGCTCACATAAGTGCCGGGTGGGAAAGGAGAAATGAAGAGTTTCAAAGTATGCTTCCAGGCTGAAAGCAAGAAATGGGGAAAAAAGCCTCAAAATGCATTTTCGGGCTGGGATACTTGGTTACAGCTTCTCACTGGCGTCAAATTCCATTCCATTTATACAGAAAGTGGGTGATGTAGTAAATCTTGCTATTTCTCCCTGAAAAGGAGGATAGTTAGAGGGTATCAGAATGGAATCTATTTACCTATAGTTAGACATATTCCCGAGTTCCCAGATTCACAGCAGGAACTTGATGGAGTACTAGGACATAGGAGCTTTTGAGATAATCTGTCCTGCACCTCCATACAAATTATATAACGGTAATAAGGTCCACAGCAGCCAAGGAGAACAATTAGCAGAGTACCAATCACACAGTATATGAAAGTCTTCATCTGTTAGGAAGTCGGCTGAACCATGGTGTTATGGGGTCCTGGGAGAAGATATCTGTAGCAGAAATAGGGATATCTAATGCATGCATAACTGGTTATATTGTGAGAATAATCTGGTGTATATACATGCACAACATTCAGTCCTAATCAGTGCACAAGTGTTGCCTTGGGCTTCAGTCAAGATACCTAAGGCCATACCATTCTGTAGGGCCACTTGACTAATCTGCAAAGTTTCTTCAGTGAGAAGGGCGTTTACTTTCTGGCTCGCTCTTGGTTTATTCAGGATGTTAGTAGCACCTTATTTCCTGGGTAGAAAGACTAACGGGACTCATGCATGTGGTATGAGGACTTGGAAACAGCAAATTGTTCACAGACTTCTGAAGGGAATTATTTTCTTCCTTGGGGTGAGTGAGTGGCATCTGCAGTCGTAGTCCCTGTTTTGGTGGAATCTGAGCAAAATTGCTGGTTCCTTGGAGGAAATTCATTTGATCATTTAGCTTGGAAAACAACTTTTATCCTAACAGAGAAATTGGACATTCCAGCACATAGAGAATATTGTTTCTTAATTTCAAGTCCCCCAGCCAACATTCCAAAGGTTTAAAAAAATATATTTTGCTGTATTTCTCTTGAATTTAATAGGTTTTGCTTTTGGGGAGTTATGAACTGAATAAATAGCCATAGTATTGATTAAGAAATCAGTTACTTTGTTCCCCACTGTCATTTACACCTGGGGCTCCTGTGGGGATATGATGACAGGTTGACTAAACATGCATATTTAACATATTTTAGGAGGACATTTGAATATTTATAAAGGTGGTCCTGACTCATGCATATTGAAAAAACATGAATGTAACATGACTCTGTTCACTTTGGGATAGAGACATAGCATCGCCTGCTACAGTCTTCGGTTCTGTTTATAATTTGGTATCTTATTGTTATAAAGAGTTTGTTCTGTCTGTCTTATGATCTCTATTTTAATGTTAATGCTGGTTAATTTTGCCTGAACTCCAAAGATGAGGAAGGTATAGTGAGGCGAGTCCAATCGTCCACTTCCTGTCATGGCCTGAACGAGTTTGGTTTTCAGGCTTTTTGGTGAGGAGGGATTCCCTTTGACCAAAGGGGAGGAGTCCATTTAGTTTGTTGTAAGGCTTAAAATTCTAGTTTTTAGTCTATATTGCCCCTTTTTATCAAGGTATGCCAAAAGCAGTATTTATTTATTTATTTTTTTGAGTTGGAGTCTTGCTCTGTCGCCATGCTGGAATGCAGTAGTGTGATCTCAGTTCACTACAATCTCCATCCCCTGGGTGCAAGCAATTATTGTGCCTCAGTTTCCCGAATAGCTGGGATTACAGGCACGTGCCACCACACCCAGCTAATTTTTGTATTTTTAGTAGAGATGGGGTTTCACTGTGTTGGCCAGGATGGTCTCAATCTCCTGACCTCGTGAACCCCCTCTTCGGCCTGCCAAAGTGCTGGGATTACAGGCATGAGCCACTGCACCTGTCCCAGAAGCAGTATTAAAGGCCCTGCTTTTATTTTGTTCCATATCAATGCTGGAGTAGTGTGCCACCTGCCTTGGGTCCATCATGTCCCTGGGTGGGATCCCTCTGGCTAAGGGGCTTATGTGAAAAGACTTATAGCCAATTAAATGTTCTAGGCCAAATGAGAATGGAAATGGGCAGGTACTCATTAACCTTTAAAATCTTTTTTAAGCAACATAAGAGACAAAACCCAAAAGCCGAAAGGCAAAGTTATGAAGTAGACTGATGTGTAATTTCTATGCATTGAGCTACTATAATCATGGCTTGTAGCAATTAGCTGTACAAAACACAAGCATTTTCAGCATTTCAGCTGTTGGGGCATCTATGTGCCCATTCTTGAGTTGGAGGATTTGACATAATTTTATTTCTCGAAACCAACCTTTACAGTCTCATTTGATAGTACCTGGACCTGGAGGGATTGAATAATTTTAAATTCTGGAGGCAAAACAAAACAAATAATTAGCATTGTTTCAAACAAAAATGTCACACACCCTGTGTAGTTTTGAAAATGACAAGAAAGAAAGCTCATAGGTAGTTAAACATTTAAATTATTTGGTATCAACACATAGAACAAATTATGTTAATTCAGATAGAGGGGAAATTATTAATGAATCTTAGTTTTTTTTTAATACAGTCCTTTCCCTGCATCTCATGAAGGCAGTTACTCTGATTGTTGCCTCTGCCTGGGTCTAAAGATGAGGCTTTGGTTAACTTGGGTTTGGTGTCAGATATTGGCAGGAGTCATTGCCTTCTTGAGACAAGATGTGTATTGCCAGTGAAATTGCCTTTCCAAAAATTATAACTGAGGAAATTATTACAGTGAAAGAGATATGAACTAGCTGACCCCATCTTGCTTGTAACCTCCAAGATGTTCTTGTTCATTCTGAGTCATAAGCTGAACTAACTTTGGGAGGAATAGTCCTTTCCCAAAACAAACCCCCTTGCTGCCTGGAGACTAGACTGCCTTTGCAGGACTAACAAATTTGACACAAGGTTGGAAGTTATGCTTTAGGAGTCATACAGCTGGAGGCTGCAAGGTTCTAAACCTCCTCAAATTGCTCCTGGGGATAAAAAGTCACTATTGCAAAACCTAAGATCAGTGCTTGAGATATTTTGTAGACCTTGCACTCAGTGGATCCTCTGGCACTACTTAGATTGATAAATTGGCTCATCTTGTCTTATGGCCCCCACCCAGGAACTGACTTTCGAAAGAGGGCAGTTTTGACTTCCTATCATTTCACTCCTGACTCACTGGCTCCCTACCCACCAAATTTCCTTGAAAATGTCAGTCTCCAAGTTTTCAGGAGACTCATTTGAGTTCTAATAAAATTTGGTCTATTTACTGTCTCTATTGCAATTCCTCTGTCTTGATAAACTGGCTCTGTCTAGGCAGCAGGCAAGGTGAACCCACTTAATGGTGGTTACACCACCAGTCAAAACCATGTAGCTTAACAGCACAAGGATTAATTAATAGCACATGACAAGGACTATTGCAAGGAGCTGGAGCTGGTGCTACTGGAGTCCATGACCTAATTGAAAGCCGTAAAAAGATTCTGTAACCTTTTGGTGATTAATTTTGATATCTTTCATAGCCCCAAACAATAAGTCAGAGACTTAATTTAGGATTTAATTTCGAGGATGTTTGTCAAAGACGTTAAAAAGCTCATTGTAAAATTATAGTTACTCATTTAACCCAAGTGATAGTCAAAAGACTTTAAAAGCAGTAAAGAAGGTTACGTGGATGAAAAAACCCCTGAATTCTTTTAAAGCTCAGTTTTTTATAAGCAATTAAACACCTAATAAGACACCATAGAAATTATCTTGAAGAACATAAACTGTTGTATCTTAAGCCAGTTACAAAAAAGGCAAATAAAAACCTTCTGCATTGTGACTGATTTTTCTTATGAGAAACCTGTTTAGATAATCTGGAAACCAAACTTGATGAAAATGCTTCAATTTAATCAGATACAGGAAGACTGTGTTCAAGGTTACGTCAGGGAAATACCTGACTCTTAGGAATAGCATGAGAAGTTTCCTGATTACATTGAAATATTTAGACATATAAAGAAACGTCAAGAGAATAGAATCAAGTTATACTGAAGGAAAACATTGCTTTTTTTTTGGCTTCAAGATAAAAGCATTTCAGCATTAGGCCACAATAACTGTTAGAACTGGAGAAAAAAGTTATAGGAGCTGACAAAGAACTGAAGGAGAGTTTTCATCTCAGGTTTTTCCAAAAAGAGAAAAAGCAACAGCAGTCAGACACAAAAAAAGTTGAACTTCTAAGATATGAATTTGAGAAGTTTTTAAAAGAAATAGGTTACAAAACTAAAAGGCAAAATCTGTAATTTCATGCAAAGCAAATCAATACCTTGAAAAAAATCCTTATTTTAAAATAGAAGACCAATCTTTAGAAAGACTTATAAATATTTCCCTTTTACTCATAGCTAATTTAATCATATACATAATTTCTTTTATAAATTTTCTTCATGAATCTTATCACAACCTACCTGGACCATCTACATGTATGGACATTCTGAGTTGTACTATATTTTCCTCTTTTCTAAATATTATTTATGTTGTGGTAAATATGTTTTAGGGTGTTATGGTATGGTAAATATGCATTTATGGTATAGTAAATATGGGTTAGGACACAAATTTATCATAGGAAATCCTTTCTCATACAAGATTATTTTCTTTTTATCTGTTCTTACCAAAAATAGATTTTTGTATCCATAACTACTTTCACATCTCTCTCCTCTACTGACGAGTTTCTTTTTACCTTTTTAAATAAATGATTTCTAAATAACCACCAAAGTAGACTTTTTTTTTTTATCACTAACAACATAACTTACAGAATTATATGTTGACTGGAATTATTATTCTTAGTAACCTTAAATGTTAGTAAAAATCTAGGAAGCAACAAATCCTGAACTGTCTGTCAGATGTTAGCATTTTATAGATGAAACCATTCCACAACATTAGAAACATGTTTTCCCATATCATAATCTTTTCTTTTATAAAAAAAATTATTTCAAGAGCTTTTAGCTTACAGTGGTTTTTTGTTTTGTTTTGCTACATGGATGTATTACATGGTGGTAAATTTCAAGATTTTAGTGTACTCATCACCCAAATAGTGAACAGTGTACCTAATATGTCATTTTATTTAAATATCTAGTCCCTCTCCCACCCTTCCCATTCTGAGTCTCTAAAGTCTCATATCACGCTGTATGCCTTTTCATACTCATAGCTTAGCTCCCTTTATAAGAACATATGTTTTTTGGTTTTTCCCTCCTGAGTTACTTCATTTAGAATAATGTCAGCTCCAAGTTGCTGCAGAAGACATTATTTCACTACTTTTTATGGCTGAGTAGTATTCCATGGTGTATATATACCACAGTTCTTCTAATCCACTTATTAGTTAATGGGAACTTAGGTTGGTTTGACATCTTTGCAACTGTGAATTGTGAATTGTGCTGCTATAAACATGTATGTGCCAGTGTCTCTTTCATTAATGACTTCTTTTTCTTTGGGTAGATACCCAACAGTGAGATTACTGAATGAAATAATACATCTACTTGTAGCTCCTTAAGGAATCTCCGTACTATTTTCCATAAATGTTGTAACAATTTACATTCCCATCTTCAGTGTATAAGCCTCCCTTTTCCCCACATCCATGTCAACATTTATTGTTGTTTTTTTCTTTTTAATAACAGCATTCTTGCAGGAGGAAGATGGTATCTCATTGTAGTTTTAATTAGCATTTCCCTGATGATTAGCGATGATGAGCATCTCTTCATATGGTTTTTGGTCATTTGTATATCTTCCTTTGAGAAATGTCTATTCATGTACTTTGCCCCCTTTTTTATGGGATTATTGGATTTTTTTCTTGCTGATTTGTTTGACTTTCTTATAGATTATGGATACTAGTCCTTAGTTGGATGTGTAGTTTGCAAATATTTTCTATCATTCTCTATGTTTTCTCTTTACTGTGATTATTATTTCTTCTGCTTTGCAGAAGCTTTTTAGTTTAAGTAGGTCTCATCTATTCATACTTCTTTTTACCACATTTGCTATTGGGATCTTAGTCACAAATTCTTTGCCTAGGCTGATAACTAGAAGAGTAGTTTCAATATTGTCTTTGATATGATTTGGCTGTGTCGCCACCCAAATCTCATCTTGAATTGTAACTCCCCGAATTCCCACGTGTCATGGAGGAACCCAGTGGGAGGTGCTTGAATTATAGGGATAGATCTTTCTTGCCCTATTCTCTTGATAATGAGTGAGTCTCATGAGATCTGATAGTTTTAAAAATGAGAGTTTCTCTGTACAATCTCTCTCTTTGCCTGACGCCATCAATGTAAGATGTGACTTTGCTCTTCCTTGCCTTCTGCCATGATTGTGAGGCCTCTCCAGCCATGTGGAACTGTAAGTCCATTAAACCTCTTTCTTTTGTAAATTGTCCAGTTTCAGGTATGTCTTCATCAGCAGTGTGAGGACGGACTAATATAGTAAATTGCTATCAGTAGCTGAAAAGTACTTCAAAATGCGGAAGCAACATTGAAACTGGATAACAGGCAGAAGTTGGAAGAGTTTGGAGGGCTCAGAAAAGACAGGAAAATGTGGGAAAGTTTGGAACGCCTTAGAGACTTGTTGAGTGGCTTTGAAAAAAGTGCTAATAGTGATATGAACAATAAGGTCTAGGCTGAGGTAGTTTCAGGTGGAGAGGTAGAACTTACTGGAAACTGGAACAAAAAAACGTAACTTGCGTTATGTTTTAGCAAATAGATTGAATTTGAAAGAGATGATTTAGGGTGTCTGGCAGAAGAAATTTCTAAGCAGCAAAGCCTTCAAGAGATGACTTGAGTGATGTTAAAAGCATTTAGTTTTATAATGGAAACAAAATGAAAGTTCGGAAAATTTGCAGCCTAATAATGTGATAGAAAAAAAATCCCCTTCTCTGAGGAGAAATTCAAGCCAGCTTCAAAAATTTGCATAACTAACCAGGAGCCAAATGTTAATCCCAAGATAATAGTAAAAATGTCTCCAGGACATGAAGGTCATGGCAACTCCTACCATCACAGGCCCAGAGGCCTAAGATGAAACTGTGGTTTCATGGGCCAGGCCCAGGGTCCCCATGCTGTGTGCGAACTAGGGACTTGGTGCCCTGCATTCCGACCACTCCAGTTGCGAGTAAAAGGGGCCAAGGGGTACAGCTTAGTCCATGGCTTTAGAGTGTGCAAGCTCCAAGCCTTGGAAGCTTCCATGTGGTGAGCCTGCAGGTACACAGAAGTCAAAATTGAGGTCTGGGAACCTCTGCCTAGATTTCAGAGGAAGTGTGGAAATGCCTAGATGTCCAGACAGAAATTTGCTTCAAAAGTGGGGCTCTCTCAAGGAGAACCTCTGTTAGGGCAGTGGAGAAAGGAAATGTGGGGTCAGAGCCCCCACACAGAGTCCCTACTGGGGCACCACCTAGTGGAGCTGTGAGGAAAGGGCCATCATCCTCCAGATCCCAGAATGGCAGATCCACCAACCGCTTGCACTATGTGCCTGGAAGAGCTGCAGACATAACACCAGCCCATGAAAGCAGCCAGGAGGGAGGCTGTACCCTGCAGAGCCACCAGAGTGGAGCTGTCCAAGACCATTGGCACCCACCTCTTGTATCAGCATAACCCAGTTATGAGACATGGAGTAAAAGGAGATCATTTTGGAGCTTTAAGATTTGACTGCCCTGCTGGATCTCAGATTTGCATGGGGACTATAGCATCTGTTTTTGGACAATTTATCCCATTTAGAACGGCTGAACTTACTCAATGTTTGTAACTTCTTTGGATCTAGGAAGTAACTAACTGGCTTTGGATTTCACAGACTCATAGGCAGAAGGAACTTGCTTTGTCTCAGTTTTGACTTTTGACCATGGACTTTTGAGTTAATGCTGAAATGAGTTAAGACTTTGGGGGACTGTTGGGAAGTCATGATTGGTTTTGAACTGTGTGGACATGAGATTTGGGAGGTGCTAGGGGAAGAATGATAGGATTTGGTAGTGCTCCCACCCAAATCCATCTTGAATTTTAAGTTCCACAATTCCCGCATGCCATGGGAGGAACCTGGTAGGAGGTGATTGAATTATGGTGATGGTTCTTTCCTGCACTGTTCTCGTGGTAGTGAATGACTTCCATGAGATATGATGGTTTTAAAAAAGGGAGATTTTCTGTACAAGCTCACTCTTTGCCTGTCATTTACATAAGACTTAACTTGCTCCTCCTTGCTTTCTGCCATGATTGTGAGACCTCCCAAGCCATGTTGAACTGTAAGTCCATTGAACCTCTTTCTTTTGAAAAAGTCTCAGATATGTCTTTATCAGCAGCATGAGAACAGACTAATACAGGCTTCTAGAATTTTTATGCTTTGGAGTATTATATTTAAGTCTTTGATCATGTCGAGTCTATTTTTGTATAAAGTGAGAGATGAGGATCCAGTTTCATTCTTCTACCTGTAGCTTGCCAGTTTTACCAGCACCATTTATTACACAGGGTGACAATTCCCCCAATTTAAGTTTTTGTATGCTTTGCTGAAAATCAGTCAGGTGTAAGTGTTTGGGTTTTTTCTGGGTTCTTTACTCTGTTCCATTGGTCTATATACCTATTTTTTTTTTTAATGTTTTATTTTTTTTTTTTAATTTATTTTTTTAATTTATTATTGGATTATAGGTTTTGGTGTACATGAGCAGAGCATGCAAGACAGTTGCGTAGGTACACACATGGCAGTGTGCTTTGCTTTTCTTCTCCCCTTCACCCACATTTGGCATTTCTCCCCAGGCTATCCCTCCCCACCTCCCCCTCCCACTGGCCCTCCCCTTTTCCCCCCAATAGACCCCAGTGTTTAGTACTCCCCTTTCTGTGTCCATGTGTTCTCATTTTTCATCACCCACCTATGAGTGAGAATACGCGGTGTTTCATTTTCTGTTCTTGTGTCAGTTTGCTGAGGATGATGTTCTCCAGATTCATCCATGTCCCTACAAACGACACGAACTCATCATTTCTGATTGCTGCATAATATTCCATGGTGTATATGTGCCACATTTTTCCAATCCAGTCTATTATCAATGGGCATTTGGGTTGATTCCAGGTCTTTGCTATTGTAAACAGTGCTGCAATGAACATTCGTGTACATGTGTCCTTATAGTAGAAGGATTTATAGTCTTTTGGATATATAGCCAGTAATGGGATTGCTGGGTCAAATGGAATTTCTATTTCTAAGGCCTTGAGGAATCGCCACACCATCTTCCACAATGGTTGAACTAATTTACACTCCCACCAACAGTGTAAAAGTGTTCCTTTTTCTCCACATCCTCTCCAGCATCTGTTGTCTCCAGATTTTTTAATGATCGCCATTCTAACTGGCGTGAGATGGTATCTCAATGTGGTTTTGATTTGCATCTCTCTGATGATCAGTGACGATGAGCATTTTTTCATATGATTGTTGGCCTCATATATGTCTTCTTTCGTAAAGTATCTGTTCATATCCTTTGCCCACTTTTGAATGGGCTTGTTTGTTTTTTTCCTGTAAATCTGTTTGAGTTCTTTGTAAAGTCTGGATATCAGCCCTTTGTCAGATGGGTAAACTGCAAAAATTTTTTCCCATTCTGTTGGTTGCCGATCCACTCTAGTGACTGTTTCTTTTGCCGTGCAGAAGCTGTGGAGTTTCATTAGGTCCCATTTGTCTATTTTGGCTTTTGTTGCCAATGCTTTTGGTGTTTTGTTCATGAAGTCCTTGCCTACTCCTATGTCCTGGATAGTTTTGCCTAGATTTCCTTCTAGGGTTTTTATGGTGCCAGGTCTTATGTTTAAGTCTTTAATCCATCTGGAGTTAATTTTAGTGTAAGGTGTCAGGAAGGGGTCCAGTTTCTGCTTTCTGCACATGGCTAGCCAGTTTTCCCAACACCATTTGTTAAACATGGAATCCTTTCCCCATTGCTTGTTTTTGTCAGGTTTATCAAAGATTGTATAGTTGTATGTATGTTGTGTTGCCTCCGGTGCCTCTGTTTTGTTCCATTGATCTATATCTCTGTTTTGGTATCAGTACCATGCTGTTTTGATTACTGTAGCCTTGTAGTATAGTTTGAAATCCGGTAGTGTGATGCCCCCCGCTGTGTTCTTTTTGCTTAGAATTGACTTGGCTATGCGGGCTCTCTTTTGGTTCCATATGAAGTTCATGGTGGTTTTTTCCAGTTCTGTGAAGAAAGTCAATGGTAGCTTGATGGGGATAGCGTTGATTCTGTAAATTACTTTGGGCAGTATAGCCATTTCCACTATATTAATTCTTCCTAACCATGAACATGGAATGTTTCTCCATCTGTTTGTGTCCTCTCTGATTTCGTTGAGCAGTGGTTTGTAGTTCTCCTTGAAGAGGTCCCTTACGTTCCTTGTGAGTTGTATTCCAAGGTATTTTATTCTTTTTGTAGCAATTGCGAATGGCAGTTCGCTCTTGATTTGGCTTTCTTTAAGTCTGTTATTGGTGTAGACGAATGCTTGTGATTTTTGCACATTGATTTTATATCCTGAGACTTTGCTGAAGTTGTTTATCAGTTTCAGGAGTTTTTGGGCTGAGGCAATGGGGTCTTCTAGGTATACTATCATGTTGTCTGCAAATAGAGACAATTTGGCTTCCACCTTTCCTATTTGAATACCCTTTATTTCTTTTTCTTGCCTGATTGCTCTGGCTAGAACTTCCAGTACTATATTGAATAGGAGTGGTGAGAGAGGGCATCCTTGTCTAGTGCCAGATTTCAAAGGGAATGCTTCCAGTTTTTGCCCATTCAGTATGATATTGGCTGTTGGTTTGTCATAAATAGCTTTTATTACTTTGAGATACGTTCCATCGATACCGAGTTTATTGAGGGTGTTTATCATAAAGGGCTGTTGAATTTTGTCAAATGCCTTCTCTGCGTCAATTGAGATAATCATGTGGTTTTTGTTTTTGGTTCTGTTTATGTGGTGAATTACGTTGATACACTTGCGTATGTTGAACCAGCCTTGCATCCCCGGGATGAATCCTACTTGATCATGATGAATAAGTTTTTTGATTTGCTGTTGCAATCGGCTTGCCAATATTTTATTGAAGATTTTTGCATCTATGTTCATCATGGATATTGGCCTGAAGTTTTCTTTTCTTGTTGGGTCTCTGCCGGGTTTTGGTATCAGGATGATGTTGGTCTCTTAAAATGATTTGGGAAGGATTCCCTCTTTTTGGATTGTTTGAAATAGTTTTAGAAGGAATGGTACCAGCTCCTCCTTGTGTGTCTGGTAGAATTCGGCTGTGAACCCGTCTGGACCTGGGCTTTTTTTGTGTGGTAGGCTCTTAATTGCTGCCTCAACTTCAGACCTTGTTATTGATCTATTCATAGTTTCAGCTTCCTCCTGGTTTAGGCTTGGGAGGACACAGGAGTCCAGGAATTTATCCATTTCTTCCAGGTTTACTAGTTTATGTGCATAGAGTTGTTTGTAATATTCTCTGATGATGGTTTGAATTTCTGTGGAATCTGTGGTGATTTCCCCTTTATCATTTTTTATTGCATCTATTTCGTTGTTCTCTCTTTTCTTTTTAATCAATCTGGCTAGTGGTCTGTCTATTTTGTTGATCTTTTCAAAAAACCAGCTCTTGGATTTATTGATTTTTTGAAGGGTTTTTCATGTCTCAATCTCCTTCAGCTCAGCTCTGATCTTAGTAATTTCTTGTCTTCTGCTGTGTTTTGAGTTTTTTTGATCTTGCTCCTCTAGCTCTTTCAATTTTGACGATAGGGTGTCAATTTTGGATCTCTCCATTCTCCTCATATGGGCACTTATTGCTATATACTTTCCTCTAGAGACTGCTTTAAATGTGTCCCAGAGGTTCTGGCACGTTGTGTCTTCGTTCTCATTGGTTTCAAAGAACTTCTTTATTTCTGCCTTCATTTCGTTGTTTACCCAGTCAACATTCAAGAGCCAGTTGTTCAGTTTCCATGAAGCTGTGCGGTTCTGGGTCGGTTTCTGAATTCTGAGTTCTACCTTGATTGCACTATGGTCTGAGAGGCTGTTTGTTATGATTTCAGTTGTTTTGCATTTGTTGAGCAGTGCTTTACTTCCAATTATGTGGTCAATTTTAGAGTAGGTGTGATGTGGTGCTGAGAAGAATGTGTATTCTGTGGATTTGGGGTGGAGAGTTCTGTAAATGTCCACCAGGTTTGCTTGCTCCAGGTCTGAGTTCAAGCCCTGGGTATCCTTGTTGATTTTCTGTCTGGTTGATCTGTCTAGTATTGACAGTGGAGTGTTAAAATCTCCCACTATTATTGTGTGGGAGTTTAAGTCCTTTTGTAAGCCATTAAGAACTTGCCTTATGTATCTGGGTGCTCCTGTGTTGGGTCCATATATGTTTAGGATCGTTAGCTCTTCTTGTTGTATCGATCCTTTTACCAGTATGTAATGGCCTTCTTTGTCTCTTTTGATCTTTGTTGCTTTAAAGTCTATTTTATCAGAGATGAGAATTGCAACTTCTGCTTTTTTTTGCTCTCCATTTGCTTGGTAAATCTTCCTCCATCCCTTTATTTTGAGCCTTTGTGTATCCTTGCATGTGAGATGGGTTTCCTGGATACAGCACACTGCTGGGTTTTGGCTTTTTATCGAATTTCCCAGTCTGTGTCTTTTGATTGGTGCATTTAGTCCATTTACATTTAGGGTTAATATTGTTATGTGTGAATTTGATACTGCCATTTTGATGCTAAGTGGCTGTTTTGCCTGTTAGTTGTTGTAGATTCTTCATTGTGTTGAAGCTCTTTAGCATTCAGTGTGATTTTGAATGGCTGGTACTGATTGATCCTTTCTATGTATAGTGCCTCTTTTAGGAGCTCTTGTAAAGCAGGCCTGGTGGTGACAAAATCTCTGAGTACTTGCTTGTTTGCAAAGGATTTTATTTTTCCTTCACTTCTGAAGCTCAGTTTGGCTGGATATGAAATTCTGGGTTGAAAGTTCTTTTCTTTAAGAATGTTGAATATTGGCCCCCACTCTCTTCTGGCTTGTAGAGTTTCTGCCGAGAGATCTGCTGTGAGTCTGATGGGCTTCCCTTTGTGGGTGACCCGACCTTTCTCTCTGGCTGCCCTTAGTATTCTCTCCTTTATTTCAACCCTGTTGAATCTGACGATTATGTGCCTTGGGGTTGCTCTTCTTGCAGAATATCTTTGTGGTGTTCTCTGTATTTCCTGCAATTGAGTGTTGGCTTGTCCTGCTAGGTGGGGGAAATTTTCCTGGATGATGTCCTGAAGAGTATTTTCCAGCTTGGATTCATTCTCTTCGTCCCCTTCTGGTACACCTATCAAACGTAGGTTAGGTCTTTTCACATAGTCCCACATTTCTTGGAGACTTTGTTCATTCCTTTTTGTCCTTTTTTCTCTAATCTTGGTTTCTCGTTTTATTTCATTGAGTTGGTCTTCGACTTCAGATATTCTTTCTTCTGCTTGGTCAATTCGGCTATTGAAACTTGTGTTTGCTTCGCGAAGTTCTCGTATTGTGTTTTTCAGCTCCTTTAATTCATTCATATTCCTCTCTAAGGTATCCATTCTTGTTATCATTTCCTCGAATCTTTTTTCAAATCTTTTTTCAAGGTTCTTAGTTTCTTTGCATTGATTTAATACATGATCTTTTAGCTCACAAAAGTTTCTCATTATCCATCTTCTGAAGTCTAATTCCGTCATTTCGTCACAGTCATTCTCTGTCCAGCTTTGCTCCCTTGCTGGTGAGGAGTTTTGGTCCTTTCTAGGAGGCGAGGTGTTCTGGTTTCGGGTGTTTTCCTCCTTTTTGCGCTGGTTTCTTCCCATCTTTGTGGATTTGTCCGCTGGTCGTCTGCGTAGTTGCTGACTTTTCGTTTGGGTCTCTGTGGACACCCAGAATGTTGATGATGTAGTAATTCTGTTACTTGGTTTTCCTTCTACCAGTCTAGCCCCTTCGCTGTACGACTGCTGAGGTCCGCTCCAGACCCTGCTTGTCTGGGGTGCACCTCTAGTAGCTGTGGCATAGCGAGGGATGTTACCAGTTTCTTTTTCTGCTCTCTTTGTCCCAGGATGATGCCTGCCTAATGTCAGTCTTTTGGATATAGAGGGGTCAGGGAGCTGCTTGAGGAGACAGTTTGTACTTTATAGGGGTTTAATTGCTGAGCTGTGCACTCTGTTGTTCATTCAGGGCTGTTAGGCTGCTATGTTTGATTCTGCTGCAACAGAGCTCATTAAAAAACCCTTTTTTTTTTTTTTTTTCTCAAATGCTCTGTGTTGAGGGGTTTGGGCTTTATTTTTGGATGTCCGATCAGGTGTCCTGCCCAGCTAGAAGGCAGACTAGCCACTGTTTGGCTGCCGAGGCTCCGCCCTGCTGTTGTGTGATTCGCGCTGTTCCTGCTGGCTCTGCTGTGGTCTCCGCCACGCCCTGCGGCGGAGTCTCTTCGTTGTAGCGTGTTGCCTCAGCAACTGCAGGCTGCGTCAGCAGTGGGCGTGTATCTCAGTTGGGGCGGGTTGCCTCGGTAGTGGTGGACGCCCCTCCCCAACAGAGCGTCTCGCACCATCTGCTCGGGATAGTTTGAAATCGCGGTTTTGTTCGTCCCACTGGGTATCCCAATCCCTGCAGTCCCCTGGGCTGGCCTACTGTCCAAGTCTCGTTCAGTCTCAAGTCCAGCCCTCTCAAGTCTCAGGTTGCCGGTTCAACAGGGCACCCGGACAAGTGCGCCCTGTGGGGATTGCTGGGTAGGGCCGGCCACCACCGCCCCAGCTGCCGGCTTCGCCAGGCAGACCTACTGCCTGGCGTCCCGTGTCTTTTTTATACTTGGGAGTTTCCCCGTTCTGTGGGCAACAAAGATCAGTCTGGAAATGCCGCTCTGACTCACCGTTTGTGGATTCAACGAGAAGAGCTCCAATCCTGGGTTGTTCTCTCAGCGCCATCTTGAGTCCTCCACCCCTATACCTATTTTTATACCAGTACCATGCTGATTTGATAACTATAGCCTTATAGTATAATTTGATATCTGGTAATGTGATGCCTCCTGATTTCTTTTTTTTTGCTTAGGATTTCTTTGGCTATTCAGGCTCTTTTTGATTTCATATGATGTTTAGGGTTTTTTTTTTTCAATTCTGTGAAAAGCAATATGATATTTTAATGAGAATTGCCTACAGATGACTTTGGCAGTGTATCTATTTTCACAACATTGATGCTTCCTATCCATAAGCATGGGATGTATTTTCATTTGCTTCTGTTATCTATAATTTCTTTCAGAAATACATTGTAGTTCTTCTTGTAGAAATCTTTTACCTCCTTGGTCAAGTATATTCCTAAGTATTTTATTTTATTTTTTTTATCTGTTGTGAAAGGGATAAAGTTTTTCATTCAATTCTCAGCTTGGTCATCATTGATATACAGCATTGTTACTGATTTGTGTACCTCAATTTTGCATCTTGAAACTTTACTGAATTTGTTTATCAAATATAGAAGTAATTTGGAGCAATCTTTAAGATTTTCTAGGTATATGATCATATCATCTGCAAATAGCAATAGTTTGACTTCCTCTTTTCCAGTTTGGAATCCCTTTATTTCCTCCTCTTAACTAATTTTTCTGGCTAGAATATCCACAAATATATTGACTAGGAGTGGTGAAAGGCATCTTTTCTTGTTCCTCTTCTTAGGGAAACTGCTTTCAAGTTTTTTTCTCTTCAATATGATGTTGTTTGTGGGTTTGTCATAAATGGCTTTTATTATATTGAGATACGTCCCCTCTATGCCTAGTTTGTTGAGAGTTTGTATCATAAAGGATGTCAGATTTTGTCAAATGACTTTTCTGCATCTTTTGAGATGACCATACTATTTTTATTCTTAATTCTGTTTATGGAATGTATCACATTTATTGACTTGGGTATACTAAATTATTCCTGCATCCCTGAGATGAAATCCATGTGAAATGATGCATTATCTTTTTGATGTGCTGTTGAATTTTGTTAGCTTGAATTTTGTTGCAGATATTTGCATCTATGTTCATCAGGGATATTGGCCTATAGGTTTAATTTATTTATTTATTCATTTATTTATTTATTTATTTATTTATTTCTCTCTCTCTTTCTTTCTTTCCTCTCTCTCTTTCTTTCTTTCCTCTCTCTCTTTCTTTATTTCTCTCTCTCTCCTTCCTTCCTTCTCTCTCTCCTTCCTTCCTTCCTTCCTTCCTTCCTTCCTTCCTTCCTTCCTTCCTTCCTTCCTTCCTTCCCTTTTTTCTCTTTTGTTTGTTGTTTCCTTTCTGGGTTTTGGTATCAGGGTTATACTTGGTTTATAGAATGATTGAGGGAACACTCCCTTTTTCTCAATCATTTGGAATAGTTGCAATCAGATTTGTAGCAACTCTGAATGCCTGGTTGAATTCAGCTGGTCCTAGGCTTTTTGTTTGTTTTGGGCAATTTTTAAAATTACTGATTCAATCTTGCTGCTTGTTATTGGTGTGCTCAGGGTTTCTGTTTCTTCCTGATTTAATCTAGGGTTGCTGCTTGTTATTGGTGTGCTCAGGGTTTCTATTTCTTCCTGATTTAATCTAGGGTTGCTGCTTGTTATTGGTGTGCTCAGGGTTTCTATTTCTTCCTGATTTAATCTAGGATTGTTGTATGTTCTCAGGAATTTATCAGTTCCCTGTAGGTTTTCTAGTTTGCATGCATAACGGTGTTCATAGTAGTCTTGAATGATATTTGTATTTCTGGACTCTCAGTTGAAATGTCTCCAGTTTCATTTGTAATTGAACTTTTTGAATTGTCTCTCTTCTTTTCTTGATAAATCTATCTAATCATCTATTTTGTTTATTTTTTCAAAGAAGGAGCTTTTTGTTTCATTGATCTTTTCTATCTTTTTTGAGTTTCATTTAATTCTCTGATTTTTGCTATTTATTTTCTTCTGCAAGCTTTGAGTTTAGTTTGTTCTCATTTCTCTAGTTCTTAAGGTGTGACATTAGGTTATTAATTTTTGCTTTTTCAGACTTTTTGATGCAGGCATTTCGCACTATTAACTTTCCTCTTAGTACTGCTTTTGCTGTATACCAGCGGTTTGGATAACTTCTGTCATTATTATCATTCAGCTCAGAGAATTTCCATCTTGATTTCATTGTTAACACAAAAACAATTCAGCAGCAGATTATTTAATTTCCATGTACTTGTGTAGTTTTGAGGGATCCTTTTGGAGTACGTTCCTATTTTTAATCAATTATGGTCTGATATGATACTTGACATGATTTTGATCTTTAAAAATTTATTGGGACTCATTTTGGCCTATCATAAAGTTCATCTTGGACACTGTTCCATATGTTCCATATACTGATAACAAAATGTATATTATGTGGTTCTTGAAAAGACTTTCTGCAAATTCTGTAAGTCCATTTGTTCTAGAATGCCATTTAAGTCTTGTTTCTTTGTTGACTTTTTGCTTTGATGATCTGTCTACTCAGTGTTATGTTGAAGTATCCCACTATTGTGTTGCTATATATCTTATTTCTTAGGTCTAGTAGTAATTGTTTCATGTATCTGAGAGCTGCATTGTTAGGTGTATATAAATTTAAGATTGTAATATTGTCTTGTTGGATTGCTACTTTTATTACATAATGACCTTCTTTGCCCTTTTTTCTTTTTGCTGCTTTGAACTCTGTTTTGTCTAATATAAGAGTAGCTACTCCTGCACTCTTTTGGTTTCCACTTGCATGGCATATTATTTTCCATTCCTTTGCCTAGTGTTTATATGAATTCTTCCATATTAAGTGAGTCTCTTGAAGAGAGCAGATAATTGGTTTGTGATTTTTCATCAGTTCTGCCATTCTGTATCTTTTAAGTGGAACATTTAGGTCATTTACATTTAACGTGAATTTTGAAATGTGAGTTACTTTTCTATTTATCATGTCAATTTTTACCTAATTTTTTTGTGTGTGCTATTGTTTCACAGGCCCTCTGAGTTTTACGCTTTCAAGAGGCTCTATTTAGATGCCTGTTAGGCTTTGGTTTCAAGGTTTACAACTCCATTTGGCATTTCTAGTAGTGCTGGTTTGGTAGCACTATGAGAATTTCCTCAGCATTTATTTGTCTAAAAATGGCTGCATTTATTCTTCATTTGTAAAACTTAATTTTGCCATATACAAAATTCTTGCCTGACAGTAGCTCTGTTTAAGAAGGCCAAAGGTAGGAGTCCAATCTCTTCTGGCTCGTAACATTTCTGCTGAGAAGTCTGCTGTCAGTCTGAAAGATTTTCCTTTATAGGTTACCTGATGCTTTTGTCTTATTGCTCTTAGATTTCTTTTTTTCCTGTTGACTTTAGATAGCCTGATGACCATATGTCTTGCTGAAAGTATTTTTGCAATGAATTTTCTAGGAATACTTTGAGCTTCTTGGATTTGAATATCTAGCCAGGCTGGGATGTTTTTCTCAATTATTCCTTCAAATATATTTTCCATACATTGTTTTATCTTCTCTCTCATGAATACCAATTTTTCTTAGGCTTGGCCATTTTACATAATATCATATTTCTTGAAGGCTTTGTTCATTTCTGATTGGGTTGATTCAAAAGCTTTGTCTTTGAGCTCTGAAATTCTTTCTTCTATTTCTTTTAGTCTATTGTTAAAACTTTCTTGTACATTTTATAATTCCCTAAGTGTGGCTTTTATTTCCAGAAATTCAGATTGTTTTTTCTTAATGATTTCTATCTCTTTAGAAAGTTTTTTTTTCATATCCTGAACTGCTTTTAAAATTTGTTTATGATGGTTTTCACCTTCCTCTGATATCTCCTCTAGTAGCTTAATAATCACCATTCTGAATTCTTTATGTAATATTTCAAAGATTTCATCATGGTTTGGATCCATTGCGAGGAAGCTAGTGTAATCTTTTGGGTGTGTGATAGAACCCTTGTTTTGTTATATTACCAGATGGGTTCCTTCTTATTTGAGAAGAGTATTTCTTCTAATTATTGTTGAATTTATGTTTGATTTGACCATGTGTGTTTTTCATTTGTTTGTTTTTCTGTCTGCTTTTTTTTTTTTTATCTTAAAAGATGTGACTTTAATGCTTATAGTTAATTATGGCCTAATTTTGTTATTGGTACTTTCAGGGGAGAAGACTCTGTATGAGTTCCTTGAGTATAAAGTCTTTGTATGATGGCTTTCTTACATGTGATTGTAGTAAAAATACACTTGGTGTGTGAGCAAATTTTTACTGTCTTCTAGCGGATTGGAAATGGTAGAGGTCTCGAAGTTTATCTCATTCCCCTATGGCATGGACTTTTAAATTTATTAATGTTTCTCTAATATTTTATTTATGAGTTTGATGGCTCTGGCTTCAGGCCAGTAGTTGTGGTATCCCTGGGTAGAAACCTGTTTTGGCTGAAGCAGGTAGGATAAATTAATACCCAATGGTGCACAGAAGTCCCAGCCTTGAAACAGGTGCTAGAGCTGCTCTCAATGAGTGACACTGAGGTCTTATCCAGGAGAAGAGTTGGAGCCACTTTAGTCAGCTTTCTGGCCAGGTCAGTGGGAAAGTGATTCATGTCTCAGTCACACTCCTGTCCCATTGCTCAGCTATTCAGATTAAATAGGCACCTCTTTTCAGCTGTAGGAATATTGATGTTCCAAGTAGACTTGGAATATTAATGTTCCAAGGAATTGTGACTCTGTCTCTGATGCAAGCCTGAACCTGGAGGATGTTCTTCCTGTGAGGATATAGTCACCCTGATGTGTTCCAGAAAGGCTGTCTATAGTTGCACCCACACCAAGCTTTCATAGGAGAAGCCCCAACTGTACCTATGTTGGTGGACAAGGTAGGAGGAAGGGTCTCCAAGACCATTCGTGCACACCAGGCCTGTCTGACTGTTGGGCTAGAGTTGTAGTCTTTTTCTGCTAAGCCCATTATTTCAACTGTGATTCTGCTGAAACTTCCCACCAGTGGAAAGATATGGTGCTATAGATTTGCTGTCTGGATTCTTTTGTCCCAGTGGACAAAAGAATGTGGTGCACTTGATGTGGTGCACTCTCTTCTCCTATGAGTAGGAGACTCTGGAGCCAGACTACTGTGAATGTTGTTGCTCCTCTGAGTCTAGCCTCCCAGTGAAGTTGCCATACTCTAGACTGGTGCTGGGGAAAGTCTGCAATGAATCCATTGATGTGAACTCTACTCAGGTCTCTTAGCAGCGGGTTCCAGCACCAGCTTTAATGGGAGTGGCAGGGGAATGGCATAGATTCTGTGGGATTCTTTGGTTTTGGATAGCCTTAGTATATTGACTTTTGCAAAAGTCAGTTGTAGTAGTAATGAGCTGGTCCCACGGACAGACTCAGGACCTTCTGGTTAACCAGAGTGGTGTAGGCTGTGGTGATAGCCAAAATTGTACAGCCATTTTCTCCTTTCTGGGCACAGCGTTATTTTACCAGAGATGCTATAATAGACTGTGTTTGTTGGCCCCTAGCCAGGGGGTGGTACTTGCAAAACAGCACTGGCTACAGTAGAAGCAGTGGGATTTTTGCTTGACTTTTGTTGACCAGTGGGGTTTATCTGTTTTCTCAGGCAATGAGTGATGTCATGTAGCTCCCCAAATTTTCTGTCCTTCATGTTTAGCCACCAGGAGTGGTGTTGGAGCAAAGCCACATGGGAGCTGCATCAGGTGGGTTTGTGCTCTGATTCTCTGTGTGTAGGGCAAGCAGCAGCTCCTGTGGGTGTCAGGAGTTCGGTGCCATTCTCAGGCCACTGGGTTGATGTTCCAGAAGGGAGTGTAGCTGCCTTTGCTATGCAGAGGAGTTCAAGCAAGGAGTGGGGAGTACCAGGCACCAGTAAGTCTCACAAACTTGGTGAGTCAGATCCACTTTGGCAGTGTTCCTCTAGTAGCAGTGAGCTAAGTTCCAGGCAGCCTGCACTCTGAATTCACAATTGCCCCAGGCCCCATGGAGATAGCAACTGTGGCTTTCAGGCCACATCCCCTCCCATCCACTTGCAAAGCCATGTCCCCAACTCCTGCACTGTTATAATCTGCTTTTCACATCTTCCTTTTAGATTCTGTCTTCTCTGAAAGTGTCAGATATACAACTGTCAGTGAAATTAACTTAACATACCTAAAAGCCTTAGAGCGTGTTGGTAACTCATCAATGTTAGTTCATTACCTTTATGATACGAGTGTGTTTGCGTTCATTCCTCCTATTTTGTCACTTTGTGCTTCTAATTCTTTCTAGACTGCTAAAATATCTAATTTTCAACTAATTGCCAATTTTTTCATAACATTCTTTCTTTCAAAAGGACCCCAAAAGCCAAAGTAAAATTGTCAATACATTTGACTCATTGAAATTTAAAATCTTTGTATTCCAATGACAGTCATAAACAAAGTCAAACATTATACTGTAAATAATATTTGTAATATGTGTAAGAAAATGTTATTAAGCAAAGTAGTTGAAGAGCTACAATAAGAAAAAAATATATAAGAAAAGGGTTAAATATAGGAATGCACAATAGAAGGAAGAGAAAATATAATACAATACCTATCACACTCCCAATGGTTTTTTTTGGGGGGGGAACCGGAATGGAAAAATCTATTCTAAAATTAATAGGAAACCTCTAGGAACCCCGTATTAGATAGCTCTTGCATTGCTGTAAAGAAATATCTGACACTGAGTAATTTATAAAGAAGAGAAGGTTATTTACTCACCATCTGCAGAGCATATAGAAACTATAGCATCAGCATCTGCTTGTCTTTTGGGGAAGGCTTGAGGAACTTTTACTCATATCAGAAGGTGAAGCAGGAGCAAGCATCTCATCTGGCAGAGCAGAAGAAAGAGAGAGAGAGGCAGGAAGTGCCACACACATTTAAATGATCAGATCTCATGAGACATCACTCACTATGGTGAGGACAGCACCAAGCCATGAGGGATCTGCCCCCATGACCCAAACACCTCCACCAGGCCTCATCTCCAAGACTGGGGATTACATTTCAACATGACATTGTGGGGAACAAATATCTAAACAATATCAGACTCTGAATAGCCAAGACAATTTTGATAAAGAACAAAGCTGTAGGAGTCATACTTCCTGACTTTAAGACTTACTACAAAGTTACAGTAATCAGAAAAGCATGGTACTGGCATAAAGAAAGACATATAAACCAATAAAATCAAGTAGAGAGCCTAGACATTAACCCTCACATGCGCGATCAAATAATCTGTGGCAAGGGTGCTAAGACAATTTAATAGGGAAAGAACAGTCTTTTCAAAAAATGATGCTGAGGAAACTTAATATGCACATGCAAAAGAATTACTAAATTGGGCCCTTACTTAATAGAATATTCAAAAATTTACTCAAAATCATCAAGACCTAAAAGTAAGATCTAAAACAATAAAACTCTTAGAAGTAAAAAGGACAAATATTTTATGACATTGGATTTGGCAATGATTTCTTAGATGTCACACAAAAGGGACAAATTGGAATTCACAAAATTGTAGAAGTTTTGTGCCTCAAAAGGCACCATCAACAGAGTGAAATGGTAAATCTCAGAGTGGAAGAAAATGTTTGCAAGTCATATATCTGATAAGGATTAATATCCAGAACATACTGGGTACTCCTAAGACAACAACAACAACAAAGAAGTAACTCTGTCCATAAATGGGTAAAGACTTTAGAAGACGTTTCTCCAAAGAAGAAAAGCAAATGGTCAATAAGCTCATGAAAAGATGCTCAACATTACCAATCCTTAGGGAAAGCACAACTATAATGAGATACCACCTTACATCCATTAAGATGGCTACTATTAAAAAAACAAAAAACAAAAACAGAAAACAACAAGGGTTGGCCAGGATATGGAGAAACTGAAAATGTTAATCACTGTTAGTGGAATGTAAGTGTTATGTGTGCAGACAGAATGGAAATCAGTTTGGTGGTTCCCGAAAAAATTTAAGTGGAATTACTATATGATTCGGCAATTTTACATCCCCAAAAGAATTGAAAGTATGGTCCTGAAGAGATACTCATATACCTGTGTTCAGCATCGTTCACAATAGCTAAAATGTAGAAGCTGTCCAAGTGTCCATCTGTGAATGAATGGATAAACAAAAAGTGGAATATCCATGCAATGGAATATTATTCAGCCTTCAAAAGAAAGTTCTGCAAAATGCTATAACATGGAGGAAACTTGACGACATTATGCCAAGTAAAATAAGCCAGTCACAGAAAGACAAATGCTGTATGATTCTATTTATATGAGGTATTTAGAGTACTCAAAACTTACAAGAACAGAGAATAGGATGGTGGTTACCAAGGGATGGGGGTGGGGGGAATGGGAAGTTATTTTTAATAAGTATAGAGTTTCATTTTTACAAGATGAAAAGCATTATAGAGATGGATGGCGAATGGTCATAAATCATGATGAAATGTATTTAGTACCACTTTACTGTACACTTAAAAACAGTTCAATAGTAAATTGTATGTTATGTGTATTCTACCACAACAATTTGGAAAGTGAACAAAACTACAGGAATCCCTAATTCCAAGTTATTAGGCTTGAATAGCAATCAAACCAAGGTGCATTTTTATTTTTTATGTTCAAATAAAATTCTATTGATAATTCCTTTGAAACAAAGAAAGGAACATAAGAAATGCTGAAATATAGATGAGCTCACTTCAGCTGATCAATAGCTAGTCAATAGCTTTGGCCTCAGGGTTGGAAACCTGGTATCTAGTCAAAATTTCTATCCTCTTGGCTTCTGGCTGGTGGGGAGGTGGATGTAGTAGTATCTACTACAGGTTTCTAAGATCTAAGCTCATCGTATTCTTCAGAGAAGTTTCATGTACCTTCTAAAGCTGTGACCAGATTAGTAGAGGTGTTCTTTTAATTAATCAAAACCAGCAATGAGCTCTCCAAAAAAGTCATAAACTATGCTCTGGTTTCAAGCTGCACTGATCATGGATATAGAAAAGCCTTCTCAATGCTAGAGGAATCTAGAAATCTTTCCGATGTTTTGGAAGGTTATTGTTGTGGTGGTTTACTTTGTTGTTTTAATAGGAATCAGTGTTTTTGTGATTTGTATTAAGGTCTCTTCCAAGAAAAATAAATTTGGAAGGGGTGGAGGAAGGGAACATCATTAGTTTGCTATTATTGAATGACTGGGAAGACAGAAAAAAACTTGTCATGACACTGCCTGGTCTGGGAGGCAGAGGAGAAGGAACAGATGGGAAAAGTTGGTAGTGTTGACTGTACTTCTCTGTCTGTCTGGAAGTATCACTGTGGTGTCTATATAAGGAGCATCAGTTTTGAAGTCAGACAGACTTAAAATCATGTCTGTGATCTGTGTCTTTCTGGCTGTGTGACCTTCAGTTTGTTACCTCTCTGTTAGTTTTCTTGTCTGTACATTGAGATTTATAATAGTGAATACATGACAGGGTTGCATTAACTTAAATGAAGTAAATTAAACTGCCTGGTTTAATAACTGGCACATTTTGTGAGCTCCATAAATAGTAGCTGTGTATTGACTTTCTTTTAAATATCAGTTGGTGACTCTCTCCAAAACCTCTTGTGCAGCTTTCACCAGTAACCTCAGGTGGATTGCACCTTCATGCCTCTCCTGATGGTTACGCAACTTGCCTTTGCACATTGTTGTGTACTGATTTATTTAACGTCTGTCCCTTGTACTTCCCATCAGCTCTTTGAGTTTAGTGACTGTCTTATTTATCTTTGCAACCCAAGCAATTCCCACAGAGCCTGGCAATAATATTCACCAACAAATGCTGGTGGGTTCAATGTGTCGATGAGTTTGAAGACTGTGACAAGGCTACGGGATGACTCAATAGTAAAACCAAAGCTGCATTTGGATAAAGATAACTCCAAACTAATGAAACACCAGGGTGTCCCTGCTAGAGTTGCAGATGGCCATAGTGATGTGGAATAGTTATGACCATTTCCTAAAAGATGAGGGTTAAAAGGGCTACAAAGACTGAAGCAAGGTTTTTTCTTTGCCATATATGATCCAAGAAACCAAATTTAACACTCTCTCCAGATGGTGCTGGAAGCAATTCAAATCAAGTTAAGGACAGAAGGTTTTCCCCGCTGAAATTATTGTATTTTGTAAGTCTTTTAACTTGATATATGACTGCAACTCCATTCAAGGTAAAGGTTGTTTTTATTTCTTGAGACTTTTGGTACTTCATCCTCCACTGGAATGTCATCTGAGTGCTTTTATTTAATAAAACCCCCAAATCATTAAGCCTAGAGCAGTCCCACAGCCCCAGGATGCCTCATTCTCAGATAACAAAAGCAGCTGTTGCTCACCCACCAGCCCAACACAGATCAAAAGTCTGGCAGGTTTCCCTCAAGCCCCATCTCAGCTAAATGAAAGCTCCTTAGCATCCCCAAATTTTATGCCACCCACCCGTGCTGAGTTGGCCACCAGCCACAGCAATGGCTCTTCCAGCCCACCTCCCAGGCAGTGTTGCTCTGTGCTGCTAAGGGGTCTGTTAATTTTCATCACCATTGTGCTTACCTGACACCTTTCAGATTCAGAGCACTTTGCCTTTTTCCGTTAGAATTGGGCTTTTGTGTACTTTTCTTTTATTGGAACTGGCAACATGGAGCTATTTGAATACAGCTCCATCTGTCAGAGTTGGGTCCTGCAGGTAGAGTGTCATGTTTGATTTCAGATGATCATTTGTTGTGTTGTCAAGAAGGACTTGGGGGAGGAAGGAAAAAAAAATGCCTGTGTTCAAACTGTTCTTTGGTTAAAATGCACAAAGAACTTATTTGCAACTTTGACCATGGCTCTGATCAATGTGCCTCATGTTTCTCTACAATCATGGCAATGGCCTCTGTAACACTCAGAAGGCGGTCCCAAAAGAATTGTTTACAACAGAAAGCTGATCTTAACCTTGAGCTTTGGAGCCCACCTTGGTCATTCCCTATCTATAAAGCAACTGGTCGAGTAAGGCTTGTCCCTAGTAGGTAGAAGTACGAGTGTAAATGGAACCAAGAGACCCTTGCTTAACTCAACGATACATGGAGCACATAAAGGTGGGATGGGCTACTCACAGGAATTCTGTTTCTAACTATCTGTGCCAAGAAGATGATCTAAATACAGAATATGTTTTAAACGCCATTTGTCACAACACATTTATGTTGTGTAAAACATTAAAAATAAGATAAACATTCAACAATTAATAACAGAACAGCAGAATGTTGATAACTGCTAAAACTGAAAAACGGACACATGGTGGTGCATTGGACTATTTACTTTTCCATTAAAAATAATAGTTATAAAGGCAATGTTACCCCAAAACCAACATAAAAATAACAGACATGATGTGCTTAGTGATCATTAAAAATACAAAGACAAATGGTAGAAGAATCATATATCCAAAAGTATTGGTTGCTAACTGCACATATGAAACAAGTGGCATGTGGTCTAACTCTTAGAGCAACAACACAGACACACTGTTGTAAATACAAGTCTGCCCTAAAGAAGTATAGGCACTCCAGGCAAGGGTTGCATTTTACTTGTTTGCTTGGGAGTTTAGTGTTAGCAAAATGACAGTCTCACAAAAACAGACTTTCTGTTGTCGTGAGAAAGTAGAAAGGAGGAGGAGGTAGAAGTAAAGTTTGCCATGATGTAGGAACAGGACAGGGTAGAGGTGCTGCAACAGCTGCGGAGAACGTGAGATAGACAGGCAGAAATATACAGATATTGAGATATGTGAAATGTGGATAGAATGTGAAACTTGTCATTGAATCCAGGTGGGAAAATGGTTCCCTTCTCAGACAGATTTCAGGAGTGGGCTTTGCTATTATAGACAAGGGTTTTCCTTCCCAACCCTTTAACCACTAGCACCCCACATCATAATCCAGGTACCAAGTTTGAGCTCAGCAAGTGGCTGCTACAAGCAACATTTTCTAACCTCTTTTGCTGCTAGGTGTAGCCGTGTGTTTAAGTTAGGAATGTGAGTAGAAAGGATATGGGCAGCTCTGATCATCTTCTAAAGGACGATTACCCTGTCCTTTCTCTGTCCTCTGCCTTCCACTGTCTAGAAAGGCTGCTGTTAGAGCTGGCGTAAGGCAATGCATTAAGGATGGCAGAACCAATTCCCTACCCTGAGTGCGGGGATAACTGTGCGAAGTAGATTAGACTCCCTACCCAGTCTCAGATGACTGTGTATGAGAGAAATAAACTTGTATGAGCCACTGTACTCTAGCTATCTTCATAACAGTAGTTTCTAACAAATACAGTTTCTCAAGCAAAATTGTGCTGGAGCAAGCTTATACTGACTTATGAGATCATTATTTGATATTCAAGAATTTTTTGGGATGGTTGTTAAACTGTTCATGGGAGTATTTAAATAATAAAAATCAGAAATGTGACAAATTAGGGCTTTATTTTATAATGAAAATAATTATAAGAATATATAAATATAATACAAATAAATATATTTAGGTATTTTATTTTGAAGAGCAGGTTTAACTGCATGTCACTAAGTATGAGCACTCAATGAGAAAAATGTCTATAAATTCTTGGCAGAGTTAATGGAATGTAGTAAATTCTTAATAAATGCTAATTAATAATACTAATAGTTGCATTAAAAATGTAAACAAATTTAACTCTTCACACTCAGAGAAAAACTATTTGTATCTTATCTCCTCTCCCCAAATCACAAAGGATCTGCTATGTGCAAAGTGAACCCTATGAAATGCCATATTCTCTCCCGTTTATGTTGTGTATAGCAAATAACTAGGCTTCATAGCATGTTTTTACTTCTTTTCTAATTTTCAGAGCTGATTATCAACTTGTTCAGTGAAGTTCTTTTTATTTTCTCATAAGCAAGATAGAAAAAAAATTGCAAACTGGAAAGACTTTCATATCAAAACATGCTTTTGAAATCTTCTTAAATACAGAGGATGAATTTTTCCAAATTTCCAACTATTCTTTCCTTGGTATGTTCAGTTTTGAAGAGCCTCCTTAATCAATGAAGTTTTCAGTACAATTGCCTCATTCTTTAAATTGTTAGGAGTTTCAGAATTTCTAGAGTACATTTAAGTCCAAAATTACCAGGGCACTGATGATAAAAAAGTTTGAAATTTGTGATCTTTAATTTATCAAATTTTGCACTCTTCATGTGTCTAAGGATATGAAACAGATAATCTACCCACTTTCTTTTAAGACATACTGATGAGATTGCCCATCCCTAATCAATTGCAGTACTCTCCTGCTAAAATTGGATAGTACTTGAGATCTTTCTCAACAAAGCATTCCAGGCAGGCACTAAAAGTGAAAGTTCTTTACCAGTTCAGTACAGCCTAATCTCCTACCACCACAGGAATCACAGGACTAAAGTCCCCAGTTTCTACAGCAGGGATCCTGGTAACTAGCTGAGACCTTCTGATCCCAAACACTTCCCTGATTTGCTGGTTAGACCCAACATTCTAGTTTCTGTTGTTCTTGAAAAAGTCCAGATTCCATAACAGAGCTTAAAATTTCTTCACATTTTGGCTCCAGCCTACCATTCCTCCTCATCCTACACAACTATTCCCCTCAGGCTAGTTATTCTTAAAATCCTCTATCTGTTTCAGCTCTGTTCTTGGCTCTGGTATGTTGACTTCTGCAGGTGATATCACTTGGGCTCACTTAGGATTTGAGTGGTATGTTTCCTCCTTATGGCAACGGCTCCAATCAGTCAAGCCTTCTCCCACTTCTGCATCTCTCCCTGAGTCTTCTCATTTACGTGGCTTGCTCCAGTATATTTTTGGAAGCCCATTTTACACATTCAGCATTCCTTCTGGGCTTAGACAGCCATTTTCCCCTTCAGCAGCAATAGTGAGAATTGTACTTCCTACACTTATTTATGTATGTTTTTATTTACTCATAGAGACAGGGTCTTGTTATGTTGCCCAGGCTAATCTCCGACTCATGGGCTCAAGCAATCCTCTTGCCTCAGCCTCCCAAAAGTGCTGGAATTACAGGCATGAGCCACAGCACCAACCTGCCAGATAGGCTGTGCTTGCCAGATGAAAAGAACCCTCCCTCACCATCTTGAAATCCTGTCTTCCTTATGAATCTTTATTCCATCTTCTTTTGTTCCTTTGACAGAAGGAGAGAAGCCATTTGAGAGTGAGCAATTTGGTTTTGTCTATGCCATCCATTGGCATTACAGCAGAGGCTCCACCGAGCTTATCTCTGATTTCTTTGATCATTTTATTCTGTGAATGTGACTAAAAAGGCATTTGATTGTCTTTAACCTTATATGCTCAGTTTGAAATTGCCCCCTTGGACACTGTATTTATAGATGTAAGCTACCATCTCATATTGATCTTTAGTTACAGGACCATATTTCCTCCTTTTGTATATCCACTACCTTTTAACCTTGGTGCTCACTGGAGAATTACCTGGACACAAATATTAATTTCTGATAGTCTAGTTGGAGTCATTCCTCATTTGTACTAAACTAGAGATCAATTTAAATATGAACTCTCTGGGATATCTCTTATCTTTCTTAAAGAGAATAGGTTATAAGTATTTATATAGAGAGGCATAGTTCATCATCAGCATCCCATTTTATCGTTTATATAAACCAAATAAACAGTAAATTATTATATGCGTCTTTAGTACCACCCCTCCACACAAAGAATTATCTTTTTTTTTTTTAAACAAAAAGAATAAAGATGAGGCTCAGAAGTTCATACAGATAAAGCTGGTAGAGCCAGGTCTAGATTTCAGCCCTTTAATGTTTACTCTATCCTCAGCAACCCCACTCAGAAAGGGTTCAGTAAATACTTACACATCTCAAACAATTTATTTCTCTTTCCCAATCAAGAAAAACCCACCAAGTGGTTCCCTGCTATTAGGCTAGCCAAGTGACAGTTTTAAGAGCTCTTAAAAGCTGGAGTCTGTGACTAGGCTGACAAAAATATTCCCTTATGGATTCAGAACAGGACCAATGTTTACACCTTTATCTTCAGAGTCATATTTATATGATACCATATGTGTTTTTCTACTCACATCATGCTACCTCATCAAGTGTCTTTACTTCTTATGTAAGTGATCGATTCTGCTGTGTTCTCCAAGCCATCTAGATCTGCAGAATTTATGTCCCATGTTGCCATGTTGTCACTTTGCACAGTAGCTCCTGGAATCACTCCTTAAAGGAGGTCTCTTGGGACTATGTTAGGAATTCCTCTTACCAGTGTCTTTTTTACATGTCCCTACATTCCTTTTCCAGTTGCTAATATAAAACAAATGCATCATTTTATGGGGGAGTGATGGGAATGCTGTGTATTTTATTTAATTGCTTGAGGTTCATGCTATACTTCTATGACAATAATGGTAGGTTTAAAAGCCCTCTGGGTAATAAAGGTCAAATTGTATGTAACCAATTAGTAATCAGTACTATTTTCTGGACTTGATTGCCTCTTTAAGAGACGGTTGATGTCTACCCTTAGATAAGATTTATTTTAATACTATGATTATTATGTGGATATTTATTTTTCTGTTTCTTTTGATGATAAACATTGCTTTATAATGTATTTTGTGTTATTGTGATAAACTACATTCAGGTATACTTTACAGACAATAAATGTAGGTGGTCATGTAACCAACATCACAAGCAAGATGTAGAACATTCCAGTGCCCTTAAACTATGTCCCAAGTCCCTTGCAGTCAATTTCTTTCCTACAACAGCAGCACCTGGCAACCATTGATTTATTTTCTATCTCTACAGATTTTACTTTTCTAGAATGTCATAAAATGAAATCACATAATATGTAGTGCTCTGTGTCTGGCTTCTTGCCCTTAGCACAATGCTTTTGAGATTCATCCATATTCTTACATGAATTGGTAGTTTGTTTCTTTTTGTTGCTGACTATTAATGCATTCATTGTATGGATCCACTACAATTCTTCATTCATTCACAAGATGATGGACATTTGAGTTGTTGCAGTTTTTGGTGACTATCAATAAAGCAACAATGAACATTTATGTACAGGTTTTTGTGTAAACATATGTTTTCCTCTCTTTTGAGTAAATACCTAAGAGTGGAATACTAGGTTATACGATGAATACATGCTTAACTTTTTATCTTTGTAAGTTAAAAAACTATTTTCTAAAGTGGCTATAACATTTTACCTTCCCAGTAATGTGTGACTGTTGCGTTATTCCACATTATTGTCAATGCTTTGTATTTTTAATCTTTTGAATTTTAAGAATTCTAGTGCATGTGCAGTGGTGTTTCATTGTGGCTTTGATAAATTTTTCCCTAATGACCAAGCATTCAGATTATCTTGTTAAAAAATTTTTTTTGGTAAAGTCTCACTATGTCATGCAAGCTGGAGTGCAATGATAATCATGACTCACTGCAGCCTCCATATCCTGGGCTCAAGCTATCCTCCCACCACAGCTTCTAGAATAACTGGGACAACAGGTATGTGCCATCATGCTTAGCGAATTTTTAAATTTTTTTGTAGAGACAGGATCCCACTATGTTACCAGACTGGTCTTGAACTAGGGGCTCAAGTGATCATCACAGCTTGGCCTACCAAAGTGCTGGGATTACAGGTGTGAGCATTGTACCTGGCTCACACAAGTTATTTTTCAATGTGTTCATTTGCCATTCCTTTGACATTTTTGTTGAAGTGTCTGTTAAATATTTGGCTTAGTATTTTTAAATCAAATTATATTTCTTCTTATTAAGTTTTAAAAGGTCTTTGCCTATGCAGGATACAAATTTTTACCAGACACATGTTTTGATAATATGTTTTCCCAACCTGTAGAAATTTCACATATTTGGCAGTCTTTTTTGAAGAGAAAAATTCAACATTATAATAAAACTTCACTTTATCAGTTGTCTTTTTATGGTTTGCCCATTCCTGTGATAAGGAATCTTTGTGCAATGAGTGGTCACAAGATTTTTCTCTGGGATTTCTGTTTTGATTTATAAAGTTTCAGTTCTTAACTTTAGGTCTATGGTACCTTGTGAATGAATTTTTGTATGTGGTATAAAGTACTTTTAGAGGAGGTGATTTGTATTGCTTTGTTTTTTCTTATATACATCCAACTGTCTAGCACCATTAAATGAAAATATTAATCTTTCCTATTGGATTATTTTAGAACCTTTGTAAAAAATCAATTGATCTTCTGTTTATGTCTCCATTTTGGATTTCTGGTCTATCTATTCTATACCACTAGCTTTCATATATGTCTTAGTCCATTCTTCTTCTTCTTCTTTTTTTTTTCTATAAGGAAGTACCTGAGATTGAGTAATTTGTTAAGAAAAGAGTTTTAATTGACACAGAGTTCTGCAGGCTGTGCAGGAAGCATGGCTGGGGAGGCCTCATGAAGCTTACAATCATGGCAGAAGACAAAGGGCATGTCTTATATAGCTGGACTGAAGGAAGAGAGAGTGAAGGGAAAAGGTACGCACATTTTTAAACAGCCAGATCTCTTGATAACTCTATCATGAGATAGCACTGTGGGGATGTGCTAAACCGTTAGAAACCACCCCCATGTCCAATCGCCTCCCACCAGGCTGCCCCTCCAACACTGTGGTTGCAACTCCAATTGCAATTCGAATTGGCTGCAACTTCAATTCAACATGAGATTTAGGTGAGGACACAGAGCCAAACCATATCAATATATATCTCATGCCAATTTCACACTGTCTTGTTTAATCCAGCATTATAGTAAGTGTTGCAATCAGGTAGTGTGCCTCCTTTAGCCTTAAAAAAATTGTTTTGCTTTGTTTTTCAGTATTACAATAAAAAACAAAACTTAATCATGTATCAGATATTCTGTTAAATACACCGCATGCATTTTTCATTTAGTCCTCAGTTCAACCCTATAAAATACAGTTAGATAAATGCAATAAGTTACAATGTTTGATAACTAAGTAGAGTGACTATGGTTAACAACTATGTATTGCATACTGTTATAGAGCTAGTGGTGTGCACCTGTAATCCCAGATGCTCAGGAGGCTGAGGCATGAGGATCGCTTGAGCTGGGAAGGCAGAGGTTGCAGTGAGTCAAGATCATGCCACTGCACCCCAGCCTGGAGACCCTGCCTCCAAAAGTAAATAAATAAAAACATAAATACATAAATAAAATAGCTATAACAGAGGACTAGAAATATTCTCAACATACAGAAATAATAACTATTTGCCGTGATGGATACTCAAAATACTCCGACTTAATCATTATACAGTTTAATGTATATAATAAAATATTATATACCCCCAAAATATGTACAAATATTTTCATTAAAAATTACATAGATTTATTATTTTTGTTTTCCAGATGAAGAATTTAGGTCTTTGAGAGAATGATAAATTAATCAAAGTCACATTTAGTAAGAAGGAGACCCAAGATTTTAATCCTCTGTGTAGCTCCAGAGGCTGAGCAGTTATATACTAAGCTGTATTTATTCCACATCTTACTTACATGATCACTTTTCTTGTCATCCACTTTTAGACTGTCAACCCAGGGAAAATACCTTGTCTAATATAGGGTAGAAGTTAAATAAACATTGTGATTGATTCATTCTTCTACAGTGTTTAGAACAGGGCCCTGTGCCCAGGTATCCAATCTTTGGATTGAATCATTTGAGATGTAGTCCCTGCTCTGGTGTTTTAGGATAGAAGGAGGCATAGTTTCAGTATTCTCATCCTTCTGCAGTCCTTGACACTCCAAAGCCTGGGCTGCAATGGGAGGCTCTGAAGCACAGCTGAAAGGGCAGTAATGAAAGTCTAACGCTAATAAAGTCCTGGGCCAGGGGTGTTTTTGCCCTAGCAGACTGTGATCTATATTTTCAGTGGCCTCCAATGCCCTTTTCAGCAGTCTCTTTACAGCTCATTGGTGGGTAATAAGTCTTGACCAGTATTGGTCTTTGACATAGGTAGTAAAATACAATATAAAAAGAATCCAATGGAGTATAAAAGTCAGCACCAGGACAGTGCAGATGATTTCTGATGTAATATCTTTCCCATCTTGGATCACCAGGTACAAGATCCAGCGGGCAGGCATTTTGCTCAGCAGGCTAAATTATTATGTGGACAAAATCACATTCTGATTATAGGTATGGAAGCTTACAAATAACCCTTTTTATTTCTTTTACTAAATTTACTAAAAGTAAATTTCTTTTAGTAGTAGTTATGCTCAAAATAAATAAAATTACCCATTTCTGATTGACAATGTCAGTTTATGGGTACTTTTAAATAAAATTGAAGAAAGTTGACCTAGATGGTGAAGGCCTGGGAGTAATATAATTTTAAAAGAGTTTAAAAGAGTTGAGGGTACTCAGGGTGTTAGCCCTGAAAGATGGAAGACCAAGGAGGGAGCATGATACCTCTCTTCAAATATTTGAAATGGTCTTTTTAGCATGTGGAACAGTGTTGCCCTAAAATTCATGTACATCTGGAACCTCAGAATGTGATTTTGGAAATAGTCTTTGCAGATGTCATTAGCTAATATGAGGTTATACTGGATTAGGGTAGGCACTAAATCCAACAACTGTTAGTCTTATTAGAAAAGGGGAAGACACCTAGAGGCATACAGAGGGAGGAAGGCCAGTTGAAGACAGAAGCAGAGACTGCAAAGATGCAGCTATAAGCCAAAGAAAGTCAAGGATTGCAGGGATCCAGTGGAAGCTAGAAAGAAGCATGAAGTGCTCTTCCCTGGAGCCTTCAGAGGATGCACCGCTATGCTGATACCTTGAGTTCAGGCTTGTAGCCTTTAAAGCTGAGAGAGAAGTTCCTATTATTTTAAGCCACCTGTTTGTGACTTGTGATGGAAACTTTTGGAAGTTAATATGCAGATACTTTTTAAATAGAATTGGCAGAGCATTTCCTAGGTGTCTAAAATAAGGAGCAAAGGGAGGAAGACCTTAAGTTAACTTTTTCAACTAGACTCATGTGACAATGGAATGAAGGGCATCCTGAAGCTGTGACTGTCCCACACTGAAAGTATCATATGAACAGTCCATCTATAAGGGATGTGGCAGAAAAATAATTCTTAACTTGATTGGAGTTTGGAATAAATGAGCTCACAGAATATTAGGTTGGTACAAAAGCAATTGCAGTTTGGCCATTGCTTTTTTTTTTTTTTTTTTTTTTGAGACGGAGTCTGGCTCTGTCACCCAGCTAGAGTGCAATGGTGCAATCTTGGCTCATTGCTGCAACCTCAGCCTCCCAGGTTCAAGAAATTCTCCTACCTCAGCCTCCTGAGTAGCTGGGATTACAGGCACGTGCCACCATGGCTGACTAATTTTTTTGTATTTTTAGTAGAGATGGGGTTTCACCACATTGGTCAGGTGGTCTCCAACCCCTGACTTTGTGATCCACCTGCCTTGGCCTCCCAAAGTGCTGGTTTTGCAGGCATGAGCCACAGCACCTGGTCAGCCATTACTTTTAATGACAAAAACCGCAATTACTTTTGCACCAACCATAGTCCTTCCAGTATTAATATTCTATGACATAAATGAATATGTTATCCCTAAATATATTTTTAAAATATAAACCACAGTTTTTCAAAAGTATTTATAAAATTACCAGAAACTCGGATTAGATTCCTCTTTTAGTCTGAAGTTCCCTGATATAAACGACCATGAAGTATTTTTTTTTTCTTGTTGGAAGTACATAAATTTAACTAGCTGTGACCAGCAGCTTCTTTTACAAAGACAGAAGAACGATATCATGCATCTTTACAAAGAAAAATTTTTGCCTAGAAATTATGTTCTATTACAGAATGTATGAAAATTGTTCCTTCTGTTTCAAATAGGGAATGAGTGCTGTGATCAGATTTTATCGTCAAGCCTTTTTATGGTAAATTCAATTTTTGGCCTCGCTTGTTTACCCTCTCTGTATTTATACCCTTTGCTATGTGTCTTGGAGTATTCCCCTAAGGATGCAAAGTAAATTTGGGCTTGGCCATGCGACTTCTTTTAATGAATAGAATTTTAGCAGATATGATACTTGTAGGAGGCTTCAAATCTTCTTGGATGGATGAATGTGCCCCTTTGTGTTTCTGTCTCTTTGCTGAGGACAGGTATTGGCTAGTTCACTGATCCCAGTGGGATGACAGGCACATGGAATAGACATGGATCTTTTAGCACAGACCAAGAGTGGCTGAGCCCAAGCTAGATCATTCAAGTCTCAGACAATCCACAGACATAGGATTAGGGTAAATGATGGTAGTTTTATGCCCAGGAGTTTTGTTTTGCAGCATTAACCTGTCAATAGCTGACTTCATCAAAATATTAAGATAGTAAATTGGATGTCATCATTGTTCCGTAATCTTCACTCCCACACCCAGAATATGAAGTACAAGGGATTAGACAACCTCTTCCTAGCATATTTGACTTAAACTCAAATGCCCACATGGATCTTGATCAGAGTCCACAAGACAAACTCTCTCCATGCACTTCATCAAGTGTGTTATGCCAGCAGTGGGTTCAGAAACCGTGAAAAACACTGCTGGCCGGCCGATAAATATCCATTGTCCCCCTTTCCTTACTTAAAGAACCTCAACATTATTTAGAAGTGACAATGTACAAAGTTAAAAATACCTCTCCAACTCTCTTATGCCTCAGTTCTGTGAGACAAACAACTTTTGATCAGAAAGACAAAAGCCACCTGTCGAAGATGGCGGAACAGAACAGTAGCAAAACTTGGTTTTCTGATGACATCATGAACATGCATACCATTTTGAACTCTTGCATCCTGAGAGGCAATTTGGTTAAATTACTGTTGTCAACTTTCTGTTATATGCAGTTTTAACTAATACAGAATTTGTTGTTAGACAGGGATCAGGCAGTTGTGGAACATACAGTTGGCTGCGTGTAGGAGGTAGGCTATGGGTAATGAACATCCAGATATTGGACCCTGGTGATCTTTTCCATGAAGACGTTATAGATAGGAAGAAAATACAGCTTTGCTAAGTGAGATGATTTTTGCCTGTGGCTTAAAGTATAAACTGACCAAGAGCCCTATAATATTAAGCCTGTCCATTAAACATAAGCCATCATAAACACTGCCATGAGCTAGTAGGCCTTGATGAGAAATTACGTTGTGGTTCCAGGCTTTCATAAACATCTCTCATTAAGTATTTTCTGCCAGGACATAAGCTGACAGGCAAAGGGAACACTTTTTGAATGGAGCGTATTTTGTACTGCCTCAAGGTAAGTACTGATCACCAAGTGGAGGGCTAGGGGGATAGGTAGAATTCACAAATTAGTTGATAAAAGACAGGAGTCTTTGGGCTAAAAGAATATTATGTTTTTGGTAAAACCACATTAAAATCCAGGCTTGCCTATGTTCAACCCTTGTGGCTATACCTGGACCTCTAGGTTCAATCTGCAATAAAGTAACAAAAGCTCTGAAACTTAAGGGGTCGGGGTTCTCTAATTCCTATTTTAAATGTTGCCTTGGAGTTTAACAGACTAAAAGTATTCTTCCTAGATGTCAGAACCAAGACAGTGGTAGACAATGAATGAGAGAGATTTGCCCACACAGCAGAATGAGTCCTGTTAGAATACCTAAGCACATCTTGGAGTGCTCAGTATTTCTGTGAAACAGGAATGTTCGTTTCTCACCATGCCTTTCTCCAAATAATACATGTTGTTGTTATCTGTCTCCTTTTCCACCATTGCATATCAAAAGAGATAACTTGTCTTTTAATCTTAAAGATCAAGAGATCATGCATTTTATCCAGGCAGAGAGGAGTTTACATCACCCAGAAATCGGACTTTGAACAGGATTAAGAAACTGAATGAGATTTTGAGACTGTCTCCTTTGAAAGGGGATGTATGTAGCTCAAGGGGTAAACACTGCTACTTTATTACCCAACATTTAGAATTTTACCTCTTACCCCAAACTTATATTGTTGAGGATGGCAATGTGTCCATTTTAAAACCAAAAGCGTTCCTCTTCAGAATTCCTTGCCTGTGGGGATGGTGCTGCAATCTAATTTTGGCATCCAAGTTGTATTGGCTGAGTGGAGATTCCAGAAGAGCTACAGTTTTCCTGAGTAAAACAATGACCTGGCTGTCACATACATTTCCCCTTTCACACATGTATCCAATTTCGTTCCTGGAACACAAATGCAGGTGAATTAACCATCTTGTTACTGCAGGATGAGAGGCATCCTAACACAATGGTAGAAACCAAAGATAGAAGAACATGAGTTCCAGGTAGCCTTGTGAAACCACTGCACCTGCATAACCTGGTTACCTCCCACCTGCTTGTCACATTAGAAAAGAAACACCCATTCAGTGAAGTTAGTGCTGTAAGGTTTCTTTTACATTCAGGTGGATATAACTCTAAGTGATAGAATGAGTTTTGGATATTCAAACAAATAAATTTTCTATACATGATAAAAAATCGAAATATTGTTAAGCAATGTTATTGTTAGGGAATGATAGAACTGTGAAAAACAAAACAAATAACAATACACAATATGTTTCAACTAGTATTTTTCTCATGATATTTGGAAATATTCACGAGTTCCAATTAAAAGAATTTTGTCAACCAAAAGAGTAAAACTCTGTAAAATATTTGAAGAGATTTCTTCTGACCCAAATATGAGGGACCATGGTCCTTGACATGGCCCACAGGAGATCCTGAGAACATGTGGCCAAGGTGGTCAGGCGATCAGGGTGCAGTTTGATTTTATAAATTTTAGGGAGACGCAAGACATCAATAAAATACATTTAAGAAATACATTGATTCTGTCCAGAAAGGCAGGACAACTCGAAGTGGGAGGTTTCAGGTTGCAGTTAGATTTAAAGTATTCTGGTTGACAATGGGTTGAGTTTATCTAAAGACCTAGGATTAATATAAAGGAAATATCTGGGTGCACAATAAGAAATTTTGGAGACCAAAGTTTAATCATGCAGATTAGCAGGCTTCAGAGAGAATAGATTATAAATGCTTCTTATGAGACTTAAAGGTCTGTGCTGATGTTAACCCTGAAGAGGTATAATGAGACATGTCCGACCCCCGCTTCCTGTCATGGCCTGAAACAGTTTTTCAGGTTAAATTTTTAAAATGCCCTAGCAGAGAAAAAAGTTCATTCATACGATTTGCTGCCTTTAGAATTTTATTTTACAAATTAAATAAAATTTCCTTAAAGGGGAGAAGGGTAGGGTGTCTTCATTTAGCAGGTCTTAAGGTGCCCACATAACTACTCTCTTATTTGTTGGATCTCACCAATTAGTTATGTCTTTAAAGGCAGAAAACGGAATGGCCTTGAGGCAGCATTTCAGAGACATTCCAAATTGACTGATCTTCCTTCATTACACAGTACTTGGAGCATGTCCACTATGGATCCACAGGCTAGAGAGCTGCTCTCTTTCCAGAAGCAGATAAACCAGATATCCATATAAATCATATAACATTATCAGCACAATACTAAAATGGACATCATTATATTATTATTTTCAGATATCCAGAAGCTGTAATATCCAGCATCCTTAGGTCTCCATTTCCAGATGTCTTCCTAATCTCTTTAGGTCTTCTCTAAGGGCACATGGATGATACTAAATTGTTATGCCTGATCATCTGGAATGGTCTCAACGTTTGCTATACTACCTTTATTAGAAAATCCCCAAAGGGTTTTTCTGTAGGGCAACCTACAAATCACTGCCTATTGTAAATCTTTAAAAATCAATTTCCAATATCTATGACAAAGGAGAGAATGAGAACTCTCAGAGAGAAAGTTCACTCATAAAATGCAGCTATAGAAACTGGGGAATTGCTTTATGAGCCAGTGAAACCAGCTGGATTTGTTGCCGGGAATTTTTTCTTCTTAATGGTATTCCCTGGAAAATAGGCACCAAGTGAAAGAAGAGGTAAAAGAAGATCAAGTTTAACAGAAGAAGATGGCAATACAGTTGGCTGCAGCAGACCTTCAGCAAACCATTGATCTTATGACTTCACTTGAGATGGCTGTGTGGAGGTACATGTGATGTCACAGTCCCTTATGTTTTTACATTTTCTCCTAGTAGTGTTTGGTTTTGATTACAGTGTAAGTGAAAGTAGGGCTATATTTACACTTTTTAAAAAAACCACCTCAATTCACTACTTAAAAAAGGGGCATTGGATAATCTTCCATGACATTTAATTTCTATTCAAGCAAATTTGGCAGTCTCTAAAGAGAAGATGCTAGAGTTGAAATATTATGCCCCACAGTCAGTAAGGGCACAGAAACTTGCAGGTGTGGTAAAGGCCATGAGCAAAACCCTACACAGATTTATAGATACTATAGTGCCTGGCTGATTTTTAACCACGCATAACCCCCTTTGGACATTAATGGAAATCAGTTATGGATGCACAGAGACTAGTTCATCAAGACTAGTCTGCAAATCTGCACATTTATTTAACAATCATAAATAAATAAATGTATTATTTTCATCAAATGAAATTTATATAAATTATGTAAACTAAGAAAAACTTCTCTAGTTCAGAGGGAGAAAGTGGGAAGTAAGACCCCATTTGGCTATGTCTTGACTTCTGAGGCAGCTGCAGGGCTATCCAAAGGATTACGCTGAAAGGTTGCTCTAAGTGTTCCAAGAACAGTGATTTATAAACCACAGATTTAACTAAAATCTTCTATCATGTGGAGGAGGCACCTGAGATATACAGATGCCCAATTTCCATCTGCTTATATGTTTCAGGGTAAACACTAGAATTTTCTAGGCACCTATTAAGACCCCTTCCCTTTCATTAACACTTCCTTTATTTGGGCAGTGCAGACCCATGATGAGGAAGAAAGAAAATCAGGTGCTAGAATAAATCCAAGGAGAGAGGGATATTTCCTGGGATTGGGATCCTAAATCATCTGATAGAAAACAGGGTGGTTGCATAGTGCAACAGGATGTGAAAGAAAAGGATGAACTTCTGGGTTGCCTAGTCTGTAATCAGTGGGAAAGACCATAGTGAAGCCATCTCCAAATCAGCCCAGAGCATCAGGGCCCAACAGATAACAGAATATGCCGAGACTGGGATCCTCAGTGGCAGCAGGAGCACTAGTAATGCCTACAGCCAAGGCTAAACAACTAGAGCCCTTCCTATTCCACCTAAGTGCCTGGGTATCTATATGAGCCAAGATGTGAGATAGAACTTATCCAACATGGCAGAAATGGATTTATTTCAACTTTGACTGGAAGTGTCAATGAATGATTGATTTGAACGATATTGTAGGGCAAGTATGTAAACCATCACAATGTGAGTGGCAAGGGAACTGTATCCATTGATCACTACTTAATCATCCTGATGTGGGTTTTGCTGTTAGGCTCTTGAAATCTTGCATCTCAACATTAGGTTGCTCAGTTATACTCCTCTGATCCTGCTTATCTAATGTGTTTTTTCCAGTGGGTACTTTCTGAATGCTCTTGAGTATAATGCCACATATTACATTCTGTCTGTCTCAGAGGGCCTTGTTTGGGCTGTCCGATACTTCAAGGGCAGAGACATTTTGTGTAGAAGAAGTCACATAGGAAACACTGTGGGAAGATAACTGTATGTCTCCGTGATGGATCACAGCACAGAGTAAACGGATTTGTCTGCAGTATTTCTATTAAACAATGGGAGATAGTGTACATGTACTCCATCTTCTCCAAATATTCAGAAACTTACAGTGTTTAATGACACAGACAAATTCTGAGGACAGGAAGAATGACAACAATGCAAAACTAGAGAAGCAAAGAACTTTTAGTGAAAGGCATTTATTTTCTAAGCAATGAAGTCATTTGTCTCCATCCAGCAGTGTATCCATTGACCTGTTGGTTTTCTCTGGGGAAGGAAGAAAAGCAATAATCCATGGTCAGAGGGGAAAGGGGCCCTGGACACACACAGATATCACCTGCTCTGGCAGGTGTGCTGGCCCATGGTTTTCTCTGGCAGCTTTAGAAGATGAATTATGGGCAAAGGTGAGGATACCTCTGTACTTTATGCCATTTTCTTTTTTTACTTAACTTTTTTGTTTTTTAGGTTCAGGGGTAGATGTGTAGGTTTATTATATAGGTAAACTCATGTCACCTATATAACATGGTGTATAGATTATTTTGTCATCCAGGTACTAAGCCTAGTACCCCAAAGTTATTTTTTCTGAATCTTTTCCTCTCCCTAACCTCTACCTTCAAGGAGGCCCCCTGGTCTGGTGTTCCCCTCTTTGTGTCCATGTATTCTTACCATTTAGCTTCCACTTGTAAATGAGAACATGCAGTATTTGGTTTTCTTTCCCTGCACTGGGATAAGGATAATGTTGTTAAGGATAATGACCTCCACCTCCATCTATGTTCCTGTAAATGACATGATCATCCTTTTTTCAAGGATGTTTTATGCCATTTTCTAAAGCTGCAGATTGCTATAGCCTGAATAGGGTGAGACAAAGATTCCCCCACTCTAGCAGGAACTTGTACTATGTATGTACACCTGGGTCGAAAGGCTACTGACATTTAAAAATTTTAGCATACATTTTCCCTGATAGCACTTCATTATGTTTTTCTTCAGCAGTAAAATAATCTAAAATATTATGGATGTATGAGAATTATAGAGACAAACAAGATGACTCAATTTTACCCTGCTAACTTTATCAACTCTTTTTAAAGAACGTTTTACCAGAACAGTTTCCTCCTGTATTTCTAATTTTTGGGGTATGGTATTCATCATGTATGCTTTCACGGTTTTTTTCTTTTCTTTTCTTTTCTTTTTGAGGATGGAATTTTGCTCTTGTTGACCAGGCTGGAGTGCAGTGGTACAATCTTGGCTCACTGGAGCTTCTGCCTTCTGGGTTCAAGTCATTCTCCTGCCTCAGCCTCCCAGGTAGCTAGCATTACAGGCGCCCGCCACCACACCTGGCTAATTTTTTTATTTTATTTTAGTAGAGGTACGGTTTTATCATGCTGGCCACACTGGTTTCAAACTCCTGACCTCAGGTTATCCTCCTGCCTCCACCTTCCAAAGTGCTGGGATTACCAGGGGTGAGCCACTGCGGCCAGCTTTTATTGTTTAATCGACTTATCTATATGCCGCCAAATAATCTAAACCTTTTAAAAATTATAGATTATTACATGTGTTACTCTATAGTTTTTGTTTAATGTTATGTTTTTGACACTTGGTTGTTATCAATTACATGTAACTGGTTATATTTTATTGGTATTAACATATAAGGTTATTATTGGTTTATAGTAATCTTGCTAAAATTAATGTCAACAATTTATCTGTATATTCTCTTGGATTTGTTATAGTAATAATCATCAATTTATAAAAATTGATGCCTTTGTCTTACTTTTTAAATTTTGACATCTTCATTTTCCTTTTGACTTACGGCATTGGCTAGAATCATTGGTGTAATATGATTTTAAAATGGAATACAGAATACAAAGAAAAGGGGACATCTGTATTTCCTAATCTTAATGGTAAAGTTTTGAAGTTTCACTATTATACAAACATCAAGTAAGACTTTTGCTATCCTATATCAGGTGGAAAAACTTCTTTGCCATTTTTAGTTTACTTACAATTTTATTATGAATGGCTGTTGCATTTTATTAAATACTTTTTTCTGTGTCCATTGAGAAGATATGATTTTTTTCTTTTGACTCTCATAATATGATGCCAATAGATTTTCTGATGTTGGAAAATGAATTTTGCTTTTTCTATGGTGAATTACACTTAACAGTACTTTATTTTAGAATTTTCACTTTTAACAGTCTCATTCGACATTGCAAAAATATACACAGTTTCTCAGAGTAAATATTACAGATTTATTCAGGACATCTATGAGAAAAATACAAAACATTTTTAAAGGACACAAAAGATATAATGAAATCAAAGATTGTAAGTAATAATATTTATTGAAATTAGTTAACATATTTCCTTTTACTTTTTTTAAATTGCATTTTAGGTTTTGGGGTATGTGAAGAACATGCAAGATAGTTGCATAGGTACACACATGGCAGTGTGATTTGTTGCCTTCCTCCCCTTCACCTATACCAGCATTTCTCCCCATGCTATCTCTCCCCAACTCCCCACCCCCCACTGTCCCTCCCCTATTCCCCTCAACAGACCCCAGTGTGTAGTGCTCCCCTCCCTGTGTCCACATGTTCTCATTGTTCAACACCCGCTTACGAGTGAGAACATGCGGTATTTCATTTTCTGTTCTTGTGTCAGTTTGCTGAGAATGAAGTTCTCCAGGTTCATCCATGGATGAACCATGAATGAGGTTCATCCATGGATGAACCATGAATGAGGTTCATCCATGTCCCTACAAAGGACATGAACTCATTGTTTTTGATTGCTACAAAATATTCCAGGGTGTATATGTGCCACATTTTTTCTGTCCAGTCTACCATCAATGGGCATTTCGGTTAATTCCAGGTCTTTGCTATTGTAAACAGTGCTGCAATGAACATTCGTGTGCATGTGTCCTGATAGTAGAACGATTTATAATCCTTTGGATATATACCCAGTAATGGGATTGCTGGGTCAAATGGAATTTCTATTTCTAGGTCCTTGAGGAATCGCCACACTGTCTTCCACAATGGTTGAACTAATTTACACTCCCACCAACAGTGTAAAAGTGTTCCTTTTTCTCCACATCCTCTCCAGTATCTGTTGTCTCCAGATTCTTTAATGATCACCATTCTAACTAGTGTGAGAATGTAGTTTTGATTTGCATTTCTCTAATGACCAGTGATGGTGAGCATTTTTTCATAGTTGGCCTCACATATGTCTTCTTTTGTACAGTGTCTGTTCATATCTTTTGCTCACCTTTGAATGGGCTTGTTTTTTTCTTGTAAATCTCTTTGAGTTCTTTGTAAATTCTGGATATCAGCCCTTTGTCAGATGGGTAAACTGCAAAAGTTTTTTTACCATTCTCTTGGTTGCCGATTCACTCTAATGACTGTTTCTTTTGCCGTGCAGAAGCTGTGGAGTTTCATTAGGTCCCATTTGTCTATTTTGGCTTTTGTTGCCAATGCTTTTGGTGTTTTGGTCATGAAGTCCTTGCCTACTCCTATGTTTAGAATGGTTTTGCCAAGATTTTCTTCTAGGGCTTTTATGGTGTTAGGTCTTATGTTTAAGTCTTTAATCCATCTGGAGTTAATTTTAGTGTAAAGTGTCAGGAAGGGGTCCAGTTTCTGCTTTCTGCACATGGCTAGCCAGTTTTCCCAACGTCATTTATTAAACAGGGAATCCTTTCCCCATTGCTTGTTTTTGTCAGGTTTATCAAAGATTGTATGGTTGTAGATATGTTGTGTTGCCTCCGATGCCTCTGTCCTGTTCCATTGGTCTATATCTCTGTTTTGGTACCAGTACCATGCTGTTTTGATTACCATAGCCTTGTAGTATAGTTTGAAGTCCAGTAGTGTGATGCCTCCCGCTGTGTTATTTTTAGTTAGAATTGACTTCGCTATGCGTGCTCTCTTTTGATTTCATATAAAGTTTAAGGTAGTTTTTTCTAGTTCTGTGAAGAAGGTCATTTGTAGCTTGATGGGGATAGCATTGAATCTGTAAATTACTTTGGGCAGTATGGCCATTTTCACAATATTGGTTCTTCCTAACCATGAACATGGAAGGTTTCTCCATCTGTTTGTGTTCTCTCTTATTTCATTGAGCAGTGGTGTGTAGTTCTCCTTGAAGAGGTCCCTTACATTCCTTGTGAGTTGTATTCTGAGGTATTTTATTCTCTTTGTAGCAATTGTGAATGGCAGTTTATTCTTGATTTGGCTCTCTTGTGATTTTTGCACATTGATTTTGTATCCTGAGACTTTGCTGAAGTTGCTTATCAGTTTCAGGAGTTTTTGAGCGGAGACAATGGGGTCTTCTCGATATATTATCATGTCATCTGCAAATAGAGACAATTTGGCTTCCACCTTTCCTATTTGAATACCTTTTATTTCTTTTTCTTGCCTGATTGCTCTGGCTAGAACTTCCAATACTATATTGAATAGGAGTGGTGAGAGAGGGCATCCTTGTCTAGTGCCAGATTTCAAAGGGAATGCTTCCAGTTTTTGCCCATTCAGTATGAAATTGGCTGTTGGTTTGTCATAAATAGCTTTTATTATTTTGAGATACATTCCATCAATACCAAGTTTATTGAGGGTTTTTTAGCATAAATGGCTGTTGAATTTTGTCAAAGAGCTTCTCTGCATCAATTGAGATAATCATGTGGTTTTTTTTTTGGTTCTGTTTATGTGGTGAATTACGTTTATAGCCTTGCGTATGTTGAACCAGCCTTGCATCCCCAGGATGAATCCTACTTGATCATGGTGGATAAGTTTGTTGATGTGCTGTTACAGTTGGCTTGCCAGTATTTTATTGAAGATTTTTGCATCTATGTTCATCATGGATATTGGCTTGAAGTTTTCTTTTCTTGTTGAGTCTCTGCTGGGTTTTGGTATCAGAATGATGTTGGTCTCATAAAATGATTTGGGAAGGATTCCCTCTTTTTGGATTATTTGGAATAGTTTCAAGAGGTATGGTAACATTTCCTCTTTGTGTGTCTGGTAGAATTTGGCTGTGAACCCATCTGGACCTGGGCTTTTTTTGTGTGGTAGGCTCTTAATTTCTGCCTCAACTTCAGATCTTGTTATTCATCTATTCATGGTTTCAACTTCTTCTTGGTTTAGGCTTGGGAGGATGCAAGTGTCCAGGAATTTATCCATTTCTTCCAGGTTTACTAGTTTATGTGCATAGAGTTGTTTGTGATATTCTCTGATGATGGTTTGTATTTCTGTGGGATCTGTGGTGATTTCCCCTTTATAATTTTTTATTGCATCTATTTGGTTATTCTCTCTCTCTTTTTTAAATTAATCTGGCTAGTTGTCTGTCTATTTTGTTGATCTTTTCAAAAAACCAACTCCTGGATTTATTGATTTTTTGAAGGGGTTTTCGTGTCTCCATCTCCTTCCATTCTGCTCTGATCTTAGTTATTTCTTGTCTTCTGCTGGGTTTTGAGTTTTTTTTGATCTTGCTCCTCTACCTCCTTCAATTTTGATGATAGGGTGTCAATTTTGGATCTCTCCACTCTTTTGATGTGGGCACTTATTGCTATATATTTTCCTCTAGAGACTGCTTTAAATGTGTCCCAGAGATTCTGGTATGTTGTGTCTTCATTTTCATTGGTTTTGAAGAACTTCTTTATTTCTGCCTTTATTTCATTGTTTATCCAGTCAACATAGTCAACATTCAAGAGCTAGTTGTTCAGTTTCCATGAAGCTGTGTGGTTCTGAGTTAGTTTCTGAATTCTGAGTTCTATCTTGATTGCACTGGTCTGAGAGACTGTTTGTTATAATTTCGGTTTTTTGCATTTGCTGAGGAGTGATTTGCTTCCAATTATGTGGTCAGTTTTAGAGTAGGTGTGATGTGGTGCTGAGAAGAATGTATATTCTGTGGATTTGGGGTGGAGAGTTCTGTAAATGTCTATCAGGTTTGCTTGTTCCAGGTCTGAGTTCAGGTCCTGGATATCCTTGTTAATTTTCTGTCTGGTTGATCTAATATTGACAGTGGAGTGTTAAAGTCTCCACTATTATTGTGTGGGAGTCTAAGTCTCTTTGTAAGTCATTAAGAACTTGCCTTATGTAGCTGGGTGCTCCTGTATTGGGACTGTATATATTTAGGATCATTAGCTCTTCTTGTTGTCTCGATCCTTTTACCATTATGTAATGTCCTTCTTTGCCTCTTTTGATCTTTGTTGCTTTAAAGTCAATTTTATCAGAGATGAGAATTGCACTTCTGCTTTTTTTGCTCTCCATTTGCTTGGTAAATCACCCTTCACCCCTTTATTTTGAGCCTTTGTGTATCTTTGCATGTGAGATGGGGTTCCTGGATACAGCACACCAATGGGTTTTGGCTTTTTATCCAATTTGCCCATCTGTGCCTTTTGATTGGTGCATTTAGCCCATTTACATTTAGGGTTAATATTGTTATACGTGAATTTGATCTTGCCATTTTGATGCTAGCTGGCTGTTTTGCCCGTTAGGTGATGCAGATTCTTCATTTTGTTGATGCTCTTTACCATTTGGTATGTTTTTGGAATGGCTGGTACTGGTTGTTCCTTTCTATGTGTAGTGACTCTTTCAGAAGCTCTTGTAAAGCAGGCCTGGTGGGGACAAAATCTCTGAGTACTTGCTTGTTCACAAAGGATTTTATTTTTTCTTCACTTATGAATCTCAGTTTGGCTGGATATGAAATTCTGGGTTGAAAGTTTAAGGATGTTGAATATTGGCCCCCACTCTCTTCTGGCTTTTAGGGTTTCTGCCGGGAGATCTGCAGTGAGTCTGATGGGCTTTCCTTTGTGGGTAACCCGACCTTTCTCTCTGGCTGCCCTTAGTATTTTCTCCTTCATTTCAACCTTGGTGATTCTGACGGTTATGTGCCTTGGGGTTGCTCTTCTTGCGGAACATCTTTGCTGTGTTCTCTGTATTTCCTGGACTTGAATATTGGCCTGCCTTGCTAGGTTTGGGAAGTTTTCCTGGATAATATCCTGAAGAGTATTTTCCAGCTTGGATTCATTCTCTTTGTCACATTCAGGTACACCTATCAAACGTAGATTAGTTCTCCTCACATAGTCCCACATTTCTTGGAGACTTTGTTCATTCCTTTTTGCGCTTTGTTCTCTCATCTTGCCTTCTCCTTTTATTTCATTGAGTTGATCTTCGACCTCTGATATCCCTTCTTCTGCTTGGTCAATTTGGTTGTTGAAACTTGTACATGCTTCATATAGTTCTCGTGTTCTGTTTTTCAGCTCCATCAATTCACACATATTCCTAAGTTGTCCATTCTTGTTATCATTTCCTCAAATCTCTTTTCAAGGTTCTTAGTTTCTTTGCATTGAGTTAGAACTTGTTCTTTTAGCTCACAGAAGTTTCTCATTACCCACCTTCTGAATTCTGATTCTGTCATTTCATCACACTCATTCTCCATCCAGCTTTGTTCCCTTGCTGTTGAGGAGTTGTGATCCCTTGTAGGAGGAGAGGTGTTCTGATTTCATGTGTTTTCCTCCTTTTTGCACTGGTTTCTTCCCATCTTTGTGGATTTATCCACCTGTTGTCTGTGTAGTTGCTGGTTTTCAGATTGGGTCTCTGAGTGGACATCCAGGTTGTTGATGATGAAGTTATTTCCGTTTCTTAGTTTTCCTACTAATAGTCTGGCCCCTCTGCTGTAGTACTGCTGAGGTCCACTGCAGGCCCTGCTTGCCTGGGGAGTACCTGCAGCCGCTGCAGAACAGTAAGGGTTGCTACCAGTTTCTTCTTCTGCTATCTTTGTCCCAGAATGATGCCCACCAGATGTCAGTCTGATCAGTCTTTTGTGAGGTGACTCTTTGGATATACGGGGGTTAGGGAGCTGCTTGAGGAGACAGTCCTTTATTGGAGCTCAAGTGTTGAGCTGTGAGCTCCGTTGTTCTTTCAGAGCTGCTAGGCGGGTATGTTTAAGTCTGCTGCAGCAGAACTCATAAACCGCCTTTTTTTCCCCAGGTGCTCTGTCCCAGGGAGTTAGGGCTTTATTTATGAGTGTGTGTTGTGCTGCTGCCTTTTTTTTTTTCAGGGCTGCCCTGCCCAGCAAGGAGGCAGCCTAGTCACTGTCTGCCTGCAGAGGCTTTGCTGTGCTCCATCTTGCTGCCATTGAGCTTCCCTGTAGTCCTGTTTATATGGGTGTGGTTAGAACTGCCTCAGCAATGGTGGCCCACCTCTGTGATGGCCGACTCTCTCTGTTATGGTGGGTTGCCTCTGCCATGGCAAGCTGCCTCAGCAATGGCAGACTACCTCTGTAGGGGTGCAGTGCCTCGCTAATGGCGGATGCCCCTTCCCCACTAAGCTGCACCATCCTTGGTTCAGCTGTGCTTTCTGTAAAACTCTCAACCCCGAGCATTTCCAATTGTTGTTTTTTTTGTTTTTTGTGTGGGGGTGGGACCTGCCGAGCCTGCTCACCTGGCTCCCTGCCTCAGAGCCTTTTTTTTTTAGGTTGAACGGCTGACTCTCTCCCAGGTGTTCCAGTTGCCTGCTGAAAGGGCATTGGGATCTGTGTGATTTCCCTTGTGGTGACCCACTGCACCGGCTGAAACAACAGCGCTGCCTGGGAATCTCCTGGCCAGCTTAAAAGGGCAACCAGACCAGTGTATTTTGTATGGAGAGCTGCTGTGCCGCGGCACCAGCAAAACAGCTGCTCTGGCTAAAACAGCTGCGCTGGCCCCAACAGCCACACTGGCAATGCATAGGGCTCCTCCGCCTAGGAATCTCCTGGTCTGTGGGCAATAAAGATCCGTCTGGAAATGTGGCATCCACTCACCCTCTGTGCTTTCACTGGGAGCTGCAATCCTGAGCTGCTCCTAAAAGGGCCATCTTGGATCTTGCTCCTTTTACTTTCATCTTATTTTTAATACATCTTATATTCTTATAGTTTCTCCAATGGTTTTTAGTGCAGGAGAGATCATTGTATTATTTTATGACCTGATACACCTTACCTGTAGAACAGCCTAGTTATAGTGCTTCTGAACTTTACTAAATGTATGAGAGAGCTCTTCTCATGGTTTAAATGCATGAAGATGGATACGGGGTTTATTACTCTGTTTCTGTGTTATGTCTGACCATTTCAGAAAACTGATTCAGATGCCAGAGTTTGATATATGCAATAAATGGGGATAAATAACCTGGCAGGAATGGGGGGGTCAAGTAAGTTTACAGTATATTTACGGCAATAACTTGTTGGGCTTTTCTGGTTTACCAGCCATATGTTTATTGGAATTCTATTTTTATAAATTGAGTTTATTTAACACATGGAATTAATAAGTAAAATTGTATAAGCCTTCTTCATATGGCATATGTATATATACAACATGCACATATATACATATATATGATATACACATACCATGTTTATTTAGCAAATGTATCATGGAAGACAAAATAATAGTACACAGATAAATAAATAAAATGTGGGCTGGGTGTCTCACACCTGCAATCCCAGCACTTTGAGAGTCCAAGGGAGGAGGATTCCTTGAACTCAGGAGATTGAGACTAGCCTGGAAAATAAAGTGAGACCCTGTCTCTACCAAAACAAATAATCAAAACATTAGCCAAGCATGGTGGCATGTGCCTGTGTTCCCAGCTACATGGAAGGTTGAGGCAGGGGTATTGCTTGAACTAAGAAGGTTGAGGTTGCAGTGAGCTGGGTTTTATTTATTTATTTATTTATTTATTTATTTATTGCCTCTGCAGTCCAGCTTGGGGGGGACAGAGTGAGACCCTGTCTCAGAAAAAAAAATGTAGAGGGGAACACTTTATATGAAGTAAGCCAATCTGGGTTTGTATTGTAGCTTGTTAGTAATTAGCCATGTGGTCCTGGCTAAGTAAATTTTATCTCCTTCACTCCAGTTACTTTAACTGGAAGTGAGAGAATTGAAAATAATACTTTATGATTGTGCTTTGTAGAGTCTTAGTGGATTCTGCAAAGAAATTGTCATCATTCAGGATTCCAAGCATAGCCAACTTTCCTTCAACCAATGAATGCTTTAGTATGTGTCAAGCTCTGCCCCGCCTACTTCATAGGTATTAACTGGTTTAGTTTAATTTAATCTTCACAACTCTACAACTACATACATAGTTATTGTAATTTGCAGACAAGGAAAGCAGGGCAGAGGTAGATAGGGAACTTGCTCAAGGTCACATAGCTAGTAAATGGTAGAGTTGGATATGACTCCAAGGCCTCTGAACCCAAGTCCTATGCTGTACTGAATATTTTTCCTTGAAATATTTACCTTGAACAAAGTGTCTTGCTGCTAAAATGTTGAAAAATATGGAGACATAAAAATCTCTACAATTACGTAACTTAAAGTGTGCTGACTCATTATAGAAAAGAGGCCACTATCAATCCTGCATCTAAAGAAAACTCCACTCTGGATTTGGTATGATGGTCATGTGGTCAGAAAGGGTGGTGCAGTCTTCTTCCTCTAGAGCAATGCAGAGTCTCTCTAGCCCATGAATATCTATGTTAACAGTCTTCATCCTCATCTTTAACTGTCTAATTTTATTGGTCTTCTTGGTCTTTCTGAAGTTAAGGAGCAGTGAAGGAATAAGAAAAAAAAAAAGTAAAAATGTGGAAATGTAAGCCAGTCAAAAGTAAGGGTTTTTTTTTCAGAGCTGAATTTAAGTCTCAGCTTTGCTAACAATTGTTAGATCTGTGACCTTGGGAAAGTAAATTAATGTTTAAGTACCTCAGCTTCTTTATTTAAAAAAAAGGGACTAATAATATCACCTACTTCATAAGTTTGTCATGAGCATTAAGAAATAAAATGTGTATGAATGTACAATACAGTTCCTGGTATACCATTAATGGTTAATAAATATTATATTCTCTCCCTTTCACCTTTCACAGAGGAGATTGTGTGCCAGGGGTTTTATTTCCTCAGCCAAGCTGGAGGCTGTAATTTGCGGAATGTCTCCTGCTAGAACTACCTTCCTCTAATTTTTGTGCCTCTTCCACTAGCCAGTCATCTGAGTAAGCCAGGTATTTGTTTCTTTTATTGTTACATTGCTGTAGATTTCTCTTCAATTTGCAATTAATTGAAAAGTCAGATCCTTGTGTGCTTTGCTGTCTCCATCCTGGATACTTTTTTGACCCACTATCTTTATTCTACATCATTTGCTCTCAAAATTTTTTGTTCTTTTTGAGCAATACATGTTCCCTTGAAAATAGTCTCCAAAGCAGAGTAGCTGGAAGCTGAGCACAGATCTTAGTCCTTGACTGGTGAGAAATGAAGATCCAATTGTCATGGGGTGAAAATCTTCTCTCCTGTGGATATATTCAATGCTGTTTTATCTTTACTTTAAAGGAGGGAATATACTGTAGAGAAAAATCCTTCTTTTAGGTGGAAGGTACACTATGAATTGATCAAGGACACATACATATTTAGACCTTTTCAAGGACAAAGTATAACTGTTGCTTTATGATTCTAAGTGACATTTACACAGTTGTTTAATTGCCTGGATGACTGAGGATACATGCTCTAATCACAATATGATAAAACTGAAATGTCATGTACAACCTTATATTTTCCAGAATCCATTATATGGATGACAATATATATTGCAGAGTTGATCTTACCCTTGATTAAACTTATAAACAACACTATTCTTTTATTTAACTCATATTTGTTGATTGCATTTTGTGTCAGGCACCATGTGAAGTTCTGAGGAAGTACAAGTCAGCAAAAGCCATAAGCACTCCGTTCCAGAGGGAATTCGCTGTCACTCAAGAATCAAGCCTTTAGGAAAACAGTCTTAACCTGGAGGAACACAGGAACTGCTTCACTCCAGAGTTATTTTTGAAGAATATACTAAAGATCAAACTTCATCAAACCAAGAGATAACTAGGACAACTTCATCAAAAGGAATAATAATGAGCATTAGATACATTTATTTATACACATAAGGGTAATTCAAAAGTGGGTGTATGAGTGGAAGAAGAGCAAGTATATGCCATGTATTCAGAAAAAAAAATAGAAATAATTCAATGTAAAAATCAGAATAGAAGGAAGAAAATAGGATCATCTCTTAGTGATTGTTACATTGAATAATAATTATAAGCAGAAGTGAAAGGATATTACTTAAAGCTGATAAACCAAGAAGCAAAAGCTTGTTTCCCTCATTAAAAAGACTGAAGGTATTATGAAAGGCAATATATAAAAGTAAATGATAGAACAAAAGTTCAAATCAACCTAAAGATCAAAATAAGTAAAAACAGATTTCAACAGCAACCAACAGAGCACATAAAAAAGTAGTTAATATAATCTAATACCCACTTTAAATATAACTTAGTATCATCTAGGTTGAGACCAAACATTTTAGTCAAATAATGATGTAAATATAAATGCTACAACTACTTAAAGAAAACAAGTTTCAGGTTGGTTTACCAAATAACACACACAAAAAACAACAACAACAACAACAAAAACACAACTTCAGCTGTGTGCTGTAAACAAAAGACATGGCTATAACAAAGTGTTTCAGAAATGTGAGAAAATAAAGGCATGGCTAAATGTGCATTATGTAAATAGAAACAATAAGAAAATAGGGATTGCAATCTTGATATCAGACAACATAAAATTCAGGCCGAAAAGGAGTATAAGAGATAAAGAAGAGCATATTTATACTGCTTAAGATAACAATTCAAAATAATGCTAGAACAGCTATGAATACTATGCATCATTTAATATGGCATTCGCCTTCATAAGGTAGAAACTACAGGAGCTACATAAGCAGAAACCGACTAAAACAAATACAAATAATAATAGGACGTTTTAAAAAATATTCTAAGTTCAAGGCAGTTCAAGTAAAATAAAAAATAAGTAAGGCTATCAAAAGCCTAAACACAAGGTCAATGAGTTAGTTATGCCTGCTGTGTCGGAACTGGCTCGTACATTATGGCTGGTGAAAGCTGATTCTATACATCTTTTCCCAATTCCATGTTCAGTCAGCAACACATGGTAGTAATTTGAAACTGGTCATGGTGGTAGTATTTGCACCACAGAAATTGGCAAGTTCTATAATTAGGGCTTTTCTTTTCTTTTTTCCTAGGGGCCAGTTTACTAGCATACTTATGGACATGCACCAAACGTACAATCTTTGATAGAAAATACCTCTTCTTTTTAAGTACACATAATTTTTAAAAACTTATACTAGACACAAAACAAACTGAAAAATAAAAACAAAATTATAAAACAAAACTACCCCTCTATCAAAGCATTCTTGGGTAGTAGAGAAAATACAAAACATATCTGCAATTTAAAAAAATAATGAAAATAAAAGCACAGGTTAAAATTTATAGGATGCAATTGAATCAATTATCAGAGAAAATATTATAGCTTTTTATACTTATATTAATAACTTTCACTCATATAATAGATAAAAATAAACTATATTCAATTCAAAGCTTGTAAAAGGAAATAAATTAAGTAAATGCACAAGAAGAAATAATAAAAATAACAGAAGAACTAATTAAAATACTGGTCCTTTGGAAAAAATTGTTTTAAAAAATAGATAAATAAAAAACTAATGTCATGTTGAATAAAAGGAAAATGCACAAACAGAATACACAATAAGGAAGAGAGAAATTAAAATTATGTGTCATATAAATACATTTGAAAACCTAGATGAAAAATAAGATTTTGCTACAAATATACAATTTTCAAAAATTGACACCAGTATGGATTAAAGCCTTAAATGTACAAATTTCAATGAAAAGAAAAAGAAAATGCAAAGAACAGTAACAATAAAATCTACCCTCCAAAACTGCTTCAGGCCCAGATAGTTTCATAGGAAAATTTTACTAAAATTTCAGACTAAGTTATCTCAATGCTAAACAGATATTTTCAGAGTATAAAAAAGTATTTATACAAGGAAAATACAATGTTGATATTAAAACCTCATAAAGTAGCACAAAAAGAACTACATACCAAATTGATTTTAATTTTGAATTGAAATAGAAAAATATTTTTAAAAATAGTAAAATAATAGTATGCCATTTATAATGGAAGGCTCGTTTACAACAGAATAACTCAGTTTGCATCTTCTCTTATCTTTTGTGCTATTGTCGTCATAAAGTTTACTTCTACATGTTATAATGCCACAATATATTATTTTTGCTTTAATGAGTCAATTCGTTTTTAAAGAATTAAAAACAGAAAAACAATTTTTAAAATATTTATCGAAATACCTTTCAGTGTACTTCCTTATATGTAATTTTTAATTCTAAGATGTGGATCTTTAAAAGTTTCAATAAAAAACTTGAAGTATTTGTAAAGTTCCTCCAATATGATAAGACTCAAACTCCAAATTTTATGTCCATCTGTTGAAACCTCTACTCAGCTGTCTCAGACATTTACTCATTTTCTCTTTTGTGTCTCTGCTTTCTTTAAAACATGGCCAAGGATTTGAGGAGAGTTTATATGGAAACTTTGGGGTCTCTGAGATTTCCCCATTTTCCACTCAATTTTGCACAACTCTGGTCATCTCAAATACTTCCTTGGATTTTTCAGACCAACTACATTCAGGCTCTTTTCTTGAATTCTAGGTGTTTAATGCCTTGTGTCTAGGAATGCCATCTGGGGAAAAGCTGAATGAACTTGGGTTAAACTCATTGTGCTTCTCAGGAAAGTCAGATATCTAATTTCTGCCTTCAAAGATTCCAAATAGTTATTATCATATTTCTCCCATTGTTCTTAGTTGTTATCTGTGAAAGAGTTAGTCCAAAACAAGTTACTTCCCCAGTACTGGAACCAGAAATTAGATTGAAACGTATTGGATAAAATACTTTTATGAGCACTTGTTTATAATTAAGGTATACATGTATATGTATATGCATATCTGAGATATCAATATATACTCTGTGTGCGTGTGTGTGGTGTGTGAGAGAGAGAGAGAGAGAGAAGAAAAAATAGCTTATTTTAATGGAAGGAATGAACAATTTAGAAAATTGCTACTTTGTAATCTCTCCAATGTGAAAATTACTTCAGGCAGAGGCCATCAAAAGTAAAAGGTTGTTGGAGAACAGAATATGCCCTTTAGCCTGAATCTAATTATAACAAAACAAGTATACAAATTTTGACTATTCATACTTTCAGAAAGTAAAGAACAAAGAAGATGATGTATTTACAATGAACTAGGAATCAGATTGGTAACAGGTTGAATACAAGAATATAATATTTTAATATCTTTAAAATCACATAGAATACATTTGGACCTAGAATTCTATTTCTAGGAATGTTCTCAAACAAGCTTAAGAACAAAGTATATAACAATGTTGGACATATAAGAATATGAAAAAATTTTCTCCTAGACATTTTTTATGAAAAAACATACTTTAGAGCATGCTTCAGGAAATAAAGAGAAAAATTAATCCTGGGAAACAGATGACATTAGATACAAGGAGCAGTGGCAGCTGACTATGTCTCAGAGGAAGTGAAATAAATGAGAAAGACAATTTGATATATTTTGAATAAAGATACTTAAAAATCTTTTCTTCAGTAAATTGTTATGGCATAAAATTGCAAAGTCATAATAATAACATTGATTTTTAAAATGAGTTTTAGCCACATCCTAAATGTAAAGCATAAGAGATTAAATTATAGTCACATTAAGATTCAAATATTATGAACATTGAAAATATAAATATAATAACATTGAAATCAGGAGTGTATTGAGCATGAGAAGGGAAGCAAAGGAAGATTACCTAGACTAAATTCCTAATTTTTGATGACAGAACATGGCTTACAAATGCAAGAAGCTATGCCTTACAGAAAAGATAGACAAAATTGTAAGAATAGATGGTAATTAGATACTCTCATGTTGGTAAATGCAAATAGATGGCTAAGGTACGTATTTTATTTAAAGTCATAAGCATGAAGATTAGAATAACTGAAAACAGTGTCTTGGCATAGTTATTTCAGGGAAGTATGAACAAGATTGAGAGAAAGAAAGATCCTTTCACTTCTATTCTTTATTGAAATTGTTTTAGTTAATAAGATCATACATTATTTATATTATTAGAAAAAACTATTTAGAAAGTGACTATATTGATCATGCTTATCTAAACCCCGGAATACTATGCAGCCATTACAAAGAATAAAGAGGAGCTAGATGTACACTGTGATCAGGCAAGATAGCTGCTGTATATTTGCTGAGTGAAAAAAGCCAAACTGCAGAAGAGAATTCCACATTTTCAGTGCACAAAATCAACACAGATGTGCAAATGTGTGTATTTACATATTTCATATAATAAAAATATTTGGACAAGGAGAGAAATTAAGCTCAAAGATGAGAACTCGGAACCAAGCATTCCTCAGAAACCTCACCAATTCCCATTAACAGTACTGCTGGCAGATTGGTTCCTACCTGAATCCAACTCAGGTCCAGCTGAGATGCAAAGCTCTTCCTCCTTAATCATCAGCATGAATATGGCATGTCTATCTTCATTCTTTTTCCTTTTATACACAGGGTCCTTTTGCTTGTGATGCACTAGTAGCCTACACATCTGCTAGCCTCACATAAATTTAAACCCTTGTTTTCTCAAAAGCTGGCTGAGTTCTCTCAGATCAACTATCCAACATCTCTTTGGTTTAACTGTAGATATAGCTAATATTGGGAATGATTCAGGTACTGATTTGAGAGTTACCTTGGCTAAATAGCTGCATCTCTGCTTCCTTCTGTGCTTGGTTTCCTTACGTGACAAATTAAGTATCAGAGCCAGAAAACTCCTCAGATCATTTCTTGTTTATCTGTCTATTCCCCGACTCCAGGCTCTGTTTTACGAGTATCTTATAAGGGCTTTGATTTTTTTAGAGACAAAGATTAGCAACTATAGGAAGATTGATGGAGAGAAACTACAAGTAGTGCTAAGAAATTCTACTGTAAGCTCTTCAAATATCCAACAGGGAAAATAAAAAGGATAGGATATGTGCAGCATGTTACATCCATGCTGGAATAACACCACGTGAGGAAATACGTGGCTCTCAGCACTTGTTCAAGCACATTAATTTGACAGCATGCACGAGCTGTTGACTGCCTGCTGAACACTTTCACTGTCTCTGGCTCGTTGAGTGCACAACTGCTCTGATCGAGAGTAATTCCATGCCAAGCGGCTGTGGAATGAACAAGTTATACACAGCCAGTGAAACCTGAAGCCTCATCAGCTAATCACTGAGTTCCGTGGGAGAGAGATTAAAGTGGAAGAAGGTGCATATTGAAAGAGGAAGGTGATGGAGGAAAGAAATGAGCTGATATTAAGAGGTGGCAAAAGTCATGTGAAAATGCATGGCATTTTAGTTAGAAACAAATGAAACACATTTAGATCCAATTTCAGAGTCCTGGACACAGACAGGAAAATAAATTTGCTAAGAAAAGGCAATGAGAAGCTTCTAGAAGGTGAGAGACAGCTAATAAAGTTGTTTGAGAGTGTCTAATGAGTATGCTGATCAGAAAATACACGAGACACCAGAGAAAACTAAAATCTAGGATACACGGATTGTACATTTACTATCCATTTGTTGGTTGCTAGTTGGAACAGGCGGAGCCAACAGGGTCTCTTAAGACAGAGCTTTGGGTTACATATGCAAGAAGACATGCCTTGCAGAAAAGATCCAAGAAACAGTAAGTATAGAAGGTAATTAGGTGATGTGGCCAACATCACTATTTCAAACTATAGCTGGGCTTGTATGGGGATCCTGACAGCCAGAAGTATTTTCTTTCTATAGACAGCAGTGCCTAAATGCTGAGACACTCAGGAAAAAGTCAGGTGTGAGCTTCAATTTAGTCTCATACTTGGCAAACATACTTGCTCCTGTCTGCAGTCTGCACATCCCTACCATACCTTCCCTCTACCAGTCATGGAGTCCCAACACAAAATGACAACACTAAAAGACTCCTAGAGAATTATTTGGTGTAATATCTTCATTTTTCAAGTTATAAAATTAAGCTCAAAATAATTTTTTCCCAAAGCATTCAGTTAAGCTAGCATTAGGACTTGAGCTCATTTGAGTTTCCTCTCTCTCACTCTGTGGATCTTTCCTATTTATGTGGCTTCACTTTGAAACTTAGAGATATATTTCAAAAACGATCCATATTCCTTTAATAATCTTTCTCATTCTTTGGAATTTATGTTTTTGGCTTAATAACGTTTATTCAAGAAATAATTGAGTGACCACTACATGTCCTCAGAAGCTTAAATTCTAGAGTGGGAGGAAGACAATGAAAATAAACCATGGAATATTATGCAGCAATCAGAAATGATGAGTTTGTGTCGTTTGTGGGGACATGGATGAATCTGGAGAACGTCATCCTCAGCAAACTGACACAAGAACAGAAAATGAAACACCGCATATTCTCACTTATAGGTGGGTGATGAAAAATGAGAACACATGGACACAGAAAGGGGAGTACTAAACACTGGGGTCTATTGGGGGGAAAAGGGGAGGGCCAGTGGGAGGGGGAGGTGGGGAGGGATAGCCTGGGGAGAGATGCCAAATGTGGGTGAAGGGGAGAAGGAAAGAAAAGCACACTGCCACGTGTGTTCCTACGCAACTGTCTTACATGCTCTGCTCATGTACCCCAAAACCTAAAATCCAATTAAAAAAAAAAAAAAAGAAAATAAAAGAAAGTAGAAAATAAGACCAGATAGGGATTGGAACTATGAAGAAAATGAATGCAGGTTCGGGAGGCAGAGAGATGCTATTTCAGACAAGGGTTTTCAGATCTCATGGTGGGGGATGCCTGAGCACAAAAGTGTAGAATGAGAAGGAGGGAATTATATGAATATTTCTTAAGGATTCTTTTCTTGGTTTTCTTTCAATAATTTGTCTTAATTGCCTCTTTTAAGACTATAAGGGTATGAAGGCTGATGTACAGTCTGCTGAACTACAATGAACAAATCTATGGTTTTTTCTATTCATAACCTTAGGTAGTTTTTTTTTTTTTTCAAATTTGAAGCCATATTTCCTCTCACTCTCAGTGTTGATAGAACAAGAATAGATGTGTCTGAAGCTCTCTGGGTTTTAGGGCCTATGTTCCTCCTGCCTATCGGGTGAAATAATCTGTTGGGACATTTGTTACACGGCAGTGGCATCATATAATACATGACTGTCCATTATATTACCTTTTGAAATCTTCCCAACAGCTTCACAAGAGAGGCTTTTTCCTATGTATACTACCGGTGAGGAAACTAAAGCCTGTAGAGGGTAAAGGACTTCACAGTCAGTGAGTGGCAGAACAGAGTCAAGATCCAGGTCTGCCAGAACCAGAACCCAGGTTTGTCCTAGTGTAAGGATGCCCTGGAGGCCTGCAGAGGGCACTTACAGTCCCCACACCTGAGTTAGGTGTCCCTCTGTTTCCATAATCCTTTATATTCTTGCTTCTTTTTGACTGATAAAAGCAAAACTAGCTCAATTCATTGGTCTCTCATTCTGGAAGTGTATATTTTAATACATTCAATGTATTTGAAAAATAAAAAATATCATTCATTCATTTATTTAACAACACAAATTGAACATACCTTGAACATTGACTAATGGAAACTCATTTCCCTGCCCCTGTTTTCTCACTCATTTTCTGTATATTTAGTGTGTGTGTTGCAGGCACCTTGTACTGAGATACAAAGGATTTGAAAGTAAATAGTGAACCAATGCCTTTCTCATTTTCAAATCTGGTTGCAGTTTCTATTTTATAAAAATGTCTTATTTCTGTACTTCATTTGGGCATTGTTCTAGTTAGTCTAGACAGAACTAGTCTTTAAAGCTGAACAGGGTTCTTTATTTTTATTTTTATTTTTCTGTAAATGGGGGTTAAGAGAAATACTATTTCCAGATGAACACTATTCGTTTTTGAACTTTAGCTTTCTAGCCGTGTGCTTATGACCAGTTGCTTTCAGTATCTGGAGGAGGAGCTCTGATTCTGGAATTGCCCTCAGAGTTCCACTGGATTAACCACATTCACAGTCATTCTTTGTGATTTCAGAAGTAGTAAAAGGTGAATCAACAGATTCAGATCTAAATAGTGTGACTATAAAATACTAAGTTAAACTCCATGTGTGGTTTAGAAGCAGTTCTAAATCCATTTCCAAAGAGGACTCTAAAACATTTTGTGGATTGGTAATATTATTTATTCCCTGCTCTGAAAGGGAATCTTTAATGTGGATATATAAATTCTGATACCTTTTGGAATGAAGAAAATATCTATTATTTTCTTTGATTGCCTCATATACATTCATTATTCTTAATAAAATAATGATGAGAAGACTCAGTACCATAGAGCTGTGGCCTATAGTATCCTATACAAGAAACATTGATTGATATCTATATGTCCTGGCTGGGTAAAATCTAAAGAGGATGTAGGATGTAGCTGCAGAAATGGTTGATTGGCACAATAACTTCTGGGTGAAATTTCTATATGTATTAAGCATGTCAATGAAGGGCCAATATAGAATTTATCTTTGGAATAGATAAAAATATATGATTGACTTTTATCAATATCTGAGTAAACCAAGCCCCGAAACAATGGTATTCAAAGATGCTGATATAATATTCCTGGTCAGACCAACGGAGCTTGACCTTTTTACAAAATATAATTTACCTCTCTTGCTACATTTCTGCTCTATTGATTTATATGTAGGTTGGACTTCTCAGAAAAGAGCATGCACTTTTAAATTACTCCCCTTTGTAACAGAAACAGACTTTTCACACATACTGCATACTGGGTAAATATTCTTTATTTCTCTTCTTCATGAAAACAAACAAACTAAAAGAAAAACCTAACCTGTCACATTGATGCTCAGTGTTTGAATCTAACATGCCAATTCTCTTTCTTGGATCATGTGGTCCACAGTTGGAGAAGTTATGTCTTTTTTAACCTATTGTTCCAGGGAGACTTCATTGTAATAGACAAGAATTTCCAAATATAAAATGGACATTTGTGAGTATAACAACCAAATAAAATCATGCTCTAGGATGAGATGGGCATCAAGGGAAGAACAATCAGCTTCCTGAAAGATTTTAAATTGCATTATACTCTGGTACTTAATACTCATGCATTCTGTACAATTGTTAAAGGTTTTCCTTTCTTTCTCCCATACTTCCTGCCTTTCTTCTTTCCTTCCTTCCATTTTTTATTTTTCTTTCTTTTTTTAAAAAGTCAGAGACTGATCTCAGAAAAAGACAGTCTCTTAAGAAAATATAACGAGAAAATGTATAAAGATGTTGGAACTGAATTTTAATAACTGTTCAATTATTAAATGCATGATATGATATTAGGCTATACTTTATATAAACACTAGTTTTCTCATCTATAAGATAATACTATATATGCCACATGGTTCTGGTGAGAAGTCATACCTTATACAATTCTCAGCATGGTCCTAGCACCAATCAGTAATTTAATACCTTGATTCTTATTGTCCTATCAGTTAGTTACTTCTGTCATTTTTAACTGTGAATAATATCATAAATGTAAATACTGAGTCTTCATGAAAAACGTAAACCAAAAAAGTATCTTAACTTTTTGTTTACTACATTATCACCAGTTCTTCAGACAAGAGGCCATCTTCTTTCAACTGCTATTCAGAATGGATTCAAGCTGACCACTAGCTAGAAAAATAGGAACAATCCTCAAGTAATAGGACACTTGGCAGTGGTTCTCACAATTTATGTGCAATGAAATTATCTGATGTATTTGTAAAAGCCCTTTTTATTGCTCCCCAGAAAATCCAATTTGGCAGTTCTGCTATTGGGGGGCCACAGAGCTTGTTTGGAGGGAATGAGGAGACAACATTGAATGTTATGAGTAAAAGGCATTGAAAAAAAACCTCCAGTATTTATCACCCTTTGATGAAAACATTCCATATATTAGATGAGTGACTTTAGTTTTCTTATCTAGGATATCTAGTTGTAAGATTTGTAAAAATATTGATTCAAGTATTGTGACATTAGTTGACGTATGAGATTTTGACATTAGTTGATGTATGAGATTCTCCATCCACCTCTATTTCATTTACCATGTTCTTGTTTTTCAAATTCAAACAGTTAACTTCAGTTATACCCAGGATTGTTTTAGGTGAAGGAATTTCGAGGGAAGTTCTTCTACTTCCCCATCCCACTAGATAGAATCATGTAAATTATGGAGAGGATGAGACATCAAAGGAGAATCAAGAGAGTGAAATGAAAAGTTAGGAGGTCTTCTTTCCCTCCTGGTAACTCTGGACCAAGTTCTGGGGAAGATTCTAGAGCACACTTTTTAAGTGTAGAACTCAGGTGTAGCGAAGACCTGTGACTCACCCTCTGCATTGAAGCCAAGTGGGATAGCAAAGCTCATGATAAACCCCTCTATGCCAAAAGGGAGTGCAATAGAATGACGGTCTGGCCTATTCCTATTTAAAACTCTAGAAGGAGGTCATCTTGCACATTTGCTACAGACAACCAAAGTGAAGGTGTGAATGATGGGGGAAGGGAATTTGGGGCAGAGATGTCTGTTCATTCAAGACAACAGCTAGAATTTTCCTAGGTTTCCTAGCACACATAAAAGGGGAGAGAGGTGTGGAGGAGAGAGAAAGAGTGACAGAGAGAGAAAGAAGAGAAAGGAGGAGGAGGAGAAAGAAAGAAGGAGGAAGAGGAACACGAAAAGGAGGAAGAAGAAGGGAGAGAGAGAGATGGGTAGAAAAAGAGGGGAGCAGAGAAGAGAGGAGAGGATGAGACGCTCACGATTATGCCAGGGGATGTAGTCCTGGAGATACGCAAGTCTGCAGGCCAACAGTACACATCATTTCAGCAGGAGGGGGACTTTTCAACTGAAATTTAAGACAGGATAATTTTGCCTCTTAAAGACCCCCAGCACAGGATGGCATCGGTCCTGGTGCCTATTTTCTTACTTCTGTAGCTCCTCTTTTCCCCAGACATAAACCTCACCTAGGGAGAAAAAAGGAGGCAGGTACCCTGAACGGACCTACACAAAACTTGAAATCGCTGAGAATTCCTTAAAGCGACAAAATCTAAGTAGAATTGATTAGGTCAAGATTTTCACCAGAAGGCAGAATGGAAGTTTAATCAATGAAGAGAGTGAATTAGGAAAAAGGTTGATTTAGGAAAATCTGATCTTACAGAAGACAATCTGCACAACAAGAGAATGATAGAAGCCTTTTGAAATTAGGTGTGCGTTTGTGGTACAGGTTGCAGCTTTTCACCAGCCTAAGGGATCCTTCTTTCCAATTCTGTCTGTTGAGCAGCTTCATTGCCTCCAGCCTAACTCTGTAATTCTCAAATCTGCCTGCACATTAGAATTACCTAGAGAATTTTTAAAGTCTAAATGTCTGAGCCCCATCTTTAGTCCTTGTGATTTAACTCATGACATGTGGCCCAAGGCTAATTAATTTTTAGAGACCGCATCCTCTCCCTCCAGCCTCCCACTGACAATGATGTGCAACCAGGGTAGAGAACTAACGGCTGCACCCAAACTCTCTAAAGAGCTTGGAGTTCTTCTTAACTCCTTTAGGGTGGAAAAGAGTCTGCTCTCTGGGGCTGGGGGTTGGGGAAGGTACAAGCACTGGGAGCTGTTGTGATAAACTGCCTTGGAGGAGGCCTAATTCGTATGTCAACAGAACACTAGGAGAGGCATTGCTCATTTGTTTTTCAGTGTGCTCTCAGATGGGTTGAGGGCAATTTGCTAAATCTCTCTATAGAAAATCTGTTCTCTCTCCATAGATGAGCTCTTAGTCCTAGAATTTTTTTTTCATTTTTAGTAAATGCACATTCTCTCCTGCCAATAGAACCTGCCTGCCGTTTGCACAGGTAGCCACCAAACATCTAGCTTATTCGTGATGCTACTTTTGAACTTCTGACCAACAATTCTGACCTACCCACTGAAGACTATACAAATTTAGCTTTATTCTCTTCTGTGTAACTTTATTCAGTTTTTTTCTCTCATCTCTTCTTTCATCTTTTGCTACAATACAAAGTGGTCATTTTCTTTTGGAATTTCTGAAAAATATATTTTTGACCTTGAGGAACCAAATGGTCTAGCTTAAAATTGGAGGAGGGATAGGTTGGAATTGAGACCAATGGGTCTTTGGGAACAGTATTTCAGTGGTAGAACAGAGATTTCAGATGCTGTGTTATAGCAAAGATTACAGCAAAGGCAGGCTAGGTCTCTTTAGATTCTCTAGTCCACATATAAAGTAACCTACTCTCTAACAGTTACTATGCCCAACAAACAGAAACTGCTTTAGAAAATCTATAACCATCACACGTTCTATGACAGTTTATAATAAGATTTATAGGTTATGGTGGCAGTGAGGCAGATTATATTGATAAAAGGACTTGTGCTAGAGAAGAATACATTAACGTGAATCTGGTTTTGTTAGAGTGGTGGCATTATGATCATTTTTCCATTAAAAATAATTTTTTTTTTTTGAGACAGACTTTTGCTCTGTTGTCCAGGCTGGAGTGCAGTGGCATGATCTGGCTCACTGCAACCCTTGCCTCCTGGTTTAAGCAATTCCCTGCCTCAGCCTCCTGAGTAGCTGAGATTACAGGTGTGCCACTATGCCCAGCTAATTTTTGTATTTTTGGTAAAGACGGGGTTTCACCATCTTGGCCAGGATGGTCTTGAACTCCTGACCTCGTGATCCACCTGCCTCAGCCTTCCAAAGTACTGGGATTACAGGCATGAGCCACCATGCCCAGCCTTAAAATGTTCTTTAATGTTGCTACTTTGTTGTTTCAAGAATAAAATTATTTGTGTGTGTGTGTGTGTGTGGAGAATGGGATCTCATTATGTTGTTTAGGGTGGTCTTGAACTCCTGTGCTCAAGCTATTCTCCCATCTCAAATTTTCTAAATTCCATCAGTGGTGTGAAGTAAGGATCTGGTTTTATTTTTCTCTATGGAACGAGTCAGTTTTGTTTGAGTAATAATCTGTACCTTGGGACATGTTCCCATATATACACGGGATTGTTTCTGAGCTCTTCGTTTCCATGGGACTATGTCCTTTATTTATTTTTTTTACAACTACCATGTGTTTTTTATTACTTTGCTTTATAGTCCGGTTTAATATCAAATAGGACACATTCCCTCTCTGTTTTTTCTTGGTTGACGTACCTTTCATTAACTTTTTTTTTGCTATATTACTTTTAGAATATGCTTTCAAGTTCATAAAAAATAGGAATTTTTCTTAAGAGCACACTGAATTTTAGATAAATTTGGAAAGAATTGTCATCTTCACAATTTTAAGTTGTTCCATACAAGAGAATAAAATTTTTTTCATGTATGAAGACCCTTTCATATATTTGGCAGTCAGAAAAGATTTCCATGAAAACCTTATGCATTTTATTGTTTATTTCTAGATAATTTATAATTGTTAGTGATTATGAATGGTATCTTATTTTCTAGTTCATTAAAAATAGTGCAGAGAAACAGTGATTTTCATATTTTAAGTCTGAAAGCATTACCAAACTCTCCTATGCGTTCTAATGGTTTACTGGTTCTGTTGTTTTCTTTGTGCAGATAATCAGATTTTCTGAAAAAATGAATATATTATTTTTTCCTATTATATTTTTATCCATATTACTTTCTTTTGCTTGTCTAATTACAATTACTGCATTTATAGAACCATCTGGAACATTAGCTATATGGTAGGTATCCTTGTTTTGTTTTTGATATGAATAAAAACACATCTAAAGTTCACCTTTAAGTATAATGTTTGATGTAAATTTTTATTACACGATCTTTTTACGTTAAGGAACACCTGTTGTATTCTCAACTTGCTTTGACCTTTTAATGTATCGGAACTTCACCAAATGCTATCACTGTACCTATTGAATCAATGGTGCTATTCACATTGATAGATTTTCTAAGGGCAAAGCACTTTTGCATCCCTAAAATACATTCTATTTGATACTAAAGTATTAATTTTTAACCAGTTTTAACTTTAAATAGCTAATAATTGGTATCAGTAAATAATTTCATGATTAGGTGGTCTATGCACATAAATGAGTTTAAAATTAGTCTTCATATGTTTCCATTTCTTTTGGGTGCAGTTGCACACAACATTGTTTTATTTTTGAAACTAATCTGGTGATTTTATACCTTTCTCTTTTCACTGTTTGTTTACATACTCACTTTTTTTCTTGAATTCTCTTTTCAGAGGCCTTTCAGATACTATTAATCCCTTCAAATAAATCACTTCAGTTTTGTTGATCTCATGCATCTTCTGTTCTGAGTCATTGATTTCTATCTCTTCTATTATTTATTTCCTACTTTTATTTTGGGTGTATTTTTGGTTCAGTTTTTCTGCTTTAAAATGTTAATGCTAAGCCCATTTGTTTTCAGTTTCCATTTCCCAATAAATATACTGAAATCTATAAATTTTCTTCCAAATATTGCTTTAGTTGACTTATATAAATTTTGACTTAGTGTTCTTTTGGTGATTACTTTTAAGTGTTTTGCAATTTATTTTTTAGGCCCATGATTATTTAATAATATGTTATTTAATTCTGAGACATTGAAGATTTTTAGCTTTTTCTTTCTTTTTTGCACTATTAATTTTTATGTTAATAGTATCCAGACAGATGATATAGTAGGTATGATGTTTATTCTCTGAAATTCATTAAGACTTCCTTTTATTACCTAGTGTGTAATAATTTTGAAAAGTCAATAAATAATTAAAAAAACTATTCAAATTATTCTAAGTATGAATATTCTGGTACTCAGATTGTCTACCTTTATGCTATTTTTGTCTGCTTCACCTATTATGTTCCAAGGAGTATTTGTTACAATAATATTTTTATTGATTTATTTTATTCTGAGTTTTTTCGGTTATTGCTTGATGTCATTTGAGACTATACTGTTTAATGCATCATATCCATAATGAATTTTTATTTATATATAATGTGCCTGTTCAGACCTGTAACTTTTTTGTTTTGAATTATTTATTGTCAGATATTAAAATTAGTTCCTTTTTGATATAATTTCCAGATTTTTAAAAATTATTTTTCATTTTCTCTTTCACCTTCGATTTTTTTGACATATTTCAAAAGACATCATTTTGGTTTGCTTTTTATTGTTTAATGCAATCTGGGAATCTATGTCTTTTAATGGGGAATTGTACCCTATTTATTTTTTTCTAATTTCTTCAGTATTATGAGCTACATCTGCTATTTTATTTTGTATTTTTTATTTTCTGCCCTTCCTAATTTTTTTCTTCATTTCACTAGGCAGTACATATTTTAATCTAATTGTATGAAAGTTAAGTACTGTGTATCATGTGGGGTTGCTGCCAAATCCAAATATATCTGGCCTATTCCTTTGTTCCCTTTCTGGTGACCAGACAATGCTGTGTCTATTGCTACCTTCAGGGTAGTACACAAATCAGACTGAGATGAAGAGCTGAGTACATGAGGTGAGTGCCAGACTGGTAGGCCCTGAGCCTGGACTCCTCTCTTTTCTACACAATCAAGATTGGAGGATTATACTCTAAGGAGATGATATTCTACCAGTGCTCCCTCTTTGAAAGACTTTAAGGAGGTGAACTGTTTGGTAGAATGGCAGCAAACAAATATGTATAAATTAGCATAGTGGTATCTGGGGCTCTCTTGCTTGGCAAAGATTTTCTTCTGTCTTTTTAAACTGAAAGAAATACAAACTAGGTCCTGGGCTTCCAAACATGTCTAAATATACCATGCCTTAAAAAGGTAGCTAATAGTTCCAGGGCAGCATGAGTTATCAAGCAGAATTAAATAAATATTTGAGAAGTACAATCACTGTAAAATAAAGAAAAAAATAATAAATAACATATGCTAGATGAAGAAAGGTAAATCACCTACACAGATGAATAATATGAAATAAACATACTAGTTATCTTCAAAAGAACATATTGGTACTATGAAGCAAAACCACAAAGTTTTAATAAAAATATAAGTTGGGCTGGTGAGAATGTAAATTAGTACAACCAGTATGAAAAACAATTTGGAGATTCCTTACAGAACTAAAAGTAGAATTACCATTCAATCCCGCAATCCTGCTACTGAGTATCTATTCAAAGAAAAAGAAATTATTATATGAAAAAGACACATTTACAAATGTTTATAGCAGCACAATTTGCAATTGCAAACATAAGGAATCAATCTAAGTGTCCATCAACCAACAAGTGGACAAAGAAACTGTGGTATATATATATATATATATATATAGTAGTATTCCATGGGGGTGTGTGTGTGTATATATATATATATATATATATATATACATGCATATACATAAAAAGAAACAGATTTATTTATGTTGCAGCAACTTGGATAGAGCTGGAGGCCATTATTGTAAGTGAAGTAACTCAGGAATGAAAAACCAAATATCGTATATTCTTGCTTAGTGGGAGCTAAGCTATGAGGATGCAAAGGCACAAGAATGATACAATAGTCCTTGGTGACTCCCAGGGGGATATCTGGGAGGGAAGCGAGGGATTAAAGGCTGTGTATGAGTACAGTGTACATTGCTCTGATGATGAGTGCACTAAAATCTCAGAAATCACCACTAAAGAACTTATTCATATAACCGAAAACCAACTGTACAACAAAAGCTATTAAAACATAAATAGAAATTTTAAAAATGTTGTATCAGTTGGAAACAATGGATATAAAATGTAAAGTAGCAGTAACAGAAAATGCAATATGGGTTAAGTGAAAGAATTAAGTCAGCTGAAGAACAAACCAGTGCTTTGAAAGATTTTTTAGTTGAGTCAGTCTTTCTGTAGACAGAATGAGGAAAAAGTAGATGAAAAATTATGTAACATTTCAGAGGGACATGTATGGTAGAAGATATATGACCTCTGGGTGGCAGGATGCCCAGCATGAGAGAGGCAAATAAATGAAAAGGGAAGGACATAGTTCAAAAATAATATTTTTTTTAGAAGAAAATGATGATTGGCTCTTGGTGAAAGGGCTCACAGTGCACAAAACAAATCAAAGAGACATAAGAAAACAGCCACACTCAGATGTATTCTAGTTTAGGAACACTGAAGACAGGGGAGAATTATGAAAACTTTAAAAAGAAAGAGTAGGTTAACTACAAGAGATGAAAATCAATTAGACGTTAGACTTCAATCAATATGCATATAGACACAGGGAGGGGAACAACACACACTGGGGGCTTCTGGGGGAGGAGAGAGTGTGGAGAGAGCATCAGGAAAAAGAGCTAATGCATGCCAGGCTTAATACCTAGGTGGTGGGTTGACAGATGCAACAAACCACCATGGCACATATTTACCAGTGTAACAACCTGCACATCCTGCACATGTATCCTGGAACTTAAAATTAAGTGAACTTTAAGTTAATTTTTAAAATTGAATGCTGAATCCAGACAGACACACAGTGTGAATTCAGCGAAGAAAGCTGGAAACAGGTTTGCGAGAATCAGGGAGGAAACCTGTACCCAGGCACTGACCTCAGGACAAAGAAGTCGAAGAAGTGAATGAAAGATCAAGGCCCTGAGGTCAGTGCCTGGGTACACATGGAGAGGGGGACCTGAGGACCCTCTGTGGGAGCCCCTGCTGGCTTTAGAAAGCCCTCAACCCACCTTCATGTTTGGAGGTGTATGTGGATTCCAGGGGAAGAATAAAGGCACAGTGATAATTCTTTATTTTATCCTCTTCTTGGTGCTTTCTCTGAGAAACTTTAAATTTTATGCCTTTGTTTTTTACAATTTTATACTTTTTTGGAAGAAACATTAAGTCAACCCTATAGCAGATAGGTTAATGGTAAAGATAATTTTAAGTTGAAATCTTGAAAAGTTGTCTTCCTGACACTTTCTCATATTTTAAAAGCCTAAAGCCTCGCAAGTGTGACGGTGTTTGATGATTGTGTACCATTCTGGGAAGGTTGAAAATTTTTTCAGAACTATCTTTCTTAACTTTTGGCCTTAAACTCCTGAGCCTAGGTGATTCTCCTGACTCAGCTTCTTGAGTAGCTGGGGCTACAGGTGTAAACCATCCTTCCTAAACTCTTAACAATTTCCAATAAGAACAGAAAATATAATATAAATCAGTGTAATCAGAATTATTCAGAAAGAATATTTAGATGCATTCAAACTGTCTTATTTTTATGGAAATACTGCCTTTATTGCTTCTTCATTTCTTTGTTGGAAAGATTTGGTAGACCTCAGGATTACTGACCATGTTTAGCAGTGCGCTGTTCTGTATTTAAGATAAGTAGATGAACTGTTGTTGAGCATCTCTGTCATACTAAAAGTGGGCTAGGCTTTATGAAATTGAACATCGGTCCTGCCATGTAGACATTTTCAGTAATTATAAAATCAGCTTATATATTTTTAAAATTCAATTTACAAATCTCTTTTTCTTGTATGATTTCTTTCTCTCTCTCTTTTTTTTTTACACAAATGTTAGCAGACTGGAAGCAAGAGTTAGATTTTTCTAATGATTAGTGTGTAGCCCTGGGCAAAGACACTTAAATCTGAATCTCAGTTTCCTTATATGTCAAAAGAGGATAGTTATACTTACCTTGCAGGAATTTGTGATGATTAGAATTTAACTATGTAAAGTGCCCAATTCCATGCTTGACATATAGTAGGTAGTTAATAAATGGTTGCTATTATTATCACTCCACTTTCTTTTTGGGGAAAACAAGTGTCATTAAGGTTGTGTGCCAGGATAAGGAATAAGTTTTTGACACTCAGAGTTGGCTGTCTCAGGTAGTACTGCATTTCTTATCTCAAGACATATTCAATCATAAGTTTAACCACCTTGATAAAGCGGTGGTAAAGGAGATTCAATTGCTTATTAATAAATACTCATGGAAGCCCAAATATGACATTTATCATCTCTTTCTATTCTGAGATTCTCTTACTTGACTCAGGGCATTTTTCTAGTAAGCTGCAAAGTATGCCCTCTAAGCAGTCTCTTGAATTCTTACCTACTATGACATGCTTTGTACTTATGAAACTGCAGCAAAGGCATAAAGTTCTATCTCTAAGGGTGACAGCTAGTTAAAACAGAACACCCAACTCAAAAATAGCCTTAAATAGTAGGTATCAATTTCGTGTCATATTTTCCCAAACACTTTTTGACATTTATTTTCTATTATTGCTTTGCCTTTTAACAACCCTCAATAACAGGTGACATAATTTAAATGAACTTTTTTTCAAAAGGAAAATTAAATATTAAATGATGAGTTCGTTTAGTAATAATGGAATTATAAATTACAGGTAAAAATTGGGACAAAAAATTGTATCTCTTGCTTCTAGACAATGTTTGCTTCTTGTTTACATAGGGAACAACAGCATATTGCTGACAAGTGGCACAGCGGAGCTTTCAAACCCGGAGTTTCCTGAATGTGGCTTTATTTGTCCCTTTGCTGAATCACATTTCTGAGTATTTTTAAATAAATTCTTAAATGTTTTAAGAGGCAATAAATTCCCTCATAGAGGTGTTCAGTAGGTTAATGCACAGAGGAAAAATGTCCCCTGAAAATGGTGCAGAAAAATTTAAACATAAAATATTGAAAATTTTTATTAATATTGTTGTCTATGGTTTACAACTGCCTGATTCATCAGCACTTTTTGGATTCATTTATTCTCCTTAGGAACTGATGAACTTCTGAATCCAAACATTCACGCTTTTTATCAGTTATAGAAAAATTTTGGCAGTTGTTATTTGCATAATTTCTCTCTCACCGTCTCATGAGCACTGCTAATTAAAAGTGGGATTAGAAGCATATTGGAACATACTACCGCTTCCAAATGTCTTAATCTCTTTTATCGCTAAATTTCTAGCTCTTTGTGGCATATTTTATGTAACTTCTGTAGGTCTGTATTTCAGATCACTGATTTTCTTTTAAACTTAATCTCATTGCTGTTTAATTTCTTTCTTTCATGTGTAACTTCAGTTAATATTATTTTTATTTTTAGATGTTCAATTTGTTGAACAATTTTTTTCCCCATGACCACTCTGAGCAGGCTTATTTAATTTAATTTAATTTTAAAAAGTCTTCTCAAAGAAGCATCTGTATGTCTTACTGATTTTTCTCTATTGTTTCCCTGTGTTCTATTTTATTGATTTCTGCTCCAATCTTTATTATTTCATTTTTTTCCTTCAGTCCTTAGATTTCAATGGCTCTTGTTTTTCTAGTTTTATAAGATAGAAGCTGAAGTCAACTGATTTGAGACCTTTCTTCTTTTTAACATAAGCATTAAGTACAATAAATTTTCTTTAAAGTATTATTATAGCTGCAGCCCAAGGATTTTGATGTGTTATATTTTTATATTTATTTAGCTCACATTTTTGGATTTTCTTTGTTGAGCCATTAATTATTTTCTTCCTTACATATGTAGGGATTTTCCAGAGATCTTTCTTTGTTGATTTCTAATTTAATATTGCATCATCAAAGAACATAATATGTTTGACTTGAATTCTTTTAAAGGCATTGGAATCTGTTTTATTACCCACTTTGTAATTTATTTGCATAAATGTTCTATTATGAGCGTGTTCCACTTGAAAGATTGTTTTTTGCTATTGTTGGGCATTATGTAAATGTTAATTGGGCCAATTTGTTAAATCTGTGTGATTGTTTTGTTCAGACATTTAATAGCTTTATTGATTTGCTGTCTATAGATTTTATTAGTTTTTAAGTAAGATTTATTAAAATCTGCAAGTAAAGCTGTGGATTTATTTATTCACTTCTTTCAGTTCTATCAGCTTTTATGTATTTTTTCTCTTTTCAGGTCAATAACAGTTATGATTATATGTCCTTTTAAGCAATTGATCCCTTTATCATTATTAAACAACCTAAATTTCCCTAGGTAATGTGTACTTTTTTGTTCCACGATGTAATTTATCATATCTAAATACAAGCACTTTAGTTTGTTTTTAAATTAGTGTTAGCATGAAATATATTTTGTTATTGCTTTATATTTAATCATTTATGTCCTTATATGTAAAGTTTTTAAAATATAAACAGTATATGTTTGAGTATTATTTTTTCATCTAATCTGACAATTCCTACTTTTGTATCAGCTGTTTAGGCAGTGAAATTTAATCTAATTATGATTATATTTGAATTTAAATCTTGCTCATCTGTTCTTTGTTAGTTTCCAATTCTTCTATTTTCTGCCCTCTTTTGGCTTGAATATTTGAAAGGTAATTTAAAATCAATTTCCTTTTTTGCTTATTATTTATAACTCTGAATATTATTTCATTGTTTCATTTAATAGTCATAGTAAAAATCTTTGTCCTTAAGCTGTCTTCTGGTGATGAAAAAGAGTCAAACTCTGTTAGATACTTGAAGAGATTTGTTCTGACTCAAATATGAGTGACTATGGCCCGTGACACAGCCCTCAGGAGATCCTGAGAACATATGCCCAAGGTGGTCAGAGTGCAGCTTGGTATTACACATTTTAGGGAGACATGAGACTTCAATCAAATACATTTAAGAAATACATTGGTTTGGGCAACAAGGCAGGACAACTTGAAGCAGGGGCTTCCACCCTATATGTAGATTTTAACCTTTTCTTGTTGAAAATTGGTTGAGTTTATCTAAATACCTGGAATCAATAGAAAGGAAATGTTTAGATTAAGATAAAAAGTTGTGGAGATAAAATTTTATTGTGCAAAGAAAGCTCTCAGCAGACTTCAGGTGGAGTGGGTTGTAAAATGTCTCTTACTGGACTTAAAGGGGTGCCTGGCTCTTAGTTGACTATCTCCTGGGTCCAGAAAGAAAGAAAGAAAGAAACAAAAGGCAGGGGTAAAAGGGGATTCTCTACAGAATGTGTATTTTTTCCCACAAGAGACAACTTTGCATGGCAATTTCAAGATATGGCAAGGAAATATATTTGGGGTTAAAATGTTTTGATTTATTTTCTTATTTGTCATGTGTATGCCAGAGTCATGTTGGAAAGCAGGCCATGTTATATAGGGCTAAATAAAATCCCTCTGAGACTTTGGTTTCTAGGGTGTGACACCCCAGACCCCTTAGGTAGGAATTTGGGCAAGATAAAAAAAATCAGAGTTTAATCCTGATATTTTTTGAAGTGTCAAATAATATAAAATATTATTTGAAACTAATATTAAATATAAATCTACATTAAATACTGTAGATATCCTGGCTTGTGGGTGGGGCCTTTGCCAGGAGGAGAGAAGTTTCCTGGCAAAGGCCCCATCCTCAAGCCAGGATATCTACAGCCCTAACTGAGAACAAGTATTTCTTTTCTCACACCCAAAAAGTTGCCTTCTGGCCAGCCACGCCCCCTGTCCTGCCCCCGTATAAACCCTGAATTTCAAGATCCAGAGAAGAACAACAGACCAGTGATGGCAGAACAATATAGCAGAGAAAGTAGCTGCTGCTATTGGAACACTGCAAGTGGGAGACCTGGCTTACCAAGTGTATGGGAGCTGGGTGGGACTTACTGTTCCTGCTACTCCCCACTCCCTTTGTGGACTCTTCTGTGCAGCAGCAGTAGCTGTGTGCCTCCATGGAACATAACCCCAGTGGCCAGAGGACTGCCCTCTGTTCCCCACTGGTGCTGCTGCTTGCACATGCACATGGAGAGCCAGAGCATGGACTTGCCAGACCCAACCTCCAACTGGCTTTGCCCCTCTACCCGGCTTTGCCCCTCCACCTGGCTTTGCCCCTCCACCCACCTGGTAACACACAGGACAGAAGCTTTTGGGAGCTCAATGTCCCCGTCCACTGCCTGAGACATCAGAGTACCTCCCCTGGGTAACACAAGGCAAGCACAAATCCCATTGCTACCACTGCAGCCAGTGTTATTTTGCAAGTGCCATCTCCTGGCTGGAGGCCAACCAACAATCCATTATTGCATCTGCAGGCTGAATAACACAGTGCCCAGGAAGGAGATAACTTGTGTGACCTTAGCTATCATCCCTTGCCCATGTTACCCTAGCTAACCAGTTTGTCCTGAGTATATTCACATGACTGGTTCATTGCTACTACAACTGGCATTTGAGAAGACCAACACATTAAGCCTATTTGTAACCAAGGAATCTCACAAGGTCTACCTCACTCCCCTGCTTCCCAATCAGAGCTGGCATTGGCACTCACTGCTGGAAGTCTTAAGAATAGGTGACAGCGCTGGATCCCATGCAGACATTTCCTAGCACTTACCTAGGGTGTGGCAGTCCAGTTGAGTGGCTAGGCCCAGAGGAGCAGCAGTATTCACAGTAATCCCTCAGGAACTCTTACTCCTGGGGCAGAGGCAGGAAGGTACATCATATTAAAGAAGCTCTCCATGGGACAAAATAATCCAGATGGTGGCCTTGAGTCTCAGAACTTTCTGCTTGTGAGAAATTTCTTTCATGGCGGCATAGGTACAGTTCTGGGCTCCATGGGGACAAGTCTGCAGTTCTACCTCAACAGTCGGGCAGCCCTGGTGCTTGAGAAGGGTCTTGGAGAAAGAGATTTCTTTTCTCCTCATTCACTACTGCAGACACAGCTGGGGCTTCTTCCATGGGTGGTTGGCTTGGGTACATCTGTAGGCAGCCTTTCTGGAATACTTCAGGGTGATGGCATCCCCAGAGGAGGAGTGCACTCCAGGTTTACACTTGCACGAAGGGTAGGATCAAATTCTCTCTCTACATGGAACATCTACATTCCGGCAGATGAAAAGAGGAGCCTGTTTGATCTGAATAGCTGGAACACTGGATCAGGAGTGTTCATTGGACAATCTAAAGTCTATGTGAAGGGAAGAATTCTAAGAGCGGTGAGAACAAAACATAACTTAAAAAGGAAAGCCTATTGAACTAACAGCAGACTTCTCAGCAGAAACCTTCCAAATCAGAAAGGAATAGGATCCTATCTTTAGCTTACTTAAAGAGAATAACTGTTAGTCAAGAATTTTTTAAATTAAAAAAAATTCTATTTAATTTAGTGAGTACATAGTAGATGTATATATTTATGGAGCACCTGAATGTTTTGGTACGGGTATGCAATACATAATAATAATATTATGGAAGATGGGATATCCATCTCTCAAGCATTTATCCTTTGTGTTATAAACAATACAATTGTAATTTTCATTATTTTTAAATGTACAATTAAATTTTTATTGACTGTTGTCACCCTGTTATCAAATAATAAGCTTTATTTACTCATTCCGTTTTTTGTACCTCTTAACCATTCCAACCTCCCCACCACTACCTCACTACCTCCCCTACCCTTTCTAGCTGCTAACCATACCATCCCTCTATTCTCTATCTCCATGGGTCCGGTTATTTTTATTTTTAGATCCCAAAACTAAGTGAGAACATGTGACGTTTGTTTTTCTGTGCCTGGATCATTTCACTTAATATAATGACCTGCAGTTCCATTCATGTTGTAGCAAATGACTGAATTCCATTCTTCTTTTAAGGCTGAATCGAGCTTCACTGTGTATAAATACCATATTTTCTTTATCCATCCATCTGTTGATGTACACCAGGTTGCTTCCAAGTCTTGGCATTGTGAATGAGAGCTGCAACAAACATGGGAGTGGAGATACCTCTTTGATATTAATTTCCTTTCTTTTGGATATATACCCAGAAGTAGGATTGTTGAATTGTATAGTACCCCTATTTTTGGTTTCTTGAGGAAACCTCAGACTGTTATCTATAGTGATTGTACTAGTTTACATTGCAAACAGTTCATTTTTCTTCACATCCTCACCAGCATTTGTTTTTGCCTGTCTTTTGAATAAAAGGCATTTTAACTGGGTGAGATGATATCTCATTGTAGTTTTGATGTGCATTTCTCAGTGATGTTGAACACCTTTTCATACATTCGTTTGCCATTTGTAAGTCTTCCTTTGAAAATGTCTATTCAAATATGCCCATTCTTAAACTGGATTACTAGATATTTTCCTATTCAGTTGCTTAAGCTTCTTATATATTCTGGTTATTAATCCCTTGTCAGATGGATAGCTCAGAGATGTTTTCTCCCATTCTGTGAGTTATCTATGCAGTTTTTTCATTGTTTCCTTTGCTGTGTAGAAGATTTTTAACTTGAAATGATCCCATTTGCCCATTTTTTCTTTGATTTTCTGTGATCGTGGGGTATTACTCAAGAAATCTTTGGCCAGAAGATGGCGCTGTGAGAACAACCCAGGATTGGAGCTCTCATTGAATCCGTGAAGAGGTGAGTCGGAGCTGCATTTCCAGACTGATCTTTGTTGCCCAAGTAACGGGGAAACTCCCAAGTGTAAAGGAGATACAGGAGGTCAGGCAGTACCTCTGCCTGGCAAAGCCGGCAGCCAGGGTGGCGGCGGCCGGCCACCCCAGCACTCCCCACAGGGCGTGCTTGTCCGGGTGCCCTGTTGAACTGGCAACCTGAGACTTGAGAGGGCTGGACTTGAGACTGAACGAGACTTGGACAGGGGGCCAGCCCAGGGGATTGCAGGGACAGAGTGTTTGGGGTAGCCCAGTGGGACGAACAAAACTGCAATTTCAAATAATCCCTGGGCAGGCAGTCCGAGATGCTCTGTGGGGGAGGGGCCTCCACCATTACCGAGGCAACCCGCCCCAACTGAGATACGCGCCCACTGCCGACACAGCCAGCCATTGCCGAGGCAACCTGTCCCTACTGAGATACACGCCCACTGCTGACGCAGCCTGCCGTTGCCGAGGCAACCTGCTACAACAAAGAGACTCCGCCGCAGGGCATGGCGGAGACCACAGCAGAACAGCAGAGCCTGCAGCAACAGGGAGATCCACACAACAGCATGGCGGAGCCTCAGCAGACAAACAGTGGCTAGTCTGCCTCCTAGCTGGGCAGAACACCTCAGCGGACATCCAAAAATAAAGCCCGAACCCCCCAACACAGAGCATTTGAGAAAAAAAGGGTTTTTTTTTAATGAGCTCTGTTGCAGCAGAATCAAACATAGCAGCCTAACAGCCATGAATGAACAACAGAGCTCACAGCTCAGCAATTGATCTCCTATAAAGTACAGACTGTCTCCTCAAGCAGCTCCCTGACCCCTCTAAATCCAAAAGACTGACATTTGGCAGGCATCATCCTGGGACAAAGATAGCAGAAAAATAAACTGGTAGCATCCCTCACTGTGCCACAGCAGCTAGAGGTGCACCCCAGACAAGCAGGGCTTGGAGTGGACCTCAGCAGTCGTACAGTGAAGGGGCTAGACTGGTAGAAGGAAAACCAAGTAACAGAAATACTTCATCATCAACAATCTGGGTGTCCACTCAGAGACCCAATCGAAAAGTCAGCAACTACGCAGACGACAAGCGGATAATTCCACAAAGATGGGAAGAAACCAGCAAAAAAAGGAGGAAAACACCCGAAACCACAACACCTCGCCTCCTAGAAAGGACTAGAACTCCTCACCAGCAAGGGAACAAAGCTGGACGGAGAATGACTGTGATGAAATGATGGAATTAGACTTCAGAAGGTGGATAATGAGAAACTTTTGTGAGCTAAAAGAACATGTATTAACTCAATGCAAAGAAACTAAGGAACTTGAAAAAAGATATGGGGAAATGATAACAAGAATGGATAACATAGAAAGGAATATGAATGAATTAAAGGAGCTGAAAAACACAATACGAGAACTTCGCGAAGCATGCACAAGTTTCAATAGCCGAATTGACCAAGCAGAAGAAAGAATATCTGAAGTCGAAGACCAACTGAATGAAATAAAACGAGAAACCAAGATTAGAGAAAAAAGCGCAAAAAGGAATGAACAAAGTCTCCAAGAAATGTGGGACTATGTGAAAGACCTAACCTATGTTTGATAGGTGTACCAGAAGGGGACGAAGAGAATGAATCCAAGCTGGAAAATACTCTTCAGGACATCATCCTGGAAAATTTCCCCCACCTAGCAAGACAGGCCAACACTCAAATGCAGGAAATACAGAGAACACCACAAAGATATTCCGCAAGAAGAGCAACCCCAAGGCACATAATCGTCAGATTCAACAAGGTTGAAATAAAGGAGAAAATACTAAGGGCAGCCAGAGAGAAAGGTCAGGTCACCCACAAAGGGAAGCCCATCAGACTCACAGCAGATCTCTCAGCAGAAACACTACAAGCCAGAAGAGCGTGGGGGCCAATATTCAACTTCTTAAAAAAAAGAACTTTCAACCCAGATCTCTCGGCAGAAACACTACAAGCCAGAAGAGAGTAGGGGCCAATATTCAACATTCTTAAAGAAAAGAACTTTCAACCCAGAATTTCATATCCAGCCAAACTGAGCTTCAGAAGTGAAGGAAAAATAAAATCCTTTGCAAACAAGCAAGTACTCAGAGATTTTGTCACCACCAGGCCTGCTTTACAAGAGCTCCTAAAAGAGGCACTAGACATAGAAAGGATCAACCAGTACCAGCCATTCCAAAATCACATTAAATGCTAAAGAGCATCAACATAATGAAGAATCTACAACAACTAACAGGCAAAACAGCCACTTAGCATCAAAATGGCAGTATCTAATTCACACATAACAATATTAACTCTAAATGTAAATGGACTAAATGCACCAATCAAAAGACACAGACTGGCAAATTGGATAAAAATCCAAAACCCATCAGTGTGCTGTATACAGGAAACCCATCTCACATGCAAGGACACACAAAGGCTCAAAATAAAGGGATGGAGGAAGATTTACCAAGCAAATGGAGAGCAAAAAAAAAGCAGGAGTTGCAATTCTCATCTCGGATAAAATAGACTTTAAAGCAACAAAGATCAAAAGAGACAAAGAAGGCCATTACATAATGGTGAAAGGATCGATACAAGAAGAAGAGCTAACGATCCTGAACATATATGGACCCAATGCAGGAGCACCCAGATACATAAGGCAAGTTCTTAATGACTTACAAAAGGACTTAGACTCCCACACAATAATAGTGGGAGACTTTAACACTCCACTGTCAATATTAGACAGATCAACCAGACAGAAAATCAACAAGGATATCCAGGGCTTGAACTCAGACCTGAAGCAAGCAAACCTGATAGACATTTACAGAACTCTCCACCCCAAATCCACAGAATACACATTCTTCTCAGCACCACATCACACCTACTCTAAAATTGACCACATAATTGGAAGTAAAGCACTGCTCAACAAATGCAAAACAACTGAAATCATAACAAACAGCCTCTCAGACCATAGTGCAATCAAGTTAGAACTCAAATACAGAAACCAACCCAGAACCGCACAGCTTCATGGATACTGAACAACTGGCTCTTGAATGTTGACTGGGTAAACAACAGCCAATATCATACTGAATGGACAAAAACTGGAAGCATTCCCTTTGAAATCCGGCACTAGACAAGGATGCCCTCTTTCACCACTCCTATTCAATATAGTACTGGAAGTTCTAGCCAGAGCAATCAGTCAAGAAAAAGAAGTAAAGGGTATTCAAATAGGAAAGGTGGAAGCCCAATTGTCTCTATTTGCAGACGACATGATAGTATACCTAGAAGACCCCATTGCCTCAGCCCAAAAACTCCTGAAACTGATAATCAACTTCAGCAAAGTCTCAGGATATAAAATCAATGTGCAAAAATCACAAGCATTCGTCTACACCAATAACAGACTTAAGGAAAGCCAAATCAAGAACGAACGCCATTCACAATTGCTACAAAAAGAATAAAATACCTAGGAATACAACTCACAAGGAATGTAAGGGACCTCTTCAAGGAGAATTAGAAACCACTCCTCAACGAAATCAGAGAGGACACAATAGGACACGAAATCAGAGAGGACACAAATAGATGGAGAAACATTCCATGTTCATGGTTAGGAAGAATTAATATAGTGGAAATGGCTATACTGCCCAAAGTAATTTACAGAATCAACGCTATCCCCATCAAGCTACCATTGACTTTCTTCACAGAACTGGAAAAAAACACCATGAACTTCATATGGAACCAAAAGAGAGCCCGCATAGCCAAGTCAATTCTAAGCAAAAAGAACACAGCCGGGGGCATCACACTACCAGATTTCAAACTATACTACAAGGCTACAGTAATCAAAACAGCATGGTACTGGTACCAAAACAGAGATACAGACCAATGGAACAAAACAGAGGCACCGGAGGCAACACAACGTATCTACAACTATACAATCTTTGATAAACCTGACAAAAACAAGCAAGGGGGCAAGGATTCCTTGTTTAACAAATGGTGTTGGGAAAACTGGCTAGCCATGTGCAAAAAGCAGAAACTGTACCCCTTCCTGACACCTTACACTAAAATTAACTCCAGATGGATTAAAGACTTAAACATAAGACCTGGCACCATAAAAACCCTAGAAGGAAATCTAGGCAAAACTATCCAGGACATAGGTGTAGGCAAGGACTTCATGAACAAAACACCAAAAGCATTGGCAACAAAAGCCAAAATAGACAAATGGGACCTAGTGAAACTCCACAGCTTCTGCACAGCAAAAGAAACAGTCACTAGAGTGAATCGGCAACCAACAGAATGGGAAAAAATTTTTGCAGTTTACCCATCTGACAAAGGGCTGATATCCAAAATTTACAAAGAACTCAAACAGATTTACAGGAAAAAAACAAACAAGCCCATTCAAAAGTGGGCAAAGGATATGAACAGACACTTTACGAAAGAAGACATATATGAGGCCAACAATCATATGAAAAAATGCTCATCGTCACTGGTCATCAGAGAGATGCAAATCAAAACCACATTGAGATACCATCTCATGCCAGTTAGAATGGCAATCATTAAAAAATCTGGAGACAACGGATGCTGGAGAGGATGTGGGAAAAAAGGAACATTTTACACTGTTGGTGGGAGTGTAAATTAGTTCAACCATTGTGGAAGACAGTGTGGCGATTCCTCAAGGCCTTAGAAATAGAAATTCCATTTGACCCAGCAATCCCATTACTGGGTATATATCCAAAAGACTATAATCGTTCTACTATAAGGACACATGTACATGAATGTTCATTGCAGCACTGTTTACAATAGCAAAGACCTGGAATCAACCCAAATGCCCACTGATAATAGAGACTGGATTGGAAAAATATGGCACATATACACCATGGAATATTATGCAGCAAACAGAAATGATGAGTTTGTGTCGTTTGTAGGGACATGGATGAATCTGGAGAACATCATCCTCAGCAAACTGACACAAGAACAGAAAATGAAACACAGCACATTCTCACTCATAGGCGGGTGATGAAAAATGAGAACACATGGACACAGAAAGGGGAGTACTAAACAGTGGGGTCTACTGGGGGGAAAAGGGGAGGGCCATTGGGAGGGGGAGGTGGGGAGGGATAGCCTGGGGAGAAATAACAAATGTGGGTGAAGGGGAAAAGGAAATTAAAGCACACTGCCATGTGTGTACCTACGCAATTGTCTTGCATGCTCTGCTCATGTACCCCAAAACCTAAAATCCAATAAAAAAAAAAAAAAGAAAGAAATCTTTGGCCAGACTAATGTCTTGGAGCATTTTCTCAATGCTTTTTTGTAGTAGTTTCATAGTTTGAGTTAATATATTTAAGTCTTTAATCTATTTTAACTTTGTTTTTGTAAATGGCAAGTGATAGAGTCTAATTTTATCTTTCTTCCTGTCGATACTCAGCTTTACCTGCATCGTTTATTGAAGAGATTGTCTTTTCCCCAGTGTATATTATTGGCACCATTGTTAAAAACGAGTTAACTGTAGGTGTGTGGATTTGTTTCTGGGTTCTCTATTCTGTTACATTGGTATATGTATCTGTTTTTATGCCAGTACCAGGCTGTTTTGGTTACTATAACTCTGTAGTATAATTTGAAGTCAGGTAATGTGATTCCTTCCATTTTGTTCTTTTTGCTTTGGATAACTTTGGCTACTCTGGGTCTTTTGTGGTTCCATATAAATTTTAGGATTTTTAATTTGTATTTTCATGAAGAATATCATTGGCATTCTGATAAGGGTTGCATTGCATCTTTAGATTGCTTTGGGTAGTATGGACATTTTAATAATATTTATTCCTTCAATCCATGAACATGGAATATATTTTCATTTTTTTGGTGTCCTGTTTAACATATTTCATCAGTGTTTTATAGTTTTCATTGTGGAGATTTTTTTTTGCTTTTTTTTGGTTAATTTCTACGTATTTAATTTTATTTGTAGTTATTGTAAATCGGACTACTTTTACATTTTCTTTTTCAGATTGTTTACTATTAGCATACAGAAATACTAATAATTGTGGTATGTTCATTTTCTACTCTGCAACTTTACTGAATTTAGTTTGCAGGTCTAATAGTTTTTTGTAGAGTTCTCAGGTTTTTGCAAATGTAGTATTATATCATATGTGACAAGAATAACTTGACTTCTTGCCTTTCAGTTTGGATGCCCTTCATATTTTTCTCTTGTCTAATTGCTCTAGTTAGTATATCCAGTACTATGTTGAATAACAGTGGTGAAAGTTGGTATCCTTGTGTTCCAAATCTTAGAGGAAAGGCTTGCCAATATACTTTTCCCAATTCAGTATAATACTAGCTGTGGGTCTGACATATATGGCTTTTATTATGTTGAGGTATGTTCCTTCTACCCTAGTTTTTTTTTTTTTTTTTTTGAGGGATTTTATCATAAAGAGAAGTTGAATTTTACCAAATGCTTTTCAGCATCAATTGAAATGATCATATGGGTTTTGTCCTTTGTTCTGTTGTCATAATGTATCACGTTGATTGATTTGCATATAGCCTGCAAGGTATAAATCTCACTTGGTCATGATGAATGATTTTTTGCATCAATACTCATCAGGGATATTGGCCTGCAGTTATTTTATTTTATTTGCCTTTGGGGTGGTTTTGATATCAGGGTAATAGTAGCCTTGTAGAATGAGTTTGGAAGTATTTTCTCTCCTTTCATTCTTTGGAATAGTTTGAGTAGGATTGGTATTACTTTTACTGTAAATGTTTGGCAAGTATCAGCAGTAAATATAAGGTCCTAGATGTTTCTTTACTGGGAGGCTTTTTATTACAGCTTTAATACTGTTGCTTGTTATTGGTCTGTTCAGGTTTTGGATTTCTTCATAGTTCAATCTTAGTAGGTCGTACGTGTCTATTGTTTTGTCCGTTTCTTCTGTATTTCTCTATTTATTGACATATAGTTGCTCATAGTAGCTGCTAATGATCATTTCTGCATATCAGTTGTAATGTCTCATCTTTAATCTCTGATTTTATTTGATCACTTTTTTTCTTAGTTAATTTGGCTAAAGGTTTGTCTATTTCGTTTAACTCTAATAAAAAACAATGTATTGTTTCTTTGATCATTTGCATAGGTTTCTTTATTTCGATTTCCTTTATTTCTGCTCTGATATATATATATTTCTACTAATTTTTGGTTTGGTTTGTTTATGCTTTTCTAGTTCCTTAAGATGGAATTTTTCTAGTTCCTAACAACCTTATTAGGATGTTTCTTTGGAGATTTTCTTCTTTTTGGTGTAGACACTTATAGCTATAGCTATAAACTTTTTAGTGCTTATTTTGATGTATCCCATAGCTTTTGATATGACATGTCTTCATTATCTTTTGTTTCAAGAAATTTTAATTTCTTTCTTAATTTTTTTATTGACTCACTTGTTATTCAAGAGTATATTGTTTAAATTCCATGTATTTGTATAGTTTCCAAAATTCGTTGTTACTAATTTCCAGTTTTATTCCATTGTATTCAGATAATGAACTTGCTATTATTTCATATTTTTTTGAATGCTTTAAGACTTGCTTTGTGACTTGACATATAGTCTATCCTTAAGAATAATCCATGTGCTGAGGAAAAGCATGTGTATTGTTAGGTTGTTGGATAAAATCTTCTGTTAATATCTATTAGATCCATTTGGTCTCAGTGCAGATTAAGTCTGATTTTTCTTTGCTGATTCATTTTGTCTGAATGACCTATCCAATGCTGAAAGTGGGGTGTTTAAGTCTCTTTATATTATCGTATTGAAGTTTATGTCTCTCTTTAGATCTAATAATATTTGCTTTGTACATCTGGGTGATCCAGTGTTGGGTGCATATATACATTTACTATTGTTATATCCACTTGCTGAATCGACCACTTTATTATTATATGGTTACCTTTTTTTGTATCTTCTTATAGTTTTGTCTTTACATCTATTTTGTGTAATATAAATACAGCAACTCCTGCTCTTTCATAGATTCCATTGGCATGAAATATATTTTGCCATCCCTTCATTTTTAGTCTGTTTGTCTTTATACGTGAAGTGCATTTCTTATAGGCAACAGATCAATGCATTTTGTTTTTTGTATTTATTCAATCATCCTATGTCTTCTAATTAGAGAGTTTAGTCAATTTACATTCATTGTTACTATTGATAAGTAAGGATTGTTTTGCTATTTTATTATTTCTTTTCTGGTCATTTTGTGGTCTTCTCTTCTTTCTTTTCTCTTTTCCTTTTAGTGAAGGTGATTTTCTCTGGTGATATAATTTAGTCCCTTCCTTTTTACCTTTTGTGTATCCATTGTATGTTTCCTTGAGGTTACCATGAGGCTTGTAAACTAGCATATGGTCCATTATTTTAAGCTGATAACAATTTAACACTGTTTGCATAAACAAACAACTGAAAGAAAACTGATACTCTGTGCCTTAACTTCATCCCCTAACTTTTTAACTTTATGTTGTTACTATTTATCTTACTGTATCGTCTGTGTCTTGAAAAGTTGTAGTTAACATTTTTTGTTTACTTTTAAGTCTTTCTATGTAAGATAATAGCAGTTTACACACCACAGTTACAGTATTATAAATTCTGTGTTTTTCAGTGTACTTACTATTACCAGTGAGTTCTGTACCTTCAGGTGATTACTTATTGCTCATTAATATCCTTTGCTTTCCGATTGAAATACTCTATTTAGCATTTGTTGTTGGACAAATCCGATGTTGATGAAATCCCTCAGTTTTTGTTTGTCTGGGAAAGTATTTCTTCTTTTTGTTTGAAGAATAATTTTACCAGATATACTATTCTAGGATAAAATATTTTTTTCTTAGGACTTTAAATATGTCATGCCATGCTTTCCTGGCACCTAAGATTTCTACTGCCAGGGGTATTGGAGCTCTGTTTTATATTATGTTTCTTTTCACTTGCTGTTTTTAGGATCATTTCTTTACCCTTGACTTTTGGGAGTTTTTTGTTGTTTTTGTTGTTAAATGCCTTGAGGTAGTCTTCTTTGCTTGTGTTCTATATCCTTCTAGGGTTTGGATATTAATATCTTTCACTAGGTTTGGGAAGCTCTCTGAGTAAGCTTTCTACCCCCATCTCTCTACCTCTTTTATAAGCCCCATAACTCATAGATTTTCACTTTTTGGGCTATTTTCTAGATTATATAAATGTGATTCATTGTTTTTCATTCTTTTTTCTTTTGTCTACTTTAGGTATTTTCAAATAGCTTGTATTCAAGCTCACTAATTATTTCTTCTGTTTGATCAATTCTGCTATTAAAAGACTCTGATGTATTCTTTAGACTGCGAATTACATTTTTCAACTTCAGAATTTCTATTTTATTCTTTTTATTTCAATTTCTTTGTTAAGTCTATCTGATAGAATTCTGAATTTCTTTTCTGTGTGTTTTTTCAAAACAGATATTTTGAATTATCTGAAAGGTCACATATCTTTGCTTCTTCATGACTGGTCTCTGGTGCCTTATTTAGTTCATTTGGTGAGGTCGTATTTTCCTGGATTGTGCTGATGTTAGTAGATATATATTTTTTAATTATATGATATGTTCTTTTTTTTTTAAGAAAGGAAAGAAGAAAAGAAAGAGAAAAGGAGTAAAGGAGAGGAAGAAAGAGGAAGAAAAAGAGGGAGAGAGAACAGGAATGTTGCTTTATTCTAAAAATGGGTATTAATAATGGCTGATCAATATTTTGTGTATTTAGAGTAGAGAATGTATATTTTGTGTATTTAAAATGGAGAGCTCTATAAATATTTATTAAGTTTACTTGTTCCGGATCTGAGTTCAAGTCCTGGTTGTCCTCATCAATTTTCTGTCTCGTTGGGTCTAAATCTTTTTATGGGTCTTATGAATCTGGGTGTTAGGATCATTAGCTCTTATTGTTGCATTGATCCTTTTACCACTATATCTTTGTTGCTTTGAAATCTATCTTATCAGATACGAGAATTGCAACTCCTGCTTTTTATTTATTAATTTATTTTTGCTCTCCATTTGGTTGGTAAGTCTTTCTCCATCCCTTTGTTTTGAGTCTTTGTGTATCTTTGGATATAAAATGGGTCTGGATGCAGCATACCATTAGGTTTTGGCTGTATCTTTTGATTGGGGGATTTAGTTGACTTAAATTTAGGGTTACTGCCATTTGGTGTTAACTGGCTATTTTATCCATTCGTTTATGTAAATTCTTCTTTATGTTGATGTACTTTACCTTTTGGTATATCTTTAGAAAGGTTAATACTGGTTATTCCTTTCTATGTATAATGCTTCTTTCAGAAGATTTTGCAAAGCAGGCCTGGTGGTAATAAAATCTCTGAGTACTTGCTTGTTCATAAAAGATTTTATTTTTCCTTCAATTATGAAGCTTAGTTTGGCAGGATATGAAATTCTGGGCTGAAAGTTCTTTTCTTTAAGGATGTTGAATATTGGCCCCCACTCTCTTCTGGCTTGTAGGGCCTCTGCTGAGAGATCTGCTGTAAGTGTATTAGGCTTCCCTTTGTGGATAACCTGACCTTTCTCTCTGGCTGCCCTTAGTATTTTGTCCTTCATTTCAACCCTGGTGAATCTGACAATTATGTGCCTTGGGGTTAATCTTCTTGAGGAATATCTTTGTGGTGTTCTCTGTATTACCAGGGGTTGAATATTGTCCTGCTTTGCTAGATTTGGAAAGTTTTCCTGAATAATATCCTGAAGAGTATTTTCCAGCTTGGATTCATTCTCTCCATCACATTCAGGTACGTAAATTAGGTCTTTTTACATAGTCCCATATTTCTTGGAGACTTTGCTCATTCCTTTTTAACCTTTTTTCTCTATTCTTATCTTCTCATTTTATTTCATTAAGTTGGTCTTCGACGTCTGTTATCCCTTCTTCTGCTTGATCAGTTTGGCTATTCAAACTTGTGCATATTTTACTAAGTTGTCGTATTGTGTTTTTTAACTCTGTTAGTTCATTTATATTCCTCTCTATATTGTCTATTCTTGTTAGCATTTCGTCAAACCTTTTTTCAAAGTTCTTAGTTTTTTTACATTGGATTGGAACAAGTTCTTTTAACTCCCAGAAGTTTCTTATCATCCACCTTCTGAAGCCTATTTCTGTTAATGGTACACAGTCCTTCTCCATCAGGGCTTGTTCTGTTGCTGATGAGAAACTATAATCCCCTGTAGAGAAAGAAGGGTTCTGATTTTGGGTATTCTCACCCTTTTTAGGCTGGTTTCTTCCTTTTGTTATAAATTTACCCATCTGTCATCTTTACAATTACCACCTTTCTAAATAGGTTTCTTAGTGGACATCCAGTTTATTGATTCCCAGTGCTGGAATGTGAGCAACCCACTGTGCTGGCTAAAACAGCAGTGTTAAGATTGATAGTGCTCTTCTGCCTGGGAATCTCTGGTCTGGCTTTCTTCTTGAGTCCGTAATAAGGAGCTCTGCCTTCCTGGAGCTCCAAACATCGGTCAGAAGGGGAACCAGTCCTGTTTACTCTGCACGAAGAGCTGCCACACCGAGGCACTGGCAAAACTGCTGCAGTGGCCACAAGAGTCACGCTGGCGACCCGTGGGGCTCCTCCACTGGGAATCTTCTGGTCTGTGGGTAACGAAAATTTGTCTGAAAGTGTGGCGTCCTCTCGTTCTCTGTGCTTTCACTGGGAGCTACAATCCCAAGCTGTTAACGATCAGCCATCTTGGATCCTGTTATTCAGTGTCTGGGCATTAAAGTGTTAACTGTTTATTCTTTGCAGTCTGGGCTTGTTTGTACTCATTCTTTTTGGGTAGAATTTCCAGATATTCAAAAGGAATTGGGTGTTGTGATCTAAGCTGTATCTGCTCTTTGGAGGACATCACATCCAGTAGCACTGTGATTCTGTCAGATGTATGCAGGTGCCACCTTAATGGTTTTGAATAAGATCTGGAAGAATTCTCAGGATTACTAGGCAGAGATTTTGTTTTTTCTCTTACTTTATTCCAAACAAATGACATCTCTGTCTCTCTGCTTTGAACCACCTGGAGCTGGGGGTGGAGTGGCAGAAGCAACCCCTGTGGCTACAACTCCTAGGGCTGTGCTGAGGGAGACCTTAAGCCGGCACAGTACAGAGTCTCACCTAAGACTTGTAACCACTCTCTGGCTACCACCTATATTTGCTCAATGTCCTGGGGTTCTACAATCAACAGGTGGCAAAGCTAGCCAAGCCTGTGTTATTCCCTTCTAGGTGGTGAGTTCCTCCAGGCCTGGGTGGATCCAGAGGTGCCATCTGGGAGCCCAGGTCTACAGTCAAAAACTGTAGAAGTTCACCTAGTGTTCTATTATACTGAGGCTGAGCTGGCACTCACCACAAGATGCAGTTTTTCCAAAAGACTCTTTTCTCCTCTTTCCAAAAGCAGAGTAGCCTCACCCAGTGCTCATGGCCACCTCACGACTACAGAGATCTTCCCTGAGTCAGATGAGAGACCACTCCCCTTTAGGGTGAGTCCTAGGCCAGGAAGCATTCACAACAAGCTAACTGAAGAGGCCTTGGGCCTTAGGGTAACATCAGCAGTAGTCTGCCTTCCATATTGATTTGGACCTTGGAGCACTTTACACTTCTATAGTGAGGCTTGTGGGAATTCAAGTTCTGACCATTGGGAATGGTGATTCCCCTCTGGCTACAGCTGGTTTAAATGCATCCTCCATAGGCAGATGTCAGAAGAGTTTGGTCTGGTATTGCTTTCTGCCGTAATAATGGCAGTACTGAATTCAATCCTTCACAATTGCTGGCTTTACTCCACCTCAGGGCACAGAAATGCTCTCTGTTCCATGCTGCTGCCAATGAATCAGGAAGGGCTTGTGTTGGGGAGACTGTTTATCCTACATATTTAGTGATTCTTTTAGCAATATGAAGTTAAAATCAAGTACTGTGAGTGCTCACCTGATTTTGGGGTCTTACAAAAGTGCTGTGTGTGTGTGTGTAGTTGTTGAATTGGTGTCCTTGTGGCCAGAGTTGGGGGCAATCACTGGAGTCTTGCATTCTGTCATATGCTCCACCTCCCTCCCAGCCAATAATGTTATATCCAGCCAATCTAAGTTTTCAAAATGAATGATAATAGTGACACACGTTATCAAACCCTCTTGGATACAGCAAAAGCAGTGCTAAGAGAAAAGGTTGTAGCACTGAATATTTGCATCAAAAATTTGAAAGATCACAAGTTGACAACATAACATCACACCTCAGGGAAGTAGAGAAAGAAAAACACCAAACCCAAATCTAGCAGAAGTAAATAAGTAACAAGGATCAAAGCAAAATTAAATTATTTGAAACAAAAAATACAAAGATCAGTTAAAAAAAACCAAATGGTTCTTTGAAAAGAAACAAAAACTTGATAGACCATTAGCTATACTAACCAGGAAAAGAAGAGAGAAGTTTCAAATAAGCTCAATTAGAAATGGAAATGGAAACATTACAACCAAGACACCACAGAAATACAAAAGATGATTAGAGACACTATGCACACTTTTATGTGCACAAAATAGAAAAATCTAGAGGAAATGGATACATTCCTAGAAATATTATACCCTCCTAGTTTGAATCAGGAAGAAATAGAAATCTTAAACTAACCAGTAACAAGCAGTAAGATTGAATCAGTAATTTAAAAAATCGTCAACAAAATGACAACAAAAGCCCAGAGCCTGATGGGTTCACAGCAGAATTCTAGCAGACCTTCAAGGAAAAACTGATATCAATCCTACTGAAACTATTCCAAAAACCTGAGAAAGAGGGCATCCTCCCTAACTAGTTCTGGGGAGCCTGTATTGCCCTGATAACAAAGCCGGGAAAGGATACAACAACAAAATAAAACTACAGACCAATCTCTCTGAACATTGATGCAAAAATCCTTGACAAAATACTAGCAAACTTAAGGTAACAGCGCATCATAAGTAGGTGCTAAGCTATGAGGACCCAAAGACATAAGAATGATACAATGGACTTTGGGATCTCAGGGGAGATGGTGGGAGGTGGGTGAGGGATAAAAGATTACACACTGGGTACAGTGTACACTGCTCAGGTGATGGGTGATGGGAGCACCAAAATCTTAGAAATCACCGCTAAAGAACTTATTCATGTAACCAAACATCATCTATTCCCCCAAAACCTATTGAAATAAAAAAGTAAATTTAAAACAAACAATCAAAAAGAAACTGGGATTTTAAGTACACATCAAAGTGATTCCAAAAGTGTGTTCCACAGAAGACTAGACCCAGGAGACATATTCTGTGAAATTCAAAAGTCTTTCATGGACATGATAATGAGATATACAACAGTGAAAAAATTTTATAAAGTGTTTTAAACGCTGTGTCTCATAGCATACATTCGAAGTTCACAGTACACATTAATATACACAGGTTCTTAAATGCCATACAGTAAAGAAACAAATTTAACTTTGTTAACCCAAGTTCTCCACATTTACTTAGCCATCCAACATTTTTAGCCATGTAACACTTATCTTCTCTAAGAAAATTTTTGGAAGTGCCAGATTTGAATCATAATTCTGACTTAATAAGTAGAGAGAATACATTTTTGTGGCAGAACTGGCTCACCTAGAGGCTCACATGCAGTATGAATCTTCAGAGGATGTGTTTATTGGCAGGCAGAGAATGGAGTTGGGTCCAATATTCTCTGGATCTGGTTTGGCAGTGCAATCTTGCTTAGTGTCTCAGAATAATTATATTACCTCTTTCTTCCAGATAACACACTTTCATATACATTCTAAATGAACTTGGCATTCTGGTATTGGTGGGGCTAGGGTATCTCCTTTTCAATATACTTGATCATGCTAGTAATCCACAAACATGTTGGAAAATCAGTATCACCTGAGACATCTTGTTTAAAATATAGATTCTCAAGTTCCACTACTGAGATTCTCTACTAGGAGGCCTGAGGCAGGCCCTAGGCATACTTGTGTACATATGTCCCATCCATTAATGAAGACCCAGCAGAATTTATGAAGCTACCCTACATACCAGAAACTGGGAGCCACTGAGCACATCTCAATTTATCCTCCATTCTGACTTCCTTAATTCTATTCTAAGATTTCAAGCCACATTCCCCTGCTCATATAAAACCAATTTTACTAATTTTTTTCCAGTAAAATTTTATGAGCCATGGCAATCAAATACTTTAGTAAGATCCCAATATGCAGTTCATGATGCATTTTCTTTATTATTTTGGAAATGAGAGTTGCACACCCATAAAATTTGTTGAATATAATTTGTTTGGAGTAATCCTGTGTAATTTATATCTAATGATTTATCTGTCTTTTCAAAGTTTGGTGATTTATGTACTTATTTTTTTCATTACAATGTAATGGAACAATTCAGGCTACCTTTGTATTTATTAGATAGTGATTTTTTGGATATTATTTTATTTCAGACAAAGCTTTATTTTCATTGTTCTTCTATTTTGCCATTTTTAAACAACCCCTAACATTTTAGCATGAATATTAGCTAATTCCCACATCTCTTCACTCTTGTATCTCATTATTACATGTCTAATTTTTTCCTATTTGCAGCTATATCAACAGTTCTATAGAATAGAATCAAAGTAATTAAAAACATTATTTTAGTTAAATTTAAAGAATAAGTTTAATTTCTCAGACATTTTCAAAGTTATGTCTTGGGTAATAAAATCATTCTATAATGTAAGGTATTATTAACTTCTCAATGTACTTTCTCATAATAACTTTTCAGATCCTACAACAATAACTTGATGGTATAGGGAAGATAATATCTCCATGGAAAAAATATGACTACTATGGGTCAGAGAAACTAACTTAATTGGAGACCACACATAAGCAGAACAAGAACATGGGGCTCCTTATGTCCAGCTCAGAGTTATCTCTGAAAATACTGAAATGAATTGGTGTCCCTAGGTTGCCTTGATGAAGGAAATGTTCTCCAACTCATTTACAGGAAAGAAATCTGTTAAAGCATTTCATTTGTATGGAAAGAACACAGTTTCTCATTATTATTATGGGGTATTTATTAGCTTCTTAGTATAATAGCATAGGGAAACTAAGAAAGAAAACAAGCAAGATGAAATTTAGTAGCTAAAAGAGGAAGTTTTTAGAGAAAGGTGATTGTATCCATTATAAAATCACCCTGGGAGATAATAAAAATCAACTCTATTACAATTCAATTCATTAAAGTAAAGACTTCTATGTACCATAGAGTCCCATTAATTTAATTTGCAACATTTCTCCTCACATGAAAGTGCCATACTTTGTAAAAATTTCAGTGGGATAAAGCCAACATATGAGAATATCTCTAGGCTTACTCCATGAACATTAGTGTTAGAGCACCAGAACTTGTACCTATATCCATGAGGAAAAATTGCTGTCCTTTCCAGAATAAAGAGAGTCTGGTATGGTTAACTTGCTGCCCAGTGGGTGATTGCTTTCAAGAAATAGCACTATATGAATATGATCGGGGTTATGCTTCTGTAAAGGTCTAATATTATGCCACAGATTGTTGTTTAAATGTGTTTAACTTTCTTCTAAAGATGCTATTGATTTGCATTAGAACAACAGAAGTATTATGATTCTCTCACTGTGCCTTGCCAGGAACTTCAAACTACATCTTTTTTTAGCATTGATACATCCAACACCGCATGGTCTGCTGTACTGCATGTCCTATTCCACATGTGTGCATGCCAGTTAAGACTGTCACCAAGGCCAGTTTGTGCTCTGGTCCTCGGTCAACGCTGAAAAATTTTGTGTCAATCAACACGTGAGCTAGAGCAGTATTACCAAGTGTGAATTCTACTGCCTCCAGGACCCAAAGACTCTCCATAAATCCCTTAATTTTCATTGGGTTTATTTCCCATGCCCCGGAGCTCACATATTTTACAAAGGCCTTTGGCATGCTAGAAACTTCATGCTATCCAGCCCGATCAGTGTAAAGTCATCAACGTGATGTTTTATGGGATTTCCAGATGACCCAGATTTATTTGGACTATTCAGGTAGAATAGCCCTAGGAGAGAAAATAAAAAATACACATTATTTCCCATTGTAAAACAATATACGTTGCCTTTGATTTCCCTTTCCTGACTGACATAGAAAAGAATTTATTCCCCAAATAATGTCTTCACACCATGTATATTAGACTGTGTTAATCTGCTAGTTACTATATCTGGCATGGCTATCACAATAATTAGGAGCACTGCTTGTCTGAAGGTGTGATCCTGTACCATCACTTCCTAGGATATGTCTGGTTTCTGCAAAAGCAAGACATGAAATAAATGGAAATATAATTAGGCATTTACTTCTTCCCAATAACATAATCACCCGGTAGGTCTTGCAACCATACCTAATACATGCATTTCAACATGTTCATCTACCCGAAACTTTTATTCTCTGTTTTCAGAGTGTGTCAGAGAAATTCCAGCATTTTTGTTTCACTTCTCATGAGCCATCTTTTTTCCATGTTCTGAAGAGTTTTGCTAAATTGCTGCTCAAAGTATGCTTATTGTAATTAGCAGATAGGTTTTGTTTAGAAAGTGGATTTGAAAATCACTTTTAATAGGTTGGTTAAGTGTGGTCATATTTATTTATATCACTGATATATTTAATGTCAACTCTATTTATTTGTTATTAATGCATAATGGTTGTACACATTTTTGGGGTATTTGGTAAAATTTTGATACAGGCATACAATATGCAATGATGAAACAAGGGCAATTGGGGCAGTCATTGCTCCAAACATTCACCCCTTCTTTATAGTAAAATCGTTACAGTTTCTCTTCTCCAATAACTTTGACGTACACAACAAATTATTGTTAACTAAAGTTGCCCTACTTTACTATCAAACATTAGATCTTATTCCTTTTATCTAACTTCATTTTTGTGCCCATCAACTAATTTCTCTTCTTCACCCCACCCCCATACTTCTCAGCCTCTGGTAACCACCAACCATTTCCTTTCATGAGATTCACTTTTTTTAGCTCTCACATATGAATGGAACCTTTGATATCTGGCTTTCTGTGCTGAATATTTCACTTAACTTAATGGCTTCCAGTTTCATCCATGTAGTTGCAAATGACAGGATGCCATTCTTTTTTATGGCTGAATAATATTACATTGTATATATCTCACCACATTTTATTCATCCATTTATATTTTGGTGGACACAGATTAATTCCATATCTCGGTTATTGTAAGCACTGCTGTAATGAATATGGAAGTGCAGATATCTCTTTATATACTGATTTATTTTCCTTTGGATATATACCCAGCAGTGGGGTTGCTAAATTATGTGGTATTTTTAGTTTTCGTTTTTGAGGAATTTTCTTACTGTTTTCCATAGTGTGTGTACTAATTTACATTCCCACTAACAGTGTATGGGTATTTCTTTCATATCCTCACCAGCATCCATTATTTTTGTCTTTTTGATAAAAACCATTTTAACTGAGGTGAGATAATATCTCATTGTGGTTTTTTATTTTTATTTCCCTCATGGTTAATTATGTTGAGGGTTTTTTTTCATATACCTTTTGGTCATCTGCATCTCTTATTTTGAGAAATGTCTATTCACATCTTTTTTTCATCAGATTACAATTGATAATTGAACAACATGAGGGTTAGAAGTACTGACTTCTGTGTGGTCAAAAATCTATGTATAACTTTTGGCTTCCCAGAAACATAACTGCCAATATAGTCTACTGTTGACCAGAAGCCTTACTGGTAATATAAACAGTTAACAGATATTTTTTCTGTTCTATGTATTATATGCTATATTCTTACAATAAAGAAAGCTAGAGAAAACAATATGTTATCAAGAAAATCACAAGAGAAAATACATTTACAGTACTACACTGTATTTATTGATACTGTAAGTTTACATTGTCTGTTTAAAAGATGAATGCTTTGAAACGACAAGCAACACAGCTGCAAATCTAAATCTGTGGTACATACCAAGCAATTCAACTTTTTCATGTAAAATCATGACTTTTCTCTGCTTCTTGGGAACACTTCCAGGATCACTAGTGGTACTTTATATAGGTCCCATGGTGTTCTATAAGGTTTGAGGTATTGCACTAAACACAATGAAAAATAAACAAGAACTATGAGAGATTACTTTTTACTGTGAGACACAATTTCCCGGAAAGACAAGTTACTCATGCAGAGATTATTCGTGTCTCACAGTGAATCAAATAGACTAGTATCTACATATATTTTATGCATTCATGAAATGTTTACCTTTTAAAAATATTTTTGGTATTTCTGTGCTACATGGTTCAGTATGAGTTTCTTTCAAGTTGTCAAAAATCTCCAAAATGTTTTTTAATACATTTATTTTAAAAAATTTCAGTATAAGGAGATCCATGTAGTTCAAACCTATGTTTTTCAAGGGTCAACTATATGTGTTATTTTTGCTTCTGAGTGACTTATATATTCTGGTTATTAATCCCTCATCAGATGAAAAGTTTTTAAATATTTTTCTCCCATTTTGTAGACTTTTTTTCCACTTTCTTAATTGTTTCATTTGTTGTGGAGAATATTTTTAGCTTGATAATCCTGCTCATCTGTTTTTGCTTTGGTTACCTGTGCTTTTGAGGTCTTGCTCAAAACTGTTTGCCAAGACCAATGTCCTGAAGCATTTTCCCATTTTTAAGTAGTTTTATAGTTTTACAGCTTGCATTTAAGACTTTAATCCATTTGGATTCAATGTTTGTATAAAGTGAGAAAAGTGGTCTAGCATGATTCTTCTGCATATGGTTAATCAGTTTTGTCAGCACCATTTATTAACAAGACTCATGTTTCCACAAATGTATGTTCTGGTATCTGGTATGGTTTGAATGTATGTCTTTCCAAATCTCATGTTGAAATGTAATCTCCAATATTGGAGGGGGGCCTTGTGGAAGGTATTGAATCATGGGGGCAGATCCATACAGAATGGCTTAGCCCCATCCTCTTGTTGATGAGTGAGTTCTTGCTAATCACAAGATCTAGATGTTTAAGAGTCTAGAACCTCTCTGTTCTCTCTCTCTTTCTCCTTTCAGCATGTGATATACTGGCCTCCTTTCACTTTCTGCCATAATTGGAAGCTTCCTGAAGTATTAGTAGGAGCAGATACCAGCACCATACTTCTCATACAGTCTGTAGAAGTGTGAAAAAAATAAACCTTTTTTCTTTATAAATTAACCAGCCTCAGATATTTCTTTATAGCAATGGAAGAATGAACTAACACAGCACTTTTGTTGGACATAAGGTGGCTGTAGATATGTGGATTTATATCTGGGTTCCCTATTCTGTTCCACTCGTCTGTGTGTCTATTTTTATGCCAGTACCATGCTCTTTTGGTTACTATGGTGTTGTAATACATTTCGAAGTCAGGTCGTATGATGTTTTCAGCTTTGTTCCTTTTGCTCAGGAGTGCTTTGTCTGTCTATTTGGGGTTTTTGTTGTTCCATAAAAATCTATAAGCCCCTGGCTGGGGCCGCTGCCTTTCTTTCAGAGATGCCCTGTCTAGAGAGGAGGAATCTAGAGAGACAGTCTGGCTACAGTGGCTTTGCCAACCTGTGGTGGGCTCCACCTAGTTTGAACTTCCTTGTGGCTTTGTTTACACTGTGATGGGAAAATTGCCTACTCAAGCCTCAGTAATGGCATACATCCCTTCTCACACCGAACTCAAGCATACCAGGTTGACTTCAGACTGCTTTACTGACAGTGAGAATTTCAAGCCAGTGGATCTTAGCTTGCTGGGCTCTGTGGGGGGTGGGATCCACTTAGGAAGACCACTTGGCTCCCTGGCTTCAGCCCCCTTTCCATGGGAGTGAATGGTTCTGTCTCGTTGGCTTTCTGGGAGCCACTAGAATATGAAAAAAAAAACCTCTTGCATTTATGTCGACGTCTGTCCAAACAACTGCCAAGTTTTGTGCTTGAAACCTAGGGCTCTGTTGGCGTGGGCACCTGAGGGAATCTCTTGGTCTATGAGTCGTGAAGACTGTGGGAAGAGCATAGCTTTTGTTCCATAAAAACATAGATTTGTTGTTTCATAAAAATCTTAGAAATTATTTTTTCTATTTCATCATTTTTAATGAGGTATGTCATTTTAATTTTGATGCAATTACATTGAATTTGGAGATCATTTGGTAGTATAAACATTTTTAACAACATTATTCGAACCTATGAACATGGACTATCTTTTCACTTTTTTTATGTTCTCTCCAATTTTTTAAAAACCTTTTTATAGTTGTCTTTCTATAGAGCTTTCACACCTTTGGCTAAGTTTATTCTTAATTATATTATATTTCTTGTAGCTATTGTCAATGAGATTGCTTTCCTAATTTCCTTTTCAGATTGTTTGCTGTTGGTATACAGAAATGCTACTGATTCTTGAATGTTGATTTTGTGTTCCACAACTTTATTGATTTTTTTTTAGTCTAACAACATTTTTAGTGTACTGTTCAGATTTTTCTAAATGTAAAATTATTTTGTCTGCAAACAAGAATAATGTGATTTTTTTTTTCTTTTTCAGTTTAGATGTCCTTTATTTCTATGTCTTGCCTAATTGCTTTGGCTAGGACTTCCAGTGTATTGAATAAAAATGGTAAAAGTGGGCATCTTTGTCTTGTTTCAAATATTAGAGAAAAGACTTTTTTTTTCCTGTTCAGTTCATACTCAGTTTATTGAAACTTTTTATTATGAAAATGTTGAATTTTGTTGAATAATTTTTCAGCATCTATTGAAATGTTTACATGGTTTTTATCCTTGATTCTGTTAGTGTGATGTATCATGTTTATGGATTTACACATGTTGAATTATCCTTTACTCTCTACTTGATCATGGTGATTGATCTTTTTAATATGTTTTTGTGATTGGCTTGCTATTATTTTGTTGAGGATTTTCACATCTATATCCATCAAGAATATTGGCCTGTAGTTTTCTTTTTTCTTAAGCCCTATTTTGGTATCAGAATAATGTTGGTCTTGTACAATAAGTGTAGAAATATTGTCTCCTCTTTATTTTTTTGAATAGTTTGAATAAAAATTGTATTAGTTCTTATTGAAATGTTTTATAGAATTTGGTTTTAAAGTTATCAGTTCCTGGGTTTTTCTTTCTTGACAGATGGAAACCCTACAAGCCAGAAGAGCGTGGGGGCCAATATTCAACATTCTTAAAAAAAAGAATTTTCAGCCTAGAATTTCATATCCAGCCAAACTAAGCTTCATAAGTGAAAGAGAAATAAAATCCTTTATTGACAAGCAAATGCTAAGGGATGTTGTCACTGCCAGGCCTGCCTTACAAGAGCTCCTGAAGGAAATGCTACATATGAAAAGGAAAAACCAGCATCAGCCACTGCAAATACATACCAAATTGTAAAGACCATCAACACTATGAAGAAACTGTATTAACTAATAGGTAAAATAACCAGCTAGCACCATAATTACAGGATCAAATTCACACATATAAATATTAACCTTAAATGTAAAATGGGCTAAATACTCCAATTAAAAAACACAAACTGTCAAACTGGTTAAAGAGTCAAGACACATTGGTGTGAAACCCATCACCTGTGCAAGGACACACATAGGCTCAAAATAAAGGGATGGAAGAACATTTACCAAGGAAACGGAAAGAAAAAAAAAAGGCAGTGGTTGCAATCCTAGTCTCTGATAAAACAGACTTTCAACCAACAAAGATCAAAAAAGACAAAGAAGGGCATTACATAATAGTAAAGATATCAATGCAACAAGGAGAGCTATCTTAAACATATGTGAACCCAATACAAGAGCACCCAGATTTATAAAGCAAGTTCTTAGAAACCTACAAAGAGATTTAGACTTCCACACAATAGTGGAAGACTTTAATGTCCCACTGTCAATATTAGAGAGATCAATAATATAGAAAATTTACAAGAATATTCAGGACATCAATGCAGCTCTGGACCTAACATACCTAATAGACATCTATAGAATGCTCCACTTCATATGAAGAGAATATACATTCTTCTCAGCACCAGATAACATTCTATAACTAACCACTTAATTGGAAGTAAAACACTCCTCAGCAAATGCAAAAGAAAGAAAATCATAATGAACAGTCTCACAGACCACAGTGCAATCAAATTAGAACTCAGGATTAAGAAATTCACTCAAATCTGTACAACTACAATGAAACTGAATAACTTCTCCTGAATGACTATTGGGTAAATAATGAAATTAAGGCAAAAATAAATAAGTTCTTTGAAACCAATAAGAACAGAGGCACAATGTACCAGAATCTCTGGGACACGGTTAAAGCAATGTTTAGAGGAAAATTTATAGCACTAAAGTCCCACAGGAGAAAGCAGGAAAGATCTAAAGTTGACACCCTAATATCACAATTAAAAGAATTAGAGAAGCAAGAGCAAACACATTCAAAAGCCAGCAGATGACAAGAAATAACTAAGATCAGAGAAGAAGTGAAAAAGAGAGAGATACAAAAAACCCTTCAAAAAAATCAATGAATCCAGGAGCTGGTTTTTAAAAAGATTAACAAAATAGATAGACCACTAGCAAGATTAATAAAGTAGAAAGTAGAGAAGAATCAAATAGACACAATAAAAAATGGTAAAGGGAGTATCACCACTAATCACACAGAAATACAAATTACCATCAGAGAATACTATAAACATTTCTATGTAAATAAACTAGAAATTCTAGAAGAAATGGATAAATTGCTGGACACAGACACCCTCCCAAGACTAAACCTGGAAGAAGCCGAATTCCTAAGTAGACCAATAATAAGCTCTGAAATGGAGGCAGTAATTAATAGCCTACCAAACAACTAAAAAAAAAAAAAAAAAGCCCAGGATCAGAAAGATTCTCAGCCAAATTCTGCCAGAGGTACAAAGAGGAGCTGGTACTATTTCTTCTGAAACTATTCCAAACAATAGAAAAAGTGGGATGCCTCCCTAACTTATTGTATGAGGCCAGCATCATCCTGATACCAAAACCGAGCAAGGCACAGCAAAAAAAGAAAATTTCAGGTCAATATTCTTTATGAACATTGATGTGAAAATTCACAATAAAATACTGGCAAACCAAATCCAGCAGCACATCTAGAAGCTTATCCACCAGTATTGAGTCAGCTTCATCCCTGGGATGCAAGGGTGGTTCAAAATATGCAAATCAATAAACACAATCCATCACATAAACAGAACAAATGGAAAAAAATTACATTATTATCTCAATAGATGCAGAAAAGACCTTTGATGAAATTCAACACCCTTTCAAGATAAAAACACTCAATAAACTAGGTATTGATGAAATGTATTTCAAAACAATAAGATCTGCTTATGACAAACCCACAGCAAATATCACACTGCACGGGCAAAAGCTGGAAGCATTCCCTTTGAAAACTGGCACAAAACAAGATGCCCTCTCTCACCACTCCTATTCACATTGTATTGGAAGTTTTGGCCAGGGCAATTAGGCAAGAAAAGGAAATAAAGGGTATTCAAATAGGAAGAGAGGAAGTCAAATTGTCTCTATTTGCAAATGACTTGATTGTATATTTAGAAAACCCCATTGTCTCAGCTCAAAATCTCCATATGCTGATAAATACCTTCCGCAAAGTCTCAGGATACAAAATCAATGTGCAAAAATTACAAGCATGCTTATATACCGTTAACAGACAGAGACCCAAATCATGAGTGAACTCCCATTCACAATTACTACAAGAATAGAATACCTAGGAATACAACTTACAAGGGATGTGAAGGACCTCTTTAAGGAGAACTATAAACCACTGCTCAAGGAAAGAAGATATCAAAAAATGAATAGGAAGAATCAATACCATGAAAATGGCCATACTGCCAAAAGTAATTTATAGATTCAATACTATTACCATCAATCTACCATTGACTTTCTTCACAGAATTGGAAAAAAACTACTTTAAATTTCATATGGAACAAAAAAGAGTCTGCATAGCCACAACAATCTTAAGCAAAGAGAACAAAGCTGGAGGCATCACGCTACCTGATATAAACTTTACTACAAGATTACAGCAGCCAAAACAGCATGTTATTGGTGCCAAAATAGATATATAGACCAATGGAATGGAACAGAGGCCTCGGAAAGAACAAACACCACACAACTATAACCGTCTGATCTTTGACAAACCTGACAAAAAGAAACAATGGGGAAAGGATTCCCTATTTAATAAATAGTGTTGGGAAAACGTGCTAGCCATATGCAGAAAACTGAAATTGGATCCCTTCCTTAGACCTTATACAAAAATTAACTCAAGATGTATTAAAGACTTAAATGCAAGTCTTAAAACCATTAAAAACCCTAGAAGAAAACCTAGGCAATACCATTCAGGACATAGGCATGGGAAAAGTCTTCATGACTAAAACATCAAAAGCAATGGCAACAAAGGTCAAAATTGACAAATGGGATTTAATTAAACTAAAGAGCTTCTGCACAGCAAAATAAACTGTAATAAGAGTGAACAGGCAACCTACAGAATGGTAGAAAAATTTTGCAATCTATTAATCTCACAAAGAGCTAATATCCAGAATCTACAAAGAACTTAAACAAATTTACAAGAAAAAAGCAAACAACCCCATTAAAAAAGTGGGGGAAGAATATGAACAGACACTTCTCAAAGGAATATTTTTATGCTGGCAACAAACATATGAAATAAAGTTAATAATCACTGGTCATTAGAGACATGCAGATCAAAACGACAATGAGATGTCATCTCACACCAGTAAGGATGGCGATCATTAAAAAGTCAGGAGACAGATGCTGGAGAGGATGTAGAGAAATAGCGACACTTTTACACTGTTGGTGGGAGTGTAAATTAGTTCAATCATTTTGGAAGTCAGTGTGTCGATTCCTCAAGGATCTATAACTAGAAATACCATTTGACCCAGCAATTTCATTATTGCATATATACCCAAAGGATTATAAATCATTCTACTATAAAGACATATGCACATGTATGTTTATTGCAGCACTGTTCAGAATAGGAAAGGCTTGGAACCAACCCAAATATCTATCAGTGATAGACTGGACACAGAAAATGTGGCACATATACACCACAGAATACTAGGCAGTCATAAGAAAGGATGAATTCATGTCCTTTGCAGGGACATGGATGAAGCTAGAAACCATCATTCTCAGCAAACTGACGCAAGAACAGAAAACCAAACACCACATGTTCTCACTCATGAGTGAGAGTTGAACAATGAGAACACACGGACCTGGGAGGGGAACATCACACATTGGGGCCTGTTGGAGGGTGGGAGTCCAAGGGAGGGATAACATTATAAGAAATAACTAATGTAGATGATGGGTTGATGGGTACAGCAAACCACCATGGCACGTGTACACCTATGTAACTAACTTGCATGTTCTGCACATGTATTCCAGAACTTAAAGTATAATAATGAATAAAGAAAAAACACAGGAAAAAGTGAACAGCAAAAGGTGTTCATAAATCAGTATAGCATAAATTTGTTATCTTTGTATACTGTCAAGGTACACAAAAGGCAGCTGCGTGAATGGACTGCTAATCGCTGGATCATTTGTGAAGCACTCTTTTACAATTGACCTATCTTATAACAACTAGAGCCAGAGTTCATAAATGCATGCTATGAAAGCTATACCCACTTCTTCATCTATGCAGATGCCAAGAAAGAGAATGTCACTCACTGAGCTCAAGCTGAAGCCACCGGCAGTCCATTTGGATTGGTAGACTAGATGAAACGTTGGCATCCAGGCCACAGTCTACACAGAGTGTCTGTTCTTAGCAAGAATCTAAAGTTGCCTTTATCTTTCTGGCTAGTATTTTTGAAAGAGTTAGAAGATTTGTTTGAGTCTGTATTGTTGTACATTATGTCAGTTTTGAAATTGTAATCTTGGAATGTTATGACTTTGTAGAAGGTTTTATTTGATTTGCTTTGGAGAAATAATTTTTGAGTTTGATTTATCTGGGATATTGTCCTATGGGGAGAATTTGGGCCATCAGGGCAAAAAAGGCCTTGATTATATTCCGAATGAATCTGAAATATTATTTGAAAATTTTTTCATGTTATTTGACTGTGACACTTACAGAAGAGCACCTTCTCCCAAAACAAACAAAAATAAACCCATCAGAGTTTTGAGAAACTTTATTCTTTAGTAATAAGACTATATCCTCTTTTCCACTTTCTTCAATAATTTTTTGATCTTCAATCTGATAAAATATGAAATTCAGAAATTAAAACTATATCCTATTTTCCAAACTCTATCTTCAATAACATTTTTAGCTCAAATCTGTTAAAATATCAAATTCACAAACATTTTTAATAATCAGTAAACAAAGTAATGTTTGAATTTGAGTAAATTCAGAAATCGTTATCAATTTTATATTCACTGCCACTGTATTTTTAAAATAAAATTCAGAATCTTATAATTGTCCCTTCAGTTAAACCACACTCTTTCCAAAATTCATGATTATCTTTTATTTAGTAGCATTGATACAGTAGAAGGTGAAAACTATGTCAATAGTGTCACATTCCATACGAGGGAGGCATTTAACTGGACTATTTTTCACAAAGGAAATAGGCTGATTAAGAAAAAATATAAATCGAAAAGATGTAAACATCTTGAATATCAAAGGTATAAAAGATATATTTGACACGATTTAATGGTTCTGTGCTAGCCTAACTTGTGCTAGCCTGGCTGGCTCCATCATAGCTGCAAGCCTGACAGGCTTGTTGGAGCTTCTCCTCCCTACCTTGGCCCCTCAGGTACATAACTGGGTAACGCTGTACTCAGAGCTCTGAACTGTTGAGGTTTGGGTCACACTGTTCTCAGTACCTGTAACCATTATAACTGCATCCTGCTTGGGAAGCCCATCTGCTATTTTGAATAACACCCCCTTGATAACCAACAATTATGGGAACGCTCCTGCCTCCTGGTTACCAGCTCCCCCTGTTAACTTGCTTGTTCTGCTTCTGTAAAATTCCACTTCAGTAGACTCCCCCTCCCCTTTTCCCTTAGAATGAGCATAAAAAGGAATCAAGGCCCTTCTTCAGGGCCCAGAGATTTTGAGCGTGAGCTGCCTCTCACCGGCAATAAAGCACTCTTCATTTGAAACTCAGAGTGTGGCTCTTTCCTTCTAACTTGCTCAGGTATAACAGTTCACAAGTACAGATGCACAGTGATCTCAATAACTTGTTAGAGATTATTTTATAGATGTTCTTATCTTTGGAATAATACAGATAAATTATCCCCCAAGGATGAAATCTAGGTATAGAATACACTAAATGAAAGTAGAGGCTTCATCCACTTCACTTACTCTTCCTGAGTAAATTTGAAGGTTTATTAAAAAATAATGAATAAAATGCCTGACTGCATTAGAAACTTTGATTGAGCAGATATTAATTAATGGTAGCATGCTTTTAGTCACAATTCTCTCCAAATTAGGACTAGAATCATTCTCTAAATGAGAAAGATCTCAAATCAGTAACTTTACATTCTATGGAACTAGAAAAAGAAGATCAAAGTAAACCTAAACCTAGCAGAATGAAGGGCAGAGTAATGATAAATAAAATATAGAATAGAAAAACAATAGAGAAAATCAGTAAAACTGTCACTTCATTCTTTTAAAAGATTCACAAAATTGATAAACCTTTAGCTAGTGTGACACACACACACACACACACACACACACACAAAACAGAACCAGAGAGAGAGAGTTGTTCCACATAACTAAAATCAGAGATGAGAGTGAAGCCATTCCTAATGACCTTATAGAAATAAAAAGGATTATAAGATAATACTAAAACAATTGGACATCAATGAGTTAGATAATTTATATGAAACAGTTTCCTAGAAACACATCAGTTGCATAAACTGACTCAAGAAGAAATAGAAAGAAAGGATAAGAAATAGAAAGTTTCAACAAGCCTGTAACAAGCAAAGAAATTAAATCAGTAATTAAAAAAATCTCTGGAAAGAGATTTTAGAACCAGGTTCACTGATGAAGTTTAACATGTACTGAAACAAGAATTAACACCAAATCTTCTCAAAATCTTTTAAAAAATAAGAGGAGAAAACACTTTCTAACTCATTCTATGAGGCTAGAATTATACTAATACCACAACCAATAAAAGAAATGGCAAGAAAGTTACAAAATGATATATCTTATGAATGTATATGTAAAACATACTAACAAAATGCTAGCAAACCAAGTCAAACACTTTTTGAAAGTATTATATACATGATTATCATACTGGATTTAACTTATAAATGATGCAAGATAGCCCAACATAAGAAGCTAGTTAATATAATACATCACATTAATAACACTAAATACAAGGACACTAATAACAATAAAGAAGGAAAGAGCATTCAATTATCTCAATTGATACAGAAGGGGCATTTGACAAAATTCAACACCCTTTCATAATAACAACTAAAAATAGAAGGGAACTCCCTCAACATGATAAGGAGCACATCTGAAAAACCCAAAACTAACATCATATTTATTCAACAGTGAAAGACTGAAAATTTTTTATTTAAGATTGGGAACAAAAATTAGGAGGCCTGCTTTCACCACTGCTATTCAGTATTGTACTAAATTTTTTGTCAGAAAAAATTAAATGAGAAAAATAAATAAAAGGCATCTTTTCTGGAAAGAAAGTCAAGCTTGCTATCTCTATTAACAGATGACATGAAAATTTATAAAGCAATTCCTTTTATAATAGCATCTAAAACAATAAACCAAGTAGGTGAAAATCTTATTCTTTGAAAACTACAAAACACTGCTGGCAGAAGTTGAAGACCTAAACACATGAAATGGCAAACCATGTTTATGAACAGGAATACTAAGTATTGTTAAAATGGCAATACCTCTTCAAAGAAAGACAGATTCAATGCAATCTCTATCAAAATTGAAGTGGTATTTTTTTCCAGAATTAGAAAAGCTGCCCTTCAAATTCATATGGAATTGCAAATGTTTCTGAATTGCCAAAACAGTCTTGAAGAATTAGAATAAAGCTGAAAGACTCACAGTTCCTGATTCAAAACTTACTATAAAGCTACAGTAATTAGAGCAGTGTGTTACTGTCATAAGAATAAACACATGACCAACAGAATATAATCAAGATTAAAAAGCTAAACTAATAAAGCTATGGTCAACTGGTTCTTAACATAGGCGCCAAGTCCACTAAATGGAGAAAAAATAGTCACTTCAACAGTTAGTTCTGGGGCATCTGGATTTCCACAAGCAACAGAATGAAGTAGGGTCTCTACCCTTATATCATACACACAAAAAAACCTCAAAATCAGTGACATAAATGTAAAAGCTACAATTATAAAACTATTACAATAAAACACAGGAATAAATTTTTGTGATGACAATGAATTCCTAGATATGATGCCAAACATATGAACAACAGAAGAAAAAAAATAGGCAACTTGGACCTCATGAAAAATAAAAACTATGCATCAAAGCATATTATCAAGAAAGTATAAAAGACCACACACATAACAGAAGAAAATATTTATTATGTTTCTATTTTCCTTTAAATTTTTGTGTTTATTTATAAAACACTTTTTAAACTTTTTATCTAGGCCAGGCATGGTGACTGACACCTGTAATCCCAGCGCTTTGGGAGGCTTAGGTTGGTGGATCACCTGAAGTCGGGAGTTTGAGACCAGCCTGGCCAAACTGATGAAAACCCGTTTCTACGAAAAGTATAAAAATTAGCCTGGCATGGTGGCGCACGTGTAGTCCCAGCTACTCAAGAGGCTGATGTGGGAGGATTGCTTCAACCTGGGAGGCAGAGGCTGCAGTAAGCCGAGATCACTGCCACTCCACTCCACTGCACTCCAGCCTTGATGAGAGAGTAAGACTCTATCTCAAACAAACAAACAAGTAATAGTCTAGTAATCATAATTCCATTATCTTTTTTCTATATAGGTCTGTTTCCATTGACTTTTTTCCCCCTGGTTGACTTTCTTTTTCCTCTAATTATGAGCCAAATTTTCATTGCATATCTAAATTTTTTTGATTGGGTGCTGAATATTGTGAGAATTACAATATTGAATGCCTAAATTTTTGTTGTATAACTTTAAGCGTTGTTAAATTTTGTGTTGACAAACAGTTACTTGTATATTAATTAGATCCTTTCATATGTTATAAAACTGTTAGGTAGGATCCAGAGCAGACTTTAGGGCTTGTTTAATCTTACTAATAAGCTGTGACACATACTAGGGTTCCTACTGAATGTCCTGGGTCTTCACTGAGACCTCTCTACTTTGGCAAGTAAGAACTCGAATTCCTTCTATCAATGTGTGATCTCTGGGAATTGTGTAGTTTGTAGCCCTCTTTCAGTTAATCTGTCTTCAGACTTGTGGAGTTTTATTTAGGTATGTACAGCTGGATGTTTAGGCAAAGATTTAAGGTAAAATTTCACTCTACATACAAATTCTATTTTCCAGTATTCTACCTCACAGTTATTAGCTGTATTCTCCTCTCTGAATTCCAACATCTGTTTTTTCAATTCAGTGTGACTTCCACTACCTGCATAGGTTCCACATTTCCTGCACTAGAAGGTGCTTCCTTGTCAGAAAGCTCAAGCCATAGGGTTCACCTCACGGTGTCCGTGGTCTCAGGGATTGCAGCTCTATAGCACTGATGTGTGATGTTTTAAAAAACAGTTGTTTCATGCATTTGTGCATTTACTCTGCTTTCTAGTTTTACATGACAGAAGGCAAATCTAGTACTAGTGACTTAAAGGCTGGAAATAGCATTATTTTTGAAATATTACTATAAAATTTTTGTCTTATTTTATGATTTATGCTTTATTCTACCTTTCATAACAGAAACAACCTGCAAGATTGTGTAGGATAGAGATATCTTATTAATTACTTATTCCCAATGCCTAACATAGCGCTAGACATATTTTCCCAATGACTATTTGGTGAATCATTAAATCAGATGTTTTATCTGACACACATATGAGGTATTTTATTCTCCTTAATACTATTGTGTTGTGCTTGTTTCCTTGAACCCCAGCCTAGCAGCGAATAGATTTAATCTACTGTATAAGAAGCTTTCTCTTTTAATAGGAAGCATAGTGTTTTAATGTTGATTATTCCACAGATTTTCAGAAACTTGGAAAAGTCACGATTTATCTAGTTTTTTTTTTTTTTCCAATGCCTATGAAAAGAGAAAAATCCATGCACTGCTTACCATGGAACGTTGTCAAAAGGCCCAAAATAGATGCTAGATATGACTTATCTTTGGGAAGTTAAATATAGAATATTATATCATTAAAACTTGAACACTGTGCATTCATTTTGTTATCCTCTATATCCCTTCTATAATATTCCAGAATTTTGATGAGTACCCTAATAATATAAAGTACTTAATAGATGTTGAATTAATTTGAATATATACATAGGCTTGAATGAAAATCAAATAGTGTTTACTGTCCTACATGGTATTATGATACCTGAAACTAATACTTACATAAATTCCCTATAGAGATAAGCATTAGAAACACAGGTACCTACTCGTAATTGGTTCCTGAAACACCCTCAACAACACTATACAACAAAAGAAGTAGACGTATTATTTTTTTTTTTTTGCTTTTGTGTAAAGTGGTCATTAGTAAAAACATTGTGTATCTGTCTATATTATCAATTTATAAATAAAGGATGAGTCAAACAATGAAAAATATTGTGAAAGTAGAAGACACTTTGCAATTAAACTTTTCCAGCCAAGTCAGAGGAACTTAGAGCATCCAATGGGAAGAGCAATTAGGGCCAATGTGGGCAGTGTGTGCTTGAGAGACAAAGCTGAAATGGCAAAGGCTGTCAAGGTGAACTACTCAGGAATGCCTGATAGAATGTAATTGTTTCTTATTTTACCCAAAAGGGTATTTCCAAATTGCTGACTTGATACCTTTCTTTTTTTTGTTGGAACATTCCAATGACTATTACTTTTCAGACTACGCACAGTTCCCTGGGAACTTTGTACCCTAGTGATTTTATCAGTCTTCTAGCTGGTACTGCAGGGCATTTATCAAATGCCTGCTGTTGTAGAAATTACTTTAGAATCATAGGAGGTCAACACCAGGGGGGTTCTAAGAGAAGAAGTGTCCTGCCTGCTCATTTTCGGTTAAGAAAATGGATACCTAGAAAAGAACACTAGCAGAAGAAAACTCTAGTTTTCCACTATACTGTGTTGGAAACATAATATAGAATGAGATAGGTATCAGGTATTTAAATGAAAAACATTACTTTCTCTACTTTCTCTTTTCTTTTTTCCTTTTTCTTTACCCTCTGTCCTTTCTTCTTTCTTTTTTTCTTCTTAAAAATATTTATTTAATGTCCATTTTACTTGTTAGTTTTCAAGGAGTTTTTGACTGTGTGTGTGTGTGTGTGTGTGTGTGTGTGTGTGTGAAACTCATTACTGGATTTCTGTGATATCATTATAAGAAGCAGTGTTTTTAGGACAAAAACTTCAGAAACTGTCATCCCATTTAGTGTTTTCTTTTTCTTTTTTTGGCACACAGCAAGCCAGTGACTCAAAACTCATAATGGATGTCTAAAGGACTGGCTTATTTGAAAACTGAAGTGCTCTCTTCTATTTTCCAATTCACTTTTCTTTGATATCAAATGAAACTCATTTGGTGTGGAAAATTAAAGTAGCTGCGTTTTTCCTCAGCACAGATAAATCTTTTATTTGCCCCTAAACCTTCCCATTTTTCATGACAGTCACTGCATTTTCTTCTCTGAAACACAAACAAGTCAATGTAAGCATGGCTGGCAGGCTAAAATGATTATGGAATAATTTGTGTTTGCCAGACCAAACAAAATCAATCACCCTTGTTTAGGGACCCACAACATGAAATGGCTATTTCTGGACTTTCACAAAATAGGCTTTTCAAACACAGATAAGGAAGCAGACCATTGAATACCCTTAGGTATGGCTTATAATTTTCAAATTACTACCAAAAAATATGAACTATACATTGATGGTTCAACCCCACTGGTTTAATGCAAACTAAAAGGCAGCTTGACACTGTTGAAATGATCATTTGTCATAGGTTTGCAGTGGGCAAAAATATATCATGAATGTTTATGCAAAGCTTGAAACAACCATTCCAAAAATATAACTTGCAGATTTACAAGGATAGATGGAAGAGGAATAAACAATGGGATGGTGATCAGAACAGAATTGATGGAAGCAAGTATGCATTGTATCTCTGACCATTTGATTTTGAGTATATTCTATGGCTATTATTCCTGGGACCAGGTTTTCTATTTGCCTCTGTTTTGTTACGGTTTGGATTGTTTTTCCCACCTGTTCCAGTTGTATGCTGTCTTATGGAGGCTGTGTGTGTGGCCATAGCTTTCTGCCGGGAGAGGTTTTAAGATCTACTTTCCTAAGGGCGGGGATCAAGTTGTCAGAAACTGCTTCAGAAAATTTGGTGATAGTTTTGAGATAATAGGGATTTTTTTTTATGTGGACATTTAAGGATTGGGACTGATTGTTTAGCTTTCAAACTGAGTGTTTTTGAAACTCTTGAAAAAGCAGATGGATCTTTCTAACCTGATTGTCTACAGCTCACACTATTTTTTTCCTATTTCTCAATTACTTTTGTTCTTCTGACAAAATTGGTTCTGTATATTTTATGAACTGAGAGATCTTAAAAATATAAATAAAAAATAAAAACTTCTTAGGTTCAATTCTTTAGAAGCAGCTCTCAAGATGGGGATTAGTGTTCAAGTGAGTGCTGTCAGGGGGAAAACCCCAGTAAGAGTGAGGGAAAGTGGGTAGAGCAGGAATAGAAGACAGGGGCGGTGTGGGTTGGCTGCAGTTAAGCTTCATCCAGCCAGTTCCCATACAATGCTCTGAAGAATAATCACACTGCAGATGCCTTTGGGCAAGGGGTCTGGCTTTTATAAGCTGAAATCAGTCCGAAATTGCCTGCAGACCATCCTTTACTCCCTAGGAGATTGTGTAATATTGCAGACATCTCTCATTGAGGTGGAAGTGCTCATTTGAAGGTAATTCTCAAGGGAAGGCTACAACCCTAGTTAGCAGATGACATTCATCATAGCTCGGGATTATGCTTACTAGCCCAGTAAAGAGGTTTTGGGCAGGACCCTAATGGTGTCTATACAAGAGAAAATGACATATTGGTTGATATAACACATATGATTAAGTGGTTTCTAATTTTTTTGAATTATCAACCCAAAATTTTGTTATGACTGCATTTGTCACATTACATGAATACATTAATAGGCTGCAGTCATAGAGGCTAAATTAATAGATTCAAAACTATGTGGATTTATAATTAGTTTACTTTTCCAAATTGTCTTTATGAGCATTTCCTGATTTACACACATCAGCAGGGTAAAAAAGAATTTTGTTTTTATATGCTTACTAAACTTTGTGATATTTGCCATCAGATGAAAAATATACAAGTTGTTTTGTAAAGATGGTTCTCCTTGTCTAGGACTCTCTCACATTCCCAGAATTACTTATTTAACTCTTCATTCTTCCAATCTCAGATGAAGACTCCTTAAAGGAAGCAGGCTAAATCAGATGCTCATAGATCACCATGTATTATCTTCATTGTGTTTTATAACTGTTTGTATTTACATACTTCTGTCTTATTTAAAAACAGCCACCACCTTTTTTCACTGGACAGAGATCTATTAAGTCTGTCTTGTTTAACGGTGTCACTAGTACATCTATGCTGACTCTAGTAAATATCTGTGGAATGAATAAGAAAGTAAGTCCTATTACTAAAAATTAAACTGAGATCTACCAGATCATAGCGCTTATGTTCTTTCCAGTATGGAATTCTACCAAGATGAGATTATTCAAGCCTCAGGAATTGACATCTTATGCAACAAAGTCCTGAAAATATCTCCCTGAGGTTTTGGGTTATAGTCCATTCCTTCCTTTAATATACATAATATCATACATTAAATATCTTGAACATTTTTTCCATCCCCTGTGGACCTCACTGTTTCTCTCAGTGACAAAGTTGTCTATCTTTTGGTGATTTGGATTTTCCATAATGGTGCTTCTTTGGAGACAAAACATTTAAAGACATCCTGGGGAAGGTTTATGCTCCGTGGCTTCTTGAAAAGAACCTAAGCACTATATACTCTGATAAGGGAGCAGTCTTGTAAAATGAAATTTTGCGTTTACTATACCTAACTGAACTGGACTACACTTGCCCTATTTCAATGTCATGAGATAATGATGACAGTGTCTTGACTAAAATTATTTTGGGGAGGCACATATTCTTACTCTGTCACCAGGCTGGAGTGCAGTGGCAAGATCTCAACTACAGACATGCACCACCATGCCCAGCTAATTTTTGTATTTTTAGTAGAGACGGAATTTCACGACATTGGCCAGGATGATCTCGATCTCTTGACCTTGTGATCCACCTGCCTTGTCTTCCCAAAGTGCTGGGATTACATGTGTGAACAACCCACGCTCGGACCCTAAAATTATTTTCAAATGCTTGGTTATTCAATCAACAATTAAGCAATGCAAGAGAATACACATGTAATCTATTAATGCCTGGTGGTCTTGTGATATCTCCCTGATTTTAACAGAGTTGCTGATAAAGCACAGGAATCTCAGCCTCATGTAGAGTTAAGAATTGCTTGGTCAGAAGGTCTCAGAGTCAGAATTTCCTGCATTTTTTTTTCTGTTTGGGGGTAGCATAGAAATAAGCCTGTGTCACTCAAACCTAATATCCAAATTTGGTGTCACAATTTTTGGCTGTATGATTATTATGTGACTTGGTTACTGCTAAGGTAGTTTCTTGCTACATCACTGGGCAACTTGATCCTTTAAGACAGTGAGCCTAATTTTATTCTACTACGGTCCTCTCCTTGACAGGGAGTGGCAGTATGGGGAGCAGGGTGCAAGGATGATATTCTTACAGTTTGTAACAGATCCCAATTATGTGAAAATGCTACTTTCTTAACCTAGTAATCTTTAAAATTGCAACACACGATCTCTTCTTACTCTAAATGTTTAATAATCCAGAATCATCTTATGCTGTAAAAATATCAAGTAAACATATTCTGGAATAGATAATTATTTGGCAGTAATGGGTAATATAACCTGACTTTGTTAATCTTTCAGCACTTGAGGCATCAGAATATTGAGATGTAATTAACTTAGAGATTTAATTCATCTGACTGTCTACAGTTTATAAGGTTACTGTTGGTCTTCCCCATCATGCAATTCTTAATGTTTTCATTGCCAGCCCTTACTAGGCTGTTGGGATAATTCTCAGAGATGCATTCTTATAGATCCCCAACCACTGTGTTCATAAGATTTCTTTGAGTCCTAGCCCATAGATCTAGGGGCTATATTCTTGACATTCAAAGTCACTTTTAAGTGACATCAAGGGTGGTTAGATAACTTTGCTTCCTTTATTTCTTATATTCCTTACCTCTCTTTCCTCAATGCTATGACCTATTATTGTATTGTCTCACTTTTTATGAAATGGTAAAAAATACTCTTGTTCAATGTCACTCTCGAGCTAGATAACTATTAATGTATCTTTGTACTGTTGCATCTGCTTTCTTTCAGCAGTAATTACAATATTGATTTTATTATTTATGTGTTTACTTGATCTTCATTAGTTCTCTCTCACAAAGATGAGATCAGTGGCCATGTCTGCTGTCTATTGATGTATCCCTAGCACCTTTATCATAGGCCTGGCATAGAGTAGTGCCAAATAAATATCGGCTGAATGAGCAAATTCTAAAATGTAGTCAATTCCTGCTCTTGACTATTTTTTCCTTATGGTGGCCACTCATGTTAAACCTTCCCCTAACCAAAGTAATTTTCTTATGGTGGCCATGCTGTAAAATGAGCTGCCTTGTATCTGATACTTCTGGGATCTGCAGGGTCTTAGAAAATAATTAGCTGATCTGATAAACTGATCCTCACTTATACCTGTTAGGGCTCTTTGGTTGCACTGCAAATTTTTGCAAAAATGAAAAATAGTTAAAAAGCTATATAGGCATATCTAAGATAGGTAGGATGCCATAAGGTTGTTGTTACAGTCATTCCTCAGTATCCATGGGGGCTTGGTTCCAGGAAACAAAAATCTGTGGATGTTCAAGTTATTTATATAAAATGGCATAATATTTGCATATAACCTGTCTACATTCTCTCACGTACTTTCAATCATCCTCAGATGACTGATAATGCCTAATACAATGTAAATGATACCTGGAATCTTATTATGCTGTATTGCTTTTAATTTGCATTTTTGCAGTTTGAAATTATTTTTATTTTTTAATAATCTTTTCTATAGATTGGTTTGGATAAGAACCAATAAACTACAGATTGGTTTGGATAAGAAAACCATGAATACAGACTGTATACATATGATAATTATTATTATTGAATAATGAATTAAAACTTCTCTTTTTTTGGTTGTCTAATCAAATGAAGTATTTCTAACACAAATCATGAGATTAAAAAAAGAGGAATAAATTGTAGCATTCTTTAAATCATAGTGTTAATTATTATTGCCTTTTTCTGCACATAGCATTGATCTAGGGAGCAGGTTTTAATAAGTTAATATTCGAAATCTTCCAAGTTATACAAAGTGACTTGCAGACAGATTGCACAAAATTATCTTAATCAATACATGGATGAGTGCTGGATCACATGACTGTGGGCCTCTTGCTCTTATAAGTAGACACCTATCTCCAGAAATAGGTTTATGAGAGACTTGATACACATCCATCATGCTCCAGAGTCTTGCTTTCTTAGACCAGCATGAGATTTATGAACACCTATCCTGCTCTCATGCCCAGATGTGTGGAGTGTGGCACTTGGACTCACATTTGCTTTACAAAGAGTGCAGTTGGTTTTGAACCTCTGCAGCTATAAGTTGCTAAGTTACGCTTCCTAAAAAGATTTAGCTAGTAAGAGAGGTAGCTGAAAAGAGGAAGAAATGAAAGAGAAGGAAAGCTTTGTATTACATGCTTTCCATTCTCTTTTCTCCATAGCCTTCATAAGAACTGCACGAAAAGGTTGCTGAGCCTGAAATTTGTTATTTTTGACATGCCAATCACTTGGAAATGCTGCAAAACTCTATTAGGTTCTTGTCATTACTGAAATGGTATATGCCCAGATAAGTCATTAATGTGATTTCCACAAAGAATGGGAAGGTTATGTGTGTTTTCTGAAAATTTCTGTTGTTCTGGCTAGGGTTATACTTAAAACACATGGTGAAGCAGCTTGCAGGTGTTGTGGGACTGAGAGAAGGTGCACAATCCTGAGACTTCTTCAGGAGAAAGGGAGAGAAGTGGAATTGTACCCAGCCTCTCAATATCCCAGTGCACTCTCCTAGGCCCCTATTTGGGCCTAACAAATAGGTATCATTAAACAAATAGGAAAATGTCCAGCACATAATACAAAGAACAAATACATATCATATGAATGGATTAAACATTTTTCTGTGCACAGGTGTACTGTACAGCCAGCATATTTAATACAGCATAGCGCCCTCTTTTCTATATGATGTTTAAACTTCTTCAGGCTAGGCACAGTGGCTCACACCTGTAATCCCAGCACTTTGGAAGGCTGAGGTGAGCAGATCACTTGAGGTCAGGAGTTCAAGACCAGCCTGGCCAACATGGTGAAACCCCATCTATACTAAAAATACAAAAAATAGCTGGGCGTGGTGGTGCATGCCTATAACCCTAGCTTCTCTGGAGAGAGTCAGGCGAATCACTTGAATCCAGGAGATGGAGATAGCAGTGAGCCGAGACCTTATCACTGCACTCCAACCTGGGTGAGAGAGAGAGACTCCATTCCTCGTACTCCCACCCATGCCCAAAAGCTTCTTTAAATGCCATGTTAGGCATCTGTAAATTACTTTAACTTCATCTTTCATTGTGTCTCAAATCTCAGTCTAAAATCTTTTATATTTTAGAAGAGAGAAAGACAAAACTTACCAATACTTCTCAGCAAACTAGACAAGGTTAAGGTTACAGGGCTACAAAGCCCAAAAGACATTATACAGACATTTTCTGAGATCAGACACCATGGAAGCAATATATCAGGGAACCCTAAGTAAGGATTTGACTCCTGATGCCCTCTCTAAGGTCTTGAACATACTTTAATTATCTTGGAGTTATGAATAATATTGAAGCCAATTATAATAAGGTTACTGTTTCAAGGGCAGAGCCATAAAAACGAGCCTCTGGTTTTCACAGCAAACACAAAGAGAGCCTTCAGACATGAGAATTCCTGGTCATTCTGGCCCTGTATATAATCACAAGTCATGATTCTCCTTGTCCTTAGCTAATAGAAATGGAAATTGTAATGTGGACATTATTATCCTCTCATGAAAATATTAACAATAAATGTCCTCATTGTCCTTTATCCTAGTAATGTGTCTGGACCAAAATAAAAGATAAAGGAGTCCCCTGATGATATCAATAAAATAGAAAGGATGACCCAAAGGATCGTTTCTCCAATTGAAGTTTTTCTAACTTGTCATTTTTTTCCCTTTATGAGCTTCTCCCCATGCACTGCAAGTCTTCTTTACTTCTGCCATTAGGAAGAAGTTACGGAGTGTACTCCCTCTGCTATGACTTTGGTCCATTTCTCTACTATGCTCCATCAAATTCCCTCATGAATGGCTCCACCTTTGTTTGCCCCCAACCCTAACTTAGCTGATTTCCATGGCATTCTCTTGGAAAGTGACTTTTAATGTGTCACCAAATCCCTATTCACTCTTCTCTTTCTGGTCCTCACAATATAAAAAGGTCAGACTGAGAGAGTCTTCAGTCATTCATCTAAAAAAACTTTTACTTCTTAGCCAGTTACCCAGGTACTGATCTTCTTCTGTTCTATTCCCTAATGTGCATACATATTTTGATTTTTTAATGAAATCTTAAGGCTCATACTTCATACCTAACTGCATCCCCACAGCAGGTATCTCCTTAATGTGGCAGGCAAGAGCATTATGCTAAGTAGATAATCACAACAATTAACTGAAAAGGTTATAATTTCATCCTGCTTGGTACTGTTGGCCTGTCAAAAATAATGAGGTTAAAATAGATCTCAAGACTCCCTCTGCAAATTTAGGGGGAAAAATAGAAGAAAGGAAGAAAACAGTGACAGCTAAGAAGTTTTTACTTGGTCAAATTAAATGTTCTCAATTTTCACTGTTGGCTGAAACACTAGAGTGATATTTAATAGAAAAGTCTTTTCAACTCAGTTGAAGGCATTTGGTTTCTGTTTCAGTACTTCTCAATACAAATATTGAAAAAACGTATGAGGCAAAATTTCAAGGCACAAGTTCTGACCAAAAAAATAATCTCTCAACATTTACAAGAAAATGAGAAAAAATAATAAAGGGAAGTTTTCTTAACAGTCCTGACTTCTACCTTCAATTTTCCTAGCACTCATGCTTGGGACTACGATTGATCTAGAGAGAGGTGTTTGTGTTCTGGCATCTTGTCTCTGCTCACAGCCTAATTAGCTGAGAGATTTGGAGAAATTAATTTATGTCTTTAGCCATCACTTTTATTACTAATAAAATTAAAACTCAAACTAAGATGGTAGAGTATTACCCAGATTTAACATTGTTTAACTATATTAAAACTCTCCATACCAAAGATGAACAGACTTCAGTGACAAAAGGTTGATTCAGCCACAGCACTATCACTGCCATGGTAAGATAACTTTTCTGTTTGATATCACTGCTTTTATTCCTTTATGTTCCTACTGTATGTCTTGGAGGCGGGATATAGATGATTATTATCATCCGATGCTTGCCCTCAAAAGACTTTCAGTCTATCTGGTGAAACTGAATCTAAACCCATGACACAATTAGAAAAACAAAATATAATGGACAAAAGATATGGGCTCAAAGCCCAATATAGCATATTGTGGCTAGTCTAGAAAATACAAAATCACTGTGGCTTGCATCATAATCTGCTTAGGAATTTCACACAATATTTTTTCAGGCTCTAAAACAAACCACATGTACGTATTATATTAAAATAAAATTGGACTTTTCTAGATTGTGGAAATCGCAAAAATACAGGATGAATACCATTGATGCAAGTTGTACCAACAGTGTCTCTTTTCATGGATAATTCTTCTTATTATATTTATACTACCATAATTTATATTCTAATTTTTTCAGAAAAAAATTTTGAGGTTGTGCTCTCTGCCTTTTAAATATGCTTCTCTTCAAAAATTTTCTTATAAAAATTATAAATTTCCTATTTTTCATTTCAGTATGTTTGTATGTTTGACCTGCTTTTGTTAGCCTACTTCTCATGCTTGCAACCAACTTTGTTTAACACTGTTACACTCCAGTGCACACTGAATTGTTCCACACAGTGTATCATTTATTCATATGACCTCTCCTGGAAACTGGGAACTCCATGCGCACAAAGATTTCTACCATATTTGTCTTCAAATCCCCACTCTTTTACAGTGTTTGTCATGTAGTAAATATTAATAGCAGAAATGATTGGTTTCCTACATAGTAACTATCCTCCCCCTTTGCTCTTTCTAATGGATCCCAGATTTCATTCAAGCACCCACCATTTTCCACATAACCATGTGCTTCAGAAGAAGTGAGCTCTCACCCTGTCCCAGAGAGTGAATCACAGTCTAAAAGAAGTAATGGTCTCATTCTTTCTGCCAGTGATTGAGGTCAAGTGATACTTTGAAAGGAAAATATGTTCACACAATACAAATTCCCATAGTATGGTATTTATTTTCTTTTTTTTTCTTTTCTTTTCTTTTTTTTTTTTTTGAGACGGAGTTTCGCTCTTGTTACCCAGGCTGGAGTGCAATGGCGCGATCTCGGCTCACCACAGCCTTCGCCTCCTGGGTTCAAGCAATTCTCCTGCCTCAGCCTCCTGAATAGCTGGGATTACAGGCACGTGCTACCATGCCCAGCTAATTTTTTGTATTTTTAGTAGAGATGGGGTTTCACCATGTTGACCAGGCTGGTCTCGATCTCTTGACCTCGTGATCCACCCGCCTCGGCCTCCCAAAGTGCTGGGATTACAGGCTTGAGCCACCGCGCCCATCCGGTATTTCTACGGTTATTCCATGCAATGATGCCACCACGGGCTCAGGTTCATTTTATCTTTCTTCTCTGCCACTTTCAACAGGTTGAGTTTATACCCTGCCTGGATATGCTTCTATTTAAGATGCCAAGCTACTAGTTCCTCGATGTCACATGCAAATAAGAAAATGCAGAGCTGAATTTTTTGCTAATAAGTTGCTAGGGAAAAGTTTTTTTTGTGTGTGTTATTGTTTATCATGCCAATAAAAATAGATACAGAAGGAAAAACTTTCTCCTCTGTTACATTACTCTCTTCTTTATATGTGACATCAGGAACATTGGCTGCCATGTGACAGCCCTAAGTAGACCCAGCTTGAGGACAAAAGCTGCATGTTGGAAGGGACAAGACAGAGAGATAGAACAATCTCTGTTCACATAACCAGTCTTGGCACCTGCCCTACCACACAATTTATCATAGAAACTAATTTTTTCTTTTTCTGTTTCATTGCCTAAAATTTTGTCTTACTAAATGTCAAAGCCCCACAAGAAATATAATAATCTCTAAATAATAAGTGAATTATTTCAATCCTGAAAGAACCACTGGACCTTAGAAAGGAGCCAAGATATTTTATCTAAACCAGGGTTTCTCAAATTTGGCACTACTGACATTTATGATGCAGATAATTCTTTGCCACAGATGGGTGGTACTGTGTATTGTACAATGTTTACCAACATCCCTGTGTTCTAACCCACTAGATGCCAGCGGCACTCTGCCACTCAAATATGACAATCAAAAATGTCTCCAGAAATTGCCAAGTGTTCTCTGGAAGGCCAACTTACCCCCAGATGAAAAGCACTGGTCCAAAACTATTATTTTATAGATAAATAAACTGAGGCTCAAAGAATAAAATGACTTTCTCAAGATCACACAGCTATAAAGTAGTAGAATGCAATGAAAATCCATGTGTATGAAATTTCAACACATGTTCATCATGAAACTACTCCCCATCTGTAGGCCACTGTTGTTTGATTAATAAATCAAGCAATAATATGCAAATTAAATAATTGAAATATATTAGTAATAGGTTTGACTCTGAGTAGACAAAACTAAGAATAAAAATGTTGCAAACAGGATGCTTCTTTCTTGCATAAACTCAGGCTTTTTAAGAAGGGTTTTTTTTACCTCTATCTGCTTCGTATATCTTTTTGTTTTACTAACTTGAAAATACAGCTTCTGCTTTCAAGCCTAAAATAGTCAGTTTAGCTCTGGCCATCATATCCTCATTCGAGTCAGGAGGAAGAAGGAACAGAAGCAAGAGAAGTGTTTGTGACATCCCACCTTTAAGAATGTATCACATTTACCACATCATTCCCACCTCCTCCATGAATCAGAATCTAGCTCCAGGGAATGACAGGGACAGTAGTTTTTATTTGGGACAGCTATCTTTCCAGCTAACAGCAATGGTTCTATGATTGCAGAATAAAGGGAGAGAAGATATTAGGAGACCGTGTCTGTCTCAACTAGAAACAAAAAATGGGGAGGATTATAAAACAGAGAACAGAGCAAGGAAAGCAAAGTGGAAAAGAAAAAAAAGAATATAAATGTTAACTGTCTGGGGCTTAGTAAGTCTTCCATAAAAATGAGTTATCTTTCCTCTTTCAATCCTCCTACTCCTGTAGACGTCATTATTTAAGCACTAACACTAGCCGTTCTGACCGTAAAACAAGAGTTAACTATTTAAAACTTACAGCAAAACCTAAATGCAACTAAAGACATTAAAGCTTAATGCAATATTTTTGGTGTTTTTAGTCAAACAGAGGAGTAGGGGTTTCATTCCCTTACCTTAATTCCGAAAAGATTTCCATGTGAAACTTTGATGATGATGATGATGATTTTTTATTCTGAGGCTGTATCCTGCTGTTTTCTGACATTAATTCTTCATGTCAGCTGGGCTTACAGACTTTACTTCTAAGATAGTTACCCAGCAAAGATGCAGAAACACAACATATTATTATTGTTTTTATCTCATGCTCATTTCACAGCAGATGGAGTAAGAAATATGTTGCCTGACAGACGGTTATTAAAGAAGTTTGCTGGTTAATCACAACCAATCAGTTTTTTGTTTACAAGGCTGAACATGCACTAGAAGTTTATGTTCTGGAAGTTGCCTTAACAGTTTACATTATCTTCAACTAGAACTTGAGGCTGAATTACTTTTGAATTTCAAATTTTAAAACAGACAATCCCATTTAAATTCCTGAAAACAATGTGTCAAGAAAAAATGATTTATTCATTTTTCTATTCATTCAAAAAGCTTTCAGAAAGTGTCAGGCATTGTTCTAAATGCTCAAGGGTATTGTGTGTTATTGAATATTGGTAGAATATTATATTCTATCAAATGAAAGTTAAAGGTAAGACTTTCAGATCTACTTCATCAACTTTAGAATGTGCTGCTTGACACACCAGTCTGAAATTTGCATATTTCCTCTGCACTCCCAGAGCAATCTTCCATACTGTTGTACATCTTCCCCTAGAGAATACAACTGCTGGTTGCCTTGCCTATGCTCCTCTTAGTTTGCAAGCTGTTCGAATAGGAAGGATCATCTTAGTCACCTCTCAGTACTCTGTACCTAACAAAAACCAATGAAACAACAAAAGTTGGTTTATGACTAAAGAAAAATTATAAACAATTTGTATTTTATTTAATTTATCAAAAACGTGAGCAATTATATATATTAGAAGTTATTCGAAATATAGAAGTGATAATGTAGCTTAGAAAAGCCATGGCAAGATTCAAGAAAAAAAAAGCAATGAGAATATTTTTCCAAAAAGCCATTAACTCTGTCTCACCAGAAACTATTACTACTCTAATTAGCTGTAGCTAGTGTGGTAATGTTAAATGTCAAAGGCAGAGAAAACACTAAGATAGTTAATTTCATCCCCATCTGGTGAAATTATATTACATTTACAACTTGTAAAAGTTGATTCTTGAAAAGTTACCATTTCTAAAGAAATATCTATGTAAGAGATATTTGCTTGAGTGGCTAATGCTTTCTCTTTACTCTTTGGATAGCTGTTCTGGGATGGATGAATTCACAGTAGCTGTCAGGCTGGCAGTTCTACAGCTGCACATGTCACCGTGAGCTAGATTTGATCAGTTGAGATTCTGCCAGGACTGGGTAAGATATAAATTCAAAAAGATCAAGTGGTAAGTTACTTTGGTTTATAACAAAAACCATATTGAAACCAGGTAAAATATTAATGCAAATTTAGCACATTTTTAGTCATTAAGTTTGAATCTGGGAACTGCCTTAAAATGATTTTTAAACTTAGTACTTTTATGCCTATACACCAACAATAGTCAAGCTGAGAGCCAAGTCAGGAATAAATCCCCCTTCACAATTGCCATAAGAGGAATATAATATCTAGGAAAACAACTAATTAAGGAGGTGAAGGGTCTCTACCAGGAGAACTACAAAACACTGCTCATGGATGGAAAGAATCAATATTATTAAAATTGCCATACTTCCCAAAGCAATTTATAGCTTCAGTGCTATTCCTATTGAACTACCATTGAGATTCTTCACAGAACTAGAAAAACATTTTAAAATTCCTATGGAACAAAAAGAGACCAAATAGCCAAGGTAATCTTAAGCAAAAAGAAAAAAGCTGAAGGCATCACACTACCTGACTTCAAATTATGCTACAGATCTGCAGTACCAAAACAACATGGTACTGGTACAAAAACAGATACATGCACCAATGGAACAAAATAGAGAACCAAGAAATAAGACCACACACCTACAACCATATGATCTTCAGCAAACCTGACAAATCAAGCAATGGGGAAAGGATTCTCTGTTCAATAAATGATATTGGGATAACTGGTTAGCCATATGAAGATTGAAACTGGACCCTTTCCTTACATTATATACAAAAATTAACTGAAGATTGACTAAAGACTTGAACATAAAACCCAAAACTATAAAAACCCTGGAAGACAATCTAGGCAACACCGTTCAGAATATAGGCATGGGCAAAGATTTCATAATGGAGATACCAAAACCACGTGCAACAAGAGCAAACATTGACAAATGGAATCTAATTAAATTAAGGCCTCCACACAGAAAAAGAAACTATCAACAGAGTAAACAGACAGCCTACAGAATGAAAGAAAATTTTTACAAACTCTGCATTTGACAAAGGTCTAACATCTGGTGTCTCTAAAAACGTGGTAAGTTTACAAGAAAAAAACAATTAAAACCCCTTGAAAAATGGGCAAAAGACATGAAAAGACACTTTTCAAAAGAAGACATACATGTGACCAATAATCATATGAAAAAAATGCTCAGCATCATTGATCATTGGATAAATGCAAATCAAAACCACAATGAGAAACCATATTATACCAATCCAAATGGCTATGATTAAAATATCTAAAAATAATGAATGCTGGTGAGATTTTGGAGATAGAAAATACACTTATACACTGTTGGTGGGAGTGTAAATTTGTTCATTCACTATGGAAGACAGTGTGGCAATTACCTGAAGACCTAAATAGAGAAATGCCATTCAACCCAGCAATCTATTACTGGGTATATACCCAAAAGAATATAAATCATTCTATTAAAAAGATGCATGCATATATTCATTGCAGCCCTATTCACAATATCAAAGACATTGATTCTATCTAAATGCCCATGAATAATAGACTGCATAAGGAAAATGTGGTACATATACACCATGGAACACGATAGCTATAAAAAAGAATGAGATCATATTCTTTTCAGGGACATGGATGGAGATGAAGGCCATTAGTCTTCTCAAACTAGCACAGAAACAAAAAACGAAATACACATGTTTTCACTTATAAGTGGAAGTTGAGTGATAAGAACACATAGACATGTAGAGGGGAGCAACACACACTAGGGTTCATTGGAAGGTGGAGGATGGGAGGAGAGAGAGGATCAGGAAGAATAACTAATCTGTACTAGGCCGAAAAAGTGATGGGTGATGAAGCAATCTGTACAACAAACCGCCTCATAACACAAGTTTGCCCATGTAACACACCTGCACTAATACCCCTGAACTCTAAAAAAAAATAGTACTTCTACCTTTTTTCTCTTGAATACTATTTTGTGATTCATTCTATTTCTCGCAAAATGTTATTTGAAATGCCCAAACTGAGGAAACTGTATTGTACAATGAGATTACACTAACAGATTTCAGAGTGGTTCATAGGCAAGCAATAGACCATTAGAACAAGCCAATACAAATGTGTGCCTCCTTTCCTTCTCTCTGTAATATTCTCTGCTACTTTACTTATAATTGACTAGTAAAATATACTTTGTACTTCCACCTGTTCAACCTTAAGTAAACCTTTGAAAACAATTATTTTGGCACTATTCTGTAAAACATTGTCTACCCAAAGAACAAACACACACTTTTATTCATTGATTTACTCTTTCCATTTTCTTTTCTACCTGTCATCCTTCTATTCAATGGCATTTGTGACACCTACTCTATGCACATCCCTATCCTTGGTCGTAGGAAAAGCAAAGCAAACATATATATTCTTTTGGGTCAATTTTATCAGTATGTCAACTAAAATATTTCCTGTTGCCCCAAAATTGGTGATTAGAAACTAATAGTAAAGACAAAGAGACATAAGTACTCGCTATTCTAAAAAGAAACCCAAACAACCAGTGGGGGATGCCCTTTTTAGAACATTTTGAAAGACCATTAAATAAGCTCTGCTATGCCATCTCAGTTACTGCCTATATCATATATAATTTTTTTCTTAAAAACAAGGAGACCCAGACAGACAAAAGAATCAGCGTAGTATGAGTTATTGGCTATGTGAAACAGCTGGATCTTCACCCTGTCCTTTCCAAGGGAGTAATGAAAGGGAACTTCCTTACCACCAAAACGACATGAGGAAAGTTTCAATAAATTTCATTTGTAGAGATCGGCGCTACCTTCAAAGAGGGTAACTGACATCTCATTTCCTGACTCGATGATTGTTTATGCAGTGGACTTGCTGATTTGCTTTCGATGCCTCTGGAAACAGCAGAAGAGGAAAAATAGAAAGAAGCTCGCGGGGCAGAGATAAGATAGGACCTTCTGGTCTAGCAAATATGTACGAGTTTCCAACATGACATGAAGACACTGCGTGGAATATTACACTGAGTTGCATGGCAAGTATCATGCCTAAGAGGAAGGGTATGAGGCCCTCATGATTAAGAGGCTGTGAAGTATTCTTCAGGAGTATAGCATGTTTAGAAATGTCAAGTCAGACTCTCACATGCCAGAGAATGGTCGAGGGAAGAGGGCTTCTCACAGGGTTCTCTGAAGAACAGGGTTTCCTGAAGATTGGTACAAAAAAAGTTGCGACTTTTGGACCAGGTAGTTTAATCACTATAGCTAGGCTCAAACACATCTTTATTAATCAAAATAGGAACCATTACAATCCACATTTTTGCCAAAGAGAAATAAGTTTGTTCATTCCTGTAGCATACAAATCCGTGCTTTGGCATTTGACAAACTCTCAGCATTCTCTGCATCCTGCTGCTTGTGGAAGTTTTCTTCCTGCAAAAAGTTGTCAAGATGCTTGAAAAAGTGGTAGTCCTTTGCCAAGAGGTCAGGTGAATATGGTGATTGAGCAAAACTTCCTAGCCCGATTCGTTCAACTTTTGAAGCATTGGTTGTGCAATGTGCAGTTGGGTGTTCTCGTGGAGAACTGGGCCCCTTCTGTTGACCAATGCTGACTGCAGGCATTGCAGTTTTCAGTGCATCTCATCAATTTGCTGAGCATACTTCTCAAATGTGATGTTTTTGCTGGGATTCAGAAAGTAGTTGATCAGACTGATAGAAGACCATGAAACAGTGACCGTGAACATTTTTGGGCTTCAGGAGGTGCTTGGGAGCTTCTTGGCTCAAACACTGAGCTGATTGTCATATAAAATCCACTTTTTGTCTCATGTCACAATCTGATAGAGAAATGGTTCGTTGTTGTTGCATAGAATAAGAGAAGATGACACTTAAAAACGATGATTGCTCAGTCATGCTTAGCTTATGACTCATGAGACACCCATCTATCTATTTTTCACCTTTTCAGTTTGCCTCAAATGCCAAATGACCACAGAATGGTCAATGTTACTTCTTCAACAAATTCTGGTGTAGTCAGTCGTAAGAGGATCAGCTACCATGATTGCCCTCAAGTGGCCATCATCAAATTTTGATGGCCTTCCACTAGGCTCATCTACAAGGCTCTATAGAGTCTCCTAAGCAGAACGTCTTGAACCACCACTGCACTCTGGGCCAAATGCATTGATGAGGTTACGAGTTGTCTTTGCTGCTTTACGACCCATTTTGAACTTGAATAAAAAAATCACTCAAATTTCCTTTTTTGTCTAACATCATTTCCATCATCTAAAATAAACAGCAAGTAATAAGTTATTATCAAATAATAATAATAATAATAAAGTGAGAATTGTCCATTAAAATAACATATAAGATAACAACATTTATTTAAGAATGTATTCCAATATCAAACAGCAAATTCCAACAATGCAGAAACTGAAGTTACTTTTGCACCAGTATAATGTATGCCCTACAGGAGAGCTAGAATTAGGATATCTGCCACAAAAAGAGCATTTCTGACAAGTTAGGTGTAGCCAGAAACAGTACCCTCTAAAAGACCAAACAGATGGCCAGTTACCTAACAAGCACTGCTGTTTTGTCTATTCCTTCTTCCAGACTACTAATTCCAGAAGAGAGAAACAGAGGTGAAAATGAAGAAATAATGAAAGCAGGAAAGGACTCTCTACATTCCAAGGGGTAAAGTGGAAAAACTAGTATATAAGCAAATCAAACCTCATTCCCACTGAGGCCCTCTCAGTCCACAAGGCATTCTGCAGTGAATTCTGCTGCAGAAAGGAAGAAAGGGAGATTGCAATTTTAGATATCTGGACTGGACTTTAATTTTATAATACTAAGCCATTTAGAAAAAATTTATTTATTGTTTCCTTTAAATCAATAGTCCATTCATATGTTGGAAAAATGCAAACAATGATAAGGTATCATCCTATCTCATTTCTTTGATTTCCCTGTAGGCAATAACTTCTGTTAAATTCTTGTGGAGTTATTTCTTACATAAAATATTACTGTGTCTTTTATAAGAGAGTTCTTTGTCTATTCTTTCTTATACAAAAGTTATATTTAATATGACATCCACTGCTCTTAATCTTGCTTTTTTCCTTAGCATTTTTAATGCAGATCTTTCTATATCTATTTATCTTTAAAATGAATTCTCATTCATTTTAACTTTTGCATAATGCCACATGGGGCAGATTATGAGATTTATTAACCACAAATAAACTTTTTAAGACCTGTAAATTACTTTAAAAGTATAGGATCTACCCAATATTATGTCATATTTAACAAAGCATGATTATAGATCATAATTTGAAAAAAATCAAATTTATATTCTACCAAATTCTGGTTGTTTAACAAAAAGTTTTCCTACTCAATAGTGTATGTTCATTCTCAAACTTTGTGCTTAGCTTCATATATACAAAAGGTAATTTATCTATCTCACAGGCATCTCCAGCTAAGAAAATTTAAAACTGAACTAATTATCTTTTCCCAATAACGTGTGCATATTTAGTGTACAATTCCCCATCAAAATAGAACCGGGGCACTGGTGATGCCTACTGAAGCAGAATATCATAGTTCTCCCCATAAAGCTAAAAAACAGTGCAGATAGTCTAGCTAACTTTAAGGCAAGTCAGAGGGCCCCAGTCCTCTTGCGTTTTGTATCTCTCTTAAAATTCTGTTCTGCGAAGGGGTAAGTCTAAGTCTTCAGTCTATCTAGCCTCACCTGTACCCCTATTCCCCTGGGCACTTTCCTAAAAGACAACTACACAAAGGAAGGTCCAACCAAGTTAAAACTTTTAAATACTTTGAGATATTTCCTACAAAACCAATGTTGGCAGCTAGTAAGGTAGACTGAACAATGTAGAGAAATACTTTTGCCTAGGTCTTGGGAAGATTTCAGTAATCCACACTTTTAGTAGCCCATGATCCTCTCACTCCATTTCCCTATGACCTGCTCCTGCCTTGGACTCTGAGGTTGAAAAATGCCCATTCACGAAAGACCATGCTGAGACAGTGAGAGCCAGTCAAAGAAATCAATATCTGTTTTAATGCTTAGAATAGGGAAGAACAATTTTCCAGCAGAAGTAGCACTGACCCCTCTCATAACTTACAAGAAGAACATAAAAATTTCTGAGGAACCATTCTTATTTTACTCTTAACTATATTGACATGTCAAAGTACCAAGGCTTTATGTCATATGTGGGTTTTCTACATCTGCCAGAAACTCTTTTGTGATGTCAATATTAAAATAGATGTTGGAGAACAGATCAGAAGTGTTAATGTAGAGAAAGTTTGTTTAATAAAAATGACCTCAAAGACAAAAAATGGGTTTTGGTTTAGTGAAACAAGTCACGGCTGAAGAACAACTTTGGAATACCCTTAAACTGAGAATTGCACACCATCGCCTCTGTGTTCTTGCCAAAAATTCATAAACTAATTCTAATCATGGAAAAACATGAGACAAACCCAAATCGAGAGATATTCTGCAAAATTACCGAACAATACTTTTAAATAATGTCAAGGTCATGAAAGACCAGAAAAGTCTGAAGAACTCAGATTAGCAGGTACCAAGAAAATATCAGCTAAATGCAATGAAATGCAATGTAGAATCCTGGATTGGATCCTAGAACTGAAAACATTAGTGATAAAAGTGGGAAAACTTCAATATAAAATGTAATTTGAGTAATAAAATTGTACAAATGTTAATTTTCTGATTTTGATTGTTGCATTACTGTGAGGTAAAGCATTGACATTAGGAGAATTTGGGTAAGTGGTATACAATGACACTTAATTTGCATCTCTTCTATAAATCTAAAATTATCAAAATAAAAACATTTAAGAGTAATACAATAATTTGTATTTTATATATACAATATATGTACATACATGTTCTCTCTCTACATATACATACTCTTTCTCACTCATATACATTTGCACACACATGACATATTGAAAACACTTCTGCTAAAAATCACATAAAAAAAGGCAGAAAACAGTATCTTCACAAACAGGAAGCTAATGAAGCTAAAGTAAGTATGGTAAGCATGAATTGTACTGATGTCATAAGTTTTCTAAGAGAATTTAACAATATCGATCACCAAGGGTAGTAGCTCTCAAGCCTCACTGTGCATCAGAACTTGGATATCTTGTTAAAACACACATGGTTAGGCCCAATTTCTAACTCAATAGGTCTGGGTTGGGGCCCAGAAATTTACATTTCTAACAGGTTCTCTGATGATGTAGATGCTGCTGGTCCAGAGAAACCACACTGAGAACCCGTGAGAACTGGTGAACTGGCAGATAAAGCTAATCCCCTCTAGTCTTTCACAACCACTACTCCACCAACACAAATCTCATAAGGATTATGATTTTACTTGAGCTATCAGTAGCCTTTGCCACGTATGATTGCTTTGTCTTGAAATATTTGTTGGGGTTTTAGAAAACTACTCCCCTGAGTTTTATTTTTTTCTAATTTTACTGACCATGACTCTTCACTCTCTTTTGTTTGCTCCTCCTCATATTGTAAGCAATGACTGCTAAAATTAATCAAGGCTCAGTACTTGAATCATTGCTCTACCTACACCCATTCTTTGTGTGTTCCAAGTCAATTCCAAGGCCAAATAGCATCATATGTTAAAACTCATTTATACCTCCAATTCAGACTTTTCCCATGAACTTCCCAACTCATATATACACCTGCTTCCCTCAATATTACCACTTAAATTTATAAAACTTAAATGTAATTTTTGTTCTTCTCTCCATAACCTGCTTATTTCCCAATCCTCCCTATTTCAGGAAGCAACAGTTCACTTCTTTTCAGTTTTTCAGGAAAAAAAATATGGCTCTAGTTGTTCTTCTTTGATTGCATTCTGCTACTACCCAATCTCCCAGATGCAGTTATTGCTCTTCTCCACCTAGCAGATGAAATAATCCTTTTATATAGTAGATAGGATTATGTCACATCTTAGCCCAAATCCTACCAAAGCCGATAATCTTTCAACATTTAAAAATATCTCCTAGATCTGCCCCATGCCTCAGTAACACAAGTTATCACTCTCCCTGCAGTTCCATTTTACCCATCTTAAAGTTTCTCAAACATTATTCAGCATGTTCCTACTTTTTCTATTTTGCCTGAAACATTCTTCTCCCATTCCCTTTATCTTTCAAGACTGTTCAAATATTACTCTAATAGGCCTTCTCTTCCTTCTTTATGTAAAATTGTCAAAGTCCAAAACTCCTTGTTCCTCTTATCTGGTTTTGTTTTTCTCCACGTCATTTCCTGAAAACTCACATACTCTGCAATTAATTGTACAGTGTATATTTTTTCATTATACACAAATGGACAACTAGAATTCAGGCACATATGCCATTCAGCTTTTATTCCTATACCTTAAATATTAGTTCACAGAATATGGTAGCTGACCAATAAATATTTGCTGAATTAATGATATTACTCAGAATGCAACTCAGATTTTCAAAAATGTCAAAGACAGGCTAAGAAATGTAGAATATAAAATGAGTAGGTCTAATATTGATCTAACTGAAGTTCTTAAAAAAACAGAATAAGCAGAATTTAGGCAAAAAATGGTTGAGAATTTTACAGAATTTCTGTAGTGCATGAATCTTCAGAATTAAGGAGTATGGCAGATGTGACAGAATAAAATCTACACTTTAAAAGATTGTAATGAAGCCAGAGAATACCAAAGACAAATAAAATATCTCCAAGGCAGCCAGAGACAAAAAGCCAGAATAACTACAGAGGAAAACGAAGCTAAGCAAATTTTTTGACATGAAAATGGATGTCAGAAAACAGTAACATATTAAAATGAAATCACTGAGAATAACCGGTAGTAATCCCGGAGTTGTATACAAGTGTCTTTCAAAAACAATGCATAAATGAAAAACTTCTATGACAAAAAATATATATTACCCATAAACTCTCACTAAAGGATAAGCTACAGAAGGAAGAAAAATTCGATGGAACGAGAAACATTGAGAAAGCATATGTACATATATTGTGACAAAAAGTATAAAATAATAACGGTAATGTCTAACAAGATACAACAACATAGAAATTGATTACTGGAAACATGACACATAAGAATAAACATAGTTGAATTAACCAATGTTGTCTTGTTCACAATGATGACTGTAAACAATCTATCATCTGAATGACTCTGTCTCTACTATTATATTAATAAAGTATTAGTTATTTTTAAAAACTACACAAGAGATCTCAGAGAGGAAACTAGTATTTAGAGAAAATACTATAAAAGGAATAAATTGGAAACTACTTATGGAAACAAGCTTTTAGGGTTTTCACTAAAAGTAATTTTTGCCTTTTAATCTTTTTATTACTAACTATAGTCTTCATGCTGTACGACAAATCTCTAGATTTACGCATCCTACGTAACTGCAGTTTTGTGTCTTTCGATCTATATCTTCCCGTGTTCCTCGGTGCCCTCCATAACCACTCTTTTACTCTCTGTTTCTATTAATTTGATTTTTTTAGATTCCACATATAACTGAGACCATGCAATATATGTATTTTTCTGTATCTGGCATATACTGTGTAACCCATGTAGCCTTGCATTGCTATCTGTACATATGAAGGAGCAAGCACCTTTTTCAGTCTTTACAGACTGGTTTGGGTATGTAAAAGACTTCTCTTGTTAAAATCAGCCAAGTGTGGTGGTATGCACCTGTAATCCCAGCTACTTAGGAAGCTGAGGCAGGAAAATCAATGAGCTGGGAAATGGAGGTTGCAGTGAGCTGAGATCGTACCACTGCACTCCAGCCTGGGTGACAGAGTGAGATAACATGCCAAAAAAAAAAAATCTTATTAGATTTCCAGGCTGATGGGATTGCCTCCTGGATCACAGTTGAATGCAATTGAAAATGGACTATGTGGCTGCTGCAGTGGGGCCCATTGTTGATGAGTCTATGATCAGGAGTTTCAGTGGGCATGAATTCTCTCTGCACCCTTAGTAAACCAGGCCATCTCCAGGACCTTGGTCTATAGGCTAGGCTAGGATGCAGGTCTACTTGAGCATCCCTAGATAGAAAGTCCATATTAGGTGCATAGATGGGTATAGTATCCAGGCAACTGGGTGGCTCCCTGAGCAGGTAGTACTGCCCAGGTTCGAAGCTAAGAGGGCTGGAATTGAGTTGCAGGGCCTCTGCAGGGTCCATAGCAAGAACTGAATAGAGAAATCTATTTTGTCTGAGGTAAGTATAACCATCACTGCTGTCTTTTGTTTACCATTTTCATAGAATATCTTTTCTATCCCTTCACTTTCAGTACATATATGTCCTAATATCTAAGGTAAGCCTCCTGTTAACAGCATGTAGCTGAATCTTATTATTTGTTCAACCATGTAATGTCTTTTGACTGGAGAGTTTAATTTATTTATATTGGAAGTAATTACTGATAGGAAATAACTTACTATTCCCATTTTATTAGTTATTTTCTATTTTTAAATAGTTTTTCTGTTTTTACATAGTCACTTTACTAGTAAATTTTATACATCCAAATGCTATTGTTTTGCTATTTAGCATCCTTTTATTTCAAGTTGATGAACTCTCTTTAGTATTTCTTGTTAAGCAGGTCTTGTGGTGATGTCCTTCCTCAGCTTTTGTCTGCGGGAAAGTTTTTATCTCTCCTTAATATTTGGACAGTTTTGCCAGGTATACCATTCTTAGTTGACCGTTTTTTTTCTTCTAGCCCTTTGAATATATTATACCATTTTCTTCTGTCTCTCAAGGTTTCTGCTGAGATATCTAATAGTTTCTTAGAGGCTTCTTCATACATGAAGAGTTGTTTTTCTCTTGCTGCTTTCAAAATTATCTTTGTCTATGACTTTTGAACATTTGGCTGCAGTGCATCTCAGTACAGACTTTTAGGTTCAAAACATATTTGGAATTTTGGAGGCTTCATGAACCTTTGTTGATTTTCCTCCCTAGATTTGGGAAGTTTTCAGCTATTAATTCTTTAAATAAGCTTTCTGAATATTCTCTCTCCTGCAGAAATTCCTGTGATGTGTATATTGGCTCAATTAGCTGTGTTCCATAAGTTCTATAAGCTTTCTGCAGTTTTTTAAATAAAAAAACTGTTTTTGCCTTTTACTCGCCTGGACTGGAAATTTCCGATTACCTGTCTTCAAGTTTATTGGTTGTTTTTTCTACTTGATCAAGTCTGCCTTTGAAGTTCTCTATTGAATTTTTCCATTCAGTTATTGTATCCTTCTGCTCTAGAATTTCTGTTTGTTTTATGTAATAGTTTCTATATCTTTGTTGATATTCTTATTTTCATCATGCATTGTTTTCTGGTATCACTCAATTTTCTAGCTGTGTTCTTATGTAGCTTACTGACCTTTAAGATGATTATTTTTGATTATTTCTCAGGCAATTTATGGATCTACATTGTTTGTCTAGGTAGGTCAGTTAATGACGACTTCTTTTTTCCCTTTTGAAATAATATATTTCCCAATTCCTCACATTTCTAGTAGCTTTGTGTTGTTGGCACATTTGAAGAAGCAACCACCTCTTCCAGTCTTAATGGACTATTTTCAGTAGAAGAAAGACTTTCACCAATCAGTGCAGCTAGAGATTCTGTGAATCTCTGAAATGTTTTCAGTGGATGTGCATGCTCCACTCTTCCCCTTCCTCCCAGGAAGGTTGTGTGCATTCTCCCAATCTTAAAGAGAAATGCAAGTCTCCATAGACCTCTGATCCCCTTTCTCTATGGGAGTGAACTGTGTTACATGTAGGATGCAATCTCTACATCTATCTCATCTTTTTAAAGAAAAAAATTCTAAGTTGTTTGCCTTCTTCCTATCCTGTGAAGCTGTGACAGCTGATGAGGACAGCCTGTCCTTTTCCCTTGGGCAGTACACTGAAATGCCAGAAAATTTGGTGAAATCGCCACTTCTCCTATCTCCGTAAAGAGATGTTTCATGACAGCATAACTTCAATCTCAATCCCAAAGAACCATGCTGGCTGCTGAAGGCTATCACATAACAGGAAATCAGGTTGATGTCATAGGTTTCGTGTGTCTAATATATCAAAGTAATTATTTCATTTAGGTATGTTGATAATAAAGCCCAAAGAGATGGTTTACCTAAATTTGGCCTCAGCTAACTTTTTAAAAAATACATCAATTAAAGTATAAGAGGCCTTAGATGTGAAGGTAAGATTAGGCCAGAGAGGCAGAATAATTGTAGGATTGAGACCATGAACTATAGAGTTAGAGAGACTGGGTTTGTATCTCTGCTGCAGCATTTGCTAGCTTGGTAACCATGAGCAAACCAACCTCTTTATATCTCTTTCTGTATCTTTGAGAATAGGACCCTAATAGTGATTACTCATAAGATTGAGAGTACAATGAAATAATAGAGATAAAATGATTAGAAACAAATATCTGACTCATATTAAGGGCTCAGTAATTGTTAGATTAATGATGATAGTATTTTGCTTTGTTTGTTTGTTTCTTTTTGTATCCTATAAGACTATTTTGCCCATGAAACAAAAAATTAGAAATTTCCTTCTTGATAAGGGCTGGGGCTTTAGACCAGGGAATGATTAGTTGAAATAGTTAATAGTAGCTTTGACATTAAGAAAGGGAGTGAGTGATGATTACTATGACTTTGCCATCCTAATATTCTCTGAGGACCTTCCTTGTGTTGGATGGTGTTTGCTGTTTCTCAGCTTCACACTTGTCCTACTATAGACTTTATCAGTGGGGCTAGAAATTTGCTTATTACATTTCATACTCTTTTCCTGGATAGATTTCTGTTAGTTCCTTTCAGTGGGGAATTAATGGAGATGGGAAGGTAGGAGAAGGAGAAAAGAAGGTGTTGCCAGTCAGCGATAGCAATAGAATTAATTGATTGTAGCACCAGCATTTTGGCATTTTGGTATCATATATAATATTGAGCTCAGTAATATTTTCAACACAGAAAAAATTGCATGGAAAAGTAGGCCACATGGGGCAGCAATCATGCTGTATAAAGTCCACGGTTATAGGATACAGCACATTATTCTAAAGCATCTGGGTTCATAGAATGATAGAGCGAGTCTGATGATTCACTTGCTATTACTTTAAAGACAACACCTTGTGAGTTTGGGCTGTTTTCCCATAGAGTGTGATATACGTTTGGAACCTTTGTTGAATGGATCATGCTTTTTCCCTCACAGCAAGATACAGCAGTTTAGAAGTAAAGAGTGAAAGCAAGTGATTCCTGTCACTAATGCCTCTACAACCCACTCACAAATGTTTGCTTCCCATTTCCAGAATCCTGAAATTTTCTGATTTAGGAGTTTTAGATCCCATGAGCAAAACGTTTGCGCATCACAACACTGTTTTCAATAAATTAAATTTGAGACCACTACCTGCTTATTTTGAGTTCCCCATGCCATTGAATCAAAAGGTAAATATGGGGTTACTGTACAGGCTGGGGTTCATTTATTTTTATAAAGTGAAAATAGGATGCTGCTGCCCATAGAGGCAGGAGAAACTAAGAGACCCGGGGGATTCTCTGGGTTGTCTCTTAGTACTTCTGTGCACAGAAGTAAACATTCGTGGAAGATGATGGACAACCAATAATGGTAAGATAAACAAGTAATCAGAAATTCAGGAAAATAATTAGGTGAAGAACACTAATTAGCTGACATGTTTGCTGGGCCACGGGGAACATTGGATAGATCACAGACTAAGGAATTTATAACTATTAACTATGTTCTTACGGATAGTTGCAGAAATGGAGACTGTGCTGACGTTCACATTTTCCTACTGTTTGTTATGTACATATGTTAGGTCGTATTTATATTTTCCTTTCCATTTTTTCTACTATATTATGTAGGAGGAGGTACAAACGTCTTTAGCTACTAGTATGTCTAGGTGGGCTTTTAACAAAACTAGAAGTGGAATTAATATTATCTAGTCACTTATTTGACCTAATATGTGCCCTGTTCAGAGGAAAGAATGTCTATTTTAGTATTCATGAAAGATAACTCTTTTTGTGGTGTGGAAACCTGACATTCTTAAGGTTGTTTGGAAGTTTGAATATGAGAAGAATGATGACTATAAAAAACAGTAATCGGGAAAGGACTGTCCCAAGCGGTGTCTATAGTCTTGCAGCTTCATGTTTATCATTTAATATGCTTTCCTTGAAACCAGGACTGGAAGCCTGTAAATTATTATCAGTTATACTTCTCCATATTCCTTTTCCAGCTAGCTTCCCATTATGTTTATCCAATGGGAAATATCAAAGTGAAATTATAAGGAGGAGAAAAGATGTATTTTTTCTAGTTTCTGTCAGTGCTTTACAAAATCGCAGTGGTATCATCAGCAGAAAGAGCAGCAATAGCCACTGTCCTTTTGTGCATCTTGGTTCTAGATAAAGTAGCTCGGATGCAACAACAGCATTTCCGATGGGATGGTGATCATGGGCTTGGTTGTAACCACTTTTCTGCTTCTTTAGTTCTATGGGGGAGCAGCAGAAACCACCTCTAGTTACACATTTTGGGATAAATGTACCTTTCCCTTTTACTCTTCAAGATCCTTCAACTCTTTTTAACCAAATCTCTGCATTAAACTCAATTTTTAAAGGTACCCAGTTTTCCTTATTGCATACAAGCTAATGCAGCCTCATGTAGATGTTTTTGGCTTCCAGCCATTTCCTGTTCTGCTTCTTGGATTGCTTAAGACTGTTACAGAACAAGTTCACATGGTGGGAGAGTGAAAGAAGTACAACACAGATGTAGTTCCACTCACTTCATTGGTTTGGTTTCTTCCATTTTGTTTTGCGCTTTTATCCTTCCTCATCTTAGTATTACAGAGCACCATCTATTTTGAGGAGATAGATTCAGAGTACTCATATTTAGTTCTATGGTACTTCCACAATCTTTGTTTAAGTCCTCTGTGTCTCTGGTTTAGGACATGGATTTGTTGTACTCTGTTTCTCTATAATCTGATTTTCCACACTGTTTAGTCAGATATAGCATCATCAGGTAAAATACAGAATTCTTGGTTAACTTTGAATTTCACATAAATATGGGACATGTTTATAATAAAAATATTTTGTTGGATTTTTTCTTCGCTTTTGCTAAATCTGGCAACCATAAATTTATTCTAAGAACTTCCTATGCTGTAACAGAATTGGATTATGCAGAGATTTCTGTTTTATAGGTTCAAAAACAGGTTGAATTGTGTTCAATCTTCAGCAAAGAGATCAAGGTAATTGATTTCTCAATTACATATTCCTTCAGCCCTCAATAGTAGGGGGATGGCATCTATTACTCTAGACCAATGGTTTTTAAAGTGTGGCCCCTGATAAGCAGCATCTGCACTTGCAGGTACTCAAGAGCAAGCCCCACCCAGATCTACTTTAGTCAGAAGCTGTGGTGTTGGGGCCAAGCAATCTGTCATAAACCCTCTAGAGCATACTAATGTAGATTCGGGTTTGAGAAGTGCTACCCTAGTGTAATCAAATATACAGCACCTGTAATATTACTCCTTCCTCCTCTGCTCCTGCTAGAAGTTATCATCTCTTGACTGTATTATTTCCTACAAGAGCTGTGTCTAGTCCCAGAATATTTTTAAATTTAGTCCTTTAGGCCGGCACTGCCAATTTATTTCCCAATGCATTATTAATCCCAGGGTGTACTTCTATCTTAACATCCCCAACTTTGGAATCTCGCTGAAACCTACTTTTCCTTGAATAATGCTTTATATTCTGAAATATTCTTCTTTACAACCTACACATTTTTTTAGCTGTACATTTTCATCAGAGATGGATCAACATGACGAAGGCTGACAGTGAATTGAATGAGCCTCATGTGTGAATGCTGGTTCCTGGTATAGAGATTCACATCTGAAAGCAATGAAATTCATTAGCAAAAGGGTAACTATCATGGTAAAATTTAAGATACTGCATAAGGCAAGTTCAGTAAATTATTTTGAATGAAAGATTTAAAAGTGACATGAAAATCACATTGAAACAAGTAACTTTATTTTTTCTATATACAAATTGTTGGTTTGGTCGGTTGTCTTGGGAAGTGTTGAAACACAACATTCTTGTGCTAAATCTGTTTGGGTTTATTTAGCGATTCTGATTGAGACACTCTTTGAATTCACAGAGAAAAAAAGTCTCGCTTTCCCATAGGTAAATAACTCCTGAAATAAAGTCATTATAAATTACAGTGTGGCTTATTTACCATCAATACAAACCCCATTAATTAGATGTTGGCTGGATCAATTGCAAGGCGGCACTGGGTCAGGTCAACATTGGAAAAAGAATAATGAAAGGTTGCTTGGCAAGAGGCTAATTCTAATGAGTAAACTTGAAGTAATTATTTTTAACTGCAGAGGCAGGAATCATGCCTCCCTGGCCAGTTCCTGAGAGCCAGGAGTATTGAGCAGACATGAGGATTAAGAATTGGTCTCCAAATACATGAAAAACTGATCACATCCTTTATTAACACAAATATTCTCATAAAAAATGAAATATTTTTATCTATATTATTGGCAATTCTTTAATGGATGAAGAATTTTGGACTATCAAGGGTATGATAGCATCTAAATTATCAGATTCTTCTTACAAGTATGTTAATTACCACATTTATAGCATCTAAATTATCAGATTCTTCTTACAAGTATGTTAATTACCACATATTTTATGAAGGTTAATTTAATTATATTCATGAAGAGTCTTATGAATATTATCCTTGACCCAGTAATTCGACCTGTCGGAATTTGTCTTTAAAAATAATTAGAAATATAAGTAAAGCTTTATCTACAAGAAAGTTTCACTATTTTTAAAATAGTGAAAATTTAGATATGCAGCTTGAATAGCTCTATCAGTAAGAGAATGGCTAAATTATGATGCTAATAATGTAAATTCTAATGATTTTAATCATTATATGAATGTTTATTTATATAAAATTCTTATGATAAAATGTGAGGTAGAAAACCAGGATATTAAAATATTATGATAAGTCTATCTATCATTTACAGAATTTGATGATCAGCGTTTTGGTGTGTGTTATTATCTTCCATTTTACTATAAATATATTTGTGTGTCTGTATGCAGAACTGAGATGTTTATATGTACAGTCATCTCTCTGTATTCATGGGGGATTGGTTCTAGGACCCTTGCTGATACCAAAACTCACAGATGTTCAAATCCCACAGGTGGCGCTGTGAATCCCTTAATATAAAAGTTGGTCCTTTATATCCAAGGGTTCTGTATCACACATCAGTACTTGATTTGTTGATTCCATGGTTGGGGAAACCAGGTGGTCAAGGCGTCAAGGTGAAAGAAGGAAGACAAGTTAGGAGGCTTTTAATATGTCACGTGAAGGATAATGATGGTTTCAACTGGGGTAGTAGCAATGGATAAATGTGGCATGGTCACATTTTGAGTGTAGTTGAAAGTGCAGCCAGTTAGACTTTTGGATGGACAGGAGATAAGGCACAAAAGAGAGAAATCAGGATTATGCCAAGATTTTGGTTTGACAGATATTAAAATGAAGTTGCCTCTGCTGAGATAGAGAAGTCTGTGGGAGAAGCCGATTGGAGAGGGATGGACAAAGAATGAATAATTTTGTTTTGGATATGTGGATATGTTGAATTTGAGGTACCTATTACATGTACCAATGGAGATACACAGTACATGAGAACTGGATACACAAATATAAGTGTATGGGAGAAGACTTGACTGGAATTATATACTTGGCCATTGCACTTCTGGAAAGTATTTAAAGGGAGAAGACTGGATGATCTAAACTGAGGTGTTAAGTGGAGATGAAGAACAGGTCTAAGCCCTGAAACATCCTAATGTTAGAAGTTAGGAAGGTAAACAGAACTGTCAAAGGAGACTGAGCATCTTCAGCCAGCAGGAGATTTTTTTTTTGAAAAAACATTCCAAGATTTTAATGTACATGAGAATCACCTGAGTGTCTTGTTAAAATGTAGATTCTTACACTTTGAGTAGGAGAGCAATTGGTGATTCTTCTTTTATAACAACAAGCTCAAAGCAATGCCTATACTACTGGCCCTTAGACCACACATTGAGTAGCAAGGACCTAGGAGAGAGTGGCGGAGTGTGTTGACCAAGGGAATATTCTTGTATCTCTGGGAAATTCCAAGAATCCACAAGAAATGTATAATCATGAATTTTAGGTGATACTAGTCAGCAAGGTTGTGTGTTTTCTAAAGCCACTTGGAAAATTGGGACCAGGTGTGGAGTAAGCAGAAACCAATATTTAATCACAGTTGCATTTTGCTAAATGTGTAAAAAGGAGAGAGACAGGAAGAAAAGAGCTGAAACACCATGCAAAGGAGTAATTATAATAATGGACTATGAAATATGAGAATAATCAAGGAAGAAATAAAGGCACAAGTGGGTGGAAATCAACAGTGAAAACTTGGTAAGGTTAATGAATTGGAGGTCCCAGTGGTTGGGTGAAAGTTAGAGGTATCAATAGGAGAATAGCTACTTGAGGTTATGGTTGGGTTGAGTTATAATTCCAAGGTCTAGGTTATTACCTATGGGAATAGGTAACTGAGGTGAAATGATGACAATGTCAACCAACTCACTGACAGATCCTGGAAAGATAAACTAGGTGCAGATTAACATCACTCAGTCTTGGGACAAAATTTCTGGGAGAGAGATATGAGCCATGTGCTAACATTTAAAGGAATTAGGCACAATAACCCCAAGATCCACAGAGGACTGCAAAATAAAGAGACATGGTAGGTGGCGAAGAATGAGAGTGATTCATGAAGTTTAGAAATAGTTTCCATTCTCCATTTTCAATTTTTTTGGTAGGAAATACCCCCAAGAAGTTATGCCTGTTCATTTGAATAGCTTTGCCACTTAATGTGAGCATTAGATGTTACCTCTTGGAAAGCTATGTTCAAGAGCCAAGATATAATTCTCCACATCTATTTTTCTCTGCCACAATGAACGACAAGAGGCAGGTTCTATCCACCTGGTCTCAAAATGACGGTTACATGGAGTAGAGATTTTCACTGAGCAGACATGGACAGGTGAGGTGAATGAGAAATAATATTTTTGTTATTTTAAGTCAGGAAGATACTGAATTGATTGTTAATAAATCATAATTAAGGGCCTTAATTGATATACTTCACTTGATAGCATGAACTTCAAACAAACTTTGGATTTTTAGGTAGGAGAATAGTGTGACAGTGTTATGAAAAACAGGGAAAATTGTATTCCTCACTTTAGGCTTAAAGTTACCAGCTATGGCCGAGCGCGGTGGCTCAAGCCTGTAATCCCAGCACTTTGGGAAGCCGAGGCAGGTGGATCACGAGGTCAACAGATCAAGACCATCCTGGTCAAAATGGTGAAACCCCATCTCTACTAAAAATACAAAAAATTATCTGGGCATGGTGGCGTGTGCCTATAATCACAGCTACTCAGGAGGCTGAGGCAGTAGAATTGCCTGAACCCAGGAGGCGGAGGTTGCAGTGAGCCGAGATCGCGTCTTGCACTCCAGCCTGGGTAGCAAGAGTGAAACTCTGTCTCAAAAAAAAAAAAAAAAAGTTACCAGCTATGTGGGAGAGAAAACAGAGAAATCTATGTCTTCAGGAGATTAGAAACCAAGAATACGTGGAGACAGTATGAGACATTTCTTAGAATATGGGCATTAGAAAGAGATTATTAAATTGGGTCAGATTAGAAGATCTCAGAAATATTTGGACGAGAGATAAGAGACGTCCTGAATGTTTTGCAATAATCAAGGATATAGGGTGGGGATCAGTAAACTTTTCTCTAAAAGGTTAGATGGTAAATATTTCAGTTAATATTGGTCAAGCAGCAAAATTGAACATATTATGCAAGTACCTATATAACCATTTAAAATGTAACCATTGAATTATGCAGAGAATATTCTTAGCCTTCAGGCTGTACACAAAACGGAGAAGTGGCCTGCAGTTTGCTGACCCCTGATAGAAAACATGACGGAATTGGGTCCTTCCTTGCTTTTCAGGAATTTCAACACAATCAGCATATAATTACTGCTAACCATATTCCCACTATGGCTGTTTCTACTGCTGTGCCTATAGCCTCCACTGCTGCTATTACTGCCATGACAGATATAAACACTGCCCATGCCAGGATTACCAATATTCCTTTCAAGATCATCATTCCAAGTACTGCTATCTTTACCTGCCATTTCTAATTTCTTGCTCTTTTCTATGCACAGCTTTCTGGGTTTCACTACAATCTGTGAAGCTGGCATTATTTTTCCATTGAAGGGTTAAGGAAACTGTGACTTGGAAAAATTAAAGCCCAGTGGTACCTACGAGACATGGCCACCAGTGCAAGCATTCTTATTTCCACATAATGTCACGTCAAAAAATGTTTCTTGTGTTACTCTTTTATGCTTTTCCCACATTACTTACTTTTTAATTTCCCCTGCTCAGAAATACTGGTGGGAGGAAAGTAAACTAGCTATGCAAATGGCTCTCAATCATATAAATCCTTGTGACTATTGATACATTGAAGTGTTCCACTGTCATGCCTTTTCCTGACCTATGTAATAATCTCCCCCTAATTGGTTGGCACTTGGCTTGAATGGCTGCCCTTATGTTAGTTCTTGAGGTTTTAAATATTTAAAATTAATGGACAGTTTGGGAAAAAGAGGATTGATCAAGTGAGAGGTGTCTGACCTCAATTGCATCAATGTATTTAAAGTTGACTTCTTTTTTTCTATCAGAAGATTAAAAATAATGAAGTTATAAAAGAAAGGGGTACCCCTGTTGTATCCAGATAACACGTTTGAGCTCTTTGACCTGTCTAGGGGAACAGAAAGCCCAACTAAATAATATGACTGAGATCTACGAAAGAGAAATTTTCAAGCAGGAGATGTAACTCTCATTTAAATAGGTAAGAAATCAAGCTTTTGCAAATAGTTAAATTCGTTAGTTTTTATACTTATCAACAAGAAGAAAAATTCATCCTGAAAAATATTTTGTTATAAAGGCTGACATTTTGGCCCAGTGTTGTTGTTTTTATTGACTTTATTTTTTACAGCCATTTTAGACCCATAGCAAAATTAAGCAGAAAGCACAAATAGGTCCAATGTGTTTTGGTTAGTATTTTTAAAACGAATCGACTATTCATTATATGAGCATAGGTACGTTTTCTTGTTTATCTTTTTATTCAATAACACTCTGAAAGATAAATTTATTTTATCTGCAAATCAAGTGTGCATACATGTTGCCTTGTTTCCTCTTCATTTCAGACATGTGAGATTTCATCTAGAACTTAATTTTGTAAATGTTTGAGGATAGTTCATACCTTGATTATAGCAGATAAAAACCTAGATAAAATGTTTTAAAAATAATTTCTAAATTGTACCACAATTGTTTTAATTTCCAAAAGTTTTCCTTGATCATATTCTTATCTTTTATTTTTTGTTTCAATGTTTTAATAATTTCAACTTTTATTTTAGATTTTAGGGAACATATGCAGGTTTCTAACATGACTATATTTCATGATGCCGAGATTAGGGGTATGAATGATCCCATCATCCAGGTACTCAGCATAATACCCTGTAGGCAGCTTTTCGGCCCTTGTCTGCCTCTCTCTCACCTACCTCTAGTAATTCCCAGATCTATTGTTTCCCTCTCATGTCTTTATGAACCCAATGTTTAGCTCCACATATAAGTGAGAATATGTAGTATTTGATTTTCTGTTTCTAAGTTAATTCACTAGAGAGTACAGGTGGCCTCTACCTGTATTCATGTTGGTGAAAAAAAAAACTTTTAATTTTGATTTTTTTATGGCTGGCAACCCATGGTATATATTTACCACATTTTATTTGTCCAACCCACCACTGATGGGCACATAGGCTGATTTCATGTCTTTGCTATTGTGAATAGTGCTGCTATTAATATATGAGTGCATGTGTCTTTTTGGTAAAAAAAAAAAAAAATGTATTTCCCTTTGGGTATATACCCAGCAATGGGATTGCTGGGTCAAATGACAGTTCTGATTTAAGTTCCCTGATAAATCTTCAAACCACTTTCCACAGTGGCTGAACCTATTTTCATTCCCACAAACAGTGTATAAGCGTTCTCTTTTCTCTGCAGAATGACCAGCATCCGTTATTTTTTGTCTTTTTAATGATAGCTATTCTGATTGGTGTGAGGTGTTATATTCTGATTTTCATTTCTTTAATAATTAGTAAGAACATTTTTTTAAATATGCTCGTTGGCTGCTAGAATGCCTTTTTTTGAGAAATGTCTGTTCATTTCTTTTGTTCACTTTTTAACAAGGTTATTTGTTTTTCACTTGTTGATGTGTTTAAGTTCCTCATAGATTCTGACTTTTGTCCAATGCATAGTTTGCAAATATTCTCTCCCCGTCTGTGGGTTCCCTATTTGGTCTGCTGATAGTTTCTTTTGCTAGGCAAAAGCGCTTTAGTTTCATTAGGTACCCCTTGTCAATTTTCATTTTAGTTGCAATTGTTTTTGAGGACTTAGTCATAAATTATTTGCCAAGACTGATATCCAGAAAGGCATTTCTTAGGTTTTCTTCTAAGATGTTTATGGTTTGGGGCCTTAGATTAAAAACTTTAATACATCTCGATTTAATTTTTGTATATAGTAAAAGAAGTCCAGTTTAATTCTTCTGCATATGGCTAGCTAATTGTCCTAGTACCATTTATTGAATAGGGAGTTCCTTTTACATTGCTTATTTTTGTTGACTTTGTTGAAGATTGGATAGTATTAGATGTGTTGCTTAGTTTCTGTGTTCTCTATTCTGTTCTATTGGGTGGAATTTATGTCTGTATTTGTACCATGCTGTTTGATTACTGTAGCTTTAAGAATATTTTGAAGCTGGGTCTTGTGATGCTTCTTGCTTTGTTCTTTTGGCTTAAAAATGCTTTGGCTAATATGGCTCCTTTTTGGTTCCATATAAATTAAAATGGTTTTTCCATTTTTGAAAGAAAAATGTTAATGATAATTTAATAGGAATAACATTGAATCTGTAGATTTGTTTGAGCAGTATGGCCATTTTAATGATATTAATTCTTCCAATCTATAAGCATGGAATGTTTTTTCATTTATTCCTGTTATTTCTGATTTCTTTCAGTAATGTTTTATAGTTCTCCTTGCAGAGATCTTTCACCTCCTCGGTTAAATGTATTTCTTTCTCAATGACAATCTGAGAATCAAATCAATAACTTATTTTTTTGTTATTATACTTTAAGTTCTGAGGTACATGTGCTGATTGTGCTCAATAACTTAATTTTTACAATAACTGCAAAAAAGTACAATACCTAGGAATATACTTAACCAAGGAGGTGAAAGATATCTACAAGGAACATTAAAAAATTCTGCTAAAAGAATTCATAGATGACACAAATAGAAATGTTCTCATGACCGTGGATGGGGAGAATTAATATTGTAAAAAAAGACCATATTGTTCAAAGAAATCTATAGATTCAATGCAACTTCAATAAAAATAGCAGTATCATTTTTCACAGAGCTAGAAAAAACCCCTAAAATTCATGTGGGACCCAAAAAAAGCCCACTCAGCCAAAGAAATTATAATTAAAAAAAAATCAAATCTGGAGGCATCACATTACCATACTTCAGTCATAACACAAGGCTATAGTTAACAAAACAGGATGATACTGGTTTTAAAATAGGCAATTAGACCAATGGAACAGAACAGAGAACTCAAAAATAAAGTCAAATATTTACAACCAACTCATCTTTGACAAAGCGTACAAAAACATAAATTGGGGAAAGGATACTCTATTCAAGAACTGGTGCTGGGAAAACCAGCAAACCACATGTAGAACAATGAAGCTGGATTTCTCTCTCTCATCTTATACAAAAATCAACTCAACATGATCAAAGACTTAAATACAAGACCTGAACCCATAAAAATTCTAGAAGACAAAGTTGGAGAAACTCTTCTAGACATTAGCCTAAGGAAATAATTAATGATAATTAATGACTAACACCCTAAAAGGAAATACAACAAAAACAAAAAGAAATAAATGGGACCCAATGAAACTAAAAGCTTCTCATCACAACAAAATAAATATGCAGCAGAGTAAATAGGCAACCTATCAAATGGAAAAAAAATTTGCAATGTATGCATCTGACAAATAACTAGTGTCCAGAATCTATAAGGAAATCAAACAAATCACAGCCTCCCACTCCTCATCTCAAAAATAACCCCAGCAAAAAGTAGACAAAGAGTATAAAGAAATATTTCTCAGAAGAAACTATATAAATGGCCAAAAAGCATATGAAAACATGTAAACACCACTAATTATCAGGGAATTGAAACCATGATGAGATACTACATTGCTCCTGCAAAGATAGCCATAATTAAGAAGTCAAAAATTAATAGATGTTGGCATGAATGTGGTGAAAAAGGAATGCTTTGGCACTGCTGATGGGAACATAAGTTAGTACAACCTTTTTGGAAAACAGTATGGAGATTCCTTAAAGAAATAAAAGTAAATCTGTAATTTGACTCAGCAATCTCACTACTGGGACTTACTCAAAGGAAAGAAGTCATTCTATGAAAAAGACACGTGCACATGCATGTTTATAGCAGCACAACTGCAAAGATATGGAACCATTCTTTGATTGGTGCCCATCAACAAATAAATGGATAAAGAAAATGTGATATATATACACCATGTCATACTATTCAGCCATGAAAAGGAACAGAATAATGTTTTTTCCAGTAACTTTCGATGGAGCTGAAGGCCATTATTCTAAGTGAGTAACCCAGGAATGGAAAACAAAATATTTTATGTTCTCACTTATAAATGGGAGCTACTCTGTGAGGACACAAAGAAATACAGAGTGCTATAATAGACTTTGGGGACTTGGTGAAGGTGAGAGGGAGTGAGGGACAAAAGACTATATATTGGGTACTGTGTAAGCTGCTTAAGGGACAGATGCACTAAAATCTCAGAATTCACCACTATAGAGTTTATCAATTTAAATGGAAACCACTTTTTCCCCCAAAGGTGTTGAAATTTTAAAAAATTATGAAAAATTAAAAAAGTTATTTGATAATTCTTTTGTGATATAATCATTAGTTCCTCAGATCTATTCCACTATCAGCATTCTTCAAAATAAAAAAAATCATTCCAGTTACAAAGAACTCTGACATCACATAGATAATGCTCTAGCAAGTCTAATTCTGTACTTCTTGTGATGCTATTTTGGATAACCAGAAGGAAAAATTATCACATTTTCTTTATGGGTATTGCCAGATTGATGGGATTTATGAAATTCGAATGGTGGACACATTAATAAGGTAACAAACATATGTTTTAAAAACTTGTCAAAACTGTTCCCTAGGAATAAATTTGAACACAAATTGAGAAGTCTGAAGTGAACTAATTTGTCCTTCTATCATTTTTGAGTCAAATACTAGGCATTTGATGGAAGACTTATATATAAGTCCTTACACACCAAATCCGGAAGAAACTTGGAAACCATTTAGTCTGATTCTTCTATTTTATAGATAATGAAGCTGAGGCCCAGAGGCTTCCTAATGGGCATCAGTGAGTCAAAACAGATCTAGAATTAGATTCTGGGTCTCCTGTTTCTCAATCCAGAGATTATTCAACATGTTGGCTTCACGATGAGACTCATAGCCAATGGTGCAAATAACAGCTTTGCACTTTAACCAAAGGGCCTGGTTTGGTTGATTCTTCTTGACAGTGTGTGAGTGGATAAGCTATATTAATGACTTTTTCCTCTCTGAAGCCAGATTGTAGTCTGTGAAGAAACAAGCTGCATTACTTATCCCTTCTGGTCTGCTCTTCCCATTTTCTTTTTTATCTGTCTGCAAGCCCATTTTTGTTAGGGCATTTAATTTTGAGACCCTGTCTGTGATTGAGTCTATATGTCTTTCTTCTACTACCTTTCCTTTTTGTCTGCTCCTACACATTCTCTTTATCTTCATTATTATTAAATATTTCATTTGCTGGACTCTTGTCTCATTTGTAAACTATCGCTTGATTTTATTATTATTTTTTTCCTTCTCAGGCTCATTTTGGGTACTATGTTTTTCTCATACTCTTTTCTCCCAGGAAAATAAAGAAGAAATAAAAGACAGAGGAAGAAAACATCCTTATTATAAAGAGTGAAAGTAAATTATCAGTTTGGCTAAACCTGTGTCTTTTTTGTCTTCATCTTCTTTATTTCTATAAGTCATATTAGGATAAGTTAAAAACCCTACATTGTACCTGAATCCTCAGACATTTCCTGGTTGCTGACAGACTCATCAATACCCCTTCTATCCAGTTAACAATCACCTAGGCTAACACATGTAACCCACCAGTGTGCAAACAACAACAACAACAACAACAACAAATCACCACCCAAAAAAACTCATCTAAGTAAATTGAAAAATAAAATCAAGAGTAGCTTCTACTAATTAATATATTCCCCTTCTGCTGCAATATCTTATTAAACTTGTGACTATGATGTAAGGCTTATTTAATAATACATCAATGGATGTGTCCATAATAGTTATCTTTTTAAAAAAATCACTTTGGGAAACTGGCTACATTTCTGGTTATTTTATTGCTCAAGGAATGTTTGGAGGTACTTTCAGAGCCACAAAGAAAGGAAGCAATTCTGCTATTTTATGATGGCATCTCATTTTCTGACTCTCATTCCTCATCATGATCTAAATGGCCTTGTCATGAGAGTGGTTCCCAAATGACTTCAGATTTATAAAAATCAAATATGTATCCACAGAGGAGAACAAAGGTTTTCGATCCGTGATGATTTATAATAAAATGTTGTAAATGCTTGTGAGCCCTAAAGGCACATGTTAACCTAATGTTAACCTATGCCCATTCCCACCACCAGCTTATGTGGACTTCTGAGAATGGCAACATGTAAATGGGAATCTTTGCTTCTACTCTTTTCTATTCATCTTTTGAATAGAATAATGCCATCTGGTTTATATCTATCTCTAACATTGCTTTTTGTTTGGATTCACAGAGTTCCAAATAAATAGGGTTTATCCAGCACTTTTAAAGATTGCCTAATATACTATTACCACCTTATCTTCAAAAGTATAAGTCAGCTTCAGGACTGTCTCTTCTCTCCTTTCGCCCTGCTCTCTATCTCCTTATCCCTTCATCCATATCTTCTCTATCCTTGCTGTCTAGGCATTTTTGCTTTAAGTCCATCTCTTGATACGACACACGTACTGCTTCATATTTAACGTAGTCAATTCAGTTGTTTAAGCCCCACGATTCAGAGCAATCTTTGAATACTCTTCTGTTACCAGGCCCCATGTGAAATCCATCAGTAAATTCTGCAGTTTTTGCAATTGCAGTGACGCTAGCAGTCATAATTCCCCCTCTCCCTCAGATTATTGCAATAGCCTCCTGATGAGTTTCTTTTCTTCAATACTTACCCACTGTCCTTAGGACAGGGATCAGAGTGAACATTTGGGATGCAAGTCAGATCATGGCATGGCTTTTATAGAGACATGCCAGGATCTCTCACACCACTCAATCCTAATAATGGCTATATGATCTGCCTCCCACCACTTTTCTAACCTTTTTTCCCATGACTCTTGCTCACTCTAGATTTCCCACTGTTTCTTTTTTCTTGAACATGTCAGACATAATCCTGCCATAGGTCCTTTTCACATGAGATTTTCTCTGGGATAATCTTATGCTACATAGCTGGTGACAGATGTTGCTCAATTGTCATCCACAAAATCTTCACCAAGCTGACTGTGCCCTTAAAAAAGCATAACCCCTCTGCTACGTTCCTTGTTCCTTCTTACGTTGGTTTATTTTCCCAAGTAATATCACATTTCTCCTCCTCCTCCTCCTCCTCCTCCTCCTCCTCCTCCTCCTCCTCCTCCTCCTCCTTCTTTTTCTTCTTCTTCTTCTTCTTTCTTCTTCTTCCTCATTTTTAGGGCACAATCTCCGCTCACTGCAACCTCCACATCCAGGGTTCCATTGAATCCCCTGCCTCAGTCTCCCTAGTAGCTGGAATTACAGGTGCACACCACTAGGCCTGGCTAATTTTTGTATTTCTAGTAGGAATGTGGTTTCACCATGTTGGCCAGGCTGGTCCCAAACTCCTGACCTCAAGGGATCCACCTGCCTAGGCCTCCCAAACTGCTGGAATTACAGAGGTGAGCCACTGCACCTGGCCCACAATAGCATTTCTTATCTGAATATATTCATTGTTTATTCATTTATTGTCTGTCTCCCTTATGCCTTTTAGAATGCAAATTTCATCACAGCAAGAACTTTTGCATAGCATATAGAAGCTTAATGAAAATATGCTGATGTCATCCCTCTTGTTTATTTTTGCCTTTGTCTCCTGTGCTTTTGTGTCATGTAAAAAAGTCATTGCCAAGATGAATGTCAAGGAGCCTTACCCCTGTGTGTTTTACTAGGAGATTTATGCTTTTAGACCTTACATTTAAAAAGTGTCTACACAGCAGGGAAAATAACAATATGTAAAAGCAACATACAGAATAAGAGAAAATATTTGCAAACCATATATCTGATAAAAGGTTAGTATCTAAAATCTATAAGGAACTACAAGAACGCAATATAAAAAAAAGTAAAAATGGACAAATGACCTAAATAGACATTTTATTCAAAGAAAACATACAAATGGCTGACAGATCTATGAAAGGTACTTGAGCATTTCAGAGAAATGCAAATTAAAACTGTAGTGAGATACCGCCTCACACCTTTTAGAATGGCTACTATTGAAAAAACAAGAGATAACAAGTATTGGCAAGGATGTGAAGAAAAGGGAATCCTAGTACTCTGTTGGTAGGAAATGTAAATTCATGCAGCCATTATTGAAAATGGTATAGAAGTTCATCAGAAAATTAAAAGCAGAACTACCATTTGATCTAGCAACCCCACCTCCGAGTACACATTAAAAGGATGTAAACCAGTTTCTTGAGATATCTAAACCCCTAAATGATTGCAGCATTACTCACAATAACCAAGATACGTAAACATCCTATGCGTCCAAGAATGGACAAATGGGTAAAAAACATTGTGGAACATACATACCATGAAGGATCACTGACATTTACAACATTATGGATGAACATGGAGGACACTATGCTAAGCAAAACAAGTCAGAAACAGAAAAGTAAATCCTGTATTTTCTCACTTTTATGTAGAATCTAACAAAGTTGAAATCGTAAGAGCAGAGTTTAGAATGGTGTTTGCCAGGAGATGAGGGGGTCGGGAAATGGAGAGATGTTGGTCAAAGGATACAAACTTTCAGTTATAAAATGAACCAATTCTGGAGATGGCAATCATTACACATTGTATATGTATATCAAATCACCACTTTAAACACCTCAAATATCTTTAACCTTTGTTAATTAAATATTCAAAAATAAGCTAGATTGGAAAGAAAATGTTGAAAGAATAAAAATAAAACGAGATATGTTAGTAAATTGTTTAAAAACAGTCTTTGTTGTAAGATATATGTGGAATTAAGTGGCAGTGTAATCAAAATTGATTGCAATTGATTTTATAGGCCAGTCATATATATTAAATGATTCATCATTAAAGAGCTTATCAAGATGCCTATCAATGGCAAATGCTGTCACAAAGCTATGCTACTGATGCTGTCTTGCTGCCCCTTGAATTTGCATCTTCAAGAACAATAGACCCAACGCTGAACCCTCTGAAGGGGAGGTAGAAATGGTGCTGCCCACCCTCCTCTGCTCTCCCAGGATGGGATGACCACCTGCTGTCCTGGGCCCATGAGGTAGTATTTTGTTACTGAAAAACTGCTGTCAGATATTTTGTCTGTGTGATGTATCATCTCATTTTACTAAGCCATTTATTAAAATCAAAGAAGATATAGCCTCTGACCTTCTTTGCTTTTTAATGTTAAAACCAAATCAAGAAATCAATAAAACTATAAGAAAATAAATCTTTAAAATTCATTTGAAGTTGACACCTACAAGGGCAAATTTGAGTTTCTGGTAGGAGGATATTTACTACCATTGCCATATGAGTAATTACTGCTCCTAATTTATATCTATCTTTCTAAGGGAAACACACTCACAGTCTTTAGTTCACATATCCCCACAGGTAAAGAATAAAAGTATTCTCAGCTAAAATTAAAAACTCTCAGACCACAGTCCAATCAACTTAGAACTCAGAATTCAGAAACTAACTCAGAACCACACAACTTTATGGAAACTGAACAACTGGCTCCTGAATGTCGACTGGATGAACAAGGAAATGAAAGCAAAAATAAAGATCTTCTTTGAAACCAATGAGAATGAAGACACAACATACCAGAATCTCTGGGACACATTTAAAGCAGTGTCTAGAGGGAAATTTATAGAAATAAATGCCCACCAGAGAAGAAAGGAAAGATCTAAAATTGACACCCTCTTGTCAAAATTGAAAGAGCTAGAGGAGCAAGATCAAAAAGTTTCAAAAGCTAGCAGAATACAAGAAATAACCGAGATCAGAGCAGAACTAAAGGAGATAGAGATACAAAAAATCCTTCAACAAATCAATAAATCCAGGAGCTGGTTTTTTGAAAAGATCAACAAAATAGACAGACCACTAGCCAGATTAATAAAAAAGAAAAGGGAGAAGAATCAAATAGATGCAATAAAAAACGATAAAGGGGATATCACCACTGACTCCACAGAAATACAAACTATAATTGGAGATTACTACAAAGAACTCTATGCACATAAACCAATAAAGCTGGAAGAAATGGATAAATTCCTGGAGACTTGCACCCTCCCAAGCCTAAACCAGTAAGGTGAAACCTTGAACAGATCAGTAACAAGAGCTGAAGTTGAGGAATCATTTAATAGCCTACCAACCAAAAAAAGTCCAGATCCAGACGGGTTCACAGCTGAGTTCTACTAGACATACAAAGAGGAGCTGGTACCATTCCTTCTGAAACTATTCCAAACCATACAAATAGAGGGAATCCTTCCCAAATCATTTTATGAGACCAACATCATCCTGATACCAAAACCCAGCAGAGAATCAACAAAAAAACAACTTCAGGCCAACATCCATGATGAACATAGATGCAAAAGTCTTCAATAAGATATTGGCAAACCAATTGCAACAGCACATCAAAAAGCTTATCCATCACAATCAAGTAGGCTTCATTCTGGGGATGCAAGGCTGATTCAACACAGGCAAATCTATAAACGTAATCCATCATATAAACAGACCAAAGACAAAAACCACATGATTATCTCAATAGATGCAGAGAAGGCCTTCGATGAAATTCAACAGCACTTTATGCTAAAAACACTATGCAATAAACTAGGTGTCAAAGGAACATATCTCAAAATAATAAAAGCCATGTATGACAGACCTATAGCAAATATCATACTGAATGGGCAAAAACTGGAAGCATTCCCTTTGAACTCTGGCACTAGACAAAGATACCCTCTCTCACCACTCCTATTCAATATAGTATTGGACGTTCTAGCCAGAGCAATTAGGCAAGAAAAAAAATAAAAGGTATTCAAATAGGGAAAGAGGAAGTCAAATTGTCTCTATTTGCAGATGACATGATTATATATTTAAAAGACCCTATCATCTCAGCCCAAAACCTCCTTAAACTGATAAGCAACTTCAACAAAGTCTTAGGATACAAAATCAAAGTGCAGAGATCACAAGCATTTCTATACACCAATAACAGACTAAAAGAGAGCCAAATCATGGGCAAACTCCCATTCACAATTGCTACAAAGAGAATAAAATACCTAGTAATACAACTAACAAAGGATGTAAAGGACCTCTTCAAGGAGAACTACACACCACTGCTCAACAAAATAAGGGAGAATAAAAACAAATGGAGAAACACTCTATGCTCATGGTTAGGAAGAATCAATATTGTGAAAATGGCCATACTGCACAAGCTAATTTATAGATTTAATGCTATCCCCATCAAGCTACCAATGACCGTCATCACAGAACTGGATAAAACCACCTGAGACTTCATATGGAACCAAAAGAGAGACAACATAGCCAAGACAATCCTAAGCAAAAAGAACAAAGCCAGAGGCATCACACGATCTGATTTCAAACTACATTACAAGCCACAGTAACCAAAACAGCATGGTATTGGTACCAAAACAGAGATACAGACCAATGGAACAGAACAGAGGCCTTGGAGGCAATGCCACAAATCTACAACCATCTGATCTTTGACAAACATGACAAAAGCAATCAATGGGGAAAGGGTTTCCTGTTTAATAAATGGTGTTGGGAAAACTGACTAGCAGTGTGCAGAAAGCAGAAACTGGACCCCTTCCTGACCCCTTACACTAAAATTAACTCCAGATGGATTATAGACTTAAAAATAAGACCCAACTCCATAAAAGACCTAGAATAAAACCTAGGCAAAACCATTTAGGCCATAGGCATAGGCAAAGACTTTATGACCAAAACACCAAAAGCATTGGCAACAAAAGCCAAAATAGACAAATGGGACCTAATTAAACTCCAGAGTTTCTTCACAGCAAAAGAAATAATCATTAGAGTGAACTGGCAACCAACAGAATGGAAAAAAATTTTTGCAATCTACTCATCTGATAAAGGGCTGATATCCAGAATCTACAAAGAACGAAAACGGATTTACAAGAAAAAAACAAACCCATGCAAAAGTGGGAGAAGGATACGAACAGACACTTTTCAAAATGAGACCAACATCTGAAAAATGCTCATCATCACTGATTATTAGAGAAATGCAAATCAAAACCACATTGAGATACCACTTCACACCAGTTAGAATGGTGATCATTAAAAAATCTAGAGACAACTGATGCTGGAGAGGATGTGGAGAAATAGGTACACTTTTACATTGTTGGTGGGAGTGTAAACTAGTTCAACCATCATGGAAGACAGCGTGGCAGTTCCTCAAGGATCTAGAGATAGAAATTCCATTTGACTCAGCAATCCCATTACTGGGTATGTATCCAAAGGATTATAAATCATTCTATTATAAAGACACATGCACATGTATGTTCGTGGCAGCACTGTTTACAATAGCAAAGACCTGGAACCAACCCAAATGCCCATCAACAATAGACTGGACAAGGAAAATGTGGCACACATACACCAGGGATTACTATGCAGCCATAAAAAACAATGAGTTTGTGCCTTTTGTAGGGACATGGATGAAGCTGGAAACCATCATTCTCAGCAAACTGACACAAGAACAAAAAATCAAATACCGCATGTTCTCACTCATAGGCTGGTGTTGAACAATAAAAGCACATGGACACAGGAAGGGGAGCATCACACACTGGGGTCTGTTGTGGGGGTGCTGATGGAGGAGCAGCCAGATGGGTGGGGAGGTCAGGGAGGGATAACATGGGGATAAATGCCAGATGTAGGTTACTTGGGGATGAAGGCAGCAAACCACATTGCCATGTGTGTACCATGCAACAATCCTGCATGATCTGCACACGTACCCCAGAATCTAACTTACAATAAAAAAAAAACCTCAACTCTTTCTTAACATTTGTAGTCACGTTATATTTGTAGAAAATGGTAGAAATGGGGCTTGGTAGTGATGCCAATATATAAAGGAGTGATAAAAGAAATGGAAGAAATATACTCTTTTAGCCTATAACCAAAGCTTGGAATTAATTTAGGTTTTCCAAATGTATTTTCCAGCTCAAATGTAAGTATGCTATGACTATTTTTTTATACTTTGTTAAACTGGAGAGCCCCCTTGTCAAAATAATTATTTGGGACTAATCTTAGTAAATGATATTGATAGATATAACTATGTCAGGTATAGGGACAGCTTCCTATGTACTAGATTTGAGCTAGACATTGTACACGCTACACAGACCCCCTCACAGGTACCCAGAGAATTATATGTTATTTGTCATATTTTGTGGAAAAGAAAAGCCTTAGAAGGAGTAGCAAGTAGCAGAGCCTGGATTTCACATTGAACCTGCCTTGACAATAACTCGCCTATACGCTTGCTGAAAAACCTTTCAATGGGAACCAAAATCACTGCAATACAGTCAGGACTAACACTCTTCTCAGCCAAGGGCATAGACTTTCCATATTCCACCTGTCAGTCAAACATGGCTATGCTCTGGCTTAGCAGTCTCCATATCAAGACATTTTCTATTAGCAGGTATGATTTGATGTCCTTCAAGATAAATGTCTTGTCTTTTTTCTATAATAAAAATAATCTCAAAATATCAATGGCTTACAATAATAAACATTTATGATATTATCATGCTGTACATGTAGTTTGGTTGGTTTAGGGAGGGCTAGTCTGGGCTGGGCTGAACTCCAGTCTCGTTGCTGAGTTCAGGTCTTTGTCTTTACTACCAAAGACAGGTTTTTCCTATGGTGAGTCTCAGGAACGCAAGAGAGAAAGCAGTGACGTGTAACGGTTCATGGGTTCTGTGTTTATAATTGACCCATGGTCACTTCTACCCAAAGCCAATTACCATTAAGGGAATAGGAGCATATTTTCCATCCATATTAGAGGCACTGAAGATTCCTATTCTGAGGGCATATATATGCAATTCTGACATAGCAAGGGAATAAAAGAGGTGAGAATGACATGAAAACCATTTCTGCAAATGAAACATGAACTTCAAAGCCTATTCTCTTATAGCATGGCTCTATGTATTTAAAATAAAGGACTAATATCCAGAATCTAAAAGGAAGCCTAACAAATTAGCAAGAGAAAACAATCCCATTATAAAGTGGGCTACGGTCATGAATAGACAATTTTTAAAAGAAAATATGCAAATGCACAACAAACATGGAAAATGCTCGACATCACTAATAATAAGAGAATTGCAAATCAAAACTGCAAGGTGATACCACCTTACTCCTGCAACAATGGCCATAATCAACAAATTAAAAAATAGTAGATGTTGATAAGGATGTGGTGAAAAGGGAACACTTTTATACTCACGATGGGAAAGTAAACTAGTACAGCCTGTATGGAAAACAGTGGAGATTCCTTAAAGAACTAAAGGTAGAACTATCATTTGATTCAGCAATCCCACTACAAGGGTATCAACCTAGAGGAAAAGAAGTCATTATATGAAAAAGATACTTGCGCACACATGTTTATCACAGCACAATTCACAATTGCAAAAATATGAAACCAGCCCAAAGGCGCTTCAAAGAGTGGATAAAAAAATTGTGAGATATATATATGTATACACACACACACACACACACACACACACACACCATGAAATACTACTCAGCCACAAAAAGGAACAAAATAATAGCATTCACAGCAATCTGGATGGAATTGGACACTTATTCTAAGTGAAGTAACTCAGGAATGGAAAAGCAAACATAATATGTTCTCATTCATAAGCGGGATTTAAGCTATGAGGATGCAAAGGCATAGAATGATACAATGAACTTTGGGGACTTGGTGGAAAGAGTGGGAGATGGATGAGGTATAAAAGACTACAAATTGGGTATAGTGTAAGCTGGTTAGGTAATGTGTGCACCAAAATCTCAGAAATTACCAGTAAAGAATTTATTCGTGTAACAAAACACTACCTCTTCCCCCAAAACCAATGGAAATAACAACACAAAAATTTAAAAAATAAAATTTAGATGAGGACATTTCTGTCACTGACATATAGTTACAATAAAATGAGATAAAGCAATACCACTTAGGGTATAGGCATGGGCAAAGATTTTATTATGAATTCACTGAAAGCGATTGCAACAAAAGCTAAAATTGATAAATGGTATCTAATGAAACTAAGGAGCTTCTGCTCAACAAAAGACACTATCATCAGACTGAACAGGCAACCTACAGAATGGGAGAAAAATTTTGCAATCTATTCATTTGACAAAAGTCTAATATCCAGAATTTACATGGAACTTAAACTAATTTACAAGAAAAAAAATCACAAAGTGGGAAAAGGACATGAAGACACTTATGTAATTCGAATTACATAAGAAGATACTTATGTAATATGAATCAAAACTACAATGAGATATCATCTTACATAAGTCGGAATGGGGATCATTAAAAAGTCAAGAAAAAAATAGATGCTGGTGAGGCTGTAGAGAAATAGGAACAGTTTTACACTGTTGGGAATGTAAATTAGGTCAACCATTGTGGAAGACAGTGTGGCAACTTTTCAAGGATCTAGAATAAGAAATATCATTTGATCTAGCAATCCCATTACTGAGTATATACCCCAAAAATATAAATCATTCTATTATAAAGATACATCCAGGTACGATTATTGCAGCACTATTCGCAATACCGAAGACTTGGAACAAACCCAAATGCCCATCAGTGATAAACTGGATAAAGAAAATGTGGTACATATACACCATGGAATACTATTCAGTGATTAAAAGGAATGATATCATGTCCTTTGCAGGAACATGGATGAAGCTAGAAACCATCATCCTCAGCAAATGCAGGAACAGAAAACCAAACACTACCTGTTCTCGCTTATAAGTTGGTGCTGAACAATGAGAGCACATGGACATGGAATAGAGGAACAACACACATTGGGGTCTGTTGGTGGGGGGAGGGGATGGAGAGCATCAGGACAGATAGCTAATGCATCCAGTGGTTAATACCTAGATGATGGGTGGATAGGTGCAGCAAACCATGCTGGCACATGTTTACCTGTACATTCTGCAACTTAAAATAAAATAAAATTTAAAAAAGGAATGGTAAATATAAAATAACATGAAATAAAGTATGTAAATGACAGAGGATGATACTGGTGTAGAAAACAATTAACGGTAGCTTTTATTCTTGTTTTTGATGCTATAATGTTTAAATTTTTACATTTTCCCTTTTTGGATCCATAAAAATCAATGGATTCTTGATTGCTTATTTTACCCTTAGTTGCAATTTATTAAATAATTATTTATGGAACTGCTACTCTGGATTGGCCTTGCTCATTGCTCATTGGTACCTAAATCTATTTGGTTTTCATGTGTTTGTTTGCTTGTTTTCTGGGCATCCATGTATCCAGATTCCTGATATATTATTTATTTTCTAATTTACTATGATTGGCTTAATTTAAGACTCATGGCTTCACCTGAGTGCAAGTGAATAGATTTTGATGGAGGTAAATTATTTTTTAATTTCTGTTAAATCTTTGAATTTAGTTTATTCATAACTTTCTGATTTTCATCATCTAGTTTTTCATTTTCCAATGATTTAAACCTATTTCGATTGAAAGTTAAAAATAAAAACCTCGATAGAAACTAGCTTAATCAAAAGGCGAGCTTACCTGAAAATTCCAGGAGTAAGAACAGGCATCAGAAACACTTGGTTGCAGAATTCCGTTTGTCCTTCTTCTGCCTTCCATCCTGCTAACTTGGCTTTACTGTCATTCAGATAAAATTTCCCTTTCTGAAGCAACATGCTTCATAGCTCCTGACAAATACTAGCAGGTTAAGTCACCCTTTCCTAGAATGTTCAGCTAACGTTTCATTGCATCTTATTGGTTTTATTGGGAAGCAAGTCTATCTCTAATCCAATTAATTACCTGGGATTAAAAAAAAAACACTTTGGTGTAAGCCTTAACGACATACTCCCCTCCAGGAGTGAAGGCTTGAGCTAGTCTCTTCTGTGTTCATGAGCTAACAGTTGGGAAAGTGATGGTTCTGCTGAATCAATGTTGACAGGCGAATCAAAAACAAAAATTCAACAGAAATGTTTGCTATACTTTCTGACTCTATTTTCTCTACCATTTTCAAGGCATTTTGTTTAAACAGCTCTTATTACAGTAGAAATTCAGAAAATACAAATTAGGTATGTGTGTACGGACAGAAGTCCTGGGATTAATCGCTTCCTCTCTCCTCTCCATCGACCTCAAGTGCCCAACAGTAAATCTCACTGGATGACTGAGATTAACTACATGCATTTATGCCATTGCATAGAACAGTCAGATTTCTGTCTTTAGAGCTTTAGAGCCCTTAGTGCTAAATGAACATTCTCCAATTTCTGCAAAGGTTAAAAACCTGGCAAATAAGTTATTTTTGACTGGCTGTGCTACCACCAAGAACAAGGTTGCAGAATCTTGCTATCATTTTATGTATGTTTCTCAGATATCATTGACCAGCGATTGACTTGCAGCTTTCAGTAGTTTATAGAGAATACACTATTTTCTTCTTTCCCTTCATCCTCCTCCCTCGAATGAACTGTTTATATTTACCATCAACTTTGTAGTAAATATTGCTGATGAAATGACAAAACACATGTATGAAATATATTGCACATTTTCAGAGCATTATATTATCTATTCTTTTATTCAAACCTAACAAAAGCCTGGGAGGCAAATATTAGCGTTAGAAACTGAGTTAGAATTTGCAAAAAGCCATGTAAGGACTGTATAGTTTAGATGATCTGACTTACTTTCAACATTTTTTTCACAACCACTACTCTATTTTTTTTTTTTAATTTAAGTTATGGGAACACATGCAGAATGTGGAGGTTTGTTACATAGATATACACGTGCCATGGTGGTTTGCTACGCCCATCAACTCATCATTTACATTAGGTACTTCTCCTACTGCAATCCCTTTCCTAGCCCCTCACCTCCCAACAGGCTGTGGTGTGTGATGTTCCCCTTCTTGTGTCAATGTGGTTTTATTGTTCAACTCCCGCTTATAAGTGAGAACTTTTTAAGTATATGTATTATGAAAAAGAAATTCAAAGAGATAAGTGTAATTCCAAATATCCTTAAGCATGATTAGAGCGAGTGTATGGACAGCTGCTGTTTTATAACATCAGGGATTCCAGAAAGGCTGGAACCACTCCTTCTATAGTGCTGAATCATATTTATACTGCCAGTACACCAAATTACAGAAGAGGAACCCAGGGCTTTCACCGGGAGTAGGTTGTTGAGTAAGAATGTTGATGTAATATTTATACTTTTATCTTTTGTGACATGGAAAGCTCTAACCTAAGTGACATCCTGGACTTATCTGGTCTCTATGGTAACTGATAGGGAAGGGTCAATTAAAATAATTCCCTTATTTCTAGAGAAGTGTGGAGCTCCAGAAAATCACCTTCCCATTTCTTAACATATTTATTTAGAATAATAAAGTTTAAATGAACTTTGAATGCAGACATGAAAAAGAATTAGTGCTATGAAATGACAACCGGGGGTGGTGGCTCACGTCTATAATCCCAGCACTTTGGGAGACCAAGGCAGGCAGATCGACTGAGGCCAGGAGTTTGAGACCAGCCTGGTCAACATGGCGAAACCACGTCTCCATTAAAGTAAAATAAAAATTGCTCAGCATGGTGGTAGGAGCCTGGATCCCAGCTACTCAGGAGGCTGAGGCAAGACTGTAGCTTGAATCTGGGAGGCAGAGGTTGCAGTGAGCCAAGATCACTCCACTGCACTCCAGCCTGGATGACAAGAGTGAGACACCTCTCAAAAAAAATGACAACAGTACAACCTGGGTCCTGGAGCAGCAGATATGTCTAATAGACAATATGAGGACCATGGGCAGTAAAACCGTGCTGCATTAGAATTCATGCTAAGTGAGTGGATTTTAGCTGCTCCTGCCACAAAACAAAAACAAAAGCAAAAAGATTTATATGTTATCTCATAACATCATGTTGAATTCCTTAAATATACACAATGGAATTTATTTAAATACATATATATGTGTGATCTTATATAATATAATTATATTAGGTCTTTACTAGCCTCCTGCCTCTCAGGTAGTTACAGTTTAAAACAAGAATCACAACACTTTTGCGTTTAGACCCATTATCGCAATCCTCTATTACTTCCCAACTTACCATCACTAATTCAGGGACAAATGAAATAAGCTACAAAAGAGACATCCTTAACAATATGGCTGATGCAAAAAATAAAAATAAAAAAATAAGAGAAAGAAACTGGCTGACTTCCATTTTGGATACTGTGGTTTGGTTTATAAAAATTCAAAGTTTCAGGATGAAGTCTGGCTGATTTATTTATGTTTCCAGTGTATGTATTTTTTATTAACCATTCATTAGTCTTCTAGCTTCCTTTCCAGTCTTTTGAAAGCGTTAGGTTCTCCCCTAATTTTATACTCATAATTTGAAAGTATCATAAACTTCTCATTAATATTTGAAATATATACTTAGAACACAGGAAACTGAATTCATGATTTTATATCCTCGCCATACTATATTTACTGTAAAAGAATAGATGAATCAGCAAACATGTATTTCTTTCTCTTTAAGGATAGAATGTCTTCTTTTCTCTCTTCTTCTGACTTCCTTTTCTTCCTCCCTTTCCTTCTTGTCAGAAATGTAGTTTTTTTCTTTTTCTTTTTTTTTGAGACGAAGTTTTTTCTTGTTACCCAGGCTGGAGTGCAATGGCGAGATCTTGGCTCACTGCAACCTCCGCCTCCTGGGTTCAGGCAGTTCTCCTGCCTCAGCCTCCTGAGTAGCTGGGATTACAGGCATGCGCCACTGTGCCCAGTTAATTTTTTGTATTTTGAGTAGAGACGGGGTTTCACCATGTTGACCAGGATGGTCTCGATCTGTTGACCTCGTGATCCACCCACCTCGGCCTCCCAAAGTGCTGGGATTACAGGCTTGAGCCACCGCGCCCGGCCCTGTTTTTTCCTTACTAGAGAAAAGATTTTAAAATTCTCTTACAGGAGAATATAAAGAAGAAATCTCATCTCTTTGTTGTATCTTTCAGAATTCTTTTTTAATTACTATATCTTTTGGGAATTGTAAAGCCGGTTTTGAAAGGTTGATAGTGCATGCACATTCTCAGGATTTTGAAGATTTCACATGTAAATTGAAAGACTGATTGGCTACCCACTGGCACTTAAAATAGAGAACTCAAAGGACTCATTCTTGTCAGTCAGGTGGAGGAAATCATAGACACAAGCTAAATAAGATGTGCGGTCCACATGTATAAAATGTGGGCAAGTGATAAATAGACAAGAGGATAAAGTGATTATGGAGGGAGAGACAAATGATGTGCAGAGAGACAAATCTTCCCTCTCCGCTCTCCAAAGCAGCACCACATTTGATCAGCCTGCCCTTTGTTTATTCCTTTGCTGGGCTGTGGTTCAGCCTGAATTTATCAGAGTTTTATCAAGAAGCCAATCAACACTTAGAAGTGTGTCCACTTCCGAGTGGTTCTTCTTACCTGAGACTGGAGAAAAGCAAGGTTGGAGCCATGTTGTGCCATCAGGAATCTCAGAAAATAACTTCTTGCTTTGCCCTATATCATCTTCCATTATCTGGCTAGTGCCCACCTTCAGAACTCCATCACACAACACCTCTTGATATGTCCAAAATCCAAAATAAGTCAGTCATGTCTCTGTTCGGTCCTTCCATGGCTCTTCCTTGCTTGCCCTGAGAATGTAAGTCAAGCTTCTGGCAGGGAGTACAAGGACATTTTGAACTGGCCACTTTTTTTTGCCCTCACCTACTGTTGTTTTCTGGCAAGCACCATATCTTCAAGCTATAACCACCAGCCCTGTCTGGAGCTGCTCTTCTCTCTGATAGACTGATTTTCTCCAAGTTTGAGATTAATTCCTCATGCTTCCCCCATGCCCAATGTCTGCTGCTAAGCAGAGTAATTCTTCATGACTCAACTCAGCCATCATCTCTTTGCTGAAGCTTTTCTGACTCACCCATCCTTTTCATATATAAAACACGTATTCTTCCTCTTTCCTCTGTACTTTTGGTTTATTCATTACCTGCTCTCTCTGTGTATGGAATGGTGTCTCATGAGACTCAGAGCAGGAACTGTTCCCATCTTGTTTGTCATATCTTTGATGCTTGGCACAGGGATGGGCATGTAATAAGCTATCAATAATTTTTATTGAATGAATAAATGAGCAAACACAGGATGATAATATGAGGTGTTATTTGAATTAGTGTAAAACATTGCTTTTAAGCAGGACATAGGCATGAGCAAGGACTTAATGAATAAAACACCAAAAGCAATGGCAACAAAAGCCAAAATTGAGAAATCAGATCTAATTAAATAAAAGAGCTTCTGCACTGCAAAAGAAACTATCATTAGAGTGAACCAGCAAACAACAGAATGGGAAAATATTTTTGCAATCTACCCATCCGACAAAGGGCTGATATCCAGAATCTACAAAGAACTAAAATAAATTTACAAGAAAAAGCAAACAACCCCATTAAAAAGTGGGCAAAGGATATGAACAGGCAGTTCTCAAAGGAAGACTTTTATGCAGCCCATGAACATATTTAAGAAAGCCTATTATCCCTGGTCATTACAGAAAAGCAAATCAAAACCACATTGAAATACCATCTCACACAGAATGGTGATCATTAAAAAAATCAGGAGACAGATCCTGGAGAGGAAATCGAGAAGTAGGAACACTTTTACACTGTTGGTGGGAGTGTAAATTAGTTCAACCATTGTGGAAAACAGTGTGGCGATTCCTCAAGGATCTAGATCCAGAAATACCATTTGACCCAGCAATCCCATTACTGGGTATATACCCAAAGGACTATAAATCATTCTACTATAAAGACACATGCACACATATGCTTATTGCGGCACTGTTCACAATAGCAAAGATTGGAACCAACCCAAATGCCCATCAAAGATAGAATGGATAAAGGAAATGTGGCACATACACACCACAGAATACTATTCAGCCATGAAAAAGGATGAGATCATGTCCTTTGAAGGGACACGGATGAAGCTGGAAATCATCATTCTCAGCAAATTGACACAAGAACAGAAAAACAAACATCATATGTTCTCACTCCTAAGTGGGTGCTGAACAAGGAGAAAACATGGACACAGGGAGGGGAACATCACACACTGGGGCGTGTTGGGAGATGAGGGGATAGGGGAGAGATAGCATTGGGAGAAATACCTAATGTAGATGACGGGTTGACAGGTGCAGCAAACCACCATGGCACATGTATATCTATGTAACAAACCTGCACATTCTGCACATGAACCCCACAACTTAAAGTATAATAAAAAAAAAAGAAAAAGAAAAAGACAACAATATGTGGTATTTTGTCTAAAACATTAATTCCGGATTCACTGCAATTTAACCAGGTTTTAGGAACAGCAGCCTAGGCGGGAGAATGGGAGGTTCAAGTCTGTGTGACCTTAACACTGTTGTGAGGTGAGGAGTGAGTGCATGTGAGGATGAACTAAGTCTGGACCCGTCCTCCTGTCTACTTTTCTGTGATCTCCTTCAGGGCAGTGGCTACATCCAGCCTGACTTTTTGGGGATGTCAGTGCCTGGTACCTGTATATAGTAGGCATTCATACAATATGTATTGAACAAAGAAAACAAGGAGCATATATATTCCAATATTAGACATGAAAACCAATCATGGTCTTTAATGAGCTTATGGTTTAATAGCATTGCAATCTGATTTTAGGGTCTGCCAGTCTCAACACACTTGTTGAGAAGATAACCATTTCAATATTGCAAGACACACTATATTTGCATCATAGAATGGGGTTAACACAACCAGGCATGGTGGCTCAAGCCTGTAATCCCAGCACTATGGGAGGCCGAGGCGGGTGGATCATGAGGTCAAGAGATCGAGACCATCTTGGTCAACATGGTGAGACCCCGTCTCTACTGAAAATACAAAAAATTAGCTGGGCATGGTGGCACGTGCCTGTAATCCCAGCTACTCGGGAGGCTGAGGCAGGAGAATTGCCTGAACCCAGGAGGCGGAGGTTGCGGTGAACTGAGATTGCACTGAGCTGAGATTGCACCATTGCACTCCAGCCTGGGTCACAAGAGTGAAACTCCGTCTCAAAAAAAAAAAAAAAAAAAAGAATGGGGTTAACACTCACAGCTGTTAGTATTCATCCTCAACCCTTTATTTTTTTTAATAATTCTCTCACCGTCTGACCTGAGCTTCTCTCTGCCCCTCACCCACACTTCCATCTAATGCACATTCTCATCTCTTCTTACTTCCTGCCTGTGAAACCTTTAACATAGGCAAGTTTTCTGCTGCCGCAAGAAATTTATTTTAAAAATTATGAATGGGCCCAAACCAAGAATCTGTATACCAGCTGCTGAATTCCATAGTTCTTGTTGTGTCACCAGTGGAAGGTATCTGAGTTACTGGTGGCGAATCCTAATGGGTCTGCAGCAAACTCAGTTCTTGTCTCCTCAGAAGAAAGAATTCAACTGAGAAACATAAGGCAGAAAAAAGAGCCTGAGGCAAGTTTCAGAACAGGAGTGGAAGTTTATTTTAAAAGGCTTTAGAGACCGGGCACAGTGGCTCAGGCCTGTAATCCCAGCACTTTAGGAGGCCGAGGAAGGTGGATCATGAGGTCAAGAGATTGAGACCATCCTGGCCACCATGGTGAAACCCCATCTCTACTAAAAAATTACAAAAATTAGCTCGGTGTAGTGGCACACGCCTGTAGTCCCAGCTACTCTGGAGGCTGAGGCAGGAGAATTGCTTGAACCTGGGAGGTGGAAGTTGCAGTGAGCTGAGATCTAGTCCCTGCACTCTAGCCTGGCACCTGGCCACAGAGCAAGAGTCTGTTTCAAAAAAACAAAAAACAAAAAGGCTTTAGAACAGGAAAGAAGGGAAAATTTGTGCCTGAAAGAGACCAAAGAGGGCACATGAAGGTCCAGTGTGGTGTTTAACCTTTATCCTAGGACTTTATAGGCTGGCCTCTTTCCCATAATTCTTCCGTTAGGGTGGGATGCCCACATGCACAATGGCCTCCTTACCCTTGGGAAGTGAGCATGTGCAGTGCGTTTAGAAAATTTGTACACAAGCCCATCTGAGGCTTTCTTCCCTATTTCAGAGGTGTGGCCCTGGAAGTTCATACTCTGCCATTTTGTCTCTCAATGCACATGCCTGGGAAGTTGCTTTTCCCTGGCATCTCCATTCAATTAACACTTTAGTGCAACAGGTGCAGACCATCAGGATATGGCCTCTCCCTGGCACCAGCTATCGATATATACCTTTTAGACAGTCAGTGTGATAATTGCCAAATCACCAACTGACATTCCTAGTGGGTGGGGGAGAGCCCACTTCTGCCACCATCGTTCCTGCTAGCTACCTGTAACAGTTGGTTTCTAAAATGTTCATGATCTATGGCTGAATACAGTGGCTCATATCTGTAATCCCAGGACTTTGGGCAGATCAGCTGAGGCCAAGAATTTGAGACCAGCCTGGTTAACAAGGTGAAACACCATCTCTACCAAAATTACAAAAATTAGCCAGGTATGGTAACACACACCTGTAGTCTCAGCTACTCAGGAGATTGAGACACAAGAATCACTTGACTCCAGGAGGTAGAGGCTGCAGTGAGCTGAAATCATGCAGCCTGGAGACAGAGCGAGACTGTTTTCAGATAGATAGATAGATAGATAGATAGATAGATAGATAGATAGATAGATAGATAGACAGATTAATGTTCGTGATTTGTGCTGACATGTCCAGACTTCGACTCATTGCCTTGTTATAATTTCTACATCTCCGTCCTCCTGATTCCAGATTAGTGGGCTAGTTTCAACCATTATCTAGTATGATTGAAATAATCTCCAGATCTATAAAATGACCACTTCACCTCCTCTTTGAGATTCCAGTACAGAAGTTTCCTTGATATATATTTGTGATCCATAGATCCTCCTTATAACCTTGGAATTGAAAGAAGAAAAGAGTGGGATTAGGATTGCCATACCCTCAGGCACCACCAAGCCCATTAATTAGAGTGAATTTCTTTTGAATTCAGAATTTTCACTCTCTTACTACATTTATGGCCAGAAAATCAGCAGGCTTAGTTTTAGAACCAATACTCACAAACACATTGACTTATTTTTTTCTTGTCAGATAAAGTTTTCCTAAGATGACTCATACTTCTCAGAGAGGCTATGGGATAAATCTCTGGTAGCAGGATGGGTCCCAGGGCTCTGAAACACTGGTCTGTCTCCTTTGTGCCTCTGACTACCATCTTTAAAATATTTTAGATCTTACTGTTTTGTAAACATCTTCTGAGTGTCTCTGATGAGTCAGGAACTGTGAATATAGAGGTAAATAAGAGTGTGTACCTGTGAATCTCATACAGAGAGATAGGCAAACATGGAGTTTTCACATAATATGGTGAGGATACAGTGGCACTGTGAGTAGAGGCTGGTCACATGGAAACACAAAGAACAGATGTTTTTTCTACTTCAGACATTCTAAAATACTGGTGTGGGTCATAGTCACTCAAAGGGAAGAAAAGAGCAGATTGCTAGACCTGCCCCCAAAATGCCTGACTCCATAGGTCTGGGGTTGGGCCCAAGAGTTTGCATTCAGAACAAACCTCCAGAGCACACAGCCGTGGCAGGAACAGAGACTCCACTATGAATGAAGGGTATGAAGGAAGGCTTTCTGAGTAGGTGATTCCCAAGCAAGTTTGAAATAATGAATGAGTTAGCCAGACAAAACACCAAACCAGGGAATTCCAAGAAACAAAATAGCAGACACAAAGGCACAGTGGAATGAATGGGGCATAACAGTGTTTCTGGAGAATACAAACTGCTGAGAATGAGACAGGTGCCTGTGGACATAAGAGAAATTAAGTAAGTCAATAAGCTGTGGGACTGGCACAGCTCTGGCATCCAGTGCTGTGGTGGTTACTATAACATTTCAAGTATATTTCAAATCTGAAAAGAATTGCACAAACCCTGGTAATTCTGCCCTCCTGGGCCACATTGAGAGACTGGCCTTATTTAATGTATCTCTGAAAGGTGAGGGTTTATAGGAATATTTTAAACAGTGGGAAAATTTGAATGCACAAAAATTACAGGTTACTTGAAAATAATGTAGAAAACCAACAATATTCTATACAGTACCTGTCAAAAGCAGAGGTTTAAAACAGAGGTTTTAAAAACAGAGATTTTAAAAATGCTTGTTTGGAAGAATTCAAGAAGTATGCTTTATTGAATGTGAATATGAACCTAAAGCATACTTTTTAAACTATCGTTTGCATGTCCAGTTACACATCAACCAAATAGAAGTTTAAGTAAAATAAAATCAAATCTAGTCCAGAAAATTAAAAAAATTTTTTTAGTTTAAAAACCCAAAATTCTTGCTGATATGAATAGAGTAATAACTTTTGTTCCATACACTTTGGGCTTTTATTTGCATTAATTTTTTTAAGTGTCTCAAAAATCAGTAAAACTTTATTTGCTTCCATTCTTTCACCATCAACAAAAAACTGGAGAAAGTAAAAAGGTTTTGTGTTTACAAAGATAAAAGGCCTCTTTACCCAGAGATCAAAACCTCAAAAGCCAAGAGTGAAGATAAAAGCACCCTCCTCCACATCCCCTGAGCTGTCCCTTGTCATTTTAGACAAAACCTTCAGTCCATGGGCCAGGGACCCTGCGTATGGCCAATTCAAGAAGAGGGGCAAGAAATCAGATCCATCCTTTCCCGTGATATAAAGTTGAGCAGAAGCTACACCAAGGGTCAAGTGTCTGTATTTTACAGGACACAGTAACCAGATGGCTACTTATAAAAAAAAACAAGATTCATTTCAGGCACAATTTTTTATTTTTATTTTTTTCTGTTTTGTTTTTTGTTTTAATTAGTAAAAGAAACTGGGTCCTAGAAGCTGCAGTGATCTAAGCAGCAGCAAGTATGTGCATTCATTTTGTTTTTGTTTTTGTTTAAATATGGGTAGATTATCACACTGCTGGCACTCCTCATTTGCATGAAATTCTGCACCATGCTTACTAATTGTAGTAAAGTTATCCCCTATCCCAGGGGGAATAAAAACTATTCTGGAAGATAATTTTCACTGAAATATAACCAAACTTCTTTAGGTGCATTGTGACAAGACTATAAACCATATGAAAAATAACATTTTTAAATTTGGCCATCAATTTTAAGAAATGGTTTGCCTGTACAAATTTTTGTAATTTTTAAAAGATAATATATTCTACCCTCATGTGGTTCTCAAATCAAAGCACAATGAACAGGAAGAAAAAGGAAAATAATGCAATTGAGTGCTAAGGCTGCATGAATGTTTTGAGTATTAAAATATATCATATGAAAAGCATAAAAAGGAACTACGTATAATTTAAAAGATATTAATATTATGAACTCTATGAACCCATTATCCAGCTTTCAGACATTACTCATGTCTTTAGAAATCCTTCTCACTTTCCTGCAGTCCCGTCCTCCTTCATCACTACCAGAGGTAACCACTGACCTTACTGTGGTTTAATTCGTGTCCTTCCCATCCATTATCATTTCACCACATGTATATTCATAAATGATGTATTTTCTAGTTCCGGTTTTTTTGAATGTAAACAAATGGAACATGCTTTATGTGTTCAGTTATTCGCTCTTTTTGCAGGCAATTCATTTTCAAATAATCCCAATTTATTTGTCCAGCTACCATTCATGAATATTAGCTTGTTTTCAGCTTTGTGTGTGTGTGTGTGTGCATGTGTTTTATTACATGCTTTTATGATCTCTGAGTGTGCCTTGCTAAGTTATAGCTTATATGTATGTTTAGTTTGATTGTTATTATTAAATTGTTTTTAAAATCATTTTTTATACAAATTTTCATTTTCTCCAGACGTGAGTGACAGTTCCCTTTCTTCACGTTCTTTGGCAGCCCTTTAAATTTTTTGCCAAATTAGGTAAATGTAAAATTGTTGCTTTTTAAATTACTATCTTCCTGATGAATAATAAATAGATCATTTAGATTTATATTCTTATTCATATTTTCTCATCTTTTCTCTTCTCTGAAAATAGCTTGCATCTTTGGTCCATTTTTAATTAGGTTGACTCTCTATTGATTGTTTCGTTGAGTTATCAGTCTCTCTCCAGGTGACTTCCCCACTGTCAATTAATAAAGTGAAGGGATAGTGTTTTAAGCAATTTTCATGCCTGGTTGCTCTTTTAGGAAGTGTATCAGCTGTTTGGGCCCTTTTATTTTCCACATGTATTTAGATTTTAGATGTTAGAATATGGTTTTCAAATTCCATTGGCATTCAAATGTTCATCAACAGATATATAGATACAGATAATTATTATTGAGTTCTCTGTTCTGTTCCATTGGTCTATGTATCTGTTTTTGTACCAGTACCAGGCTGTTTTGGTTACTGTAGCCAGTTTGAAGTTGGGTAGTGTGATACCTCTAGCAATTTTTGGTTAGAATTGGCTATATGGACTCTTTTTTGGTTCCATATGAATTTGAAAATAATTTTTATTATCATTCTATGAAGAATATCAATAGTAGTTTAATGAGAATAGGACTGAATTCATAAATTACTTTGGGTAGTATGGCCATTTTCATGATATTATTTTTTCCTATCCATGAACATGAAATGCTTTTCTATTTGTTTGTGGCCTCTCTCATCGCCTTGAGCAGTGGTTTGTAGCTGTCCTTGAAGAGGTCCTTCCACTTCTGTTGTCAGTTGTGTTCTTAGATATTTTATTCTATTCTCTTTGTAGTAATTGTGAATGGGAGTTAATTCATGATTTGGCTCTCTGCATGTCTGTTGTTGGCATACAGGAATGTTTGTGATTTTTGCACATTGATTTTTGTATTCTGATACTCCTGAACTTGATTATCAGCTTCAGAAGCTTTTTGACTGAGACAAGGGAGTTTTCTAGATATAGGATCATGTCATCTGCAAAAAAATACAACTTGACTTCTTCTCTTACTATCTGAATACACGTTATTTCTTTCCCTTCCCTGATTGCCCTGGCCAGAACTTCCAATACTATATTGAATAAGAATAGTGAGAGAGGACATCCTTTTCTTGTGCCAGTTTTCAAGGGGAACGCTTCCAGCTTTTGCCCATTTAGTCTTATATTGGCTGTGGGTTTGTCATGACTGGCTCTTATTTTGAGGTATGTTCCTTCAATACCTAGTTTATTGAGAGTTTTTTTTAACATGAAGGGATGCTGAATTTTATTGAAGGCTTTTTCTGCATCTGTTGAGATAATCATGTGGTTCTTGTCTTCTGTTTATGTGACAAAGTACATTTATTGATTTGCATATGTTGAACCAACTTGCATACCAAGGATGAAGCCAACTTGATCATGGTGAAAAGCTTTTTGAAGTGCTGCTGGATTTGGTTTGCCAGTATTTTATTGAGAATTTTTGCATCAATGCTCATCAGGGATATTGGCCTGAAGTTTTCTGTTTTGTTGTTGTCTCTCTGCCAGGTTTCGGCGTAAGGATGATGCCAGCCTCACATAATGAGTTCGGGAAGTGTCTTTTAAGTTCATTGAAATAGTTTCAGAAGAAAGGGTATCAGTTATTCTTTGTACCTCTGGTAGAATTTAGCAGTAAATGTGTCTGGTCCTGAGCCTTTTTCTTTGTTTTTTGTTTTTGTGAGTAGGCTATTTAATACTACCTCAATTTCAGAACTTGTTAGTGGTCTATTCTGGGATTCAGTTTCTTTCTGGTTCTCTCTTGGGAAGGTGTATGTGTTCAGGAATTTATCCATTTCATCCAGATTTCCTAGTTTATTTGCATAGAGGTGTTTATAGCATTCTCTGATGGTTGTTTGTATTTCTGTGGGGTCAGTGGTGATCTATTCTTTATCATTTCTGATTGTGTCTATTTGATTCTTCTGTCTTTTCTTCTTTATTAGTGTAGCTAATGGTCTATTTTATTAATTTTTTCAAAAAACCAGTTTCTGTATTATTTGATTTTCTTTGAAAGATTTTTCATGTCTCTGTCTTCTTCAGTACCACTCTGATCTTGGTTATTTCTTGTCTTCTGCCAGCTTTGGGGTTTGTTTGCTCTTGATTCTTATGAGTTCATGTGTTGATTCCATCTCTTAGCTATTGTGAATAATGTTACAATGAACATGAGAGTGCTAATACCACGTTTAGATGCTGATAGCAATTCTTTTGGATAAAGACCCAGAAGTGGTTGCAGATCATATGGTAGTTCTATTTTTAGTGTTTTGAGAAACCTCCATTTTGTTTCAATAGTGACTGCACCATTTTGCAGTCCCACCAACAATGTGCAAAGGTTCCAATTTCTCCACATCCTCATCAATAAATATTGTCTTTTGTGGTTTTGATAATAGTGTTCCCATCAGGTGCAACTTAATATCTCATTGTGTTTTCATTTGCATTTCTCTGATAATTAGTTTTGTTGAGCATCTTTTTGTATATTTCTTGGCCATTTATATGTCTTCTTTGGCATTCTGGTTACTTGTTAATGAAGTTGATAGAATTTACTATGTGGAGAATCATATATTCTGTGACTAGAACTAATACTGTGTCTTCCTTTCTAGTCCCTATACCTTTTTACTTATTTCCTTCTTTTTAGTGTGCAGGCTATGATCTTTAATATACACATGTAGTAGTAGGTTCATTGTGAACTGTTGGTAAAAATCCTTTATCAAATATATTAGTCAGGATAACTTTAGCTCCTAAAACAAACCACTTCAAAATTGAATTCTTCAAAATATGTTTCTTGCTCTTTTCACTGACAGTACTTGTTGCTAGATATGGAAATGAATATTTTGCTACACACAATCATTCAGTAATTTCTGTCTTGTGGCTCTTAATCCTCAGAGTCCTGTCAATTTAGTAGGCAGATGGGGAAGAGGGTGCATAAATCCTGTTGGACATTTTCATGGTCTGAGTCTGGAAACAATGCACATCTCTTCCTCTTGCACTGGAATGGCCAGAATTCTGCCATGTGGTCACATTTAGCTGCAAAAGAGGCTCTGGAGGTCATCTAATTCTATGCTGGGGTAAGAGGAGAATAATAATACCAAAAAGTCCTAACTATTTCTGTCATGGTACTTTAAGGAATTACCTTCTTTTCTTAGTTTGACTTTTGCATCTATTTAGATAATCACGTAGTTTTTCTTTTTGGAAATGTTAATTTGAAAAATTAATACATTGAATGATAGTGAAACTAATTTTGTATTTATGAAATGACCTACTTAGACATGTTGTAGTTAAATTCTTAAAAAAGAGTGCCTCTGCATTTTATATACTATTTTTTTAATTTTTGTGTTTATATTCAGAAGTAAGCTTGGACAATAATATGCCTTTCTCATTTTATCTTTGATTTTGTTACCAAGATAAATTAGATGCACAGTGTTATCTGAGAATTGCTATATCTCTTACTACTTTTAAAATAAGGCTTATCCAATACTGAATGATCTATTTCTTGATTATGAGAGAGAATTCATAAGATTCTTGAATGTGTGGCAGAACTCATAAAGAAAACTATCTTGGCCTAATTTTTCCCGTGTCACAATTGGTAATTCATGTGTTTCAGAAATAGTTTATTTCATCGAAGTCTTTGTATTTGTTGAAAAAAATATTGCTTCCAGTATGTCCTCATTTATCTTTTTAATCTCTGCTTCATCTGCATTTATAGCTTTCTTCTATTTCTAACGTTCTTTTGAGGATGCTTCTTTGACTTTCTTATTTATGTTTGTCTTTATCATTCCTGCTAGCAGTTTATCTGTTTTATTTGATTTTTAAAAGAATCAAATTTTGGACTTATTGTTAGTCTCCGTTGTATTTTTCAATCATTACTTTTGGTTTTTATGTATTTTCTCCTCTTGCTATCTTTGGCTTTATTCTTCAGCTTTTCCTCACTTTTTAATTTAGATTTTTTTAGCTTATTATTTTCATAATTTATTCTTTTCTAACAGGGAAATCTTTGCAAAGCATGAAATTATAAATGTTTTTTAAAGTATTATTTTTCAAATATTCTATTATTTTCCTTTTCACTTTTAATTATTCAATAAAGCAGCAATGTATTTTTGAATATAATGTGAGGTGAGATTAAAAATTCTTTCTTTTTCTATGTAGATATTCAGTTAATTAAAATTATTATTTTTTCTTTTAAAGTCAAGGTATTGCTGTCACCCAAACTGGAATGCCGTGGGGTGATCCTGCCTTACTGCAGCCTCAAACTCCTGGGCTCAAGCAATTCTCTTGCCTCAGTCACATGAGTAACTAGGACCACAGGCATACCACAATATCCAACTAAGTTTTTTTTTTTTAATTTTTGTACAGATGGGGTCTCTCTACATTGCTCAGGCTGGTTTGGAACTCTCTGATTCAAGTAATTCTCTTCTCAAGTTGCTGGAATTACAGGCATGAGCTACTATGCCCAACTCCATTAATTTTTTCTGAGCTTATCTTTACTCTCTTGTAGTGTCATTGTTTCATACATCAAATATCCACATATGTGAGGTTCTTCCTCTGAACTCCATTTTATGCTTATATTTCTTTGCACCATGCTTATATTCTTTGCTTATATTTCCCTGAACTCCATTCCATGCTTATATTTCTTTGTACTAAACCATGGTGTTTATATTATTATATCTATAATAAAATTTTCTATTCAGTAAACTCTTCAAATCTATTCTTCTTCAAAATTATTTGGAATCTATTTGTTCCATTGCAGTGTCATAGAAAATGTTAAAAGTAGTCTTTCAACCTTTTACAAAAACATTCAACACAATTATTAAAACTATAGATATAATTACATACAGTAAAGTGCAGAGCTCTTAAGTGTACATTTCAATGAGTTTTGACAACTTTATTCACCCTGGTTATTATCATAAACAACACTCCAAATCTTCTTTTCACCTTAGAGACTTTCCTCATGGCCCTTTATGGTGTTTTTCTGGAAATTGCTGCTTATTCAACTATAGGTTCATTTTTGAATGTCTCTGGAAATGTCAGGTTTCCACACTTTAAGATAGAAAGGAGACATATTGCTTCTGTTCCTTGGTATATTAAAGGTTTGATTTTCAACAGCTGTTATGCTCGCCAGTCTCTTGCAGCCTTCGGAGGATTTATGACTTACTGGTAGAATGGCTGGGAAAGCATTTTATGCTTGGACCATACCTTTCTTCACCAAAGCTCAAAGGGTTGCCTTTCTGTAGTACTTTCCTTCTTCAAAGACTCCACAACCTGTCATTCTTCCCTTTCCCACCCCTGGGGCTGGCAATGATACCTCTTCTTGAAGGAGAGTCTTTTTGTGAAATTCTAGTTGGTCCTGAATAGCTTGTGTCTAAAATCCCTGCTGTCTGTACCTTCATTGTTTCACTCTTTGTAATTGAAAGAGGCTCTCAGTAAAATTCTTGGACATCTTTTGGCTTTTATTCTACTTTTCATCTTTGCTGATAGCTAATTTTTTTTTCTGCAAGACCCCCACAAGTGATAAGATAAACATGTCTTGACTTCCAGAGTAATTTTTTGGATTTTTAGTGTAGTAAATATAGAGATTAATATGTGTATCGGGTTCATTTATATTTCTCTAGTTAAGGTCCTATAAAAGCATTTTCCACTGAGCAATAGGGCATATACATATTTAAAATCTTATTTTAAATAAGCTGTTATACTCCCCATTCTCTTGCTACTGTATATATATATATATATATATATATATATATATATGTATATTAGAGTTATATGTATATATTATATATATAGTGGAGAGAAAAATAAGCTAGTAAGTTAGTAACAACACTGTGTGTGTGTGTGTGTGTGTATATATATATGTAACTGAATGCATGTGTATATCTATATAGGTGTATATATCATAGATATAAAAACAGGTATATATATATATATATAATAATAGATATAAAACCAGGTATCTGTATAATAGATATAAAACAGTATATAGTTTTTTACAGTTATCTATGAGTATGTATATATATATATATATATATACACCATATGTGTATATATATATGTGTGTGTGTGTACATGTATATTTATATATATATATGCACACACACACCAACACCCACACATAGTTTTTCTTTCAGTTCACATATTAAAGAGTAGGAGGCTATGATATTTTAAGGGAGTGCTTATAGATGTACAGAGTGAATAAGGATGAATGACATAAACTCTAATGTTCACTTCCAGAGTGCCTGTTTGCCTGACATGAGCTCAAATTTTAACACCTGAACTGGTATCTCAAAAGACTGTCCCAAGATGCACGTGCTCTTCCTCATAACAGATAACTCAAACAGAACATATACAACATTTTCTGGTGCAGAAAGGATATTCGTTATGCTGAAAGTAGAAACCAACTGTTACTAACGCTGCTGGAGGAAGTAAAATGATGTGGCTATAAAGTCTGGAATGTGCTACAGAGTATGGTGGTGGAACCCTGCTAAGATTTTAATCAACTAGGAGAAATGGGTATATATCTGCTTTAGTACATATCAGGGATAGGACAAGATTATTATTACTTTTAAGTCAGAGGATCACAAAGGTAGAGAAGAAGATATTCTAACATACTGTGTATAGAATAGAACTAAGGAATTTGCCTAACAAAATTTGAAAGTAAATCTGATACAGGTAGTCATGAGCCATGCATTGATAGACAGATCAGTCACATCTCTGTGTGTCACCAGGGGAGTGGTGGGAGGGCTGTGTGGGAGGACTGTGTTCCGATGTTAAAGGGACTGAAGATAGGTATCTTTCTTGTAAGGATTATAAGCAACACACACAAAACATACAGAGCTAGACTGAGAGTGAGAGCATGATAGAGAAAGAAAGAGAGAGAGAAAGACAGTCTGCCTTCTATTCCTACAATCTATCACTTTCCAGAATAATCTTCCTAAAGTCCACACTTAGATACCTATGATGGCTGCTGATTGTGGATGATGAGAGAAGTAGCAATTCCTCATCATCTAAGCCATTCTGTATTCTCCTACCCTGCTTTGCTAAAATCCTCTTTGGATATTGCGGGAAAACACAGATTCATAATATATATTGAATCCTATGAAAAAATGTTACCAATGAGTTTAAACTGTGTCAGCCTCATATTTCTTTTATTTCCATGTCAAATACATTTATATTTCAACTGGGAACTTAAAAGGAGCAATATACTGCCTGTAATACTGCACCAATTTTTAGCGGCTTGAAAATATTCTTCCTCTCCTCTTAGCCTGGATCCATTACTCACAGACTAAGTTGCCTGTCTTAAACCTGTCTTTTGCTTTAGAATAAAGCAACTTGTAGAAGAAAGCATTAAGAAAGCATTAACTTTCTTTTCACTCTTGCTTAATCTGCTATTCTGGAAAGTTGCTTTCCCTTAATCTATCAGAATAATTATCACATCTCTTAATGCAGGTAGTTAAAGACAGAGTGGAACCCAAACAGTCACTCATCTACTCTCATCCTATTACTCCCCTCAGAGAGAAAGAGAAATAACTTACTGGAGTAAATGTAGAAATAAAAATGTGCATAAAATTTGAATGATTATATTCATATAAGATAAATTAATTTACTCTCCCATTTTAATATTGGAAAGTTGGGGAGAATGAGAAGTTACTAACAACACAAATGAGTGCAATATCTCCTTTAAGAATTATGTGTTCTCACCACCTTGATGACACCACATCTAAGAATGAGTAAGCCCAGGCCACTCAGAAAGTGACTAGTGACTATGAGTAGGTGGTCCAAGCTACGTTAAAAACCCCAGCTTAGAAATATGCTAATAGACAGGTAAAATGGAAAACAAGTTTAAAATGTTTCGTCCACCCAAGTCACTCTTGCCTACTAGAGATCTTCAAGATTCAGTGTGAGGAAAATTTTAAGAGCTCAAATCAAAGCTTCTGTAACTTATTCATCATCCACTCAACCTACAGTGCATGTGAAATCAGAAAGCTACGGGAGTCAGGAAGAGCTGAGAAAACATATCCAGTTGGTTATAAGTTTGGACTGTAAATGAGGCTTTAGAGGAAATTGAAAATTCATCTGTGATTCAATGAGCAGTGAACATATGATATACAGTATGCTTGTCTATGGGGAACCCAGAGCAAATTGGGTACAATGAGCATGATCTTGTTAAGCAGAAGTACAGTTTGTCCACCACTGAAAATAACTGCAAACTGCTCACTTGTTCCTAGCGCGTTTCTACATATACTTTTGTTTAGTGATTTGTAATTTTGCTAGCAACCATCTTCACATTTGTGAATTATTGGTTAAGCTACAGAGTAGCCTTTTAGGTTGGATATTCCAACCAATGGGAGGCTTTATAAGACATTTCTACTGAAGCTCCTTTGCAAAGTCCTTGTGGCCCACCACATTTTCCCTGTTGACTCAGGTGCCCTCAGATGCATAGTGAGAAATGGAAACACAGCCAAGGTCACCTCGAATTAACCTTTGAAATTGACTTTATGGGGAACAATTCTGTCCTAAAGGTAAGTAACTTGAGTTGAAACTATTTCTACAGAAGCTATTAGGACTCAGGAAAATTATTTCCTGTGTATTTTAATCAAATATTATTGAAAATAATTGAACTCCTAGTATGTGTCAAGGATTATAAGGATTTTAAAAAGCAATAAAATATCTTTCTTGACTTCATAGGTCTTAAAATACAGCAGAAAAAATGCAAAGTGTGAATTCTAAGGTACTGTGGACTTTAAGGTAGCTGAGAGGGTATTGTAATAGAGATGATTACACGGAGGCTAATGCTGAAAAATTAAGTGGGAATTGAACTAGGGTAGATTTAGGGTCAATTTTATGGAAGAGTGAAACAGCATTTTTAAAAGGCTACAAATAATGTTAGTGTATGGATATAAATTGAAGAAAACAAAACATTTTGGAAAGAGAGACAAAGATGAAAGTGAGTATATTGGTTTTAAGGAGAATGGTTGTGGGTTTGAGATGACCGACATTTACTGTTGTGTAAGCAGGCACATACATAGAAATGTATACTTGAGATGGAGAGATATAAGATAATGTCAATCTGTGGAAGGGCTTAAATATCATGTTAATGAGTGCAGATTTGCAGGTGTTTTGAGGAAACCTATATTAGGAAGCTAACTCTGGGGCAGAGTTATCACTACAGTTGGTGGAATCAGAGGGCAGAGTTAGGAGGTATGAAAGTATTCAGACACAGATTCTCTGAGAGCCAATAATGGAACAATGGCAATAATAATTTTGGAATAGATAGACTGTGAAAATATTATGGATAAGAAATAAGAAGGACTTCATAAACTAAGTGGTTGTAACAAAATGGAAAAACAAAATCATTGATTGGAATTCCAGGAATCTAGAGAACACACTCTGACATGGTGGATCTACTCACCATTAACAAGAAGCAAGAGTGAGATGTGGATGCTGAATGTGGGGATGTCACCAATCCCAGGACATGGGCTGTGAAAGGGGCCAGGTTGGAGTTGAGAGTGACAGCAGGGTATGGGACCTGGATGGTGCTGAATATGGTCTCTTCAATGTGATCTTCCCAGACACTCAGGAAAGTTACTACATTCACAGGATGTTGAAGTGAATGGATATTTTTAGGTGACTGACGGGGGACCAGTGTAGAATGAAACCAATAATACATGCAGAAGAAAAATGAACATTGCAAAGGCCTGTGGAAGTATTCTCTGAAATTAGCACAAAGAATTGGGAGGTATTTAACTATGTTTGTTGGTAGGAAAGAGTTCAGATTACATTCAAGTCCATATGCTAGAGGTGAGGAAGTCCCATTTAACTTCTGAATTATTTGGTTTGCGGGATAAGGAACAAAAAAGGCTATGAAGATAACTCAGGTTTTGAGATGAAGTTCTTGGGGCAAAGGTAGTTCATATATTAATAAATTAGAAAAAAGAGAAAAAGGTGTTGAAGCAAGAAGAGGGATATGTTCAATTTGAAGCACTGGCAAAACATTAAAAGATGTCCAGGAATTCCAGTCTGGAACCCCAGTTAGGGGCTGGAAATAAAAGCGTGTACTTGGAAGTCATTAGCATGGAGGTGCCAAGTAACACTGAGTGAATGAGAGAAGAGCAGATGGTGAAGGACAGAATGTTGGAAGTCATCCAACAAATATTTATCAAACATATGACATATATCAGGGACTCATTGCAGTGCAAAAATGCAGCAGTAAACATAGAACAAGTACCGCTTTTTCATGAGGAATATGGCTGGTATGAAAGTGAAGTGAAGAAGATACAAGAGAGATGAGAGATGACAGGAAGTAGAAATTTTTCATAAGAAGAAATGGGCACAAAAAGAGACAGAGGGAAACAAGGCAAGGCTTGGCTTCAGCAGAACAGAGTTAAATGATATCTAACTCACCTGTAGATCTGGATCAAGTTACTGAATCTCAGTTTTCTGATGTATATAAGGGGAATTATGATTATTTACTGTGAGGATTGGATAAATAAAAGATGTTTAGTGCCTCACTCATTGTAAATAGTTCATTCATATTAGTCTTTTTTTTTAAATGGCTTTCTCCCATCCTCATTTCTGAGAAACTTAAGAGAACACAAACACCTATACATCTCTGCAATGACAGGTATTGTGCTACAGCTCTTGAAGACATGTGCCTTGCACTTAAAAAGACAGCTATCTAGTCAGGAAGTCAGTACATGTGAGTAAATGTTTATGAAAAGGAATTCTTAAAGAGGTAGCTGAAAAAGTATGTTTGTTTTGTAATGTGATCCAGGAAACACAATGGCTTCTTACTACTCACAGTCTAAATTCTAAACTTCCTATTGTGGATTATGAGAATGCAAATTAATCTCATCAGCACCACTTCTCACCTTCCTGTGCCTCTCTGAGTGTGTGCTCTCGTAATACTGGTCTTCATGTGGTGAGTTCAACACATGTCACACCCTGTAGTCCTCCCCAGCTCACCATTCATTGCCTGATTAGTTCAGATTTCAGATTCACTTTCTCAGCAAGTCCTAACTTCCTGGATCAGATGAAACTATATAGTTGTATTCTCTTAGAATTAATTCTTCTTTGTAGCACCTTTTAGTGTTGTAGATAAGTAATTAATTGTATAATCAGTAGATAAATGTCTACATCCCAGGTGTGATCAGCAGATGAATGTCTGAACATAAGACATACTTTGAGGAGCTGTCAGTGCTCCAGTTAGCATTATGCATGCCCTAAAAGTAGATGCTCAGTCTGTACCTGTTGCATCTTTGAATGAACCAGGTAGATGCTCAATAAATAATGACTGAACAAGTGAATGAAAACATAGAAATAATATATTAGAAAAATGCCATTATAAATACAGTCCAGATTCTATCTCTAGTCAAAAGCAGAAGAGCACATTAGAAGAATAAACATCCTCCCTTCACAATTATTTTTTTAATTGCATTTTAGGTTTTGGGGTACATGTGAAGAGCATGCAAGATAGTTGCATAGGTACACATGCAGCAGCGTGAGTTGCTGCCTTCCTCCCCTTCACCTATATCTGGCGTTTCTCCCCATGCTATCTCTCCACAATTCCCCCCCTGGCTGCCCCTCCCCTATTTCCCCCAACAGACCCCAGTATGTAGTGCTCCTCTCCCTGTGTCCATGTGTTCTCATTGTTCAACACCCGCCTATGAGTGAGAACATGTGGTATTTCATTTTCTGTTCTTGTGTCAGTTTGCTGAGAATGATGTTCTCCAGATTCATCCATGTCCCTACAAAGAACACGAACTCATCATTTTTGATTGCTGCATAATATTCCATGGTGTATATGTGCCACATTTTCCCAGTCCAGTCTATCATCGATGGGCATTTGGGTTGGTTCCAGGTCTTTGCTATCGTAAACAGTGCTGCAATGAACATTCGTGTGCATGTGTCCTTATAGTAGAACGATTTATAGTCCTTTGGATATATACCCAGTAATGGGATTGCTGGGTCAAATGGAATTTCTATTTCTAGGTGCTTGAGGAATCGCCACACTGTCTTCCACAATGGTTGAACTAATTTACACTCCCACCAGCAGTGTAAAAGTGTTCCTATTTCTCCACATTCTCTCCAGCATCTGCTGTCTCCAGATTTTTTAATGATCGCCATTCTAACTGGCATGAGATGGTATCTCAATGTAGTTTTGATTTGCATTTCTCTAATGACCAGTGATGATGAGCATTTTTTCATATGTTTGTTGGCCTCACATATGTCTTCTTTTGTAAAGTGTCTGTTCATATCCTTTGCCCACTTTTGAATGGGCTTGTTTGTTTTTTTTCTTGTAAATCTGTTTGAGTTCTTTGTAAATTCTGGATATCAGCCCTTGATCAGATGGGTAAACTGCAAAAATTTTTTCCCATTCTCTTGGTTGCCGATTCACTCTAATGACTGTTTCTTTTGCCATGAAGAAGCTGTGGAGTTTGATTAGTTCCCATTTGTCTATTTTGGCTTTTATTGCCACTGCTTTTGGTGTTTTGGTCATGAAGTCCTTGCCTACTCCTATGTTCTGAATGGTTTTGCCTAGATTTTCTTCTAGGGTTTTTATGGTGTTGGGTCTTATGTTTAAATCTTTAATCCATCTTGAGATAATTTTAGTGTAAGGTGCCAGGAAGGGGTCCAGTTTCTGCTTTCTGCACATGGCTAGCCAGTTTTCCCAACACCATTTATTAAACCGGGAATCCTTTCCCCATTGTTTGTTTTTGTCAGGTTTATCAAAGATTGTATGGTTGTAGATATGTTGTGTTGCCTCCGATGCCTCTGTTCTGTTCCATTGGTCTGTATCTCTGTTTTGGTACCAGTACCATGCTGTTTTGATTACCGTAGCCTTGTAATATAGTTTGAAGTCCAGTTGTGTGATGCCTCCTGCTCTGTTCTTTTTACTTAGAATTGTCTTGGCTATGCAGGCTCTCTTTTGGTTCCATATGAAGTTTAAGGTGGTTTTTCCAGTTCTGTGAAGAAGGTCATTTGTAGCTTGATGGGGATAGCGTTGAATCTGTAAATTACTTTGGGCAGTATGGCCATTTTCACGATATTGATTCTTCCTAACCATGAACATGGGATGTTTCTCCATCTGTTTATGTCCTCTCTTATTTCGTTGAGCAGTGGTTTATAGTTTTCCTTGAAGAGGTCCCTTATTCCTTGTAAGTTGTATTCCCAGGTATTTTATTCTTTTTGTAGCAATTGTGAATGGCAGTTCATTCTTGATTTGGCTCTCTTTCAGTCTGTTATTGGTGTATAGGAATGCTTGTGATTTTTGCACATTGATTTTGTATCCTGAGATCTTGCTGAAGTTGCTTATCAGTTTCAGGAGTTTTTGGGCTGAGACAATGGGGTCTTGTAGATACACTATCATGTTGTCTGCAAATAGAGACAATTTGGCTTCCTCCTTTCCTATTTGAATACCCTTTACTTCTTTTTCTTGCCTGATTGCTCTGGCTAGAACTTCCAGTATTATATGGAATAGGAGTGGTGAGAGAGGGCATCCTTGTCTAGTGCCAGACTTCAAAGGGAATGTGTTCCAGTTTTAGCCCATTCAGTATGATATTGGCTGTTGGTTTGTCATAAATAGCTTTTATTATTTTGAGATACGTTCCATCAATACCGAGTTTATGAGGGTTTTTAGCATAAAGGGCTGTTGAGTTTTGTCAAAGGCCTTCTCTGCATCAGTTGAGATAATCATGTGGTTTTTGTCTTTGGTTCTGTTTATGTGGTGAATTACGTTTATAGACTTGCATATGTTGAACCAGCCTTGCATCCCCAGGATGAATCCTACTTGATCATGATGGATAAGTTTTTTGATGTGCTGTTGCAATTGGCTTGCCAGTATTTTATTGAAGATTTTTGCATCTATATTCATCATGGATATTGGCCTGAAAATTTCTTTTCTTGTTGAGTCTCTGCTGGGTTTTGGTATCAGGATGATGTTGGTCTCATAAAATGATTTGGGAAGGAATCCCTCTTTTTGGATTATTTGGAATAGTTTCAGAAGGAATGATAACAGGTCCTCTTTGTGTGTCTGGTAGAATTTGGCTGTTAACCCATCTGGACCTGGGCTTTTTTATGTGGTAGGTTCTTAATTGCTGCCTCAACTTCAGTTCTTGTTATTGGTCTATTCATGGTTTCAACTTCTTCCTGGTTTAGGCTTGGGAGGACACAAGTGTCCATGAATTTATCCATTTCTTCCAGGTTGACTAGTTTATGTGCATAGAGTTGTTTGTAATATTCTCTGATGATGGTTTGAATTTCTGTGGAATCTGTGGTGATTTCCCCTTTATCATTTTTTATTGCATCAATTTGATTATTTTCTCTTTTCTTTTTTATTAATCTGGCTAGTGGTCTGTCTATTTTGTTGATCTTTTCGAAAAACCAGCTCTTGGATTTATTGATTTTTTCAAGGATTTTTTATGTCTCTATCTCTTTCAGTTCTGCTCTTATCTTAGTTATTTCTTGTCTTCTGCTAGGTTTTGAGTTTTTTTGATCTTGCTCTTCTGGCTCTTTCAATTTTGATGATAGGGTGTCAATTTTGGATCTCTCCACTCTTCTCATGTGGGAATTTATTGCTATATATTTTTCTCTAGAGACTGCTTTAAATGTGTCCCAGAGATTCTGGTATGTTGTGTCTTTGTTCTCGTTGGTTTCAAAGAACTTCTTTATTTCTGCCTTCATTTCATTGTATATCCAGTCAACATTCAAGAGCCAGTTGTTCAGTTTCCATGAAGCTGTGTGGTTCTGAGTTAGTTTCTGAAGTCTGAGTTCTAACTTGATTGCACTGTGGTCTGAGAGACTGTTTGTTATAATTTCAGTTGTTTTGCATTTGCTGAGGAGTACTTTATTTCCAATTATGTGGTCAATTTTAGAGTAGGTGTGATTTGGTGCTGAGAAGAATGTATATTCTGTGGATTTGGGGTGGAGAGTTCTGTAAATGTCTATCAGGTTTGCTTGCTCCAGGTCTGAGTTCAAGACCTGGATATCCTTGTTAATTTTCTGTCTGGTTGATCTGTCTACTATTGACAGTGGAGTGTTAAAATCTCCCAGTATTATTGTGTGGGAGTCTAAATCTGTTTGTAAGTCATTAAGAACTTGCCTTATGTATCTGGGTGCTCCCGTATTGGGTCCAAATATATTTACAATTGTTAGCTCTTCTTGTTGTATCAATCCTTTACCATTATGTGTTGTCCTTCTTTGTCTCTTTTGATCTTTGTTGCTTTAAAGTCTATTTTATCAGAGATGAGAATTGCAACTCCTGCTTTTTTTTTGCTCTCCATTTGCTTGGTAAATCTTCCTCCATCTTTTTATTTTGAGCCTTTGTGTATCCTTGCATGTGAGATGGGTTTTCTGGTTACAGCACAGTGATGTGTTTTGGTTTTTATCCAATTTGCCAGTCTGTGTCTTTTGATTGGTGCATTTAGCCCATTTACATTTTGGGTTAATATTGTTATATGTGAATTTGATCCTGCCATTTTGATGCTAGATTCAGATTCTTCATTTTGTTGATGCTCTTTACCATTTGGTATGTTTTTGGAGTGGCTGGTACTGGTTGTTTCTTTCTATGCATAGTGCCTCTTTCAGGACTCTTGTAAAGCAGGCCTGGTGGTGACAAAATCTCTGAGTACTTGCTTGTTCACAAAGGATTTTATTTTTCCTTCACTTATGAATCTCAGTTTGGCTGGATATGAAATTCTGGGTTGAAAGTTTTTTCTTTAAGGATGTAGAATATTGGCCCCCACTCTCTTCTGGCTTGTAGAATTTCTGCCAAGCAATCTGCTGTGAGTCTGATGGGCTCCCTTTGTGGGTAACCCAATCTTTCTCTCTGGCTGCCCTTAGCATTTTCTCCTTTTCAACACTAGTGAATCTGATGGTTATGTGCCTTGGGGTTGCTCTTCTTGAGGAATATCTTTGTGGTGGTCTCTGTATTTCCTGGACTTGAATATTGGCCTGCCTTGCTTGGTTGGGGAAGTTTTCCTGGATTATATCCTGCAGAGTATTTTCCAGCTTGGATTCATTCTCTTCATCACATTCAGGTACACCTATCAAACATAGATTAGGTCTCTTCACATAATCCCACACTTCTTGGAGGTTTTGTTCATTCCTTTTTGCACTTTTTTCTCTAATCTTGCCTTCTTGTTTTATTTCATTGAGTTAATATTTGACCTCTGATATCCTTTCTTCTGCTTGGTCTATTTGGCTGTTGAAACTTGTGCATGCTTCGCGAAGTTCTCATGTTGTATTTTTCAGCTCCATCAATTTACTCATATTTCTCTCTAAGTTGTCCATTATTTTTATCATTTCCTCAAATCTTTTTTCAAAGTTCTTAGTTTCTTTGCATTGAGTTAGAACTTGTTCTTTTGGCTCACAGAAGTTTCTCATTACCCACCTTCTAAAGTCTGATTCTGTCATTTCATCACACTCATTCTCCATCCAGCTTTTTTCTCTTGCTGGTAAGGAGTTGTGATACCTTGTAGGAGGCGAGGTGTTCTGGTTTTGGGTGTTTGCCTCCTTTTTGCGCTGGTTTCCTCCCATCTTTGTGGATTTATCCACCTGTTGTCTGTGTAGTTGCTGATTTTCAGATTGGGTCTCTGAGCGGATGTCCAGATTGTTGATGATGAAGTTATTTCTGTTTCTTAGTTTTCATTCTAATAGTCTGGCCCCTCTGCTGTAGGACTGCTGAGGTCCACTCCAGGCCCTGCTTGCCTGGGGATCACCTGCAGCAGCTGCAGAACAGTAAGGGTTGCTACCAGTTTCTTCTTCTGCTATCTTTGTCCCAGAATCATGCCTGCCAAATGTCAGTCTGATCAGTCCTTTGTGAGGTGACTCTTTGGATATACAGGGTCAGGGAGCTGCTTGAGGAGACAGTCTGTTCTTTATAGGAGCTCAAGTGCTGACCTGTGAGCTCTGTTGTTCATTCAGAGCTGCTAGGCAGGTACGTTTAAGTCTGCTGCAGCAGAACTCATAAGCCCCCTATTTTTTTTCCCCTGGTGCTCTGTCCTGGGGAGTTAGGGCTTTATATACGAGTATCCATTGTGCTCCTGCCTTTTTTTTTTCAGGGCTGTCCTGACCAGCAAGGAGGCAGCCTAGTCACTGTTTGCCTGCAGAGGCTTTGCTGATCTGCTGTGGTGCCCGCCTGCTGTGGTGGTCTCCTGTCATGTCCGCCCTGCTGCCATGTGTATTTCCCTGCAGTCTTGTTTATATAGGTGTGTTTAGAACTGCCTCGGGAATGGTGACCCGCCTCTGTGATGGCGGACTCTCTCTGTTATGGTGGGTTGCCTTGGCAATGGCGGGTTGCCTTAGCAATGGCAAGCTGCGTCAGCAATGGCAGACTACCTCCATAGGGGTGGAGTGCCTCAGTAATTGTGGACGCTCCTCCCGGCAGAGCTGGACCATCCCGGATTTAGCTGTGCTTGCCATGAAATTCTCAAGCCTGAGCATTTCCAATTGCTGTTTTTTGTTTGTTTGTTTTTGTGGGCATGGGACCTGCCGAGCCTGATCACCTGGCTCCCTGCTTCAGAGCCTTTTTTTTTTTTTAAGTTGAATGGTTGATTCTCTCCCAGGTGTTCCAGTCGCCTGCTGAAAGGGTGCTGGGATCTGTGTGGTTTCCCATGCAGCGATGCACTGCACTGGCTGAAACAACGTCGCTACCTGGGAATCTCCTGTCCTGACACTATGTTTCAGTCCCGTTTAATCAGATGAATGGGCTAATCTGCCTTCCTGGATCTCCAATTGCCAGTTTAACAAGGCAACTAGAACAGTGTATTTTGTACAGAGAGCTGCTGTGCTGCGGCACCAGCCAAAACAGCTGTGCTAGCCAGAACAGCCACACTGGCCAGAACAGCTGTGCCAGCTGAAACAGCCATGCTGGTGACCTGTGGGGCTTCTCTGTCTGGGAATCTCCTGGTCTGTGGGCAATAAAGATCCATCTGGAAGTGCAGCGTCCACTCACCCTCTGTGCTTTCACTGGGAGCTGCAATCCTGAGCTGCTCTTACAATGCCATCTTGAATCTTCTCCCTCCCTTCACAATATTGACTCCAAGGTCTAGGGTCATGCCATACAGGTAATCTTTTTATAATAATTTTATATGTGTCTATCACTCATGAACTTTTCTACACATTCAAAATGCTTCATTGTGTGTTTAGATTGTGCTAACTCATAGACAGATATTATTTTAGAAATGTACTTCCCTGTTACTTACATAATAGCTACTTTATTTGCAACAACTTATTCCCTCAAACTTCAAAGTTTCCTTCTTCTTGTATTGCAATTCAGTATATCTAGTCTTAGCTTGCAGCCCAATCAGCTTTTGCTTTTCTAGATGAAAGAGACTGACTTTTGCCCTAGTGCCTTGCACATGGTAAGCTTTTAGATTGAAGGCTTTTATATTTGAACTTGGCTGACTGGCAAACCTTTTCTTTGGGCTGTGCTCTTTTTTTTTTTTACACATTTGTGATGTCTCCTCAGAGATACAAATGCAATGAAACACAGTGTGCTTCTTCCTATCCACAATGTCTGGAGGAAAGAGACTGATTTTACCTTAAGGTCTTCTCTAGTGAGATCCTGGATTGGACTAATAGGGTCACACTAAATCATTTTAAAGCACAAAATAAATAAGTGATTTTACAATAGCTCATTAGAAAAAAATGTGCCACAAAGTTAAATAATTAAATTTTTATAATCACTCCATTAGTGTGAAAACAGTGTTTCCTAGAGGCAGATAGATTTGGATCAGAAACTGGGGGTCTGCCCCTCAGTTGTGTGACTTAGGTTAAGGTATTTATATTTCCTGGGCCTGAGCTTCATCTTCTCCAAAAGTGGCCCACATGCGGTCTGTGCCATGGCTGTGGGGATTAAGCTATGGATGAAGACAGCAGAGGTGAGGATAATATTTTAGAAAATAGTACCTCACATTTTTCTCCTCTTTCAAACAAGAGTATTATCTGTTTTAGAATATTCTTTTTCTCCATCTGCTTTGTTCTTTCTTGCCATTTTATTTCCAAATTAGTGTCTTTGTAAAGCTATCATAATTTGAAAAACACAAACTTTTACAAATTATCTTGGCAAAATAAGTAACTGTGACTATATCTTCTAGAACAGTAATATTTCTATACAACCTACACTGATGACTTCATGTAGTAATGAGTTATAAAAAATCAACTTTTTAAAAATAAATTTCTGTTGATTCATAGAATTAGGAAAGCTAAATCAGAGGGGTTAGGCCATAAAAAATAGGGTGAAATCAAAGTTCTGAAAACGTGAGAAAGAATGTTTTTATTTCTGTTGACTTGGAACAGGTCGGGGATGGTGGGTGTGATCTCAAGAGATCGAGATCATCCTGGCCAACATGGGGAAACCCTGTCTCTACTAAAAAATACAAAAATTAGCTGAACATGGTGGTGTGTGCCTGTAATCCCAGCTACTCAGGAGGCTGAGGCAGGAGAATGACTTGAACCCAGGAGGCAGAGGTTGCAGTGAGCCAAGATCTCACCATTGCACTCCAGCCTGGTGACAGAGGGAAACTCTGTCTCAAAAACAAAAAAGAGAAGAAAACAGGAATATCATTCATTTATCATAAATAAAACTATTAATCAAAAAATATATTGAGCAAACAGTTTATCAGAGTTACTTAATGATAGGCTTTCTTCCTCCTTTACATTTGTCCTTGTAGTGTGCAGGGCAGTGTCTGGCATTCACTAAGTACTCAATATAAGTCTGATCAACTTAACTGAAATGATTACATTTATTTGTTATAGATCCTTCTTTATATGCTTAAGTTTTTTAAGTTAATGCTGCTTTTTTAAAGAAACAATTAGAGTTATCAGAGGCTGAAGTTGTATTTTTACATAATCTTACCAACTCATTATCAATTCCACAAACATTTAAGAATGAAAACATGAAGTTCACATCCCTGGAGTAAATATGCTAGTAAGTAATTTATGTAAATTACTTATATATTTACTTAGTAAATATGCTAGTTCCACTTCCTTTGACCACAGAGGAAATGCGTTCATTAATTAAGCTTCCAAGTAGCCTCCTCATTTTAAGCAAGGATAGATTTAGTATGCTAATGGTTGATTTGGCAGACTGAAATTAGGTGGTTTCATGAACTGACCCAAGTGCTAGGGAGACATAGAGTAGCTCCAAGTATGAGCATGCTCCCAGGATCCTGGATTCACAAAAACCTCTATAGATTACAGGAAGATGGCAACGTGAGCAACAGCAGTCACCACACTAGCAACAATCTGCTACTCTAGACAATACCACCCACAAAAACACAACACTACCACATAGACAGTTAGCTAAGTGCTTTCCATGCATCTGCTCATTAAACCCTCTAAATAATTCTCTAAATTATAGATATTATTATTAGTTCTAATTAAAGACGAGGATATTGAGTCCTAGCTAATATATTACTTGGCTTCTAAAAAAATCTCCATCAATATTTCATTTTCATTATCAGCAGGAGTAATGCTATCTCCAATAAACTTGGGCTAACGAGCTAATGATTTAACTTATTGTGTTAATTGAAGTCTTGATGTAATTAATTGCTATCTCCACCCAATCAGCCATGGCTACAATGAATAAGACCGGGATGGGACTAAACAGCGGTATGGACACTGAGACTGCTGAAAATGTTTCTGAAGGCAGCCAAGTGAATGACTCTAGAATCAGGATCTGGTATTAAGATGATGTCGGGAAAGACAATGTGTAAGGGCTTAATACCTAGGTGGTGGCTTCACAGGTGCAGCAAACACCATGGCACACATTCATTCACCTTTGTAACAAACCTGCACATCCTGCCCATGCATTTTAGAACTTAAAATAAAAAAGTAAACAAAACAAAAACTTGAATGGGGGGAGTTTTGCCAGGGACAGATCTGTCTTGCTATATTTCCATGCTCAGTGCTCAGCCTAGTGTCTGGAGCTTGAGGAAAACTCAATACACCTTTATTATACAGAATCAAATAGTATTAATTTCTTTATTATAATCACCCTGCTACATATCTGACAGATTTTATAACCATATACTCATTTGTGAAAATTTAACATTTTTCCTCAGTATCATAATTTATATATAAAGCCTCTAGTTTGCCTAATAGCAAAATATTTAATTTAGTGACTTCTGAGAAAAATTAGTGATTCCTCTTCAGTTCAGACTTAAAAAATGACTCAAATTTAATATTTTATCTTTTCTTCGTTCCTTTGCCCATTTTTATACATGACTGGCGAGTAGAAGACGTCATTATATGCACCCAATACAAGAAAGATTTTTCTTTCTTTCACTTATGCTCAGAAAAATGGGACTTTTCCTACTTTGCATTTCTCACAAATTCCTTCATACTATGGAGACCGTCTCTCTGTTTCCTTCTCTCTTACCCACTCCTCTCTCTCTCTCTCTCTCTCTCTCTCTCTCTCTCTCTCTCTCTCTCTCTCTCTCTCTCTCCTTCCTCCTCTATCTTACTTCTGTCTTAAAGAGCATATTACTAATTTTGCAGAGACATATAAGCCTAAAAGTAAGAATCAGGGTGTTTATGGAGGTCACCCCACATAGTTGACTTTTAAAAATCAGCAAATAAATTCAACACAAATTTATCTTAGTTTCCTGGGAATATTACCTTATAAGTTAATGCTTATAGTAAATAAGCTTTAAAAAAATCTTTAAGATGAAAATGTATAAGTAGTTTTGTGTAAGAGACCAAGAATGTACTCTAATTGCAGAGTAGAAAAAAAGCAACTATTCTAAAGTTTTACAGGAGGGACTTGTGATACAAGCTCCAGTAACACTTGGAGCTTGCTATGTCTTCTTGCACAAGATTCAAAATATGCACATTTCAAGGGCCTGAGATGGAGTGAGAGTGATGTAACAAGGAATACAATATTAGACTTCAGAAACGGCAACGTGCCACCAGAGTTCATTACTTGGTGGGGCATCAGCAGAAGTGGTGTCTGGGTACATGCAATGTTCCTCCACCTTCTTTCATTATTGGCCCTCTAAAGAGGCTTTTTAGATATTTTTCCTTATCAGTCTCATCCTGCCCAGAATTTGACATTTAAAACCACAAATATACTGCATATTTTTCATTGTACTGTGAATCTTTACAGGGCCACAAACTATCATAATGTCTACTCCCCTTCCTCGACTACCCTAAAACAATTTTTGGCCCCTTCTGGGTGACATTGCTCCTATTGAGATTAAATGGCATATTGTGATGAGAGTCAGAACTGTAATCTCTTTCCTACCCCTTACTTCATGTAACAGTGGAATCCTTATTCAGCCTTCGTCAGCCTACCCTTGGTCATTTGTAAAAAGGAACTCATAATGCCTTTCTTAGAAAACTCTTCTGTGGGGTAAATGAGAAATCCCACACAGAGTAGCACCTAGTAGGACTTCCATAGATGGTCATCCAGGGCTGTGAATAAAGAATTGAATAAGCTGTTTAGTGAAATAGGGGAATGGAAAATTACGGCATGTGATTATAAATGTGCATGTGTAACTCATGAATTAGTCTTTATTATAAGTGAATATTTGGTAGTTCTTTTTCTATATCCACAAAAATTTATATTTCTGTGTTTAACCAGAATGCATTTTTAAAAAATGATCTCACTGGGCACTGCGGTTTATACCTGTAATCCCAGATCTTTGGGAGGCTGAGGCAGGTGGATCATTTGTACTCGAGAGTTCAACACATGTTGAAATACCATCTCTACAAAAAAAAAAGAAAATTAGCTGGGCATGGTGGTGTATGTTTATGGTTCTAGCTACTCTGGGGCTGAGGTTGGAGGATCCCTTGAGCCTGGGAAGTTGAAGCTGCAATGAACCAAGATCGTGTCTCTGCACTCTAGCCTGGGTGAAAGAGCCAGACCCTGTCTCAAAAACAAACAAAAAGACCAAAACCAAAAACAACAACAACATCAACAATAAAAAACCAAAACAACAACAAAATCATCTCACTGAGAGAACAGGAAATTTACCTCATTATGGGTATCACCTTGTGTTTGGGCAATTATGCTACTTATGAGTAGGAACTAGCACGCACTGAATACATGCTGGGAAGTAAAATTAGAGAGTTGTGGTTCTCGGCTGTTATCACTCTTCCATGTGAACATCTGCTGAGATCACTACTCTCTGTCCTCTAAGCACTTGTTCTAGACTGCTTATCAGAAGAGTTCCAGATACTCTCTGTAGTGTTTGGATTCTCTGCTAACTTTCACACTCAGCTGGGTGAACTTCAGGCTGGCTTCCAGAATTTTTTGCTGGGAAGTCAGGGAAGATCACTTGTTTGTAATCACAGTTTTGTCTGGGATGATGTGCCTTCTCAGCATTCAATGTGGAAAGCAGTGTGTATGCCACCTTTACCCTCAGAATCTGAATTGATGTGGGCTTTGATGTTTGATGCTGTTATAACTTCAGCCTGAGGAAGAGGGTAAGGTTCAATCAGCTCTACCCAGGTCCATCAAATTCTAGATTCCCCTGTTAATACCTCTTCCTTCTCAATTCAAACAAAGAGGACAGCAAAAACACTATCCTTTGTGATGTATTTATTCCAGGCATTCTTGTCTTATTGCTTCCTGATACCTAAGACTCAATCTTAGGATAATAAAAAAAGATTCATTACTGATACATGATTCCTGATATGATGTAAGTAGAAGTACAACTGTGCTTGCAAAGAAAAACCCAACTTATTCAGGCCTCTAAATCTAACTACCAGTTTACAGAAGTCACTCGGGAAAGAGGAACAAGTTAAAGATATCTCAGAGAAGCAGTCGACCATGTCCAAAGTGCAGCTAATTCTCCAAGGCAAATGGGTCAGTTTATTAAAAAATACATACATATATGACTTAAAGGAGGAAGATTGCTAGAGATTAAAAGAGACTTAAGAGGTAACTAAAAGCACTGTGTGGGTTTTGTTTAGCTCCTGAATTAAACAAAGCAATTAAAAAACATTTTGAGACAATATTGGGCAAATTGGATATATATTGAGTATTGGAAAATATTAAGGAATTATTGTTAACTTGGTTAGGTATGATAACAATACTGTATTTATGTGACCAACAAAACAACAATAAAAACACTGTATAAAAAATATTTCCAGAAGAAATACATTATCTTAAATTTGCTCTAAAATAATGAGATGAAAAAAAGGTATTGGATGAGAGATATAAGACTGGCAAGTGTATCTAGGTGGTGGCTATAGAAGGGACATTACTGTATGCCCTGTTTTTTTTTTTTTTTTTGTAAGCATTGGTGTATTTCTATAGTGAAAAGGTCAAACAGTAAAACTTAGAACCCAAGACTCTCACAGCTGTCTCTCTCCCACCAATACTCCCTCCCTTAACATGATGCTGACATCCTGTGGCAGCAGGGACTAGCGAGTAAAGGGATACAGGAAAGAAAAAAACAATGAAAAAAAGTTCAGAATTTCATCGACTACATATGTTTTTCTGTTTCATTCTTTTCCATTGAAACAGACCAGAACATTCTCTATGCTCTGAATAAACATGGTATCTCATGCTAACATTGTTCAGTTTATTAAATGTATGTAGATGTTCTTGTGATACATTTTAACAACACTTATTTCAAAATATTATTGGATGTATGTAGTTATTTGGTCATTATACTCTCAATGAATCAATGCAGAATATAGTGACATAGAAGAGTTCATGAGTTTTTTTTTAATTTAATAAATTTTATGTAGACAAAGGCAACAACAGTTTAAAAGAATATTTTTTCATTTATGCCCTGAGAGTTTCGACCCTGAGATAAAGAGAACTTTTGAAACAAATGGCAGCATTCTGGGTAGTGTTGTACTGAGCGTTGCTGCCAGGTGCCTGGCTGGGCCTGTTAGCCTTTCTCTTTGCTTTTTTGAATTGAAGCAACCAATTTGAAGGCCCGCTTCAGTGTTATTAGACCTGCCACAGCCAGGCCTGAATCCCAAGGATGGAGAAACTGTTCTCTGAACACAGATAGATAATCCTGCGGATCATTTTGCAGCTCAAGCAAAGGGGAACAAGGAGCTTTCTGTGACCTGCTATCCTGGGAGCACTTTGAGCCTTTTTTCTTGGGTTGCCCTTTTGTCACGTTTAGAAGCAGCTTCCTCCCTATTGTCTCCGAGGACTGCAAGATGAATATGTTCAAGAGAAAACCTGCTCTAGGGTGTGATTCCTTTCGTTGCTCAAACATCAGTTCACTAATGGGTCTTCACGATGTGGTTTCTTTTTTGCGTCCTGTGCATGTCCCTGTGTGGAAAGGGGAGACACGCTGGCTATCCTCTCTATTGGAAAGATTGGATGAGGAAATTTCAGTTAAATCAAAACGAAACTGAAACATGAAATGAGAGATGTGAATGTGTTATAATTTTAAGGGCAGGAGTTATTTGATGGAAGAAAATTTTTATGAAAATTATATCTAATTATATGAATACAGATGATGTTTGACACTGGGCTAAAAGTTGCTTAATTATTGAAGTCCTGACTGTAACACATTTGTTGACATTTAGAGTTTTATCTTAAAGACAAAAGCAAAGATATTTTTTAAAAAACCCGTCATTAAGAGAGCCCAATATTTGGCTGGGTTTGATATTTTCAGTGCTTTTTAGTGCTTGTAACAATTTCATTTTTGGACTAACCGTAGGAACTGTATCTGGATTATTTCAGAAAAAAAGTAAACTGCAAAAGCTTATTTTTATGTGATTGGACTTTGCTTCTTTTGCAATTTTCTTTTGATCCTGTATCTACATGAATTTATAAAACGATGATTCAAAAAGAAGTGAATTGGCTTGATTAAAGGAACAGAGAAAATGAAATTGTATCTCTTATATTTTATATTTGGGCTGGAGGGCCTTCAGTCCTGATAGGTTTATTTTGCCTTTTTCATTTTCTTATTCTGACTTTATAGTATAGCAGTTTCCACAATGGATTGCATAGTCCTCTCTGCATTTTTGGACTCTGGTTCTATGACCACTTCATTATGGTTGTCTGCTGCCCTTGATTTAATGCTTTGATATTTAGTTACCATGGTTTTAGAATCATTTATGTGACAACCCCCTTTCTTCATGTCTTCCCACCCCTGTGTGCTTACCATACAAATCCATGTAAGCATAATTTAGCCCATGACGTTTGTAAGTAGAGAATATCTTGGTACGCTAACATTCCACCTTCACCCGAAGGGCATGCCTACTTCTGCTGGCACTGAGCTCAGAAAGGTCACATGGTTTCCATAAGTCGATCCCATGATGCTCGGTTGATAATGCAGAAAGTCTTGGCCTCCAGGGATGATGGTAATCAAGTCTGAAGCACCAGGCGGCTGCTCTGTGCAGAGGATTTAATTCACATCGCATAGTAATGCTCTAAAAATGAGGTCTCCAGGGAAATGTTACCTTGCAGGACTTTTCGAAGCAGTTTATTGCTTTTCTCACCAACTTCTCAGGCTACTTATGAATTCTGCCTTGGCTCTTCTTTTTCCACAGAACAGCATTTGCATTAAAATACAAAGCACTGGATACACAGCACTTCACCAGTTACCATTCCTTTTAACCGCCACATGTAGAAGGTTGACAGATGTGCATTTAGATGCACTTTACATACTGCACATACCTAAGCTCATGGCTCAACCTGCTGAGCTGCCTTGCAAATCCACCATTCTTTCTTTCCTCAAGGAAGCCGAAACAAAAAGGCTCCTGTAAAATGAACTGAAGTGTCAAAAAGCAGTATCTTTTTCTCTTATCTCCTTAGTGCTGCGCAGTGCTTTTCTTTAACTGCTCCAAATGATGCCATTGTATTGTGCCAATATTCTTGGACAGTGTTGAAAGTGTCCAATTGTGGTTAAATGTTGCAGAAAGACCCCAGAACCAGGTTTAGTGTGTTCTGCATATTTTCTTACCAATAGATATGATGCACCCTGCATGAAACAAACTGCTTCCTGTGAGGTTTAATTTCCAAATAAATTGGGAATGCTCTCTCAGCCAAAAACTACTGATTCCACCTGTTCACTTGAATGTGTATTTCACAAGGCCCAAGGCAATGTGTATAAAACAACTAGGATAGCTTGGGGATCACATAGCTCTGGGTTCAAATTCCACATTAGTTATTTCCCCTTTAGATGTGGGCATTTAAAAAGTTTGTAGCTTAATTCCTTCTATATGTGATGATTAATTTTTAAATTTATTTTGTTGATTTAAAAATTATCAATAAAAAGCATGGCTATTATAAATCTTAACACTATAATTGATAATTAAAAAACTAAAATTTTTTAATTAAAAAATTGATAATGACTCCAAAAACTCTTTCCATCGGGCCTTTCCCTACACACACACATGGATATAGCCTTCTTTGTGCTTCTAAACTTAAATATACACAGTAATAAAGCATATGCAGCTATTTTCTTATTCTCCTTCTCCTTAAATAAAATTGTAGTATGCTATATGCTCTCTTTTCAGCTCACTTTTTTCACTTAACTTTCATAGCCCTCTCAGGAACCCTTCTGTTTTAATAGCTCTAAAACATTGCAAAATCTCCATGGCTAGAGTATTCACATACTATCCATTTATGGGAAATTAGATTTTCCCGATTTTTGCGACCACAAAAAGTTTTAAAACAAATATTCTTGGAATTAATTTCTTAAGTACTGGTTCTTTTTCCTTTGATCGTTTTAGTACAATATTTAGAAGTGTAAATGTTGAGTGTAAGACTCTGAACATTTGAATATTTGTATTTATTGACATATAACCTTTGAAAAATTCACACTGCTCTACATATCCAGCAGCAATGTAAGAGACAGCCCATTTCCCACGTGGTTGCTGATTCTGGTTGTTATAAATCTCTTTGTTTGTACATTTGATAGTTGAAAAGTGGTATCTCAATTTTTGATGTTTATATTTCCAAAAATCTGAAGTTTATAATAAGAATGTTCACAATGAGGTCACATAGATGTGTTCACAATATCAAAGTGAACTTGCTGATGCAAGTAATCAGCTTTAGAGCACAATTTTCTAAGAGAGAAACACATCTGCTCACATTACTCCTTCTTGAGCTCTGTAAGATGAAAAGTGGAAATGGAGCAGGTAGGTTACATAGAGTAGAGAAGCAAAGGAGAGAGATGTTCTTGGGACAGCCCTGGGGAATATTTTCTTTTGCAATATTCCCAAGGATGGCCCTGCTGGCAACATTAGGCAAATTTGCACCCTGTACATACTTTTGGCCTTGCCCTCTGATCTCAGATTGGTCAACCAGTCTAGACTTCATTTTGGGAAAGTAATTCAACAGCAATAGACCAGGGTCATATTGTAAGTTTCATGTCACACGTCCAAATGTAATACGTTAAAAAACCAAATTATTTCCTGTATTTCATATGCTTTCCCAACTGATTTACTAATGCCTCATATGCAGAATAAATCAAAACAGTAGGTTCATGTCCCCTGAATGAAAGAACTGCCCTTTCTGCAGACCAAGAGTGAATTGCTGACACTAATTAAGGTTCACAGTACATGCCTTATCCTAAGCACATGTGGATTCGGTTCCATGAGGAAAGATGATTTGCTAGATTGCAGCTAAGAGGTTAGATGAACTCAATCAAACTGTAATGAGAAATGCACACAACTTCACCAATATATGTTAGCACTAAACTATTGTGAGTTTCCAGATTCACAGATAGATGCACATGGCTCACCAGCAATAAGAAAAACAAAATGCACTGAGTACTTCTTATGGTTCAGGTTCATTTAAAAGAATTTTTAATAAATTACTGAATCTAATCTTTACTACAACCCCATGCATTAGCTACAGTAATTACCTTTATCTCACAGACAAGATGTGGAGGGGTGAAGTCACTTGCCCATAGTTACAGAATTGGGAAGTGGAGGAAGTGTGGTTCAAACCCAGGTAGTGAGGGGTTTGAAACAAAGCACTCACCATCTGTGATGTTTTGACTGTTAACTGGTCCAAGCTCACCAACCTGTAAGCAGTAGAGATATGATCACTGCCCCTCCCTCCCAAACATTTACACTAAAAGTTAAGTGAATTGCCTGATAACAAAAACCAGCAAAGTTGCTTAAAATGATGATATTGGATCATTCCTTAGTCTCATTCATGAAATCCCTAGGGTAATTCTTAGGCTCAGTTTCAAGGGACAGGATTAAAATTTGAGTAACTTCTTACTACAAAGCAACCTTGCTATATCCTTTCAGAGTTGAGTTAAGAAAGAAATGGCACCAGTTATTTTAACAGAAATGATTGTACATAAATTTTCAACCAAATATTAGACAACTAACAGTGCTAAAAGGGGACATGGTAGTATCACAGAGAAAGGAATTGCAGGAAGCAACCACAGAGGTTAGCATCTGGGAAGAGGGACCCTATAGAACCGGGGTCCAGACACTGAGGAGTGGGTGCCACTTCCAAAGGGCTGGTATCCCTCAAGAATTGTAAAGCTGTTTTGGAGAATGGAAAAAATTATAAATAAGATTCCACCACCACTAACCACTCTCAGAGTGAAGGTTAATTGTTGCAATGAAATAGGCAGGCACAGGGAGCAGGCACAAATACGCAACATTTTTCTTCCTCCTTCAGCCTTCCAGTCAACCTCAAGAGACCCTATTGATGTAGTCTAACAAGCCCCAGAAGACAAAGCAGAAATGAAGTTTGCAGAGTTTCAGCCCCAGCATCACAAGGCCAAGTACAGAAAAGTGAGTTTGAAACTGAGAAACAAAATTACATTCCATCTCTTCAACTACTTGGCATTCATTCAGACCCTTCTACACATTTGAACTTCCATACAACAAAAATAACTTCTATTTCCACCTTACAAGATGCAACTTCTATGTTATAAACAAATCTGCTTCAAGTATCTTCTTAAAATGAGGAGATGCAAAGTACCAACATTTGTATTCATGTCTGGAAGATAGTCATTGTTCCATCTGAGTATTTCCTTGCCTAACAACTAAATTTTAAGTTAATAACAATGATGTTTTATATAAAATATTAACAGTAAGGAGAAAAACATGAATAAGTTATTTCATACACACAAATATATCCATTTCTTCTACAGTTTCTGCTTTTGTAACTGATCATGAGGCCATAGTTCATATTTATAATTTCTTTCTCTCACTAACCATTCCATGTTTCCTTTGACTTTGGTCAGTATTTCAGAGAGTTGAGATCTCTTCTTTCTGAGGTGACCTAAATCTTTATTTCTATAGTGAATGACTCAGTAGTTCTGCCTTTGGTTGTTGTTGTTAGTACTAAAACCTTTTAACTTACTTTTACTATACAATATGAAAGCTCTAAGTGTTATCTCAGAGAATCACCTGAGTTCCTGCCTCTTTTTTGTGACAGTAATTTGAATCAGTCATCCCAGTCAGCTTTGTCTATAGATGGTGTCACAATGCGGTAATAATGGCCAAGTGGCAAGCTTAACTTTCAATTCAGTGGATTTGCTGTGTCCCTTAGTAGTACCCTGTTTTCCAAGAGAACCAAGACCTCCAAATCAAAAAGTTGAATATTCTAAGAGCAAAAAGCAAAATTTTCATAAATTAGACAGCATAATAGCACAAGGAGGCACTTCTGCAGTTGCCATTTGATTTATTGACCCATGTATTCTGGCTACAGAGCAAATACTATCTACTGATTTTTTATTCACACATATTTTTGCATCCTGTATAATGAGCTCCATCTTTTTGCTTCTCTACTGGCATTTTAACTAAGTCCTTAGTAGGCCATTCTACAGTTTTATCAAGTGATGGAACAGTAGAATCTATGAAATGCTGTAGCATCATAATTAATCAAATTAATACAAATCAGATGTATGGTTAATTATAGTGAAATGCCTGCTAAAGTCAGTGCCTTGGAGGACAAGCACTAGTTTATTTTTTTCTTTTCTTTTCTTTTTTTTTTTTTTAGACTGAGTCTCACTCTGTCACCCAGGATGGAGTGCAGTGGTATGATTGTGGCTCACTGCAATCTCCGCTTCCCAGGTTCAAGTGATTCTTCTGCCTCAGCCTGCTGAGTAGCTGGGATTACAGGTGCTCCCACCACATTTGGCTGATTTTTGTATTTTAAGTAGAGATGGGGTTTCACCATGTTGGTCAGGCTGGTCTTGAACTCCTAACCTCAGTTGATCCTCCTGCTTCGGCCTCCCAAAGTGCTGGGATTACAGGCATGAGGCACCACCCCCAGCCCAGCAATTCTTTTAATAATGGCATTTGGACATTATTTCAAAGACCACAGATCTGTGAGGTGGAGTGGTTGTAGCTGAGTGCATTGGGGTGCTTACCAAAAGACAATGACTAACAGGTTTAAAAAAAAATTCATATCAATCAACAGACAGAGAATCAAAGAACTTCTATAGTATCCCTATAGAGCATCGTATTACTTATAGCAGAGGGGTCAACCTCAAAAAAACAAGCACAAAAGTGAATTGTGTAGGCTGCAGAATTATAGCGTGAGTTGATTCTTAGCTTTTCAACATCTCTCAAGAAAAACAGAGGAGTATGAATTAGGAAGAAGCAGGATCCTGAGACTAGGTGTGAATGAAGCAGAGTCCTCAACCCTCAAATCACATGAGCGTCCTTTGTCAGTGAAAGCAACCTGCCTTTCTGTATCAGAAGGTTCTTTTCTCTCCTAGCTTGAGGTCCTGTAATAAACTTCAATTAGCAGTTGCATTCAAAGGGTACTTATTTTTCTGAGGACACCTCAACTACCCTTAGTTCACACTCTCATAACTAGATCATAGTTTATCCTGAACTTAAAGGAAAAGTTCAAAATCTGACTAACAGGCCAGGTGCAGTGGCTCACACCTGTAATCCCAGCACTTTGGGAGGCCAAAGCAGATGGATCACCTTAGGTTAGGAGTTCAAGACTAGCTCAGTGAAACCCCATCTCTACTAAAAACACAAAAATTAGCCAGGTGTGGTGGCACACACCTGTAGTACCAGCTACTCGGGAGGCTGAGGCAGGAGAATCACTTGAACCCAGGAGGTGGAGGTTGCAGTGAGCCAATAGCATACCACTGCTGAACTCTGGCCTGGGTGACAGAGTGAGACTCCATCTCAATATATATATATATATATGAAAAAAGTCATTTATACTCTAAAATAATTGCTAGAGTTTTCCAATTTATGTCAATATAAATCTGGGAAATACATGTGTAAATGGCATCAAAGAGAGTTAGAGAAATGAGACAATACAATATCTTTGTTGAATATATTTATGAGTGTATTTCACACATTTTTCATTTAATACATAGCTTGTGCAGCTGGAAGAGCTTAATAGTTTGTCAATAGCTGACTAAAACTTGGATTCAACAGTGGCCTACACTTAATGAGCCTGAAATCCCAGAACTTTCCAGCGTTAAGTAAGGAAAGAGATCTAAAGGCTTAAGGGATAGAAATTTTTGAGACTTATCAGCCTTCATACCCACTTCCTGAGAGAGTTTAGAGGCACCTTCTTCACTAAGATTGCAGCAATACTTTAGTAAGGGGAGCACGTTTCTTGAAAGTCCCTGCAGCCTTTTCTGGTAGAGCAGTTTCCTTGTAGACCAGCTGCTTGACTGTTGGAAATGCTGCTATGAAACAGACTTGCCGATGTCAAAGGGGAAAATCTGATGGCAAGACAGCAGAAGACAAGTGGCAGCACTCGATTTCCAGAGGCAAGTTTACCTTAATGAGCAACAGAGGTAGGGGTGTGCTCAGACTGCTCTGACCCTCAGAGATCCTCAGCAATGATGGATGGATCACAATGCCCCTAGGAATGAAAGCTGAGTAGTTTTCAAGGAATATATCTAGGTCTGGTGGTCAGAATTCTGACTTGAATTCCCACAGGGAAGAACCTTGGCATTCCACTCTGTTTCCATTTCCTAGTCAGTTCACAGGCCTTTTATGCCTCCCGTAAGATGGCCAGAAGCCACTTTCCAAACACATTTCCTGGGTCCTTCAGAGTCTCATGCTCTGGTTATACTCATCCCGTCTCCACTGAAGATGCTGCCACAGTTTCACTTCTTTCTTCAATCTAGTGATCAAATCTTTTGAAACAAATGCTTTCTTAAATTCTCTACATCTTTTGTGACAACAAAAATCCGTTGTGTTTTTAAAGCACTTACTGATCACTTCAACTTAGAGAAATCTGTTTGTCCTCTGTGTTGGCACTTTAAGATCTTACAATTTTCATCATTCTCTTTCCAACTAGAATTCAAGATTTTTGGGGGCAGGATCCTGGCTAATACTACTTTGTATTTTCCATAACGTTTAGCAGGGTGTCTTTCATCAGCCTTAACACAGTGTTCAATGTTTCTTGTGACTGTTTGAGGAAATAATTGTTTAAAAACTCACTGAACCAGAGTTCAATAAAATTACGAACTAGAGTTTTCTGTTTCTTCTGCCACTGCACTCATAGCGTGGTGCATGAACCTTGATACTTGATCCCAGCATTTATTGCATACCCTTTGTCTTTTTCCTCCAAACAGAGTGTGAACTTTCCAAGAGTAAGATATTGTTTTTCTGGTGCTAGTAAAAGCAGAGTTTCTGGTTCCAAATTGCTTAATGCATGAATCTGCACTTAATTCAAGTCACAGCCAAACTAGTAAATGTTTCAATCCATGCGACAGCAATTTTATCTTTCAAATGTGTTATTTTACATATAAACAATTGAACAAATACTTTTGATTCACTTCCATTCACTGTATTTCACATTAAACAATGTGAAAATTACAGCAACCTCAAAAAGCAACAAGATATTATCTTGGTTCCTGAAAATCTCAAACTTTGATGATGCCCAGATAATCATGATCACATTTGATATTTTGAAAGCATTAATTGCACTAAGTTATGCAATATTAAGCTGAGACAATGCAATAAATATTATTACTATATAAAAATTACAGAAAGAATTCAGAGCCCCTTGATGACAAAGTGATATTAGTAAATGACAGCATGAACTCCACAGTCAGATACCTGAGTTTAGACCTCTGCTAAGGCATTGACTACTTGAAAAGCCTTGGATAATTTATTTTATCTCTTTCTAAACATTAGTTTTCTCATCTATAAAATGGGACTACAACTAACACCTGTTGCCTGAGGTAGCTGCAGACATTGGTGGTGGAATTCTTTTACCGTTACAGTTATATAAACGACAGGTTATATACATATAATTTGTATAACTGTAGATGTAAAACTTTATTTTTTTTTTAATTTTTTTTTAAATTTTTTATTGCATTTTAGGTTTTGGGATACATGTGCAGAACGTGCAAGACAGTTGCATAGGTACACACATAGCAGTGTGTTTTGTTTCCTTTCTCCCCTTCAACCACATTTGTCATTTTTCCCCAGGCTATCCCTCCCCAGCTGCCCCCCTCCCCCGCTAGCCCCCCCTTTCCCCCCAATAGACCCCAGTGTTTAGTACTCCCCTCCCTGTGTCCATGTGTTCTCATTTTTCATCACCGGCCTGTGAGTGAGAATATGTGGTATTTCATTTTCCGTTCTTGTGTCAGTTTGCTGAGAATTATGTTCTTCAGATTCATCCATGTCCCTACAAACGACACGAACTCATCATTTCTGATTGCTGCATAATATTTCATGGTGTATATGTGCCACATTTTCCCAATCCAGTCTATCATCGATGGGCATTTGGGTTGGTTCCAGCTCTTTGCTATTGTAAACAGTGCTGCAATGAACATTCGTGTGCATGTGTCCTTATAGTAGAATGATTTATACTGCTTTGGATATACACCCAGTTTTATATATATATGAAAACTGTATATATATACAGTAGTTATATGAATTATATAAACCTAAGTTATTTATGCAACTACAGTTATATAAATAAATACAACCTAGGTTTATATAAAATTAACCTAAGTAAATTTATATAAATTACTGATTATTTTAATCTTATCAATTATTTAATGATTGATAAGATTAAAAATCAAAGTGATTATTGAATCAATTACTTATTTTAGCCATATCAATAAAAAGGAGTAGTTAACATTTATGTAGTGATTACTGTGTCACAGAATCTATAATAATGTCCCATAACTCTGTATTAGAGAGTTATATAAATAAACCCAACTTAGGTTTATATAAATAACTTAGGTTAACTTATAAATATATAAATAAGTAATAAAATTAATATTTATAAAATATTTATTTATATTTATATTAGTTAAACTTTATATTGCTCAACTTTAAATTGATTAATAAATGTATATTATTTATAAAATTAATGCTTAAATTTTGAATTAATAAATAAAAACTATTAACAATTTATATTAAGATTAATATTAAATGTAATTAATATAAATAAATAATACATAAATCTATAAGTAACTCGGGTTAGCTTAGGTTTATTTATATGAATCTAAGTTGGGTTTATTTACATAACTCTCTATATACAGAATTATGGAATGTTATAGATTCTGTGACACAGTAATCACTAAATAAATGGTAACTACTCCTTTTTATTGATAAGATTGAAATAATAAGTAATTCGGAGGAGAATACATTTTAGAATAAGGTGGTGCTTCCCATGGAGAAAGTGAAATTTATATTTTGTTAATTAAAAAGAATTTTTGTTAGTAGAAAAATTAAGGTATATATCTTAATTTATATATATGTGTGTATATGTGTATTATACATATACACAGATGTATATATGTGTATATGTATAATACACATATACACATCTGTGTATATGTATAATACACATATACACATCTGTGTATATGTATAATACACATATACACATCTGTGTATATGTATAATACACATATACACATCTGTGTATATATACATATAACTTGAAGTGGAAATATTTAGACATGAGGGTGTAAACTAATCATGTATATCCAGAGATTTTTTTTTTTTTTAAGATTACAAATAAGGAAGATATTGGGTCTTTTGAAGGGATTTTGAAGGACTTTAGATTTGACTGTAAAATTTGTAAGGGGATAGTGAAGCTGTTTGGGTTAAGAACAGTGATATGGAAATAGCCCCTTTGCATAGCAACAATTTCAGGAACAGTGTGACTTAGTGACAACCAGCACAATAAACCAGGTGCAAGAAGATGACTTTAATCAGTGACTCCAAATCGAAAGAGCAAGAGTTTAGAGCACAGATTCACTATGTAGAAGACTGTTTGAAGAAATGTGAAAAGAATGTAGATGCACCAACTGTGGGGACACCTTACAAAGACAGCAATTTGTACCATACTGATGTCTCACTCTTTGGAGAACCCACCAAGTTTGAGTATTTCCAAAAAGTGCTTTTTGGGTATGTGATGGATCCTGAGACTAAGACCATGGTGAAAGTTATAACCACTGTATTGAAGTTCCCTGATGATCAGATTTAGAAACTTTTGAAAAGAAGATGCTCAGCTAACATTTACTTCACCATGAAGTGGTATCTTCTGAGTCTTCGGGGCTCCAGTCTTCATCTTGAAGTAGAGTGACATTGGACTACAACTGCTGGGGAAATTGTCCACACTTTGTACTCTTTGAGAATGAAGTTGTCATTCAGGGCTCCTCATGTAGCCAAAAGATCAAGAAAAATTTGACCCACAAATATGTTGCAGACTGCCTTTAAAATAGATTTTATCAGTGGAGAAATGGTGATAGTTTTTTTTATTTAGTTTCGGAAGAGTTTTATGTTATTTAAAAGACATTTTGAATGACTTAACCTACTTTACAGGCTCATATAATAGTCTTTTCTTCCATTGTTGTTGTTGTTTTTTTTTTTTTTTCCCGAGACTGAGTTTCGCTCTTGTTACCCAGGCTGGGGTGCAATGGCGCAATCTCGGCTGATTGCAACCTTTGGCTCACTGCAACCTCCGCCTCCTGGGTTCAGGCAATTCTCCTGCCTCAGCCTCCCAAGTAGCTGGGACCACAGGCACGCACCACCATGCCCAGCTAATTTTTTGTATTTTTAGTAGAGACGGGGTTTCACCATGTTGACCAGGATGGTCTCAATCTCTTGACCTCGTGATCCACCCGCCTCGGCCTCCCAAAGTGCTGGGATTATAGGTGTGAGCCACCGCACCCGGCCTCTTCCATTCTTTTTAAAGAACTGCTTACTTTTCTTATTTATTTTAGAATGATTTTTTTAAAAAGACTTGTGCAATACATCTTGAGGTGAAACAGTGGATTTTTTATGACAAATAGGAGCATTTAATTGACTATTTTATTCAGGTTGATTTAATATTTGCTAAAGACCAGTTCTTTACTCTAAGACATGTAATAAATCTCAGATGGCAGTACCTCATTATTTACTTAGCTTTTGTACTTATATTTTTTGGAGAAAAATCACTATTGTAAATCATAAATAGCCAATACATAACCATATTGTATGCAAAGGCGTGACTGTTTGTATCATTGCTGAGAAAAAGAGAAATAAAGTTTATTTACTACAAAAAAATCATAATCCAGGTGCAGAGTGATGTGGGACAAGGTACAGAAAGATGACAGTAGGAACCATATCCAGTGTGATTACAAGCTACAGTGCAACTATCACAATTGATGTGAAAGGAAAGTTGAGGCCCAGTGGGACTTTACCTTGATGACTGTCCTCATAGGTGTATAGTGGGCAGAGGAGATGGACATAATTCTAAATTCCCTTCTCCGAAGAGGTGTAAAAATATAGCAATGTAGCAATGAGAATAATATGCAAAACATCTGATTAGTTCATGGATGGATACCAGTCTAATTCAGGCTATCATCTTTCTTTATCTGGATTACTATAATAGCTTTATCACCAATCCCTTTCCTTATTTTTGTACCCCCTGCTGACCTGATTAATTTTCCAAATAGCACTTACAGTGATCTTTCTAAATATCACTGAGACCATAGTACTTCTTTCATCAGCATAGTTCAGTGACTCTTCGCTGCTCTCAATATAGTGTAAAAACTCACTACCTTATCCTGGATGGTATTTTCTAATTTGACATCTCTTGTCTCTCTTCCTTGTACTTGTTTCACTTCTATTGACTTTTTCAATTTCTTTGACTATTCTGTTCTTCTGTGGCTAGCCCAGACAGAGAATCTTCTCTCCACTTCCTGTTTTTTGGGTTATCATTGATTAGCTAAAACCAGAACCATTGGTCATGATTGATAGCTAATATTAGAACTGTTTGCTCTAAACTAACTGTCTTAAAACTAGCTATCCACAAAGAAAAACACGTGCTGTTCAGATAGCTAACTTCATTCAGCTTCCCCTGCCTACAAAACAACCCAGACTTTAAACCACCCTGTCTGCAAGTTATCTATCTCTCCTGATAAAAATCTAAGGCAAAACCACCTTGGTGAAACACTCTAATCTTTGAATCTGGGGGCACTCTCTAATATAATTACCTGGATAAAATCCATCTCTTATCTCATTTTAGTTTTCAACAATTATATAATTACTGATGTGATTTCTTGTTCATATGTTCCTCTCACTATCATTTGCTCCTTCTCTTTTCACGTATACTAGACTCTAGGCTTTATGAGGGGAGGAACCATGCACTCTTATTTACTAAAATAACACAATTGCTTCTTACATGCCTAACCAGAGGAGGCACTTCATACACATTCACTTTTAGAATGAATAAATTAATGAATATAAAAGCACCAGGCGTCTCCAAGTAGTGACTAGACTTGCAATGATGCAAGAGTCACTATAAACAAAGTAAATTACCAAGAGTGCACACCACAGAATCTAGAAAGGGTTACTAAAAAGAAGGACTAGAAGTACCAGTCACATCGTCAGGACATTATCTCAGAGGCCTGGAGTTCAGATGAGGACTTCTATTCCAATAGATGATCTAGGTAGACATCAAGCACTTTTGGCTAAAGTCTAGACTGATAAGTACACCCCAGAAATAGTAAGAATAGGCCATAGAAAACCGTGGTGCTAAGGTTCATAATGGCATGCAAAATCTTCTACAGTAGCAAAAGCAACCCTAACACACAGGTTCACGAGTGATTATATTTATCTACAGGCAGTCTTGGTTTAGTTTGAATTAGGGCATGCACAATAAAGATATTAGTCTTATAATTAAATATAAATGGGGAAACAGACACAGTTATAATGAAAAATGAAGAACAAAAGGAAAAAATATATAACCATAGGCATAATTCAAAAAATAAAAACAATAATTTTTACCTATGATGATAGAAGGATATTGGGAGAAAAATTGAGAATCCAAGGAACAAGAAATTCTTACAATTTGTGAAAGTGTACATTATTTTAATTTTTTTTTTTTTTTGAGACGGAGTTTCGCTCTTGTTACCCAGGCTGGAGTGCAATGGCGCAATCTCGGCTCACCACAACCTCCGCCTCCTGGGTTCAGGCAATTCTCCTGCCTCAGCTTCCTGAGTAGCTGGGATTACAGGCACGCGCCACCATGCCCAGCTAATTTTTTGTATCTTTAGTAGAGACGGGGTTTCACCATTTTGACCAGGATGGTCTCGATCTCTTGACCTTGTGATCCACCCGCCTCGGCCTCCCAAAGTGCTGGGATTACAGGCTTGAGCCACCACGCCTGGCCTAATATTTTTTTTTTTTTTTTTTAACTTTTATATTTAGTTCAGGGGCTATCTGTACTAGGAGACATAATGTTCCTTGACCGAAACTCGACAATACAGTTTCTATGAATTTGTCCTGAAGATGTAGTGTGCAAAGATTTATTTCTAAATATCATAATTACTGTATAAAATTTTGAAAGCCACTCAATAGAAGTTAAATTGTGACTTATTTACAGATTATAGTGTTTTGTTTAAGGTTATGTTTGCTACTCTAACAATAAATCCAACATTTTACTGGTTTAACAAAGTGGAAAGCATTTTTTCCTTACATAGTATATAAATAGCAGGTGAGGTGGGAGTAAAGGAATCTACTCCATGCAGTCATTCCGAGATCCAGCCTGATAAGAGCCCTGCCATTCACAACATGTGGTTTCCCAGGTATTTCTTAGCATTGATGTCAACTTGGCAGATAAAGGAAAAAGAAAAAGTGGAAATTTATGGAAGAGGTTCTTATGTACTTAAACTATAAATGGCCTAAACATTTCTGTACATACTTCATTAGTCAAAATGCAATCATATGACACAATTTAGATTTTAAAAGGGCTGAAGAATGTGGTTCTGTTTTGGTCTTCATGCCATGAAAGAGAAGTGTGAGTCTTTAATAAAGAGCTAGCTAACTCTGCCACAATGGATAATCATGTAGCCATAATATTATGGTACCAAAGAACACTTACTGATGTGTGAAAAAATTAGAATGATTTCAATTATTTAAAAACAACAAACAAATATAATTTTTAAACTCATGCTTTTGCTAAAAGTGCCAAAGGCGTAGGTGTGGAGCTGGGATGAATTGCACTGATACCTTAACAAGGACTTTCTCTAGATAGTAAAATTACAGGCAATATTTGTTTTTTTTTTTTTCTCATGTTGTTCTATGCTTTCTTCATTTTCTATAATTTCCAATACTAATATTGTAATAAGATTATGAAAAACTGTAAAACAAAGAAAAGAGAGGCAGGATTAGATGTGCTCTATGTATCTTGTCAAATATAATTAGAAATATCAAAAATTTAGGTCTTTTTTTCCAGGCACGGTGGCTCATGTCTATAATCCCAGCATTTTAGAAGGCCAAGACAGACTGATTTCCTGAGACTAGAAGTTTAAAACCAGCCTGGCCAACATGGCAAAACCTCATCTCTACTAAAAACACAAAAATTAGCCAGTCGTTGTGGCAGGCACCTGTAATCTTAGCTTCTCAGGAGGCCAAGACCGGAGAATGTCTTGAACCCAGAAGTGGAGGTTGCAGTGACCCAAGATTGCACCACTAAACTTTAGCCTGGGCAACAGAACCAGACCCTGTCTAAAAAATAAACAACAAAAAAATTTAGGTCTTGTTTTCCAATAATTTTTAATCCTATAGGGATAGATGTGATTAACAGATATGAAGCAGTTGGAGAATTATATGAGACAAAGCTTAATCATAATAATTTAACTTAATATTTTCTAGCCACTTTTTGAAAATGCAATGACCTGCCAAAACTATGCTGGGACAAAGGGTGCAGCCCAAAACCCGCCACAGCAAGCACTTCTATTGTATGTTAAAGTGACTGTGGGTCTTTTTAGCTTCTTTGCCATCACGAAAATGAGGATTTCCTGAGCTTCCCTCCAGAGCTACAAAGGCTATGCACAGAGTTCTCAGTATATACACAGTTGCCAGTTCTGGTACAATTTGATGTAGTTTTCACAATTTAAAATCATATCTCTAATTTCAAGTCAGCAAATCAAAAGCAAAATGTATTACTATGCTGTTTTTCCAATATCTCCCAGAAATTTTGCCCTTCGTAAACTGTTTTGGATCTTTCATTTTTATAGCAACCTGGGGGGCATGTCTGTGGAAGTGACTGATGTGTGTACTACAGAATAACTACATGAGTTTTACTGTGTGGTTGTTACATATTTGGGCGAATGGTTTGATTTGCATCATCTTGAAAATCAAATTTAAAATTGAGTAGTGTTTGCGATGGTTCTGCTGCTGCCGTGCTTTCTTTTTCTGAAATGAGTTTGACTTCTTATCAATTTTTTGAGCAGCCCATCACAATTTTCATTTTATGTTATGTGATAATAATAGCTTCGTTCTTAGAGAAATTAAGAAAATAAAGGTATTTTTCGATAAAGACTTAACGATGTAAAACCTGATCACCAAGAATGATTAACCAAATACTTTTGTTATTAACACTTAGTCTCTAACTACATTGTCTCAGTAATGATCAGTTTATGTAGCTTTAAAGATAGAAGGAAATGCAAAACCAGGGTGAAAGAAAAAACCCTTTCTTTTGGTAAGCTATTTTTCTTCTCATCTGATATTTCTCTTTAGGTATAAAACACATTTTTAATGCTACAAAATTTGCAATAAAAAAATAAGTTTTAGGGGTATAAGATGCTAAGATATTGTGAGAAACAATTGAAAGAAATCAGTTCAGTTTGTGATACTTTTATCCACTTTTAAACCTTTGTTTTAAACAACCCAGGTATAAAGCAAATACAGGAGTGATTTAAAAAATTTATTATCAAAATTTTGGTAGCATGCACATGAAAATTAGTATGATTTATATTAAAGAAAAATTTAAATATTTTGCATCATTAGCATACCAATACAAATCCTAAGTTTTTGAGACTGAAAAAAAAACTTTTATTAGGAGTAAGCATTTAGCTTTATTGTTCTCAACTGCTAAACACTTACCCTAGATCTCCCAATCTCAAAATATACATAACAATTTCCAAAGCAGTTCCAACCGTGTGTGTGTGTGTGTGTGTGTGTGTGTGAGAGAGAGAGAGAGAGAGAGAGCGAGCATGCATGTGTGTAAAATATATGTGACATATTTATATATAATATAATAATAAATAATATTATGTTTCTGTGGTTCAACTCTAAAGAAACTTTATTTCCTTCTAATTCCTCCTACGAGTTCTGAGAACCCCTAAGAGGTTAGCCATCTTACTGACTCATGGCATACACTGCTTTTCTATCTCTGGCTTTCGCTCACTGTGATGACCTCTCCTAGGCCACCAGTTATAGAGTTAATACCTTCAAAGTTGCCAATATTGCTGCTTTGCCTATCCTAGTACCACCTCCACTGCTTCTGGTTCTCACCCATTTCTCGGTCAAAGCTCTGCATCTCTTATATCAAATCTGCAGATGTGTGTAACAAGCACACCTCCTTCAACACTGCTGGTCACCCCTGAAGAAGATTTTGTACATATTCTTTGTGAAAGTTTTTTTAAAAAAACAATATTTTATTATTCTTCATTGAATACTCTTGATCTCAGGCAAGAGTCTGAGGGTTGGGCCAGACGATAATTGAAGGGATCTACATGATGGAGTGTGAAAAAAAACCAGATGACACAAATACATACTTTATGGTTTAATCTATAAGGAATTCAAAAACAGGAAACATAAATTTATTTTTAGAAGTGAAGTTAATGGTTAACTTTGGAAAGAAGAAAAACATTAAAGATGGATAGGAGACACAAACTGGAGCTTAACAGATGATGATATTGCTGCTCTTGATTTTGTCAATTATCACATTTCATCAATGATTACAACTCTGTAAGTTTTCAGAGTTGTAATCCTAGAATATTTTTATTTTCCCTTCTTTGTATTATAGTTCAAAAAAAGCTTGAGGGCATAACTTCTTCAATTATGTGGTTCAACATTCTTCAAGGCTACATCTTTGCATCACCTGGAATTGTCTTGTCTCTACACTATGGGACATAGCATAACAGCTGAAAATTTATCCCTGTCAACATCTGGGGATGCAGAACATGTGCCACACCATCATAAACTTACTGGACTGGAGTCTTTCTTATCCTAGGCCAGTACCAAAATATTAATACTTTCCTCATGTTCCATCTTCTAAACACAGGTTGAAAGTTAGAATTGTTTATTCTTAACCCCTTTCTCATACAAACATCTTCATGACAGAGATTACATGCTTTCTGGTATGATTAAAATTATTTTAGCATTTAAGTATCGTTTTATTCCTAATTCATTTTCTGACATTCTGATTTAGTTGAGCTAAATAAGTACAAAACTTGTTTTCATGCAGACCTGATTTCAAATTTCACCTATGCATTTTTGATCTGAATAATTTAGGGCAAGTTACTCAAACTCACTGAGTCTTGGTTTTTGCATTTCTAAGTAAAAGTAACAGTGCTTACTCATTATATTGCTTACACTAAAGAATGGAGTAAAATAACTATGAACAATGTATTATATTGCATTTGTCTCACAGAATGCTAATTCCATTTCCCTTTTAAACTAGTATTTTTTGACCAGGCGCAGTGTCTCATGTCTGTAATCCCAGCACTTTGGGAAGCTGAGGTGGGTGGATCACCTAAGGTTAGGATTTTGAAACCAGCCTGATCAACATGGTGAAACCCTATCTCTACTAAAAAATCAAAAATTAGCCTGGCATGGTGGTGGGTACCTGTAACCCCAGCTACTCGGGAGGCTGAAGCAGGAGATTTACTTGAACAAGGGAGGCCGAAGTTGCATGCAGTAAGCAGAGATCGTGCCATTGCAATCCAGTCTGAGTGACAGAGAGCGACTCCATCTCAAATATACATACACACACACACGTATATTTACACACACACCTATGTGTATATATATGTGTGTGTGTGTGTGTGTGTCTATATATATATATGTATGTATATTTGTTTCAACAAAGAAAATAGGTTTAATTGGCTCATGGTTCCACATGGTGTGTGAGACACCCTATGCTAACATCTGCTTGGCTTCTGAAGAAGTCTCAGAAAACTTACAGTCATGACAGAAATAAAAAGGGAACCAGAAATTCACATGGCCAGAGCAGGAGGAAGACAGAGAGGGGAGAGGTACTACTCACTTTTAAATAATCAGATCTTATGAAAACTCTATCACAAGAAGAGCACCAAGAAGATGGTATTAAACCACTAATAAAGGACCATCTCCATGATCCAGTCACCTCCCACAGGCTCAACCTCCAACATTGGGAATTACAATTCAACATGAGATTTTATGGAGGAACATAGATCCAAACCGTATTATTCTGCCCTGACCCCTCCCAAATCTCATGTTCTTTGCACTTTTCACAATACAATCATGCCTTCTCAACAGTCTCCTAAAATCTTAACTCTTCCATTATTACTCAGCTGTCCAAAGTCTCATCTGAGACAAGGCAAGTGCCTTCCACCTAAAAGCCTGCAAAATTAAAAAAAAAAAGGTCAGTTATTTCCAAGATACAATGGAAGTATAGGCATTGGATAAATACTCCTAATCCAAAATAAAGCAATTGGCCAAAAGAAAGGAAAGGAACTGCAGGCCCCATGCAAATCTAAAACCCAGCAGGGGAGTCATTAAATATGAAAGCTCCAAAATAATCTCCTTTCACTCCATGTCCCACATCCAGGGCACATTGATGCCATAGGAGGGCTCTCAAGGTTTCTGGCAGCTCCCCTCCTGGGGCTTTGCAGGGTTCAGCCCCTGTGTCTGCTCTCATGGGCTGGCATTGAGTACCTATAGATTTTCCAGGCACAGGGTGCTAGCTGCCAGTGGATCCACTTCATTCTGGGGTCTGAAGGATGATGGCCCTTTTCTCACAGCTCCGCTAAGCAGTGTCCCGGTGGAGACTCTATGTGGGGACTCCAGCCCAATATTTTTCCTTTGCCCTCCACTAGTACAAGTTCCCCATAAGGGCTCCACCCCTGAAGCAGGCTTCTACCAGGTCATGCAGGCTTCTACCAGGTCATGTGACACAAGCTTTTCCATACATGCTCCTAAATCTAGACAGAGGCTCCCAAGCTTCAGCTCTTGCAGTCTGTGCACCTGCAGGCTAAACACCACATGGAAGATGTCAAGGCCTATGGCTTGAACACTGAAGCAGTGAATGAAATTGTACCTGGGTGTCTTTTAGCCATGGCTGGAGTTGGAGTGGCCAGAATGCAGGGAGCAGTGTCCAGAGGTTGCAGAGGGCAGTGGGGCCCTGGAACTGGCACATGAAATTAATCTTCCCTCCTAGGCCTTCAAGCCTGTGATGAGAGGGTCTCCTTGAAGGTTTCTGAAATGCCTTTGAGGACTTTTCTCCCTTGTGTTGGCTATTAGCACTTGGCTCCTCTTTGCTTCTATAAATTTCTGCAACCTGCTTGAATTCCTCCCCCGAAAATGGGCGTTGCTTTTTTTTCTACCACATGGCCAGGCTGCAAATTTCTCAAACTTTTACACTCTGCTTCCCCTTTAAATATAAGTTTCAGTTCTATATTATTTTTTTGCTCATGCATATGAGCATGGTCTTTTAGAAGCAGTTAGGCCAAGTCTTGAATGCTTTGTTGCTTAGAAATTTCTTCTGCCAGATAACTGTAAGTAATCATTCTCATGTTCAAAGTTCCACAGATTCTCTAGGGCAGGGCAAAATGCAGCCAGGTTCTTCAGTAGGGCATAACAAAAGTTACCTTTGCTCCAGTTCCAGGTAAGTTTTTCATTTCTATTTAAGACATCCTCAGCCTGGACCTCACTGTCCAGACCACTGTCAGCATTTTGGTCACAACCATTCAACAAGTCACTAGGAAGTTCCAAACCTTCCCTCATCCTGCTGTCTTCTTCTGAGCCCTCCAAACTCTTCCAACTTCTGCCCATTATCCAGATCCAAAGTCCCTTGCACAGCTGTGGATATCTTTATAGTAATGCCCCATTCCTCAGTACCAATTTACTGTATGAGTCTGTTCTTGCATCACTATGAAGAAATACTTGGAATTGGGTAATTTATAACAAAAGAGGTTTAATCGACTCAGAGTTTTGTAGGCTATACAGGAAGCATGATACTGGCATCTGTTCAGCTTCTGAGGAGGCCTCAGAAAACTTAGAATCATGGTGAAACTTGAAGGGGAAGCCAGCATTTCACATGGCTGGAACAGGAGGAGGAGACTTGAATTATTTTCTATTAAAAGTGGTCAAGGGAAAAAGTATCCTTTTTTTATTAGAGGTCTGAGTGTCTGTCCTTCAAGAATATAGAATATTTAGAGGCCGTTGATATTTTCAGCATGAAAAATGTAAGATAAATTAAATTCATTAATTTTTTTATGTATGCGCTAAAATTTTTTTCACAATATTTTGGTTGTCAAATAATAAGATTAATGTAAAAATCCTCACAAGAAAATTCAATAGGAAACAAAATTATTAAAAGTTTTATTAGCACTTTAATGGGACTAGAGTTTCGATATTTTTGCAGGGATTTTTTTTCCAATGTTACTGGAGTTTCATTAAAATCTAAAGTTTCAGAAAAGAAAGATGTACTCATCTTAAAACTGGCCAAATTCCTATATATTGGTTAAGCTTTTTGTTTGCTTTTCTTTTATGTAAGTATCAGAAGCATAGAAAAAAATAGGAGAAACATATCGACCTTTTATGGCACTGGCTCAGAACTGGCACATTGTCACTTCTGCCTTCATACCACTGACCAAAGCAGATTTTTTAAAAACCTGAGGCCAAAGTCAAGAGATCAGGACAGCACAGACACCAACAGTGAGGCATGACAGAGTATAGTTGCCTAGAGACATAAATAAGTGAAGCAACAGTTTAAACTGTCACTAGTATCATGAATTCATGTGAATTATTGTATAACCAATCATAGGGTTAAGTCTGTAAAAATTGCATTGATTTACTCAATAATGTAGTAAACAAGCAAACAAGTACTGATGAAATCGTACGCTCTGTAAAGTTAGTGCATGACTGACTTTGCTTCTAAAAACATCATAGTTATGATTTCATTTAGTTAAGCATTCAATAAAAATCATTTTACGCCTCTATCACATGCCATGTTATTTGGTAAATGTTCTCCAAAATTTAATTGTCTTATACCCAACAATTCTCTGTAGTAGATGAGCTAATTCACTGACAAAGATATTTGATTTGCAAACAAATGATTGCTTTTAGAGATTTCACCAGGATTGTACATTAAGTAAAAATAATATTTTTATAGATGATTGATGAGTTTATCTATCAATGTAGTAGATGAGATTGGTTAGACTTCTTTTTAAAGATACTGAAAAGGAGAGAATGCTTTCCAACTAATTATATGAGGCCAGCAGTACCCTGATACTAAAGTCAGAGATGTTACAAGAAAAGAAAATCTCTGACCAATGTTTCTGATGAGCATATTGTAAAAATCTTCAACAAAATACTATCAAATTGAATTCAATAGCACATAAAAGTGATCATTCACCATGATCAAGTGAGATATGCCCTAGAGATGCAAGGATGGTTCAACATACATATTTCATACATTTGATACACCACATTAACAAAATGAAGGACAAAAACTGCATGGTCATCTCAATACATGCAAAAAAGTCATTTAGCAAGTTTAACATTCATTCGTGATAAAACTTCTTAACAAAACAGATATAGAAGAAATGTTCCTCAACAAAATAAAGGCCATATATGACCAGTTCACAATTAACATTATACTCAATGGTAGAAAATTTAAAACTTTTCCTCTAAGATCAGAAATAAGACAAGAATGTCCACTGTAATCACTACTCTTCAACAGAGTACTCTAAGTTCCAGCTAGCGCAATTGGGCAAGAAACATACAAAACACTCAAATAGACAAGAAAGAAGTGAAGAAGTGAAATTGTCTCTGTTTGCTGATCACATGATTTTATATAGAGAAAACCCTAAGGACTCCACCAAAATCCTGCCAAAACTGTTAAACAAATTCAGTAAAGTGGCAGGTCAAAAAATGAACATACAAAAATCAGTAGCATTTCTATATGCTAACAACAAACTATCTTAAAAATCGATTAAGGAAACAATTTAAAAATAGCACCAAAAAATTACTTAGGAGTAAATTTAACCAAGGAGATAAAAGACCTGTATACTGAAAACTACAAAATATTGATGAAAAAAAAAAAAAAAAAAAAAAACAAAGGACACAAAGAAATGGAAAGATATTTTGTGGTCAAGGATTAGAAAAATTAATACCATTAAAATGTACATACTACCCAAAGCAATGTGCAGTAATCCTATCAAATGAAATGTAACCCGTATGAAAATTCCAGTGTCATTTTTCATAGAAACAGAAGAGAAAAACCTAAAATTTGTATGGACCATAATAGGCCTCAAGTAGCCAAAGCAACCTTGAACAAAAAGAACAGAACTGGAAACATCATACTGCCTTATTTGAAAATATATTTTAAAGCCATTGTAATCAAAATAGCCTGGTACTGGGATAAAAACTGAAATATTGGCCGGGCACAGTGGCTCAAGCCTGTAATCCCAGCACTTTGGGAGGCCGAGGCGGGTGGATCACGAGGTCGAGAGATCGAGACCAACCTGGTCAACATGGTGAAACCCCGTCTCTACTAAAAATACAAAAAAAAAAAAAAATTAGCTGGGCGTGGTGGCGCGTGCCTGTAATCCCAGCTACTCAGGAGGCTGAGGCAGGAGAATTGCCTGAACCCAGGAGGCAGAGGTTGCGGTGAGCCGAGATCGCACCATTGCACTCCAGCCTGGGTAACAAGAGCGCAACTCCGTCTCAAAAAAAAAAAAAAAAAAAAAAAAAACTGAAATATCGACCAATGAAACAGAATAAAAACCCAGAAATAAACCTAGGTATTTTTGACAAATTGATTTTTGACAAAGGTGCCGGGAACACACGGTGGGAAATGGACAGTCTCTTCAATATATGGAGTCAGGAAAAAGGATATTCAAATGCAGAAGAATGAAATTGGACCCTTATCTCATATTATCTACAAAAATTAACTAACAATTAATTAAAGATTTAAATATAAGACCTGCAAGTATAAAGCTGCTAAAAGAAAACATAGAAGAGATTCATGAAATTGGTCTGGGCAGTAATTTCTTGGAAAGGCCTCCAAAAGCACAAGCAACAATGGCAAAAATACATAAATGGAATCATAGCCAACTAAAAAGCATCTGCACAGCAAAGGAAGCAACACAGTGAAGAACAATCCATAGACTGAGAGAGAAAATATTTGCAAACCATACATGTGATAAAAAGGTAATGTCCAAAAATGTACAAGAACTCAAATAACTCAATAGGAGGAAAATAAATTAGCTGATTGAAAATTGGAAAAGACCCAAAAAGACATTTCTTAAAAGAAGACATATAATAAAATGGCCAAGAAATATATTTTGAAATGTTCTACATTGTTAATCATAAGGGAAATTAAAACCATAATTACATATCACCCCACACCTATTACAATGGCTATATTCAAAAAGACAAAAGTGGCCGGGCACAGTGGCTCATGCCTGTAATCCCAGCACTTTGGGAGGCCAAGGCTAGCTAATCTCCTGAGGTCAGGAGT